>NC_134596.1:5595000-6927500 GCF_037038515.1 Microtus pennsylvanicus | reverse complement strand
TGCTTCTTTGTTTACTTTTTGATTGTTTTTGTTGCGCTATACATTTTTCTCCTCTCCCCTACCTTCTTCGCCTCTCCCCTTCTACACTCTCCCATGACCCCCACACTCCGAATTTACTCAGGAGATCTTGTCTTTTTCGCATTCCTGTGTAGATCCATGTATGTCTCTCTTAGGGTCTCTTTGTTGTCTAGGTTTGTCAGGGTTGTAGATTATAGGCTGGTTTTCTTTGCTTTATGTCTAAAAGCCACTTATAAGTGAATACATATTTGTCTTTCTGTGTGTGGGTTACCTCAATCAATACGTGTTTTTCTAAATCCATCAATTTGCGTGAAAATTTCAAGATGTCATTATTATTTTTTTTACCACAGAGTAGTACTCTATTGTGTAAATGTACCACTTTTTCTTTTTAAAATCCATTCTTCACTTGAGGTGCATCTAGGTTGTTTTCAGGTTCTGGCTACTACAAATAATGCTGCTATAAACAGCGTTGAGCACATGTTCTTGTGTTATGAATGAGTTTCCTTTGGGTATATGCCCAAGAGTGGTATTGCTGGGTCTTGAGGTAGATTGTTTCCTAATTTTCTGAGAAATCACCATACTGACTTCCAAAGTGGTTATACACGTTTGTACTCCCACCAGCAATGGAGAAACATTTCCCTTACTCCACATCCTCTCCAGCATAAGCTGTCATTGGTGTTTTTGATCTTGGCCATTCTGACAGGTGTAAGATGGAATCTCAGTGTTGTTTTGATTTGCATTTCTCTGATAGCTAAGGATGTTGAACATTTCCTTAGGTGTCTTTCAGCCATTTTAGATTCCTCTGTTGAGAGTTCTGTTTATTTCTATACCCATTTTTTTATTGGATTATTTGTTCTTTGGTTGTCAAGTTTCTTGAGTTCTTTGTATATTTTGGAAATCAACTCTCTGCCCTATGTGGGGTTGATGAAGATCTTTTCCAATTTTGTAGGCTGTTGTTTTGTCTTGTTGGCTGGGTCCTTTGCTTTACAGAAGCTTCCCATTTATTAATTTTGTCTTTCAGTGCCTGTGCTTCTGGGGTTATATTTAGGAAGTGGTCTCCTGTGCCAATGTGTTCAAGTGTACTTACCACTTTCTCTTCTAGGAGGTTCAGTGTGGTAGGCTTTTTGTTGAGGTCTTTGATCCATTTGGACCTGAGTTTTGTGCATGGTGATAGATATGCATCTATTCTCATTCTTCTATGTGTTGATATCCCCAAATCCAGTTATGGATATATCCATTTGTTGAATAGGTTTTTTTTTGGAACTTCATATTTTTAGTTTTTTTTTTTGTCAAAAATCAGGTGTTTGTATGTGTGTGGATTAATATCCAGGTCTTCAATTTGATTCCATTGGTCCTCTTGTCTGTTTTATGCCAATGCCAGGCTGTTTTCATTACTGTAGTTCTATAATAAAGTATGAAGTTGGGGGTTGTGATGCCTTCAGATGTCCCTTTATTGTATAGGATTGCTTTGGCTACCCTGGGTTTTTTGCTTTTCCATCTGGAGTTGAACATTTTTTTCAAGGTCTGTGAATAATTTTCCTGGGATTTTAATGGGGAATTGCATTGAATCTGTAGATTGCTTTAGCAAGATTGCCGTTTTTATTATGTTAATTCTACCTACCCAAGAACATGGGAGATCTTTTCATTTTCTGATGTCTTCTTTGATTTCTTTCTTCAAAGACTTAAAGTTACTATCATACAGGTCTTCCACTTGTTTGGCTAGAGTTACCCCAAGATATTTTATGTTATTTGTGGCTATTGTGAAGGGTGCTGTTTATTTGAATTCTTTCTCAGGCCATTTATCATCTATATAAAGGAGGGCTATTGATTTCTTTTAAAGTTAATCTTGTTTCCTGCTACTGAAGGTGTTTATGAGTTGTAGAAAATCCATGGTAGAATTTTTTGCGTCACTTATGTATATTATCATATCATCAGCAAATAGTGAGAGTTTGGCTTTTTTTCTGATTTGTATCCCCTTGATCTCCTTTTGGTGTCTTCTTGCTCTAGCTAGGACCTTGAGTACTATATTGAATAGATACAGAGAGAGTGGACAATTTTGTTTTGTTCCTGATTTCAGAAGGATTGCTTTGAGTTTCTCTCCATTTAGTTGATGTTGTCTGTTTGCTTGCTGTATATTGCCTTTATTATATTTAGATATGTTTCTTGTATTCCTGCTGTCTCCAAAACTTGTTATCATGAATAGATGTGGAATTTTGTTGAAGGTTTTTTTTTCAGCATTTAATGAGATAATTATGTGTTTTTTCTCCGTCAGTTTACTTGACAAATTTTCATACGTTGAACCATGCCTGCATCTCTGGGATGAAGCCTTGGTCATGGTGGATGGTTTTTCTATGTGCTCTTGGTTCGGTTTGCCAGTATTTTACTGAGTATTTTTGCATCCATCTTCGTAAGGGAGATTGGTCTGTAAATCTCTTTCTTAGTAGTATCTTTGTGTGGCTTGGGTATCAGGGTCACTATAGCCTCATAGAGTTTGACCATGTTCCTTGTTTCTATTGTGGCACCATTGCTTCTTCACAGAGAACGGCTGCCAGCTTATATTAAGACCTCTTGTGTAGACCATTTACTTCAGATCCATGGCTAAGAGTCTGACTGAGTTCTTGGCAGCTTCTCAGAAATGGCTCAGATCACCTCACATTACCGTCATCTTCCTTCATCATTTTTGGAGCACGATGATGAGGTACCTGTGACTATCAACTTACCCGAGAGAACAGTCTGGAGACTTCAGTTCATGGTTAGTTGTCCTATTGCCTTTTAGTCTGTGACAAGGCATTATGATGGTCACATGTGGCAGAGGAAGCCTATTTGTATCCCTGCCACTGGGAAGGGAAATGAAAGAGGAGGTGATGAGGTCCCCATTGGCCTCACCTCCTCTCATTAGGCCCCACTTCTACTATAGCAGGGAACAAAGCCTTTAATGCTTAGGCCTTTGGGGAATTTCAGATTCTTTTTATAGCAATCTGCCTGAATACATGCTGTTTTACCATGCTTCCTCTACCTGTGAGTTATAGCATCAATCCTCTTGTATTTGCATGATTTTCACCTTTCTTTTCTTTATTGATTTAGCATATATTTTATGTCTTCTTTGAAAATTTTATACATGAATACAATATATCTTGATTACATCCAATTCCTTCCTTTTACTTTCCATGGAAAGCCTCCAGTAGGCCTCTTTCTACGTTCACGTCCTTTTTTTGGGGGAGTGGGATAACCAACCTAGTCTAATGGGTGCTCCTTGTGGGAATGTTGTTTGATATTGTACAGGTGTTGTGCAAGCAACCCCAATTGCAACGAGTACAACAGCCTTGTCACACCCAGAAGACAGCATTTTTCAGCACTCGCCCCTATCCTCCAGCTCTTGCATTCTTTCTGCCCCTTCTTCCATAACATTCCCAGAACTGTTGATGTACCCTTAGGGGCAGGGTGGAAGTCAAATGGTCACCCTTTTTAGATAGAGAAGGAGTTTGAAATGGCGTCGAATTTAATGTTAAATGATAGTAGAAATCATATTAAATGGAAATCCTGCTTGGCAGTAAAATTACAGACTAGACTTGCCTTTGTTTTGTCCTTGGGTTTGGTTTGTCCTTGGGTCTCCTGTTTTGTCCCTCTGAACTGTTGGACTAGAACATTCAGCAGCTCCTAGAGGGTGGGAAGGATTGGGCTTGCTGGGTGCTAGTTTTGAGGAAACTCTAGTTGCATCATTGTCTTCTGGAGTCTGTGTTGGGGGTGGGGTCATCCTGAGTCCTTGATTTCTTTGGTCTCGAGTAGAGTTTATGATTTTGCTTATCTAACACGTCCCAGGTGATGAGTTATTGACTCATTCCTGGTGTCAATATCCCATTCTCAGAGCTGCTCTTATGGGTATTTAAATTCTTGTTTTAGCTCTCTCAAGCCGGCCTCAGTGAAGCAAATGACCACAGATAATGCACATACCTTAACATATAATGTTAGGGAAGTTAGAGCCTATTCTAAAATAATCAGGCAATGTAGGCAATATTAGCTATTATTTTTGTACTAATCCCCTCTCCAAGTTTAAAGCTTTTATTAACATTGCATATAAATATAAATAAACCTACAATTCATAAAATATTTATTAACTATATAGAAGAGTTAAATATTTCAAATGATCCAGAAGGATACGACGGGGTGTATCATGCATTATTTGTGTAACACAGTCTCTGATGTATGGTTGCAAATGGTCAAAATGACTTTTATAATAGATAAGAAAGAAAGCCCACAGGGATGAAGCATTCCCTAATTCTAATAAAAAGGCCAAGGCCATTTTAACCTGGGTGTATTTTCCTCTATTTAATTTTAATTCCATTTAGTTTACCCTTTTCTGTTTGTAACCCTCGTTAACTAGCTTGACCCAAGTCACATTTCTTCTTGTCTGATCACAGCCCATGCAGCAGGGCTCTGGAGACAGGCAACACAGGTTCCAGTCCCTTCTCTGTTACATGATTAGCCATTAGCTGTGGATCTTGAGAAACATGTTTAACGTCCTTGCACCTCCTTTTCCCTCAGCTCTGCAATGAGGATAATAATGGTATGTATGCAGTGTCATTGCTCTGAGGATAAATTAATTTATACATGTTCAGGGACTGGAATGATCCTTACAGCATCTTTTAACATTGTAATGGAATACTTGCCTTCCCTGGGACTTAGAGAGTCCTGCAGAAAGGGCTACTTGCTTCTGAAAACCATGTTATGTTGATCCGCAGTTAGCAGAGAAACTAAAAGACAAAAGATTAGAATTTGCCTATACTTACACAAACCACAGGCGAGATGGCCAGCTTTCTAGCCCATGCTGCACTTGGCACTTCCACTGGGAACACACACAGGACATGGTGCCTTTGCATTGCTGCTTGGCTGTTGACGTTCTCTGTTGCCTAAAGAAATGATGTTTCCTCGATATGGTTCATAGCTCCCCTTGGCTTCTTACGCTATTTAATCATAAAAAGATGAATTCTGACTTTAAGTCTTCTTTTCTGAACAGATTTTAGTCTTTTGAATAAAAAATGGAGCAGCCGATGATAGTGTGAATTTAGCCCCACAAGCCCTGATATCATCTGGGTGTAAGAACAGAAGCAGCATCCTTTGCTTATAAGTGCTCATATATGTTTTCTCCAAAGCAATTTTTTCTGGGTCATCAGAACACCTCAAGGAGTATTGTTTTCTCAACTAGTATGATAGAAGGCTTTGGGGCCGCACATATGAAGTCTGTGCTTTACCCTTCAGTAGCTGACTATTTGATGCTAATTCTGCCAAGATGAGCAACCTTTCTAAGCGCCGGTTGGCCTATATGTCAGAGTACTATTCCTCTGTGGTATTGGTGAAGTGTAACCGCAGCTAAATCAAAGCAGAGCTTAAATACAAGTCTAGGCTGTAGACTCCTGTCTCACTGTTTTTACCATTTCTGAAGAAGAAGATCTTGAGTGTACTCAGGTTCTAGATCCTTATGGAAGGAGACCAGGGGTTTCTGTGAGCGACAGCTTATACTCCATCATGTGACCATAGCAGATAAATTAGGAGGACTTTACTCCTGGACAGGGCGTCTTTTCAGGCTGTGCTGGGAGCCACGTCTGCCTACCCACTCATCAGCACTCATGTGGCAGGGTATCGAAGCTCTTCGATTATCCTTGTTCTCCCCGACACACACTGGTGTCCTGTGTGCTCACCTGCCTCATCTTTTTGGTTTTGACTCCCTTTATAGGTCTTGGCTTTCCCCCATTCTCCACAGCCCAGTTTGTTGTTAATGGGGAAGTCAAACAATCTGAAATTGGTTTGGGGTAGAGTAAGAAGGTAATTAATTTTTCTCTACATATTTTCTTCAACTACCCCCTTAACCAAACTATGGGCAAAACCCATAGATATCTCTGGTGACTTTCGTATATCAAAACTCTTAATTTGAGCTTTCAATCTCATGTCTAAATGCACTGGTCTTTCCTTCTTCTCCTTCCCAGCATTGCTCATTTGGCTTGAGGTATGGAATGCAGTCTGGCTTTCCAGCACCCACCACCACCATTTGGGCATCCCAGCACGTGCTCTTTCATGGATTGAGGTGGAAATTCCATGGCAGCTCACATATGGCTGTCCCTCACTCAGGTCCCTAATATGGAGATTGGCACGGGTCTGGCTTCTGACATCAAATCACTCCTTCCTTTAAACCCCCTTTCTTATTTCTTATCAGTACATATGCTCCATCATGTTGATGCTGTGGTCTTCTTTTTTTCCTTCCTTCTCTCATTCTCTCTCTCATTCTCTCTCTTCTCTCTCTCTCTCTCTCTCTCTCTCTCTCTCTCTCTCTCTCTCTCTCTCCCTCTCCCTCTCCCTCTCTCTCTCATGGTTTCTCTGACTCACTGTTGTAGACCAGGCTGGCCTCAAACTCACTGAGATCCACCTGGCCTCTGCCTCCCATGTGCTGGGATTAAAGGTATGTGCCACCACCATCCAGCTGATACTGTGGTCTTCTTGCCCATCTGGAATCTCTTAGATATGGCTCTGGATAAATGACTGATAGTTGATTGTTTTTTACAGCCACTTATTAAACGTGACTTCTTCACATGATAGTACTAGAGAACATGTTTTCTTTTTCTGCTTCCTAGACTCAGAGAAGACCACTAGATTCATGTAAAAAATAGATGCCTAGCTGAGGAGTACTTTCCCCATCTCTTTTTGTTTGGAGTCCTGCATCTAGCACTTGTTTTTCAGCAACCAAAGTATTTGACTTCATTGACTCTGACCACACTGTTCAATCTCCCTTATCTACCTTCTTTTGTTTCAACCTATAGAGGAGAAGAATGGACTTGCAGTGATTTAGGTAGCAAACTTCGGGAAGTGTTGGCCACTCATTGGTGTTTAACTCCTTTAGACTTTGTATACTTGAAGCATCTTTCCTTCGACTTTGATAGTAATTGCACCTATGAGAAGCCCTGTTCCAAACTCCCTGCTGCCGATACTCAGACCTCCCCTGGCCAGGCCCTGCAACTGTCTCCTGGAGTTTACATGGCCATGGTCAGGTGGATATGGATGACTCAGCCTAGAATACACAACCTCTGTCTTTTGAACAGCATTCTGGGCTTTTGCCACCAACCAGGACTGTTGATCACTGCTTGGCCACTTTGTTTTAGAGACGTTATGCTCATTCCTGCCTTGGCTTGGTTTCCACTCTTAGTGGAGAACCTGGATGCCTAGAATGCAGTCATATGTGGGGAGCCTGGCAAGCTCTTAGGAGGGTTCATTCCAGAAGCCGCTAGGCACCTAGGAGCTTCTCTGGCCAGGCCCTGGGGCTCTGTGCTTGACCTTTCTGCACCTTGATTCCTTAGCTCGTTATTCTCCAGACTGAGCCTTGATTGCTAAGAACAAGCCAGGATGTCTCATTATTTCTGCCTTTGATATTATTATTCCTGGCAACCCCCGTCTTTATTGTTCCATACTATCTTTGTTCCTAATTGATTGGTACCCATCCTCTATTTAATTGCTATTGAGATTTCTAAGGTGAACAAATGTTCAACAATAGAAGTAACATAAAGGAACCTTTACTAGGTGCTTAAGCTTCCCCATATGCTCTCACTTAACTTCCCCAACAACTTTGTATGGGAGGTAACATTACTCCCATTTGTTCCCATTAGCTTTGTCAACTTGACAGCCTGAAGTCATCTGGCAAGGGGATCTTGGTATAGGAATTGCCCCTATCTGGCCTGTATGTCTATGTAGGATTGTCTTGATGACTGACACGTTTCCAAGGCAGGTGGTCTTGAGCTCTTTAAAAAAGCTGGTTTAGGTTGGGCGGTTATGGTGCACGCCTTTAATCCCAGCTCTCGGGAGGCAGAGGCAGGCGAATCTCTGTGAGTTCGAGGCCAGCCTGGTCTAAAAGAGCTAGTTCCAGGACAGGCTCCAAAGTTACAGAGAAACCCTGTCTTGAAAAAAAAAAATACAAAACCAACCAAACAAAGCTGATTCAGTGTGAGCCTGTGAGTGAGCCAACAAGCGTCGTTCCTTCTTGGTTTCTGTTTCAAGGTCCTGCCCTGACTTCCCTCCTTGATGAACTGTGACCTGAAAATCTGAGCCAGATAACCCCTCTTGCCTCCCTAAGTTACTCTTGGTCAGAGTGTTATATCAGAGTAGCAAAGAAGGAAGCTAGTGCTTCATGTTTTGAGGCTATGTAATTGTATGTCTGGATCTAAAACCCAGCCTGGAGTGATTCCAAAGCCCCAGCTCTTGCCTGCTATTGAAAGAACTGTTGAGGAGGCATTTCTGGCCTTGTGGCTGTTGGCGTGAGTCAAGAGCTGCCCCTGCACTGCTGGCCACGCAGTGTGGCCACTCCTGAGCCAGCCCTGCTCTGGGATCCCTGCTCACAAGTACACACTGGCTCCCAGATCCCAGGCATCTCATTATGCTCGTTACTGGCAGCAGCTGAGGAAGTTAATTTGGCAGAAGGAAATTAAGCTCATCTCTCTTCTCCATTGCCTCTGAAGTGTTACCCCTGAGAAGAAGCACACCCCCAAGACAACAGGTATCTTGCAGAAAGGGCACAGCTTCCCCTCTTCTCCTCTCCTTCTTTTGTTCCTTCAAAGCTTGGGTAGAAAGAAGAATTTATTTATTTATTTATTTATTATTTTATTTAACCCAATAATATTTTTTATGAAGACAGAGATATTTACATTCTAGGCAATTAATTCAGAGTTTGAGGCTGTTGAATATGTAAGCAAGCAGAGATCCTGGGGCAGTAAACAGGGCTTTGTCAAGAGGGCATGTGGGCCAGGAGACTCTGCCTTTCTATGTGATCTCAGTTACCGTAGGCACGCCTCACAGAGACAATTGGATTTCTATCTTTCTTGCCCAATCTTAGACTTTAATTTCTGGCTGTTACTTTAAATCAGATTCTTTATGTATTTCGTTGCCGTCCAGGATACTCATACTAGGATCTGCACCCTGTCAGAGGGTCAGAACTTTGGTGAGGTTTTATTGTTGTTGATTGGTTGTGTTTCTAATATAAGATTTTGAAAACAGCCTACAAGGACGAATGAAAATGAACTTTAAGTTCTCATTTTGTAGTTCAAAGAACTTAAGAACCTGGATTCTCTTTCTGCCCCTCATAGATCAGCCTTATGTTGACTTGGGTGTTGAGTGTCCAAAGTTAGGTGGATAGCTGTACATCATAGAGTAAAACCTTTATTTTCTGAACCGTGCCCCCAGCTTTAGCCCCTGACTGTTATTGCCCTGGTCATAAGTGTCATTTTGTCCTTTAACACTCTTTAACAACTTTGTGTGGAAGGTTCTGGGCTCATCTCACCGTGGCCATGCTTTTTACTCTTAGTAAAGACACTGTCTAACACATACCTCCCCGCAGCAGGAGCCTGGCAAGCTTGTGTCGGGGTACTCCTGCCTCACTTTAGAAGCTACCTCTATTTTTTTTAAAAGATTTATTTATTTATTATGTATGTAACATTCCTTCCATGTATGCCTGCAGGCCAGAAGAGAGCACCAGATTTCATCATAGATAGCTGTGAGCCACCATGTGGTTGCTGGGAATTGAACTCAGGACCTCTGGAAGAGCAGCCAGTGCTCTTAACCTCTGAGCCATCTCTCCAAGCTACCTCTATCAAGTGTTCCTCGCTGCCCCCCTGGCTGTCTCCCCCACAAGCAGGGTTGTCTTTCTCTACTGAATTTCTGTTTTAGTCTTTGTAATTTACTTCTGGTGATCATGACATTGCAACTGTTAAGTTGACGTCACAGTGGAACAACCTGAGTTCCCTAAGGACGGGGGCTCCCGTGCTTTGCTGGGCCTGGTGTTCAGCGCTTGTTTGCTGACTTGTGTAAATGAACACACAGCTATGCTGGGGTGAGTAATGCCGTTGAGGCTTTAGCTGTCCCAGCAAGGAGCAGTTCCTCACTTCTTATTTAAGTGGGTCAGTAATGAACTACTTTTGGCCTTTAACATGGCCAGTGAACGGAGCCTTAATAGGTGGACTTAAATGTTTTATTATAAATGAAGACTAACCAGAAATCCCCCAAATCTATATGGGCCAGGCAGCTCCATTTTCTAAATTTTCAGTAAATAAAATAAATGTGATTTTCATATTCCTCCATAGCCTCAAAGATAAAAATGCACATCTCAACTGTCGTGTTCATTTGATCCCTATCTGTTAAGGGTGAGTGTTGTAGGGAAATAAGACAGTCTGTAGAGAAGAATGTTTGCTTTTGATGACCTCTGCCCTGTGTGGAGGTTCTGGCCTGATAGTTTATAGCTGTGAAGTCATTATTTAGAATTTGAATGTTTGAATGAAGGTGCCCACACCTGCACTATCAAAAAGCAATCACAATGCAAACTCAGCCAGCCAGTTCTGAAAACAAGCATTGAGCATTGTAATGAAAAGCCATGCAGATTCCCTGAGCGGCAAACACTGCAATAAAGGGAACTGGATGAGACCTAGGCGAGGTATAAGGGTTAGGAATACCTGCAGTGCCCTGAGCCTGTGTGCCTCACAATGGCGCCTATTTTTGTGATGCGATGTATTGTTCACTGTTGCTGAAAGAGCAGGCAATCAGTCAGCTGAAATCCTAGCTTCCCTAGCACCGGCAATTAAAAGCAAGAAAGGACAGCAGAGGCGTTGCCAGCGACGGGGATGTTTTTTAAGTTGAAAAATGTAAAATGGAGTAGGGGAAATTTGCAGGGAAAATACAAATTATACATGTCCCCAAAGCAGGAAAGAAGTGGTATTTACACTGGTGCTCGTAGCAGATGGATTGCTCACACTTCCCAAATCTGCCAGTGTATGCACCCGTGAATTAGTTTAAATTGTAGATTTTAAGTGCCAGGCTTTAGGAGAACCGAACTAGAATCATTTCTTGTCCCCTGGCGTTACTCTCGTTATCTTCGCGTGATAGCCTGCTGCGATTGATATGAATTTTAATTTCTAATAAGGTAACCATATGTTTTTGAGGGAGTCATAATGAAGTGTCAAAACTACTAACTTTTCTAACAAATCTGACCTTGAGACAATCAGATCTCGTTTGAAAGTCACTCATGCTAGAGGTGGGTTTTCCCAGTTTCCAAGGTTCAACTGCTGCTCGCCTGGGAATGTTCTAGCCTTTTCTCCCCCTCACCCACATACTGCTCTTCAATTCTAGAGCTGCAAACTCCACAGAGGAGGAGGGTCCCTAACAATCTCCATGCTTTCTTTTCTTTCTTCTTACTTTCCTATTCCTTCCCCCCCACACTTCCAATTCCTCCAAGGAAAATTGATTGTGCTAGGTGCAACAGACGTGAGTTGTCCAGAGAAATACGTTTGCTCGTCCTTTTCCTGTGATTAATAGTTACTCATTGTCGTAACTGTGAGCAACCAAAAGACAGAGGGAGCAAGGGAAACAACACAAAGCCACCTTCCATGAAGAGTCGCATATCCCACACCCCAGACAGCACAGTGGCTCCAATTCCTAATTCACTTTCTCCTTCTGCTACAGTCCTCCAACAAGCTGCCCTTTCTGTCCTGTGCGTCAGTCAATAAGGTCATTAGCTCTTGGGATAGGTAGAACATCAGAAGAGGGCTGGACAGGTAAGGTCTGGTCTCTGTGCTCTTTTATAGCCTCTTGGAGATGCTGGTACCCTACTTTGCTCTCTGTTGCCGCAATGAACACCATGAGCAAAAGCAGTGTTGGAAGCAAAGGGTGGACGGGAGGACGTCCTGTCACAGGGACACAACAGCCATCCTTTGTTCTTCAGGCTTTCTCCACCCCTCCAGAGAGCTTTTATCTTCCTGATGCCTCCCTCCATTAAGCTAAAAAGCTGTAGGGATTAGGTTCTTAACACCTTCATTTTTCTTACATTACCTTGAAATCTCTGCTTTCTCCATATTCCCCCAGTGAATGGCTCTCTTTTCCACTTTCTGTGTTCTAAGACCTCCAGCGACATAATATGTTTCCGTTTTCCCTATCTCGTGGGCATACTTCCAGTTTTGCTTGACCAAAACCAAAAAGAAAATCCCCCCTTCAAAAAAAGATTTATTTATTTTATTTTATGTGCATCTGCATTTTGCCTGCATCAATCTGAATATGGCACGGTGTTGTCGCCAGTGCCCCCAGAAACTGGCAGATCCCCTGGAACTGAAGTTACAGACAGTTGTGAACTACCATGTGGGTGCTGGGAATTGATCTGATGTCCTTGAAAGAGCAGTCAGTGCTCTCAAATGCTGAGCCATCTCTCCAATCCCACTCTCATCTTTAACAATGACAGAATATATAGGGTAACGGAAACAGAACATATAGTAGGTGGATTACCAGGGTGGGTGCAGCAGGACGCATGTCGTAGACTTTGTACAATTAGACATGAGCTATGACAGAGGATCCAGCTGTGTCGTATGGTTTAAAATGGAGTGCAACCCCGAAAGCTGGTAACTGCTCTGGACGTGACATTTTCCCATCATCAAGTCAGAAGTGTGTAGAGAGCATGACAACGTGTTGGATGATGTCACTTCAGGGGTTGCTCTGTGACATCAGAGCGCTGGGGTCATCGTTCCAAGTCAGGAAGGGTACTCTCGATGGGATCTTGGAATGGATGATGGCATTAATGAAAAATTCATATGTGAGTAGATTTTGGAATTTTATTAATAGCCATGTTCCAGTCCAAGCTGGTGGTTTGGTTTTGACCAACACACAATGTCAACACTTGATATGATTCCTAGAGGAAACTAGGTGAGACTTATTTGAGAAAAATTTCTAAACTCGGTCTGTAAATTTGTGTGTATGAAATTATCCCCCACTAGAAGTTAATTAAAATAAATTACTTGTAGTTATGGTCAAAGCCTTAAAGCAGCAAGCAGAATGTAAACTGACATATTTATCACTCAAATCTTTTTTCTTTTTAACATTTCCTCTTCTTTAAGATCAAAAGAATAAAAACGTGAAAAGGTTTAAAGCCTCATAGTTCTCTTTTCAGGTATGTGTGTTTACATGGTGTTATTTATATGTACTCCTCCACAAATAGGCCTTTAGATAGAAATATAACCCATCATCTGACGTTGTGTGCATGTGAGAGCCGCACATGCATGCTTGTGTGGAGCTGTGCACAGGTTCTTCTGTGTTCATGTCCGTGTGCCGATATGTGTGGGCGTCAGAGTCAACATTAGGTGTTGCTTTTCACCATTGCTTTCCACCGCCATTTTTTTTGTTTTAAATTTCTTTATTCCTTGCCTTATTTACTGATATTACTTTTTATACTTAAAAATTCACACTTTTCCTTAGTTATTTTTTAAAAAAATTATTGTTTCAAAATTTCATACGTACACATAATATGTTCTGGTCAAATCCACTCCACTCCACCCTCTTCAATTTTCCCATTTCCCCCACCACTGCTTCTCTCTCCTGGCTTTATGTCCTCTTTGTATAACCCACTGAGTTCCCTAGAGCATGGGCATTCTATCAGGGACTGCATATACCAGAAACAATCAGTTGCCATTAGCTCCTAGCTGGAGGTTGGATTTGATAAGCCTCTCTCTATCCATGCTGAACCTCAGCTTATTTTTCAAAGCAGTCTCTCACTGAACTCAGAGCTCACTGATTCAGCTAGGCTGGTCCCTGAGATCTGACTGTAGTTGTGCACAGCCTTGTCAGGTTTTTATGGGAGTCTTAGGGATCCAAGTCTCCAGAATCATACGGCATGGCCTTTACCAACCAAGCCATCTTCCCAGCATTCTCTGGCAACATTCTAGATAGATGGATCTTCCATGAGGTCTCAGGCTGCTCTTTCATGTAGGTGACTTAGCCTGGATGACATGGCTTCATTTGAGTCATTTCTGTTTGGTTTTAGTGATAGCTGAATTCGTGGTGCCACTACAGAATTTTACTTAGATAGGGATGTGATTTGACCCTTGTGTTATAGTCTTTTTCACAATGACAATGGTGACAGTCACTGTTAAGCACTTTTCACATCGCTATCATCTCTGTGTCCATATTACCAAGTGAGTGCTGTCTCCAAGGTGAGTACGCACCTTGGCACCAAACACATCTTGTAGGCTATCAAGCCAAAGCAGCAGCTAATTAAAGAACTCAGACTTGGTAAAGAATGCTGACCAGTAGGAAAGCTCCAGGTGCCTTTCATCTTCTGGTCAGCTTGATTAACTCAACAGTCCACGGTTGTACTTGAAATCTGCATTATCATCCGAAGTCTTTGTTTAATAATAGATTGAATTAAATTCAATCTATGATGCCCATGATGGGGGAGACCACACTTTCTCAATTTCTTGTGAATGTTACTTGTGCAAAACTTTTCTGACCTTCCGTAAGCTCAGCTTTTCTCAGAATGAAATACACTTTCAATAGGAGCCAGACAGAAGGTGCTTCCCATCATGGCTGGGCAGGCAGCAAAGGAATCAAACCAAATGAGACTCCTATCACACACTAGGTTACACTCAGTTTCATAGAGAGACTCCCTGCTCCAAGTTTGGTATCTATAGTGGCTTGTGATGTTTTGCATTGTCTTTGTGTCCCCACTCAAACAGTGATGGGAGTTAAATGCTAGAGTTAGGGTACCATGCCTATAAGATGGGCAGGAAACCCTTCTTTGCACATAGAGTGCTGCTTCTCTTGACATCCCCTCTCCGTTCTCAACCTCAGATTGGAGCTCCATGGGGTACTGTTACCATCGTCACCTGCCTGCAGCATGTCCGCATCTCATTTTGTTCTCAGGATCCTGGCTCTATTCTATCTAGTATAGGACACTTTTTGGTGATGATAATATTTGTGACCCAACTCACACCTTGTTGTTTAAATTCTGTATATTAAAATATTCCATCCCAGTTTGAATTTCCTATATATTTTATTTTTTTACATGCAACATTTAGTTCCAAAAAAGAAAGGAAAAAGAAGTTGAGGGACATTTGTTGCATTCAGCCACCCAAATTTGAGCCCCCGTCTCTTGTGCCAAAATTGGTAGCAATTCCACAAGTCTAAATATAATGGTGGCATTGCAAACATGTAGCTCTTGTTTTGAGACAGGTTCTCATGTAGCCCAGGCTAGCCATTAATTAGATCTATAGCTGAGACTGACCTTGTGCTCTGATCCTCCTGACTTCACTCCTCATGTGCTGGGACTACAGACATGTGACCCCTTACCTGGCTCTGGGTAACTTGTAAAACATCACCTCAGTTACCAACATGGTCCCTACATATATCGTTTTCTGAAAGCCCCACTGATGAAGAACATGGAAACCCTTCAAGAAGCCCTCATTCCGCTTACTTATTTTTGAGTCTCTCTTTAAGGGGTTTTAGTGCTTCAAGTTTTAATGTGTTCCCACTGAAAATGTGAGTCAGCCTCGAGTACCGTGGATCCCGTTGTGCTTTTGTTCATTATGGTATCAAAGATTTAGCTCCAATCTGCCACCTGCTCTGTAAAGGACATCGATACTCCAGAGTGTGTTTGCTAATTACATTTGATTACTTGAAAGGTCATCTGAAGGTTTCGGCGTGTGTCGGAGTAGAGGTGTTTAAATCAGAACTTTGATGGATAGCATCTGTCAGATCCCCAAAGGTCAAACGAGCGAAGTTGGACAAAAGGCGTTGGCAGTGATGGACTGCCTCTCACTGAAATGCGCAGTTTTGGTTGACTTTTCTCTTTAGACGACATTCTTAGCTTCAGTGACCTTGAGTAAGAACCTTGCTCTAGTTGCCTATAAGGGGTGGTAAGATTGAAGATCATTCTAGAATATCTGTGAGTTCTTTAAGAGATGTCCCTGACCTGTATAGTCTTCCTATCATCACTTCCAGTGGCCAAAATCAGAATGTCAGATGTATTGTTTGTTGCTATAACCCTGAATTCTCTGAATGAGTTAGTTTCTTCGGTGCTCTTTCTCCTAGTAGTTGCAGATAAACACATAGACAGGCACACACAGACTGGATAAATTATCTGTGTAAAAACCATCGCAGAAGGTGAGGCTCTTGATAGTTATCCTTTGTGAAGTCAAATGTTATGTCACAGGAGGTTAAGACAGGGTTTTCTTTTCTTTTTTATTTCTTGTAAATTTATTTATTTATTATGTATACAGTGTTCTGCCTGCATGTCAGTAGAGGACATCAGATCTCATTATAGATGGCTGTGAGTCACCACGTGGCTGCTGGGAATTGAACTCAGGACCTCTGGAAGAACAGCCAGTGTGCTTAATCTCTGAGTCCTTTCTCCAGCCCGAGGAGAGGCTCTTCTGTCTGCCCCAGAAGTCCGTGTGCATAGAAGAGAATGGGAGGCAGCCACTCTCTTCTTAAGTGGAGTGCCAACCACTCAGCAGGTTCTGCAAAGAGATGCCTGGATCTCTCACTAAGCAGGATGGAGAAGCACTTAGAAGTTCCTATTTGGGGCATGTGTATGCACACACAGACCACTGCCTCCTTCAAGACCATAGATCTGCTAATCTCCGCCCACAGCTTCCTCCAACACCTGTTGCTATTTTGTGGTTAGAAGACTTGGCCACTCACCCCATGCTTCCTAGAGAAGACAGAGCTGAAAGAACACTAGAGAAATCAGGTTTCTTCTTATTTAGAGTTGTTCAGTTGTTCTCCCCAGTTCCCTCATGGGGAAGAGGAGAGGAGGATTTTTTCTTTTTCCTGAGACTGGAAAGCTAAGCATTGAGGGCACCTCTGGGGAAGGCGCTACTGTTGAGCTGGGGGAAGTGCTGAGCTAGCCTGGTTCTTACCCTGAAGCTCTGAAGAGAGAACAGACATGGGGCACCGGGCTAACATGGAGAAGACCTGTATTCCCACCGGAGTTCCGGTCCACGAGTCCATGGTATGTCTATGTAGGGGGTACTAACAGAGAGTTCGATGAGCAAGTTGCTTATTAAGTAATGGAAATAACCCGTGAACAACAGAAAAGAAAGAAGTGAGCTATGAGGGAGAATCGCAGATTACATGTGGGTCTAATGCAGCTTTGGTTGTTACTAAGGATTTTCTGAATAGTATCCTGTAGAAGGTTTTAGTTGGCCTTAAGTGGACCAACCTTAGCATTTCTCCTAGAATACTGAGTGCCCTGTAGTTGTGGGGGTGGGGGGGGGGTACCTAGGAGGAGTGCCCAGGCTTCAGCATTGTGTGGCTACAGTGAATTCTGGGAGTGGTGCACAGGAAGCCCCTCCCTTAAGTGTGCTTTTTCACAAAGCTGCAGGTTTGTGAACACACACACGCACACACGCACGCACACACACACACACACACACACACACACGTGTGCACACATACACACACACAGAGGGGGGAATTTAAAAATAATAAAAATACATATTTTTAAAAAGTTAGAGAAGGGGTTAACTGTACCTTGGCACAGTTTCAGCTGTGGCTCTTAAATCAGCCTGCTTCTGCATCCCTTCACCCTGCCCTATCCACCCCTGCCCCAACTCTGTCTGGGACAGCTTGGCTATGAGCAAGGGTGATGCTGTGGCTCTCAGCCAGTAGAAACTCTCATCTCCCAGACTCACCTTGGGAGGCACAGCGTCCTTCCAGTTGTTCTTCTACTGCTGCTTCCATTGCGGTTGCCAAGTGCTGTATCCTGCCAGGACACCTGCAATGTTCTCCTCTGCAGCCTTGGGCTGTGCTAACAGTAACCTTGACTGCCGGAATCTTCTTCCAGTCCTCAGATTCCCTAGCCACAGCATTCCTTGCTGATTCCTTAAAGACATACTTCTAATTTTAACCTGTCAACATAATAAATATTAGACATATTCATTCCATCCATGAATGGAATGGATATTGATGAGGGCTTGTGTGTGGTGGCAGGGCCTCATGTCGCCCAGCATGGCCTCAAATGTGGTATATAACCAACATATCTTGCCTCTCCCTCCGAGTTTCTGAGATGATAGATACGCCCAGGCATAATGGGTGATTTTATGTTCTTAAATGTACTCTTTATGTCCATTAATCATTTGGTAGTTAATTGAACCTGTGCTCTCTCTTGAATATTTGCTGGGTATAGCCTATGTTCCAGGCTTTCAATGAACTGGAATAAACTGGTGGATAAAATGTCTGGTGGTCTATACTCTTTGTTTTCCTTACAGATCGTGCCTATAAACATAGATCTCATTTGAGGGGTGGTGTATTTCCCCATTTAGCGTAGTGTTTCTCTGTCAGAGTGCATTCACTGTTGGTGAGCCCGCATCAAGAGCTAGATGAGGCAGTAACGACATTACTGAAGTGGTGTTCTCCTGTAGGTCATGCTGGTTTCGAACATCAGATGAGAAGTGATGTAGTGGCCGGTGGCAACGCAGTAGGCCATCCAGCTCACTTGATTTCATAGTTTGACATCCTAAGGTGGAAAAACAATGACATTTTAAGGTAACAGGGTCCTAAATGAGAGTGCTGGGCCTCTGGATCCTAACCGTGTTTTATCTTTTGTTGGGCCTCATACCAGGAAAAGCTGGAAGAGTTTTGGTCAATAGGTAAGTTGTGGGATGGGCTGGATCCAGGATGCTCCCCTCGCAGTTCCTGACTCTAAAGAAACCAACTGCAAGGACTAATCTGAGCCTGGTGTTCGCATTCTTCACAGAGCCCCGCACTTAGCATCCTCTGAGCTTTGTGAGCTCAAATGTGTACTGTAGACAGGTATTTAAGCACAGCGTGCAGGTGTTTGTAGAAGGGAGGCCCCGTGTGGGTTTTCCTGCAGTGTATTCGTTTCTGGGCTCTGTCCTCATCTTCCTGCTTATCATCCTATCACGGGCTCACTGGACTCTCCTACAGAATGTACTGCCCTCCTATCGTGTTCCTACTGCACGTCAGGACACCATTTTAACATTTGTGACCTTGGGGTTTAGTTACTCCTTTCTGTGCCGTTCTCCCTGGCTACGCTGAATTTGAGTGACAGAGATTAGTGGTTCTTATCTCAAAGCTCAGAAATATAGGTACATACACTGATACATGTTAGAGGTCCATGCTAGGTTAATTGAAATAATGGATAAAATATCTAATTAGTGAGACTCAGGTTAAGTTTGCAAAATTTTATATGTAAAGATTGTTATTATAAAATTGTATTGAGTATAGAGCATCTTTGTTTATTTGATTCTAATATTAACTCCTGGAAGGGGTTACTGTTATTATTTTGTAATTTTTATTTTCAGTCAAAGAAACCCATGTTTAATTCATTTGTAAAACTCCTGTGGGATGTGTGTGTGTGTGTGTGTGTGTGTGTGTGTGTGTGTGTGTGTGTGAGATGTTCATGTGGATGATTTGGATTAGAATGGCCCCCACAGGCTCATATAATTGAATACTTTGTTTCCAGTTGGTGGGGCTATTTAGAGGGGGCTTGCAAGGTAGGACTTGTTGGAGGAAGTTTGTCACTGAAGGTAGGCTTTGAGGGTTCAAAAGCACATGCTCTTTCCAGTTAGTTTGCTCTGCCTCTGTGTTATTCAGTGTTCTCTTGCTGTCAAGAAACAGCATGACCATGATAATACTTTTAAAGGAAAGCATCTAATTGGGGCTTGCTTACAGTTTCAGAGGTTTAGGTCATTGTCATTACAGTGGCAGGGGCATGGCCAAGCTGGCAGATGTGGTGCTCAGGAAGTAACTGAGAGTTGTGTCTAGACCCACAGCAGCAGGAAGAGAGAAACATTGTGCCTGGTATACCTCAGCACCCATCCCCGGTGACATTCTTCCTCCAATCTCTCCACATTCCTAGGCCTTTCAAATAGTGCTGCTCTCTAAGTCCCCAAGTATCTGAGCCTATGGAGGCCGCTCTTATCCAAACCACCACATCCCCCTCCTTACACTTCAGGAGGTAAGCTCTCAGCTACTGAGCCAGCTCGGTACCTGCCTGCTTGCTGCCATGTGTCCCTACTATGCTGGTTATAGACTGCAATAGTCTAGAACCTGATAGCCTCTAATGAAGTCTTTCTTTGATGAGGTGCCTTCAGACAACCCATAATCTTGGCGTCTTATGACAATAATAGAAAAGTAACTAAGACGGTGTATGTGTGTGTGAGGCCAGAGGAAGACATCAGGAGTCCTTATCACAGTCTACCTTAGTCCCTTTAGACGGGGTCTCTCACTGAACCTAGAGCAGAGTCTGCAGCCAGCCTTTTCTGTTAGTGTTTCTGTCTCTATGTCCACAGCATCAGCACCTGCATAACCAAGCCAGGCTGCTTAGGTGCATTCTTGGGATCTGAACTTAGGTCCTCGTGTTTGTGCAACGTGCAGTAGCACTTGCTAAATCATTTCCATCCCCGTCACCGTCGTTATTTGTATCTTTAAAATGAGATAGTGAGATGCTCATTCAGAAATCCTTCCTGTAGACATTATGCCCTAGAATCTACAAGAAGGATTTTATAGAAGAGGCGGGCAAGTGATAACATAAAACTCACTTTATGTTGCTGTAATAGAAAACTCCAAATTGTGCAATTTGTAAAGAGATGTACCTGCCTCCTAGTTGTGGAATTCAAGGAGTTCACTCTCAAGATGGTCCCTGTGGTAGCAGGCTCCATGCTGCGGCCCGCACAGCAGGGGAGGAAGCCCTGAGAGGCTGGAGTCAAACTGAGCCTGCCTCACGTCTATAAATCCATTTCTGTGATGACTGACCCTATGCCCTGATGGTGACATGAACCCATTCCCAAAGGCAGAAGCTTCATGGCCCAGTTCCCCTCTGCCACTGTATTCTTAATAAAGTTTTTAACACATAGACACTATAGAAGAATTTAAAACCATAGCCAACTGTATCAGTTTGGCAACTTTGCTGTGACCATGATTGATTGAGGAAACTAAGTGAAAAAACAAAGTAGCTGGGCAGTGGTGGCGCACACCTTTAATCCCAGCACTCGGAAGGCAGAGTTGGGTGGATCTCTGTGAGTTCAGCGCCAGCCTGGTCTACAGAGTGAGTTTCTGGATGACCAGAGCCACACAGTGAGACCCTGTCTTGAGAAACAAAAGCAAAACAAAAAAGAGCAAAAATTTTCTTTTAAAAATAAAATGATTATGACAATACCTCGTATACCAAAAATCATTTTACTGTCCAAGGACTCCGTTTATAATTTGTGAGGCACTGTCGGCGGCGGCCGTGTAGTGTCTCAGCGGCGCCCACCGCACAAAACACAGACACAGCTGTCTTTGTTGTGTGCCTCAAACAGTTAAGAGTTTTCTCCTTCCATCTGCCTTTTGGAAGCAAATGATGAGAAAGTGAGTTCATATCAGAAATTTAATTAAGACAACATCCTTCTAAAACCTATCCAGGGCATGCCTCAGAATCAGCACACATCAAATCTAATTCTCCTACTCACTTCCGCGATAGCCCTACAAAGCCAGGGCTCTGTCGAGAGGAACTGTGTAGTCACGTGACTCTGAGGACCTTGTCTTTCATTTCTGTGTTCGCTGATGATCCAGGTATGGTTATAGACACTCGTGCCGTGACTTCCCACACTAGGAGGTAAAACACTGTTTACTGAGGCCTTCCATTTAAGCCAATCCCATTATGTCTTGGGAATTTGGAACAATCATAGGGTTTTTGCTTCTGTCTTTATAGAAATTAGTTTACGTCTCAGGCAGTCCCCCTTTGGTCCAGGGGACTTGATGCTCAGCACCACAGGTCTTATGGCAATGCGTGTGCTTTTCTCCCTGGAGACTACGATCTGAATTCCGGCAGTGTCTTGCAGGGGAGGGACACTGAGGGGTCACAGAACCAGTGACATTTGGAGGCCACTTCACACAGCATAGTTTTGCCTGTTCACTGGCATTTTGCTGCATCTTGGCCCCTTCCCATTTAAAGAGGAGCGTGTATTTCCAATTTCCTCTCGTGATAAAGACGGTGTTTATGAACATTGGCATTAACAGCACGGGCTTTGCGGCCCTGAGGTTAAAAGCTTTCTGCTGTCTCATTAACTCACAATGGCATTTCATTTTTAATATTGCCTCTGCACCCTGGCTGGATTCATCACCGTCCAATGGCTTTCATTTGCAGAGGCAGGCTTGACTGTCATAGATGCTCTAGAGCGGTGGTTCTCACCCTTCCTAAGCTGCAACCCTTTACTGCAGTTGCCCGTGTGGAGGTTACCCCCAACCACAAGATTATTTTTGTTGCTACTTCTTAACTGTAGTTTTGCTACTGTTACGAATTGTAATGTAAGCATCTGTGTTTTCTGACGGTCTTAGGGTCTTAGGCAACCCCTATGGAGGGGTTGTTCGTGAGTCGAGACTCACGGGTTGAAAACCACTTCTCTAGAGACACTTGAGACAGAGTAGTGGGTTCCACCATGGTGAGCTTGTTCTTGGCTAGCTACTGTTTGTGATAGTGTGTGTTACCTCTCTGTCACTGGAGTAACAAATTGACAGTAAGATGGGCTTGGACCTGGGTTTGAATTCCACCAGTGTGTTACTAGTTACTGCTAGCCTGGTTCATGTACTTGAAGTCAGTCCTGAGGTCACTGACAGTCTCTCTCTCTCTCTCTCTCTCTCTCTCTCTCTCTCTCTCTCTCTCTCTCTCTCTGTGTGTGTGTGTGTGTATTCATCTGTGCATGGCATGCCGATGTATGTGTGTCTTCACAAGGGTGCCAGAGATCAATGTTGAAGGTCTTCCATTATCACTTTTCACCTTATTTTTTTTTGTGTGTGTGTGTGTGTGTGCGAGCATGCATGCACATATGCATTTGTGGGTTGTGTGGACATGTGTGCACCTGTGCTTGCAGGTGTATATGCTCATGCAGGTGGATGTAGAGGCAGGAAGCTAATGTCAGGATGTCTTTCTCAATCACTTTTCTACTTTGGTTTGCACCCAGAGTCTCTGTCTGAACTTAAATGTACCATTTTTGGCTGGCGTGGCTAGCCAGTGAGCCCCTGGAATCCCCAGTGTCTCTGCTTCCTGGCCCTGGCTGTAGATGTACACAGCCATGCCAAGCTTCTGCAAGGCTTCTGGAGGGTTGTGGATATACACAGTCATGCCAAGCTTCTGCAAGGCTTCTGGAGGGTTGTAGGTATACACAGTCATGCCAAGCTTCTGCAAGGCTTCTGGAGGGTTGTGGGTATACACAGTCATGCCAAGCTTCTGCAAGGCTTCTGGAGGGTTGTGGATATACACAGTCATGCCAAGCTTCTGCAAGGGTTCTGAAGGGTTATAGATATACACAGACATGCCAAGCATCTACAAGGGTTCTGAAGTGTTATGGATGTACATAGCCATACCAAGCTTCTGCAAGGGTCCTGAAGGGTTGTAGGTATACACAGTCATGCCAAGCTTCTGCAAGGGTTCTGGAGGGTTGTAGGTATACACAGTCATGCCTAGCTTTTACAAAGGCTCTGGAGGTCCACAGTCATACCAAGTTTCTCTAAAAGTTCTAGAGGTCCACAGCCATATGAAACTTCTCTAAGGCTTCTGGAGGGTTGTAGGTATACACAGTCATGCCAAGCTTCTGCAAGGCTTCTGGAGGGTTGTAGGTATACACAGTCATGCCTAGCTTTTACAAAGGTTCTGGAGGTCCACAGCTATACCAAGCTTCTCTCAGGGTTATGGAGGTCCAAACTATTGTCTTCACACTTCACAGCGGAGCTTTGCTGAGCTGAGTGAGCTGACACTCTAACCCTGAGTCCAATATTTGTCAGTAGAATAGGTACAATTGTTTAACCTCATGAATTTGCGAGAAATCTTAATGGGATGCCAGCTCTATATTCAGCAGTCAGCTGAGTGTAAGGTTGGGGTCTCCTCTGTTTGCTGTCTTCCTAGTGGTACTCATAGAAGAATTTCTGCTGATCAATTAAATGCTTTGCCCGGAGTTTCTAAGACTTGAGAGGCCATCCTGTCCGCTTGCTGTGGCCTCCCCTAGCAGAGCCCCCATTTTCTGCCACAGAGCCTGTACACTATCAAGAAGGTCTCGACCTCTTCTCTGAGTCCCTCCTCGTCCCTCTTCATTCCTCCCTCCTTGGTGTCTGAGTTGCCAGCGTCCTGGCCTCTTTCAGCAGCTGGCTGGAGAGGAAGGCACTCTCTGGTCTTCTCAGGGTGGAGTCACCAGCTGCCATTCTGATGGCTTTGCAACCGGGGTGTGGATTGTCACGGTTCAGCATTTCTCCTTTGTCATTGTCCCTTACTAAACTATTTCTTCCTAATGAATTCTCAGGGAGGTGAGTAGGCTGGGCCAAGATCCATTCCTTGGTTTCTGCGTGAAAGAAAGAACACTTCTGGGAGAAGCCGCCAACGCTGAATGACCTGTAGGGAAAGCAAGACTTAGGACCAAGACTGCTTCCTCATGGATGTCTGTCTGCTGTAAAGGGCAGGGTATCCTTCTAGGTTACAGTGGTAGGTGGGCACAGCAACACTGGCCCGTTTCCTTCAACAAGGGATTCTCTCCCACACCCACCCTTTCATCCTGTCTTCCAACCAAGGAACAAGACGCACAGCATCTTATCTTTTTACTCTCTGGTTATGCACTTTGTTTTCAAAGTTGGAGTGGGGGAAGGTATTTCTGAAATGACTGGAATCTTTGCTCTTGGTACAGATGTCAGTTCGTAGTGACATATTCTCCCCAGAAGACACACTAACATGCAGCGTTTTGATAGGATGAAGGCATTCACATTTAGTGTCTGTCTATCAGGCACAAGGTGAGAAACTGCAGGATGATTGGGATGAGAGTTATTATTGGCCTGGGGCTGCTCTCTGTTGAAACTGCTGCCGCCCATGTTTGGAGGCTTTGGCGTGTGTATTTCACACCCCTGCCAACCCTCCTCCCATAACCCTCCTCCGTAGCCTCAGTCTTCCCTTGGATCTTCCTCTTTTGTTAGAAAAAAGGCAGTCAGAGATTCCATCCTCTTGACGTTTTTATGCTGGGATTGTGTGGGAAGCGGGCACACATGTTAAATCTGTCATTGTAAGTGCTGTGCAATTATAATTTAACAGCAAGTGCTTTATCGCATCTTCCAATTCCCAGATTCGAGAACAAGGATAGAAAGATGTGGGTCCCACCTACGGAAATAAAATTAAAAGTGTCATTAGGTGTGGCCTGCTACCCAAGGTGATTTTCCTAACACCTAACATACAGGGAAGGTATAAACAGGACTGGAAATATCCACGGAGATTTGTTTGCAAAAGCTGTGCTGAAACTAGGGCTTCAGCTAACTCAGGGAGCTCAGGGCCAGAAGTGGCTTTAAAAATCACCTATGTCAGCCTGTTTGCACGGTAGGGAAGGGGCTACCTAGATAAATAATGTCACCTGCCTCAAGCTTCTTGGTGGAAGAGATTGAACCCATAAGTTCTCAACTGACTTGTCCCCACTGGCCTCGTCTCGACACCTGTTGGGGCTATAGCTCTGACTCACCAAGCAGATACCGAGTCCCGTGTGGGCATGCACATTGCTTGCTTATTGTTTCACACAGCTGAGGATACGGGCTCCATGTTGTGTTAAATACTGTCTATGATGAAGGTGATGAAGGCTATCAGATGGATTCCAGTCTTTTTTTTTTGTAGGAAGACTTAGTGATTGATTGACATCCTTAAGGATTTTGCTGCATGGTTTGAAGTGAAAAGCTATTGGGAGAGTTTCTTTATATCTGAATGCCTCTGGCTTCCTCTGGCCTGTGAGGTCTAGAGTAAAGCAGGGGTTGCATCACAGTAATTCCTTTGGATCATTTTGTCCTTTGCAGATTTTATATTCATGGACAATGTAACTCTATCCTATTCACTTCTATTTCTGTTGTGAGGAGCGGCAGGCTGCGTTCCACCCGGTTCCCACACGTCTAGCTTTATACCCCCAAAATAACAACATATAAATTGTATTTTTTAAACACTGCCTGGATCATTAGTTCCATCCTCTTATTTGCTAACTCTCACATCTTAATTAACCCATTTCTATTAATGTGTGTAGCACCACGAGGTGGTGGCTTACCAGGAATGATCTTAACCTGCGTCCATCTTGGAGAGGAGAGCTTTAGCGTCTGCCTGGAGAGGAGAGGCATGACATCTGTGTCACTGTCTTCTTCCTCTCAGCATTCTATTCTGTCTTCCCCACCTACCTATGCTCTGACCTATCTGGCCAAGCAGTTTTCTTTATTAATTAACCAATAAAACAACAGATAGACAGATGGCCCTCCTTCATCGTATTTCCCCCTCCACATGCTGCTCCCCCTCCTCATCCCTTGATGGCCTCCCTTTCTCTTTCCTACATATCTCACTGGGTCCTGTTAGCATTCCCCATAAAAGCATGGGTATCGGGTAGCCCTCTGATTCATCAGCAAGCTACAAGTGGCCACTTCCCCAAAGAAGAGTGATTCCCCCACCTCTCAGTAGTAATCAGATAGCAGCAGCTCCTTATCTAAGGGTGAGGCCTTGTGAGCACCCTGCCCCTTCCTTGCTGGGACTTTTACCCAGCTTGCTAGTGTGCTGGTAACCACAGCTGTGAGCACATACATGCACGAGGCATGTTGTGTGGAGAAGACGGTGTTCCACAGCAGCCCTCCCCAGCTTCTGAAACCTCATTTGTTTCTACTCCTTTCTTCCTTGATATTCTGGTAACTGATTGACAATGGCCATTTGCTTTATATACACAAGGGAATGCGTCTCAGCTGTAAAGAGAATCGGAATCATGATGGCTGCAGACACAGTGGATGGAGCAGGAGAAGTTACAGCCAGTGACTGTGCGCAAGAGGCAGCACCATGGACAGCGTCTCGCATGGGAGCCCTTGTTCCCAGCCTTTTGTTTTGTGTACACGTGGAATCCAGGAGTCTAGAATTGAGCCAGTGGGATTGGGGCTATATTGCAATAATATTTAGATTCTTAGGACCTAATATTTTAGAGATTATGAGAAAAAAAGTTGATCAAAACCCAGTGCCATTGTTCTTGACTTCTCAGCAGTCCTCATTGTCCGCTATGTTCAGCGAGTCTGGTTTTATCCCATGCTTTTTCAGACCCAGTCCAGCTGGCCTTGGTGAGTTCCCGATAGAACATCCCCATTGTCTCAGTGTGTGGGTGCACCCCTCGCGGTCCTGAATTCCTTGCTCTCCTTCTGCTCCTGATTTGGACCTTGAGATTTCTGTCCGGTGCTCCAATGTGGGTCTCTATCTCTGTCTCCTTTCATCGCCTGATGAAGGTTAATATCCAGGAGGATGACTATATGCTTTTCTTTGGGTTCACCTTCTTATTTAGCTTCTCTAGGATCACAAATTATAGGCTCAATGTCCTTTATTTATGGCTAGAAACCAATTATGAGTGAGTACATCCCATGTTCCTCTTTTTGTGTCTGGCTTATCTCACTCAGGATAGTGTTTTCTATTTCCATTCATTTGCATGCAAAATTCAAGAAGTCATTTTTTTTTACTGCTGAGTAGTACTCTAATATGTATATATTCCATACTTTCTCCATCTATTCTTCCATTGAAGGGCATCTAGGTTGTTTCCAGGTTCTGGCTATTACAAACAATGCTGCAATGAACATAGTTGAGCATATACTTTTGCTGTATAATAGGGCATCTCTTGGGTATATTCCCAAGAGTGGTATTGCTGGGTCCAGGGGTAGGTTGATCCCAAATTTCCTGAGAAAACCGCCACACTGCTTTCCAAAGTGGTTGCACAAGTTTGCATTCCCACCAGCAATGGATGAGTGTACCCCTTTCTCCACAACCTCTACAGCAAAGGCTATCATTGGTGTTTTTGATTTTAGTCATTCTGACAGGTGTAAGATGGTATCTTAAAGTTGTCTTGATTTGCATTTCTCTGATCACTAAGAAAGTTGAGCATGACCTTAAGTGTCTTTTGGCCATTTGAACTTCTTCTGTTGAGATTTCTCTGTTCAGCTCAGTGCCCCATTTTATAATTGGGTTGATTAGCCTTTTACAGTCTAGTTTCTTGAGTTCTTTATGTATTTTGGAGATCAGACCTTTGTCCGTTGCAGGGTTGGTGAAGATCGCCTAGGCTGTTTGGATGCTCACCTTACTAGACCTGGAAGGAGGTGGAAGGTCCTTGGACTTCCCACAGGGCAGGGAACCCTGACTGCTCTTCGGGCCGATGAGGGAGGGGGAGTTGATTGGGGGAGGGGGAGGGAAATGGGAGGCGGTGGCAGGGAGGAGACAGAAATCTTTAATAAATAAAAAAAAAAGACCTAGCTGGGGGAAAGTGGAAGCTAAGGGCTTCAAGATTCTCTGTGTCATCATTTGTGAGCTGGTGGCCCAAAGGAAAGTCCAACTACACACAAAAAAAATGTGTACATAATAAAATATTGATCATATATTTAAAAATACATGAAAAATATAGAAAGAAACAATGATCACTTGGTTATATAAATTTGCCAGGCATAAAAAGCCAAGTACTACATGGCATCACTTGTATGGGTGGCAGTCATCAGAGGTTGGGAAGAGTCAAAGAAAAGGCTGGCTAATGAGTAGTAAGTTAATGATTGGAGTTAAGAGGTCTAGTGTGTTAGTCTTCATTCTTGAAACCACTTGGAATGAGGGGACTTTAATTGACAAATTGCCCAGATCCTATTTGACTGTGGCCACATGTCTTGATTGCTCATCAATGTGGGAGTGCCCAGCCACATAACGAGCCAGTAAGCAGCATTCCTCTATGGTTCTGTTTCAGGCTTCTGTCTTGAGTACCTGCCCTGACTTCTGTCATTTATGTATCATGACCTCAAAGTGAAAGCTGAAATAAACATTTTCCTCTCCCCCCGCCCAAAAAAAAGAAAGAAAGAAAAAGAAAAAAAGTTGAGTAACTGAGTAAAAATGCTAATGAAGGACTCAAAGGAGAAAAGTTAGAGATGGAGCAGGGAGGGGGCAGGGTTCTAAGGAAAGTTTGTACAATAGCCACACTCACCCTGCGTGTCTCCCACTTAGGCTGGACAGGAAAATCTAGAAAATCCTTGTCCTTTTGTTGTTATAGTGCCTGCTCTCCCACCACTTACTAACTTCAGATGAGGGAGGGGGAGTCAAAATTAACATAGAAGATGATGAAGTTCTCCACTTATTGTTATCCCCAAGGTACCCATAGCTGAGGAGCTCCATGTGTCCAAACCCTAGAGTCCCCAACAGGTTCAAATCAGGTCCTACAGCTAAGGAGCTGTCATGGCAAGCCTGTCGGTAGAGGCGGATGTCTGTACCGCTGATGCTGGTTCTTTAGTGACTAGGCATGTTAAACACCTGGGCTTCAGTTTACTGTGGCGATCATTACCCTGTAATGACAGCCAGGTGTGACTCATTGCTGCCGGCTCATCCCCACAGCATCCTCTCATCGACTTCTAAGCAGCCTCAGGGGATGCAGCATCCTTTGTTCATCATCGACTTGTTCATTCATTGATTCAGTCATCCAAGCACGGAACACATATTGAGGGTCGCCTGCTCCTTGGTTATTGTGAAACCATGGCAGAGCCACAGAGGAGAGGACACACCTGTCGGCCCTGGGCCCATCTATTGTCCACTTTGTGCCTGTAGTTTCCAGAGGCGTGAAGGAGAGTGTCTGCATCCCCCCCCCCCCGTCTCACTCAGGGACAGTGCCCTGGGAAAAGTCACCCTCACCCAGGTTCTGAGTCTGGCTGCCTAACGAATCGGACTCTTCCAGTTTGTTTAGGGACAGTCCTGTGTTTGACATACTGAGTCTGATTCTATGTACTATCTGAGAATGCCACTTCAGTAATCTGCGGTGACCGTCAGGGACACTGTCTGAGAAAGATTGGGGTATGCCCGCCCTGAAGGAATGGAGAAGTATCCAGAAGCTCCCTTAGTGAGTGGGTGCTCAGAGGAAGGTTTAGCCGCAGTGGGCTTTGGCTGGCTGCTGAGTCCAGCTCCATGGTGCATGCAGCCTGTGGAGAGGCCTTTGGTCTTGAGCAGCCATAGCTCTCCTAACCCACATGGTAAACTCTGACCATTCCTGGCCCCTTCTCCTGTCCTGGATCAGGCTGTTTGCTGCCAGGAGCCAGGACATAAATATTTACAAGAATGGATGGACTGCGAATCTTTCAAAATGTATCACACACCTTTTTTTTTTTTTTCCTTCTAAGTAGAGTAGTTCAGATTGCTCTTAAAACAAATGCATTTATTTATTTATTTACCAAAATAAAGTATTTGTGTGTTTTAAGAGGAAATGCTGTTCCACGGCTGACGATAAAAGCCCATATCTCCCTTCTTCTCCTTTCCAGTTCACTCTGAGAGCATTCCTGCTGAAGATTCTTCTCAAACCTACTTCCATTTCTCCTAATGGCGTGCTCGCTCATGTTGCTATTATGTATGCAATTGTATTCATTATCTGTTGTTTTTCTCCCTCTTTTCTTGCCCCTTAACACGAGCGAGGATTCGCCACGCTAATAGCTCCTTTCCCCATCCTGCCTTTGGCCTCCTCTTCTCACACTGCCCATGCAGCCAGGACTCACTGGAAATCCCGGGTGAGGTTTTAACAGTATGTGTTCAAAGCTGTGATTCCCGGTACTGGGTGTCATAGTTCAGGATACACAGTTCATGTTCTGACCTGTCTGCGAAGCCGGCATACCAACTATGTAGAAGTTGAGATCCTCCTGGGTTTCACCCTCTTCCAAATCAAAGTGGCACCACTGACAGCCTAGACGGAAAGTGCAGTCAGTCTGTGTGAAGCTCCCAGATTGCACACCTTAAAAGTAAATTAAGAAGAGGCAGCTGGAGAAGCTTTTTGGAAGCAGAGACGCCTTAAACTGACTTAGCACAATCTGTATCTCTAAAGATTTTTTTTTTAAACAGAAACCGAGTGTACATGTGCATGCGTGTGCATGCAAATGTGTGGATGCAGGGGCTTGCAGAGTCCAGAACAAGGCAGTGGAGCCTTCATAGCTGCAGTTAGAAGTGTTGCGAGCCAGCCAGTGTAGGTGTGAGTGTGCAAAGCCAATTTGAGTAAGAGTAGTGTGTGATCTTAAGCACTGAGCCCTCTCTCCAGCCCCAAACAGTATTTTTTTTTTTTAACTAAAGAGCTTCTAGCACAGGCTAAAGTGCCTCTGTCTCTACATTCCAGGTAATTAAAACAAAAATCACAACAAACAATGCTTATGTGGCCCAGCTTTGATCGTGCCACCTTCTGGGGACTTTGCTACTTCAGCAGCCCAGTCCCCTTTCTGTTCAGTCTTTCTCTGATGGGGGACAATGCCATTGTGTAGGCTCCCTCTGCTTTAGCGAACCACAATCACACTGCAGCTTTCTTTCCTTGAAATGACTAGCAAATCACCTTGATTGGGGTTTTCGTATTCCTGATTCCTCCCTCCCACAGTTGTAGACACTTTCTCGGTTTATTTCCCCGGATGGCTAATCCCACTGATTGGTTGTGGGTTTTTCTGCATTTAATTCGCAGGTGGCAGCCTTATTCCTCCTTCCCTTGCTTGCCTATGATCTCATCAACTTAAGGATGTCCTTTATAGAGAAGCCGCAAGGCAACTCGGCCCAGTCAAGATCCTCTTGCTTGTGCAATTTTGTTCTGCTCTTCCTGTCACTCATTGGGTTAGGAGTCCACGTGGATGAGATGGAGCTTAGGATGCTAGAGATCACCACTCCCAAAGGGAAGCTGGAGGACATAGGACTGGGCTAGGGGAAAGTCACCCTCCCAAAGCAACTAAGATGTGGTATAAATTTGTGTTGGAATTGTTTGGCCAAACCTTTCTGCTTCTGCCCGCTCCCCTCCTCAGCGGAACACTACATGTGGAAGAGCATGTCTGTAGATCAGGTCCCTTTCTGAAGCTTGGGCTCTCAGCCAAAGCCATCTGCCACCCATACGTTGCAACTGGGTATCCAGTTCTTCCTTCGGAAGAGATATTAGGTGTTTATCTTTGCGTTTAATATCCATGCAGAGTTCTTATTCCAACTTTTCAATTAACACACTCATGAGAGGTTAATTCATCCTCTTCCTACCTGCCCTAAAAGAGAAAAAGCACCCCTCATTGTTTATGATGCGTATCCCCAGCACTTAGCACATGGTGGGCAGTCAACATCTATTTCAGTAGGAATTCACAAGTGATCTTAAAGTCAGTCCAAATCCTGGAGTTCTTTCTACTACTATAGCCATCAATTTCATATGAAGGCGGGAAGCTCATCGTTTCTGAGCTCCTCTCAGGTGCCAATCATTGTGATATGAGCTTTATCTCTGTAGCCTAATTTAATCTTCACAACTGCCTTGTGAAGAGGGTTATTGATCTCCATTTGAAGTTGGAGAGATAGAGCAGGCCTGTGGATCTGAACTCCATGGCTTCCGTGGGTGAAGCCAAACTTCCCACAGTCCACCATGAAGAGGAAGGTATGGCAGCAAGAGCAGGCAACTGGCTTGTCACATTGCATCAGAGCTCAGGAAGCAGAGGGTGACCAGAAAGTGGAGCCTGGTCAACTCAAGTCCCTCAACTCCCTCAAGTCCTACCCACAGAGATCCATTTCCTTCAGGAAGTCTCCACTACATGTTCCATATCCTGAAGTAGCTCTACCAACTAAAAAGCAAGTGTTCAAACATGTGGTGTTTGAACATAGGTGATGTTTAACGTTCAAATCATACCACCATATTGAATCCAAGTTGAATATCATGGTAGACACTTTTCAGTTGCTGCCCTACCAAGAACGTTCTGTTTCATCTTTTCATCTAGATGCTGCTTTTTGTTTTTTTTACAAATCCTGGAGATACACTACTATCTAAGCTTTGCTCTGTCTGGTCAACCTTGGAGAAAAATCTCTCATGCATGACCTATATGGTATATTAAAACTATTTTTGCTGGTGGTTTTCTAGGCAAGAACTCAAGTTTTCCTCTTAGGTGACCTCCCTTTCTCCCCCAACCAGGCCATGGTCTTGTAACATAGCCTCAGGAGCTCACTTACCTCCTCCTCCTGAAGAATCATTCTCTGACCTCTCCTAGGAGCAGACTGTCATCTTGTGTCTCCTTCACATCCCTGGTTTTGTTTGCACACATGCAGGACCCTACCCACCCCCTAAGAGCTGCTGTCTTATAACCCAAGGTACAAGGTTACTTGACTCATGGTCACTTTCTGGCTTCAGGGTTTGAGGCAAGGGTGAGGATTTTAGTTTAAGAAACAGTAGAGAAATGTGCAATGGATCAGGAAGAGGCAGGGAAACGGAAATGGTCTATCTTCCAGGTATGAGGCATGCGGAAGTGGCCTCAGAGCGGCTCTCAGGAGGTAGCAGCAGGGTCTATGCTGGAAGTATCTAACTCCTATGGTCTGGGCCGGCGAAAGGGTCCCACCCATGGCTGGTGTAAATGAGCTGAGTGCCTGCATGGCAGAAGCACTGTCCTGTGACACGAAGGACAAGCATAACGAGGGGACCACAGTGTTGTTTCTGAGGTCAGACTGCTTGGATGTGAACTCTGACCCTTCCAGGCATGTGACTGTGAGCAAGTCACCGCCTTCATCTCTGCCCTAGACTCTCTTCTGCAAAGTAAGGGACATATAACAGTTAACTACCCAAGTGGGATGTTGTGGGGATAAAGTGAACCCCACGGTATCCACCAAGGATGTTTTATTCTCTCCTAAAATGAAAAAAAAAACTTATTTTTATTTTATGTGAATGAGTGTTTTGCCTGCATATGTGTACCATGCGTGGGATGCTAGAAGATGCCCCAGAACAGGAGTTACAGACTTTTGTGGGCCAAATGTGGACGCTTAAAAATAAACTCAGGTCTTATGTGATAGCAACTAGTATTCTTAACTGTGGACCCATCCCTCCAGCCAATTGTGCTTTGAGGTGATTTTTTGTTGTTTGTTTTGTTTTTAAGAAGCTTCTTGTGTTAGCAAAGTTGTAGATTTCAGGAAAGTTTCACTGATAGCGCATTGAGTTAAAATTTCCTTTACCATTGATATCTTACATTATTGTGGTGTAGATGCATGTTGGTATGCTGGCTTACCTGCAGCCCGCACCTCTGCTCAGCTTCCCTGAGCTTCTGTCTTTCGTCCACTGCAGGCCTCTCCTCATGTCTCCTGAAGGGTCTCATTGGCGTCTACACTTTAGCTTTACCCGTGGCTGCTCCTGATGGGAGTGTTAAAGAGCTCCAGCCATGGTTCTGTAGAGCACCTCCCAATTCACGCTGTCCCGGAGCTTTGCTGGCCGCCACACACAGAATAGATGTTTCAGGGACAAGGACACACATAGATGCTTGTTTTCTACTCCGGATTATAATCCACTGTACTTGATTTCGTTTGTGACCCTGCCAACTCCGGCAAAGAGGAGCTGTGAGCATTGCCTCCTTTGTCGGGGATTTTAAAGTTGACTTGCCTGAGTGAAAATTGTTCCGTTGGATTTGATACAGCAGATTCCTGGGGTTCTGAGCAGGGGTTTGCCCGTGTTCACTCTGCCTCTGGCTATGCTTGGATTCTTTCACTTGGCAGACACGTCAAGCATGGTGCCCTGCAGGTCTTCCTAGTGTCTGAAATGCAGCTTTTGGGGCAGGGCCAAGCTTGCTCACTTTGTCTGCTTATCTCCCTGTTCACATTGGAAATTCTCTTTGAACAACGGGACAGAGCCGTGAAGAAATGTGGTGTAATGTACCATGTCCCCAGCCGACAATGCTGGCATTCCTCAAAGAGTCTGTAAACAGCAGGCAGGCTTATTTCTCAGGTAAGTTTTAGCGGTCATAGGGCTGACGAGCTCATAAGTCAATGCTTACTGAAATCCCGTTTTGAGCACTGTTGCTTCAGTGATTATTGGCTCACAGAACCCTGGGATCTTGGGGACTGTGAATTCCCCTGGGGCAGAGACTGGTGTGCACATCCTCACGGGCCTGTGGTAGTTCGTTAGCAGCTGAGTAATGTTTCTGAAACAAAGGAAGACTGTGAACTGGAAAATCGATTCGTTTATTCCCGTAGCTTGATGAGCTTGAGGTTTCCTAATCAAGCTAATGTAATAAAATTATATACATGTAAGGACAGATACAGTCCCCTGTTATTTTTAGATTTATTTTGTTATTTATTTCATGATTTTAATTGAAATAGAATTACATAACTTCCCGCCTCCCTATAGCTCCTTCCAGCTACCCCTTCTCAATTTCCCCAACTCTCTCAAGTCTCTTTCTTTCTTCTTTTGGGGATTGTTATATACATGTATGTGTGTGCAAATATTATACACACACACACGCATATGTGTATATATATATATATCACATATTATATATGACCACTTTTCATTATAGTCAATAAAGGGGCCCATCCCTGGGACTGGCCACGTCTTTGTCTCCTAGCCTTCATAGTCACTTGTACTTCTTGTCTAGGGGTGAGACCCTGCAGCATTTTCTCCCATCCACATTGACACATCCATTGATACTGCTATTGTTTTGATATTGTTTTTGCAGCCATTTCTAGGAGAGACAGTTTCACATCAGACTTCCTAGTACTCTGTTACAATCTTTCCTCCCCCTCGGCCAAGATCTTCTCTGAGCTATAAATACAGTATCTGTAGTGTAAATGGACCCGTTGCGGCTGGATCCCCACAACCCAGAGATCTCTACATTGTGTCCAATTGTGTTTTCCTGTGGTGGCCTTTATTTGTTGTAAAAGCAGGCTTTTTGCTTTTAGTGGGGAGTAGTAGCTAGCTTCCCCTGTGACTGTAAAGATAGGGTTTAGAATGTTAGAAGGAATTTTGCTGATCCAGAAAAGTTGCGGTGGTAAAATCTTTTCTCAGGTTCATGACCTCACTGTGCTGGGAGGCGGGCTAGGGGCTCCATGACCTCACTGCACCAGGAAACACACTAGAGGTTCATGACCTCACTACCCCAGGTAGACAGACTAGGGGTCCATGGCCTCACTGTACTGGGAGACGGACTAGGGAGTCCATGACCTCACTGTCCCGAAAGATGGACTAGGGGTCCATGACTTCACTGTGCCAGGAGATGGGTTAGGGTTTCATGACCTCACTGCCTGGGAGTTGGGCTTGGGGTCCATGACCTCACTACACTAGGAGACGAGCTACGGGTTCATGACCTCACTGCTTGGGAGACAGATTAGAGGTCTAGTTCCAGTTCTCCATTCCTGTGAAGTGACCTCAATTTTGCCTCTTGGTATGCTTGGGTGAACTTTGCCCCTGACATTTGTTAGACAGGTTTCTTTCTTCTTGGTTCATTCACTGAATATATTGTGTTAGTGTAGATTGGGGGAGTCCCTTTGCAGTTGCCAGATTATAGCAGGGAAACTAAGGTTGGGGTTATAGTCTCCTTAAGTAGAGGGCTTAACACACTCCAGCGAAACTCGGGGGCAATTCTGTTAGAGTCTATAAGAAAGGAAGGCAGGATAGGTATGCTGTAAATCTCAGCGGCTGCATGAAGGAGGGGACTAGAGAAGAGAAGGGAGAATATGCCATGGTGTTTGAGTTACACTGCCTGGAGTTCAGCCATGGGGTGGCAGGCAGCCACATGGAGGGGCTTTAGGGAAAAAAAGGAAACAGGAAGTAGAAGGGGACGCATCCTGGGAGCAGAGAGAAAAAGGAAGAAAACTGGCACTTTCCTAAATCATTGCGAAAAGCGGCAGACTTACGTGGAGTCCCGGATGTGGCTTTGTAGATAAGCTACCTTCCCAGCAGTTCTGAGAAGGAAAAGTACATTACCTCACTCAACAGCTAATTATTCTGCCTGCCTCTTCAGCGTGGTTCAAGGTGAGCAGGCTTTCTAGGTCCAGCTGTTTGAGCTCTCCGAGGTGACGTTCAGTGTCTACACAGGCCAGAGAGGATGCGGCTCTTCCCAAGAGTCCATCCCTGCTGTGATACTTGCTCACTTTGGTACACTGTGCACACGGTCAGTCTGATGCCTTGTCCTTCTTCTGTCACCTCTGCTATGCTTGCAGCCCTTTGATGCCACGTCTTGCTACTCTCCAGTTCCCGCTCTTTGTTTGATCTTCTTCTGGGTGTACCACGAATGTGTTGGCTCTACCCATTGCTGAGAACAGCAAGCCTCTCCAAGTTCAGGCGCACTGCATCTGGGCTGGGAAGAGGGAGAGAGGGGGGACTTGCTTCTGCTGTTGCCATGGGAGCTGTGGCTCCAGGATGGGAGCGGATGGAGACCTGAGGATTTGATCTACATGGCAGCACACCTGGCTCTTTGGTCAGAGTGGCTTCTACCTGCAAGTGACCAGTGACAGACGTTGTCTGGACAGTGTTAGTCTGACAGCACATTAGTCTTTGAAGGTCAAGTCCGTTCTCCTTTTACTGCTTTCTTTAGCCTGTTACCCTGAAGAGGTCTCGCTGAAAGGCTCTTTTTCTGTTTGGTTTCTGTTTGTGTCCCATGGCTGAACAATGCAGTTGTGCAAAGGTCAGCTTCTGGTACCCTTTGGTTTGTAGCGGATTCTGTAAGGCTCGTATTCAAGTTTTCCTCTCTCCTCTGGTCCTTTCTCCTTCCCCGCTGGAGAATCAATTCCAGTGTCCCATCTGTGCTCTGCCTGTAAAGGATCCTCTGACAGGCATTAATGATGCTGTTCAGTAAAACATGGCATTGCCCTCTCTTAAGGCAGGTGCATCCTGTTGGTGGCACAGTAGGTTTTGTAACCCCCAAACATCTAGGAATTGTCCGTGTACTGCTGCCATTTCTCAGTGACTCTTTTGCTACATAAACGGCATTTAACCTTCTTTATGGAGATACAATATATAGTCCTTTTGTGTCTGAGCTGTGGGTTTCTATAGCATTTGCTTTTGGTGCTTCCGGTATTGGCAGAAAGTAGCTGTACTGACTGGCTGTATCTCAGGAAGAGGCGGCCATTGGGTGCTTCTGGGTATAATTGGACAGTCCTGGATGGAAACCAAGTAGTGACTATATCAGCTATTTAACCTTCAGCTTCTCTTGTGTGTTAGTATAGACAGGTTCATTCAGGCCAAGATGGGTATAATTAAATGCTTTCCTTCTAATGACAATTCCGTTTAGACTTAATTCATCCACTTTCTTCCTTACGATCACTGAAAGTAAGGCTAATTAACTAGGGAGCCCTAAGGCAAGTCAGATCCACAGCACTTCCTCTTATTGCTCTGGAAGTGCTGGGCTGGCCATTGTTTGGGGGAAACACCAGCTTATCATGCTTCAAAATGCCAGCATCGGGGATAGCGCAGTCAATCAGTTAGAGGACCAAGTCTTGATTCCCAGCATGCGGGATACTCCAACTTGTAGCTGAGCTCCAATGACTCTGAGGCCTCTGACATGTGTGAGTACTGCACACACACACACACACACACACACACACACACACACACACACACACACACACACCACAGTCTGGTCTACCATCTTTCTCATGCTCTTTCTCCATTCTCACCTCCAGAATCCATTGTTCTAGACACAAGGATAAAAATCACGGTTCTGTGACAACCTTGCCCTTCGGTGTCTTGTGTACAATGTGGTCCTGCTTTTGCCTAGTTATCCTTGCGGTAGCTTCCTTGCTTCTCACTGTCAGCAAATAAAGCCTTACCCTGCACTCAGGTCCCTAACATACATCCTGTCCTTGCTAGACCATCAGAGGCTCCTTCTCCTGCCTGTAGAACTGGCCATGTCCATGTCATGAGACATCCGTGTTTGGCACATGTGAGGGAAGTCTATCTGGAAGTCTGGGGCTCATGTGTCATCCTAGATTAATGTACATTTTTTTCAACGAAGGAAATGTCCTATGGTATTGCAATGTAGAAGCTGCAGGTGTTGTATCTGGCAAACATTTGAATTGTGCCTAGTACAGGTGCTGGACTGAGATTCTAATCTTTCCTATTTGGTTGTGTTTTTTTTGTGATAAAAATTTCTTTTATTTAAAAGGAATTACATAGAGCGAATATTTTCTCTCTGAAAGACTTCAGAATATTCACAAAGTTGTACCAGAAGAAGAAATAGATTGCCCCTACTGTATTATACACCTTGACTTTCTTCCCATGTTGCCACACAGTTAAGAAAATGATCTTGCTTGAACTTGGGAAGGAAGACATAAAGCACTATAGTGGACCGGGTTCAAGAAGCCAGCTCGGTTTGTTTCGAGGTATTAGAAGAACTTCTCTTGTACTGTTCCAGTTCCTGCATACGCATATCCACACTACAGTCCCTCATTGAGGGAGGTCTGGGCAGGAACTCAAGCAGAGCAGGAACCTGGAGGCAGGATCTGATGCAAAGGCCATGGAGTAGTGCTGCTTACTGGCCTGCTAGCCACAGCTTGCTCAGTTTGCTTCCTTTTTAAACTGATTTTATTGAGCTCTACATTTTTCTCTGCTCCCCTCCATTCCTCTCCCCTCCCCTTCAACCCTCTCCCATGGTTCCCATGCTCCCGATTTACTCAGGAGATCTTGTCTTTTTCTACTTCCCATGAATATTAGATCCATGTATGTGTCTCATAGGGTCCTCATTGTTGTTTAGGTTCTCTGAGATTGTGAATTTTAGATTCATTTTCTTTGGTTTATGTCTAAAAGCCACTTATGGGTGAGTAATATGATAATTGTCTTTCTGGGTCTGGGTTACTTCACTCAATATGATGTTTTCTAGATCCATCCATTTTCAAAAAAACTCTTTCCAGTTTGAATGAGCTGACTGACTTTGTTGCTCCTAGGCAGTTCTGGGCAGTCCAGGTGTAGACCAGTGGTTGCAAAACCAGTCAAGATAAGACTCACTTGGAAGGAGTGATGAGTATGTGGGAGCTTTTGGTGACTCATCTTGACATTTCCTCTGGGCCACTGGAGTCACACGGTGCCCACTGGAGTAACACGGTGCTGGACACTAATGACAATACCCCGGGATCCTCTAGAGTCCCATTAAAGTGATGGTTGTAGTCTTTAGCCATTTCCCCCTTTCTCTTCTTGCCTTACATGGCTTATTTGTGCAGAACAGGTTCAGAACAATCTTTACATATCCATAGTAAAAGAGTGTTGTCTAAATGGGAATTTGTCATCTAATCCTGAAATGGTTTTGAGATTTATTTATTTAATGAATGTTTTGTTTAAATGTATGTGTGTGCACTACATACATGCCTGGTATCAATGGAAACCCGAAGAGGGTATCAGATCCCATGAGACTGGACTTACCAATTGTTGTGAGCTGCCAGGGAGGTTCTGAGAATCAAAGCCTAGTCCTCTGGGCCAGCGGCCAGTGCTCTTAACAGCTTGGACATCTCTCTAGCCCCACCGGTTCCTCTTGACTCTTCTACTCTTCTTTCCTCTTCCTTTACCACCCTCAGAGTGGTTAACTTGGTAAGCCTCAATCCTTTAACTTCTCTGCTTGCAGTTCCTATGTGTTCTTGGGAAAGTCGCCTAAACATTCCCCAGCTCAGCTTGTATTCTGGACTCTGTGGTCAATCTGCTACCATGGCCACCAGCTTGCCTGTGAGCCTTAGAGAATGGTCAGATAGATTGCTGTTGACGGCTGGAGTGGCTCCCCAGAGAGCTAAACTTTTAGTTCCCTTTTTTGAGTCAAAGTCTCAGTGTTTGGGAGTTCTGGGATGGCTGCCTATAACGTCTGTTTCCCATGCCTCTTTTCCTCCTTTTATTGAAAACTGATTTTTTTTCTCACATGACATATCCTGATTATGGTTTCCCCTTCCTCTACTCTTTCCAGTTCCTCCTCATCTCTCCTGATATCCATATCCACTCCCTTGTCTCTTATTAGAAAAAAAAAAACCAGGCTTCTATGGGATAATAATAAAATAAGAGAAAACAAAAACCAACATATCAGAATTGGACAAAACAAAGAAACAGAAGAGAAAAGTCCAGGAGAAGGCATAAAAAACCCAGACCCACTCACTCAAGCGCTCGGGAATGTCCTAAAAACACTAAGCTAGAAGCCATAGTAGATACACAAAGGTCCTGGTGCAGACCCACCGGCCCTGTGCATGCTCCTCAGTCTCCGAGTTCATGTGTGCATTGATCCTGTTGATTTAGAGGGTCTTGGTTTCTTGGTGTCCTGCATTCCCTGTGGCTCTTACTCTTTCTGCCTCCTTGTCTTCAGGGTTCACTGAGCCTTTAATAAAGATATCCCATTTAGAGCTGTGTGTTCCAAGGTCTCTCGCCCTCTGTACAGTGTCTGACTGTGGGTCTCTGGATTTGTTCCCATGTGCTGTAGGAGGAAGCTTCTCTGATGACGGCTGAGGCGAGTCTTTCTAAACCTGAAAAAAAAGCACCTTAATATCTCTCTTTGTGTGTATGTATACATGTAAATGTTCAAGTGTGTGTGTGTGTACAAGTGTGTGGGTGAGCATGTCCCTGTATGCGGATGTATGTGGGGTTCAGAGCATGATGTCAGGTGTCTTTCTCAATTGCTCTCCACCTTAGTTTTTGAGGCAGGGGCTCTCAATGGACCTATGAGCTGTTAGTGACTGGCCAGCACGTCCCGAGGATTCTCCTGTTTCTGCTTTCCCACGCTGGGATTTCACGTGTGTGCCCTCATGCTCAGCTCTTTCATGTGGGTGCTAGGATTGAATCAGGCCCCCATGCTTGCACGGGAAGCACTTTTCCAGCAAGGCCATCTCCCCAGTCCTTTCTTTCAGCCATGCAGTCAAACCTCTGTCATATCTTGCTTAAATGCCATCCCTGCAGATATCTTAGGGACAGTTGGTCACACTTAGCTCTTATTCCTATCAGAGATTGGACTCAGGTATTGAACCTAGAGTATTCAAATGCCACTGACCAAGGAGCCTTTCTTATTCCTAGCGATGTCTCGAGCTCTGCCAATAGGATAGATGATTAGGTTTTAATAATAAATGTCTGATGGCTTCACAGTCCTCAGAGGGAGATGTGTAGCCACAGGGGTGAGAAACCTCAGTGGTAGATTCTGTTACTGTGTTAAGCCTCTGTCCGCTGTGGACCCGCCGCACTGGCTGGCAGGCTCAGAGCAGACCTACTAAATTGCAGCAATAGGGAACACACGACCGCCACTCCCAAAACCACAGTGTAGTCAGCTCTCTGGACCTGGTCTTCCTGGTTGTGAGAACTCATGACTGGGCAGGACTAGTTTTCTCTCTGTCAGTCCTGTTCTCGGCTCTGGCTGGTTCAGTGTGGCAGGTACAGTGTGTCATGTCTGCCCTGGAGCAAAAGACATCCCGGGTGCTGATGCAGAGATAAGACCAATTCATCCCACGGCTGGGGCCAGAGATGGATGTTTTTGTGTGACTTGGGCTGCATGTGGAAATTTTTTTATCGAGTGAGTTTACTACAGGAATGCTCAGATCTATTATTTACCAAATGGCTCGGCGAGAGATGGATGCGCCGTGGTTCTTACTCATTTTTCATGTGCAGAGGCTGCTTCCCAGTCTGTTCCCTGTCCTACTTCATCTTAAGTGTTTCCAATGTCGGGACATCCCCACTCTCCTCGGGATGATTTAACCATTGGAAAGTAGTCGCACGTCTTGGCTTTTTTGTTTTAATTGGTCTTTTGCAGGCTTTCCTTCCCTGAGGGTGGTGGAGAGCTATGAGACACTGGAGTTAAGGGCTAGGTTGGAGCCCTCACTGTAACAGGAGCTGCCCCTGTGACTTTGGACAAATGACTTAACCTTTCTGAGCCTCGTGTTCATGCCCTTTGAAATGCAAGTGACTGTAATTGCTATTCGGAGCTCCCAGGGCATATTAATCTGGTTAAGGCTTTTTAGTTGTAAGGTGGTGAGGCTAAAAAACAGAATTTCTTTTTCTCTGCACAAGCAAGGCTTTGCACAGGGAATGTAGACTCGAAAGCACAGAGCAGGATGTTGCTGCCTCAAGACTACCTCCTAGCCTGGAAGACTCAGTGGCATTGGAATAAAGGTGAACAAGGATTACGTCGCCCACCAGTCGAGGCAGGATTCAGCATGAGCAGAAGAGAAGAAACTATTGGGTCCTTCTTATATGGTTTTAGGGGGAGGGAAATGTTGCCTGAGAGGAGATATTGGCGATATCCGGAGATGTGCGGGGCTGTCACAAGCTCAGGAGCGAAGAGAGCTGTGCCTGGCATCTAGTGGGTAAAGAAAAGGGTTGCTGTGAACACTCTAGCATGTGCAAACCAAGCTCAGCATTACAGAGAATCTAGTTCCAACCATCCAGGGCGCTGGGCGAGAAGCAGGAAGATTGCCAACCTATTAGTACCAGCTTTTGCTTTTTTGTTTTGTTTTTTGAGACAGGGTTTCTCTGTAGCTTTGGAGCCTGTCCTGGAACTAGCTCTTGTAGACCAGGCTGGCCTCGAACTCACAGAGATCCGCCTGCCTCTGCCTCCCGAGTGGTGGGATTAAAGGCACGTGCCACCATAGCCCGGCTTAGTACCAGCCTTTGTGAGGCGTGAGAATTTGGGAGGTGTGGTGACCTCTGAGTCACCTGCCTCTGGCTGCTTCTTGGTTCTTCTGGGATCTCACTCTGCAGGCATTTCTCTAGGCTTCCATTTTTAATGAGTGCAGCATTTGCTTACCACATCCACTCTGTCTAGACCTCGAGTCCCTCCCTTCATTTTGTTTCTGTGGGATGTCTCTTTTTATTAGCAGATCCTGGAGGTTAAGAGTCTGGACTTCATGGGCAAAAGGCCCACGCTGAGTCTTGCTCCGCCATTTATGCACCACATGACTGCTGGTGGATCGCTGATCTTTAGCTCACCCCAATACAAACTGGCAATATTAGCACCTAATAGATATGCTCAAAGAGCAAGGTGGTGTGCCAGCAAACTAGTTCCTGAGACATTTCTTTACATTTCGTAAGTGCTTGGGAGAGGTCAACCCTATGTACACGTCAAGCCTAGAGCGCACCAATGGTTGTGTGTCCATTCCATGGTTTTCTACCATTTCCCTCAACTGACCAAAGTTTTATTTCATGCCAGAGAAGAAGCTGAGCTGTGGAAGTCACACATGCTTACAGGTGTGTGACTGACTGAACCCTGTATCATCCGATGAGTCACTAGGAGGACGTGTGTACTGCTGTGGTAGCTGCGACCCGGGACGGTGTGTTCTCTAAAGTCACCAAAAAAACAGATTTTTTAAAATTATTTATTTATTATGTATACAATATTCTGTCTACATGTATGCCTGCAGGCCAGAAGAGGGCACTAGACCGCATTACAGATGGTTGTGAGCCACCATGCGGTTGCTGGGAATTGAACTCAGGACCATTGGAAGAGCAGGCAATGCTCTTAACCGCTGAGCCATCTCTCCAGCCCAAGACAGATTTTTTTTTTAAAAAAAAACTGTTTTATTTTAAAAGACTAGGTTTTAAGATGTGGCAAGCAGTTGCCAGGAGCTGTTTGAAAGCAGAAAGTCCTCATTGTCTAGTTGAGAGTGGCTTGGCTTACCTCTTGAATCATCTCTACATCTAAACTGCTTTCTCCTCACACTGACCTCTGATCTTTGGTACCTGAAACAGGGAGGGGGTCAATCCTTCTTTCCTCTCTCCACTTTGTCTGCCTTGGCAAAGAGATTTGTGTAGCAAAGACATCGCTTTGTGGTGAGGGCTTAGAACATACTTCTTTCACGCCCTCTGCCTGCAGGAAGCTTAGGATAAACTACTAGTTTTTGTAGTTCACACTGTAGGTCAGATGGCTGTTGCACCAAACAGTAGTGATCTATGGAGCTGTTGGAACTGAATCACCCCTGTGAAGAGCACACAGAAACCCTTCTGGGAAGGATTGACTGTCTGAGTGTAGAGAAAGAAACACACTTCTAACAAACAATGAAACTTTAATTTATTTTTCCTGGAGTTTATAGACGATCTTCAAAAAGCCATCTAAACCATACATGTTGGTTCTATAGAGTCAAGAGTCGGGGCTTGTTTGTAGCTGTGTTTTAATGAACGGTTGCAATGACACAGAGATAAGTGTGGGTTTGTACACATCCTGTTACAGCAGATCGTAAACCTGGCTGCACATGCTCTGAATACAGCATTAAATATTGGAGCTCGGATTGATGGGGCCAGGGCTGGGGCTGAGGCTGGGGCTGGGGTTGAGTTGGGCTGGGCTAGACTGGGGTTGGAGCTGGTCTAGGCTGGCTTGGGCTGGGGATAAAACTGGGGCTGGGCTGGAGCAGAAGCTGGTCCTGGAGTTGGTCTGGGGTGGGGCTGGGCTGGAGCTGGGCTGGGCTGGGCTAGGACTGGAGGTGGACTGGGGCTGGGTTGGGCTGGACATGAACTGGAACTGAACTAAGACTGACTGGGCTGGACTGGAGGTATACTAGAGATGGGATGGGCTGGGGCTGGACTGAGCTAGGCTGGGCTGGGTCTGGGGCTGGGCTGGGTCTGGGGCTGGGTCTGGACTGGACTGGGGCTGCACTAGCCTGGGTTGGGGCTGGACTAGCCTGGGCTGGGTCTGGACTAGGGCCTACGTCTGAGACGAGCTTCTTAAGCTTGCACATGTCTTTCGTGTTTATCTGGGAGTAGAAAATTTGAGCGATCAATTCATTATGGCCCATAGAATTGTCGGTAACTTGTTGTGGCTCATGGACTTGTGAGTAATTCCTCCTCTCAGACAACTTTAGCTCCCCAACAAGTAGTTTCTTTATTTCCGGCTTAAAATTCAACTTCTTTTCACAATCAGAGCACATCCTGGAGAAGACACGTCTGATGAAGGCTCTGTTGCTGCTGATTGTAATCTGGTACCTTGAGAGGAGCACCTGTGTGGTTGGAACGCGGGCCTCTCGTCTGTGAATGTGTGCAGATTGCATTATGGATGTGCTACTTTTTCTCTTGTTCCGTGCACAGCGAGTTGCCGGGGAGATGTGAGGTGATGCTTTCAGGGTGCTGATAGGCTCATTTGCAAACTTGTTGGTAGTAATCACTCGGTCAAAAGAATGTACCATTTGACTTGAAGCCCTAGGGAATATATGTTTGGGCTGCTCCCGAATAATGCCAAGCTAAGTGAAATGAACTCTGGTCCTAGCAGAAGCCTCTGTAGCAGGATTTTTATCTGAGGCTAGATAAACGAATCCCCTGCAGTGGATGTTAGGTGGTGAGCCTAACTCTACCCCATGGAAACCAGTAGCTCAGTGGTGACCATCAAAACTGTCTTCGGATATTGTCACATGTCCTGGGAGGCAGAAAATTACCCTCAATTGGAAAACCTGACTTTGGTTGAAAACCACTGTACTTAGTATTTCATATAAAGAGATGAAAGATCAGGAGATGCTGTGGCTCTCATTTATGACCCCATAGTGACCTACAAGGGAACAGAAGGACTTCAAACACAGCCAAGAAGGCAGGGCCTTGGCAGGTTCACCTTTGCCACTACTGAGGGGTGATGGGAAGAGTTCAGCAGTTCTAGCATCAAACCTGAGTTTTAGGGTCTACACTTTTCCATTTCTGTATTTATAAAGTAGGGACAATGAGCAGAACACAGGCTGCCTCTAAGGTTTCTAGCAGACAGCTTTAGCATGATGCTGAACATGCATCCAGTACTTAGAAAACTGCTGTTACAGCTGCTAACGCCCACCGGAAAAAAGAGAGGGGGTGTCGGTGAAATTGCAGGTACATGGGAAAGCAAGCAACATCCTAGGGGCTGTGACGAAAGAAAACAGCTGAATAGGGAGAGGTCCTGAGCTCAGGGACAGGGTGGGGTGACGCTGGAAAGACTTGTGTCTAGACAGAATGCTCATTGCAGTTTCATAGCATGAAGCTTAAACTCTCCCTCTGTTCCAAGTTCACAGAGAGCTGTTTAAAAGCAAAACACACAAAGATCCAAGATGGGGCAGTGTAATGGTGGGACTTTTCCCTGAACAGCTCTGTGTAGAGCATGCTAACTCAAGAGTTAGAAACGCAGCCCTCTGGTTCTGCGCAGTCGCTTAGCAGCGTTCTTCTCTTCTGAGCCTCCCCTTTCTTCCTATAAAATGAGGATTTTGAACTAAGCCCTAATATCTTCTTTCCTATTAAAAGAAGAGAGAGACATTTATAGTGATGTTAAAGGAATACTAAAGGATATAATACAAACCACGTCTCTCTCCTCTTCGTTGTTTGTAGCTTGAGTTTAAAATTCTATGAATCTAAGAGGTTATCCTGGGTAGTGACAGTGCGCGAGACATTATTTTGCGGTAAGTTAGTATTTTCAAACATGCTACGGTGCACATGCATTGTTTTCAACTCTGGTATTATTTAATCTGCTCGTTTAATTGATTGTTTTATCTATGAATCTGCAAAGATTTTTAGGCTGGGGAAAAACAGTCCTTACTTAGAAAACAACTTCCTGGTTCTGGGGAATTGTTCCCTGTCTAAAGAGCTTGTGTAAGCATGAAGACCTACATTCAGATTTCCAGAACCCATGGAAAAGCTGAGGACTGCAGTGTGTGCCTGTAACCCAAGGGCTGGGAGGTGGGTAGAGACAGGTGGACCTCATTGGCTCCGTGGCCCGTTGTTGTAGCTGATACAAGATCTTATCTTGAAAAATACGCCGGCAAAATAATCAAAAAAAAATCGAACAACAACAACAAAAACCGCAGACCTCCCAGTGCTGTCCTGTGGCATCTACACATGCGTGAACAGATGAGCACATCTGCCTGTCTATGTGCACATCACATACAGTACACACGTGTGTACACACACATAAACCATCTCCTCTGTATCTTCATATTCTCATTCTCAGGGTGCGGGCAGTGTGCAGCCACACTGGGCTGCAGGGCCTTGCCTGAGATACAGTTACCATGCAATTTCTAATGAAGGCAATGCCTGACCCCATCTCACCCCTGCAGGGCTCCCACCTGCTTGCTCATGGAGTTCTGAATGATGTGTTTGAGTCCTGGCTTATGCCGAAGAAAGCAAATTACCTGGGAAGTTTTAAGACACCACCTTTTTTTAAAAAAAAATTATTTTGATTCGCATATTAGCAATGAGTATTTCCCTAGGGCAATGTGACATTGCATAGGGATGGCTCTACCAAATCAGATACAAAAGAGTCCCCCAGTGCCATGGATAAAAGCCAGGCCCTCGGACATGCTGGGCAAGTACTCTAAGCACTGAGATGAATCCCTGGCCCTACAAATATCTTTTAGAGAGTCGTCTTAGCTGTTAAGTTCTTGAACAACACCACAGACTCTGTGTTTGTCTCAGTAAGTCACTCATTCATTCTTTATGAGTGGATGAGAGAGCCCATGTCGGCTCTGTGTCATGCTCCGCTTGCTGAGGATACAGCGTAGGCAGGGACGAAAGGATCTCTCTGCTTAGTGAGCTTGCTTGCTTTCACATAGCATCTTTTCTTCTAGATGCCATCCTGAGGTTGCCATCCTGAGAAGAGTCCTTCCCTTCCACATGCCATGGTGGCATTTTTACTAGTGAGCTAGCTGAGGGCCTTTTGTTCTACCCAGGTAGGATTGTGGTAGAGACAGTCTTCATTAGAAGAATACAAATCTAGATTTGTGTTTGCACCAATCACGGGCTCTTTCTGTCTGCTAGGCCTCCAGGGAAAGGGCTGCCCCCTGCCTGAAGGAAAACCAGCGACAGGACCTTCTAGGGCAGTGGCTCTCAACCTCCCTAATGCTGCGACCGTCTAACACAGCTCCTCGTTTTGTGCTGACCCCCAACCATAAAATTACTTTTGCTGATACTTCATAACTGTAATTTTGCTGTTCTTCTGAATCATAATGCAAACATCTGTGTTTTCCAATGGTCTTAGGTGATCCCTGTGAAAGGGATCGATCAATCCCCCAAAGTGGTCATGACCCACAGGTGGAGAACCACTGATCTATACGATACTGAGACGTGTAATAGCAGAGCCTGGTGTCACTATTTGAAACAGTACGCTTTAGCTTTCTCATGGCCTCAGTGGCGTGGTCAGTGGCCATGGACGGTGTAAAGGCAGGCCAGCTGCCTATGCCATTGGCAGCACCTTTACTCAAAGTCATCAGGGTAGCAAGACAAGTAGAGTGACGGCTACTTCGTGGGCCGACTTGCCCATCTTTGGCGTTTGCTTATTGACAGGAAAATGAACATTAAAAGTTATTTTAATAAGACCTTAAAGAACTTATTAATACTCAATGATTTTTAACAGTACTTTTAATATTGTTAAACACCTATGTGTTTCACCTGAGAGGCGAATTCTCTCATTTGTCTGAAACGGAAGGTCCATTATTGTACTCAAACTGAACTTGATGAGAGATAATTAAATGAACTCTTGTCACACTTTACTGAGATTTTGCTATAGCAAGCCCTCCTGTGCTTTGTTTTAAAATGCCTTGTTTCAGTATTACAGTCTTGTAAAGTTGATATTATTCTCCCTGTTTCATAATTAAGACAGCAGAGGCTTAGCAAGTTTGGATAACCGCCCGTGGAAGTTTGAGTGTAATTGGCCACTCATAAGGAGTGGCACTATTGGGAGGTGTGGCCGTGTTGGAAGAAGTGTGTCCCTGTGGGGTCAGGCTCTGAGGTCTCTTTTGCCTAAATTTCGCTCAGTGTCACAGTCCACTTCCTGTTGTCTTCTGATCAAGATGGAACCAGCACCGTGTCTGCATATGCATATATGCTGCCTTGTTTCCCACCATGTTGATAATGGATCAAACCTCTGAACTGTAAGCTGCCACCTCAACTAAATGCTTTTTTTTCTAAGAGTTGCCTGTGGTCAGTGTGTCCTGGAATCATAGCAATAGAAACCCTAACTAACACTGCCCGTGGTCGCCGGGCAGGGAAGAGAAATCTGACTGATAGTAACTGATTTTGAGTAGGTGAATGTATAATGCCTGATTAGGTGAATGAATTTAATCTTCGGGAAGTTTAAATTCATCATCATAGTTTTCAGTCATCTCTCTTTAATGTGCTTTTCATTGTTTATCATCTATATCTATCATCAATCACCTCATCTATCTGTCTATTTATCATCTATATATCCATCTATCTCTGTAACTATCATTTACATATGTATAACTTTCTATTTAGTTCTTATTTATTCTTCTGTATATATCTAGTCTATCAACTATTTTCTACCTATATCATCATAATCATGCATTTTCTCCATTTCTCCCTTGTTCTTTCCTTCCCTCTCCCTTTCCCTCCCTCTCCCCTCTCCTTTGTGTATTTCTTCCTTGAATAATATCTTCTCGGTATCGCTTGTCTTTTCCTTATCACTTCATTGAGATGTAGAGTTTGAAGAGTCCAGAGCTCTCCTCATGGTCTTTTCTTTCTGTTTATAGTTCTTTTGATGACCTCATACTATGTTCTGATACTAGGTAGTGTCTGTGGACAAATGATACTCATGTTTATAAGTCTAGACCTGACCTTTGCACCTTGAATTCATAAATTCTATTGGTTACTTTATATCTGCATTTGGCATTTAAAAACATGTAAAGCAGATCCCATCCCAAATGGAGTTCACGCTACTCCTCACCCTGTATTCTCTAACCTGCTTTTCTTTCAGCTTTTCCACAGTTAAAGGGAATCATTTCAATTGCTTAGCTAAAACCCTGGAGCCATTTCTGATTCTATTTCTTCATGTTGTAATTCGTCAGTCTTCAAAATGCTCTGGAGTTGATCTGACCAGTTTTCAGTACATCTCTTAGCTTGCGCTGGGAAGTGACTTCTTAGTGGTCCTGACCCCGTGTGTGCCTCTCCACACTCCCGTCTCTGTACCGCCTTGCTAAGGTAACCACGTGAAAGTATAAAACACCACGCCCGGGCCACTCTGCAGAAGCAAATCCTGAAGCTCCTACCCACCCAGCCCTGTCCTTCCTCCGCTCCCACCTCTTCCTCACTTCCCTGTACCTAGCCTTAGATTCCCAGGGCTCTTTCTGCTCATGACAGATTGCCTTCCTCACTGATTTGCAAACACACCAGGCAAGCCATCTCTTTGGGCCTTGGCAGTGACTTTGTCTTCTGGATGGCTCATTGCCTTCTGTCTTCAGTTTTTACTCACAAGTCACCTATCAGGACAGTCTTTCCGATGACTCTGTTTAAACTTGCACATCCTTCCGACTTCCTGCCTCTCCTTCTTTGCTCTTATATCCTCTATTGCAACTGTCACTATCGAAATTCACAGTTCACTGTCAAGCTGATGTAATGGTCACCTATAGGAAGGCCGGGACTTTTACCTTCTGTGTTCATTGTCTCGACCCCAGACTTCATATATTCTGTGCGGTTGTTAAATCTCTATTGATTGAATGCGTGGTGGCTTCACTTGGCATAAAACATCATTCTGAGCATTTTGCATTTATTATTACATTGTAAAAGGGTCACCATAATTCTTTAAACACTCTTATCGCATGTATTTTACAGATGAGAAACCTGAGCTTGTGGAGATTAAATGCCTTATTCAAGGTTACGCAGCTAAGTATAGACATGATTCTTTATAAATCTCAAAAACACATGCTCTATATAATGGCGTTTTTCTGGCATTTGTGTTCAGTTTAGACTCCTGTCACCCTGCCCCCAAAGCATGCGATTTTCTCTTCCATTTCCTCTGGCGGACTATAGTGCACCTTTCCCCGTGTCCTTTGAAGGGTAACTAGGCATGTATTTCTGTCCCAGTAAGCATTAAAGAAGTAGGCTGGGAGAAAGCTCAGAATCAAAGTTTATTTGAAGGGATTTGGTGAAAATGAAAATACATTGTTTTAGTTCTCAAAATGCCTTTGTGTAAGGATGTCATGTGTGTGCAGTACCTACAGAGGCCAGAAGGGGGCGTCAGATCCCCTAGAGCAGGAGTTACACGGGATTGCAATCCAGGTGATGTGGGTGCTAGGATCTTAAATGTGGTCTTCCGGAACAGCAGCAAGTGCCCCTGACTGGTAGACCACCTCTCTAACCCCTCATTTAGTGTCTCTAAGGTAATAATCTGCAAATCAAAACTGCAGCCAGACTTAGCGGACAGCTTCTTTTGAAACCTCAGAACAATGCTCGTGTTACTCTGAGAAAGCACACATTAGCCGTTTCCCGTGTTCTTCTGGTTTCCTACCTAGTTTGCAAGCTCCCGCTAAGCAAAGAACCATCGCGATTGCGTCCCGTGATGCCCTAGTGACCATTACGGAAGGTAAACAAATCCTCTGCTGTCAGCAGCTGGTGATACACTACAAACCATGAGTGAGGTAGAGAAACAAACGTCCAAGCCGACAGAAGGCGTGAACGTGCAGTGTGGCCGTAGGAAGTGTCCTAAACACCACTGTCTCAGAATGTGGCATCCATGTGGTGCTTCTTGCCTCTCCTCTCGGGGTGTCTATAGCAGTGTGCACCGACCTGCTCTGCCTCTCTCCGAGTCGGTTCATCCCAGCAGTAGCCGCCTCTCAAGGTCAGGGGGTTTTAGAGGGCAGAGAGCTGAGACTTTTAAAGAGAATTTTCTCACAGCTTCCAATTCCTAACCCACCCCCTCGCTGCTTGGTTTTAATGTTGAACAAGATGCATTTCGGGATGCGGATTGCTACTGCAGGTGTGCAGCGGTGCCTATTAGTCCTGCATTTCAAGCCTTCTGCTGTGCTTCTAGTATGCCCCCGGGGTTGAGAGCTACTCCTTCCAACCCTCTCTGGCCTCTGTGCTTAGAGAGTCAGTACTTCCTGCGGGCCGAATGCATTTGGGCCAGAGAAATTTGGCCAATTCAGAGCAAGCAAACGTTTGAGAAACACGCGGTCTTTAAATAAATGCCTCCCCACAAAAGATGTCACTGATATTGGCGTTTCAGAGGACACTAAATGCAGGTAGGTCTCACGGATGAAGTCAAAACCTGGGGTTCACAAAGTGCTTGCTTAAGCCATGCATTTTCTCGCCAGTCTGTCGAAACTGGCCCACTTTGGTTCTATTCTAGCCACTTACCCTCCCTACGCTTTCCTATCCTGTATCTCCTTATCCACCTTCTTTCCTGTTCTCCCTGGACTTGTGTTTACCCACACTGACACTGTTGCCTTATTGCTCTATTGGGCCAACATGCATAAGGTTACATTTTGCTTTGGTTGCAGTGTGTCATGAGAAACCGTGTGTCTCCGATGAACTATTTTAAAATAAAACGAACTGAATTACTTCTGTTTCCCTTGACCTAAAATACTCTCAGCCTTTTTACTTTTTGTTTAAGAGATTTCCAGGGAGGTTTTCACGCCTTGATTCTATACTCCCTCTCCCGTGGGTTGGTGGAACTCAGCCCCTCCCATGTCCCGTCACCATTAGGTCAATGGCAGTCACCCACAGCAGCTCATGGTCCCTTCTTGTTCTCTGTCCTGACTTGTAAGTGTGGGCTTTAACATTTCTCGTACGGAAGGACGCAGATTTCCAAGCTGTCTGGGAATAGGAAGGTTACTACAGTCAGGGGCCTGGCTGTCTGTAAGCACCGTGTTGAGATGGTGGAGACTCACTGGTTTTCTTAGTCTTCACCATCCTCACTGGAGAGGAAGGACAGGGTTTTGCCCTCTGCTGATGGGAAAGTTAAGATTCCTTGAAACTTCACACATCCAAGGTGAATTTAAGCTTCACAAAGTCTACACCTCCTCTCTTTGATTTATACCTCTTTGGTCAATTTGACATTTCTTTAAGACGCTTGGCTTGAGTCCCAGGTTTGTGATACGCTCATACTCAACCTTACGGCTGTCTCCACCACCGCCACCATCACCAGCATCACCATTATCACCCCCTCCCCCTTCCAGGTCTACCACTTCTCCTCTCTTCTACCCTTCTCCCTTCCTGGCCCCTCCTGTCCATCCCCTTTCCTTCCTCCCCATCCACCTCCCTTCTCCCTACCCCTCCGTTCCTACCCCTTCACTTCTCCCTCCTCCCTGACTTTTATTTCCTCCTTCACTTCTATCTCTCTTCCTGTCTCCCTTCTCCTCTCCCTCCCCCTGCTCCCCTTCCTCCTCCAACACCGCTCTCCCTGTGGATACTGAAAGGCATCTGGAAACCTCACAGAGCTCCGAGTCTCTGTCCAGCATCGTGGCCCCCGGGGACAGTCTCTAATACATCTCCTGCTTCAATGGTGTTAACTTGACTTTCTAAGGTCCAAACTTGCTTATTTTTTTTTCTTGCAGTGATCCGGATTCTGCCTCATGGTCTGTAGAGGAAGCACGATAAGATGGGAGAGAGGGGTTGGATAAAAAGTACAAAAGAATATCGGCTTCAAATTATAGCAAGAATCGCCTTCTGTATTCGTTCTGCTTTCCCTCTCCATCCCATCCATTTCTCTAACAGAAAGGAAATGGAAAAACCATTAAGCACTTTTATTTTGATGGCAGGCTCATTATAACTGAAAATAAGATTGAAGATCTCGAAATTTCCACACGGCTCAGCAAGACTTTCTGGAGTGACCTGCTGAATAGGTGCTTGAGAGGGTGCCAGTTCCACAGTAAATGAAGTGATGGCGCTCATCAGGATGTATTAGACGACGGGCGCACACACACTGAGAAAGTGGTACCCTGTCTGCTAGGTGTTAGCGAGTGAAGTGAACTTTAAAATCCCATTAGGGATTTCTTTAGGGGTCAGCAGAAGAGTCTCGGAGAAAGGGCGTCTGGTGTAGGGAAGCTGTCACTGCTCTGGCTGTCGGGTCAGGGAGCCATGGATGACCTGGAGCTTTGGATGGCCTGCATCTCTGTGGGTGGGTGGTTTGCACTGCTCGGGGAAGCATTTGACCTTTCATTTGCACCGACAACTGTTACAGATGAAATGCCAGGGCTGGGCTGCGTCCTTTGAGCGGGAACTCAGGGAACTGGAGTCCTGCCTCATATATCTGAGGCTGTCCTATTGATTTAGCGGTGAGTCGTGGTAATGGCAATGGCGTGGACTCACGCAATTCATTTCCAAAACCCTTTTGCTGTTTTGTTTTGTTTTGTTTTGTTTTTGAGACAAGGACTTGTTGAACAGATTAGCCTAAGTCATTCTCTATCCCAGGCTGGCCTGGAACCCCTGATCCCACTTCCCCGTTCTGAGATTTCAGGCGTGAGTCACCACGTCACATTTTGGATCATTTTCTTCAGGATATTTATCTTACTTACTTGGCCCAACTAGGGGACAGAGGTTAAAGCTTCGGGTGGTCTCGGAAAGGCAGGAGTTCTTGAAACCAGCAGCTCATTTTGGTTTGTTCCAATGATAATAGCAATATTTGTTTGTTTGGAGGAAAAAAGTAAAACTCAGTCATTTCAACTCGGCCAGGGGTTTGACAAGTAACAATATTTGGTGTATTTCTTTCTAGGCTTTAATTATACATCTTGTCCATCATCCCTCTTGGTGGTTATATCAACATCTACATTCAAATAAAATGGTCTTTAAAAAGTACTTTTAAAGTTAGCATATGAAAGAATTGGGTTCCTCTATGACATTTTCATACAGAGATATTATATTTTGCATTTATTCATTCTTCTTCTCCATTGCCTTCTGTTTCCCTCTTTGTCTGGCCCCCTTCCTCTCCCTCTGCTTCCAAGTCTGCTATATCTCTTCTCTCTCTCTCTCTCTCTCTCTCTCTCTCTCTCTCTCTCTCTCTCTCTCCATTTCTTCTTCCTTTTCAACAGTACACTTTCTCTTTTTATGGCCTCTAAATACATACATATGTACACACAGACACACATAGACACACACACTTAAATCTTAACCCTTCATATCAAAAAGAACGCTATACCTATCCTTCTGTGCATGGTTTGTTTTCTCCGCGTGATGGTCTCCAGCTCTATTCGTTCTCCTGCAGATGGTATGACTTCATTGTCCTTTACAGCTTAATAAAATGTTACTGCATATGAACGAATACCACACTTCCTCTCTCTCTTTCTGTTATATATGGGCGTTTATCTGCACATAAATCAGCGTACCACATACATGCTTGGTGCCATGGAGACCAGAAGAGGGTGTAGAGTCCCCTGAAACTAGCGATATAGATGATCCTGAGTTACCACATGGGTGCTGGCGTTGAGCTTGGGTCCACTAGAAGAGTAGCCAGTGTTTTTAACCACTGTCTCCATGTCTTTCTCATTTATTATTCCATCTCCATCTTTTTTCTTATTTCTCATTGGTTTAAAAAGCCCATTCCATTCTGACTCTGCTTTCTCTCTTTTGTGCCTGGTGTCCCTGGTCTCTGTATGTGGTGGTTTGAATGAGCAATGGCTTTCTTAACGTCGTGTGTTTGAACCCTCATTTCCAGTTGGTGGGCGCTATTCTGCACCTTCAGGAGGTGCAGCCTTGCTGAGGAAGTGCATGTGATAAGGAAGGGTCTGAGAGCTTGCAGTCTGCTGCACTTTCCTTGTAGACACATTGTTTTCAGTTGAGCATGAAATGACTTCTTCACTTTCACTCCCAAATAGCCATTTATGTTAGTATTCAATTCTTAGTGGAGAATCGTTGCCTTGTGGAATTTTTGAAAGTCCTTCAGATTGTACTTAAGGTCTTTTAAATGCTAAAACCCTCATGCTAAATAGGTCGGTCATGGAAAGACACATCCAGTCCCCAGTCAGCAGCTTCAGGCATTAGCCCCCTGTGGTCTGCCAGTATAGAAGGATCTGGGCTGGAATCTGTCAATGCTCCTTCTAGGAAGGTTCCTTTCATTCCGCTCACTCTACTTGGAGATTCCTTCTTTGCTTTTTGGTGATCTGCATTCCTGGTATGCTTTATCTGAGTGGATTTCTTCAGAGTCAGCCTCCTTACTCAATTTCAGGCTTGGTAGCTCCCATAAGATCTGGAATTTTCAGCCATCCCTTTCCAATTATTGTGTCTTACCCACGTTCTCTATTTGTCTAGCCTTATAACTCCAGTTAGAGTTTCGAACTCTGCCTTCCCTGTGTCTGGACTGCTGCATTAGTTACCTGACTTGACCAGACAGATATCTGACATGAAGCAGCTTAAAGGAGAAGGGTCCATTTGGCACACAGTGTGAAGGGGTACAGTAGACCACAGTAAGGGCTCCAAAACCTCAAGGTTGGTCTGCAGTGACCTACTGTCCCCAATGAGGCTCCACCTCATAAAGGTTCCACAACCCCTCAAACAGCACTGACAGTTGGGGACCAAATGTTTAGACACTTGGGCCAGAGAGTGCGCTTCACTCTAAAACCATGGCAGCATTGTCTTCATGCCGTCCACCTCCTGTGCTGCACCCTTGGAAATTCTCGGATATTGGTTCATGAAGGACGTATTCATCTAGTTACTGAATTTGTAGTTTTAATGATGATATGAATACACGTTTAGAAGTTGTGTTATTTCCTGTTTGAAATTTGTCTGATCTTTTCTGATGGCATCTCTTTCCTTTTTTTGTTTTTGTTTTTTGAGACAGGGTTTCTCTCTAGCATTGGAGCCTGTCCTGGAACTCCCTCTGTAGACCAGGCTGGCCTCGAACTCCCAAAGATCTGCCTGCTTCTGCCTTCTGAGTGCTGGGATTAAAGTTGTGAGCCACCACCCCTTGGCCTCATGTTTCATTTTTAAAAACAGTTAAAACATGTTCCTTCTAATAACTATTGGATAATATATAATATCTAACATTACTGGTCTTTCCCCAGTTTGTTATTCTTTTGAATATTTTTATTGCTTGGCTTTTTACAAACTTTTCTTAGATAATTTCATATATGAGTCCTGCATTTACATTATTCCTAAGGTTCCTTTTTCCCCTTTTCTGTTGTCCTTTCAATCCCTCTCAAATCCTCTCCAAGCCTCTTTTTAGAATTATCATTGTTTTCACACACACACACACACACACACACACACACACACACACACACAGAGAGAGAGAGAGAGAGAGAGAGAGAGAGAGAGAGAGAGAGAGAGAGAGAGAGTTGCTGAGTCTATTTATTTGTTCATAAGTGTATATGTTTGGGACTGTTTGCTTGGGATTGGCACTGGCTAAACTATCGGGGGCTTCATCCTGGGGAAGACTAATTCTCTCTCAACAGCCATTAAATGGGTGTATTCATCTTCATCTGGGAGTGAGGCTTGGGGCCTTGCAAAGCTTCCACATCCATGTAGGCATGTTAGCTGGTGTTATCAGTGTGCAGGTCTTGTTTCATCTCATTTGTGGTGACTTTTGACCTTGTTTATGCTTTGGATGTGAGCTTGCTTTCTGCAGCAGCTAGTAAGGGGGAGCCTAGGAAGCCCAGATGAAGGGTGTGTTTCTTCCGACTAGCGCCGTTCAGTAAGCATGTCCACGTTGTGTAGAACGTCTGCATAATGAAATCTTTTCATCTGGGAGATGCCATAATTAAATGTGGCTGCAGTGAGGAGGAACAATTTCTGCTTCCTTTCATATCCATGGATTAAAATGAACATTTAGTCTCCTGTGTCTGGTGGTCAACACTGGGCAGCCAGTTTTAGGAAATGTTTAGTTTGACTTCTTCAATGTGTTCTTGGGAATGACCAATCTATTCATATTATCTCACACTATACAAATAGTTTTGAAAATGTCAATTTAGGCCTATGGACATGGAAATTATCTTATATGTACATACATATTTGTGCCTCATATATATGATATAAACACACACACACACACACACACACACACACACACACACACACACACACACCTTCCTTCTCTCATCTACCTGTCCTTTCTGGTGTGCAGATGGACTGTGAAACCATAGTTCCCCTAATGGATCAACTTTATGTAAGAATTTTCTTTCGCAGTTTGGGAAAAATCTGGGCCATTTATCTTTTTTGCCAACAGTTATTTACAACCCTTAAGTAGCTCCAAGGTGTTCATTTCAGATGATGACCATGTTGATCCCTGGCCTTCAGCCCCGCCCCTCTGCTCTTTGGTCAAGTCTCCTTTCTATTCTTGCAGGCTCAGATAGCCATCAGAGGAGAGCTTATTCTGTTGGATCCAATCTGACTGAGCAGCCATTGGCAGTACCTTAATCAGGCCCTTTGCTGGGAATGGAAGTGTTGCCAGTTCTTGCTGACTGAATAATTTCTTGGTAGTGGACAGGCATTGGAATACATTCTTGCTGGGCACAGAGAGAGGGGTTTGTTAGCAGTTAAATAACAGAACGGGATTGTAAATAAGTCCCTTTCATGGTCCATTAAGTCCATGAATAAAACAGATGAGACAAGGTGCTTTGTATTGGCAACTGAACACTACTTTCCTCAGAAGCCAGGTATGTTAAGCCCTAACTATAAACAAGCAGCCATTCAGTATCCATTTTTTCCGACTGCATCACAGCACACAGGATTATTGATGTGGGAGCCACAAGTCCATGCTGTGAAGGTCAAATTGCCTTCCTGCATCCGTATGAGAACGCTGGAAGATCATAATGTGATTCAGCCTGCGGGGCTGTAGGTTGTAAGTGCTTTCGATGGTTTATTTGCTTTTTGAAAGGTAATCTTGGTTTGATGAGTCTGCTGATGATAACTAGTCAATATATATATTTTTATTCTTCTCTATTTTAAAGTGAATATGTGAATTAGGTGTCAATATAGGAAAATTACTCATATAATACAAAAAGGGGAAGACCAGAGGTAGAATGTACTGGAAAGACGGTTCATGAGGCTGCATGTGGGGCACAAAGGGTCAGTAGGAGTAGCTCATTTTCTGACTCTCTTGATTTTCTTCCATGCAACACTCTAAGTGCCAGCCTTGCCTGGCCAGGAATTATATTCTAGGTGCATTTCCTTATAAGTTTATTAGGTTGCTTAAATTCTCATAACGAATAATCAGTATGGCTGAGACTGAGCCCAGATACCCATGTCTGCTTTTGAACCAGCTCATTTCATTCCCGAAACACTCTCTGATGCTCCATGCATTAGATTATGGAATCACAGGGAGGATGGTCTAGGTGAATGTTTAAGTCTCCTTCTGTTACAGTCTCTGTTTCCTTCTTTGCTGCTCACAGTGGAAAATGTCAGGATGTTAGTTCAGCGATGTCAAGGATCCATGCAGTTCCCTTTGGTCTTTTGCCATCTTGACCAAGCTTGCTTTGATGTCCAACCTTCTCTCCAGCTTGCAATGTGGCTTTTGGGACTCTAGCCATCTCATCAAGCTGAGAGGGGTGGAAAAAGCTGCAGCAATATTGTCCCTTTAGCTGGCAGTGAAAATGGATTTACTGCAGTGTGCACAGAGACAGCCTCTCCTGTCTTGTGTCCTGTGTCCATCCGTGATTGCCAAGAGTGGCGCAGTAGTTGGCTCGCCCTGTTTGCTAGCCTAGAGAGGGCAGTAAGGGAAAAACTGAACTGGGGGTAATCTTGGAAGGGTTTCAGTAGCATCCTCTGTATGGTTAGACATTGATCACAAGTTAGGTGAGATGATGCCTGTGGGACTCTGTATGGGAATGTTAAGCAGTGGGAGGTAGGGAGGCCAAACATTAGCTTTTCTTTATCCTAGCCTAGAATAATACAGGCCTCTAGGACTTCATCTGCTGACTCAGTCTCATTCAATCCAAGAGCCAGGGCCCACTGGTGTCTGACTCTGTTTTGTTCCAACACCAGCCTTCTGGGATGTCTGTGATGCTAGCTCTTACCTGTGCTCTGTCCATCTCTCCATGTCGCAGATTCATTCTCATGGTTGATATTAAACATGTCACATCTTCCTTGGCACCCCACCCTGGGCTGAGGTTAGGCTATCTGGGTTAATGACGTAGACTTCCCCTCCCCAATGCCGCTTGTACAATCATTCCTCTGTACTAGCTGTTTCCCTTCTGAGGCTTCTTTTGCCAGGTCTTTTCTCGTTGACTCCACCCACCTTCGAGTCAAATGTCGCCTCCTACTGGTGTGTGTTCGTTACTTCTCTTTGTTCTGTGAAGGCTACTTACGTTTCCCTGTTACATTTATCATGGATGGGCACATGGAGATAAACGTGGTCTGTGCACAAAAGCTGATCTTCACACGCTGTGTCCATGTTTTAATAACAAACTCTGCTTTCTCTGGAATTTAGATCAACAGTGTCATTAAGCATGTCAGTGCAGGTGGCTTCACGTTTGCACTGTTTTCGTGAAAAGGTTTTTCGCCATGAATGAAGCCAGGAGCTGGTTGGCTTCTGGTGTCAGGTCCTTGTCTTGTGGGTTCGAACAAAAAGCACTTGGATTCACCAACTAGAATAACTGAGGGCCAGAGGACAAGGGAGGATAAAAGGATGAAGGAAGTGAGAAAGAGCTGAGGTATCACAGGAGGAAGTGGACTCTAGGTTAGACGTGACCAGAGGGCACTGCGTTCCTAAGAACGAGAAAGTTCTGGAAGAGGGAAACCCTGCATTTTCTTCATAGGCACATGTATACTTGGTCTTCAAAGAAGTTTTCTATGAGACCTCTCAAGGGAAAAAGTGCCTCTGCTCAATGACTCTTTGAATGGAACAGTTTCACAATACACAGTGCTGTGATTTCTGATGAAATCTGTTAACACATCCACTCGCCTAGTCTTCATTGCATCCGTGAAGACATGGAGGACTGTAACGTGTGAGCCTGATGTACCGTCATGCCTGAGCCACAGGGGAGGAGCCTTGGTCGTATGTGTAAGAGCACTAGCTGATCCAGGTCCAGCACAAGCCAGCTTCCTCCTCTGGGTCTGTGGGCAGCCACGTGCATGTGCGCACGCCCCCATAATCAGGATCAAGCCTCTTTTGAAAATGCCATTGTTTGTATAACAGATTTTCTTTACCCAGTCATTTGTTGGCAGACACCCATGCTCATTCTGCTGGGTATTGTGAGCAGCGCAGTAACGAATATGGCTATGCAGCCATCTCTGTGGTATGCCAACTTACCATCCCTCAGGGAGCTACCAGAAGTGGGACTGGGTCACAAGGTAGCTCTGATTTTGGTGTTTTGAAGCAGCTGTATACTGATTTCTTTAAAGCCTATGGAAAGAATTTCTCGAGCAGTAGCATTAGCTTTTGAACTGTTTTGGCCCTTGTTGCAATCTTGGATGAGAATATGAGGGTGACTGCCTCTCCCGGTGTCACTGGGCATTCAGCTGCACCTGTGTTTGCGTGGCGCTTAATTTAATTATTGCTTATATCTTGGGTCATTAGAAAAAATAATTGTACTCTGAGCTGCTATAATTTATAAAGCTATTACATGTTCTCTTCCTAGCATGAATTAGTAATAGATTTAAAGATTTTTAAAGGGGTGCAATTATAAGGAGCATTGCTAAGAGAAAGAGGGGGAGAGAGGAAAGGAGATGAGAGAGAGGAGGGAGGGAGGGGAAGAGGGAGAACGGAAAGAGGGAGGTGGGGGGAGGAGATGAAGACATAGAAGACCCGCAGTGGTGGCCTTGCTTTAACCCTGTTATTGCTCTCCATCCTTCGCCATCCCCCCCCCCCCAGTTTTCTCTTTCACAAATACCTTCTGTACATTATTTATGAAGTTGGTTCTCTCTCAAGCCTGATAGGATGCTGTGTTCTAAGACTTCACTGGGGCAATCTCGAGAATGAATCTTTTGATCGTAACTCGGACAGAGAACGCTACATGAATAAAGGAGATGTGAAGTCAACTCTGAGCTTGTCCACTGATCACAGCCGGAGTGATCACACAGAGATGCATTTAAAGCTATGTTTCCACACCAACCAGGTCAGGCCAGTTCTGCTTTGATGACCTTCCCTGACTTAGTTGTTTGGTGTGAACATTTCTCAAGGTGACGCAGCTATGAAGAGCAAGAATTAGTATAGAGCTATAGGTTGCATTTATTTTTGCACCATTGCCATGAAATATCGCGTTAAACATTTCAAAAGGATGGAGGATCTGTTTTTGCTACTGGTTGATTGGCCATAAGCATTTGGACAGCAATTCATGTCGACATTGATATGTGGCTATGGAGACCTCTCCCCTCTCCATAAACCTGGTGGTAGGTCAGAAACACAGATCGGGGAGTGAGCACTGGATCCATCTTTGGCTTTCCCATTTTCTTCTTTTATTCTATCCAAGTCCTGCCTATAGGATGGCGCTGTCCCCATTCGAGATGGACTTTCATGCTCTGTCCATCATCTCTGGAAACACCTTCACAGACACACTCTGTGTGTGATAGGTACTTACATCTCAATATGATCGTGTTCACTATCGAGGTTAACCGTGGAAACAACACTGGTGAGCACTCGGTGGCACTGAATCTTATGATGTGTAAGACGGTCCAGTGGAAAGAAACTGAGTTTATCTCTCAGTGTATTATGGGATAATGAACTGTAGGCTGAAGGGTTAGATCTGTTCACCTTGTCGCCTTCCAGAACTCTCTTCACCACCCCGGAGAAGCTGTGTTAAAGAAGATGTATGTGTAGGTCCGTAAGAGCGCACAACCGACACCGCAGAGCTGAGCTGTGGGCTCAGTGTAAACCCCATCTCTTTATACTAGCGGGTAGTCGAAATGTTATTTATTTCATTTTTGATGTATTATTGCATGCATATGCATTATTTATGTGTGTGTGTGTCAGTGTGTTGGGGGTGGAGGCCACAGGTCAATGTCAAGTGTCTTCTTTCATTACTCCCCCCCTTCTTTTTTGAGAGAAGTTTTCTCAGTGAGCCCAGAGCTCAGCAGTTCAGACAGACTGGCTGGTTAGTGAGCCCGGGAATCATCTTGCCTTTGTCTCCTCGGTGCTGAGAGTACAAACATTTGTTGCCATGCCTGGCTTTTGGCGTGGGTTTTTGGCATCTAAGCTCAGGTCCTCAGCATATGCAGCAATCCCTGTACTGACAGACGGAACCACCTCCTTGGAGTCCAATATTCTCTAACTTTTAAACGGGAATAAAAGTACAAGAAAATACAGACCTTGATTTAATTGCCTTTTTCCTAACAGATGTTAAATACATACAATCATAAAGTCAGCTATATATTCCTGATAAATATAGATCATATAGAACTACAGAAGTTGATTTACTCGAGAAGGATAAACTCATCTGTAAGCCAGTAGACTTAAATTAACTACATTGATTTAACATGCCCAAAGATAGTATTTTGGTGAAATTAAATCAGCATGGCAATGTGCGTGAAGCCGGAATGCTATGATGAGGTTTTAGGAGCAGGCAAGCCAGCCCACTGTGAGGTATGATGACTCATTTACCCCTCTTGCTCTGTTTGGACCACCAGAGATTCTTTTTCGAAAAGCAGGTTCAAAATATCACTTTGTAGTCTGTTGACCTGAATACATCATGATGAATCAAGTCTACCTCTTTTTCTCATTTGTTAGCAAAGGTTAAAGAAAAAGTCCTCGCTTGGCACAACACATTGTAAACAGGAAGCAAAAATACAGAGTTGGTATTTAGCTATAAAGGATTTATCAAAATTATCCAGGATGTCATTGAAAGTTGAGACCATTGTCAAAACATGTTGTGCTATATAGAATTCTTACCCTGGCAAGGACTGTACATTCCTGATGTCACAACACTGTTTGCAGGTCTTTAGCAACATTGCAGTGCTTGTAATCAAGGCCATTGCAGAAAACCTGGGGACTCAGAGGGAGCAAAAAAAGGGTTACAGAACTAGTTTAATCCTAGAGATTGGATTATAGCGAAGCAACTCCTTCAGAGAGTCAATAAGAGTGTGAATCTATACAGACTATATCCTAGGCCACAAGGAGGGTTCCAGACACAGTAAGGTCAATGGTTGTCCCAGCACCAGGAACCTGAAGTAGAATCTCACTCTGGAGACAGTGGCCTCTTCACTGGAGCTGCCTTGCTTCCCATCTCTTCCTGGTAATAGGCCAGTCCTTTTTTCATCCTGGCCTGAGGGCTTGCAGGTGACTGAGTCCCAAAACATCTGCCGAGAGGTGAATGGGAGTTCAGAGAGATGCTCTTGAAATGGATTCTAAGCCATGCATCCCAACTCTGTTGGGAGCCGAATTTCACAGTGTTTGCTTTATGGCCATGGCAGTGGCTGAGTGGAAGAGAATCTGCTCTGTGCTGTTTCACTTCATTGGAATGCCTATATATATATAATGAACAGCAAGAAGAAGGGGCCGATCTGCAAAAACTCTGAAGGTTGTATTCTGGTGTGGCTGGTGGATATTATGTGATACAATCAGGAAATAAAATGGGCACAGATCTGAATACATTTTAGAGAAAAAAATTCTAAGGTTGGAGAAAGCATAATGTGTTCTGGAGGATATTATTTTCCTTAGAAATGGTATAACGAGGCCACCATGGAGTAGAGGGAGAGACAGGGTGTACATGGTGAAGAGCCTGGGGCTTATGTCAATGTGTGTTAAAGATTTGCTACTAAAGAGTCTAAGCAGAGAGGGGAGGGTGGTCTGAGTTCTCACAGGATGGGATCAGTTCTTTGTGAAGAATAGGTTGAGGGGTAGAGCAGGGAGCTGAGACTCCAAAGATAGTGAGAGAGTCAGACAGACAGAGATAGACAGAGATAGACAGAAAGAGAGACATATAGAAACAGAGACAGAGATAAAGACAGACAGAGAGACAGAGACAGACAGAGATAGACAGAGGCAGAGACAGACAGAGAGACAGAGATAGACAAAGACAGACAGAAACAGAGACAGATAAAGACAGACAGAGAGACAGAGTCAGAGAAAGAGACACACATAGAGACAGAGAGAACTGTAGCAGTGAAACTGGAAAGAAATGGATCCATCTGAGAACAGCAACTGAGTAGCCCTCCTAATGGACTGACTAGGACGGTGTAAAAGAGGAATCAAGGATTAATCGTGCCTGGTTTCATAACTGTGCTCAATGGCATTAGAGAGGAAAACAGGCTTCTGTTTTGGTCCCATCCTCTGAGGTCCTGAGAGTATTCAAGTGGAGGTGACTAGTAGGAACCTGGGATGTAAGCATACAAGAGATCTATCTACACAGACTGTAGAGGTTTGCCATTATCAGCACAGGGACAGTATTTACAATCGCAAAATTGTGATCATTAAGAAAAAGGTATTGAGAGTCAGGTGTTGGTGGCTCACACCTTTAATCCTAGCACTCGGGAGGCAGAGACAGGCGGATCTTCGTGAGTTTGAGGCCGGCCTGTCTATAAAAGCTAATTCCAGGATAGCTTGGACTGTTACATAGAGAAACCCTGTCTTGGAAAACCTAAAAAAGAAAGAGAGAGAGAGAAATAGAAAGGAAGGAAGGAAGGAAGGAAAGAAAGAAAGAAAGAAAGAAAGAAAGAAAGAAAGAAAGAAAGAAAGAAAGGCGAGCAAAGAAAATGGCATTGACTCAAACCAAATCCTGAGGGAACTTCAGGTTTAGAGCTTCGGTGAAGAAAAGGCCAACAAAGCAAACTCATAAATTGTGCCCAATGAGCTAAAAGGTGTCTTTAACTTCAACTGAGGAGGCAGAAGCCTTGGAAGGGGTTGAAAAGAGGGTTTAATACAGTTAAATACACTTGAAGCATGTATATATCTTTGGACTGGAAAGAGGCCCATTTGTTAGTGATTGTGATGTTCTCAGAGATATAGAAGGGGAGTTAAAGAAATGGGATAAGATACCTAGAAACTTGGTAGAGGGAAGTCACTTGAAAGTTTTGAATGAAAAAAGAAAAAGGATAGTAACAACATATTGCAGGAGAATTGTTCACACTGCACTCCATTGTGCCAATAAAGCCACCTTGAATCAAGGATGGGGTTAGCGATGGCTGACCGGGATTAGCCATAGAGATATTGGAGGACTGAGGAAGTCAGATTGAGAGGGACAGGAAGAGAGAAGGAGGGCCTGAGGGGGGCTTCCAGGGCTTTAGAATCAGGAAAACTCTGAGAGCAGGGTCAGTTTATGACCCCTCCACTGTTCCTTGGAATTATCATGTTTTTAATCTCAATTTATGACTTCCAATTTCTGCCACCTGAGTTTTCATTAATACTAACACAATTTAGATTAAATGTAACATCTGGCTCCCAACGTGGGAAACCCTATATAACAAGTCTTTTTCTGTCCCACCAGCCAGCTCCCAAATAATGGCATGAGACTTCTTAATTATGAACGCTTGGCCATTAGCTTAGGCTTGTTTTTAACTGGCTCTTATAACTTAAATTAATCCATATTCTTATTAATCTGCATTCTACCACAAGGCTTTTACCTCTGTCCCATTGTGTGTCCAACACATTCTGCATCTGGCTGGTGTCTCTCATGTGCCTAGATTCATCTCAAGTTTTGTCTCACTGCCCTGTCTCTGTGTCCCACCTAACTCTCTGCTTAGCTATTGGCCATTTAGCTCTTTATTAGACCAATCAGAAGGTGCCTTATGCAAAGACTTATCTTTACAGTGTAAGCAAATATTCAGCAACAGCAGCAGGGGGAGGAAAAGATGAATTGAAATTTGTTTATATTGTTATTTTAAATGAGAAGGATGAGAGTGGGTATATATGTAAATGAAAAAATTTCTAATGAAATTAATGATGTAGGAAGAGATACTGGATCTTCGAAGGGGAAACTGGCTTGGCATATACAAGTAAAAACAGCATTTATTCTTAGGAGAATGGACTGATATTTTTCTATATTTTATTATTCTTGGTAATGAATAATTTAATAAATGACAGTTTTGTTCATTTATTTATTGTTATTAATTCATATCCACCCCTTGCTATGGCCTCTTTTAGGTCCCTCATGGACCCTAATCTTCCCAGCTTCATGTCTTCTTAGCCTTTGCCTCTCACCCTGAGTCCTATTAGTCATCCCATAACCACATGGGTGTGAGCATCATCTACTAGAGCATGGATTTCTTTTTGTTTTTAATAAAAAGTCATAGTTGTGTAGTGGTGTAAATAAATGCAGGCAGATTGTAAAGAAATATATACAGCTTTAATGAAGGAATAAACTTATAGAACCGAGGTTCCCGCATAGCACAGGAAGCAGGAAAGAGGGACTGGCAGGCTCTCGCGTGCCTGATTTATCAGGAAACATTCGCCCCAGGCAAGCCTGCCCCTAAGGGGCTGGCTTAACCCTACATAGTTGAGTCCCCGACGGCATGCTGATTGAGGGGTGGAAACATGAATGATCTACAACAGGCAGACTGTTTTCTCAGCAGTTTGCAAAGTGGCCAATTGGGGAGCTGGGGAGTAGACATAAGTAGGATCTGGAGGTTGGAGGAGGTGTCCATGGTCTTTCCAGAGATGAGTAAAATAAGCCAAAGCAAAATGTGGAACATTGTTTTCCTGATGCTGATTGACAGAGCTTCTGTTTTTGAAACCTTGAGTTGATTGAGTGAAGGCCATCTGTTGCGGGAGGTCCCCCCACTCCTCCAGCCTATAGCTGCTGAGATACCAGCCCATTGGGGTGTGGTCTCTCTCCCTTTAAAAAAGCAGCCACTTCCCTCTCCTCTCTCTCTTCACTTCCTGCTCCGCTGATGACTAGACTCCCTTCCTGGTTGCGTAGAGGGCTGTTGTTTTGGACGGTGATCTGTAAGTTTTTTCTCCTCTAAATAAATACCACCCTATTAATCATAATTCCAAACTGGTGTGGCATTGTTTGTGACTTACGCCTTCAGCCGTCAAGAATGGATGGTTGAATTTCACACTGTGTAGGGTTTTACTTGCACAAGTACACCAGGAACAGATTGCCATCGCAGTTGGAAGAACAGTTAGACAGGGATGCAAAGACAGAAGACTGACTAAGAACACATATAGCAGGTGAATGGATTGGTGGCCTCCTGAGGTAGAAGGTCTGTGACAGAAGTCAATCAGTGAAAACCAGCCATAGCATCCGAAGACAGTGGTGTGGGTATCAGGCAGGAAATGAGACCACAGTTAGGATTAGATTGTGAATCATGGCATTTATGGTTACTGTGGACTGAAGGAACGGCATCATAGATGAGCAGGTGAAGAACCCAAAAGTCCAGAGGAGCTGGTGTCCTGTACTTCCCTAAACTTTGCTCGGTGTATGGCAGGTATGTGTGGAAACTGCTCCTCAGGGAAGTCTATATGTTCGTACCCTTGGTAAAAGATGTGGATTTCTTCATCACCCCCCATTCTCAGCCCACAAAACTCTAAATTTTCTGTTAGAAAAATCTCATTTGGTTTACTTAGTTGAGTCTATGTCTAAATATTTTAAATCTTGACTTTATTCATCTTTACATATATTAGGGTTTTGCCTGCATGTATGTCTGTGTGCCACATACATGACTGGTGCCCACAGAGAATGGAAGAGGTTGCCAGATGCCCTGAGTCTAGAGCTGAAGATGGTTGTAAACTGTAAAGTGGGTGCTGGGAATTGAACCCATGTCCTTTGGAGTAAAAAAAGTGCTCTTAAATGATGAGCCATCTCTCTAAACCCTAATGTCTATTTAAAATATATACATCTTTTCAAAAAAATTGAGAATTTAGTATATGTATACAATGTATTTTGATCACAATCCTCCACTTTGCCCTCCAGCTCCTCCCATCCTTCCTTCAATCACATCTTCCTTCAAATGTCATGTCTGCTTTTACAACCACCCCGTCCCAGTCCAGTCAGGACTGCTCACACTGATTTAGGGCCATCAACTGGAGCAATGGCAGCCTATCAGGGCCCACATCCCTGGAGAAACCTGATTCTTCTTTGTCCAGTAAGGACCAATTCATTTCTCACCTATGCTAAATTTTCTTGGCTGTTCTTACCAGTTCATTTCTCTAGTCCAGACCTTCATGGTCACATTCCAGTGATAATCTTATGTGAACTTTAATTGAAGTTGAATTAAATGTGTAATTAACTTTCAGAATAGCTTGTTGGCCGTTACTTACCTTTATCGTAAATGCCCTTGCATTTCTCCCAGTGTTTTAGAGTTTCTAGATGGTTTTGTAATCCCTTCCTGTATAGCGTATGCTTTTCTTGGGTATTTCTAGTTAATGTTATTTCTGGTTATCTTTTGCTGTGCTGCTAATATGGTAATTATCTTTCCCTCCATTATATTCTGTGCCTTTTTATTGCCGGTGTTTAAGGGTGGTATTGATTTTTGTATATTTACTTTGTATCTGTCTTTATTACTGAACATACTCAGCAGCATTAATAGCATTTTAATTGATCCTTGAAGATAGTGCTTCTCAATTCTCAGCCAGGTACACACTGGCTTCTAAGGACTTCTAAAAAAATCAACAACCTGTGATGACTTATAGATTCTTTCTGGAAATGATCAGAACAATGCTCTAAGATACACAATTTAAAATCAAGGCTATGCTTCTTATCCTAGTTGTTCTGACTTACGTGTCACAAACTAATGGTTATAAAACTAGCTGGATTCTTTGTCTCTTGTTAATTCTCTGTATCTTGGTGAATTTAACCAGTATCTTCTATATGATCATGTCCTGGTTACCGAAATTTACTGTCTTTGAGTTTATAATGCCTCAAGTATAATCATTCTTCTAAGGTTCAGCTTTCTAGATTTTTCTTTTTCCCTCACTACAGAGCTGTCAATCATGTCATCCTTTTGTTTCTTATGTCTTGTTTTTTACCCTTATCAAGACCCAGTGATTTAGACAAAAATAGGGGCACTTGTAGCCAAATCAGTCAGATCTGTGACCAAATAATACAACTGATCATTTAGCCACCTGTCACCTAATGACACACCCCACTGTTCATATTCATTAGTTCTCGATGTATAAAACGCTTTGATTTGTTCCATAGATTTTCAAAAGAATATAAATATAAAATTACTACGAAGGACTGGTGGACCCATGGCCGTACACCCTGGAACCTATTGGGTTCTCTGAACTCAAGCATGAGAAGCATTATTCTTGGACCATTTAGGCAAAACAAACCAAATATGGTTTAAAGCATAAGAGGGAGAGGTGACTTAAGGCAGGAAGAAGGTCAGAAAGAGGGTCGGGGAGGAGAGTGGGAAGGGGAGAATGCCATAATGAAACCCATCTTTTGTGTACTAATATAAAAACAGCAAATAATTAATAAAGAAAACCACAAACCATGTATTTTGTGCAAAACATTGCTTATTATCTCCTTTTCTAGACAGTTATCTTCTGTGTTAATTTATTATCCAGAGTTGTCTGATGGTAACTAATGTCTGAAAAATTAATAATACACTTCTTCCTTTCATTTTTATCATTTAAAGAAATTTCTCTTAGTGTTTCCTTCTTATAGTTAAATTGTAGTTAGATAATCCTATTTGTCCTTAACAAACAACTCTAAAAGCAGTTCTCGTAATGGATTTTCTAATATGAGTTTTTCTGCATTACAGAATGAATGTGAAATTCAGTGAAATATGACATTGAATAATTCAGATGCAAATTTCCACAATTTCTAAATTGTCAAGAAGAAATTTCCCAGTAGTTTACAACTGTATGCATTAATAAAATAGACTTTATCTTGGAGATGTCTTTCAGATTATCTTCGGTCTTTGGGGTTAGTGATGCTAACACAATGTAGAGTGTTTATCCTGACTGTTGAGGTATGTGTGGGCTGAAGAATACCTGATGCTTGATGAGTCTGAACATAGCAGCCCAAAGCTCCCAAAATGTAAAACTTGTAACCAAAGCATATACATGAGCTAAACAAGCAGATGAAGAGGTACACATCCCTAGTCTCCCAGTTCTCCAGAGAAAACTGCTAGAGTTGGATTGGACACTCACTGAGTCTGCCAGGCTGGTTTTCGATCTCATGGCTCAGACTATCCTTCTAACTCAGCCCCCCAAGTGGCTGTGTCTACAGCCATGTTCACTCTTAGCAAGATTCCAGACTTCCCCAACTGCAAGCAGCTTTGTAGAAGGAAACACTCCCAACCAGAGAAACTCTGAGCTCCGAGTTTGCACAGGGAGCCGCCCACTGGCTTGAGAACAGCCACACCCACGCAGGAAGACACCTTTTTCATATACAGTGGTTCTTGTTCCATGAGAGTCTTCTACCTTCTGTTTCCTATAAAGTCATCAACCCTGGTCAGGCCTGGATTGTGGGTTACTGTATTGTCGTTGAACGTATTGTTGAAAGAGTAATTATTGAATGGATTGTTAGACAAGTAAACTTTTCCTTGTAAATGCTTTAGATTACTGTACAGAAGAGTGGATTTCTCCATGACGTTTTCACACACGGAGTGAAACACACGGATGGTCTCACTGCCTCTGTCCCCTGGCCTCTTGTGACCCCTCTCTTCTCTGCCATCACTTTCTTTATCTTCCTTATTGCTTCTACTTTCATGTGCTCTTTCATTTGAATCTAGATTCTGCACAGGAGACAAAAAATGTATTTGTCTTCCTGAATCTGGCTTATTGTGCTTAATATGATGATTTACATTAGTTTTTCCTTATAGCAAAGCACAGAGCCCTTACTTGGTATTGCCCCTTTGGTATGGGCATATTAGTCTTAAAATGCTGGTGTCTTAAGGCAAGATAGATGACCCTGTTCTTAAGAGCACTAGCTACGCGTCCAGAAGACTTGAGCTCTGTTTATTTTGCTTCCAGCAACCATATTAGGTGGTTCATAACCATTTGGAATACAATTCTGGGGGATCCAGTACTCCCTTCTGGACTCCATGGGCACTTGAATGTATATGCAGCCCCGTACATAAGTGAAAAAGTAAAATAAACCTATCAAATTTTGGGATATTGATAATGGGGATCAGAAGGAATCTCCTAGGTTCTGTAAGCTGCCTATACTCAAAAGAATTCTATTTACGTTTCCGAGCTCCGTTTTTGGGGCACAGCTTCCATGCAGATGTTCCAAGTATTTGCCTGCTAAGTCACAGCAGGAGAGAGAGGCATCGCTCACAGGTCTCTTTTTCCACTGTCCTCACGGTACAGTGGTTCTCAGCACATACAAATCAGTCTTCAGTCAGGATCTCCACTCTGTGTTTTAGCAGACAGGCTCAATCTTTCAAAAAGAGCTCGGTGACTCTCGGCGGCTCCCCATCGCAGGCCTGCGTCCAATGCTTTGGAAGTTAAATGGAAAATAGATGCTAATGAAACTCTAGCTTGACAAGCAAAGCCAGGAGCAAACACAGATGCTAGACGTCAGTCACCGAGGACGGCTGTGCTGCATCTTAAATGCATCCAGAGGCCAAGGAATGGAGTAAACAGGATGCAATTGTCTTCCTTCCTCAGCAGCATTAGTAACGTGGCTCGCCCACCCCCTCTCATCATGTGATGTATATATATACCATAAGATATGTCTATATCATAAGGGAGAGAGAGAGGTAGGTGGGATTCATAAGACAAACCTACCTACGTTCTTACTTCTTCCTTAAACTTTGCTTTAATCATACTTCTGTAAACTAGTAATTTTAATCAAATTCCTGGAAGTGACAATCTGAGCAGTGATTGTTTAAAACTCTTAAATTGCATAAACATAATTTCTGAGACCGTCTATTTTTGGTTGAAGGAAAGACAGCTGATTTAATAAGGCATCATCTGCATGGTATATAGGGCAGGCTCTGCAATGACCAGCTCAATTAAATGCACTGTGTTGTTTTGTTCAAATGAGAACAATTGTCTCCAAGTCTTCTGTGATGCATAAATATACAGACTCAAGTCCTGGATTGGCTTCAAGGTCTGATTGGGTCAGCAGAGCCTCTTTGTGGAATAAATTATTATTATTTTTAAGCCAGGGTCCTGTTATGCAGCTTGACTGGCCTGGAACTCTCTAGGTGGACTAGGCTGGCATTGAACTTGCTGTGATCCTTCTCTCTGCCTCCAGACCGCAGGGATCATAGGTGTATGCCATGATGCCTACCTCAAATGGTTTTTAAGCATTTATTTATATGTAAATATCTGCATGGTTTATGTACACCACAAGCATACAGGTGCCTCGGGAGGCTTTAGACTCCCTGACATTGGAGTTGCAGGTACTTAGAAGCCACCTGATATAGGGACTTGGAAATAAACCTAGGTCCTGTGGAAGAGCAGAAATTTCTCTTAAAAGTTGAACCAGATTTCCAGCCCCAGAAATGAGTTTTAATACCCACTCTTGTCTGTGTTTGGGGTAGGATGAGAGGGGGAACCGTGGCAGAGGAAGTGAAAAGTCAGAGTGGGCAGTGTCTCCAGGGCCTTGGACATCGCTGTAGCCACTCTTGCTTTTGCTCTGGGTGGAACTGAGATTGTATCAGGTTCTGAACCAAAGCATCACATAATTAGAGGCAGACAGACTACTTAGTCTTATGTGGAAGAAGCCTTAGAAGAGACAGTGGTGGGACCACACCACCAGTGCTAACATCCTGCATGTGTTTTTCTCTACAGCCAAATATGTGGATGCATTAATTTTGGTGAATTAGTTGACCAGTCGTTAAGTCCTGTTGTTCTTGGCAGTGCAATGAAAGAAGAAAAAGTAGATTATATATTGGATTCTGCAGTGTGGGTCAGAGAGAAGGCTGGTTTACTTTCTATGGTCTCTGAGAGGTCATTTCGAGGCCATGCACCCCTAGATATGGATGAAGCAAAGCCAGCGCATCAAGTTGTAGTATAGTGATCTGCTTCAAGCATTGCACATGCGCGAAGTCCACAAGGCAGCTGCAGGGCTTTCCTATTTGAAGAAGTGAGTCCAGGGTAGCTGCAGAAATAGAAATGGAAGTAGAAGGTGGCGTTGGAAAGGTACACTGACTCAAACAAGTGGGGGCATTGCAGACCAAGGATGGGACTGACAGACACACAGATAGCTTAAAGGGAGATTGGAAGGAGTCTGTGTTTCGTACTAGACTAATACCATGAGCACTGCCTGGATTTGGAAGATCACCATCCCAACCCATGAGGGGAAGATCAAACTATTGATCAGTCATTGGTCTGTGTTAGCATGACCTTTTCTGACCTTAGGCTCCCTCTCACCATCGTGAGCTTTCTTGTAGGCGCCTTCCCCAGAAAGCTTCAAGGGTGCACTGGGCACCACAGCCCCACTGTCTGTATACTAGGAAAGCTCTCCTGAGACCCACATTCTAGGGGTAAATAAATATCCACCAGCCTTCCTCTCAGTGTTTTTCATTTTGTCTCCTTCCACAGCCATGGAAGACTCCAGCATTATCTCACGACAGAGAGTTAGAGACATTGCTATCCCAGGGAAGCTTTCCCTCAAATGTAATTGTTTGACACAATTGCTTTTCTTGGTTGGTATGCCCTTATTTAACATTGGACTCCTTTAGGTTACAGTGTGCTTTACTGGAGCGAATGTGTGTCTCTGATAAACCAGATTCATGGCCCAAATTGATTCCTGTTTACCTGAACAACAGGAGTAATAGTAGTTCCACAAAACTTGATGTTTCTCCCTGTTCACGATTTGAGTGACTCTTCCTGAGTCTTTCAAGTCATGATTGCTTCTCCCCCTCTCAGTAACGATGCATTCTGACTGCAGAGTAGTTGGAATGTAGGGAAAAACGAAGCCATCCATAACGCCATCATCTGGACGGGACTAAGGACACTCCTCTCCCCATCTCCCTCTTTCCTTTTCTTTCTTTTGCCAACAGGAAGACTGTTTTAGAGAGCCATGCTCCTATTGTCCTTAACTATTTAGTAAGACACTGTGTTAGTTTTTTCATTCTCCAATTAATTACCTAACAAACAACACCCAGCTGGGCAGGCGTTCTCTTGGCTGCAGTGGGAGAGCGGGCCCACCATGATGAGGAAAGGCTGGCAGCGGTTGCCTATGCAGATGGTCCCACTGCATCCCCAAGAAGCAGAGAGAGACAAAAGCTGACGCTCAGCTCATTTTCTCCTGTTTTATTCTGTCTGGGACTCCCGACCAGGGAATAATAGTGCCGCCCACTGAGTAGGTCTTCCTCCTTAGTCAACACAGTGTAGAAACCACATCACAGGTGGGAGGGAAAAAGTCAGCAGAGGAGATGAGAGAGCTGGCCTCAAACAGTGAGAATAGATTTCAGTGGTCTGAGAGTCTGGCACCTCCAGAACATGCCCAGCAGTGTTTGAGAACCAGACTTTGAGATGGAACAGGGGGAGAGGTAGGACACGGTTTCTTTCAGGGCAGCAGCCAGCCAGATTGCTTGTTTTGGGGCCCTCCTGGCTCATGCTGTTTTTGATAGCCTTCCAGAATTCCATGGGTAGCAAGCTTCTTAAGGGTTGAGCCTGTCTTGGGGTTGGCCCTGGTCTTGAGTGAGGGGGGGAATTTCCTTTGATAGACATGGCCAGAGGCTTGTCTCTCATGTGGTTTCTAGATCCTGTCAAGTTGACAGTCAGTATCAATATCACAGTGCTTTCTCATTCAACAGTTTTTTAATATGAAACATCGAAAACTTTGATTTTAAATGACAGCTCATGAGGTACCTTCTATGTACTATCTCTAATGGTTAGTATTGTTAAAACAAGCATTATAGTGATGCTGTATATGATATGTAGTTAAGAATCCCTCTATTATTTTCCCTGGAATTTATAGAATGGCTAAGAAAACTCAATTGCACCATTGTAAGGTTCCCATCAAGCTTTTGCTGTTAAGTCTAACTTCTCCTCAGCCTCTTCTTTTGCAATTTGGACCCCACAGACTTTGGACCCCTCAGAGTTTGGACCCTACAGACAAGTATGTCATAGCTGCCTGGTTGTTTCACTGATTGTGTATGTTTTGAATCCTTGCTCATTTTGTACATAAAGAAATGGCAGCCTCCCTATTTCATTTGCATTCTTCCGGTTACCAACTTGCTAAGCATTTCCCATGCTCATATTTCAAATTTGCATTTATTTTGTGAATTACAAATCCCTATACTGTGTGCAATTTTCTATTGTATTTTGCACATTCCTGACATTTAAAAGGATCTCATTTACTTTATATGCTTTTGTTGCTGCTTTTTAGATGGAGCTCTCACGTGCTCTGGCTGGTTTCAAGCATGGTGTGTATCCAAGGTTGGTCTTGAACTCCTGATCCTCCTGCTCTACCTCCTGAGCTGGGATAAAGCAAGGCCTGGCTTGACCTTCAAATTTTTATGGTTTAGTATGTGTTTAACTGTTTTTCAAGTTCAAAATTGGCTTTTTATTTTGCTTATGGCTTTTCTGGGCTGACAGAAGTTTTCGGTTGACTTCGAGCCTTTCAGATATTCTTCCACTTTTTGGGATTGTTACAAGAGGGCAGAAGACCTAATGTTCAGCCTGTGAAAGACTTCAGGCTTACTGTCCAGGACCAGAGGAACAGAAAAAAAAATCGATCCTTCTGCCTATACATTATGATGAGAAAAGTACTCCTCCCTGGTGGACCATTTCAGTTTCTTTATTATTTTGCAGTTTAATTTTAAACAATTAATTGTCCACTTGAGTATTAGCTTGCCTTGGGGTACTATAGGAGAGCATGGTATTATTGCTTTTCTTCTCAAATAGTTGATAAATTTTATTGGTACTATTATGTAAATAATCCTTACTTTACTGCTAAGTTAAAATGTCCTTTTTCATTATGAATCTAATTATAAATACCCACGCCAGTATTTTAAATTTTTTTTTGGTTTTATTTTGTGTTTTCCCTATCAGCCAGTGCAGGTTCTCAGCTTGAATTTTCCTTTATTCTTTACTTCCCTTCCTTTCCTTTCAAAGATGTTTTTGTCTTTCTCATTTTTCGGGATGTTTCTAACAATTTTATAAAAATCTCAGGCCATGCCTTATTGGAGTTATATAGCATTTTTGAGTAATCTTGAGGACTAGAAAGACAGAATGGTGATTAAGAATACTTCCTGCTCTTGCAGAGGACCTGGCTTCAGTTTCCCACACCTACCTGGCTGCTCACAATCATCCATAGTGCCAGTTCCAAGGGATCCATTACCCTCTTCCGGCCTCCACCAGCACTGCACATGCATGGTAGAGAACAGATAGGAAGGGAAAAGATTCATATACCTAAAATAAAAATAAATGAATGTTAAATAATTTTGAGAAGACTGATGTCTTTCTATGATGACAATGTGTCTATTCTAAAATTAATGTCCATATCTCTTAAGAATGCTTAGCAATCTCTCTCTAAATCTTTTGCTATATTATTTATGACCATGGTTCCCTACTGTAAGGAGTTTTGGTTATTTTTTTCTAATGGATTGATGGTTGTGTTTAGGAAGATTGTTGGCCTATGGTTTTAATTATTAGTAGCATCACGCCATGAAGGAAATCCTGAGGAAGGATGGGTTAAACCTCCTCCACGAGGCTATGGTGGCCTAGGCCTGCCTTGGGAAGGGAGTGTGCCTGAACACAAGATCCTTCCTTCCTTAGGCAGCTCGGCATAAAGAAGAGTGTGTCTCAGGAGCTCCGTGAACATCCTTCTCACAAACTATTTTCCAGTTATTTGAATGATTCATTTTGATGTGGCTAATAGTGAGCTTGAGAAAGGAAGGCTCCGGGGTGTATTGATTTCTGCTTTATGTGCATTGGAATATTGTAATATTCAAGCCAATGGATCACTAACTGCTAACAGTTACTGAGCAGTCTAGGCACTGGGCCAAACACTAAATATAGATTAATGCATTTCATCTTCACAACATGTTTGCGAGCTAGGTATTTTATGACCTCCATTTTGAGGCTAGAAAACCTGAAATGAAAGAGGCCTAGCAATTTACCCCCATCATAGAGACAGCCAGGGCTGGAGCCTAACTTCGGAGCTGAGTACAATTCCACGGGCCTTCTTCCCAATGACTGAGCTACCACATTGCCTACCCTGTTCCACCCGACGCACGAAATGGCACCTGCTGGCCATGTTGATGAGATGTGATATTCATACATAGCTCCTCACCTCTTAATTTCAGAGTCAAACTTTCTGCAGCTGACACACAAAGTACACAAAATGAAGTACATGTTCTAAAAAAGACCCCTTAGAAATGAGGAGACCAGAGTGCCTGTTCAGCCACCGTGTATTCCTTGTGTGACTTGTTGGTCGCTTTCTTCTAGCCTGAGTTATTGAGTGATCAGGCAGGTTATATAAGCTTTCAGAAGTTTAACAATCTGAGATTTTGGTGACCTTTTAAATCAGCATTCATTGGAGACGAACTAAGGCCTCATGCTGAGCAGATAACTCGTTCCTTTCGTAAATCAACTGAGTTGGCAAGTTCCCTCTCCATTAAATTCTGTTTTCTTTTATGTTTTTATTAAAGTTGAAAATGAATGTCCTTCTAAGGCATGAATGCACACCCCGTGGAATCTTCTGTATCTACCAGTTCATAGAACGAGCAAATGCTCCTCCCATAAAATACTCAGAGATGGCACAGCTACAGAGGCTGAAGCGCATTGGTAATGACCTCCCGTCGGCAGTCTCGCGGGGAGTAGAGGGCACATATGTGCATCAAAACTTGTTTACTTTCTACAGCAGATTGTATCATGTCCACGTATGTGAGCCGCCACTCAAAGGGGAGGCCAAGACTTAGGGTAGGTCTTCCCACCTCAGATAGTCCAATCAAGAAAAATCCTTTCCAGGTACGGCCAGCTCAAACTTGGGTTTGAGTTAATTCCAGATGTAATCAAATTGACAACTAAGATTAGCCATTATAACTTTATCCCTTGTCAACTTGGCACACAACCGTATATACTGATATCATACTTAATTTCCAAATGAAAACCATAACCAGGTTACAACACCTAGCATGATATAACTAGCCCACATACAATACAAATGAATTATGTATTTTTAATAGATGGTAATATCCCTTGAGGGACATTCTTTTAGTCTCTCATAACTTAAATATGATAGCTTAAATATGTCAATATATCAAAAAGTTGATATATCTTAATTGCTGTTACATTATATGCTAAGACATAGAGGAAAGAAAATGCAAATATCTTCTTAATATGTGTGTGTTTAGGGACAAATAGGTTCTTAACAAAATGACAGAAACACTCATGTCAATTACAATCCTCAGAGTTGGAGCTGGTCATGTGACCTGCTCTGGTTTATCTACCTTCTTCTACTACCGATCCTCAGCAAGCACCTCAGCAGGTCTTGGTTCATTTCCTAGAGGAGCAGATGAAGGTCTGTACCCTTTGTCATCCTTCCTGGGTTTCTCTAGTACCCAGAGTGACCCATACCTTAATCTCTAAAGGGTCTGTGTCCTTTGTTATTCTGCCTAGATTGCTCCAGTTTCTCATTGCCTCTAACCACAAAGCATGGTAACACCAGGAGATGCCCTAAAGGACCTTCTGTATTCCAGAAATAGTCTTCCTTACCTCCACTGTGGAGAAACAGTCTACTTTCCTCTTGATAATCTGGATCAGTCACCACTTCTAACAATGCTGTTCTTTTCTCAGCCTGTTGCCATAAGGGCATCAGAAGCCCAAAGTGGCCAGGGTGACGTCTGGGCTTCCAGTTCTAAGGGATGTTTGTTGTGTCTCCTGGCAAGAATGCCTCTAGGTCTAAAACCAAAATTTATTGGTCAGAAGAAATTAAGGTCATGGAAACAGGAAGCAATTTTTTCCTAGTCGATTGCTAGGGTAAATAGTGAGTAGAACCATTCTCTTTTCCTCCTTTTGTTTACTGAACCTGTGAATTCTGGCTATGGGAGAAACCATACCATATATTGAACACTGATTCAAAGCATTTACTGCCTTCTGGAGATCCCTGCCCCAAACCCTCCTGGTTATTGCCATACAATTAACACCATAACTGTGTCTTAAAAGGCTAGTCTACTGTGTATCAAACCGATTGCTTCCAGCTGGTAGAGAACTTGCAGTGGATTCTTTGAGCATGAGTCTACTGTCACACTTCTCTGGCTGTGAAGTGAGGTCCTTAGTCAGAAGCAAGTACTATGTAGGATATCATGTTGGTGTGTTGGTGCAGACTACTTGTTTGTTTCCTGACTGCCCAGACTCCCAAAATAATCACAGAGAAACTATATTATTTGCAATACTGTTTGGCCAATAGCTTAAGCATATTTCTGGTTTATTCTTATACCTTAAATTAACCCATTTCCATTAATCTATGTATTGCCATGTGGCTGTGGCTTACCAGCAAGGTCTGTGTCCGGCAGGGCTACATGGCTTCTCCCTGACTTTGCCTACTTTCTCTCTCTATATGTATATATCTCTTGCAGCTTGGCTCTACTCTGTTAAGCCATTGGCCAAAAGCAGCTTCTTTATTAACCAATGGTATTAAAACATATTCACAGCATACATCACCTTCCACATCAATGATGGATAAGGCATTCTGTAAGTTCACGGTTGGTAGTGCTGGAAAAAGCATTATGTACAGTAAAAGCAGATCCATAACCAAAATAAGTTTTGTTTTAGTAAGGATAAAAGGTTGCCCTTTCAATAGAGGAAGTAAGTGGACTAATGTCGGCAACCTGCCATGTCGGCAACCTGCCACCAGGTTGCTGGCTTGTCACCCCAGGGAAAGGTGCCATATCTGGGCCTCATTGTTGGTCTCTGCTGTTGACAGATCCGGCACGCAGCAGCATCTGTAGCCAGGTCAACCTTGGTGAGTAGAAGTACAAGTGTCAAGTCTACACATAACCCCCATCCCCACCATCATGACCACTTTGTGCACGAGCCTGCTGGGCAATGACACGGATGGATGGGGAAAGAGGCTGACTGCCCACAGAATGGGTCTATCTACATGAATACTGAATTCCTTGTCATCTGAAGTCACCTTCTGGTGGGCATTTACCCAGGACATAAACATTGTCACATTCTTCGCCCATTTTCAGAGTCCTCGCTACATACTTCTTCCCTAGATGGCTTTCTCACCAGTTTTTCTAATCATGCTTTCTACAAGTCCATGACCATCCAGCTCATGAATAAGTGAACAATGAAACATCTCGCCATTTCTCTCTCTGAGTGAATTGAACTATCATGTGTACTGCCCAGAGTTCTGCCCACTATGAAGATTTTCCTTTATTTGCATCTTTCGTGACTGTCTCAGAAAGGGGTTACAATGCTATAGCTGTCCGCTTCTAATGGTGCCTGCCTTATGTGCTGAACCACCATAAACCAGACTCCACTCTTCTCCTCTTCAGCCAACAGATCATAGCGTATACCATATGAGCCTCGAAGTACACAGTTGTGGGTAGAAGGCAATGCCACAGGAGTAGAAGCCTTCTTCGTGTTCCTTCTTGTGTCTTCCGGATCAGATTTTGCCCAATCATGTATATACCACTTCAATCTGATAATAGATTTCTGCTCAGCACATCTTACTTTATGGCTTGGTGGGTCATATAAAACTCAGCTCATGATAGGCAGCTCTGATTTCATGGTAACTTGGTGGCCCATTTGCAAACATTCAGTTTCCACTAAGGCCCAATTGTAGGCTAAGAGCTACTCACAATAAAATAGTTGTGTGTAGATGATGGTAAAGACTTGCTCTAAAATCCCAAGGGTTATGCCCACATGTAACTTCCATCTGACCATCATGGCCACCTTATTCATGGGCCCCTTGGACAATGATGGCTCAGTGGTTAAGAGCTATGTATACTGCTCTTCCTGAGACCCCAACTGCTCATGTCAGGAGATTCACAACCACCTACAACTCCAGCTCCCAGGGGTCTGAACCCTTTTCTGACCTCTGAGGATAACCCCCAGTCTTAGTTAGGGTTTCTATTGCTCTGAAGAGACACCATGACCATGGCAACTCTTATAATGGAAAACATTTAATGGGGTAGCTTACAATTTCAGAGGTTTAGTCCATTATCATCATGGTGGGGCATGGCAGCATACAAGTAGAAAGGATACTGGAGAAGGAGATGAAAAAACTACATCTTGATCTGCAGGCAACAGGAAATGACCTGACCTAGGCATTGCTTGAACATAGAAGACCTCAAAATCCACCCCCACAGGGTCACAGTTCCTCCAACAAAGCCAAACTTACTCCAGCAAGGCCACACCCCCTATAGTGCCACTCCCTATGAGCTTATGGGGGCCAATTACATTCCGTCTACCACACTCCAATCCCCTAATGCACACATATGAATATTTTTTAATTGGATGTTTAAAAGGCTAAAAAACTGAAGAAATTTAGAAAGATAAAGAAGAAGGTCATACATTTCAAAATTTGAAAGCTTTAAAAAGAAAGCATTGCATTATAACAAACTAGCAAACCAACAAAATTGATGTTTGAGTGTTTCCTTAATATAGTAAGAATTTTATCAGATCGATACAAAACAGATACATATGTAAACTCCTTTAATGAGGCATAAAACCCATATAGGAAGACATTTCATAAAAGAAGAGAGAATAAATGGCCCACTGGAAGCATAAATTTCTCAGCTATTCAAATATATGCAATTTATGACAATTAGGTACTTTTATTTAATCTGTTGAATAAGTCAAGATTAAGAAAGTGTAGCTGTCAAGGATGTGGCAAGCTCACACTTGTCTCTTGGGAAGCGGACGAGAATGGTTTTCCAGCAGGGTCACCAAAGATCTTCCAATCATGCCTGTCACTGAGCCTGTGTTTTCATTCCTTGGAATTACTGGATGATAGTTGTACGTAAGCATGAATGTGTGGGATAATCTGCAGTTTAAAATAGTGCAAAGCTTAAAACAATGTCTAGTAGCAAGAGCTGGTCCAATTCATGGGAACAAATGCATTGAATGGAGACTGTCTCTGAGATTATGCAGAAGACACACAACAGAAAAAAAATGCATTCTGAGAACATTATTCTCTGCGCATGAATCAAGATGCAGGGGTGTGTCTTTTCCTTGTTAGTTTAGTTTCCTGTCTAGAACTGAGGCTATCCCAGGGCCTCGCGCATGGCGGGCACAGACTCGACCACCGAGCTGTATCGCTAGCTCAGGGTGGGCTTCCATTAACATCCTTCAGTAGAAAAGTTACTCAAATATTTGGAAATATATTTCCCAAGTCTTAGAAGTGACGAAAGATTTTAATTTAGATTGAATTGCTTGCTTGTACTTTTTTAAAAAAAAATTAAGTTTTTATCATATTTATTTATTGACATGTATGCATCTCTGTGTGTGTATGTGTGTATGTGTGTGTATGTGTGTATGTGTGTGTGTGTGAGTGTGTGAGTGTGTGTGTTTGTGTGTGTGAGTGTGTGTGTGAGTGTGTGTGTGTGAGTGTGTGTGTGAGTGTGTGTGAGTGTGTGTGTGTGTGAGTGTGTGCGTGTGTGAGTGTGTGAGTGTGTGTGTGTGTGAGTGTGTGTGTGTGTGTGAGTGTGTATGTGAGTGTGTGTGTGTGTAGCTGTGCTGTCAGCCATGTTGTTGGTTCAGGTGCTTCTGGCTGTAATTCAGTCTCAGAGGTAACTTAGATTATACTCTGGAACAATTCCGAATAGTCACTTTGCAAATGTGGTTGTTTTCCCTCTTTCATGAAGGGACAGTGGAGACTTCAAGAATTACTGAGATTGTCATCACCCTGACTGGAGGAGGAGGAGGAGGAGGAGGAGGAGGAGGAGGAGGAGGAGGAGGAGAGAGAGAGAGAGAGAGAGAGAGAGAGAGAGAGAGAGAGAGAGAGAGAGAGAGTATGTGTTTGCCACAGTGAGTGTATAGAGGTCAGAGAGGGGTTAGTTTTCTCTGTCCATCGTTTGTGTCCGGGGTTTCAAATCAGGAGATCAGGTTTGGCAGCAAGCACTTCTACCTGCTGAGCCATCTTGCTGGCTCCGTATTTCTTTACTTTTTTATAATGACCATAAATTAATTTCATTCCAGAACAGGTAAGGACTTGAAGTACTTTCAAAGGCTCTTAAATGGCTTAAAGAAACTCCTTTGATTTTCTCTTTTGTGCCTCCTGTCCTATGCCGAGAGCTAGCTGATTAAAACCTGCTGTGCCAATTGTTTATTTACTGCCTTTGAAGGAAGGAGAGTTGATCTTGAGCTGTGACTACCAGCCACTGAAGATGCCTCAGCAGAGGCTGGGTTGCTGTGCTTGAGACAACGGCCCCTCCCCCACGTAGCTGCCAGTAGTCCCAGATGGGCTTCGATCCCGGACTGTGTATGTGCAGGGTGTAGGAACAAAGGGACTGTTGCATCCAAGAGTGCTAGCCCACAAAACATTCCATGTGCTTCAAGCTGGTGTCATCGTCCCCTGATTTAGGTATAGACACTTCGTCAGTTCATTATACTTTTTCTTTTAAACAAAAGAATGGAGACATACTTCAAGCTACTTAATCTAAAAATCATGTTATTTTCCTTGTGTTCCATGCCTTTCATTATAATAAAATGGTTTTTGTGCTGACAGTCGTCTTTGGAGATGAAAACATCATGATTTAATGAAATGACATTTTCCCAGCTTTAAGTGAGGCGGGTGTTTGGATCGGCTTGTTTAAATTAAATTGTTGTTCTCTTTTGCCTTTATTAGCAGGCACACTTCATGCTCACTCTTTCCTTTTCTCTGTACTGTGGGCTGAGATTTGCTTTGCAAGTGGAGTAGGAGAGTTAGCATCTACCCTCTTGTACTGTAATGCATATCAGGTGATAATCATTTTGTTATGACTTCAATCGTGGGATCCATTTAATACCCACCTGCATCCTACCTAATACACATAGTACTCACTCATCCTTCATTGCGTATTTTCTGCAATGTTATATTTGAAATTGTACTTCCTGGGTGGGGAAATGGACTCGTGCATAAGAGTACTTGCTACGCATTCCCAACACTCACAGGAAAATCTGGCGGTGGACACCAATTCCTCTCACTCCAGTCCTGGGAGTCAGAGACAGGAGATTCCCCAGCCCTCACAGCTAGCCAGGTAAGCTGAAACGGTGAGCTTCCAGATCAGTGTCTGATGAGAATAAAATGGCAATAGAGGAAGAAATTGGTGTCCTGCTCTTGCTTCTTCCCCCTGAGACGGCACGGGTGTTCGCACCAGCACATTTACCTGCACGCAGCATACACACCATGCATACCTAGAAACACAGAAACTCAAACTCCATTTCTTATTATTTCCTCTGTTGCCGCAATCCTGAGGGTGATGGCATTTCCTTGTGGGAATAGGCAGGGTGATCTCTCAGGTCCAACAGGAGCTGCGGTTTACCCTGTTGGTTCAATGGGAGATGGAGTTGAAGGCGGGGTTTCAAAGCCCCAGAACATGTTAGAGAATTGTGACGTCAGTCTTGGCTGAGAGCGCATGGTCTTACCTTTGATGGGGTTTCCAACAGACTGTAGACCTGATTCCTGTGTTGTTTGTTTGCTTTTTGGTCAGGTTCCAGAATGAGATTCCTGACCTCTTTATGTAGTGAGAGTGCGAACCCACTGAACAGGGACTCAGAGCCACCTTTGGAGGGCAGTGGCCATCCTGCTTGGAGTCCTCTAGCTGAGTGCTGTCCGCGATCTTTGCATCCGAAGTGCCCACTGCTGTACTGAGCTCCTGAGCTGTGAGCCCCGCTTAGCCATCAGTGATCAATGCTGACGGTGTCTGCCGGATGCATGGGGGATCAAAGCGAAGCTTTCTACAGGGAAGTTCAGACTGTTCTCTCCCTGGAGCTCTGATTCCGGTCTGGTTCACGCTCTATTCACACCTCCGAGTTTCCCTTAGAGCACAGACTTAGATTTGTTGGCAGTCTTCTTTACGGTGTGCACTTACCGTTAGGTGAATATTTGCCGCCTTTATTGAAGAGATCCCTGGGATTTCCCCAGGTGCTTTTTGAACAAGGATGAAGGAGACAATTTCTTTTACCTGTGTGAAAACTGTGACCTATTCTGGATTTCCGTCCCCATGAGCCAACGAGCATTCTAGTAGATATTCTTAATTACACTGATATCATGTCCTATTTTATGAACCTAAAGAAAAAAATGATATTTTAGCAACTTGGAGAAATTAAGTACTTCTTCCTTGTGGGGGATGGGGATTCCCCTGATGTATCTGGCTCTCCACGCTCTGCAGAACTGTCGTCTCTTCTCTGTCCCATGGGTCCCTGCAGAGGCACAGAAGGATAAACCCACAGGTCATGTTTCTATCTCTGCTGTCACCAGAAGCTAAGGGAGGGGAAGGGTGGAGGCTGTGGCAGGACCAGAAGTAGGAACTCTAGTCTTAAATTTTAAAAACTGGTCCATCTCATGACATGTTCAACAGCTCACCTGCTGGGCCAGCTCCCCATCATAATGAACCATGCTCTAAGCCAATGAGCCACAAGGGATTAAGCACATTAATTAGGTAAATAGGACCTTGGTGTCAGTCTCTGCTGTGAAGGTCATTTTGTCTTTCTGTAGTTCCATCCTCACGTCGCAAAGCCGAGGATTTGCAGTTTGAGTCTTAACTCGGCTACTTATTAGCTCTGGGCAGGTTGGAGAGATGCTTAATTAACTCCCTCTCCTATTCCTTTTCCGTGTAATGAGAATGACACTATTCATAGGATTATTGTGAAGGTTAAACTATATTACATGTGTTCAGAGCTTAGGCATTAGAAGCACTTAAAAGTTTCAGCTATTAGTATGAACTAATAGGTTGCACGATTTGGCTGATGTGACTATTTGGTTTAGCTGTCTCAGCATCTCTATGGGTGATGGTCTTTGCCCCTGTATTGTTTCTACATAGCATTCCAACCAAGTTCTCATTATATTGCTGACATCTAGCAAAATGTTATACTATTGATTTCAGCATCCCATTATGTACCAGATAATGAACTGGTGTATAGAAGAGTAAAACCGAAGGAAGACAGCCCATGGACAGCCTAGGACTAGCCCCACCGTTATCTCCAAGGAAAGTGGTTTTCTCTGGGTCTCCTCCACCCTCCCCATTTTTTAATGGATAAAGGAACTTTGACTTGCTGAGATCTAGAACTTTCTAAAGGCCTGGAGCTCCTGGGGGATTTGTTAGGTTTAAATCTCAGGGTACAGGAGTAAGCCAGATAAAATCTCAGCTTTTGCCCTATAGCTTGCTTCTAGAAACTTTAACTCTCAAAAAGAAAGCTACGGTCTTATTCTTTGCAGCCCCCTGGATGGAGTGGGAAATCCTGTATGAAATGAAATAAGCTAGGCATAGAGAGGCAAGTGATCCATGATCTCCAAGGTACACGGGCCATAAAAACAAAACAAAATGTGGCTTTCGATGAAGCTGAGGACAGAGTGGTGATCACCAAACACCGTGGGATGGAGAGCAGGGAACGTCCGAGCAATGAACAGTGGATCCCGAATGGTGGGTAGAGAGCAGCCATAAGCTCTTGGGTAGCATTGCACAGCTGAGTGGCTGTAGATAGGGATGGTGAACTGCACACTCCCAAAGCCCAGATGAGATGATTCTTAAGGTCTTTAATATAAATACATGGTAGATGTTTGAGGAGACAAGTATGATTCATCTGATTTAGTTACTTTAATTTTGTTTGAGAAATTCATAGATGCATATAATGTGCTTCGGTTCTCTCTACCTTCATCCCCATCTTCTTCCAGCTCCTTCTTTGTCCTCCACCACTTTTACCTCCCAGCTCCATGAGTTCTTTGAAACCCACTGAGTTCACTTTGTGCTGCCTATGTGTTGGACCATCTAGTGCATCATGGGAAACCTTTTAAGGTCCTCATCCTAAGTTAAATGTACTCTCCCTCAGCAACCATCAGTTCCTAATAACTCCCCAGCTATGGGTGCAGCTTCACCATCCCCTCCTCCATCCGTGCTGGCTTGATCTTCTTTATCAGTCATAGCCTCTGTGAGTTCATGTGCGCAATGGCCCTGTTATGGCCGATAAAAGCTGTTTCCCTGTAGGCATTCTCTACCCATGGGTCTTACAACCTTGCTGAAGCCTCCTCTTCCATGGTGAACTCTGAGCCTTGGGTTGAGGGGGTTGTGATACAGATGCCCCTTTTAGAATTGAGCCATTCTGTAATCTCTTATTCTCTGCATGTTGGTCAACTGTAGGTCTCCGTATTAATTGCTACCCACTGTAAACAGAAGCTTCTCTGATGAGAGTTGGAAGCTAAACTAATCTATGATTATAAAGACAATAACTTAGGGGATACTTTATTGCCATTTCTATTTAGCTGAATAATTGGTCACTTAGAACCAATGACCCAGTTAACTATGCATTTTTTGGCCCAGTGAACAAAATGAGGCATGGGTTTCATCTTGTGGAACAGGCTTTAAATCCAATCAGAAAGTGGTTGGTTGTTCCCATAACATTTGTGCCACCATTGTATCATTCGGCATATCTTGCCAGGCCAGTCAACTCTTCTTGTTGCTAAAATCTTGGACACCAATGTTCCAGGTTAAGGCAGAAAAAAATCCCTAAAATTAGAGATGTCCATTTCATAGTCAGGAAACAGTCAGAAGTGCCCTTGAGCAAAAGCCATAAGACAGTGGAAAGACAGAAGAAGGGAAACCATTAGATCATGGAAAGATAGAAGAAGAGATGCCATGACACCACGGAAAGATGGAAGAAGAGAAGTCATGAGACTTTGGAAAGGTGGAAGAAGAGAAGCAAAGGTGAAATAAGAGGCCAGGTCACAGAGACTGTGGCTCTTACTTTGGGGAACTCTTCCATCTGGAGAATTTTGAGCAGAGGACCCAACTTCCCATCTGAGCGTTTCACTTTGTTTCCCCAGATGGCTGTAGAGAGAAAGAAAAGATGTAGCTCAACCTGCCTTGATGCAATTGCCATTATCCAGGCACGAGATGGTAGCAGCTTAGAGCCAAGAACAGGAGACAAGGTGGTGAGGGACAGGTGGAATTCTGATACATTTTGAAGATGGAAGCAATTGCATTTCTTCAGAAGTTAGGATGAGAGGTTTTGTGGTCCAAGGGGACACTGGGCACAGGATGCCTTGTTATACTGAGTACTGTGGAAGCCACATAAAAGTGTGAGTAGAGTAGAATCATTTACATCACTCACTGTGGCCTGTTTGAGAAGGAATTATGGGAGGAAAGGGGAGGAGAATGGCTGCAGAAAAGGGCCATGGTATCTCAACAACTTGCAGGCATTACACACCACTTCGTATTAAACAGAAAGGACATGCCAATGTCCTTTATTAAGTAGTAGTTTTTCTTACAAATATTTGAAAGGCATTCCATAACTTACCCTTTGGAATTATTTGATTCTTCCTATCCATTTAATTGATAAATGACCTGGATTTGTCAGTCATCATACACTCATAAGACAAGTGAGAAAAATCTGCCCTACAAATTATATTCAGATGAAAAACGTCTTTTGACAACTTGTGATTTTAGGGATACAGAATTTGAGACTCCAGCAATACATTTTGTGGGCAAATCAATGAATCTCAATACTGCTTTGGTTTTCTTTTTGTAGTTTTGAGTCAGAATTTAGAAATTTTTGAAATTGAATAATGAATTCAGTCATTTTCAAAACTGATATAGTGGCACATTTTTAGACAAATCACTATGTCCTAATATTGACATGGTTTTTGTTTTTGAGCACATATGTTTCTTTACAGGTCTTGAAGGTTTTTATGGGTTTCTACGAAGTTTATAGGTGCATAAGCCTAATGAACTAAACAACACAAATACTGGGTGGGGCGTATTTGGGAATCAGGTTTATGGAAGGGAACCTTTGGAAATTTCTGGTTCTCACTGTCTTCACGGAGGCAAGAGTCTAGGAAAATGCACATGGAAAAAGTGACTACCCATCTTCAGTGTATAATGTCTACTCTTACATTTCAAAAGGCAACTGTGTCTGCTGGTCAGATGGATCTTGGATTTGGTTGTTGATAAGTGAATTTGAAGATCTGGCTTCTGGACTCCATGTACTATTGGACACTTGGACTGTTCATGTCACTGAGAAAAGTATTTGCTACCCTGATGTAGTGAGGATGCTGGGAGAATTATTGAGAGGCTGTACGAATAGGTACAGAATATTGATTTGGTTTTTACCACCCTTAGTTATGGATTCCTCTTTTATTTTCCTGGCCACTTGGTATTGACTACATGTATCGAACCCAAAGAGTCCTCGCTGGGTTATAGATAGAGGGCAACGTATTAACTGCGGGGTAAATAATTTTAAGGAGATGTTGCTCATTTAACACAGAATTCACTTTTCTGTGGGAAAGTGGGATTAAAGGCTTCACAGTGGATCTGGGGAGAAACGCCTTTTCCTTGTTCAACTAAGTGAACGCTTTGTGATCAGATGTTTATATAGTCTGAGTGTTTCTGGAGAAAGAGGAAATATCAGCAAAAAGAATCAAACTAGCAATCTTCAAAGATCAAGTATTTCCTCTTTCTTGTTCGGAATGCGCTAGTGAGGACCGTTTTTTAGGGGCATTCATCTGCATCTGCCCTATGTGTCCCTGACTCATTTATAGCTTTGCATATTGTGATTTGTTTCATTTGAAGCCTTTTCCTGAGTGGGATTCCTCCTTTTGCTTTCCGCAATGAATATAGTTCATCACATGCGATTGTTCTCTTACGCTCACTTGCCGCGGCGTTTTTGCCAGTAATGAAACAAAAGGCTTTTCAGGCTGGATTTCTGCTGGCAAGTGACAACACCTTTGGCATTTTCCCTTGGTGCCAGCTGCCATTCTCCTCCCAGAGTCCGTGTCTCTGTTCTCTTAGTGGGCTGCTTTCACTGTTAACATTAGAAAACCTCAGCGCCTAGCACTGGGTTTTGCATTCGGTGTCTCATGCCTGCACGTTTTGCCTTGTGGGCTGACGATTTGTATAGAAGCGTCACTTTTGACGGTCCCGGGGTGTATTCTCGAGATCCTCAGGTGCTTTGTGAATTCAGGGCCATCCTGGGCTACAAGAGATCCCATTTCAAACAAACAAACATACACGCAACCATAAACGCCTGGTGTTTTACTTTCTTTTCTTACAGTATTAGTGAGGTTGGCAACCCGAAGTTTTCTGCTATTGTTTTCGGTTTGTTGTTAATGTACCATGAGAAGGACAAGACGAAGGCATGACAGCAGATGAGCTGTGGCTTCAGACTTCAATCTGCAGATTTGCTTCCCTCTGGGTGCTTTGAACAAGTTAATTTCCATCTCTCTGTGTTTATCAGTTTACTGATCTGTGAAATAAAAGTTGCCATCCTTCATCCAGTGTGTGTTCCTCGAGAAGAGCGAGGCAGGCCCTCGTTTCCTGCTTACATTAAACATTGAGAGGAAGAGTACCTGCCCTCTTGGCCTTGCCTTGACTGCAGCTCCCATGGGAGAGAGCAGAGGGTGACAGGGGGTGAGTAGCACCCAGGAAGCACAATGCTGTCACTCTGCCCTTCACTCTGCTTGCGGTAAGAAACTGGCTTAGTAAATGGGTGCCATTAAATGTCTTTTAATGTTTTTTTTTTTTTAATCTCTTTGATTTGCCCTCAAGTCTGAAAGGGAAATTTCTGGTGTAGTTGTAGTTTTTGAGTACGGGAGTTGAAAGGAAAAATATCAGGGCCCTCAGGAGGCTCAAGGCCAAGTTCTTAGGACAAAGAAGATGAGGGACAGAGGGCAGGGAATGAGAGATAAACACAGGAGATGAGGACAAGGGAGAAGGGGAAGAGAACAAGGGGAAGGGGGCGGGGCAGTTATCCCAGGGAGGGAAGGACCACAGGACTGCATCTGGATAGAGGGGAGATGGTGTGACAGTTAGGGAGATGGTGGTGTGCAAGAGTGTAAGGGAAACCCCACGCTAGGATGGGGTGTTTAATTTTAACAGAGCATCGTTAATTGGGGGAGCCAAAAGAGACTTTTGATTGCTGGACTTCAATACTTTCATAACTGAACCTTGGGTAGTCAGCCTCAAGAGGAAGAAGTGGCCAAATAAGGGACTCGACCTTGGGAGCTAGTTTCAAGAATGGAACCTCACAGGTTTTAGCAAGGCAGAAGGGATGGGAGGGAAGGACAGGCCTGAGAGCCATCCTTGCCTGGAGTCCCTTCAGGGGTCCCTAAGGTGTATAAGGAAAACCAGTAAGCAGGGGAGACTGAAGGATGGGATGCTAAGTCATGTAGGGGTCTCAGATCATGACTGATTGGGACATTTCCACCGTATTTCATAAAAGTGTTGCATTTTAAGGTAGCATTTCGGCTAAAATCCCCAGTCTGGGATGAAACGATGTGTCTCTAATTAAGTAAGGCGTGTTCTGCTGAGACCTTCCACGTACAGGGTGAAGACACTCAACAGTGCTCAGAGAACCCTGGCTCTTGGAGTGTTTTAGACAAAGGGAGAAAGTGATGAGTTTTGCAGAGAGGTAACTTTTTTTCTGAGGAAAGACGTCGTTATCAGAGGGAGTCTGAAGCTTTGGAGGCCAAATCAGAAGGACTTGGAGGTCATTTGTGGGGATTATACTGCAAACAATATGGACTTTTGAATTTATGCCTGCCCACTCTGTGTGTGTGTGTGTGTGTGCACGCGCGCATGCACATGCGTGCACGCACGTAGACCAGAGGTCAGTAGTTAGTATAGAGTGTCTTCCTTAGTTGCTCGTCACCATATTTTTGAGGTCATCTTTAAACCCGGAGCTCACTCTGGCTGCACTGGCTACTCAGCTAACATTAGAGATGTCACCATCTCAACCTCTCCATGCCCAGGATAAGGATTTCCTTGGCTTTTACATGGGTGTTGGGGTACTCAACTCTTTACTGACTGTGCTGCCCCATCTGTTCCACTTGACTTTCTTGTCTGGGTCATACTATGGGACTCTCTTCTCAGGAAAGTTTGTCCCCTTTCCTGTTTAGTTCTCACGGAGGGAGCGTGTGCTCTGTTGTCTGGTGGACTTTGTGACTATCCTGAGCTTGGAGAACTGAGGTATGGGGCAGGTGATGACTGCCACTTCCGGAAGTCTCTCCGTCTGTCTGTGCATCTGCTTTGTTGTCCACCTTTTCCCTTTGTTACCTAATTTAATCCCTATGCAATTCTCTGCTCGTCTTAGGCATAACCAGTGAGCTTTTACTAATTTGCCCAGAGCCATCAAGTTAATTAGGAGTAGAATTTGATTTTCAAGTAGTGCTCTCTGAGTTGAGCCCACGGTTTTTTTCTTTTCATTAGAGGGAATTGATAATTTTATAGGGACCAGAATCTACTGTCTGGCCCAGAATGCAGATAAAAAGTGGTTATAAATCCTCTTACAGCATCGCCTCTCATTCTTGTCTCTTTGATCTTTAAATTTTAAAATGCGCATATGCACACAATGACACAAACACATATGGAAACAGAACCATAACTATACTTGTAAAAGATAAATTAGTAGCATTATAGGGATGTGTAACATGAGGGCCTGTTTGTTGGGCTTTCTGTCCTGCCCAGTTCCCACAGCTGTTTAGCCCTAAAGAATCACACAGAAGTCTACATAAGTTATAAACTGATTGGCCCATTAGCTCAGGCTTCTTATTAACTCTTAGAACTTACATTAGCCCATTATTCTAGTATATGTTAGAGACATGGCTTGGTACTTTTTTTAGTTGGGTAGGTTACATCTTCCTTCTTGGGTGTCTGGACAGGACTGGAGAGGAATGGGCTTCCTCCTTCCCAGAATTCTCCTGTTCTCTTTGACCGGCCTCTACTTCCTGTTTGGTTGTCCTGCCTGCCTATACTTCCTGCCTGGCTACTGACCAATCAGCATTTATTTAAAATGTAATTGACAGAATACAGAATTGTCCCACACCAGGGATGCCTCCAGTATAGCTAGAACCTCAGTGATGAAAAGGGGGAGGGAGGGAACTGACCCTGTGGAGCACAGTTGTCATTGCCTCTCTTGAAAGGCTGAGGCAGGAGGACTGTAAGTTTGAGATCAGTCTTGGGCCATGCTGGGGAAGGCAAGGTCCAGCTGCTGGACATGTAGAGAGTGTGGGCTGACCAACAGATGCTGAAGTCCATGTGCCGCCATATGTTGGGCGGTGTGGTTACAAGTGATGGAAGGTCCATTTGTGGCTCTGTATGCTCAGTGTTTCTGTCTTTTTAATACTGTTTCTCTCAAGGCCAATCCCCAGGAATCTTAAAATACTTAATGCTTATAGGTAAATGAGGCGTTGGGGACTAGTGTCCTTGAAATAAGGCCATGGGATGGGGAGGATAGTGTTTATAGGTAAACACACTCATTTCTCCAGAGTTTAGAGGACTGTTTGGGATCACACAGAGCACAGGCAGCTACCACCTTCACTCTGAGCAATTTCTTATGGAGAAAATTGACTATATGGATTCAGAGTTGGAAACAGTGACTGGATGTCTTCACTTGTCAAGAACAAGCTAAGAATTTGGAGCCAGTGTGGTCATTCCCCGAACCTCTAGAGCAGTGTGCTGCACTGAACACTGTTACACACTATGCATTCATGGTGAGGGCTCTGAGGATTAGCATCCACCCCTCTGCAGACACTCAAAGAAGGAATCTTGGGAGAATTATCACTGGCTGGCTTCTAAGTTGTGTTGCTCTGCAGGAGGAAGCTGCAGAGGGAACAATAATCTCCGTCCATTTAGTCTGATGATTCAAACTGTCAAGGTGACCTCATGTCATTCAGGTTAGCCCACCAGTTGACATGACATGTGATGGGCATGCATTTGGTTTGAAAGATTTGTATTCAGTTGATTTTTAGTGTGAAGTATTGTTCACATATTTGTGGGATCTTTCCTGACATGTTTGGTATTGTAGCTTGGCACTCACTGATTAAGAATATTAAGAAGAGAATATTGGAAATATGCAGATTTTGGCAAAAGGTCAAGTTGCCAGGTCAGTTTCTCTGTATCCTGTCTGGGTATCTCTGGGAAAGCTGTACCACTGAACTGAGATTCCTTCAGGTCACTGTGAGATTTTACTAAGGCAAAAAGTAAGTAGGTACAATGTCAGCCACACAGCATGTATTCCTAGGTCTTGCATCTTCACTTTGTACAAATTATCTTTCCCTCTTCAGACACATAGAGACTGAGGGTGTCATGAGGGACTTGCAGTCAGTTAAACACAAGGGACAAATAGCTTCTCAGTCTTAAGTGGCAGGAATGTTCACACCTTGCACAACCTACTTCCTGGGGGGCTCACGCTGTTTTATTAAAGGAGCCTGACGCTGCATATATGCTGCTGGGTTCTTGGTAGAGAGCTTCATAGTGAATTAAGTGGGAGGAAGATGCCAAGGAAGCCGACTACGCTAATACACATGCAGCGTCCTAGCCTTCTCCTTGGAGACATTCCTACTTAATGGACATGGACGGTTTTCAGGAGCTGAACACCTGTCTAGGGAAAGGGAGGATGTCAGAGGGTGGAGGCAGGCCAATTGGGAGTTAAAGATTATTCTTCGCTGTATGACATCTGCTTCAAAAAAAAATAATAATCAAAGGACGTTTGTGAAAGTGGTAGTTTGGTGTTTGAAGATACTTGATGAACTTTAAACTACAATTCTTATCCTTTTTTTCCCACGTGATTTTAAAAGTACAGTTTCTCAGGAGGTGATTGTTAGTATTGAAAGGAACCAGGAAGCCAGATAATGGGACCAATGTGACGTCATCTGCTTCAAGGGCACCATGTGGGCTCTGTTCATGAAAACAAATAATGAATCATCCACACATTGCAAAAGAGGCACAGGATGTGCTTTGAAAGTGTCCAGTCCATATTTCTTTTGTAATAGCTCAACCTGCTATTTCTTGTCTTGTCTAGAGCCTGGTGTGGGCTGAGCCTACAGAGCTCAGCACAGTACCTTTGAGTGTACATCACGGTTGTCGCGATGAGTTACCGAGAGAGTCCCATAGCACTCGAATTAGCATCCAAAATAAATCTGAGAGGTCATTGTTCAAGGACTGAGATGAAAACATCTTTAAAAGTATGTCTGAGTGGGAGGAGACGGAGCAATGGTGCCTCTGAGCAAATGTGGAACATAAGGGATCTTGCCAGTTTGCTGCTTTTACTCTGGCAACTGGGAGCTTTCTTAGCCCAGCTGCCTGAAAACCAACAAATCTTCCATTCCAAAACCAGCAGATATTCAAATATCTAATTGTGCTTTTCCACCCTCTCAAATGATTGTGAGGTCATAGCTCTGGAGCCATGATAATGGTTTTTTTTTTTAATATCTCCTCTATCTGTTATGCAGTCTTTATCAAAATCCAAGCCTGAGTTACATCGTTTTAAAATATAAATGATACATTGAAAACAGTAGGTAAATATGATAATCATATTGTGCGCTCTTTTTAGAGAAAGGATTGCTGTCTGGTGTGAGCATGGCTGTTGCCCCAGTGCCCATAGCAGGCGGTAGGGGTTACTTAATAATGAGCAGATAGTGTAATTGCACATTCTGCAGCCAGTCTGGCATATGCTGTTTGCTCCACAAATAGTAGAGACAGTGTTAATAATAACAGCGGTCATACAATTAACATCAATGTACAACATTTGCCAAAATTAATACACACACACACACACACACACACACACACACATATATATATATATATATGAATATTTTGGAACCGGGAAAAGGACTAGATACTTTTTGAGCAATCGCTTATGAATCAACCTTCTGTCTTTCAAGTCTTTTTCTTAAAATCTGTATATCTTTACAGGACTCTGGCCAACTCACTTCATGAGGCCAAATGTTGAGGGTGACCTCACATCTAGCCTTTCTTGCTCTTAGCCCCCAGTCTCCACGTTTCTATTTGCAGATTGTCCAGCAGTAATAGTGGAAGCAGTGGGTGGCTCATGGGCCCTGACATCGGAGATCAAAGCTTGACTCTAACAGGAGAGAAGACGGGAGTGTCTTTAAGAGCCTCTGAGCCATAGGTGACTTAATCAGGCGATCACTCCAGAAACCATTTTGATGTCTCTCTTAAAGAATGAGCGTTTTTGAATGAATCTACTTAGCCTTCTTACAGGCGTGATGTCTTTGATGTCCATGGGAGTTGCTTTTATCTCTGATAGCTGAGTTTGTCTCACAACAGTGACCAGGCCTTTTATCATGCTGCCAAGTTGCTAGCAGAAGTTCAGGAGAGATGTACGAAACGGGAAGCTATCTCTTCTGCTGATTGCCCCGTTGCCAATATCTGCAGAAGATAATGAATTTAAACTAGCAACAAAGGCACTTTTATGAAGGCTTGATCTATTAGTTTGTTCAGCTTGGTGGTGGAAGCCTTCAGGGGCTCCTGTTTTGGCAGGTAAGCTTTTGAAGGCCTGGTGCTGCTAATAGCCAAATGGTACACAACAATAAACAGAGGGATTAGTAGACCCAAGTGCGGGGGGCTGGATAGCAAACCCGGGCCGCTCTAAATCAGCCTGACGCTAAGCACAGGAAGCAGCACTCTGTGTAGCACGCCGGAGCTATCCAGAGCGCAGTTCTCTCCCTGTTCTTGTCCTGTACAGGGCAATATCGGGAGTTTTATTTATAATTCCCAAGTAAGTTGTTAGTTTTTCCTCCCCAGCTGCAGAACCCTGACTTGAATTGTATTTTCATTTTAAACATCAATAGTTCCTTGTGTAAGAGTGTTCTTTGGCCTGGAAGATCCTGGCGTTTTCTACAAGGAGCATAGCCGAGTAACAATTCTTTATAGGGATGGGAGAAATAAAACATGACAGCCTAAAGATGCGTGGTTACGTTGTAACAAAACCTAGCAGATAAAGCTCGGCAGCGAGGATTTATGCGGGAAGATATTGTTCAACCTGAGAAATGGGGGAAGAAGACACTCGGCCCTCCAAAGAGCAAACAGCAGCATGAGCTTTAAAGCTGGCCTGAGGTGGGGCTGGCTCAGGCAGCACTAGCAAGGAGTTGTGTGCCCTAATTTATTTCGTCTCAGCAAAGGGTTCCCTCTTCTGTTGGTTACCCAGAATATCTGCTATTAGCCATATGTGTGCGTGTCAACCGTGTGGCCGTAGCCTATGTTCATTAGCACGTGATGTACTTTCTGCTTCAGTGAACAGATCCAGCCGTGTTTCCAACTTTCAATATAATAGCGTCTCGGTTCTTTTATTTAAAAGCAATTTTATTTTTTTTATTATTTTTGTGGATAAGTATGATCTGAATGTGTGTATTTGTGTGTACAGGTGTGCCTATCTCTGTGTCCTTAAGGGTGTGCCCAGAAAGGTTTAGGAGAGCAGGGGATTTCCACCCTGAATGAAGCAGCACTGTGCCCTATGAGTGCGGAGGTCCTGGGCCGGACCAAAGACAGACAAGGGAGCTCCAACATCCATCTCTCTCCTTTTTCCTTAACTGCAGTCATTGTGCGACCACCTACCTCATGATCTTTCCACCATGATGGATGATATTTTCAAACATACATAATCCAGAATAAACCCTCCCTTCCTTAACTAGGTTTTAGGAGGCAGTTAGGCAGAACAGTGAGAAAAATAGCAGATACATAGGTCGAGATCATGCTGCTTACAGCCCTGTATGCTATCACACTAGGTGGTCAAGGGGTAGTTGACGAGAAATGAAGACATGAAGGCAAAGCAAGAACAGAAATAAAGGCATGAAGGCGAAGCAAGAACACAGAAGAAAAGGTCATCCCCAAAACCCCAGACAGGGAAGACAGGACAGGTTTCATGGGGAGGTAGTCATGGGTTTTCTGTTTGTTTGTTTAATTGTTTGTTTTTTAAAAAAATAAAATGTGGTGAAAATGCAGTGACAACCATAAGTATAGTTATTTTAATTTCTCTACCTGTTAGGTGTGTATTCCTGAGACTTGTTTTTGTAGCTCTAGGCTCAACTAATTATATCTGGTACTGAAGTAATTTCTTGCCTTTTGTTGACAAATGCACAAAGGTACTGGGCGTCTTAGAGAAGTTTCTTAGTCTAAACAAACAAAAATGGCTTTGAGAAGCAGAAAGGGACCGAAATTCCTTTTGCATCTGATGTAGTCCCGAGTGTTTTCATGAAACAAATCTTTGGACGTTCACAGACAAGAATTGGAGGGAGATGGAGAAAGGGGTGGGGAACTTCACTAGTCAAAGAGGAGTTTTTGCTAAATTGCACTTCCTGGGAAGGAAGGACCTTGCTTCCTGACATGTGGCTCGAGACCTGTGGAAATGGCCCAGCAGGGACCCTCTGAGAAATGCAGAGTCTGAGGACCTTCTCAGAACTATAGGTCTGTTAACAAGAGTCTTGGGTTGCATGTAGGCACTTTGACCTATGAGAAGCTATGTCGTAGGAAGCAGAGACCCTGGAGATGTAATTTACATATAACAACGTTCACCCATAATAATGTTTTTCATTCTTTCTGGATAACTCCTATGTACAACAGAACCTAAGGGTCTGTAGTCGAGTGGTGGTTGACTATCGTCGTACATTCCTGGTCAGAGATAAGTAAGGCAGCGATGTAGAAGGAATGTAAGACTTCTGAGACTGAACAGTGGGATTGAGTGATTGATTTTGCAAGGGAGAGCAAAGTCATTCAGGTCTTGTATTATATTGGCATCACTTGACGACCTATATCAGGAGAGTTACACTGGAGGTTTCCCTTAACTCTTACTCATGTGGGGTTCCTTTCCATGCAGAGATTAGGGGGATTCCATGGCCCATAAGGTATCTAGTCATTGCTCAGTCAATCAAATTCCACAGGAGCAACAGTAGGCATAGTGTTCTCCTTTCATCTCTGTTGCTGTAATCAGATACTGAACAAAAGCAACTTAGGGGAGAAAAGGATTTATTTGGTTTAAATTTGTAGGTCACAGCCGTACATTAAAGCAAGTCCATGCAGAAACCAAAGTAAGAACTTGACACAGAAGTCGTAGAGGAACACTGATTATAGGCTCTCTCACAGGCTCCTACTTAGCCAGTGTTCTTAAACAGTCCAGGATCACCTGCCTAGGGAATGGTGCCACCCACGGTAGGCTGGACCCTTCTATATCCATTAAATCAATTATCAGTCTTCTCGCTCACATGGTGTGTTATAAGCAAGTCCTCTGTGGTGACCTTAGGCTGTGTCAAGTTGACAAGTAAAACTAAAACTGGGACACTTACTATATCCCAGAATTCCAGAACACGTGACCCTAGTAGCTTTGTCCATGTAATGAAAGAAGCCCTCCTTTTGTGATCTACCCTTTGGTTTTACGGGATTCTTCCAAATACCTTTGCATATCTCACCTACAAGAATTTTAGGGTAATCAGAACGCATTGCACAAGTATAAGATATGTAACAACTCTCTGAATATTCTTTATCTATACATTCCCATTCCTGCTTTCACTTGAATGTCGTGAAGAAGAGGAGGGAGCTTCCGTTTGAGGAAACTCCACGTGGCCCTCTTTCCTTTAAGTCGTGGATGAGGTTGTTTCCCGTGTGGACTGAGCAGAATGCCCTTTTCCCTCTGTGATCTCCTCTTTTCCAGTGGGCTTTGGGGTGTGGAGTTCTGAAGCAATGCCAATGTGAAGAATCTGAAGACAAGGCTGGTCACACATGAGTTATCACCTGGCAGAGTCGCTGATCAGTGCCTCTCTTAAGTTCTTTGTGATTCTGGGGGACGGTTTAAGAGCATACACAACTGAATGCTTGGGCTATAAACTAAGGCCGACTGAAAAGTTTCCCAGCTCTGTTACTGACTCTGGTGCTCATGGGTGCGTTGAAAGACACAGCTGTGGAGACAGCCTCTTCGTTTGTATGTGTTGAGCACAGAGGACAGAACAAGGGCAGCCTCCAACTGCTCCCATCCTCAGTGCCCAGCATGGAGCAAAGTCTGTGCCACCAGCTATGAGATGGCCTTTGTGAGACATGGCAGCTACGCTCTGAGGGGTGCGTCCTATTTTACCCTCGGCAGCCTCTCACTGGCCTCGTTTTCCCCAACCAGAGACTGGAGCTGCACCAAGCATGGACAGGCAGGGCCTGTAGTGATTTCACCTGTAGGGAATTAGTCAAGGACTTGTGGGGATCGTGGGCTGGGAGCAGCATGTGTATGAGGAATGAGGACTTTTAGTTTACAAGGTGGATGTCACACAAGGACTCTAGTTTTTCTCAGTTTCTGAACATAAGAAATAATTTATAGAATCAGAAACCAGGAAGGGAAAGTAAGAGAATCTGATTTGGCAAACCTAATATGAAGACTTTTCATGGAAACTGGGTTAAGCTTCCTGCATGCGGACCTGTCTTCCTATTATAAACCTGGAAAATGGAAGGAAAGCCCAGAACCCATGAGAACCAGACTTCTGTGACCTATGATCCTGTGATCACTAGTTCAGAATCATTCTCTGCTCACTTCTCCAGTGAGTATGGAGAATGTTACAAGATAGCAAATATTATGATAAAGATTTAGAGAACAGAAACATCCACTCATCTGTACATCAAAGACCACAGTAACTTGTCAGTCTTACAGGGAAATACATCCTGTAGTCTTTTCCCCAAAGGCAAAAATCTTAAAATTTAACAAAATTCCATAGAGCAGGAATACAAATGAAAATAAAGTATAACAGTGTAGGAAAAAAATTACCAGGCACGTAGCAGAGTTTCCTTCTCAAAAACAGGGCATTAACAGCTAAAAGAAAAATTACACTGTGATTTGATGGAGGAGATTATTTGGATTTAAAGGAAGGCCAATTCAAATTGTTCCTTGTGTCTGATGTTCAGCCAAATCTAAGACTGGAGATACAGACAGGGAAGAGGCTCTTCAAACACCGGCATGTAACTTAAAGAGTCCAGGAGCAGTAGAGTCATTATTAAAAAGAAAAGACACTCACAGAAATGAATAAGGAAACTGGTACTCTCAGAATGAAACTGAAATCACTATTCTGTGTAAATAAGTGGTGAAAGCAGAACGTATTAAAAGGAAAATGTTCCATAGAAAATGGAGGTAGGAAGGTGCAGTGAAATCACACTGAATCTCGTGTGCTCAATGGAATACATTGGCTTTCAGATCTCATATTAGTCAGTGTATTATTACTCCGTCTGTCTGTCATCTGTCTGTAGTCATCATCTATCTAATAAATCTCTCTTCTACCACTTCTTACAGTTCTGTTTCTTTGTTCTATGTATCTAACTCTCTTGTTTATAATTTATCTATCTTTATATCTTTCTATCTATCTATCATCTCTCTATATATATTTATGTATTTATCATCTATATATCACTCTATGTATCTATCAATCTATCATCTATCTATCTATCTATCTAATCTATCATCTATCTATCTATCTATCTATCATCTATCTATCTACTATCTATCTATCTATCTATCTATCTATCTATCTATCTATCATCTATCTATCTATCTATCTATCTATCTATCTATCTATCTATCATCTATCTATCTATCTATCTATCTATCTATCTATCTATCTATCTATCATCTATCTATCTATCTATCATCTATCTATCGTCTATCTATCTATCTATCTATCTATCTATCTATCTATCTATCTATCTATCTATCTATCCATCTATCTATCTATCTGTCACCCATGACCCTATACCCATAGCTGAGTGATACTGATGATTACTTTCCTCTGGTAGCACACAGAGTATCTTCCAGCACCATGAACACTAGTGAGTAGGGGTGAAGCTTTTACTTGTGCATAAGTTCAATTTCTCCATTTTCAATGACATAGTTAAGTGTTGTTTTCAGCAATAGGGTTCTGATCTCCATCAGATTCTGAGGAGCAACCTATAGTCTTGACAATAGCCTATGATCTTTGTGGGCTTCTATAGAACCCCTTTGTCCAGTGACTCAACGAGCTTTAATGCATTCCTGGCACTGGAGGTTTTGCTTTATGGCATAAGATGTCTAGTTGGGCCATTATATCAGCTATTATATATTGACTCCATGTCAATTCCTTTAATATAGATAGATAGATAGATAGATAGATAGATAGATAGATAGATAGATAGATAGATAGATAGATATTAGAAGTCTTCTACAGTGGTAGCTTCTATCAGTATCATCTATATATCATCTATCTATCCGTCACTCATCTACTGTATATTTGCCATGCATTCATGTGTCTTGTATCTATCTGTTATTACATGCCTGCTTACATCATGTAGCATGTGCATATGGGGAGGGTAGACAGCTGGATTCTGGCTTTGAACATCCTATAGGTAAGTACTTATAGAATTGAATGTTGTCCATTCAGCTCACCATATCAGAGAAAACAAATCACTATCTTATTTCTGTGGTTTTGAGCTGGTCCTCATGTGGTCTAGCCTAGCTTAAAACTCTCCCTGTAGCTCAGGTTGGTCTTGAACTGCTGCCTCTTTTCCCTCAGCTTTCTAATTGTTCAGATTCTAGTCATGTTCTACTATAACTGGTTCACAATCTTTCTAAAAATTGTCTGATAAAAAGTTGTCAAGGTAGTTTAAAATATGGAAAGGCAAATATGAGATAAAGGTGATTGACTATCTGATATAAATTAAACTTTAATCGTTTAACGTCCTTTTATAAGATTCAACTCCACACTTTTAATAAATTCTTCAAGCACATACTTCAAGGTATAACGAAAGCAAACAAACAAAAAGTTCCAGAATTAATTAAGGATCTAGCAAGCAAATCAGAAACAATGCTGAGAAGGTACTATTAATAATGATTAAAAACAAAATAATAAGCCAAAAGCATTAGAAAAAATGAGAGTAGTCACTTAATATTGATGAAAGATAAAATGTTTAATGAAGACATCAAAGATACAAATCTAGGTTCACTACTAAAACATAAAACCAAAACAAATCTTTACTCAAGCAGGTAGATCAGTGGGAACATAATTCTAGCTACAGATTTTAATGTACCATTTTCAGATCCTAACAAATAAAACAGAAGATAAATACCTTAAGGATTTAGCAATTCATAAAGCTGAGATAATAATTGTGTCTTAATGGTCTACATCACAGAAAATATTTCTGCCTTTCAACTGTGCATGGAATGTTACTGACCATGATTGCAGAAAACATTTGTTAAAAACCCTCAACCTGGACTTATTCAGGCTTTGCTTTTGGACATCTGGTACAAAAGAACCCAGAAGAATGAAAGAGATTTCACCTCAGAAATGCATATTAAAATTGGCCTTATAAAGAACTTCTAGCATACACATGTGTGCACGTGTGCATGCACACACATTTACTCAGACACTGGCCAGGTCAGGGCGGCAGATATTTGGTGTCTTCTATCCCTGTTTACCTTATTGCCTTGCCCCAGTGTAGAAACTCACCTTTTTCTGTATGCTGCTTACGTAACTACCTTCCACAGTTCGCCTGTCTCAACCCTCCAGTGCATGGGTTACAAGCACATACAGCCATGCCTAGCTTTTCCCTAGAGATTTGAACTTCATGCTTGTAGAGCGAGTACTCCTACTACCGAGCCATCTCCCCAACTCCAATAATTAGTAATTTTAAAAGAAATAAAGCAAAGCTAATTAGTAATTTAGAATTCTCAGAATAAACCAAGCACTCTGAGGGTAGAAGGTGGTGTATTCTGAAGGAATCCATGCCTGAGGTATTTTGGTTATTCTGGAAGGTGATTAGCACTTTGTGAAGGATATTGACAGCAGACAAGGAAATTTAAAAGAGACAGTTAGTTTACAGTTTCTAATGGATGTGAGTGCCCAGCAGAAGACAATAGAGTTTGATGATGGTGGGCTAGATGGCACCTTTTGAAGATGATTTCTGAGTGAGTAGAGGGGAGAGATGACTGAGATACTTCCTTCTTAGTTGTTACTGTAACCTAACAAGGCCACAGTCAGAGTGGTGGCAGTGGTAAAACAAACAAATAAAAACCGTTTTTTATCATTACAGAAGCAAATAGGAAAGGTTTCTAGGCGTTTCTAAAAAAATCTAGAAACCATGGCAAATTCCCCAGGAAACTGAGTTAGGATGGTTGTGAGTTTGAGGCCAGTCGGAGCTACTTAGCAAGTTCCTATGTGAAAATTAAACAGAGGGAAATAAAACATCAATAGTTTTATATTTAAAAAAGAAGAAGAAATTATCACACTGTAAAAAAAATGTATATCACACTGCAAAAAAAAAATAAAACTCCTATTTTTTTCCCTGAGGAATTACTGGCCAGAATGACACCTGCCCCTGGCCTATCCTCAATCCTAGAGGTTCTCCTTAGACCTTCTCCTGTTTCTTAAGATTGCCTTTGAGTTACTTGGTATGGTGATGTATTAAGTTATTCACATATATACATGACTAGAAATACCAGGTGTTGCTAAGTTCTTCTTTTCCCCCGTGTGCGTTGGATGTGCATCTGTGAGAACACACGTGGAATTTGTCTGTGAGAGCAAGCATGGGACGTCTTTGTCTTGTCACAGATCTGTCTTGTCTTCTGCGTCTCGGTGGCTGGGTTATACTTTAACCCAGACCAACACTGCTGAATCTTGGGGGTGGGGGTGGATTCTGGGTTTGCTTCCACGGGAATGTTCCATTGAATATTTTTGTACTTATATTCTCTTTGTGAATATGGCTCATGCCCGTGATTAGCGCAAACACCCTTACAAGGAAATTGCTCTATCCTAATGCTATAACTGCATAGGAATGCATTATTGGTGACTAATAATCCATTGCAGTGCTGTAGATGCCATTTCTTGTGCCATTCCCAGCCATGTGCTTCTGCACTGGTCAGTCTGTGCCAGCCTGGTGATATTACACACACATGTGTACAAGCTCAATGTAGCGACAATGTGGAGGGAAAATGGTGTCTTCTTACCTTGACCTGCTCCTGTTTGACTATGTTTTCATATGTCTAAACGCCAATTCAGTTTCTTTTCCCATGAAATGTATTTTTCATTTATACTCATTTTTCTGTTTAGGTTTACCATTTCCGCTGTTGATTTATATGAACCTTTTCCACTTTATTATAGCCAAAAGGCTATGAAGCTATTAAACATTTTATGTATAAAGAAATTTAATCATTTCTATCCCACATGAATCACCTAGTCATTTTTTTTCTATGTATTTTTTGCTTTGTTTTTTTCCCCAGAGTGTTTGGTGCTTTTGCTGTTGTTACTCTTGCAGTAATGAGGTCCTAGCCTCCATACGCTTAGTAACTAAAATCACAGCCAATTTGGCAGAAGCCCAGAGTGTATGTTCTTAATCACTGTATAAAGCTGCCTTTTACAGTATGGCCACTTAGCATATTCTTCTCGCCTTGAGAAAGCTAAATGTCCCTTGTGGAGCCTACTTTTTCATTAGTTTTGCCCAGGTGAAAGCCGTGCCCCACCGCTCCATGGATTTCATACCCCAGAGTGGTAGAGTCTCTTTGTTTTCCGTTTTCAACGTAGGACCATTGTTTGCTCTTCTGTCAAAGTCTCTGTCGTCGCTCCTGTCCACACTCTCAGTATGCAGCCTTCTTCCTACTCTTCGGGCCTTTGTCTCACGCTTCTCCTCAGTTACATGATTTCAGCTCTCGTTCTTTATGCAAGTTGCTGTTATTATCCCCATTTCTTCACCTGCTAGGTTGACCCTCCTCAGAGTATCAGTATTTCAGTCTGGTCAACTTGCGATCTCCACTTGTCATATTCTCATTGCAATGCCTTATCTGGTAATGGCTAAACCTTTCATTATCACAAATGAAAACAGGGTTTGAAATCTTAAAGGTATTATTTAGGCACAAAAATATTATCTGTTCTTTTCCTAGCTCACCTACCCTCAATGGAAAAATACTTTGTTATATCATAATTGGTTGATTCCATCTTTTTCCTCTGGTTTTATGTCATCTCCTATCTTTCTTCTGGTTTTTGGTACAAGCTAAATCACAGGGCCTGTCATTATACATTTTGGGAAAACATTACCATTAGCCTGGCTCCTTCCCTCCATGTGGCACATCCCCATTTTGGATGGACTCAATTTGTCCCTGAGGAATTGACCTTACCAGAGAGAGTCAGGTGGTCAGGTAGAGTAAAAATGCAGTTGGATCGGTGGTCACCTAGAAATCCACACGCAAACTCCAATTATGTTAGCATTCCCTGGTAATCCTGTTGCATACTCACCCACTTCAAGCTTAGTCTCCCCTCCTTCTGATTTTATTCTCACCCTCGACTGACCTTACAACCTTGCTTTTGTCACTGAGCAGAAAAGGCCTCAGAGGAGAACTCTCCCATCATCTCACCCACCACGCATGCACCCATCCCAGCTCTGGACTACTCCTCTTTCCTACTGTAGCACCTTACTCTTGCAGCACCAAAGCCAGCCCTTACCTGTGCTTTGCATTCTGCTCCCCAAGGCTTTTCATTGGCCTGTGACTTTTGGTTATCTTCTATTTATTTTACCAGACCTCTGGAGTTATTGCCATCAGGATTTCATCATTACTTTTTGTTGCGGGAGGTCCTCCCTCCTCCAGCCTATAGCCGCTGAGAGACCATGCCCCAATGGGCTGGAGGAGGGAGGACCTCCCGCAACACCTTTTTATCCTACATACTATTCCTTTTTTGTCCATGTCCCCCACTGCTCCATCCACATAGTTTCTAAGAATGGGCTGTGCGGGGGCTTCCGAAGCTCTGTTCATATCTACTCTAACCCGTCACAATGTCATTGGCAGCCCTTCCATTCAAGCCTGATTTAGAGAACACAGGTCTCTGTCATGAACGCAATCTGTCTCTCAGGAGCAGCTGAGCATTGCTCATCGCTCCCCTCCCCGCCCCTTGGGATCACCCTTCTCTGTGCATGCGTGGTAACAGACTGCCTCGTCTCCCTCCCCATTTCTCCATCACCCTTTCTTTTGTTCCTTTGCACGCTCCTCTTCTGTGCAGACTAAAACCTGTGCTCTCCAGATCTTCCGTCATTTCTTTGCTCCTTTCCCCCCTTTTTAAAAGTGTCCTGAAATTAGTATCTCTAGTCCTTATCTTTCCTGTAAACTCTGTGTTTTGTTCCAAATGCCCAAATGCTCTCAAGTCATACATCATAAGATGTGTCTTAGACTACACTTTCCACTCTAAGCCTGCTTCCCTCTGTGTGTTCTTTCCCACTCTCCGCTGCTTTTGTGGAATAAGCATAGCCTGCTTTCTTGTTCCTCCCTGCCTCTTTCTTGTACACCCTGAGATCATCAGTTTTCTCTCTCCTCTTCTTTGAATCAATCACTTCTCTTTCTTCCAGTCTTCGGGGACACAGTCTGTTCTTGAGCCCTGGATCATTGCCCCTGGAGAAAATTGTGCTTTCAACATCCATATTTCCCCACTGGCCGCCAGTTAGAATGTGACTGTAGAAAGTAGTTTGCTGTTTTCAGAAACACAAATCGCCATCAACTGCAACTTAAAAGCCGAGTTCAAGGATTTATCTTTCTTGGAGGGCGCAATCTCGAGTTCTAAATGCATATGCTCAAAGTTATAAGTGAGCTGGCTTCTTGCCAGTCCTGAAGTTTATATGTGAGAAATTTTCCGATGTATCAGATGATGTCAGCCTAAGATGTCGTCACTAACCCAAGAAGGACACTTCCAAGGCCAGAATGAGCTTCAGTTTGGCTTTTACTGGGAATGAGTGTGGGCCTTTCTGTTAAATGGAATATTTCTAATGTAAGATATTGTTAAAAATTGATATGTTATATTAAATCAAAGTTTATGCCATTTTGCCTGACAAAACCATTTCATATGTAAAAAAATAAAGAGAGCTATGTTGTTTTATATGATATATACTATACATATATGCATTAGATGCTATATGTAATATATAATATAATATAATATGAAGACAAAAAATCCCAGGGATTTAGTGTGTTATGCATTTCTCCATCCTGTTGTAGCTCCAGGTAGGTGACCATCACTCTTTGTTCCGTCAGGCAAAGTGTGTCTAGCTTTCTTGGAGAATGTATCTCAAATCCACCCCCCTTTCCCCATGTTCAGGCTTCTGTGTTCTATTTTACGAGCAATGAAATAGCTTCTGCTCCATCTTGTACTTCTCTGCCCCTGTACAGTTTACCCTACACCTCACCTAACAGCTTAAGTTGATCTTTGCAGCAAAATACAGTTTATTTCTTTTGACCACTGTGGTAGGTGATCATATTGCTTCAATTATTCTTTTAATCATCTTATAGCCTGCATACTACTGTCACCCTTAGAGGGGTTCAATAATTTAATCAAGGTCACACAGGCAGAAAGTTCCCGATCTAAGCCTGAGCTGCTTTTCATTAGAGCCTACACTCCAAACACATGGCCATGTTCTCCCCAGAATGTACCATTTTCCTCATCCCGGCAACCTGAACTCTTGTAACTCAATATTTCATCTGTATTGCCTCTGGGGACCTTGAGAATTACAGTTGACTTCCTTACAATGGCGATCATTTGTTTTTCTGGCACTCAACATCAAAGGGAGCCTTGTTTTAAATAGTGGAATTAGGGCCGGCTCACTGGGGCTTCCTCCTGAATTCCTAGGGGCTCTACTCAGGTGGATGGGATTTTCAACGCACTATTTTGTGATACCCTTGAGTTGGACTCAGTGTGGGATATTTTTTTCTTTCTCCGGGAGTACAGATTAATTTAGTAAAGTACCATGGTAATTCTGGGGAAATAACATATTTACATACCTTTTCTGCAGCTGACTCCGGAGAACTCACTGGTCTCTATTCAGCTAATCACAGTAATCAGAGATGCAGAAGGAGACTACTCATTCTTCGCAATTTTCCCATGAAGGTCTGCATGAAAACAAGTACTTTCCATCCGTTCTTTCCAGACCACCCCCTCGAGGCCCTTAGAATCGAGTTTGTTACAGTTCCAATCCATCACACTCATGGTTTAAATGTTATTGTCTTCCCACTGCCTGCCCAGGGAAAGCCAGACTCGGTGTTTGCATTCAGACATTCTGTGATGCTGTCCGACGTGACTCTCCCTCCTTTTTTTCCCTCTTGATCACTTTATGTGTGTCAGGGTCTCAGCAATGAGCTGTGTAACTCTCCCAAAGCAACCTCACTCTTTCTTGTCCAGTGTCTTTGTTCTCTTGAAAGTAAAATGGTTCATCCTTCTAACATGTCCACTTAATAATATTTAAAAGCTGAGCATGTGACTTAGTTTGATACAGTGCCTGCGTGGCGTGCTCAAAGCCCTAGCTCTGATTCCAATACCCCATAAACAATGCATGGTGACATACTCCTGTAGTCAGGCAGGAGATCAGAAATTCAAGGTCACCCTGAACCCCGTAGCTAATTAGAGGCCAGTTAGTTAAGACCCTGTCTCAAAAAAATATCATTTAAGGTAGAAAATCAAGTATCACAATACAAAGTAGATACTAGCTTTGTCTGACTGTGCGACACTCTTTGTCTGACTGTGTGTGGCTCTTTTTATTATAGCTTGGTTTTCAGTAGCAGAGTGCCTAGAAAGTCTAAGGAGCCGACGGAGTCTCCAGTGGCCGTTGTGCTTTAGAAGCTGGTATTGAAGAGCACAGGGGCTGAGATGATTAGCTAGAGACCCAGGTTTGGAGGCCACCAACCAGCGAGCGTAGCCTTTGGCCAGCTCCCAGGGAGAGAGAAGCGAAAGCAATAATTCCATGATAAATTACATCACTGTGAGTTGCTCTGGAGGGTTGAAGCTGAAGCTGCCGCTTTGTCCTTTTGGTAGCAGTGTCTGTGTGGTGCATACACCATCCCTTAGAGCGCCCCCTGTCAGTAATCATGGGTAGTGACAGGATTCAGGGCCTGTCGTAGGGAGAGTGGAATACCTCTTCTAGGACCTGCCGTTTAGACTGTAGACACTGCACTCTGAGTGCTTGCCTCCAGAGGGACAGGAGTTTGCTGACAACATTTATATTATTTATCCATCATACATCTTGAGTCCTGTTCTACCTTACTGTCTACAGTGTGGTATAAATTAGCTCATATTACGCTGTTTTATAATAACCTCGCCAGCAGCACAATGACACAGCCTGTGTTAAAAGTATTATATAAAGTAAACATTATTACCATTTTTATGATTCTCTTTCATTTAAAAATATACGAAGAGCTTTAAAATTAGGAATGGCATAGAATCCTGGGACAATAGTACAGGCTGTGTTTGCATAACTCCGGTGGCTGCCAGGGAGCCATGCGATGAGCTGTCTCTCTCGCTGGAGCCTTTGTGGACTTGTATTGCTATGGAAATTTCCAGGCAGATGACATTAAAGCATCTTGAGGAAAAAAAGCAAGAAGGTGCTGTGTTCTTCATTTTCATTTTCCTCCTTCTCTTTGTTCTGCCGGCAATGAGTGGGACTGTGTCGTGACCTTCACCTGAACTCTGGGGTCCTGACTCCGCAGGTGCCAAAGTCAGAATAGGGGTCATTATTCATCTCTCACCTGTATGTTCGAGTGCTTCTGGCTGTATTGTTGGTATAAAAGAAACAAAAATTCCATTCAGCCAATCGTCGTCTTCTCTAATAATGGCACAACTGCAATGATACTTATTGAGTTTGGCTGTTGAGAGGTAAGGCAAGATAATGAATATGTTATAAACAGAGTTTCCTGTAGCTGATGGCTTCTGGGATGCTTAATCGCTTTATTCTCAAATCAAATTAGATCCATGTTGAATAGTTGGTTTGCAGATGACAAGCAAGGGCTTCTCTGTTACTGATAGGAGGCGGTGTTTTCCTGAGTCAGCTCTGCCCATTTCTGGGGATACAGACACTGTGATTGTTGCCATTGCTTTTTATGAGGTGGTAACTTGTAAACAGAGGAAATTGGGCATTGCCCAGTGGCTTTGCTGTCTGGAGACGCATCCACGATGCATCCGTGTTTTTATCCGCAGCCCCCTTCACCGCTCTATAAAGGAAGGATAGAAGTATAGACTTACAGAATGTGATGGTACCTCGGAAGGACAGAAGTATAGACTTACAGAACGTGATGGTACCTCGACGTACCTGCAGTGAGGGGCTGGTCTGCTCCACCAACCTGGTTTTAGTCAGAGTATTTTTTTTATGTATTTTTTTTATTGATAAAAGGAGAATAAAGAAAAGAAAGAAAAAAAACAAATTTCCACCTCCTCCCAGCCTCCCATTTCCCTCCCCCTCCTCCCATTCTTCTCCCCCTCCTCCCACCCCTCTCCCCTTCCCCCCTCAGAGTATTTTTTCAGAGAAACGGAAGTGAAACTAAAATACCCACCTAGTGTTGAGTCTTAGTAGCTGCCTTGAACTTGAAATAACACCGCAGGCTGGGTGTTTGCACTCTTGCTCTCCAGGTGGTGGCGCTGTTTGGGAAGGTTGTGGTACTTTCAGAAGGTGGAGCATCACTAAAGGAATTCAGTCTTTGGAGGTTGGGCCTTCGGGCATTTTTAAAGTCTGCCCCCCCTTTTTGGTTCTTTTTCTGCTTCCTGAGTTCAGGCCCAAAGGAATATTTTAAATGAGAACGGCGTGCCCTGGTTTATTATTTTTCTTCTTTGTTTGTGTTGCAAAGGTCAGGCTCCTGCGGGGAGGGTAGAAATAGAGAGACAAAATTTGAAGCAAGAGCTCCGTGAGGTGTGTTATTTATATGTCAAAACCTGTTTCCTAATTTTTGAAGTACAACAATCACTTAATAAACATCTGTAAGATAAAAGAATATATCGATTGACTCCAAAACCCTCGCAAATTCTGTGGATTTGTAAACACCTTGTTCGCCATTCTTTGTGACCAATGGCTGTGAGTGTTATATCTCAATACCTGGAGGAGCCTAGTGCTTCTGTTCTAATGCTGGTCTATACCATATTCCTGAAATCACTGCAGTGATTTGAATCATCAGGCGTTCTGACTTTAAACAACTTTCACTTTCTATCTGGACACCCAGGCTGTTTTTGAATAGGAATCCCTTTTTTATCCTAGAAAGGCTGGTGTTTTCTTCTGTCTGAACACTGTCTCTGAGTGAGCAGGGGGTGGAACTGGAAGGCTTCTCAGGTTGTGATTGCAACAGGTGAAGGGTGCAGTTTGAGCTGAGCGAGACTTGAATTTTCCCTCACGGTGGGGAGTCCTTACCCCACTGCTGCGTTTGGATGTTTAGTCTGCATTCCGGGTGCATATGGGCAATTCTCACCCCGTCATTCGCTTTCATAATAACTCATGAACCCTTTATCAGTCTCTATCCCAATACCACATCTTACTTTGGACTAAGTTTAGTATTGTTGTCAAGTGGGAAGCTCCCTTCTAGAAGTGGAGAAAAAAGGTCTTGAGTAGAGGAGAAAAAAGAACAAGTAGCAAGAAGGCTGCTGATCCTTCATGCTGTATTCCTGTCTGGGTTTTGTTTTGTTTAGATGATTAGATGATGGTGGTGGTGGTGGTGATGATGGTGGTGGTGATGGTGATGATGATGGTGGTGGTTATGACAGTAGTGATGGTGATGATTATGATGATGATGGTGGTGGTGATGGTGGTGATGGCTGTAGTGATAACAGTAGTGATGGTGATGATGGTGGTGGTGATGGTGATGATGATGATGGTGGTTGTAATGATGACATGGTGGTAGTGATGATGGTGTTGATGATGATGGTGGTGGTGATGATGACGATGGTGGTGGTGGTGATGATAACAATGGTGTTGAGTTTGACAGTGGTGATGGTGATGGTGACGGTGATGGTGGTGATGATGAAGATTTGTATAGGGTCTCACTATTACAGCCAAGGCTGGAATTGAGCTCACAGCAATCCTTCCTCAGCTACTTCCTGAGGGCGTAGGCTACAGGCATATGCCACCAGACTTATTCAGAATTCTTTCTAATGGATTTGTGTATGTGCCTGTATAGATGCATGTGCAGGTTACTGTGTATCTGTATGGAGCAGAGGTTGACATCCAGTATCGTCCTTAATCACTCTTTACCTTAGATACTGAGGTAGGTACTGGGTTCTTTCAGTGAACCCAGGGAATACTGATTTGGCTAGTTTAGCTAGCCAGTTTACGTGGGGGACCCTACCTCGTTGCCTCGTGAATGCTGGGCCCACAGGCAAATGGCCACATCTGCCTGACACTTACCAAGGTTCCAGGCATCCAAACTCCTGTCCACAAAATCACACAGTCAGCATTTTACCCACGGAGCCATCTTCAGCCCCTGGAATTGTTTTAAACTAAAGATTAAGCTTGACTTTGACTTTGCAGACAATAGGATGGAAATGCTCTCGTAAATATCATAGCCAAGAGCAAAGCAATTAGAATTAACATTTTTATTAAGCTTCCTCTAAGGAACAAGGTGGAAAGAGAAAATCATGTTCACATTCTGAGACTTAAGTAAATAAATAAATAAACAAATAAATAAGTCAAACACCTTTTCCCTTTAGTCACCTTAGGTGATGCCTATGGGATTTAGTGCTTGTGTGATCAGGAAGAAAAAAAAATGAGACTATTTCAGGTGACACTTGTGTTATAAATTATAGCAGATTGCTGAAATTCATGGAAAGATTCTATTTTAATCTCCATTTTTTCATTATCATACTGACAAACATTATCATTGTGTGTGCATATAAAATAATTCTTCGAAAGCCAAGAACTTCTCTGTCTTGCCCTAATATTATTTATGAGTGTTTCAAACTTGATGTTCTGCTGTGATACTGTTTGGACGTGAAGGTACTTTAAATATCAGCTTAAACAGTCAGCTTGAACACAGCGAGGTGAAGGAGACCATCAGATATCTAGTCCGGGTACATTGCCTTCCATCACATCAAGGATCAGCAAGGTATGATGGTTTTGCCATGACTGGTTTGTAAATAAAGCTTTATTAGAACACAGCCCTACTCATTCATGTACTGTTTGTGCCTGTTCTCATGCTTCAGTGTTAGTACAGTTGTATAACTGTGACGGAAACATGCTTTATGAAGGCTGTGCACTACCCGACTCATTTTTGTGTGTATGTGTGTGTGTGTGTGTGTTCATGTGTGTGCAGGTCCACATATGGACACGAGCATGAGGAGACCAAAGGATAACCTCAGGTGCCTTCCATGTTTTTGTTTTAAGTCAGGGTCTCTCAGTGGTCTGGAAATTACCAAGCAGGCTGGGATGGCTGGCCCCCTGATCCCGGGGACCCACCTGTCACTACCTCACTAGCTCTGGGGTTACAAGTAAGTGCCATCACCTCTGGCTCTTTTCTTTTCTCATGTGGATTCTTGAGATTCAACATAAGTCCTCATGCTGGCAAGGCAAGCACTTTGCTAGCCGAGCTGTCTGTCTGCAGCCCTTTCTTTGGTCCCTTACAGAGCAAGTGTGCCAACCTCTGCTGCAGATGCAGGTTTTACAATTTGACCTCTGGTTCCAAATGCATAATTTGTAATGAGCTTCTGCAGTGACTGCTTGCTTCCTGTGAGTCCTGCTCGCCCTCCTCTCTCCCTCCCTTCCTCCCTCCCCACATCCCTCCTCATGTGTGTGTATGTGTATTATTGAATATGTCATAGCTCCAATAAAGTATACTGTTCCAGGTTTTATATGCTTGATGATATAAGTTTACTGATGAGCTTTGCCATACCCCAAGTGAGGTAGCTCAGAATCCAGGTTTCCACAGATAAATAACACTAGTTAGAGAAAAAAATAATAATCTTGAAAGAGTCAGTCTAAGAGTGAGGTAGTACCTCTCTAGATCTGTGTACAACTATATTCTTTCTAATTAATTTGACAGTTATCCAGCAAGGTAACACATATGGAAACTGAGTCTCAGAGCAATTATTTGCTTGAAGCAATGTGTTGTAGTGGGTAAATCTGGCCTTAAACCTGAGTTTGACACCAAAGTCCACAGACATCCCTTCTCCACCCATCTGGTATCTTCCCAAGTAAGCTGCTATAAGTCAGACAAATTCCACAGATTTGTATCGAGAGCAACCAGTCATTCTCCCCTGTGCTCACACCCTCTCGCTGCATGTGGAGGTCAAGTAAATGCAATTTTTCTCTAGGTGTAAAGCAAGAACATGAGTTTCTTACGCTACTGCTATTCATATCTCATGTCTAATTTTTAAAAAGTGTATCTTTGGGACGGTGATGGAGGTCAGTGTTCATACTTCTTGGGAGATTTGAGACTTTTTTTTTTAAAGTAGAGACACCCTCCATGTCAGAATTCTATCAGCCTGTGATTTTTCAAAGAGGTACGGAGTCCTTCAAAATGCCACCGCTAAAGGTTGTTGGGGGCACAGGGATTTCGAGATCAATTATATGAGTAGCCGGCTACGATTTATCATTGGAAGATAACATCTGTGTGAATTTAAGAAGAGGCTAGTCAATATCACAGCACAGAGATAGGACGTGGCCACTGTAAGAGTATTAGAGATTAAAAAAGGAGGAGTAAGCCTTCCACTTCCACCCCTCCACGGATGAGGGACGGGAGGTGGATGGAAATGCCAGGAATGCTTGCTATTTTAACTGAATTGTTCAGGGTAAAACAACGAGAAGGTGAGAATTATTCATTTTGAGATTTAATGCTCCTGTGTTCACCCTGGGCCAATAGCAGAGTCAAGTATAATGAATTAGAGGAGCAACATATGTGGGAGCCGAGCGGAAATCAGCTTCATTGCATGCACGAGTCTCTTTTCCTCCTCATCCTCAAGAGGAGTTAACGCTATCTCAAAAGTGAACCAAAGTGCCAAGGTTTTGAAATTCATCTGAAGTCGGAACAGCATTAAATGAGTTTATCAATTAGCATAGAAGTGGGTGTGGACTCATTTCTCCTCTCTGAAGTGTTTCCTTCCGCTTCCAGTGGCTTCTTACAGGTTTTGCGACAACCACAAAAACAACCCAGAGGAAGTGCGCTTACTTATAATGCTAATCATATAAATGTGGTCAGCAGAGCCAGGCTGCTGACCTAAGGAAGCATTACCGATGAGAGGCGTTAGGATCCGTTTGCCATCACTTTTGCTTTTCTAAGCTTCGGAGTATCAAATTGTTTACAGCTAGGAGTGGAAGAGGAAGGCAATCTCTAGTTACCCAGCATTTTAAGGTGGAGTCTCGGAACCAGGGTCTTCTAAAGGGCCTTTGGAATATGCCGGTCCCCCAGGGACTGCAACCGAGCAGACAGTTGGGGAGTCCCACCCCTCCTGTAGTAGGCCACCTTTTTGAGCAGGGGAAGAACAAGATGGTTCTGGATTGTGGTCAGTTTCTCCGTTGCCTCTGGTTTGGAATAGGGCTGCCTCAGCAAGAGGGCTTCTTCAGTGTCTGTGTTCCTCCTGGGGTGTGGCGGGGGGAGGCAGGGCTTTCCATAAACCATTCTCTGTCTGTCAAGAAGCCGGCTCCCTCCATCTGGACACTGGCTTCAGTTTCCATTTGGACACTTCCTATTGTTCAAGGTGTAGGGAGACACAAACAATAACAAGCTCACAAAGAAGAAAGATGGCTGAAAAAAATGCGTGTTAAATGGCCCAGAAACATTGTCCTCTGCTGAGTTTATAAAGGCTAGTTCATCTTCCCCATATTCAGTGGCATCTTTTGTGGTGGTTGGGGACCTGAGTGTTAGCCCAAAACTGAGGCTAACACTCCTCTGTAAGAGGCTGAGCAACATGCGCCCACGACAGGGCTCACCACTAATGGGAAGGGCTTGGTTCTCTCGGTTTGTTCTGGGTTGATTTCTCAGGTCTGATGATGCTAGCATTCGCGTTGCTGGTGGCAACGAATTTCTGTTGAGGTCAGGGAGATCCGGTTGTAGTCTGTGGCTTTGCAGGTGTGGCCTTGACCTAAGAAGAGTCTTGGCCGGGGGGGGGGGGGGGGGGGGGAGCACAGGAAAAAGCGGTGGGAGCAATGGCTACGGCATGAAGAGCTCAGCTTCAGACTGTGGGTTTTCGACCTGTTTACTTCCAAAAGAATTTCATTGATCTGTACCTTCACCTTAAACATATTTATGAATGCTTTTTAGCAGGGAAGCTTTGTATCAGCGAGCTTTCAGAATGAGGAGAAAAACCTCAGCTTCTTGGGAAATGAGAGCGTTTGGCTTGGATAAATGGTGTCTCTTCTCTCTTGTAGGCAGGTGCACTGTGAGCATCGTGTCACGGATTTGAAAGAGGAAACCTCAGTCCTGTGTCTGCCCTTTATGTGATAGGATCTTAGCCTTCCAAGACTCGGTTTGTTTCCCATTCTGTAGAATGGAAAATGTCTTGCAGCACCCTGTGTGTTATAGTGAATGGAGTCTCACTTGCTGCTTTATAGCAGGTCTTTGATAAACTATAGCCATTTCCTATGCCGCAGTTTTCCTCAGGCAGCATGGGGGGAAGTATTTCCTTGTTGATAAATATCTACTTGTTTAAAGACGCCTATAGCTAGGACATACACCATATTAGGGTCTTATCCTGCTGTTCATTTTTATTTGTTTACCCTTACATGTGTGTGTATATAGGCACATTCCATGTGTGCAGAGGGGGGCACATTCCAAGGTGTGTGTGCGTGCATGTGCATGTGTGTGTGCCTGTGTGTGTATAGGCACATTCCACGGTGTGTGTGTGTTTTTGTGTGTGTTTATGTGTAGGCACATTCCAATGTGTGTGCGTGCATGCGCACACGTGTGCATGTGTAGGCACATTCCAAGGTGTGTGTGCATGTGTGTGTTTGCATAGGTAAGAGGAGAACTTGGAGTAGTTGTTTTTTTTTGGGTTCTTTCTTTCCACCACCTGAGTCCCAGGGATTGAATTCAGGGTGCGGCTTAGGCGCAAATGCTGGCACATGCTCAGCCGTCTTGCTGGACCTTCCCTTGTGATTTGAACAGCCCGTGTGAAGACTGCAGACTGTTTTCTTAGCGTTATGAAGTACACCTAGAGGAATTTTCAGCTAGTTGAGCTTGATACGACCTGAGCCTATAGAACTCGGCTGTGGGAAAGGAGCTCAGTGGATAAATACGATTCTCGTGCGAAGATGCCATGCACCTGTGTGTAGAGAGGGATGAGTTGCATTCTACAGGGTGGTTTTCAATTTTAGCCAGAAAAAAATTGCAATTTTTTAAAATGATATTCCCACGAAGGGACCAACCTGTAGAGTGTTCCTTCTGGGCCCATTCTTGATTGAACTTCCAGTTGTGATATTAGATACACTATTTATTTATTTATTTATTAGATACACTATTGATCACAGGTTTCATGCAATACTGTGTTTATTATCTACGCATCTAACTATCAAATGCACTCTTTGTTGAGTAGTATAATTTAGCAGATATTTGATATTAGGTACTATACACGTGCTGATATTGTCAACCAAGATGGTCAGTGAGGCAGCACATCTATGCGTAGAGACGACAATGTGACTTAAAACTTTCCAGATATTAACTTCATAAAACTCGAGGAGTTATGGCACTGCTCCTGTCAGATTGGACCTAGGTTAGGGGTATGAATGTATGGCTGAGGGATGGCACAGGAGTGTCACTTAAGGTGGGGTCTACAGGACGGAAAGATGAAAGACAAATAAAGGGGCATTCCAGGTTGAAGAAATGCCATGAGAAATGACACCGAGTGCTCTAGAATGTTCCAAGGTTACACGACTTGCTTTGATTTTTTTTCTTTGCACATGTATACCGAGTATCTTTCTGATTGCTTTGAGTTAGGTCTGATATTAAGATTCTATAGTCTAGCAGTTAGTAATAATGAGAGCCTGGTCCTGCCTCAACTGGATAAGCCATGCTTTGTGGATTCCCTAGGGAGACCTTACTCTATCTGAATGGAGATGGAGGAGGAGTGGATGGGGTGTCGGGTAGAATGGAGGTGGGGGAAAGGAACAGGAGGAGAAGAGGGAGAGGAAACTGGTTGGTACGTAAAATAAGGAAAAAAATCACATAGTCTTCCTGGAAAATGAACACACAACAATAATCTAATAAAAGCAAAATAAGAGCAAAAAAATAACCAATGTGGACTAGGTTGGGAAGTTAGGTGGGTTAGGGATGGTATAGGAGCAGAAGCGAAAAGTGGAGATTAGGGACACCTGGGAATATGGCTCAGTGCATAAGTGTGTGCTTCTAATGCTGACCACAGGCTTTGCACTTGGCTCGTGTTGGTAGAGCCTCCTTGGTACGTTCCTCAACAGTGTCTCATTGTTTTCTCCTTCTGTGAAATACGCTGGTAACAGGAGTAGCATGGGAACTGTGCAAGACTGATGCCCACTATACGCCTGGAAGAGTGTCGGAAACATACCCTGTTTTTTCCGATTTCTCAGTGGTATCGCCTCTTAGGAAGAAGGGCAAATTAAAGACTCTGTGGGCATTGAACACGTTTGGGGAAACTGATTCCCAAAAGCACTCAGTGAGAGTATTTTTACAAAGTAACATTTTGTTTGTGTGTGTAGGAGATGGGAGAAGGAGAGTGGGAGCGAGGGAGGAAAGGAAGATGCATCATTGCCTATCAGCCCACGTCAGGGATTTCTTCTGCTGTGACGGGTTTAAAACTGACTCCTAACTGGCGGGAGTTCTGATAATGAGGGACTGTTGGATGCTTAGGCATAAATGGGGCGTCCATATCAGCCTTCTCCCAGCCCCAGGAAGCACTAATGGAAGAAGGGCCAGACGGAATAGACTAGCCGGAGAGAAGGATGATGTGTTAGGGAATGCTGCCTTCTGGGAATGACATGGCTGTTGCTCTCTGTTTTGTGCACGTATGTGTATGCATGTGTGCACAGGCATGCTTGTCTGTGCATCTAAATGCAGAAGCTGGAGTTCAGTGTTGGATGTTGGCCTCTATTACTCCACATGACTTTCTGAGACAAGGTCTCTCCCTGAGCTTGGAGCTCTTGCTATTATAGGTATGCTGTCTGGCCAACAAGATACAAAGGTCCGCTCGTCCCTTCCTGACCCTGGTACTTGACTTTAGAGATGTGCACCAACCACTCTGCTTGGCTTTGATGTGTGTAGAGGGATCTGAACTCAGATCCTTGTACTTTCATAGTAAGTGCGTTATCCAGTGAGCCATCTCCTTAGCCCCTGTTGCATTGTTTACTAAAAGACCACCCCCCTGCCTGCCGCCAATCAAACACGCCAGAGAATGCCCCATCTCTTGAAGGCCTTTGTGGACACAGCTGTTAGCAGGGACGGCTTTGCCTTCAACACTTGATGCCCTCTGGAACCCAGAGGCAGCTCAGCTTCTTAAACGTCAGCTTTGCTCTATGTCAAGTAAGTCTTTCCTCATGGATCACCCTTTCTCCTCAGAAGTCTCAGCTATCCACTGACAGCACCTGTCATCCCAGCTATTTGTCCCCAGTGAAACATCTCTTGGCCCTCTCCCGCATTCACTGAGGCCTTTGGTACCCCCATGGCTTGGGCTTCATCTTCACAAAAATCTGTGCTATTATTGTGAGCAAGAGTTCACCGCAAGATCTTTTCCCCTTGGCCTAACGTCATCTTCGTGCCAGTTCACTTCCTGTGCTCTTGACCTTCCGTCCCTTGACTGTGATCCTTACAATCACAGCCTCCAGCAGGCCGATCTCCAGACAGAATCTTCCAGCTCCAGACTCTTACTCATGTTCCTTCTGTGCACATCACTGTGGGTGATGTCTTCCTGCATCTGTGTGCACTCCGCTTGTGGTCCCTGGTGCCCTCCTGAGAATCAGACTCAACCCTGTGCCCAGTGGGTGATTTCAGGTCCCTGGTGCCCTCCTGAGAATCAGACTCAACCCTGTGCCCAGTGGGTGATTTCAGGTCACTAGTGCCCTCCTGAGAGTCAGACTTAACCCTGTTCCCAGTGGGTGATTTCAGGTCCCTGGTGCCCTCCTGAGAGTCAGACTCAGCTCGGCATCCAGGGGGTGATTTTAGAATCATCAGTGATCCCCGAGCTACCACACTTTAACAATTCTGGGTTAGTCCATGCTTTCCATCACAGATATCCAAGAATGAAGAGGTCATAAATTGTTCCCCTCAGCAAATGTACAATCTCATTCTTAGTTATTAATTCAAATAATTTATCAACTTCTTCCCAAAATTAATAGATGCCCTCAAATACCTTATGTAGATTTGAAATTTGAGGAAAAATAAATTTAAACGAGCGACAGGCAGAAAGAGGGAGATAGAGAAAGACTTAAGAGTTATTTATTATTGAATGTTATGCTAACGTAGTTACTAAGAATAAAAGCTGCAGGGAGAAATGGGCTCATCTTCATGTCAAATGCACGTTGCTGTCCTAGCCAGGTCTTTACATGGCGTCCACGGTCTGACTGCTCATGTTCCTGATGTTCCCCCTTGCAGCCAATGAAGCCTCACTTCCAAATGGAGCTTATGCTGGTAGCTCTGATGTAGAAATCCTTTCTTCAGTGGTTCCCCTTCTTATGTTTCACCCTCTCCTTCATCTGCCCATCCTTCATGCCAGCTTTCAGGAAGCATGCCCTATCGCTGGTGCACATCGTCACCTTCCAGTTTTGCTTAGCATATTTCCTTCAGAGTGCCTTCAGCCTGCCAGTGTCCTCAGTCTAAGTTTCTCTTGCTACATCTCTTAGGAGGCATGGCCATGCCTGCCACTTCTCCGCTCCTCCCACTTCTCCACTCCTCCCACCTGGCTTCATTCTTCACTAGCAGAGCTCCCGAGAGCAAGGTGAGCCCATGGTGAAAACCCCCAGGTGACCCTAGCCTTGGAAATTGGGAATTTTAATGGGGCTTCTCAGAAGGGCCTGTTCGCTCTACCTGAAACAGACTACACTAAAGCCGGCTTCGTCGGTCATGAGCCTGTGAGGAGAGCAAGGGAACCCCTGGATCCCTGCAGCATTTTCTACCTCTAGCCGTTTCCCAGTGAACACCAGAGAGTAGCATTTGAAAATGCGCACTCTCTCAATTCTCTGGCTTTTTTTAACCACCCCTCCTCCCATCCCCCATCCTGTGTAGGGGATATATTCTAGCATCCACTAGTCACTCTCAGATCTCTGTACAACGTACATCTAAATGCGAGAACCCAGCATCATTTCAGGCCCCAGAAAATGCTCTTAAATGGCACTGTGGCATCTTAGATTTATTTTTTGCCTAAATTGTGTCATTTACCTATGGTAGAAGAACAATCCATTTTTATTATCAGACTTTTATTTATTCAAGGCTCTTTTCTTATTTCTATATTCTTACGTAAGGTTCAAAAGACTTAAATTCTGAAGTTATTGTTTTTTTAAACTTCAGAGCTTTAATTTTTAAATAAAATTTAGGGAAAAGACATTAAAAGACACCCCCCCTCTCTCATAAACACATGCACACACACAGTCATAGGCACACACACAAATGCACACATACAAGTACATACTAGCATGTCACCTCAGCAATGATAGCCCAAGCAGGGAGAGCAAAGCCATTTTCTGAGCAGGAGGCAGTAGCCCTGCTGTTACTGATGGGAGCAGCAGAGATGGGGCAAAAGAATCTTGTGCAGTTCCATGGCAGAGTGAAGGTGGCACTGGGGAATGAATGACCACCCGTGAGTGGACATTGGCTTCTGTTTAGGTCCCCAAAGCTGACTAATAGGAGAAACCTGACAGTCTGTCCAGAATGGCCCCTGAATCAAAGATGCGAGAAGCTTCAAGACACTTAAGGATTCTTGTTGGTGTCCAAGACTAGCTCACAGAACCTGCGTAGTGACAAATCCCTCAGACGGGCAAGTCCAGGTTCAGAAGCACTAAGTGGTGTTCTCAAGGAGACACTGATGGACGGCTTGGCAGTGGATCTTGGGCCCAGATCCACTGCAGCTTGTTCTTCTGTGAAGTGCGGCTGAGACCACTGCGTCTTCATGTTCAAACAGCTGTAGTCATATACAATTCATATGCGTTTCAATTACCTATTTAAAGAGGATAAATTGATGAAATGAACCACTTTTGTCTATTTATGAGACAAGGTTTTATTATGGATTCCCAGCTGGCCTGATACTGACTGTATGAGCCAGATCATCTTGAGGGTCATGAGAGTCCTCCTTCCTTGGTCTCCCGAGTTCTAGAGTAACAAGCATGCATCCTATACGTGGCTCAATTTGGACATCTTAAGTGTTCAGTTCAGCAGCTCCAACTGTAGCAACCATCACCACTCTCTGGTTCAAACCCTTTCCAGTAATCTAAACAGAAACTCTGAACAGATAAGCCCTGGCTTCTCAGTCTTCTCACTTCCGGTCCCGAAGGTCCCCCTAAGCCCTTCATCCTCTGCAGTTTCCCCAGCCCCAGGAGTCCTCCATTTCCTGGAACCTCCCTATACCAGGAATCCTCTAGCATCGGGACGACTAAGGCTTTGGTGTCCCCGAGCACCTAATATTCCCTATCTCCTAGTAGCTCCCCATCTATGGGACCTGTCTTCTCCTAGAATTCTGCAGTCCCTTGGGGGATGAAATAAGGAACGACTACAGGAAACAGAGTAAGTAGGGCCAGAATGTGCCTACTGGAGCAGCAAGGATGGGAGCAGGGCCACAGGCCAGGGTGTTTGAGGGTTGGAGCAGGGCCACAGGCCAGGGTGTTTGAGGGTTGGAGCAGGGCCACAGGCCAGGGTGTTTGAGGGTTGGAGCAGGGCCACAGGCCAGGGTGTTTGAGGGTCAGAGCACGGCTGACCTTCTTCCCTCCTTTCCTGCTGTGTAACCTTAGCCAGGCTGCTCATTCTTTCTTCTACTCTCGCTCTTCCTTAGTAGACTTGAGGTGTTAAAGGGAATCTCCCTGTGGGTTATTATGACGAGAGCAGCAATTATTACACAGGACCATCCTAATGATAAAATGCTGTGTGAATGTTGGCCATTGTTACTTTAGAGTTCTTCCATTGAATGCAGTTCAAGTAGAGGCATGAGATTTTTCTCCCATTTCCCGGTTTTTGGATAAAGTAATCTATCATACCTTCGGATTGTATTTTCCGAAGAAATTTGCTTACGTTCCAATGCCTTCTCTTTCTTCTCTACTCTATTTATGTTTGCATTTGCTTAGCAATAAATGGGGATCTGGACCTAATGGTGTTTGCAGATCAGCTTGAACACTTCCGTTTTCCTATTTCAGTTAGATGTATAAGAATTTGGAATTAGGAGTGATGTTGATGACTTCATTTTAGGATACTTGTTTTATGTAAGGTCCACCTCCCCCACCACCATGGGAAAGCAAGGAGGAAATTGCCTATATCTTGATTGTGCTGATGGTCTTCCATCACACAGGGGTGGGAAAGGGGTGTCGCTTTTTCGCCTGAGTTGTGTCTGTCACCTTCAGTCTGCAGAAATGGAATTTGGAACCAGGTATTTGGTCACTTACTAATATGATGCCACTGTGAGTCAGAGTTAAACCCCTGTCACCAAATCCTTTGTTTACCTTTAGTTTTTCTTCATTTACCTTTGTTTCCGCGTGGTGTATCCTTGTCTGTATTTACACCATGTACATGTAGAATGAGAGGAGGCAGAAGAGGGGCAGCAGATCTGCAGAGCTCAAATGAAAGACAGTTTAAGCCCAGTATGGGTGCTGGGGAGGGACAAAACCTGTGTCATCTGCAAGAGGTACCTGTGCTTCTAATAACCAGGCACATTTCTCCAGCCCCGGATTATTTATCTCTAAAAGGCTAAAGTCGGGCACTTTATTTCGGTTGCATAATGAAAATGGTAAATAAATAATGTGGTCACACAGCCACAGGAAAATGCTGTTTACTGAAACCACAGCAGGCGAGCAGAGAAACTAAGGTAGTTCTCGGAGGGTTAGGGAATGGTAGGTGCTGTAGGTTCAAATTCTCGGTTGTTACCGTCCATCTGGTTTACCTCCCGGGCACCTATAAACTAAAAGATGCTCATAGTATTTCTGTGCTGCAATGAACCCGAAATGAATCGGTGTATGAGAGTGCTGTTCCTCTGCGTGGCACGAGGCATGATCAAAGATAGCAGCCCCTTCTCTGCGTTGAGCCTATCCTTTTACCTGGAGGCCTTGAGGGGCACGCTCACAGCCCATCATCACGTCGCTACCTCCCTCCTGGGTGAATGTAACTTCTGAAGACCCACGTGTCACACCGACATGCCAAAACTTCACTGCATGTGGAATTCGGCCCACTCCCAAGAGCTCTTGAATTTCCTTTCCCAGATGTATCAAAGACAAAAAGATTGTTCTTAGTTTTTGTATGTCCAGGGTAGTCTAACTATATCTCACTGGCCTCTTTTTGGGGAAAGCTTGGTCTTGTTGATTGTTATCATCATTTGAAGTGGACCTTTGCCACCAATGGGTTCAGACAGGCTGTGGTCCAGCCTAAGACAGAGACTGGATTAGTCAGCCTTCACCCCAGGTGTCTCTGTCCTCACAGACAGCTAACGTCAGTTTATGGGCGTTCTTGAAGATCAGAAGTGCCGGAGTGGGCAGAATGTCATGGAGTGTGCTTGTCCAGATTCGGGTGGTATTTGGTGTGCTGGCATTCCCAACACCTAAAGCGAAAATGGAACTTTATGACAGTGTTCGATTCTGAAATTGAGCCCAGCAGGATGAAAAACAAACAATTTAAATGCTATGGACTAAGAAGATTTCTGACACATACGATAGAACTTGATGCAAGAATCCGTTTCCGTAGGCAGCAGAGAAATGGAAAGGGTTATAGCAGGAACCGGCTTACACAGCCACAAGAGAACACTGAGGATGGGGGAGCTAGAAATCCCAGGATGTTTTCTTGCTTTTGGGGGGGGGGTTTCAGTCTGAGTCCTAGCATGGGGAGACTCTGGTGAGTGTTCTCTTTCTGGCTTACAGGCAGCTGACCAGCTCAGCTTCAGACAGAAGACGACAGCTACTTCCCCAGGGTCTTTCCTTAAGATGGTCAGCACACGAGACGAAGCCCATATTCTTTCACTTGTATGGAGCCCTTAATCTCTAGACATCATCATACTGGGGCTTAGAACTTGAGCATGTGAATTTGGGGTCACAGATCCCTCCACAGCAATGAGCTATGGTCTGGATAAGTCATTTTCCTTCCTTCTCCTCCCCCTTCCTATCTTTTTATTACTAATTTTCTCTCTTCCTTCACCCTTTTCTCCCGGTGTCTGTGAGTTGAGTTGCATTGGCAGATACATTTTGGTCAGCTGGAAATATCCCAAGGAGAAGCAGAACCAGTGCCTGAAGATATAACATGTCATCACTTCTGAGTCATGGAGGAAGATAAGAACCCTGGCCCATCTTTCATGAGAGACCCTAGCATTCAGTGCAGAGTTGTGTGGCCTGTGCCCATAGCCTCACATCTGGGTGTGCTCTGACCTACGTGACCTTTGACAGTTTGCTGTGCCTTTAGTCCCTAATCCATCACTGGAGATGGCACTAACCTGTACCACGTAGATCTGTGAGTGCTGAGTGAATTCCTTCACATGAGTCCTCTACAGGTACGCCTGCGCTTAGGTGGTCCCATCTCCCTCACCTCTTGTGATCTCTCATGGAGGTCCGTGGGGAGCTTTGCCAGCATTTCTGTTGATCATGTAGAAGGTGTTTCTTTGTTGAAAGGACACATTTTGTACACACACACACACACACACACACACACACACACACACACACACACAGTCTTCTACCTGGTATCTATGAACATTTGTTTGTAGTTCTAGATTCTATAAGCATTCAATGGCTTCCCCCTTGATTTAGGAAGAAACTGTAATTACAGACAAATGGGAGAGAATATTTTTTTCTTTGAGACAGGATCCCATATATATTCCTCCACCTCCCGAATGATGCTGGGATTACAGGAGTGAACACCAGCTTCTGCTTATGCAGTCAGTGCTGGGGCTCAAACCCACAGCTTTGTGCATGCTAGGCAAGCACTCTACCAACTCAGCTAGAGCTCCGTCCATGACTACAGACAAATGGAACATGGTATAAAAGTGCCAGTGTTGGAATATGAAGGCTGTGACCTTTGATTTGGCTTCCAGCACCCATGAGAGCAATTATCTCTGTGCCTGTGGGGTCCCATCCCCACCATCCCTTTAGCACCCCATGACCCCTCTCTCGATGGTGCTAATGGTCAAATCCAGGGCCTTGTTCGATTTCTCACATGAGAAAGCATAGAACAGTCCACGTTTTGTCTTCCTCCTTAGGTTTTAAAAACTAAAGCCTAAAATATGATTTTAAAATTAGTTTTAGGCCTCCAGTAAAACTGCAGGCACTGGCGCGGCACCCACATCTCCACACACATTAGCATCTCCACCAGCTGGTACATTAGCGGCAGTCGCTGAGCGTACTGTTGATGTATCATAATCATCTAAAGCCTCAGTTCATATCAGGACTCGTTCTGGCTGGGAATTCTATTAATTTGGATGAATGGCAGTGACAGGCAGCCGTCAACTCCGCAGCAGCTTACAGAGGATTTGCAGTGCTCTAACCCACTGCGGAATGTTTATAGTTTCAATTTAGAGATTGCATAAACTTTAAAAAATGTAAATATGGCCCATACAACAAGGAAAGGATAGCTGGTTTTAAAACGCCAGCCAGCTGGCCGCCACTGCTGGGTTTCGAGTGTCTCGCTGGCTGTACAGCCAGGTCAGTCTGGTACAGTTGCCCTGCGGGCTATCCTAACAGTCCATAGAGAGCCTGTCTGGGACTGCGAATGTGTGAAGGTCCCAGTGCAGCTGACAGGGCCATGGCAAGGGCTCTGGCCACCTGGATAGTGACCTTCAGGACTGCTGTCTTGGAAGGACACTTGGGATGTCCACCTGCTCCTCTTGCACGGGGAGAAGGTGGCCCAGGGGCTGCTCCAGAAGCAGCACATAAGATGAATGGATAGAAACAGCTGAAACCGTCAAGAGCAGTAGAGCCTGTGGGTCTTTCAAAGGAGTTGGGTCCAGTTCCCCCACTCTACAGGATCTCCTGTCTCAGGGAATGTGACTTGTCCAGAGGACAGGTGACTCATAGAAAAGTCAGGAGTGGTGCCAGGGCGGCCGCGTGCTCTGGCCCATGCTGCACATGCAGAAACTGAAATTAGTGTTCCATGTGACATAGATGGACATGTGACATGCTGGTTCAGTCTCCAGCACCAAGGACATTTTAACAAAGTTGTGCAGTGTTTGACCAACAAGCCTATGTCTGATTCACTGTGAGCAGAACATGACTATGTGTTCTTCTTGATGTCATGCGGACCTCGCCTAAAATTCCAAGGACTCCACAGGTGATACTGAAGTCCATGCGTGCGTGGGGGACATAGAGGGAATGAGCGACGATGCCCAGAGTCCTGGGTCAGAGCATGATTCAAAACACCAGTGGCGTGGTCTTCCTTCCTTTGTTCTCCCCAACACCCCCATCTCTGAGTCTAGCTCTCTTGGTTGCTTTTCCTTACCTAGGAAAGCCTTACCTAATGAGTCTGCATGGATCATATTTTATTAAGAAGAATCATTGTAACGCACTTCTGTGTGCTGCCTAGACCCTGTACCGTAAGCTAATTTTCATTTGCGTTATAACTTAATGACAGCGGTCCCAGCTTGGGCTGGTCAGGGTTTACTCTGAAGCCCTGTAGATGGAGGCTGGTGGTGTGTGAAGAACCATTATGTCACATCAAGTTTCATTTGGAAGTCTATAAGTATACATTTTAAAAAAATGAAAACAAACTCCTTCACCATCCTAGGGACATAAATCATGTGTTTTCATTACCTCAAAAGACCACGAGAAGATGAACTCTAATATTTCAAAGACGACAAGCAATTTATATGAATGAATCCCAATTCAAGCTCCATTCTTCTGGAGCCAAAATACACTGCAGCAAGCCTTCGTATACATACCTGGGCATTCTGCGGATTTCTAATTCTCTGGAGGCTTTGAGAATTGTAACTGCAGAAGGAGCTATATGAAGAAACAGGTTCAAGATGGCAGAGGCCGCACCTGCTGTTTGGGAGCCTTGGGACCCTGAGCTTAGAGTGTGAAAACCTCAGGATGTGATTTAAAGGAGCCAAGGAAACTGTGGTGCTTGGGTTGGCAGTGCTGTCTCAGTGGAGAGAGTGCCACCAGAACAGATGTCACGGCACTGTGGGCTGCGGACACAGATGTGGAGAGCTGTCTGTTTCTGTGCATATCACAGGGAGAGCAGCCATGCAGAAGGTCATTGGATTGAAATTCAAGAAAGAGTTGGGAGCCGCCGATGGAAATGCCCTTTCGAACTGAATTACTCGCATCCAAATCCAGGTTTTTTAAAGGTCCGCTGATTTTGTGCTTTGGCTAAGTGCTGTAAGAACCTCTAAGCCACGGTTTACTTATCATGACATGTGGTACCTACTTGCTAGTATGGTCAAGTGGGTGAGTGGGGTGCTGAGATGCTCCCCATGGGGGGCTGAGCATGACGCCTTCTATGTACAAACAAGAGACATTGTTGTTCGCCAGCTGTGGGGGGCTGGCCCTCATTTCAGCAGGCGTGGGACTGTGTAGCTCACCTCGGTCTCCCTCCAAATCTCAGCAGATGGCAAGTTAATTAGGGTTCCACTCAGTATCTTATCAGGACAAAATCGGCCCTTTAGCTGGAGCCTGGATTTGGATGTGATCAAGACCCATTGGGGGGGGGAGCCCACCGGCTCAGCCTTTCCTTCCTTCCTGGCTCCGGAGTGAGCATTGCTTTGAGAGAGGCCACTATTAAAGAACTTTCTTTTTTAGGCAGAGTACTTTCTGCTTTGACAATCTCAGGCAGAATTTGCTATCCCTGTAAGAATCCTTCCTGTTTTCTGTTTGGGGTCTATGCACTCTTTCCTTGAATAGTGGCTCATTCTTTTGACCGGTACCTTATTTTTGTGTTGTATTCTTTCGTCTTCTAATTCTTTGCTCTCTTGTATAGCCCTTTCCTCTGTGAACAAAATGACAAAGCGCAGTGTTTATCCTAGGTTCACTTTAAAAATCTCAGTTGTCGGGGGAGAAAGTTTATAAAAATCTCAGCTATTTTGAGAGGTTGTTTTCTCTGGGTAGCCCAGCTCTTTGAAGATGTTAATTCTGTTTTGATTCTCTTTTTAATCAGATTTTCTTTCTGAAGCACTCTTGAGTCCTATTGAAATTGTAGGCTGTTCTGCCTTTCCCTGTGGAGGGAGCGAGGCAAAGCTGTCACTGTTCCACCCCCATCACTGACCTGACACTGCAGAAGCTGATACCTCCTTCCTCTCTTCCAGGAACTCAGATGGGTGACCCCATTTCATTTTCTTCCTCTCCCCTCCTCCTGTCTCACCATGTGCCTCCTTGATGGAGGAGGGTCATCTGTCTATGTGTTACTTTCATTGGTTAATAAAGAAACTGCCTTGGCCCTTTGATAGGACAGAAAATTAGGTAGGCGGAGTAAACAGAACAGAATGCTGGGAAGAAGGGAAGTGAGGCAATAGCCATGATTCTCTGACCCAAGAGGGATGTAGGCTAGAATCTTTTCCGGTAAGCCACCACCTCGTGGTGCTATACAGATTATTAGAAATGGGTTAATCCAAATGTGAGAATTAGCCATTAAGAGGCTGGAACTAATGGGCCAGGCAGTGTTTAAAAGAATACAATTTGTGTGTTGTTATTTCGGGGCATAAGCTAGCCAGGTGGCCGGGAGCTGGGCGGCAGGAACGCAGCCTGCTGCTCCATCTACACCTCCTACAGGTGGTGGTTCAATGAAAGCTAAACAAAAGATAATTGTCACAGTTTGCCAGGCTGTAGGTGGTGGCGTATGCCTTTAATCCCAGTACTTGGGAGGCAGAGGCAGGCAGATCTCTGTGAGTTCGAGGCCAGTGTGGTCTGCAAGAGCTAGTTCCAGGACAAGCTCCAAAGCTACAGCAGAACCCTGTTCCTAAAAACAACAATAACAAAAGGATCACAGTTTGACTTTCTACTGTTTTTGCAGCTTTCCTTTGGTGCTAGCTCTCTAGGCTGGTAGCATGGACGTTTTAGACACACAGAAACTAAAATTATAGGCATGACCTAGAAGCAAAAAACCAAGTCTACTGTAAGACACTTCCCTGAGCCGCTGAGAAGCCAGGTCACAAGTCTTGAATAACTTCCAGAGAACAAGGGTTTGATTAAATTTTTGTGAGGATTTCTCTCTAGGATTTCATAACCACTGCCTTCTCTGTTGTTTTGAAAATTCTTTTACTCAAGGCCTTAGATGCCTGTGAAGAATGAGAGGGCTTGGTCTATTTGGATCAAGGGGAGCACGCCATGGACAAATAACTTCTTCAGACCCAGAGGATGCGCTGATGAGAAAGCGAGCTGCTGCACCTTCCTTACACCGGGTCTGTGCTTAAACTGCAAACAGCCTGGGCAGGGCTGCTTAAACTGTAGCCTGGGGAGAATTCTGTTCCCCCACACAGTGACTCTGTTGCTGCCCCTAAAGCTAGTTTTATCTAAATCTCTTTTGGTCCTAATAAAACTCAAAAGGCCTCGAGTTAGAAAAGCAACTGACTTTCAGTACTGCTTGTCCTGGCTTTTTGGGAACCTATTCTCTTTGGATGGATAGCTTGTTCAGCCTAGATATAGTAGGGAGAGCCTTGGACCTTCCCTAAAGCAATGTGCCTTACCCTCTCTGGAGGAGTGGATGGGGGGTGAGGTGAGGGGTAGATGGAGGAAATGGGAATAGAGGAGGGAGTAGAAACTGGGATTAGTATGTAAAATTAAAAAAAAAATAGTTGGTTTACTTTTTAAAAAAAATTTAAAAAATAGATTAAAAAAATAGCAACTAACTTTCTTTGCTGGCATCCCTAAAGTCACTCTCTTCTACATGGGCCCCAACTAAAAATAAATAAATAAATAAATAAATAAATAAATAAATAAATAAATAAATAAATAAAAAATAAAAGAAAGAAAAGGAAAATAAATCCACTAAGCACCTTCCTGCTACTTCCTGTCAACCAGATACTATCTCCGCCTCTCCGAGCCCACATTAATTATAGCTAATTAACAGAAATGAAACACATTTACATAGTTAACAAAGGCAGCAGAAACAAATATAACATACCTTTGCCTATTTAAAATAATATTCTACCACAGTGGCCTGAGGGAAAAGAGCCCGGGTCTCCCTTGGAAGGAGCTGACAGGCATCCTTGATGGGCTGGTGCTCACTGCCTTCAGCAGCCTCGCTGTCAGCTGTGGCCATGGGTGAAGATTGAATCGCCTGGAAGGCAGGTCCTGACTAGTTTCTCATCTTGAAGAATGGTTGGGCATCCCAGCAGAGTGAGATGGACTTCAGTGTGCCTGTGAGCAAAATACCAACGTGATTTAGCCCCCGGCTTGGCTTACTCCAATCAATTCTCTTTCCTACAGCTGGAGTGATGTTTTAAAAACAGAAATTGGATTGTGTCACTGCCCTGACTCAAGTCCAAGCTCCTTCATCTGGGCCGAGAGGTCTGGCGGGAGCTGGCCGGCTATTTCTTTCCAGTCCAATTTCCAATAGGCGAAGCTTCTTGGAGCCGGCTCCTCGAACACCCTCTGCCATGTGGTGTATCATTTCTCTGTTTCACTTACACTTCGAGGGTCAGAAGAAACAGCATTCCCCAGAATACCTTTCTGCATACAGAGTCTCCTTCTGTGACCCTCTCAGACTATGCAAAATGATTTGTTAGAAAGTTTCATGTCTTTGGTAAAAATTATTAAAGGTTTTATAGGCTGTGAGGTCCAGTGTGGCAATTTTCTCATTGTTCTACCACAGAGCTCAGTAAAAACTAATTCATGTTTTCTTTTTAACTATTTAAATCCTTAAAAAAAAAATGGGATGGAGCCTATGTGCATATGAGTGAAGTTGCCTGTAGGGGTCAGAAGAGGGCTTAGCATCCGTTGAAGCTGGTGTTAGAGTGGTTATACTCCACCACCGTTGGTGTGCTGGACACCAAACTCTGGTTCTCTATGAGAGAAGTATGCTTTCTTAACCTTTATCTCCAGCCCCCAAGGATGTAGCTCAGGCTGACTTCAAACTCATGACCCTCCTGTCTTCACCTCTTCAGCATACACTACCAACATCACCAGCACAGCTGGCTGATTACGGTGCTTAGAAGTCATGGTTCCATGATTCTCTTCATTTCTATCTCCACAGAGACTTAAAGGGTTTCTTCTATAGTTTCCTCTCTGGATACTCACCCCGTTCCTTATCGGATAAAGTCATGTTCATCTTTTAAGATCCACTTCCATAATCTCCTTCTTTGAGGTAACACTTTGTCCTAGTCAGAGAAGGCTCAAGGATGTATCTCAGCGAAGCCATATTTCTGCATGATGCAACGCTTTCATAATGCCTGCTGACGACCTGCTTGTAACTCAGGGGCCCTTGCTGAAAGAAAATCTGTGTCTATGTTTCCATGGTTTCTAAGGTAGCAACAAGCAGATGTAGAGGCAGATGCTGGCTCTGATACAGATGTCAAGGCAGATGCTGGCTTACTATACTATTCTACCCACAAGGATATTCTTACCCTTAGGGTTCATCTGCAGTCATGTAGCCATGCTTAAATACATGAGGATGGGGGAAGTGTGTCCTGCTGTGTCCTGAAATAGGAAAACTCTCAGGAAAAATGTTAGCACCGAAACCTTCCTTAATACCTGGCTTCTCTTACAGCCCTTTCGCTTCCAGCAGGTTATCTACCACTTTCTATGGTCACACTAAAGATTTTCCATGAACAATAACTAAGATGCTTTCTGTGCCTGCTAGCTTTATATCAACTTGACACGAGCTATAGTTATCTGAAAGAAGGAAACTCAACTGAGAAACTTCCTTCAGAAGATCAGGCTATAGGAAAGCTGGTAGGACATTTTCTTGATGGGGGAGGGCCTAACCCATTGTGGGTGGTCCTAGAGTCTGTAAGAAATCAGACTGAGAAAGCCCTGAGCAGCAAGCCAGGAAGCAGCGCTCCCCCACGACCTCTGCATCAGCTCCCTGCCTCTAGTTCCTGTCCTGTTTGAGCTCCTGTCCCGACTTCCTTTGATGGTGAACAGTAATATGGAAGTGTAAGCCAAATAAGTCCTTCCCTCCCCAAGTTGCTTTGGTTATAGAGTTTCACCACAGCAATAATGATACAAGCTAGGACACTTTCAAAACAGTGTCAGGCTCTCTCTCTGAATCCTAGTTGCCCACGCAGGCCTGAAAGAGGTGCGGAGCTGGTGCCACAATTCCTTTCCTCTGTCAAGATTCCTGCTGTAAGTGAGGTTCCGCGAGCATCCCTGGAGACACGGAGAGGCACACAGGAAGTGGTTGGCTACTTGCGCTCTTTCGTTAAGTTTTGGTACTTTGTTCTCCTACCAAGGTTATGGGAGTCTTGTTAACTGTGCCTGTCCTCCCAAGACCTCAATTACCCAACAATAATTCTTATTTATAGCTTGACAGCCCTTTAGGACTGAAAAGAGAGTCTAATGTTATTCCACTGTGTTTTATTGGGAAATAAATCAAACCACTTTTCTTTCTAAAAAATAAACAGATAAATAAGTTTTCTAGTGACTCAGTGTAGCCATTTATTTCTGTTCTCTATAAATTAAGATATTAGGATGCCAATAATTATCTTATTGAAAAAACTGAATTTGACTTTTTTTCAACTTGAAGGTCCTTTCAGCTGACATCATAGCTAATAAGACACGTACGAGTTCAAATCCCATGTCTAGCATGTTAAGTGCAGTGACTCAGACAGATAATTTAACTTCTCTGAACTTCCATTTTCTAGACTTTACGATAGAGGTGATGCATATACTTCAATCATGGAATTACATTCGAATCAAGCTAGTCAATACCTTGGGTGAAACAAAGCATTCGGGTCAGAGCTGCTCATAGGCAAGCTGAGGCGGGCATAAAGGTTCAGAGCGCCAAATGCAAGTCTATGTTAGTAACTATCAGACTCCAAACTAGACTTCAGGTTTTCTGTCTTGGATTCCTGTGCTGTTTTTACAACCCCGTAAACAATTATGTAACAATAGTTTGAACAAAATGAGCACAAACCAATTTTTGAAAACACTTCTAGAAAGATGGACTCTGTTTGCAGTTGTAAGGGATTTTCATCTTCATTGGGAACTATGATGGAGAGCCGGTGACACTGCGACCTCCATCCCAAAGACAATATGGTCTTCTGTTGAGTCATCCCGTTATCCTCCCACCTGGTTGGTACACAACCCCAGTGTCAGAGCGTGGAAATCTGAGTTGACATCCCAGAGCAGCTGCTGTCTTCAGTCTAGGGTGTAGTGTGGAGGAAACGGCTGCAGTATCATTTGGTAAGATACGTAAGCAGAGAGGGACTGGATTCCTTGATCCCTCTGATGAGAGCCACACCATGTCCTGTGGATTCCCAATACATATTAATAGGACTCAGTTTGGTGGATATAGAGCTCCTTAATTTGATGCACTGAAATAGTTTCTTACATGGTAAGAAATCCACAATTGATTTTGTCTTCCCCCTTCTTGGGTTCTCAGCTGTGGTACCTCACCATGCATTTTTCCAGAACACTTATAACCCAGAATGGGGTCCAGTGCACCAGCTGGTTTTGCACCTGAGTGTTTGAATTCAATGCATCTTGCTTTTCCTGCCGACATCAGTGGGCATTCGCCTTTCACAGTTTCCTTACAGGGTCATGATACTCTGACCTGATTGCTCCACTCGCCCTAACTGTGTTTCTTCTTTTCTAGATATCGATGAGTGTGCAGCTAAGATGCACTACTGTCATGCCAACACGGTGTGTGTCAACCTGCCGGGATTGTATCGCTGTGACTGCATCCCAGGATACATCCGCGTGGATGACTTCTCTTGTACGGGTGAGCATGAAGACCAGCGGCTGCTTTGCTAAGTCACCCTTGCTCTGTGCCGTCCTTGTGTCCTCCCGTTATGTCCTCAGGCATAGAGTCCCACAATTTACCTATGGCATCTCCCCCTGCCTCACTTCAATATCGTCTTTTGAGAAAGAATAATAATGAAAGCAATTTTATCTGCATAATTGATTTCCACAGCCAGTATTTGTGCCTGCATGTGTGAACATTCATCAATGGGTGTGTGCATTGCAATTGAAGTCCCAGTTGCCTATGGTAACACTGAGGGACCAAGAGATGGTAGTTCTAAAAATAGCAAGTGTCATACTATTCTCTTGCTGTCATAATGAAATGTTTATTTTTCTACATATAGGAAGATGACAGGAAAGATAATCATTAGATTGAGAAGGGTGGTAGGTGCATTTAGTGGTCAGAGATTGGGCATTGGGAGCCAGTTCAATAATATTTGGTGAATGCTTACTTATTGTCAGTTTTTTGTCTCTTCTTTCTCTCCAAAACACTGGCCAGCCTGCAGTTCTGTGGTCAGGGGACCTGCCTCTGTGTGAGAGGCACCTAATTGTCATGTACCTAGTTCTGTTGTATTTCTTTGTGCATATATGCATGTGTGTGTACATGTATGTGTCCATATCATTGGTGCATGTATATACCTTCATCAACTTTATGATCTTGAGCGCAGCGTCTTTGAGATTCTACTCCCAGCTCCTATCTTTCTCCCGAGTTTTTGAATCACACATCCTATCTGTTATCCGAGTCAGGTCCTCCTAATATTTGTACAGTAAAGTTCTTCATGTCCTTCCATCTCTACCGTGTTTTAAAAGCTGGCAACAACTGTTTCATCTACCCAGTTTTTACAGATAAGCGTCTGAAGGCTGTGCCTGACTCCTTTTCCTCCCTGGGAGTAAGGGCTGATTGTACCCTGTACTTCAGTCTCCTCTCCAGTCTTGTTGACTCAGTCTTAACACACACACACTGTCCCCTGTCCCAGGTCTGTTCACTTCCTTATGGAGCTATACCATGCTCGTGGAATTGCCTTTCTCTACTATTCCACTAGAAGCCATTTGTGTGTGTGTGGGGGGGGGTCCAGAAGGAGCATTGGACCTCCCATTGCCACACCTTGGAGCTGGAGTTAAACATGTTTGTGAGTTGATTTTGTCTTGAGTGCTAGGAAGCAAACTCTGGTCCTATGGAAGAGCAGCAAGCACTCTTTGACCACTGAGCCATCTCCCTAGGTCCCCAGAGTGTATTTTTATGAACTGAAACTTTACAAATGCACCCAGAACTCTCTAGTATATCTTAGTACACAGAAAATACAATCTGATCTTTATATTTCAACATAGGATGGCGATTTTATCCTTTCTGCCTCTAACTTCATTGCGCAACACTCTCCTCCCACCATTCCAGGGTGTTTACCTTCATCTTGTCTTCTCTGCCAATGAACTTGTTTCTCTGTGAGCTGTCATCCCCTCTTGGATCTTCTTGGGAATATCTTCATCTTGGGTCTGTGCAGGGAGCTTGGTCTTGTTGAAATCTCAGCTTAGAAATGAGCCTTCCGCTGAGCAATGTAAATCCTGTGCCTCCCCCCATCATAACACCTGAATTCAGTCCCCTGAGCATGAGAGCATCATGTTGAGGATGTTTCTCATATAAGTTTTTTTTTTGGCTTTCCCCTTTATCTTGACCACGTACAACATTGCCCGACCCGGACAGTGGTGTTCAGCCAGTACTTGCTGAATGAATGAACATATTAAAGTAATAGACCATGGATGACCTTCCCACTTCAGAAACCCTCAGCTGTAAAATCTTGCTCACATCTCACAATTCATGAAGATTAGTAAGCCTAATGTATGTGAAAATCGTTACTGCAGCACTTAGACCAGCCAGGAGTGGATATTGTTCTGTAACAGATAGGCCTAAGCACAAGAAATTTCACAATGTCACCCTCACCCCACACTCCTGTTTATCCGTTGCTGATCAACAGGAGAGCTCTGCTTAGCAACGCTTTGGGGTTCAAGTCAATGGGAGAGTCACTGTGATGAAAACTGGAGGAAAGAGAATGGGGGAGCGGGAATGGGGTGTTCCCTGGAGCTATGAAATGCTCCCCTGGAGGTAATACTGATCTCAGCTCACGGATAAACTGGAATTGAAACTGACCACAAAGGGAAGCGGGAGTTCAGCCCTGTGGTGTCCTCTGGTAGAGAACCAGATATATTTGGTTACCCTGCTAATGGGTGCCGTAAACTGACTGGTACTTGATTCTCAACACAGTTGCTCCTGGCTCCAGAGACTCTCTGTAAGTAGTTCTACTACAGCAGTTAAGGAAGTAATTGGGAAGATGGTTTAGAAAGCAAGTAGGGTATAGTATGCCGATCAGCAGCAAAGGGCTTGCCTAGCCTGTGAGGCCCTACATTCAAGATTCAGAACTGCAAAATAAAACACATCCTCAAGATTAAGTTTATTGCGTTATGTAATATGAGGGAGGCTCCAGCAGATAGTCATTAGAAAAGGGCCCTTGATTTTCAAAAAAGAACACTAATTATTCTTATTTTTGCAAGCCAGAGGGAGCTACTGGAATTAACTGGCATGTTCACATAGGGGGGCTGGATCACTTAGGATGTAATAATGGGACGCTTAAGTGGGAGGGGAGAGCCAAGAGACATCCTTTTGGTTCTTATTTCTTCTCTCGTCTAATTCAGGGGCCTCTGACAAATACTTTCCCAGTAAACCATGTCCCCTGAACACTGGGAGCTCCCTTGCAAGAGGCTAAATATAGTCTTCAAGATGGAACCTGTCTCCACCCAATATTTGACATTTATTTATTGATGAGGCAGATTTCTTCCCTTAGTAGTGACTGGCTGATGTAACAAACAAGATATGTGGTAGATTTCTGCCATAGATACACACACACACACACACACACACACACACACACACACACACACACACACACATGTCTCATTTCTAGATGAGAATTTACTGGAGAAATTGCCGGGCTTAAATGCATCTGTTGTTATACTAGGAGTTTGCATACCGTTTTTGTTATTGACAGCCCTGATTCCAAAGATCACTGTAGTCTCCACCCTGGGTCAATTACCTACTGTTGCTCTTCACTATTGGTTTTCTAGTGTTTTAAAAACCGTATCTGTTTATCTTTCTTTTCTGTGTATTCCATGCAGGACTCAGACATCCCTTAGGCATTTAGTTAAGATTGAATGGGGACATCAGTATAAATACTGAAAAATTTCATGGAGCCAATAGTTAGAGAGTCTAAAGTATATACGACAGATTTGGTGATTTGTTCCGCTGATTGGTTGATTCATGCATTCATTACCTGACAAAGTCAATATGCAATCACTGTCTGTCGTGAATTAGAAAATATAGTCACCTAGATCAGGGGAAATGGTCCATGCCCTTACAGAGTTCATGGCTAATGAGGGACCAACTTCACATTGAGAAAGATCTTATTTATTTACCACCACAATACTCCATTTGTCAAAGCAGCCTATCTTCAGCAGCTAGGAGGGAGTAATGACTCCTGGATGTTAAACGCTGTTTGATTTTTACTCCTTAACAAATATAACAGAAGGGTCCTACACCACCTGCCCAGAATAGCTTCTGCCAACAGTCCTCTCAGAAGCGGGCACCTGGAACAGGAGATGCCATGCTGGTCCTGGAGAAGAGAAGTCAAACAGGAAACACACACAAAACAGAGTCCATTTGCTTTTATTCATTTTTTTTTCTTGTTGAGATTTGAAAGAAGCATGGGCCTGGGTCTCTGCTAGTAGAGCGCTCCCCTGACATGCATAGAACCTGGGGCCCTGTTGCAAGCACTATGCAAAACCAGGTTTAGGGAAGCACATTGCTAGTCTCTTGGGAGGTAGAGGCTAACACCGACCTATCTACCTACCTATTGGGCGACAACACACCCAGAGTTTCACACCGAGACAAGCGATCTAGATCTTGAAAGTGTAGCTCAATTTTTACTCCTGGAGACTCAAGGCTGTCTAACACTATGTATTCTACGTAAGTCTCCTCAGCAATTTTCTCTGGCGCGTCTGAAGAATGAACTGTAACCCATTTGGCTTTTGACACAGGGGGAGGTGTTTGCCTTGAAAGTTGTGTCAGTCTGGAGCGCTTTCTCTCCCGTCGGCAGTTCCTTAGTGGCCCCTTTATGAATCTTGAAAGGCTGAGGGAGGTTATTGGGGTATTTAGCTTCGTGTGTCAGAGAGAGACTTTTCTTTCCTGAGTTCTCCCTCCATTTTTGAAATGGTTGACAGATGGATTTGTTGGCTTCTGCCTTTCATTTCTCCCCAGCTAAACTCCTCATGCTTTGGCTGGTTGTTAAGATGTTATCATTAGAGACGCAGGAAGCTTTAAAGAGATTCTTGTTATTTATATCAGAAGCACGTGGCGGTAGGACAGGTGCTTGACAGGACTGGGCAAACATTTGTGTTTATGCCAGAAACTTCCTATGAGGGTAGGACATAAAGAGAGAAAGTGAGATAGCAAACACCCCATGTGACTTTTATTACCTCACTGAAAAGATTTTTCTTTTCTTAATATTGGTGCGGAAAAACCCTTGAAAGAAGCACATGTTTGAAATATTCCGATGAAGCTTAAAGACTGGTATCAAAATCTATTAAATTAATAGTTAGAATTAAACACTTTATAATGAAGCAAGGTTTGGCAAGCCCTGAAATGCCTTGTGAGGAACAGTAGGAATTTTAGGACAGTTTTCTAGAATATGTCTCAGCAGAAGGTTGATGGTATACACTGGATTTCCAAATATAAGGTGTTGGTATTTTTCCACGTAGAATCATGTGCTGGATGAAGTGGAGAGAATATTCCGCAGCTGGATAGGATGACGATGTGAATTATCCATAGCTGTCGAGGATACGCATGTGCTTGCTTAAGAAGGCTTGCGATTTGTATTGTGAGTTGTCTGTCAGCATGGGGGCAGGTTATTGAAGTGATTACTTGTGTTTTTGATTTAAGAAGAGGTGATGGAATGGTAATGATGAAATGAGTCAGAAGCCTACAGACATACTTTAGTCTAAAAACATTTTTTAAAATAGACTCAACACGTTTTCCAAAATAAGAAGAGGACATGAAGTAAATGGGAAGGACTTTGGGAGGAGCAGAAGGGAGATGGATAGAACATAAATGTATTGCGAACATGTATGAGAGTTTTAAAGAATTAGCAAATCTGTAAAACTGGAATTCCTATGCAAACTGTAGAGAATGGAATATGTTTATTACGGTGTGAAAAATAATTTATCAAATATTGACTAAGAAAAGTTGCAACAAGACGATATTTGCCTCTTGTTTCCTTTCCTCCATTTAAACAGATAAGGGGACTCTTATTGCCCACCACTCCTCCTTCCCAAAGCAGGAATGTGACTCTACCAAAGTCGCATTCCAGTCATAACCGTTTAGGAAGAGAGATAATTGTGCCCTGTGCAATTTGGATTTCTTTATGGTTGAGTTTGTAAAGGGACCTTTGCACTTTTGTTGAAATATCCACGTGTGCCATCAAGGTTGGGGGTCACTGCTTCTGTAGAGAACAGAGGAAGTTGACATGTGTGGAGAAAAAAGTAAGACTAGATAATTATTTTCTACATCATACTTGAAAAAAGAATTACCTTGAAATGGTGGTGGCAGACAAGCAGTTGGGAGGGTAGTGAAAGCAGAAACTCAAACTGTTCTGAGAGAAAAGCCCTGCTTCCAAGACTGTACTTTCTTTGAAATGGGCAAGACCAAAGAAAGAAGGGCTATGCGATGCACCCCTAAGTGAGAAACACTCAGAATCTTGAGCTGGGCCATAAATGCCCTGGTCAGACAAGCTGGGTATCTCCACAATGACTTCTATGTTATTTGTGTAGATTGAATATTCTGTGCCAGCACCTTGGGTATTTGGAGTCCTATAGAGGTGACATGACCCAAGAGAAGTATGGAGTGCCCACAATGACCAGAGCATTGCCACAGAAGCCTTGATTCTCAGAACCACTCAAGGGGAATTGAAGAAATTATACATCTTTATTGTTTACCTTTATTATTTATTATTATGCACCTGCATTACTTATACACCTTTGGACAGGACATCTCTTATCACAACTGAACAAAGGCGAAGTCAAAAAAGGAGCAAAGTATATTACAGTCTCTCTTAAGAGGGATTGTGTGGGCAAAAAATTATTGCAAAGTCTAGTAACTTTGGTTATTTTATTACATCTACATAGGTAATACTGGAAAATTCAGTGTTAATATCATGCTGAGATGAATTCAGTTTGGAAAATGCATGTTGTGGAGGCAATAAGGGAAGGTTTAGTTTGAACTTTTATGATGGAAGTCATTCCGAAGGACGTGGCCATTGTTGGCTTCTTTGTTGATTTAAGTGGAGTACTTTTTCTTCCCAGTCTGTGTTGTGAAGGAGCTGAATCACATGGGCCACTGGTGAATTTTTCTGTGCATGCTTTTGTTGGAGTTGTTTTTTCAGGAGGACAATTAAGCATCTCATAAAGGGGTTTGATTAAGGGTGCTCAAGCACTTAAGAATTGTATAGGCTGGGTTACAGACCTACCACATCTGCATCTGGGTCATGCAGTGAGTAGGTGTTTCTCTCTAACAACCCAGCTTCCCATCTTACGTTCTTTATTTCCATTCTAAAGATAAGTATGCGCGTGCCTGTGTGTGTGTGTGTGTTGTTTGTGTCTGTGTTCGTGCGTGTGTGCACACCAAGAGAGAGATAGGGGGACAGATAGAGAGATGGAGTCAGATCAGATACAAGGTTTTTCTTAAACATTTAATAAAGTGTAATGAAGTATCTTTTCCTTTCAGGTTCGCTAAAAATGTTCACTCCCTATCCCATTGAGTAGGTAAATTCTCACTAGTACCATGATTTGTTTATGTCGCTTGTATACTATGAGAATTTGAAAGACATTAAATTATCTACCTCTTTATCAGTATCCACATTTCGTTGTCAAACAATTGGAAGGATGCTGTTACCATGGTGTGTGTGAAAAAGAGAGAGAGTTCGTGTGATTATAACTGAATAAATCAAAAGCAAAATACAATCAGAACAACAGCCAGTGGCTCAACTGCCTTGTGAGGTAAACTTTCTCATATGGGTCATAACCCCGAGATATCCATCCCAGCCAGTGGGTTGGGAACAGTGGTCCCTGATAAACCTAGGGGAGAGAAATGGAGGATTCAAGAGACACGAGAAATGATGGCAAGACCGTATTTCTGATAAAACCGCCGTTTATTACATCCTCAGAAGCTGTTCTATAGCAAACAAGCAAGGGGGAGGGGAGATGTGTCAGGTCTTTTGGAATTCAGGCCTGGAGCTGTCCCTAGCTGATAAGTACTGAGGGTCTGTGCTTGTTGACTAACAAAGGAAAATATTAATGTTTTCTAAAAGCCTGGTGCCCGAAGGTCTCACTAGGCTAATGTCCTAGGTCCGGAACTTGCCTGCAAAGGTGAATATCTTAGTTGTGAACTTAAGATGGCTGTAAACAAAATATAGATCTCAAAATACAGGTCTTTGCTTCCAGCACAGAGACATGGCTTCTCAGCAAATTCAGTTGCTCCATTTCATCTTAAGCATACTAATTCTTCTAGATTTTTACTCTGTTTTTCATTCATGATGGTTTGGAACTCGATCATGTTCTTCTCATAGTTTTAAAGTTATCAAAACCTTTTCAAGCTCAACTACATTCTCAAGCTCATAAAAGAAAGCCCAATTCCTCCCTTCTGGTACCCTACTGACTAAAAGTAGTTTGTTGTGCCCATTCATGAAATGTATCTTGAAGAGGTGAAGAGAGGTTTTTTGAATAGAATATTTATCCTCTCTGAGCCTAGGGAAAGGAACAGCTTCTTATGTATACTTTGTCAGATTTCTATCAACATTGTGTGTTATGTTGTCAGGGAAGGAGAAAATTTGTGTGTAAGTAGCAAGTATATGTGTGTGGTGTATCTCTGTGTGTGTGTGTGTGTGTGTATGTGAGAGAGAGAAAGAGAGAGAGAGAGAGAGAGAGAGAGAGAGAGAGAGAGAATGTACATATGTGTTTCTGTATGTTCGTGAGTATGTGTGTATGTCTGTGTGTGTGTGTCTCTCTGTGTGTGTGTGTGTGTGTGTGTGAGAGAGAGAGAGAGAGAGAGAGAGAGAGAGAGAGAGAGAGAGAGAGAGAGAGAGAGAATGTGCATATGTGTTTCTGTATGTTCATGAGAGTGTGTGTGTAGATCCAAAATTGTACAGGCAACTGGCAACATGTATTAGAGTATATTCAAACTTTGAATACATTTCTGAAGGTTGAAATAATGAAAATAGCAATGTTCTTGAAATGATGTATGACCATCTGTAGACGAACATATAGGGGGAATTATAAATTTCCATATAAATCAAAAGTAGGCATTTTCATACATTGCTGCAACCTTTCTTGTGGGTCACCTGATGAGCATATCAGAAGCAACTTACTCATAGCAGCTCATCTCTGAGAGGTGACCTGTCACAGCTACTGACATAAAGTTTCCTTGTGGCCACTCATTTCATTAATTCTTTAGGAGGAAAGAAAAGACTGGAGACGCTGCAGGTATTCAGCAGCAGAGATTTGGTTAGTTTACATTGTATATGTATCATAGGATGTAATATATAATTAACATTGAGAGGGCCCCTTTCAATAGAAGATTCACACGACATAGGGTGATGAGATGAAAGGCAGGAATATTACTTTATAATTGAAATAACAAGTAGAAGTTACAGTTGTACACAGGCGTGCACATGGATACAAACACAGTTGGGAATGTTGGTAACATAAGTAGGAAATTAGAGTAAATGATTGGCTGATATTTTCTCTTCCTTTCTACATGTTTTTCAAATCAGAAAATTGTGGAAAGAGCAGCTGCTAAGAGAAAACTGGAGAAGCTTATCATCCATAAAAATCATTTCAAAGGTGGTCAATCTGTGTTAAGTCAATCTAAGAACTTCTTAGATCCTAAAGAATTAATGGAGTTATTAAAATCTAGAGATTATGAAAGGGAAGTAAAAAGATCAAGAGAGAAGGTCATTAGTGATTGAAAGACCCTCATTTTCAAGGGCAGTGGGAGAAATCCCCCAGACTCAATAATTCAGGCCAACGGATGCAATCAGCAAGAGGTGTTTTTATTGATTACACAGGGCCTGTGGGTGCAACAGCAGCTTACGCTAATTGAGCACCCCGGGCAAATTCAAACAGCCATATTTATAGGGAAAAATGATTACTTAAGAAGGTAGTATAGCTCAGTCGGGGGAGGGAAATGGGAGGCTGGTGGGAGGAGGTGAAAATTTGTTTTTTTTTTCTTTTCTTTATCCTCCTTTTATCAATAAAAAAAAACAAAAAAAAAAGAAGGTAGTATAGCACAAGCATTTCATTGGCTCTCAAATTGGTGGGCTTAGCTCATCCTGGGAATGGCCCCACGTCTATTCTCGAATTTCCCCGAAATACCATAAAGACAGATAAAAACACCCTGCAGCGAGTTGACAGTTTAGATAGGATATCTTGGGGGGATGGAGTATTCCCTCTCCTTAGTCCCGAAAAACCACAAAGCTAGATATAGCACTTTGCAGCAAGTTGACAATTTAGATAAAATGCCTTGGGGGGTGGAGTATTCTCTTTCCTTAGCCTAGTCAGTGAGTCTGCAACCCATAGATATCCAGTCTTAGCATCGGCTGAACCTGGGGGCCCAGCTAAATTTTCAGCAGAGTTTAACATAGTATGTGGGCACCGGGGTCTTTCAAGTATGGGGGTCTTTCATGATGAAGACCTAGAATTGTTATTAGATCGAAGTGATCTCATAGATCAAATGAAGGCCTCAAGATGGATTAAAGAGAAAACAGGGATATTCAAGATACTAGAAAATTCTGAAGATTCCATTGCAGATTGTTTGTTTTAAGACAGAGCTAAATGGCTTTTAAAAACTTTTACACCCATTCTGATAACTTGCCTATTGGATTTGGATTTTATCAGTTTATATAATGTAACTAGTATTGTTACATACTTGATAATTTTCTGAGATTTATTAAGTATAAATTTCCTATTAAATTTAGGTTTTTCAGGTAGTTTTGGGGACTGGGTTGTACTTTTGAGTATGGTCTTTGAATATTGTCTAATTTGTACTTAACTGCTGGCAAGATTATGCAGTCTTCCTGTGGAAGTTTAGTGTCTCCCTCAATCCCTTTAGTGATGTAATTCATGGGCTTTGAACTTCAATTATGGAGCAGGATTTTGATGGGGGAGATTGATTGAAATTGTTTTTTCTGTTGCTGAAGTAAACTGTTTGATTTTGAGTCAGTAAGATGACTTACCAAATAAATGTTTATTATAATATGAAAAAACTTTTCTTACATACAAGAATATAAAGTCACTTCATTTTTCCATATTTTTTTAAAACTTTTCAAAGACAAGAATATAATATCAGAAAACATGCCATTGAAACATTAGAAAACAAAAAGACTGACAAAGATGACATTGAGTGTTTGCCCAGACAAATCTCTCAATGATGATCTCATTAGCTTTTTTTTTTTTAATTGAGTGTTTGTAACTCGATAGTGCAGTGGTTCTCAACCTTCCTAATGCTACAACCTTTTAACACAGTTCTTCATGTTGTGGTGACCCCCAGCCATGAAATTATTTCGCTGCTGATTTATAACTGTTGTTCTGCTGCTGATATATTTATATGAACTATAAATATCTGATATGCAGGATATTTAATATTCGAGTCCTGTGGAAGGGCTGTACCACCCCCAGCGGGGTCACAACCCACAGGTTGGAATGTGCTGCCATAGAGTTCATTCCTTCTGTCTTCAGTCATATGGTAGGTGCCAATCTGTAGTAGGAAGGAGTCCGCTTGTTTGTCCCGGGCCATCCAGAACCAAAATAACCACACAGAAACTGTATTAATTAAATGACTGCTTGGCCCATTAGCTCTAGCTTCTTATTGGCTAACTCATATTAATTTAACCCATTTCTATTAATCTGTGTATTGTCACGTGGCAGTGACTTACCAGGTAAAATTCAGCATGTCTGCCTCTGGCCGCAGATCCATGGCGTCCCTCTTGACTCCGCCCTTCTTCCTTCCAGCATTCAGTTTCATTCCCCCCCCCCCCCAAGTTCTGCCCTATCAATAAGCCAAAGCAGTTTCTTTATTCGTTAATGGTAATTACAGAACACAGAGGGGACTCCCACATCAAAAGCGACTGCAGATTTTATGCCTAGGGAGGGCATATTCTTCACCTATTCTTCACCCGCTCCTTACACAGGGTGAGGGGTGAAGATGCTTTGTAAAGGCCCTGGCGATGGAATAGCCTCCCAGAGTCCTCCCCTCCAATGGGAATTCCAGAATGCAGCAAACATCTAACTCACTACAGATGCTGCCTTTGTCCTTAGGTACCCGACACCTGACGTCAGGTCCTACTGCTTTGTAGATACAAGTTCTTCTGGTGTAGTTTCCTAAACCAGAAGGTTTGCCCAGGCTTTTCTGCACCAGGGTTAAGACAAAGAGAGATCCTGAGGAAGGCACAAAAGATCTGGAGGGTTTCCTTGGTGAAGTGGCCTTTAAATCACAATCAGGAAACAGCTTCATGTAGCTCCTACCAGTTGTTCACTGATAAATTGTGCCAAGGCAATATGTAGTTTTTCTTTTCTCTTTTTGGACCTTGAGAGATTAAAGTTTTAGTCAGAGAGGTTGTGATTACAAATTAGGTTTCTTCGGAAAAGAGTTTAGTCTCTCTGTCTCTCTTTTAAAGAGAATTTTACAAACTATTACTTTTCTAATTCTGTGATTCTGTAAGATTTGGTTCCTGACCCCTAGGAGGTTATGGTCTCTTTGGGAGACATAAAATTTACATTTAAGGAGAGTAACTTTATAGGGCATATAACTGACTGCTAAAGTGTGAGATACGGGCGATAAATGCCAGAGAACACGGAGAGCAGGAGGAAGAAGGTAGTCACTTCGAGGAAGAGAACATGTGCCTCCCTTCCCCCCTCGGGCTGTCTGAGCTGCTGGGGCATTAAGCTGGGAGTTTAGGTGAGGGCTTTAGAAATAGGTGTGTTTGTGTTTGCTAATCTGCAGTGGATTCTGGAGATGACTTACACAAAGATAAAAAGTCCATGGGCTGGAGAGATGACTCAGCCACTAAGAGAACTCGCTGCTCTAACAAAGGACGCGAGGTCAGTTTCCAGCATCTACAACAGGCTCACAAGACTTGTATCTCCAACCCCAGGGGATCCAACACTCTCTTCTGGCTTCCATATGTATATACACACATGTACCACACCCCAGAAAAAAATTTATTTTTATTTATTTTGGTTTTGGTTTTTTGAGACAGGGTTTCTCTGTGCAGCTTGGAAGGCACTTTGTAGAACAGGTAGGCCTCAAACTCATAGAGATCCGCCTGCCTCTGCTTCCCGAGTGCTGGGATCAAAGGCGTGCACCACCACTGCCCAGCAAAAAATAAACTTTTAAAATGGAAAAGTGAAAGGAGTCGAAGGCACTGGAGGAAACAGGCCTTGGTTTCTGCCCCCAACTTCAGCACCATCAGCCTCAACCAGAGCTGACTTCAGGAAAACAGACTCTGCTTCCTTCTAAAATCTTGCAGGGAGCATTTGCAGGGTTCCTGGAAGAATACTCCCTAGAGTTGTGAAAACGCTCATGTGACCCAGATTTTCAGCGCCTTTGAGGACAGTGGCCGTTCTTAGGACGAGGCTCAAAGCTGTAAGCTTGGCATCTTGGGCCTGCTCCTAGAGTGCTCATTGCCATAGCTGGTCACCCTGAGGGAAGTCGGGTTTTAAGGTCTGAACATGATAGAGGCTGGTGGTCAGACGTTCAACTGAAGCGATGGCCATGCTTTCCACATCCTCCCTCACCTGCAGTGAACTGCTTCAGGAGGATGGGTTAAGAAGAGGACCAGTGTGAACCGGGCTTGAGGACAACCTTTGTAGCGACACAGAACATCCCTTAATTTAAAGCAAAGTCTTGTCTTCTTGAGCCTCAATTTTTAGGTTGTTATGGAGAAAACACTGAAAAAATGTTTTGTGTAGACATTTATTTCTTCCCCAGAAAGGAAGCCCCTTGAACTCTGAGCACCTTTGGTAGCTACAAGCTTTTCTAGGGTAGCATCTAGTTAGTCCTTAAGGGCAGCCATGGGACAAATTGACTTCAAAAGATGGATAAAAAGCTTGTTGGAAGTTGGACAGCAGGATGAGGGGTTGTTTTCTTGGAGACTGTCCCTAGTGGGACTTAGAGTATACAGATGGAGTACAGAAAGTAGAAATCAGTCAAGTCACAAAAGGCTTTTCTCAGCCATGACAGTAATGTACGAACACAGTAGTAACAGAGAAACTAAGAAGAAAACAATTCGTGATTCTCTATATAGTGAAAAAAAAATCACATTGTTACCGCTGGTGACTATTTTTTAAGCCTAACTTATTCTCCAAGCATTTCCTAAACTGGCCAAGTTCCTGTCAGAGCACAAGTATTTATGGTTGAAAAATATTCTTTCTCGTGGTGGCTGCATCATCTCAGCTTTCCCCATACCTAAGAAGGACTGACATCCAGTCACCTCTCTGTCTTCCTTTGGTTCCAGGGGACGTCTACGAGTCTCCTTTCCCCTCTGTTTTGACAGTCTTTGTTCCACTTTATATGAATGGAAAGTGAGTCACAGCAGTGCAGGAGATACACACGCTTCACCCGTCCATGACAGACAGAAGGAATGAGCGCCTGCCTGGTGTTGACTTAAACACATTGTAAAAAAGAGTAACATATTAAATATCTAAAATCTGTGTAATCTGTGGGTATGTACATGAGTTGGTGAACTTGCCTTTGTATGTATGTGTAAAGACCTCACAGACAGTCCCCCCAAATTAAAAATAGAATTATCTGAGATGGCAATTCTACATTGGGTGTACCCCAACAATGAAAAATAGTGTCTTGAAGAGATTCTTTTACACCAGTATTGGCCACATGAGAGACGCTATGTGCAGATATCAGGGGCTCACCAGAAGACAACCAGACAAGCAGAATGCAGCAGAGTTGCAGCAAGGCTGTTCCCTTGACAGGGAATTCAGGAACACGCTATGGCAAGGATGACACTCTAGCACACTAGCCTGCGTGGAGTAGGCCAGCCACTGGCAGGCAAGCACTGTGAATCTAGTCCTGTGAAGCAGCCAGAGCAATCAAACCATCAGAGGCAGGAAGTAAAACGTCCACATGGCCATATGCTGGTAGACAACATAAATAAGCCTGATACCACAGAACGGTACTTGAGAAAATAGTGAAAATGGTAAATTCTGTTGAGTGGGCTTTGGCACTGCAAAAAGTTAGAGTAAAAATGTCTCCAGGGCAAGATTTCATCCTGTGTAGAAACCAGACTTAGCGTGACTTTCCTTGCGTCTCTATCACACATTGGTCATCAACTTCTTTTCTAACTCATATTGTAACTTACTGATTCTTGGCTTCGTTTGTGCATCTATGAAATATCGATTGAGAAATGTTCTATCAGGTGCAATTATGTGTGTCAGGGATATGTCAGCGAATGAAGGAGGTAAGCTTTTGCTTTGAGTTGTGCTGTGCTCTGGCTGGGAGCGATGAACCATGAGACACTGAGCATTCTGGGCCGGAAGAGGATATGCACCATGCGGAAGGATATGCTGAGGGAGGGAGACCAGTGTAGGATGCGCGGTTGTGCCATGTTACTTGGAATAGCATAGAAATATCTCACTGATGGTACCTGGGAGAAGGGAAGGAGCCAGTTCCTTTGCTGTATGGAATGCTGTTGTCCTCTGGAAATCCCACACTGTGTGCTGCACAGTGGAAAAGGCACACTGTGTGCTGCACGGTGGAAAAGGCACACTGTGTGCTGAACGGTGGAAACGGCACACTGTGTGCTGCACTGTGGAAACCACACACTGTGTGCTGCACGGTGGAAAAGGCACACACTGTGCTGCATGGTGGAAACCACACACTGTGTGCTGCACTGTGGAAAAGGCACACTGTGTGCTGCACTGTGGAAAAGGCACACTGTGTGCTGCACGGTGGAAAAGGCACACTGTGTGCTGCACTGTGGAAACCACACACTGTGTGCTGCATGGTGGAAAAGGCACACTGTGTGCTGCACGGTGGAAAAGGCACACTGTGTGCTGCACGGTGGAAAAGGCACACTGTGTGCTGCACTGTGGAAAAGGCACACTGTGTGCTGCACTGTGGAAACCACACACTGTGTGCTGTATGGTGGAAAAGGCACACTGTGTGCTGCACTGTGGAAAAGGCACACTGTGTGCTGCACTGTGGAAAAGGCACACTGTGTGCTACACTGTGGAAAAGGCACACTGTGTGCTGCACTGTGGAAAAGGCACACTGTGTGCTGCACGGTGGAAAAGGCACACTGTGTGCTGCACGGTGGAAAAGGCACACTGTGTGCTGCACGGTGGAAAAGGCACACTGTGTGCTGCACGGTGGAAAAGGCACACTGTGTGCTGCACTGTGGAAACCACACACTGTGTGCTGAACGGTGGAAAAGGCACACTGTGTGATGAACGGTGGAAACCACACACTGTGTGCTGAACGGTGGAAAAGGCACACTGTGTGATGAACGGTGGAAACCACACACTGTGTGCTGAACGGTGGAAACCACACACTGTGTGCTGCACGGTGGAAAAGGCACACTGTGTGCTGCACGGTGGAAAAGGCACACTGTGTGCTGCACGGTGGAAAAGGCACACTGTGTGCTGCACGGTGGAAAAGGCACACTGTGTGCTGCCCTGTGGAAAAGGCACACTGTGTGATGAACGGTGGAAACCACACACTGTGTGCTGCACTGTGGAAAAGGCACACTGTGTGATGAACGGTGGAAACCACACACTGTGTGCTGAACGGTGGAAAAGGCACACTGTGTGATGAACGGTGGAAACCACACACTGTGTGCTGAACGGTGGAAACCACACACTGTGTGCTGAACGGTGGAAACCACACACTGTGTGCTGCACGGTGGAAAAGGCACACTGTGTGCTGCACTGTGGAAAAGGCACACTGTGTGCTGCCCTGTGGAAATCACACACTGTGTGCTGCACTGTGGAAACCACACACTGTGTGCTACACGTTGGAAACCACACACTGTGCTGCACTGTGGAAAAGGCACACTGTGTGCTGCATGGTGGAAAAGGCACACTGTGCTGCACTGTGGAAAAGGCACACTGTGTGCTGCCCTGTGGAAACGGCACACTGTGTGTTGCCCTGTGGAAAATGCATATGTCACAGGAGTAGAGTCCTCATGTCTGAATCTGGTCTGTCTCATGCTAGTCATTTCGCCTTTGTGAACCTTGATGCCACCATCTATAAAACATAAAAAATAACAATTTCCCAAGGTTTTGGGAAACATCAGAAAGCATATCTATAAGATGGAGAATAATTATTCTTCTTAGGTATTGGCAATCAGATTGATACATAAAAGGATTGGTATATGTGCACACATACATGTGCACCTGCACATATGTGAACTTGCACATGTGTGTACTTAAATGTATATTCATCTGTACACAGGTGCACCAACACAAATGTACCTGCACACATCCTCGGAGACTCAGGATTAAGTACAAGAACTGTTAAATCAATAAACTGCAATTGGTCCCTCTGTAGCCCACAGATGACTCTGGCTGTCTCTCTCTCTCTCTCTCTCTCTCTCTCTCTCTCTCTCTCTCTCTCTCTCTGAAGGACTAAATCAACTGAGATCCGAGGGCTGAGAGAGTGACAGATTCTGGGTCAGTCTGTCTTCCCCAGGCTTGCTGATGACAGAAGCCAGCCACTGGGTATATGGGGCACTACTGTGTTTTTCTTCTTAATAGAAAGCAAGGCTCCAGTGGTCCTCGCCATTACCAGACAATATCCCTTTAGAAGAGGAATGGAGTTCAGGAAGGGGTATTTCACACCCAGCATGTAGGAAATTCAGTGCCAAAGTCCTATTACTGATAACAAGACCCTCACATTTAATCCTACAGGGCAACTGTGGCAGGTCCGGAGCCCAGGCCAGGAAATCTCTAAGCAACCAGGCAACTGAAAGATCCCTGCTCCCCCTTCCTTCTTTATTTTTACGTCTATCGTTTTCCATTTTCTTTTCTGTTGATAAATAATTCAGAAAAGGAAAGAAGGCTATAGCCCTGATTTGTTAACGTAACGGACAAATACATTAGGAGATTGGTCCTTAGACACCTTTAGGGTATTGCAAGTTCAGCTTTTCATATTTGTTGGGTGGCAGTGTGTCCCCTGGGGCTTTGCAATCAATTGACTTTGTTTTTGTAGCCAGAAAGGAAGTTAGGGCTATGTTTACGAAGTTCATGGAAGGGTCACTGCAGGTTCCGAATGGGTGCTTAGCACCAGGTCTCAGGTTGCTGGGCATGGTGGTGGTGGTGGGAGGGGGGTTGCTCATCTAGGCTCAGAAGGAGAGAACAACAGAGATCATGGCATTGTGTTGCTTTGGAAACCAGGTGGATGGCCAAGAGCTTGACCTTGAGCCTCTGGCACCCAGCTTTGACTGACAGCAGAGGTGGGACACCATGAAGCTTTATGCTAGAGTCTTCTCATGTGCAGCGAGGATATGCTTATGTAACGTGGTATCTACCCATTCCTTCATTTCTGAAAATCACTCTATAGAAAGGAAGTATCCTAGCATATGCATATAATATAGAAGCCAACTCAGAAATAAGCTTCAGTATAATTATTTGGATTCTTCATGTAGAAGCAATGTACTGTTACATATATTAAGCAGATAATTGGGGGTACCAGTTGTGGGAGTTAACACAAATTGGGAATTGAACACAACCTAAGATCACCTGGGAAGAGTCTTAATGAGGCTTTACCTAGATCGGGCTGCCCTGTGGGCATGTTCATGACGGACCATCTTGATATTTGATTGATAGAGGAAGACCCAGACCATTGTGGCTAGCACCATTCCATGGGCAGGGGATCCTAATCTGTATCAGAGAGAAAAAGCTAACTGAGTAAAAGCACCAAGCAAGCAAGGATCCGGGCATTTATTCTCTCTCTGTTCTTGACTATGGTTGTGCTGCTCTAAGTTCCTGCCTGATCTTCTCCACACACAGAGACCGTAACCTATGATGGTTTGCCGGATAAACCCGTCCTTTCCTAGGCCGCTTTTTCCAGGCTGGGTGACAGCAACAGAAACAAGAGTAGTATACAAGAGGCATGGTGAATGCCGGGTGGTCCCCGAGCCAGTGGGGTAGCGAAGAAAGGATCTGGCCTAGCTCACAAGACCTACCGTGGTCCAGACCAGCTCACTCCACAGCATCAAACGAGTGATTTCAGCTTCAAGGCTTCAGTTCACCCATCACCTGTTGGAGAATATTAAATTATCGATGAACTTTCAGAAGTCTCAGGAAGCACACCTCCTTAAATTGTCGTTTTGACCGCTTCATCCGCGACAGTGGTGCTAATGAGAAACATGTGTTTGTTTGTATTTTGACTTAAATATATGATTATGCATTCATAATCGTTCTTAGCATTAAGTTTTGTTTTATACAACTTTATTTTAAACGTCTTTTCAATCTCATATGTATAGTTTATAAGGAGGTATTTAAGAGGAGCCCCAGACCATTGTCCTATTCTTAATATTTCATGGGTTTATTGGCTCAGGCTATAATGATGACAGGCACTTGTCACACAAATGATAAGGGACCCTCTTTCGTAACTTGAGGAGTAGGTTTCTGTGATGGAGTGCTGGAGACTCAGGCCAGCAGGAACACTGTTCTAATGAGAATTGATGCTCGTGAGCATGTGTTAGCATCATCCTTGCTGTTTATTTACGTGTTGTGTTGAGCATGTGTTAGCATCATCTTTGCTGTTTGTTTACGTGTTGTGTTAAGCATGTGTTAGCATCATCCTTGCTGTTTGTTTACGTGTTGTGTTAAGCATGTGTTAGCATCATCCTTGCTGTTTATTTACGTGTTGTGTTAAGCATGTGTTAGCATCATCTTTGCTGTTTATTTACGTGTTGTGTTAAGCATGTGTTAGCATCATCTTTGCTGTTTATTTACGCGTTGTGTTGAGGATGTGTTAGCATCATCTTTGCTGTTTGTTTACGCGTTGTGTTGAGCATGTGTTAGCATCATCTTTGATGTTTGTTTACGTGTTGTGTTAAGCATGTGTTAGCATCATCTTTGCTGTTTGTTTACGTGTTGTGTTAAGCATGTGTTAGCATCATCTTTGATGTTTGTTTACATGTTGTGTTAAACATGTGTTAGCATCATCCTTGCTGTTTGTTTACATGTTGTGTTAAGCATGTGTTAGCATCATCCTTGCTGTTTATTTACGTGTTGTGTTAAGCATGTGTTAGCATCATCCTTGCTGTTTATTTACGTGTTGTGTTAAGCATGTGTTAGCATCATCTTTGCTGTTTGTTTACGTGTTGTGTTAAGCATGTGTTAGCATCATCTTTGATGTTTGTTTACGTGTTGTGTTAAGCATGTGTTAGCATCATCCTTGCTGTTTATTTACGTGTTGTGTTAAGCATGTGTTAGCATCATCTTTGCTGTTTGTTTACATGTTGTGTTAAGCATGTGTTAGCATCATCTTTGATGTTCGTTTCCTTTACTGCCCCACGGGGCCAGAGGGGCCATGTACCTGCAGATGATGCGGTGACTCTGGTGCCAGTTGTCAAGCTTGGTCTGTGTAGGGAGAGGTTGGAAAACACTGGAGACTGTGGAATAAGTGTTGTCAATATTGGAAGGTCTGTCTTCTAGGCTCAGATAGGCATTGCTTTGTACAAAATACTGCAATTCTTTTATTCTTTGATCTGTGGAGAGTACATCCATGCTAAAGTTCCTGAAGTCTAAGTGTTGTGAATGACCAAGACCAGAGAGGAGGCAGCTCCTCTACCTGGAGGGCTAGGGAAGCATCTTTGAATAGCTTGAGCACTGTGGCATGGGCTTTTGTTTGGGTGGTAAAACTGAGCTGAGACTGCAGTTCGGGCTGGGTGGAGCCTAAACTTGAGGAAGAAAGAAAGGCTCAAGTACTGTTTAGACACACTGTCTTAGATATCCCGGCCTTTCATCTTCTGCAGGGAAGAGAGTCCTTCAAAGGATGGAGCACCCTTGAGATCCATCTGTACATCTTCAGCTCCTTTGATTTCAGATCCCTAATTTTGACAATTCTGATAATCATATATTCAACAACACATATTCTCTGAGTGTCAACTGTGTTCCAGATTTTTCTTCGTTCTGAGAATATGATGGTCAGAGGGTAGGGTCTCCCTCTCAGGTGGGACACTCTGTAGAGGCATCACCTATCCTTGTGCCTCACTCAGACATCCTGACTGGAGCGGGCCTGGGTAGAAGTGACACCCTAGCTCAATCTTACACACCGTTGGAGAGGAATATTTGCAGACCATAGTAGGCTGTTGTATAGAAATGCTTTGAGATGCAAAGTCTCAATTCATAAATATCACAGACCTGAACAGAATCTTGGCACCAGCAGGACCAGGTTGAGTAGCTCAATAAGTTTGTATATATTTTTTTAATTAACTCAGAGTGTGATCTTTTCATGTTTAGTGTACATATAATTGGTGTCTATATCATAGGGTGGTCTTAAGGATTAGATAAAATAATCTATGTGGAAGACCTAGTGCCTAGCATGGGTATGTACACAGTATATTCACATGTATATTTCTGCTAAAATTCCTGCATTCACTTCTAACTTAATGTTGGCCACAGCATCACAGTTCCTCTTTATAAAGAAAAGAAAGTACATGATCACTGCTATTGCTCTCTATGAAATGCAGAGAGTGCCTTCATTCTGGGAGAGTGCGGTTCAGGCCATCAATCTTTGTAGCTTCTTTGAGTGGTAGGAAGAAAATGTTATTTCTGTCTTCTTTGGTGAAATGTTGATTTCTGCCCTCTTTGGTGCAATGCTGATTGTCCATTTTAAGATTGACATGTCATATCCAGCCAGGGTTCAGCTGTGAAGACCTGAGGCAGAGAGGTGTGGAGTTGTCTGGTCCAATGGAAATATCCAGAGAGCAGCTGAGGCATCTGTTGACAGGACCAGAGCTACCAAGCGATTGCAGCTGTGTGAGGCAGAGTGGAGCAGACTTCGTGTCTTTGTTTCACAGCCGTGTTACCTGCCGCAAGTCACTTTAACTGGCCTGAGCCCGTTTTTTCATTGGAAAAATAAGAATGATGGTAATAAATGTGCCTATATTGTGGCATGGCTTGGGAGTTCTGTGAGCAAACAAATATAAAACCTGAAGTGACGATGTGACATGTGAAATGTGTGCTGGCATTTCAAAATATCACAGCGCATCAGTAACTCAATGAATAATGGAGTTCTCTTTCTTCCTCTTGACTACGTTGTACACTTTGTGTGTATGTGTGTGCTGAGAGGGGGAGGGGCACATGATAAACGCACGTGTATGTAGGTGGGCACCCATGTGCACTCATGGAGGTCAGAGGAGGCTCTCTTGGGTCCTGCTTTGTCATCCTTAACTTTATTCTTCTGACACAGTATCTCTCACTAACTTGGAGCTAGGCTGGTGGCCAGGAAGTCCCCCACCGGGCTGGCTTCACAGGAGTACTTGTGGCCATGTTGGAGGCTCATATCTGAACTCAGTTCCTCATGCTTTCATGGGAAGTGCTCTTAGCCACTGAGACGTCTCTCCAGCCCATATCTTGGAAACTTTATAGGGTTCCATGGGTTTGGCATAAAATATTTGAACACTGGCTTTTGTTTTTTTGTGAGTATGTGTTAGAGGTCTTTGTTTCAAAACTTCATATTTATTTTTTTACTACTGTATATTCATGAACAATATGGTAGGCTTTTTAATGACATATGGTTCAAGTATGTATTTCAACAATATTCACCCTCTGTCCTTTTATCCTCTTGTCCTGTTCACCCCATCTTGCTGTCCCCTGTGGCTCTGTGTAACTTGAGGAAGGACATTACTAATGCCATCATCATTTAGGTTGGCTTTCGTTTTCTGTACCAAAGCTACTGGGCACACTTTCAATTTAATCATAAATTTAAGTGTAGATGGTTTCTTCAACTCCAAATGATATCATCAACTCACCTTTGCAGAGAGATGATGCAAATTGTCTAGACCTCTCTGTAGACATGATAACTGGGCCTGGAAATTATATTGCTCAATTAGTGTTGTAAATTTCGCCTCCATCTGATTGGCACTAGGCAAAGACCTGGGGATGAATGAAGGCAGTGGAGACCTCCTGCCCCTTTAAGAGTCTGTGTGGAGGGAAATGGGGGACTGGACTAAGTGTGGGCGTGAGATATTTAACAGAGAGACAGGGCTGAGTCAGCTTAAATTTGTGACTGAAAAAGAGAAAGTTATAGGGAGGAGGCACCCATGTCAGGACCAGCAAACAGTTCAACGTGACAGAGAAAGTGGCAATAAAATTAAGAGTTTATACAGAAATAAAAGGCAAAAAAGCTTGATGCTTGGCAGTGTTGCCGTGGACTGTATGGCAGCTCAGGAGGCAAAGCCATAAAAATCCCATTCAGTTTGGCAAGAGGAGCTGTTGGCAGTGTCCCCGAGAGCAGAAGCGTCGTTGCTTCCATTAACAGGATTTTAAAAGAGAGATTGTGATAGAAAGTTGGGCTGGAAGTAGAGTTGAAGGCTTTGGCCATTAAAGGATTAGGAAGAATTGGAGAGAAAGCTGACGCAGGCAGCCAGGTCAGGTGAAAGCTATTGGGGCCTCTTTGAGCTGACTTCTCAGAAAAAAACTTGAAGGCTAGATGGGAAGGGGGAGGAAGGGCGTTTAAGCCCTGACAGGCATCATGGTGGGAGGCGGGCCACAGGTAGAGGAGCTGCCTCTGTGAAGGACCATGGAAGCCTTTCCTTCTAGGTTCTGGAGGGAGTTTCAGGGGATGGAACCAGAGAGAAGGGCCTGTCGGGAGAGCCATGCCTGTAGTGCCTTTATCTGTCCAGCGCATGGCTCTGCTTTGTTTTAGAACCATGAAGACCAGGTCTTCCCCAAGCAAATGTCAGCACTTCCCCTGGAGGAAGGTTTGAAACACTGTTGCCTGCTTTGCAAAGGTGTGGGGCAAAGTCGGTAGTATTATGAAGCGACACATCTGGTATCGCAAGCTCTCGCCATGGATGATGCTAATCCCTACTCCCTTGGAACTTTGGGGGAAATAACATAATTTCTCTCTCAGCCTCCAGATCTTCAAAGCTGCTATCAAGTGCCCTTCCCCTCTCCAGGCACCAGGAGACTGCGGAGTTAATGTTTCCTAAGTCACACGAAGATCTGTAATGTGAAGTGCTGTCATTACCGCCTAAGAGACACAGCGGTGCTCCTAATGATGTATTTATGACCTCATGTTCATTTCCATGGTGATGGCCTGTGTGTTTGTAAAGAGATTATGCATCCTTTTGCCAGAGCCAAACCAGAGGCAGCTCATCTATCACCCAGAGACACAACAGCACAAAGCAGAAACCAAATATACGATTTGTTTTGACCTAAACATTGTTTTGGGTACAGAGACTGCTGTAAAAAAAATTTCTTCTTGGAAACAATGTCTATCCTCTACTTTGTAGGTAAAATGTGTAAAATCAAAGGAGACCTGAAGGCTTTGATGGACGAATTGGCACTTGAGAAGTCTAGCTAAGAACCTTGAAATCTTGCTTTGAGTTGGCTTGCTTTATTGATGAGTGGTCAGCAGATTTGGAAAGTGTCTCCAAACAGTGGCATTTCCCATAGTGCTGTGAATCTGGATTAGAAACGATGGTGGCTTCTGCTGAGAGAGTGGCAGGTGCGGGGTCCCTCCTGCTTGCAGCGCGTTTCTCTTGGGGTGGTCATTGAACACTCAGATTCAATACCTGGCAGCAAGAGCCACCCCAGGAAATGTTTGAGTTTTCTCCATTACTTCCTCTAATGAAGACTATGTATGTCACACAGACACCGGCTTGGACGCTTGGCTTTACCCCCACAGTGCAGCAAGATCCCTAGGAACCTGGTCTCTTTTCTCTATTTACAATTTTTTTTGATTTCTGTTATGAAAGCCAGGGAACTTAATTGATTTTCAACATGAGTACCTATGGGTGCATTCCTGCCCCTGACATCTGAAGAGACAGAGAAGAGAGTCTCTGAGAAACTGGACCCCATGAACCCGAGCTGACTTTAATATTACCCAGAGAACATGGGTTCAGTGCATAGGTATCCTAATGAAAATCAAGATAGTTGTCATAGGTAAAACAAAGAGTGAAGCAACAGCGATAAGACCCTCCACAACAGACAAGAGCTCGTGCTTCTCAAAGCCCGTTTGATCTGCCTAAGGAAATGAAATACAGAGATTAGCTTTTCGAACTCTGCATGGTGATGTGGGCAAACAGATTGAGAATTCACTGAGCTCGTAGGTGAAGTACTTAGAACACATTGGCGCTTAACAGCAGCGACAGTTACTAAATGGGAGATGGGGAAGATGGCTCAGTGGGTAACGGCACTTCGTGTATCAGCATGGGAACGGGGTTTTTATCCTAAGCAACTACATAAAAGGAATGTCACCTGTGCTTGTGACTCCAGTGCCAAGGAGGGTAGGCAGAGACTGGAGGATCTCAGAGCCGGTTGGGCAGCCAACAGAGTCAAAAGCCAGCAAGCTCCAAGCTCAGTGAAAGGTCTCTCTCTATCAAGGGGATAAGACAGAGAGCCATAGAAGAGAAAAAGACCCCATGTTCTCCTCTGGCCCCTGAATGTCATACGTGTGCATGGGCATACACGAATACAATACACATATTCATATGCATGCACACATGCATGCACACACATATTACTTCCGTCCTTATGCCAATCCCAAAAGAGTTGGCTGCATTTTCTGATAGTCCTCCCCATTGACTGTTACCTGTTTTAAATCAGACTTCAGCCACAGTGCCGAAAATGCGCCCTTGATATCTACCCTAAGCTGCCTCGCCTCGCCTCGCCTCATAGAGCTCTCGCTTGCTGAAATGGGCTCAGTGTACCACCTGTGCAGGACGTGTACAAAGGGAAATGCGATTGTTTTGGTTCAGATCTTTCACGTGTTGCCTGTTCTGCACTGAAAGACTTCTCTTACAGTGATGTGAGCATTGCCCTGGAGACTCTTAGTTCCTAAGGAGATTAGTGGCCGGCTAACTCTATTTCCTCTGTTCTATGAATGTAAAACCAAGGCCCAGAGATGTGAGCTTGCTGTAGGGTTTCCATGGGACAGTAATGGCCGAAGTGGAATTTAAAGCTGGATCGCCACACAGGAGGAGATGTAAGAATTCTTCTCATTGTTAGGTTGGAGGAAATACATGGCTGACTACTTTCCAGTGCTCTCGAAGGAGTCTGCCTCTGTTTGAAGAGAGCAGAAATGAGCTGCTTTGGAAAATTTCATTTCCGCGGATAAAAAGCAGTCAGTTTTATCATCGGAGAAACCAGAGGCTCAATTTTATTTCATCTTTTACCATATATGCATGAATTGTATTCAAGATACTTGTAGAGAAAAAAACAATCTTGCTTTACTCAACTAACTGATCTTGAAAATCAAATTTGAAATCTCAGAACTCTAAAGAAATAACCCATAAAGGAAACCCTCGGTAGAAAACTTGGAGCTCTTGATATTCGGCTAATTGTCCCTTTAGGACAGTCAGAGGTAAGTAGCTTCCCTTCATCCCGGTGGATTTTCTCTTTCTTCTCTGAGCTTCAGGGTTTGGTGGGGGAACACTTTCCACTTCCTATGGATTGTTATTTTGTGTCGGTATTTTATCCTTCAGTCTCATTGTATAACCTTGGGTGAGCCAGTTAACCCCTCTGAGCCCCAGAAAATAAAAGCCAGTCCCTCCCTACTGCACAGAAATATAGTGGAGATAAATCTCGCTTCTCTGAATTTTAAATAAGGAATCTGTGGAGATAAATGGTTGCTACTGCTTGAGGCTGAAAATTCCAGGGAGAACGGCGAGGGAGGTGATTAAGGCGGCAGTGGTTGCTCCGAGCAGAGGGCAGACTTCAAGCATGTAGCAATCAGAGAGCGATGGTGTTGCCATTTCCTGGGCTCCCCTTTCTGCTTTTCATCTCTTTGTCTCCCCCACTCCTCCCTAATAGAGCCATGGCTCAAAGGTCAAATGTGTTGTAACGCATGCATTTGTGTAACAAATACCAGTCCTGTCTTCATTTTCCACTCCTTCTGAGTTTTACCAGCAAGGAGAGCTGTCGTTTGTCAGGTCTTCTGTTAGGAGGGAGCTTTTATTCCCCTCAGGAAAAATGAGTTGAGCAGCAATGAACTGTCCACAGCATACCAAAGGGTTGGCTCACCCGATACCCATTCCAGTATGCTGCTGTAGGCATACTCTCTGCGGTGTAGAGCCTGGGATGGCAGATAAATATTTCTCAGTTTCTCTACCTGAGTCCCCAGCTGTGACTTAAGGTCTTCCAAACAGATTAATCTTGGTGGCCTTTCCAGAATCCAGGTAATATGAGACAAGATTGCCACTTCACTGCTCTATCCTCAGGCTTTGGTACAGGGCAGTTTATAGACTGGGCACAGTGGGTGGTTCTGAACTGGATATTCCTAGTTCTGCCTCCTCTTGGTTGTTGGAGCCGCATTGCCTTGCCCCAAGACTCAAGTTACTCATACATGTTGCTGAGAACATGTTCCACGGATATGGAAGGTTTATGGAAAAGAACCCAGCCTGTCACAAACAGAGCTGCTTCCGGGAAACGGGGGTCTAGTGGAGCTCCTCTGAGGCCTCAGATATACATATATATATACAAGTAAAATAAGGCTGAAATCGATGCAGTGTTCCCAGAGGGGCAGCCTGAATGGGATGTAAAAAGTGACACGTCTCTAGAGGAGGATGGCTGGGAAGAGAATTCCTCATAGGGGCGGGCTTTAAAAACGAAGACAGTGCTGACAGGATGGCTGGACTTTAAGCAAGAGACCACAGGTGCACCACCCCAGCAATAAATAAGGACTTGTAGGTGATGGAGGAGAGGGGTGATGAGGAGAGTGGCCTCAAGAAGTTGGGGTGAGAGGGGGTGAGTGAGGTGCTCATGAAAAGTGCTTGCTACTGTCACCAAAGGCTTTTGTCATGGCTGCTCAGAATGTCAGGTTTACATAGCTGGGGTATGTGGCTCTCTCCTCTTCAAAAGCAGGTCGATCTACCGAATAGCAGTACTACTAATACGTGCTTTATTTCTTGTTTATTGCACATTTTTTTTCTGGGCTGAGTTCCACATGCAAACTTGTTTCATGAGAAATAAATGAGCACATCTCAAAGAATATGACTTTCCTGGGACTGAAAACATGGGCCAATTATGTGTCCCGTTCCCAAGGCACTGAAATTCATGTAAGCCTTACCCAGTGCCTTGGGCTTCTATGTCTGTGCTACAGCAGTGGTTCTCAACCTGTGGGTCATGGTCCATTTGGGGCTCGCATATCAGATATCCTGCATATGAGATATTTACATTCCGATTCACAACAGTAGCAAAATGCAGTTATGAAGTACCAATGAAATAATTTTACGGTTGGGGGTCACCACAATATGAGGAACTGTATTAAAGGGTCACAGCATCCGGGAGAGTGGGGGGGGTGAGAGCCACTGGTATAGAGCAACGTGAGAGGCCAGGCTGAAAACGGAGTTACTTTCTTTCCGTAGAGACTCCTATGTTTTATAGGCTTTTTGTGACAAAGACACAATGAAATGAAGTATCCATTCATGATTCATGCCTTAACATGGAGCTGAGTGGGAGTTTCAGAATCATAAACACATAATGCCTTGATCAGGTGTAAGCGATCCAGGCCAGGACTGGCGCCAGGGCCGGGAGCAAGGCGGTGAATTGTCGGTGGAGGTCACAGGCAGCGGAAACTGTGAAAAGAGGAGGATAAAGAACAGACTCGAGAAAATGGGAAAGAATCAAGTACAAAATCTAACTGGAAAGGAATAAAACGACAAAAACCTTAAAGGAAGTGAGGAACCTAGTGACCCCGAAGCCCTGAGCACAGAGGTGAGGGGGGTTCTGCAGCACATACTATACACCCTTGTGTTCTCTAGATCTGAAAGCCTGCCTCACTGAATATTGTCGTGTGCCTTCAGGAAGATCTCTTCAACCTTTCCGAGCCTCGGTTTCCTCAGCCACAAAAGCTGAAGAGTCATAATAATACCTACCATAAAGGATTGTTAATATAATGGAGCTAGGACCTATAAAACACTTGGGGCAGTGCCAGGCTCCGAGCAAGTGTTATGTGGCTATATATGTTTATTAATATCACTATTATCATTTTATGTGCTGAGCACAGAATCATATTTTAAACCAGCAGACATTATTATTGCCGTCATTTTTAAAATGGAAAAACGGGTCTTAGAAAAGTTGAGCTACTTGTCCAGCTAATAAGTGAATGAATTGGTTATAAATCCAAACAATCAATTATAGAACCCCAGCTCTTAGCCATGGAAACCCATCAGGGGCCTGGCATGTATGAATAGATCAACAAATGGTAGCTTTGAATGTGATCATCTGAATAGAGCTGGTGCAGAGGGAGCTCACCTAAACAAGGGGATACGAGACGTGGGTGTGCGGTTTTTAGCTCTAATCAAGTCAGATGCAGAAGCAGGATGACCACATTCGTGTCTGGGGTTCGGGAGGCAGACACTGAAGCCATCTAAGGTATGGGAAATGCAAAGACTGATGGTGCAGGTTTCTTAGTTATCCAGTGACAGAGAGACACAATGCAAGTGACAAATAAGCAAGGCTCAGGCCACCCATATTATTTGTGTTCAATAGTGCAAATCTAGGGAAAGATGCTTCCCTTTGTGGCAAACCTTGTCCTAGATAATGCGTTCCTTGGAGCAATGCCAGGATCAGGAGCCTCGTGAGTGTGCAGTCTCATGATTCTATTTGAATCTCAAGGGGAGAATGAATTTCCTTTTACCACAGCAGGGGGTCGGACTCCAGTTCATCTCTAGTCTTTTTCTGTATTTTCTCTACTCTGTCATCAAGGTTTAGTTCAGGGTTTTAGGAAGAGGTTCACAGAAAGCATCACTGTTCACAGACTGAATGTCTTCCAACTGGCTCTGTAGCTACCTTTCTTGGGCAACACCAGCTAAAAGAATCTGTGTTGAGCTTCTTAGTTTCATTCATGAGGACACTGATCCACAAAGTTGTTGCAAGCATCAAATTATATGACACATGAATGCAATTATCTTGCATAATTCCTGAAACCCAGAAGACATCAATAGATAATGGTCTTCTTCCTTGCTCCATCAACCAGAGTTAGATAGAAGGGTTGGAAAAAAAAGAACTTATCCCCAAGACATTCAAATATATCCATGGTAGATCTCCTTTTGGGAGGTGAACGGATATGAAATAGGAAAGTCAACCAACGCTAGCATTATTAGGAAACCCTTTCAAGTCTGCATCACTCTCAAATCTGCTGGAATGATAAACTGTCACAGCCTGGTCAGAGCTACCGTAAAGCTGTTGCCAGTGAAAGAGGCACCATTGCTTTCCCCACCTCCTGCCCTCTAGCTGAAAGCCAGCCAGCAGGAAGCTCCAGGCAGACAAAGCTCAGGACTCAGAAGGAAAGGAATAGATGCAAGAATGGGATGGGTGTAGGTCAGTGGAGGACCACCTGTGTCCATTCTGAACATTAGGGAACACAAAGGGCAAAACCTGGCTCACTTTAAGCATGCATCTAAGTGCATGTTCCTGATTTTATGGCAGTGAGGCAGGCGATGCCATGGGCTTCTAGAAATAGCACTGAATGCATTGATTCGAACACCGTTCCGTATGAACACTGATATTTTTGTGCAGTTATAACAGCCCTTATTGGAAAAATGTCTTCAGTGCTTATAGATATGGAAGATGCTGAGATGACCACAATTAGATTTACGAAAGATTTTCTCAGTGTCTTTGCATCTCTCTGTGAAGGATGTAGTACGTGGCACTCCCTAAACCAGTTTTCTTAAGAGTATTTTTGGCTCAATTCTCTTTGCAATATACTGAAGGAGAGTCTCACCTAGGGATGGTGGTACAGGGGCATTCATGACCCTCTTATCTCTGGCTGTAAGATGCAAGCTGGGCTTCTCACAGGGTCTTCAGCATTTAGCAGCAAATGTCTGTGTGTTAGGACAGCCTTCAATTTCTCTAATACCTTAGAGAAGGAATTGCTTTGGATTAGTTTGGCATTAGCAGTCATTACCTACTGGAGAGGTAAGCTGTGCAAATAGCCATCTTCAAGCTAAGGCATTGCCGGCAAGCATTTATCCCTCTTGTGCCTCCTGAGATAGCCGGCTATGCTAACATTCTTGATACCGTTTGACAAGAATGCTGAGCGAATATGATACTGAGAAATAGAGAAGTTGGCCCTGTCTTTGTCATAAAGGCAACTGAATAGGCACACACACACATACATATACTCACACGCACAAACACACACATACAAACACACACCACTTTGGGGGTAAACTCAGAATAATATTAGTTAAATATTCAAACCAGTTGTAGAATCAGTGTGTTGAAGTTAGCTTTAATTGTTTGCCTTACACAACCTTGAGCCCTCTGAGAAGGAAGTCTTCATGGCGGGTTTGCTCAGGTCAGATTGGTCTGTAAGCATGTCTGTAGGGAACTGTCATGACTTCAGTTGGAATAGAAGGATCCAGCCCACTGTGGTTGGCACCATCCCTGGTGCAAGGGTCCCTGAGCTGTATAAGAAAGCCAGCTGACCATGATCTGGCAAGTGAGACATCAAGCAGAGTTCCTCTGTGATTTGTGTATCCGGTTTCTACTTGGGAGCTTGCCCTGCCTTCCCTCAGTGATGGAATGTGACTTGAAAGTATACGTTAGATAAATCCTTTCCTCTCTAAGATTCTTTTGGTCAGATCTTTTTTTTTTTAATGACAGCTATAGGTATACAGTATAGGAAATAATTTGTCCATGTGGACAAATGGCCTTCTCACTTTGAAGTGTCTCCTGATCTCTCTAGATGGTGGGACTTCGTAGATGGGAAGTTGAGGGAAGGGGGAAGAGAGACTGAAATTTCTTGTCGATGAATAGAAATGACTGGATTGGGAGGAGCTAGGACTCAGCAGGCGTGAAATGTGTTCTTCTGGTGATAGAGTCATAGAAGGAAAGCCCCAGCTGGAGACTTTGATGGCAAACCGTAAGAGGTTAAAGCATTCCTGAACCTTACCTCAACCATTCCTTGAGCAGCTAATGGGCAGCGTGGCCCCACTTCTCTCTGTGGTCTACTAAGAAACTGTCACCCACTGGAAGTTAAATTACAGGGCACTTAGGAAATGGGATCGGGGGCCAGGCTGAATTTCCTTTGAGGTGTTTTATCTCTGATGAGAAATTGCCCCAAATGGAAGACCCATGAGCTTTTGAGTTAAGAGTTTCCCCTTGAAAGCAGTTCTAAGTGTGTACCTGTACAGAGTGCTCCGTCAGTAAAGTGTTTGCTGTTCAAGCATGAGGACCTGAAATTTATCCCCCGAGCCCAAGGCTAATATCGTCTTCTCACTCTTGGCGAGGCAGAAGTGGACCAGCCGCCTGGGTCTTGTTGGCCAGCTGGCTCGCTTACTTGGTGAGCTATAAGTCTAAGGAGAGATCCTGACTCACAAAACAGGGTGGACAGTACCAGAATGACCCCTGGCTGATCTCTGACTTCCCATGCACGCACACTTTACCCAAACACATGCACGTGCACACACACACACAATGGTACGCATGCTGGGTCCTTATGATACCATGCTTCCTCCTATTGCAGACTTAGGATTCTGTTGTTCTTCGGGAACTTGAATTACACGTGTTGTAAACTAGATGTTTGTTGAATTTGGTCAACTGTACCATGGGCTATTCCCCCACTTCTCCTTCTTTCTCTGTGCTTCCCATCACAGAGAAGAGAGCCCCAGGAGAAGCCATAGGATTTTTGTTCCAGTTTTACACTGGGACTTTTATGGGCTCTGTTTATGAAGGACAACTATATGCTTTATCCATGTAGTGGTTAAGAACACAGCCATTGCCAGCCATGGTCTCAGTCGGATTGCTGTCCTGGTGGCCTGGCTGTTAAGGGATGGTGAATCTTAACCTTAGTTAGACACCCCCTTTCCCCAAAACATTATAGGGGCTTGTATCACATATCTTGGATTCCCTAAAACATAAATTAACAGGCCTGCTCATGGTTTATTCATTGGGCCTATCATCCAGTCAGATATGTATCAGGCGCTGATGGAAAGTTAGGTGCTGTCGCTAGGCATCAGATAAAGCTGACCATGATGCATACATAGAGCTCAAGTCATGGTGGTGACAGTGGCTGCAGCCAGTGATGAGTACGGTGGAGAAAGCAAAGCAGGGCAATTCCAGCAAGTCACCAGGGGCAGTAGAAGGCCACGTAGGGGTGGCTGCTCAGGGAGGACCTTGCTGAAGTGGGTTTTGAGCTTCTGTCTAGGACTTAGAAAGAATTTCACACGTAGTTCCATGAGATGAGAATATTATAGGCAATGTGGCAGCAGTGCCCAAGGCCCTGTAGCAGTAAGGGTAAATATCAGCCAAGAGTCTAGTGAGACCTGTGGAGCACAGCAGGTTAAGAGGAGATGTAAGAGCCCCCGGGAGGCCCTTGCTTTACCTTCTTCTAGCCAGGCTGTGCAATTATCAAGCATCTTGTATCATTTACCATGATAATATCAACAAGAGGTGCTTTCAGTTGGGAATGGGACCTACGGAGTCATGACTCCCTGTTTTGACTCAACGCTGTAGTTTTGGCTGAACTGAAACCCCGCTTGGCACACCCATTTAGTTGCTCACCACTGCAGATGGGCTTCAGGGACTAGATATGCAAACACAGCAGGCGGGGGAAGCGGTGGCTCTCCTCTTCCACACTGGGGTTCTTGCGTGTTGCTTGTGTTCAAGCATCCTGGAAGAGCAGAAGAAATCATCGCCAATACTAAATCTCAGTTATCTGCAGTGGGCCCAGGACCACCCTATTCTCCCACCAAAAGATCCTAAATTGATGGGTCTGGTGTAAGACCCAGCTTTAGGTATTTTCCTCAAAGCTGGTGGAATGCCATGTGGTTCAGCTGTGCCGCCTGGCCTGTTCTTCTGGGCTGGAGAGATACGCGCTGCCATTTCACTGCTGTTTATTTTTCCCCAAAGCATTATGATTTTGGCTTCAGAATCAAGATCCTTTATTAAACTGCAAAGACCTGCTCTTCCGGTGATAACACAAGGATTTCTACTGACAGATGTGTCTGTGGTGTGAGCGGATACGTGTGTCTTAATCGTATGCTTGTGTGCTATATGGGTGTAGTTTATTTTGTGATCTGTGTCTGTGTGTGGGGTGCATTAGATACAGTTTGTATAATATGGTATGTTTGTATATGGTATAAGAGTTTTATGTGTGTGTGTGTGTGTGTGTGTGTGTGTGTGGTTACGTGTGGTGTGGAATGTGCCTGACTGGCAATCTATGTTCTGTGACGTCGGTGTCCATGGTGCTGATTGTGACTCAGAGAGACCTCGTATATCCTCAGCCACTCATCCGTAATGACCTTGTTAAGTGATTTTTCTTCTCTGAGCTCTAATTTCTACTCTGAAATTTGGAGTTGATGGGTTATCAGCCTCATGTGCTCCTTGTGAGATTACTTGGGATATTGCTGTGTGCTTAGTCCCATGATCACCGCAAGCAAGCCCTCCTTAGCAGTCTTCAGATGAGCTTCCATTGCCTTTCTCTGTCCCACATGTATCAGTTAAGTGGAAACAGTGTCACTGACGAGCAGTACTTGGGCAAGAGTTACATGAGGTGCTGTCCTCAAGCGTTCAAGTGAGTGCTGAAGAAAGTGGGGTCCTTGGCAGTTCTCACTGGGTTGAGGTAGCTTTCTCCATCGTCTGCCCTCCCTGAATTCTTTACTCCTGACGAATGGCAATATATTGTTCCTTCCCAGTCTTGGCTGTGACCCCTAGTTGACAACCGGGCATAGACACCTGCTCCTCCAGGGAAAGATCTCGTGGAATATTGGAGTGTTTGGACTACTCACGAACTTTCTAGGACCCTGGTCTGCCTTGTCCCCCTTCTGAATGTTTTCAACCTGCAGGAGGTGATGGGGGAGGACAAAGCTTTTGGTTTACACAAACGTTTGTTGTCTGACAGTGGTTGCATCTGTGTACTTGAGAAAATTTATATTTTTAATCTAGTGGCTGATCCTGCCGCCACTCATCCGTCAGGGTCCCCCGCTATGGGTTTTTGGCAGGTGGTGTGTTTCCATTTGACGCTGATTAAAACTCCAACGCCATTGCTCAAAGTGAAATGCATACCGAACCTTGACCCAGCAAAGACAGGTCTGGCCAAGAGATGCCATTTCAAATATGTTTTTGAAAAAAATGTAGTCCGCATTTGTTTTCTTGTCAGAAAGGTGCGTGAGGAAGTGACAAAGATGGAGCTGGAAACAGCGTGGACCTTGATGCATTCTAGTCAGACTGGGGACCCTTAGGTGGGCATCTATTGCTGTGTGAGCTTGTCGAGCCCAGTCTTCTTTTCACTTCAAAACAGGCGATTATAAAATGGTCATTAAATTTAGAATTCCATCCATCGAGTTTCATTTTAATTAAACCGAAATATGCAAGCAGGAAATCACATGAATTATTTTCTTTCCAAGAACGAGCCTGAGAATAAAATATTTCAGGCATAAGATACTTTATATCCTTGTATTCCTTTTAAAGATATCTATTCCCAGGGGCACTTACCTAACTATAGCTGAATTATATTAGAGGTTGGCCTCAATTGCTTCCCTGCTTCCTTATATTTACATAGACTTTCTCAAAGAAAATCTCAATCATATTCCTGGTTGGTTTTCTGCTATTTTCATATTTGTTACCTTGTAATACCTTATGGTGACTCTGTGGAGTATTTTTCCGAAATCTGTGTGATCCTTCCTTCCTGCCGAGGCAGATGGCTCGAGGCAGTTGGGCCTTTTTATGTTCCTCTTAACCTTCTTAGAAGAGATGGATTTCAGTCCAGGCATTTAAAATGTAATCGTGTTTTTATCAGGTATTTTATAAATCATAAAATTGCTAGTGTGTTAAATAGAATTTTTTTATTTAACCAGATGGACCATTCATTAAATCCATCGGAGGTTAGAAGACATGCTTTGCAAAATTAAAAAAATACTCAGTTTGGAATTTTGTTGTGTGTGAGTCAATGCTGTGGTGTGTGTGTGTGTTGTGTGTGTGTGTGTGTGTGTGTGTGTGTATGTGTCTGCATGTGGGTATGAGAGACAGAGACAGAGAGACAGAAAGGGATACTATTATAGTGGAGAATAAATTAATATTCACTGATTTCAAACCCAAGTTTGGTACCTACCAGGCAACTAGTCTCCTTGACTACACTCCAAGCCTCTGGTTGTTTGAAGGAATGACAGTGCCCCTCTTCAGCTCAGATATCTGAAAGCTTGGTCCTCAGTTGATGGTTCTGTTTGCATGGGTTTAGGTGTGACCTTCCTAGAGGAAATATGTCACCGGGAACAGGCTGTGATGTTTCAAAAGCCTTACACCACTGCCGGTGTGCTCTCTGTCCTATGCTGTGGTTCGGGGTGTGAGGCCTCAGCTTCTGCCCCAGCTGGTATGTCTGCAGCCTGCTGCCTCTCCTCCACCGTCATGGACTCTATCCATCTGAAACCATAGGCCCAAATTAGCTCTTTCTTCTCTAAGCTGCCTGGGACATGGTGTGTCATTACAGCAACAGAATGTAACACAGTCTTTATTTACTTCTTTTGAAAGTTGATTACTGAGAACTTGTTATAAACAGGGCATGATCCTATGCACTGGGGACTCAAAGACAAGGGCACAGATATGTCTGTCTGTCCTTTTGTCCCTCATCATCATTGGAGTTTTAGGAGATGGATAAAGACTGAAAGAAAGGAACCAACCCTTACTGCCTAAACCATTTCCAGACAGCTGGGTTTGTCAGCACGCATTGTTTATAATAGTCATGCATGCTAAGTCAATGAGATAAGTTTTTCCTCATTTTTCTTGAGAGGAAAATTGAAGGTCAGTTTCTGGAGATGATACCATGGATAGGAACTGCATCAAGTGCTGTCTGACTTCAGAGTTCATACTTTCTCTTCCGTTGTGCTTTTTCTCTCTGAACGTTGAGGAGTGTGCTTATCCATTAGAAATTCTATTCACAGCTCTTGGCCCAAGCCTATGATTCATCCAGCTTTTCTGTGGGATCGAGAGCCCTGCTCTGGGCAGTGTTAGAGAACTCACATGTGACAAAATGCATGGCTCTTTCTTTCTTTCTACTTAGTGAAGGGGGAAAAAAGCATGCAATGGAAGTAGATTGCCCAGATAACAGGGCATGTGACTACATGGCTTGTGTTAAAAGTTGTGATTGCTCTGTGATCTATTGTGGAGAAAACTTTCATCCTGAAGGTTTAATAACCTGTTGATGATGAGACGGAGTGGGTGGTTTTCTACACCTCACTTCTGTATCTTCTTCAGGCTTTCATTTCTTAAAACAAATGTATACATCTCAGAGAATTTTTTGTTTTTGCCTTGTGGGTGAAGTGGCATGCGATCTAGATTGAACGATGGCTGGTCTGAGATTTGATGTGGCAAGAGAAGTCTACCTTTATAGACAATCTCTGAAGAGTCAAAGAGAGGAGATCTGACCTCACGAAATCGTGGCTGTCACCTGCTAGGCTTTAGGCTATGTTCTGAGAAACTGGAGAATAAACTGCAGGTTCTTTTTCTCCTTTAATAAGTATGTACTTGGGACCATTTTCCTCTTACTGGGTTGCCTAGTCTAGCCTTGGTATGCGGCTTTGCACCCAGTCTTATTGTACCCCACTATGCTGTGTTCAGTTGCTATCCCCGAGAGGCCTGCTGGACTATACTCTTAAACTGAAATAAACCTTTCCTCTCTAAGGTTAATTTTTTAGGTATTTCATTACAGTGACAAGGAAAGTTCCTAACACAGTCAGTTCTCTATCATGCCAGCAAAATGCATGAAGCAATCAACTTAAAAATAGAAGCGGTTTGCGCAGAGTTTTGGAACCTTGATTCCATGGACAGTTTCCTTGTGGGTGTCAGTCCTAGGATGAGGTGGCAATATCTTAGCAAGAGCAGTGAGGGGAGGAATTTCTGACACTCATAAGTAAGGAAGGGCAGCCAGGAGCCTGAGCCCAACTATGCCATCCAAGGGCATGCTCTCATTGACCTAGAGTCCTCCACCAGACCTTACCTTACCTGAGCACATGTTCCCCTGGGGCTCATTCCAGATCTGCAGTACATCATAGACCATGCCATGGGGAATCATGTTGTGCTCAAAGAAGAGCTTACAGGACTTAGCTTGGCTGATAGGACCCTTGTCTAGGAAAGCTTCCTTGTCACGTTCGAGCAGAAAATTCACACGGACAGCAAATGATTGTTCCAGGTAAGGAAGTGTCATGAATCAAGTCAGTAAGGAAAGAGAAGGAAGGTTTTGTCTGAGATAAAAGCTGCAGTCTTGTTGAGCCATGGGTTTAGGTGCTGATGAGAGTGAAGTCTTCAGAGACTGACTCTCAGACTCTAACTCACCGGCATGGATGATGAATGGCTTTACTCACCAGATGTTACTTGTTCACTTTAAGTAGATGGAGGAGGGAAGCTTTGAAATTGTGCTGAAAATAACCAGGGCTTGGGTAGACGCACATGGTGGAAGCTTCTGAAACACTGGACATGGAGATGTGCGGTTTGGGGATGTCACAATAAGACTGTCATTTAAAAATGTGAAGTCCATGTATGTGGAACACAGTAACAGTACACAGGGTCAATGTGTGTGTGGTGTCCTGTGTTCAGTCCCTAGCCCCAAAACAAACATGGAAATGTATGGACTTAAAACAGAGGACCTAGGACTTACCACAGGGCAGGGAACCCTGACTGCTCTTTGGACTGAAGAGGGAGGGGGAGAGGAGTGGGGAGAAGGGGAGAGGGGTGGGAGGAGGGGGAGAAGAGTGGGAGGAGGGGGAGAAGAGTGGGAGGAGGGGGAGGGAAAGGGGAGGCTGGGAGGAGGTGGAAATTTGTTTTTTTTCTTTATTCTTTTATCAATTAAAAAAAATAAAATAAAATAAAAACAGAGATAGCACAGACCAGAGCTTGAGACAATCAGCACATAAGTCATTGAGGGCTAGGAAAACAGCCAAGGAGACTGTGGTGACCCTAAAGAGTAAGAACACCTGTAGTTTATTCTTTTGAACTGAAGGGGGAGGAAACAAAAGACTGAGAGGTCAAAGGACATGCAGTGTGCCTCGGTTTCCTCTGGAGGACTGTATTGTGACCCCTAAGAATGGGATGCAGAGAGGACACAGAAGTCATAACATGTTGGTGCCTTAGCTTAACAGTCAGGACTGCCCCGTGGCCCTTGCTCGGGATTCTTCTTTAGCATAAGAATGCATTGTGAACCACGTGAGAGGCAGTGAATTGAAGTCATAGATGCAGAGTAGGAGGGTGTGGGAGAGTGCTCTGGAGATGAAGACAGACGATATCACTAAACATTTCCAAGACTTTGGGTAGAAATAACTTATGGGGAGGGGAAAGAAGAGCCGCAAGAGTCAGCGATACAATTGACTTGACTAAGACACTCAAGAAAACTTCTTGGGTAAAAGGAAAAATTACAAGCAAGAGGGTAAAGGCTTAGGAAATGCTCTCAGTGTAGAGATGAATTAGACAACATGAAACGTTCTCACCTTGGGAAGAACAGGAATCAAGAGGAGGGAAGAGATAAGTTATATCAAAAGATGGAAGCTCGGGGGCTGGAGAGATGGCTCAGAGGTTAAGCACATTGCCTGCTCTTCCAAAGGTCCTGAGTTCAATTCCCAGCAACCACATGGTGGCTCACAACCATCTGTAATGGGGTCTGGTGCCCTCTTCTGGCCTGCAGGCATACACACAGACAGGATATTGTGTACATAATAAAATAAAATAAAATAAAAAAAAGATGGAAGCTCATCACTGGGCCAGTGGGCGCTGGGCTGAGGGTCTGTGAGTCCGACTGGAATCTTAAGGCATCTCCTGGGAATGAAGAGAATGAAAATTTGAAAACAGCAAGAAATGTAGGGATAGGATCTCCCCTGAAGGGGAAAAAAATTCTTCATTTGGAGTGTTGCAGATCAAGCTGGAATTGGAAAAGTGAGTATCTTGAGCAAACCAAGCTGTTGGGCAAGTGATTGTTTTCCTCAGGATACAGTTGTCCACACTGTCCTAAAAGAGACTGTCTTTAGGACTGAGCCTTCCCTGGGAGCAGGGAGTTGTGTTTGGGGGGGCAGGCAAGTGTGTAAGTGGTACTCATCTAGACTAAGTAGCCGCACAGCAGGGGAAGCATGGGTGGAGCAGGGCTACAGAATAAAGAGAAGTGAGAACAGGAGTAACGGAGATGAAGCTGTGCATGGAGATAAAGTTCTAGTGCAAACCTGGGATCCTGGAGCTTAAGATTCCTTATGTGGGTCCCCTCCAGGTGATGGCAATAGCCAGAAGGCAGCGATGCAAGGGGCATGCTGAAGGGAAGTGATGTAAAAACTCTTAAAGATGCTATAACTTGAAAATACCCTGGCTGGTGGGCTTTCCAGGAAGATTGGGCAGGGCAGGAGGGGGGCATTGAATCGGTTGTATGCATGCTAAAACAAAGTTTGAAAATCCCAGCCTCTTGAATATTTGCCTTGTCTTTGCTGACTCATTCAACTTGAATATCTGTTTGTCATTTAAGATTTTCTCCCCACACAAGTAGAAAATACAGATTAGTTATATTTATTTGCAATGGAAAATTATAGAAGCCTATTACAGCAAACATTGGGCACGGAGGCAAGTCATCAATATGGAATGAATTAAAATGTTTACCGCCGACTCCTGCATTTTGCAAGCTCACACTGACGATTGACAGAGTACATGCACTTATCTTTATAGTTCTTGGTACAGTGGTTCTTGCTGAGACACCGGAAAGCAAATTGTCTCTGCCTCAAATGAAAACCATAATCTTAAATTGATTATGTATGTTAGTGGTTCAATTCTGAATTCATGTTTCTGAGATTCTGCTCTTCACTAACATTACTTCTTTTCTTTGGAGGAGCAATATGACATAAGACTTTAATGCAAACTCTGGAGCTGATCTGCTGCACGCGCACCCTGCTGCCATCCCTTACCTTACGACAATTAGCTGACCCTTGCTGTGGCTCAATTTTCTTGTCTCTAGATGAGTACAGTGCCGTAGTCACCTCCGAGTACAAGCGTCAATGTTAAATAAGGCTCAAAACAGTTGTGTGGATCCGTCCATGTTTGAAGTAACACCTGGCCATTTTGTAGGAGTTCTATTTTCTTTTTCCAATAAATTTGCATTTATTTTCTCTGCATCTTAGAGATAGGAGTGGTACTGTAGTTGTGCCATATGGGGCTGGGCACCCGCAGTCCCTTATTCTCTGCGTTTTGACTACTTGTGGATCTCTGTAATAGTCTTGAAGTGTAGCGGGAAGAAAACCCTTTGATGAGTGGTGAGGCTCCAGTCATCTAAGGTATAAAGACAATTACTTAGAATACAATTAGGAACTGATGAAGAGCTACAGGTTATCAATGGCTGCCGAGAGAGGGAGAATCAGTTTTCTGCAGGGATGAGCTCTTGCTGCTTTATCCAGTTCCAAATGCTCAGCCCTAAACAATGACAATGGATATAGAAACTAAATGGACTCAGTAGGATATATATATATACGTATATATAATATGGTCATGGACATTTGATGGAGTGGGGAAAGATGAGAGACATTATGAGGGGACAGAGGGATTGGATGAAAGAGATGTAAATATCGTACTCGTGTATGAAGTTCTCAGAAGATGGAAATAAAGAACTGCTTCTTATCCATTCTTTGCTGCCATGAAGTATCTGAGAACTGGGACTTACAAAGGAGAGAGAGGTCTCTGAGGCCTGCTTATAGTAACTTGAAAGCCTAGACAGCACAGTGCTGGTATGGAGTGTGAGATTTCTGGCTGTGTAACAACGTGACTGAGACACAGAAAAAGACAAGAGTGTATACAGAAGGGGCCAGATATATGCAGTGACCTTGTTTCAGAATAACCCACTGCCTTAGTAACGAGTCTTGCCTGATAGATAGAACTCACTCCTGAAAGTCATTAATCCCTTTTAAGGGCAGACCTCACATAAACTCAGTACCACTGCCTTGGGGAAGTCAGCCTCAATATGAGTTTTTTAGTTTATTCTTTGAAAGTTTCATACATGTATAAATGTACTTTGATCAGATCAATTCTCCATACATGCTTGGCACCACTGCCTTGGGGAACTGAGCGTCAATATGAGGTTTTTAGTTTATTCTTTGAAAGTTTCATACATGTATAAATGTACTTTGATCACATCAATTCTCCAGCCTTGCCCTCTTGTTTCTCTCGGACCTTCTCCATGTGTCCCTATAGACTTTATGTCTGTTTATTTTTTCACACACTAAATCTAATTAGTCTTACCTGTATTGTATGGATGTAGAGCCAAACCTTGTCCACTGGAGCATGGACAGCCTCCCCCCAAGGAGCCACATATCTAAAGAAATCGCCTAAGCAGCTGTGACCCCTGTGAGCTACAACCGTTATCAGCCTGGTAAGAGATGTCCATTGGTGCAGTAGTGGCATGACTATTACGGGGGTAACCACTTGTTTTCTAGTTGTACTTGAGACCCGATCCACAGGACAGGACTCGATGTGTGAGTTTTTACATGGACACATCAATGCAGAAGCCCTGGCACTCTTTCAGTTGCTGGATGAAACTCAGAAGTAAAATGTGTCAATTATCTGCACTCCTGGTGCTTGTAAGAGTTCCCTTACACACTCCATTCGAGCTGTCTGCTCCATTCAGATTTACGACTCAGACGTTTCTCACATGCGCTGTTCAATGGGATTCACACTTAGGACCACATGGTTTCCAAAGACTCAGCAAGTGTACTGGTATTGATTTACCATTGATGGCTTTAGCAGTCTCTCAAGGCACAGTGGGTCCCACTAGCTAATCCAATATCACTTATCAGTTACATCTTTCTCTTTTTTACCAAAGTAAATTATATTAGGATATTATTAAAGAAAAACACATTCTATAAAAGAGCACAATGAAGCCTAGATGGATCTGCCTTCCAGGCTCTTTTTAAAATCAGGACAGGTGAAAACTCCAGAGTAAGGCCACATGGGAGCCACTGAGTGTCCTCAGCTGAGCTAGTCCTTGTTAATATTTCATCTCAGCTGAGATTTCATCAGCCCCTGTTGTGAAGGCCTGTTCTGAGACTTCGTCTGACAGAGCGTTCTCTGGGTTAGTCATTCAGAATACAGAGGGGGTATGTTCCCTGGGTTAGTCATTCAGAATAGGGAGGGGGTGTTCCCTGAGTTAGTCATTCAGAATGGGGGGGGGGCATTCTCTGGGTTAATCATTCAGAATGGGGAGGGGTTTGTACCTTAAGCCCCTCTTCACCGTGCAGTGTACTTCAATTTTGTTGTGTGTATCTTTTTGTTCCTGTGGAACAATTAAAGGGGGACTGGGTTTTTCCCCGGATGCACTGGACTCCATTAGGCAATTTGTATTTTTTCTGTTAGTCCATGACTGGCATTCATCTCTCTGTATGTGTGTGTAATCACAACATTTGAAATAGCCCATTCTTTTGTTTTAAAGAAACAAATGGAGCTTTCACGAAAAGTAATTTATTTGTGAATATTTTACAGGCTTTTAGCGATGGATATTTTACATCAAAGCAAACAAGAACCTAGACTGATAGTGTGTTTTCACAGCAACAAAGGAAACCGATACATTGTTATTTCTGTGGTGTTGCCTCGGATATGTTTTGCTTTTGGTTCTGCAAAACATGGAAAGGTCATCTTTATTTCCATGCACATGTAATCTGTTTTGGACATAAATTTTAGCCCCAATATTCTGATTTTAAATAACTTATTTAACTTACACATGTAGCACTGTCATGGATTTGGGCCTTTTAATTATGGTTTTTAACATTTTTCTTAATATATATTAACATATGCTAGCACTTTAAATTTAAATTTTGTCTAGAAATATTTAATATAAGCCAAAAGGACATGGACTGCAAATTTGAACAGCTGATTTCAGGGAGCCTTCTCAGTCCCCAGTCCCCAGCCCTCTTCCTTTCTGCCGTCCTCTCCCCTCTGTCTTCTGAGCCCTCTTCTTTCTTACTTGAATGGCTGCTTACTCCACACTCCCCCTGCCTCTCCCCTTTGACATAGGACAGCATTGTAAATGTAAAGTGAGAGCCATATATTTCAAATTTTAAGAGATAAAGTTTAAAAGGAAAAGATTACAATCATTTTAAATAAGAACTTTTATTTAATCCCCAATGTCAAGCTATTATTTAACAGGCAACTAATGTATTACCATTGTGGTGTTTTACACTGTTTGAGACGCAGTTGCACAGGCTGATCTTGAACTTCTGATCCTCTGGCTTCGACCTTCAGGCATTCACCAGCACATCATGTCTATGTAGTTTTAGGCGTCCAACCCAGGGCTTCCTTCGTGCTAGGCAACCGCTCTGCCAACTGAGATATTCTTCAGCCCTTGGTATCCTCTTTTAAAGACAGAATCTTTTGGAAGCCAGGCCACATTTTACACTTGCAGCACATCTTCATTTGGAGCAGGCACATGCCCTATAAGCAACTTCCTGTTGCACAGGAATCTTATTACTGACTCTGGGAGGAGACAGCCTTACCCCTAAGTTAGTGTTCCAGCTTGTTTCACTTTGTCGCTTTGAATTAAGGTGCTGTGAGCGGAGAGGAGATAGGGTACTTGGATTGGGGGGGGAGGGTGAGACAGAATGCTGCAGAATTGAGGGCTATGGATCAAGGAAGCAGTTGGAAGACACTAGGCTAATGAGCTTGAAGACAGACTCTGCTAGGTGGCTGTATGGCAGCTTGCTATGTCGTAGGGTTCTATAATGCATTTGTAGATTTATCCTACTCTGGAAAAACCAGGTTTATAATCCCAGATAATTCCTATCTGAGAGGGAAGAGAATGAAGCTGTTTTAAGGAATGCCTAGGGTTTGGATGACTTCCTAAGTGAAGTTGGTGAAGTTTGCCCTTTAAGACGTCCCGCTTGTTTAATGTTACAGAACCACTTCTGGGACGGCAGTGAGGGGTAGTTTTCTAAGGCGCTGCAAATGTCCAGAGGCCGTCACATATCAGCTCCCTTCACTGTTGGGAACAGTAGTCTCTTGATTAGGAATTTTTGTAATGTGTGCTCTTCATATGATTTTTTTTTGTTTTTATCAATTTAATCCAACAATATAATTGAGATGCAGGTACAAGAAGAGGGACTAGGGTCTCTAAACTAAGATGTTTATAATGTAGGAAGAGAAGTATAGAATACTACTGTAAGGGTCTAATAATAGGAATGGGCTAAAGGGATGGCACTGAGAAAGAAGGGCCACACCTACTTATGAGACAGAAAGGCTTTTCTAAGTTAATGATGCAGGTTCTGAATTTTAAAGAAAACCAATGTACTTGAGAGATGAGAAGAGTTACACATCCAAGCTGCGGGATCAGGAGGGAACCCGGGCAACTTCACAGTACTGGCTTCCAAAAAGAATAAGGTGTAACTAGCAGGGTCAGAGACAAAGATGGGAAGGCAGGTAGACTCAGATCATGGCACCTGCCTGCCATGTGAGGAATTTGAACATCGTGTTGGAGGATTGACACAAGGACAATGTTTCAGCAGTGTTGTTGAGGGCATATGGAACATGATGCAATGTCATCTAAAGATGGTTGTTTTATAAGCTTTGGGGATAGTCTACATAAAGAGTGAAGATTCCTGTAGTAGAAATGGGGTTGGGATCTGCTGTTCAGGAGATAGATATCGAAGACTTAGTGACTGTTGTACTTTGAAATGTATTCCACTAAAAGATGTGTGTTGAAGCCCAACTGGGCCTTTGAGGAGACGAGATGAAATGAAGTTTTATTCACCAGGTTGGTCTGCGGTAGTATTGTATCATGGGCCTGTACTTCTAATTGTACTGGAGGCTTCAGTAACTGCAGATGCGTTTCTTTGAAGGTCGTAATTCTTAGCCTATATATGGCTGCCTTCTTGCTGTGTACTCATAGAGGGAAGAGAAGCACCAATGGCTGCTCCTCTTTTCCAAACAGTAGGAATTTATTACACAGGTTCTGCCTTTGTAGTTTAATCTAGAACTAGCCGTCGCTTCCAGATATCAAGGTGGAAGTGGCACCTTCCACACGTGAGCAGAAGAAGTGAACCATTATCACTCAGTGCATACCACAGGCCTTGAGGAGGGGACTTGTACCTAACAGTACTGGTTAGTGTACTTTCAGAAAGACTGACAGATGCCATGGTCACATGCAGATAGGAAAAAGTCCTTGTAAGGACACAGAGAGAAGTCCATCTGTTAGAAAGCAAGTGCGATGCTGGATCTTAGAAGTTTGCCCTCCAGGACTATGAGAGAATTTCCTGGTTTTTCTGTTTTACTGATAGAACAGATGATCTCTGATAGACATACATCATAAATCACTTCCGTGTATGGGTAGGTTCATTTTTTAAGCTTTACGCTCCATCTTTTGTGACAAGCATGAAAAGCAAAGTTGTTACTTTGTGAAATCCAAGAGAAATTTATGGCTGAAATGAAGAGTTAACTGAATGCCAGGATGAATGGATGGGTGTCAGAATTCTGCAGACAGAGCATTTCTGCTCAACTTTAATACCATATTTGAATGACCCTTTCACGCATGTGTGCAAAGATGGGTCTGTTTGTCCTTTTGTGCACCTTACTAGCTAGACTGACTTTTGTGGCCAAATCTTATTGTCTTCTTCCCTTTAGGCTGTCACTGGATATTAATGTTTCTTATTTGTTATGGAAGGTTCATCATGATTCCAACTCCTGCAAAAACTGTAGTATTGTCAATCTCTATATAAAAGTAGAACAGGGTTGAAGAAAGAGCCGTTCTCAGAGTACTGAGAAACTTCTGTTTTGAGCTATTCCCATCGAGAAGATGGAAAGAATGCGAATCTCTCTGCATAGCCTCTCCTGCTAGGGTTAGACTATCTTCTTCAGGAGCCCACCTCATGAGTGTCACCCGTGTGGAACTGCACTTGAGTCTAGCACACAGATCTGCTCTAACAGCTTCAGAACTTCGTGAATTTCTCTAAACTATTTGGAATTGATTTTTGTGTATTGTTAGAGACTGAGATTGCCTTCATTCTTCTATATATGAACATCCTACATTTTTATCAAAGGAAATAAGAGAAGAAGAAGAGGATGTGACTAAAGAAACTAGATCATGAACTCACAGAGGAGCGCAGAATGCCCAGTGGGACACTTACTATAAAAAGGTAGATTATTACAAGGGTAGGCTACTTAGCGTATTACAAATGTCAATATGATAATTCCTGTTCAAAAGGTCTTTAGTGGGTTCCCGTTTTTATACAATACATTTAAATCCTCATATACTATGTTTTAATCAGAATCTTTTGTATGCTAAAGACCAGGAAACCATTCCAAGTGGCTTAAACAATAAAGGCAACAGAATGGCTCCAGAAACTTCAAAGTCTAGTCACAAAGCTGATTTGAGAAGACCCAGAATCTGGTGAATTTGTGACATTCTTATGATTAGGTTTTCATTTGTTGGATTTTATTACGCGTAACTTTATTAAAATCAGAGGTGCTGCATTCCTCTGAGAATGAGACCAGGACAAGTTTCTGCTTTATGTCTTAAGAGACTTTCCTACAAGAAGAAGCCAAACAAATGGGCTGGGATTGTGTTGTGTACAGATCTGACCCGGGTATGTGGTCTGACAGACGGTCACGGGAAGCAGGGAGTACCGTGCCGTGTTCCCTTAGTCCGGTCAGGCTCCCCTTTGCTGTTGGGACTTACTTGGTTTTCCCAGACATCAAGGATGTAAAATCTGGGATATGACTGAGGAGGAAAGAATGAAAGATTGTGCTGGTGCCAAGCGACAATTGCTTGTTCTGCATTTCGGGAACATTTTGTAGCCTCTCCTGCCTCTCACCTTGGCCTTCTCTTTCCCTGGTTCCTGCCATCGTGCTGACCTGCTTTTCACCTTTGGAAATGACCACTGTTCTCCTGCTCAGGACATTTGAGTGATGTCCCGCCTACCTCAGTGTCATACCCCACCCCCCCAAAACTGTGTTTCACAGGCCTGGTTTGGAGAGCTTTATTCTTTAGATCACGGGTCAAAGCACCTCTAGCATTCGTTTACTTTGATGACTTGGTCTTCACTGCCTCCTCGTTACACTATGTTATTCAATTTCCTTTTATAGCGTGTATCAAAACTTATAACAATTTGCTTCCTAATATTGCCTTCTCTTTATCCTGTTGGAATATTTGTGATACTACTCCATACTAGTGCCGTAGCATATATTAAAATGTCTCAAACACAATTCTCTTAGTAAAGTATAAAGCAATAAATGAGTGGTCTCCTAAAATCATAAGCAATGTCTGTGATGGAAAAAAAATGAAAGGCCATCTTTGACAAAAGGCCATCCAGCCTCTGACAGACCAATCTTGGTGACATTAAATTTCCTACCTCCCCAGGCTAAACATTCAATCACTGACTCATCATAATCCCCCCTCCCCGCTGTGGAGTTAAAAGTACTGTCTCACCGTCACCTGCATAGGCTTACGTAGTTATTCTGTTCCCCGCGTTCTATGTGAGCTAACTACTGCTTCACGACGTTGAAGGCAGCTATCACACCCTCCTCTGCTCCTGTGTCAGCTTGCCTTTAAACTTAGATTTCCCGAGCGTCTCCATCTGTTCTTGTCTAACAGGATTCTGACATTCCTCACCCACCTGGTGTTACTCATCCAGTAGCATGTTTCAGATCATCTATTTCTGGCCATCCTTGTGATGCGGTGTTATTACTCCGGTCCACTGAACAGGACCTCTCCCTGGCATCTCTTAGAGACTGCAGGATCTTAGTCTTAGGTCTGGGCTACAGATGAACAGGACGCTTAAATCTAGTTGTAACTCTTTAGTGTTTTCTCCAAGTGCTGAGAAAAAGCCGCCGGAGCACTGACTTGTGAAATCATGCTTGGTTTCAATGGCTCTTCCTCCTTTCCGTTATCAGACACCGAGCTGTCTTTGGAGGGTCATTTTCTGAGGAAGTCAGGTGGTCTCTCAGAATTCTCATTGGTTAGACCCCTGGACTTCTCCAAATGACTTTTATGCTGACCTTTTCCCTGGAAAGTATCTGAGGCTGTGACCCAGTTCTTTAATCCTGGTGCACTGTACCGATTCCCTGGGGGGGTTAGAGCTTGGTGATATTGTATGGTACTTAGCAGAAACACAGAGGGACCGTCCCTCTACCCATCATTCCAAATGCTCTAAATTAGGCCTTTCCATTTTACCAGATCACCAGAGCAGCGTCTGTTAAACAGTTGATACCTGCTCCTCACAGAACTGCTTTTGACAGGCGACGTTTCAAACTCAGTCTAGAGACCAATGCTCAGGAGTATGTTAGGGGCAGCAGAGCGAAGCTGGTGGTTTGTCCTGGAAGGGTGTTGGTAGCGATTCCCAGGGCATGCTACAAAACAACCCCATATTTGTTCTGAAGATAGCAGAGAGAATTTTTTTAGTCATGTTTCAGTATCAAATGGCGAAAAGGTAAAGTTTCTTTGGACTTGTTATTTTGTGTTCTGGGCTACTTAAAAACTTTGTATCTCATGTTTTCATCTGGCTGTTAGACACCAGGGAGTTCCACTCGGACACACACACTACTGAGCAGGGCTGTTTTGTTTTCCTACAGGAGTGTTGGGTTAACTACCTTCTTCCTAGTCTCCTCTCAGTGTGAAAGTATAAAAGTTGGTGAGTTTGGTGGGACACGTCCTTTATTCCTTTACTTTTGGGAAACCCTCTTTACTCCACATGTGCCTTGCATGGTTGTCAATTGTTCAATGGTCACTTTTTAATGTCAAGTTACTAACTTGGCCCTTGTTGACACATGGCTAGGTGTATGCTCCCAAACCAGCTAGCTAGAACCGTCTCAAGGCTTCCCTGTGGAACGTCTTTTGGGGGCTTGTAATTACAAGGGCGTAAGATTTAAAACAGCAAATGTCATGCTTTCCCTCCATTAGCACTTTTGTATGTGAGCTGACGACACAGTAATGAGAGCACAGATAAAGGGAGGATGGAGAGAGAGAGAGAGAGAGAGAGAGAGAGAGAGAGAGAGAGAGAGAGAAGAGAAGAGGAGAGGAGAGGAGAAGAGAAGAGGAAGGGAGGAGAGGAGAGGAGAGGAGAGGAGAGGAGAGGAGAGGAGAGGAGAGGAGAGGGAATGGATTTTAAAGATATCATTTGAAGTCCATCCAGGATTCAAAATGGATCCACAGTTGTATGCCAAAAATGGATTCCTGTCACTCTTTCAAAATTATGGGTTATTTTCCATCTTGTTTGCCTAAAATGTAATATTATTCCCTTCTTCTTCCTATATGCATTTTGTATGTTTCCTTAAATTCTTTGCTAAATGGATGTTCATGTTCATATACATATATATGAATATATATGTGACTATATATATATTTGAAGGAGACAAATATAAGCATACCTATATCTGTTTATAGCTAGCCATCTGTCTCTAGTTATATAAACTACATGTAGTTGGCTTCATAAAACACACAGGGAAATTTTCATTTATCTCTATATCACTGTATTTCATGGCACGCATTCTGTCTTCCTGGATTGGTAACCATTCTTCGGTATGTATGCCATTTTCTATTGCTTTCTTTTATGAATATTTTTATCCATTCTTTGAGAACTTCATACATTATATTTTTGTATACTATAATACCATATACTCTTTTGGTTTAAAGCCATGGACAGTTAAGTCCATAGATCTAAGCATAAGGTCTAATTAGTTTTGACATGTGTGTGTGTGTACCTACCCATGTAATTACCATTCCAATAGCACATAAGACATTTATAGACACACATCATACACACATCACATTCCTTCATGTCTGCCTAACAAGACCTTAACAAGGATGGCATTAATTGACATGCCAAGGGGGAAGGGGGAAATCCCATGAGGTCTCAAACACAGACAAAGAACTTCAGGCAACTAAGGACTTCTGACAACTGGGAAAAGTCTTCCAGGGAAGAATCTGGTTATCTATACATTGTATATTTTTTTATCATATTTGCCCCTTATTCTCTAAAATCTTGTGTTCTCACCATAACAAAACAAAACAAAAACCCGCAACAAGTCCAGTTTGTGCTGCCCATATGACCTAAGCGTGTGGCCATCCACTGGAGCATGGCTAAGCTACCTGGGCCCATGTCATTAAAACTGGTCTCTCCTTTTCCCAGCAGCTGCCAGAGGGCAATACCTGCTCAGCTAGGGCTGAGACTCCATGCCCACTGCCAGCCTCTATGCTGGGATTTTTTGTCTGCCTTGGGTTTGCAAAGAACAAGAGACCTTGGGGTCCTCAGCCTGAAATGGGACATCTATATTGAACGCCCTCTTCTCAAGGCTCTGGGGTCATCACAGTAGAGAGGGCAGAAAGTGTGGGACAGCCAGAGGCAGTGAATGACTCCCAGGAAACAGTGTCTTCCAGACCCAGTGGACAGATACACGGAGGAACTCACAGGGCTTGTCACAGCAGCATCAGGACCTACACCGGCTCGTTTTGCAGTGTTTGACCGTACACACATTGCTTTCCATCTCCGTGCCAGACCATTATGAAGTACACACCTTCATTTCAATGATTAGCTCATGGAATGCACACATACATCAAACTTTGAGCTCATACCTGTCATGTAGAGACAGGGTAGTCTCAGCACCTTAGCCAGGATTTTTTTTTGTATTATTTCTCATGAGTGAATCTAAATATATCCAATGTTTATGCATTTCTTATTCTAGTGATACTAAAGATCGGGCACCCCACTGTTTCACATTTATTCCTGTAGCAATAAAATAATACAAGTTGACTGTGGAACTTGTATGCAATAGAAATAGATAGGGAAGCAAGCAAAATTTATTTTTAGTGTGAACACTGGAAGTAACTTGGTAACTATGGGTTCATATGCTCTTGTTTTTTTCCTTGCACAAAACGAATATAGCTGTGAATTTTTTTAACCACACATGGTAGACCATATTATATTTTGCCCTTTTTACTGAACACTGTATTTCTGTCTCTTGTCAGCTTTTGTAGCACCATGGGTTTTTCCTGTCTTTGTGTGTGTGTGTGTGTGTGTGTATGTGTATGTGGAGGCTGTGCACACCTCTAGAAGAAGCAGGGTCCTTCTTCTAATTCCTCCTTTCGTCTCAGAATGGCTGCATCTCTTTGCATTTGGAATTGGTACATATGGGCTATTATAATTCTTTCCTCTAGACACTGAGATTTCCTGTATTAAACTCGATTTTCTGATGGACTTCTTGGGTCCACAGACTGTAGATCTGGGTCCCTCATGTTTCTTCTTTGGTTGTCTGTCCCAAGTTTTCTGTAAATTAGATCAAGCTCCCTTATCATTTCTGTTAGTGTTTCTGCATGAATTTTTTTTAGAAAGATATTTTGTTTCAATGAAAATTAAGTATTTTTCTCATGACTTTTGCAATTGAAATTACATTTACATGTTTCTGTACTTCCTTTGAACCTCGTGGAATGTACTTTATAGTTATTTGGTGTTCAAGAGGCCAAACAATTACATGTGAAATTTCCTTCCCACCTTAAGCTGACCTTCAGCTGCTGTGAAGGTAACTGTGAAGATCCAAGATCGGTGGCTTAAAGGTACATGGCAAAGGTGACTTCTTGATCCTACCTTTTGAATGTCTCATGTTCACTAATGTTTATCTGGGCTAGATGAGTTCTCAGCCCGTTTCAAAGCTAAAATTCTAGATTCTGTATTAGTAAACCTAGTAGCATCATTCAAGGACAGTTTTACACTGGCAGACCAAGGGGCTGCTAAGTCTTAGCTGAAGTCTTTTAGTGTTTGGTGATTTCCTGAGTGTCATCTAGTTTCTATACTGAGAACTAGGGTAGACTAGTGAGGAAAGATACATCTGGTCAACCAGGCCCATGGCGCAGCCAGAGATGCCTTTGTATTACTGTTTTTCTTTTGGAATGTTCCTTTTCTACCACCATATGACACATCTGTCACAAGACTACTCTCTCATCCCCTTCCTGGCTTTGGGAAATGCTATTAATTATAAAATTATCTGTATATCTTTTATTCCAGGTATACACCCTAAATTTTCCTGAGGGAATAACCTCATAGTCTATGTGATGGTGTGAATGGCAATGGTCCCCAAAGGCACATGTATTTAAGTGCCTGTTCCTCAGGTGGTGGAATTGTTTGGAAAGGATTAGGAGCATTATTGGAGGAGGTGTGTCACTCAAGGTGGTCTTTGAGATTTCCAGAGACTCAAGCCATTCTCAGTTAGCTCTCCTTCCCTCCTGATTGGGTCTTAAGACGGAAGTTCTCAGCTTACTGGTCCAGTGCAAGGCTTACCTGCCTGCTGCGATGCTCCCTGCCGTGATGGTTAGACTCTAACCCCTGAAAATGTAAACCCTAAGCAAAGTCTTTCTTCTTCTGTAAGTTGCCTTTGTCATGTTGTCTTATCACAGCAAGAGAAAAGTAACGAAGCCAGTCTGTTTTTCAATACCTTTTCCTATCGATTTACTAAGTGTGCTGGTATAATGTAGGACACTAACTGAATATTGCATGCTACAACTTTCAGTGTGTGTAGTACTCTGTGTGTATATGAACTCTGTCTGAAGTTCAGAATGTTTCTGCGCAGTTTTAGGACTGTGTATCAGATGCATTTTAGAAACAGCATACGTTAGCTTGCATATTCCGAGGGGATATGTACCATAATGGGGAACCTGGGGTTTCGATGTCAATGCTGGCTGTCCATGAAGCTGGAAATATCTGCAGATGTGTGGGTATATACTTAGCATATGTGCAGATGTGCGCATATGTGTGGACACATGTACCTATGAGACGGTTCTCTGCCTTGTTTTCTACAGCTGTCAGGAACAATAGAGGCTGAGGAGCGGGCTTTTCTCTGTTAATACATTTAGTTCGCTTTCCGGAAGAACTTGCTGTGGGCTGTCTCTAGCTCTTCCTATGCACTTTCAAATTTGATTGGCCTTGAAAAAAATTTGATTTACCTACAAGTTTTCAGCCAGATATACGCAGAGCAGGTTTGAGGTGTGAGGTGCGCACTGCTCCAGGGCCCCTCGTTCTGAGAAGTTATTTGACAGCCCGAGGCAAATGAGGTAAATTTCAAGCTGGAATCTACATGCCAGTGAGGAAAAGGGTAAATTCTAGGGCTTGGGCAGATTGTCTGGAAATTCTGTCCTAACTCCCAGTCTCTGCTTTGCCTGTAATTAAGAAGCCACCAATTTTCCACTTTGACGAAACTCTCTCATGTTCCTTTTCCTGATCGTGCAGCTTACATGGCTTGTCACAGGGAGAGCAATGCCTTCTCGTGCCTGTCACAGCCGCCCTATATGTTATAAGGGCTTTCTTCCTAAACTCTTTCCTCTTTGCCCCAGGGAAGGCAATGGAGTTCTTCTCTCTTGGCTAAGTTTAGCTCAGCAGCTTTTAGCAAGTGAGCTGTGCTCTAGGCAGAATGAACAGGATGTGTTCTCTGCCTTCCACAAGGAGCAAGTGCAAGGAAGGATGAGGTCACTGCTCGGCGCTGCACCTATGCATGGTGGTTATCATTCAGTACATTTAGCTAGCGGCTGTTGATTTATTGACTAATTCCTAGAGATGGTAGTCTTCATTTATATATTTATGCAAAGCTAGAAGTTCTGACCCAGTATGGGTTAGGACGGCGAACAGATTCAAGATTCTCTCTCTTTCTCTCCACCTCTCTCTCTGTCTCTGTTTCTCTTTTATCCTATAGGGTATCATTTATCCAGGATGTCTTCAAACACTCTGTGTAACCAAAGATGCAGGATAACCTCAGACTTCTGATTGTCTTGTCTCTATTTTGTGTAGTGCTCAGTACTGAACTGAGGGCTTCGTATTTGCTAGGCTACTTCTCTACCAATTAGGCTATATTCCCAGCCTTTCAAGGCAGATTCCCACCCTCCACAATCTTATGTATAACTGTCGGTGGAGGATAGAATGTACCACACATAACCCAGATGAAGAGCTGTGCTGTCTCAAAGTGAAATTCAAGGGATAAAATGGTCTAAGTCATTACTTGTGACCTCAGTCGTAACATGGTTGGATAGATGTGTCCTTTCTCCACAGACAAGAGCAAATGTCAGAAGGGAGGAAGGAGAAATACTGGGTATCTTGGGAGTTGAACTGGGGAAGGAGGAGCAGTGGTCATTTATCCTATCCACACAGGAACAGTAGATTTGAGGCTGCCTTATGGTTTCTGTTCTTTGTCATATTCTATGGCACAGGCTCTTAGTCATGGTTCTATTGCTGTGTAGAAACACCACGGTCAAGGCAACTCTTAGAAAAGAAAGCATTTAATTGGGGGCTTACTTAGGGTCTCAGGGGGTTAATCTCTATCATCGTGGCAGGCAGTATGGTGCTAAAGCAGGCACTGAGAGCTCCATCCTCATCTGCAGACCAAGAGAGAGCCTGGCCTGGCAGAAACTTTTGAAACCTCAAAGCCCACCCGTTGTAACATACTTCCTCCAACAAGGCCACACCTCTGAACCTCCTGATCCTTTCAAACAGTTCTACTTCCTGGTGAATAAGCATTCAAATATATGAGGCTCTTGGAGTCTATCTCACTCAAAACACCCCAGTTTGTATGGTCAATAAACTCTATACATGCTCGGAATCTACAACCCCACATCATTTATGATTTTGATTAAAAGTAGTCAGTTGTGTATTTTTTGTAGTCTAACCCTTCTTAAAAATAATGTCTGTTCATTTGTATTCAATTATTTTATCTTTCATAAGTGTTGGAGTGTGTGTTCAGGAGTGCATACTATGATAAGAGTGTGGCGCTCAGAGGATAGCTCTGCTTTAAGTCCTAAATGTCTACCTTGCCTTTGCCAGGCTAGTTGACTAACATACGTCTGAGAATTCTACCTCTGTCTCCCGTCTCTCTGTAGGATCACACATGCACATCACCCAGCCCAGCTTTACGTAGCTTCTGGGGCTCCAAACTCGGGTTCTTAAGCTTGCCTAGCTACTGCTTGACTAACAGAACTGTGCCCAGCAAAGCATGATGCCTTTCCATCTCTAGACTTGCAAAATGCATGTGATGAGAGACATCTTGTGACTGAGATTACCACCTCCTCCCCAGATGATTTTTGTTGACATTTAACAAGTAAATCACTCTGAATTTCTGAGCCTTGATTATGGGTAGTTGTGAATCACTTACTTTTCTATATTCAAACGCTGGGACAATGTCTAAAGAGCTCCAAGACACAGATCAAGTGCCTCGCATAAGATATGAACTTACTGAGTTACTGTCTAAAATCATAAACAGTGTAACCCTGGCCCCCTTTCATCACCCACAGAGAGGTCCTGGGTACTCAGTCCTTTCGGGACCAGTTTGCATCAGTGGAGGCTCGTCAGCACAAGCCCTATGAGCTGTGGACAGCTCGTCTCATTTGTTTCCCTCCTAGGTCTTGCTGCCCAGGTGCCTTTTCATTTTCTAACCATCCTTCAATTTCAAGTTTGCCATTCTCTCTTTTCTAACTCAGAGCCAGTGTCAGAGTTGAATTTCACCATGAATACACATATGCTGTATCCTGATACTGAAGGATATAACCATCGATGTTGGGCAAAGCATACTTAATCACTAAATATTTCCTGTTCTCATTCAAATTCGTAATGAATTTTAATCAGGTGGAAAATGTCCTTAATTGGTCCAATTTGGAATTCTAAACTAATCCACCGAAATAGTGTGTCAGCATTGACTTTAAATCTAGGCATTTCTTGTCTGTAAGGTGAAAAATTGACTGTTCAGAAGACAGCAGTCTTCCTCCATTTAGTGTTCCACAAAGAGACGACGAAATGGTTCCTGGAAGGTCTGACTGCTGTCACCTGTTGCTGCAAACAGTCATGTTTTGTATTCGAGCACAGTTAAATTTTGGAACCTCATTTTAAAATACCCCCTTTCTGGGATCACTGCTGTTCTAATCATTGAAATAAATTCAGGATCCCTGTGGTCTAATTCTGACATGCAGAGCTGACCTGCAACTGTGTTTTGGTGCTTCTCTAACTGAAATGCCTTCGTTTTCTACATGTTCAGCCATCTTTGCTTTTTTCACTACATTGCTCTACCTATATGTGTTTTCTCCCAGAGTCTGTCTTCTCTTTGTAGCATATGTTCTGTTTTGTTCTTGAGAATCTTGGTCCGCATCTGTGCATTGGAAGGGAGTAGGTTGTAGTGGTGAGAAGGTGAGCCAGATCTTTTCATCTTCTTACTACTTCTATATAAAGCAAGTAGGGAGCATGCGAAGGGCTGCTGAGACACTCTGTGCAGAATGTCAGTGTCTCTACCGCATTCTGCCAAGGATTTATTACTGAAGTAAAGTGTGTTTGTTCAATGAGATGAGACAAGCTTAGGTTGCAATGACTGAGAAGTCCCTTGTTTCTAGAGGTCTAGTTCCTACCACACATGGACGTATTAACTGCTTCTTTCTTAAATCACAGGAGGTCTGTAAAACAGTCCATTCAATTTGGAGTTCCCAAGGATTTTCACATAGAGTTACCGAAGAGTAGCTTCTGCCAAGTGTCAAATTAGTATGCTGTTAGACCCAATAGTCATTGCCATTGAACTGAAACACCCATTATTGCTTCTCCAGGCTTTACAATTTGATTGTACTTTAATTGCCTCTCAAATCTGAGGAAGGCGAGGCGCTAAAGGGGTCAGCCAATGGGTCACATTCTGGAGCCACCTGTCTTTGGTTCACGCTGAAGTTCCAGGAGTGTAAGTGGTACTTAGAGTTGCATTCCTCCAATATTCAGTTTCTTTTCTCCTTGCTGAGTGTGGAGGGTTGAGCCTTCAAGAGTAGAATTCTTAGTATGACGAAGGACAGAAGACGTAGCCAAACTAACTGATAGAGAATCAAAGCACAGCGGGGCAAGAAGAAGCAAGGTAGCACGGCTCCTCCGGAGCCTAATGCCTACTGAACTCAGATCCTAACAGCTACTGAACACACATGCTAACAGCTACTGAAATCAAATCCTAACAGCTACTGAACACACACTGACACAGGGGCTTACAGTGTAAGAAATTACCTTGAGCCTCAGAAGAGGAGTTGAACTTTTGAATATTGTTGGGACTGTTAGAAGACTGTAGAATTTTGATGTTCAGAGGAATGTATTTTGCTTTTGGAGATGGCCATGTTCCTACAGGGGGAAAGGGCAGAATATTATGGGTTGAAGCTCTCCCATAGACTCACAGGCTTGAATATCTGGTCTTCCACTGTAGGGTGAACCCTGAGTTGGGGCTTTGCTAGAGGAAATGGATCCCAGGAGTGGGCCTTGAGGTGTGTCAGGCTGGCATTTCTTCCTGTTCCCTCTTTGCTTCCTGACTATGCTTAAACATTCATGCTCCTGTCACCATGCTTTTCCTGCCATGATAGATTGTAAGCTTTCTTAAACTGTAGACCAGAATAAAGCCTTGTCTGAGATAGATAGATAGATAAATAGATAGATAGATAGAGATAGATAGATAGATTGGATGTATACCTGTGCATTAGTCTGTCTTTCTGTCTCATCCAATGGGAGTAAAGCACTGGGATTTTTGTTCTGTTTCTATCAGTCAGTCTAGGTCCTCATTAACAAATCAACACATGAATAAAATGAAGTATTGGTAAGCATCAGCCATAAAGAAGAATGAGATTATGCTATCCACAGGAAACTGGGTGGAACTGAAAATCAGGTTAAGCAAAATTAGCCAGATGCAGAGCAATGCCATGTGTTTTCTCTCAGATGCAGAATTTAGACATAACGGAGATATGGACATAGGTAAATTAACACATTTTATGCATGCTTGGAAATGTCATGATGAGAACGATTTGTTTTCCTGACCCCCCCCAAAAAAAAAGAAAATTAAAAAGAGTAAGTGGTGGCTTAAATGTGGATTTCTCCTAATGTGGGTTCTGATGGGAACCTCTGATTTTCCTGCTGTCTGTGTTTAAACACACCAATGCTTGGTGATAATATGAATAAGGCATTTAAAATGTATTCATTGAGCCAGACATTGGTGGCATGCACCTCTAGTCCCAGCACTCAGGAGGCAGAGGCAGGTGGATTTCTGTGAGTTCAAGGCCAGCCTGGTCTACATAGTGAGTTCCATGACAGCTAGGGCTACACAGAGAAACCCTGTTTCAAAAACAAAACAAACAAAAAATTTCATTCATTGTTATTTTTAGTATAAATGGCCCCCCCACAGGCATATTTGAGTCCTTGGTGATGGCACTCATGTTTTTGAAGGCTGGGGAAACTGGGGTGAATGAGCTATCTGGTGAGTGTAGGCCAATTGGGATGGGACTTAAGCCCTACTTTTGGTCTTCCTTTGGTTCTTAATCTATCAGGATAGGAGGACATCCTCTCTCACACACTCCTGTTGTTGTGGGTGGAGCTTCCCCAGTGTTTATGGACTAAATCTTCTAAAATGGGAGCCAAATTAAATCTTCCTGCCTTAAATTGTTTCTGTCAGGTGTTCCAACACAGTGCAGGGACTATACAGTGCAGATGATTTACTCATTTAGTGATTGTCAGTCATGCAATATGCCATTAGCTGTAGTTATTGCATTGTGCAACAAAACACCAGACCCTTTTCTTGTGTCTGCCACAATCAATGCCTCCTTTCCTCTGTCAATCATGGTCACCCCCACCCCCCTCTGGTAGTCTGATTCTACTTTCTGTTTCCATGATCCCAAGTGAAATCATTCAGTTGTTGAAAGGAGAGCCAGGCCGCTTGTTTGTCCCGGCCGCCCGGCTAGCTTAGCCCCAAAATAACCACACAGAAACTGTATTAATTAAAACACTGCTTGGCCCATTAGCTCTAGCTTTTTATTGGCTAACTCTTATTTTAATTTAACCCATTTCTATTAATCCACATATCACCACGAGGTCACGGCCTACCATCAAAGTTTCAGCACGTCTGTCTCCAGCGGTGGGTCTATGGCATCTCTCCCTCTCTGCTTTCTTCCTCCCAGAATTCAGTTCCATCTTTCCCACCTACCTAAGTTTTTCCCTATCAACAGGCCAAGGCAGTTTCTTTATTCATTAATTAAAACAAGCAACACATAGAAAGAAGGACCTCCCACACCATGCAACATTTGCTTTTCTGCCTTTTTTTTGTAGATTACATCTTTAGTTTCTAGGTCTATCCAGGATTTATTGCAACTGAGTATCATTTGGATTTTTCTCTATCCATTCATTCTCTGTTGGAGATTTTCATTGCACTAAAGTCCAAAACCATCTCTTACCAGTGTAGGGGTGTAAGAATTTTAGAAATATAAGTAAAGGATATGAAAGCACATAAAAATAATAAGGCAGAAACCATAGAATAATATCAGGAGGGTATTCTAGTGATGACTGAAATCCTGAAATCACCCGTGTTTATTTTTTGCACAGATTTTTATCCCCAATGAAATGGAATGAGGAAAAAGTAACAAAAGACTTTATCAACATGATACTATAGATAACTCACACAGTCAATCACTTTATGACTCTGAGATATCAAATTATTAGCATTCTGTTGTCTATGTAGCAAAGCTGCTCTAAATACTATCCTGAAAGCTGCTCTTCTCCAGGTGACCTCATAGTACCATAAGAAGGAGCAGAAGTACATTTGCCTATTCTGACCACCTTTCAGGATGGCATGGACCTACTTGAAACATCTATTTTAATGTTAAAGAACCAAGCAATCACATCTGAGTTGGGGCATGCAACTATGCTTGTTGATCGTTTGAGTAACCTCCAAACTCTCTGACCATCAGATAAGGTGGAAATGGGTCCATCTTTCTCAGCTTCCACAATTGCTCCCCTTTTATTAAGTTTAATAAAGCCTGTACTTATGCAACAGGGCAGATGATCACATCTGCCTTAGTTGAACACTCTCAGTACATGTATTATAATCATACATTCCCATGTCTTAGAGGCCTGGGAGGAAAAGGGATCAAACCTTTCAATGACTACCAACCTCTCTAAACAAAAAAATAAAGGGAGAAAATATTTTGGACTCTGTGTCTCTGAGCCAATTTTTTGTCAAGAGGGTTCATCTGCAATTAGATAATACTTGGTGAATAAACATGTTCCTATGACTACAGTCTCCTGATTAAAAGAGGGGAGAATCGCCAGGGTTGGGAATGCCCTTTTCAGTTGGTCTAGAGTGCTTCTGAACAATTTTTAGTTATAACAAAATCTAAATTTCTTATCAAATATGTTAAATTCAAGCAGTCATAGGAAATGTCAAACTTTTCTTAGCATCGTATGGTGAACTAAAGCGGTTACAAACATTCATTAACCACTCAATGCCATAATTCTAAAATGGAAGTTAACAATAAACACACAATTTGTCACATTACAATTCTCTTAAATCCATTCTAATCAAAAGACGAGAAAAGGTTTCTCTGATGAGTGAGAGTTTAACCAGGATGCCGCTTTTAAGTAATTGGCCCAGTCCCCAGGCTACCCTCCTCATATTTGAAGAGGGGCTATAGTTACTCCTTGTAATGAGTGCTTTTTCCTCTGAAGGAAAATCGAGGTCTTAGTTTTCAGGTCCAATATTTCAACAGCAGATTGGATACCACATTGTCAAAACAAGTTCTGTGTCCCGAAGAGTAAAATAGTCAAATGTTCAGTCTGCGTTTCTGATCCAGCTCCAAAGTAACCAGGAGTCTCTATGTCTGGAAGTCTGCATAGCAAGTCCATCCAGAGGCTGGAAATCAGTCATCGCCACTGTCTTCTTTCCCTTGTCAAACTGCAGAAAGTCATTGTCAGTCAGGAATGTTGGTTTAGGTACCCCTTCCCTCGGCTTTTAGCATGGTGGTTCAAGGAAGTCAGAATTATGGGGCCTGGGAGGAAAAGGGATCAAGCCTCTTTCAGGAACCTTTTTCCACTTCTCCTATGGAGATCAGTGGGTGCAATGTCATCAGAGCTGGCATCCTCTCCTGTATATGCAGTCATAGCATCCAGATTCATTTCTTCCTGTGAAAAAAAGCACAAACATATCCTCGATCCCAAATTAACATAGGGTCGGGTCTATTTCATAATTTAGTGCAAGGTTTTTTTGTTTGTTTGTTTGTTTGTTTGTTTCATCTTGCCTTAGCAAAGGTCGCCTTGGCTGACAGAAAAATGGAAAAAAGAAAGCCTATTCAACAAATGATGCTGGCATAACTGGGTATCAACATATAGAAGAATGAAAAATGATCCATATCTATTGCCACACACAAAACTCAACTCCAAATGGATCGAAATCTTCAACATAAAACCCACTGCACTGAACCTCATAGAAGAGAAAGTGGGAAGTACACTTGAATGCATTGGCGCAGGAGACCATTTCCTAAATATAACCCCAGTAGCAAAGATACTGAGAGAAACCATTAATAAATGAGATTTCTTGAAACTGAAAAGCTTCTGTAAAGCAAAGGACACAGTCAATTAGATAAAACCGCAGCCTACAGAATGGGAAAAGATCTTCACCAACTCCACTTTGGACAGAAGGCTGATCTCCAAAATATTGTTAAAAAAAAAAACTTAAGAAAATGGTCATCAAAAGAACAAATAATCCAATTAAAAAATGGGGCAGAAACCTAAACTGAGAACTGTCAATAGATAAATTTAAAATGCTGAAAGACACGTAAGAAAATGTTCAACATCCTTAGCCATCAGAAAATTGCAAATCAAAACAACTCTGAGATTCCATCTTACACCTGTAAGAATGGCCAAGATCAAAAACACTGATGATAACTTATGCTGGAGAGGTTGTGGGGTAAAGGGAACACTTCTGCATTGCTGGTGGGAATGCAAACTGATATAGCCACTTTGGAAATCAGTATGGCAATTTCTCAGAAAATTAAGCAACAACTTACCTCAAGGCCCAACAATACTACTTTTGGGTATATACCCAAAGGATGCTTAATCATACCACAAAGACATGTGTTCAACTATGTTCATAGCAGCATTATTTGTCATAGCCGGAATCTGGAAACAACCTAAATGCTTCCCATTAACACAAATGATAAATGGGCTAAAAAAGAAATCAGAGGAACATCACCCTTCACAATAGCCACAAATAACATAAAGTATCTTGTAGTAACTCTCACCAAACAAGTAGAAGGCCTGTATGGCAAAAACTTTAAACCTTTGAAGAAAGAAATCGAAGAAGACACCAAAAAATGGAAATATCTCCCATGAGCTTGGGTAGGTAGAATTAGCATAGTAAAAATGGCAATCTTATCAAAGACAATCTACAGATTCAATATAATGGTCATCAAAATTTCAGCAAAATTCTTCACAGACCTTGAAAGAACAATACTCAACTTCTATGGGGGGGGGGGAACAGGAAAGCCAAAACAATACTGTACAATAAAGGAACTTCCGGAGGCATCACAGTCCCTGACTTCAAACTCTACTCCAAAGCTACAGTACTGAAAACAGCCTGGTATTGGCATAAAAACAGATATGAGGACCAAAGGAAGTGAACTGAACACCGGCTATCAATTCACATACCTATGAACACCTGATTTTTGATTAAAAAAACAGCAAAATTATAAAATGGAAAAAAGAAAGCGTATTTACATTTATACAGACACTTGGCTGGCCTGGAGCTGCAAACTGAGGCTACCTTTTCGCAGCTTGGCTGTCAGGTCAGGCTAGGCTCATAACTGAAGCCAGGCCACTCAGCTGTGCACAAGACAGACCAGGCAATGCCCATCCCTCATTGCCTGCTGGGTCTGGGTACAGGCCACGCCTTTATGTTTAACACTCTCAACAGAGGCCAGTGTGAGAGGTGACTGACAAATTTACAGGCGCTCACCTGTCGGCCATTGTAGCAGCTCTGAGACTGCAGTGTGAGTCCGGAAGCTTGGGCTAAGGTATAGCATGCCAATGCTTACTATCCTTGCCTTTTTATTTTAAATCTTGTAATCACAAAATTAGGAGAAATTCTGAATCCTTTCCTCTGTTAAAAGTTATATATTTATCTATTATAGCTTCCTTGGCTCATGGGTCAATTAGCCCCTCGGCATTTCCATTGACCTGCTCTGGGCGCTGACTGAGGGAGGTAGAGCCCTTTAAACTTCCTTGACTCTTGCCTTTCCTGGCTCCACTGCGCAGCGTGGGTCAGACTCAGCTGGCTACAGCACGTGTGCGTGGACTGCCGCACTCTCAGCGGTTCCCTGGGCCAGTGCTAGGACAAATGCCGCATTTCCTGCATTCTTCCCCCTCCAGTCAGCTGCAACAGAGGCTGTGACTCAGTGGCCAAAGCACCACCACAAGGCAAGGCTGTATTGTGGCCTCTGCAAGTCCCAGAGCAGCCTGAAGGTGGCAGTGGATATCCCGCCAGCACATGGGCAGGAATATAATATTTACAAATCTCTCTGCCTTTGTTGCTGGCCCACTTTAGCTCCTCTAGCTATCAAACTACATCCAAGCATCTGCACAGATAGTTGAATACTCTTTCCTTGTCCCATATCTACAACTATTTGCAATTTTATTCTCGATTTTCTCCCTGTCTGTCTCTTTCCTTTTTTTATTATCTACTGTTTATTTCCAAGCGCTCATTACTCACTGTTAAAAATATTTTCTAACACGAGCTCTCTGCCGACGCAAAATAATCCCAATCAAATCAAATCAGACCAAATTAAAAAATATCGAGGTTTAATTGGACTCCTGCGCTCTCGGTTCATCCCGAGGGGAACCAGAAAGCCGCCAACGCAACCAAGGGGAAAGGGGGAGAAACAACGTGTTTGTTTTTGGGGGAGCAGTTTAAATAGCCTGGGGGAGTGGTCTTGACCTTACCTGGGGAGTGGTCAAGGTTCAAGGGGCACAGAGACAGGGCCTCCAAAAATAGAAACCCAAATAGAGGCCCGAGACCGGGATTTACACTCACCTCTTCACCTGTGGTCCAGTTTTCTTGCCGTCTTCCTCAATACTCCCCTATACGCCTGGCCACACTTCTGGGCGTTTTGGGGTTCACTTGTCAGCTCCATGTTTTGGCACTATATGTTGAGGTTCAGCCTTGACAAAATCACCCCTTACCAGGGTAGGGGCATGGGAATTTTAGAAATATAAGTAAAGAATATGAAAACACATAAAAATAATAAGACCGAGACCATAGAATAATATGGAGGGTATTCCAGTGATCACTGAAATCCTGAAACCACCCGCACTTATTTTTCCAGAGCTTTTATATCCAATGATATGGAAGCAGGGGCGGGGCGAGAAGGTAACAATCATTTGAGTAATCTCCAAACTCTCTGACTGTCAAACAAGCTGGAAATGGGTCCTCGTTATTCAGTCTCCACATTTCCTCTGTCCATCACTGCATTCCACCTCTGGTATTCCCATTCTACTCTCTGTTTCCATGAGTGCAAATGAGATCATGCAGTATTTGCTTGTCTGTGTCTGCCTTTTTGGTAGGTTGCAGCATTAGTCTCTTGGTCCATCCAGAATTTATTACAAGTGAGATTCCTTTTGGTTTTTCACCATCCATTCTTTCTCTGTTGGAGATTTTCACTGCGCTGGAGTCCAGGCCACGTTAGTGATGCCGCAGTGAACACGAGCGTGCAGACATCTCTGCAATACTGATAACGCTTCTGGATTGGTACCCCGTAGAGAAATTCCATTATAGCGATGCTGGCTGTACAGAATTCCATCTTCTCCACGCCTTTGCTGGTCCTTGTTGCCATCCCTCCTTTCTATCGCAGTCCTTCTCACAGATGTGAGTTGACATCGGGGACTTAATTCATATTTCCATTTGTTAACAATGCCGGACTTTTTTTTTTCATCTGTGTGATTTATATATCTTTTCAAAAAAGTCTGTTGAGATCCTTGGCTAATTTTGTAATTTAGCCATTTGCTCTGTGGCCTTATTGAGCAGTGTGTTTTCCTTGTGAGTTTTCTGAACTGGTTCTTTGTTCAGTTTCTGCTGTAGGTTTGTTCTAATTTGGGGATTTTCTTCATTCCTTTTGTAATGGTCTGCTCTGTCCCTTTAAGAGACAAGCCATACCCACTCCCTCCCCCATCTGCTGAAGACAAGCTGATCTTCAGCTTCTAGCCTGAGTCCCTTCTCTTTTCTGTCTCTCCCGTCAACAAGAGGCAGCTTTTGCCTCACTCCATTCTCCTCACTTCTCCCCTTCCCCCTCCCGCTCTCTCTCTCTCTCTCTCTCTCTCTCTCTCTCTCTCTCTCTCTCTCTGTTTCTCTCTTCTATTCCTCTTTCTCCCCTTACCCCCTTTCTCCTTCCCTTCCATAACCCACTAAATAAATATCCCACCTCACTCTGCATGGCGTGCCTATCCATGTCTCTGTCTCTCGCCCGCCGTGTGGCTCCCTACCCGGGACCAGCCACCTCTGGAGATCTGTGGTGTAGACTCCTGGCAGGCTCATCCATCTGTTTCTCCTCATGGGACTTGCTGCCCCTCATGGCCCACTGCAGTTACTTGGGGAACTGCACTGTCTCTGTCTGGGACTGGCTGCTCTTGGGACCTGCTGCCCACTGCCGCTGCTTGGGGACCTGCAGCATTTCTGCCGCTGCAGCCACCTGGGATCTGCAGCATTTTTTACTTAATCCCATTCATCTTTACTCTGTGAAATTCTCTAATTCTTAAGCATTAATATGATTTATGAAAATTAATGATATAGGAAGAGAAGTATTTTGAATATTTCTATGATTTTATTTTTCTAACAAAGGCCCCTTTCCTTCACAGACTCTCTCTATTGCCTTAGCTGAGCCTGAGGCCACCAATAGCTAAACATTTCATGAGAATTGATCCTCATCTTCAAGGAAGTTGCATCTGGCTGAGCAGAAAAAAAAGTTAACTATAAAATCAGTCAGCTTTCTCCCCAAAGTGCAAAAGATATGCTTCATTATTCTAAGGAAACTTTGCTACAACTTTAGTGAATCGTTGGGATTCTGGTAACATGGCAAAAATTTACTTCACTGTTAAAAACCTCATTTTCAATTCTAAACTTCCCTTTTGGTTGCATTTAGTAAGGAAAGGAGAAAATGTTCAATTTAGAGAAATGTATTAAATACACGATAGTAGATATTTTTCTGGTGTTAGAATAAGGAGTCCAAAATAGCTTCTTCTCAGAATGGGAAGAAATGGCTTAGGTGTCATGAGTGCCTGAGGTTGTGGGATGTTGATGGACTGGATTCTGCCTGCCTGAGAAACAGAACAGGGCCCAGTTGTCACAGGCACCCGACGGAACTCCTCAAATAATTCAGACCATTCTAAACTGAAGACTATACTACTGATTTATAGAATAATTAATTAATTGCTGATGAATTCTAGCCTCAAAGGAACATAGGAGAAAATAAATAATAATGCTCGCTATCAGAATACCAGATGATGGCTGTTCTTGTCTAGAGCGGGGCTGCAGTTCAGTCCTGAAGATATAACATCGAGGCTTGTGTAGGCAGAAGGCTAGCAGCCATCCAACCGCAGAGGAACTGAATTATTTTGAGGAGTAGCTTGAGAGTGTATTGGTTAGTTATTGTGACAGTGGTAACCTGTAACAAGCCACCCCAGAGCCAGTAGTTAAACAGAAAGACTATTTTCAATGGCTTGGCAGTCAGCAGCGTGGGGCTGCTTCATTCATTCTGGTACTCTGCTGTTGGATGTTCTGAATCCTTGTTGGGATAGCAAATGAGGAAAGACAAAGGAGCTACAGCAAGTGAAGTCCCCCCCTTTCCCCTGCCAGTATATGAACTTACATTTCATATTGTTTGGATCATCTCTGCCCAATGTCCCTTAGCCAAAGCAAGGAATGCCCATCATTTGGCTGGTTCCAAAATTGAAGTTCAAGGAATTGCACCACTTCAGATTCTGGAGTGGTGTGTGACCATACTGGAAATTAACTGCAAGACCACTCACTTAGGAGAGTCCCCTTTGCATAATGGAACCCTGTGATCTGCACTGTTTGAGTTTGTGGTTGTCTTAGACTACTTTGCAATTGAAATACAGGAAAGTATTTCTTTGGGAAAAAAGTCCGTGACCCCCATGCTTTAAAGAACAGATAGTAAGAACGAAAGGTTTTGTATACCCTGCTGTCTGATGTCTGCTATTCAAATCTGGCTCTGTAGCAACAGATGGATGTGTGTAAACAAAGGCATGTAAGTATTTACCAATAAAACTTTATTTACACAAAGCAGGTGGTTAGGACCGGTTTGAACATGAGGACAAAATTTGACTCTCTGATTACAAATTTTCAGGAATGTGCTGTAGCAGATAATGTTCTATAAACTCTCCCTGGAACAACATCAGATGGTATTTTCCTGTTCTTATAGAATTAAATAGACCCATGCTGTCTATCCTCTGACCTATACCCTCTTACCAGGAAACTAAAACTAAACCAAATCCACAGTTCTTTCCAAAGCTGATGTTATTACAACATAATTCCTGTTTGTTGGATAAGTCGTCAAGTGTTAATTGGAAAATAAATTCTTAGATGCCTGACCAGTGCTTCTCTCTGGATTAGTAGTCCTTGGTAGATCCTGTGTGGCGCCCTGATGCTCTGGATCCTTATCACAGGGCTTGCACGGAGACTGTCTTCTGGCCTCTGACATCCTCTCTTAGCAATCAGAGAATGCTTTAAGATCAAGAGTAGGCAATTTTCTTTTCTGTGGAAGAAAAACGACTCGGCAAATTAATGTAGAAATGAGTCATTCGTTTCTATTTATTTACAGCCGGGAAACGTTTAGTGTCCAATTTACGAGGGAGATTTGTTCTTCTTCTTGCTGAGCAAAGGGCCCTATTCTTTAGCACACTCCCTAAATATTGTCTAGAAGATTTTCAGCTGAGTTTCACTCTGTTTCCTAATCGTCACATGTGTGTTTTCTTGTCCCCTCCTTGAACTACAGCTTAGGCTATCACTGGCTGTTTTAAGCCGCCTGGAAGCGGTTCCATCAGTCCTCTCTCTGAATGCCCAGTTATTCCTCCATTTGTGTAGCCGTTAGAGGCTCACCGTGTAGCCCAGGCTGGGTTAGAACTCACGCCAATTCTCCTGCCTCAGCTTCCTGAGTGCTGAGATTTCAGGGCAAGTCACCATCCCTACTTCTAATTCCTTAGGAAGCTTTACCGCAAGAATTCCTTCCTTAAGTAGAGAGACCTTACTTTTCAATGTGTTCTCTGTATAAAAATCTGCAATGTTTTCAGGTGGGGCCTGAATTCCAGCTCCTTTCTTTGCATCTCCTCGTTGATGTGTTGGACAGAGTTTCTTTAGACGTGAAGATGAATAAGATGTGCCTCCTGTCACGTTCATATCAGGTGAACCGAATTCTCCCACGGCTTCCCTGTTCTAATTTTTTCTCCCTCCCTCTTTCTCTCACCTCTCTTTTTCCTTCTCTATCAATATTTTTTTCTCTCTCTTCCTCCCTCCTTTCTTTTGTCTTCTGCTTCTCATTCTCTCCTCTCTCTTCCCTTTCTCCTCTTTTTTTGTCTGTCCCTCTCTCTTGGTCTCTGTTCCCCCCTTCAGCTTTCTATCCTACCTCTGCTTTTCTCCACCTATCTCCTTTCTCCTTTAGTCTCTCTATTTTCTCCTCCTTTATCCCCCTTCCTTCCCTCCACTCTTTCCTTTCTTTCCCTTCTTTCCCCTCCCCTCCCTCCTTATCTCTCCAATGGAACCTAGAAGAAGCTGGTACAATTTGAGTCCTTTTAAAATGAGTTTGTCAGTGATCCTTGAGATTTAGTAGCTTTATTCGGCAGATAAGTGAGTGTGAGCCATACTTTCATATTGTATTTATGAAAAGAAGCAGAAAGGGAGCGTAAAATAAAGCCCAGTAACTGAGTTGAGTTTGTTTGTAGGCTATTTATTCAAAGGAGCCAGGAACACTGCTTTCTCAGAGCCTCCTCTATGTTTGTCCAGGGAGTCAGGAAAATGTCCTTGCCTCAGAGTAGGACATGGCAATGCTGGAGCTTGAACCTGGCTCTGTCCACCACCCCCACCCCTTTGCCATGCTAGTCCTGGATCCGAAGAGCTGTCTCAGCAAAGCACCTGGATTTTCCTTCCTCCGGAGACCCCAATGCCTCCTGCAGTGTAGCTCACAGGCTCCCTTGTTTTCTGTCTCTCATGGCACACTGAGTTTCCTCACTGTTTTTAAAGTAGGCCACAGCAAACCCCCAGACACCTCAAGTCTCCGTTTAAGTAGAAAATGCAGCATGTTCGTTGGTGTCATTATCTCCAAAGACTTCACAGGAGTGACGCTGGCTAGCTGGAGGGTTCTTTTCCTCCATCCACTACAGAACTGAAAGAGGGATGATGGCTCAGAAAAACATAAAAGTCAAGTTTACTGACAAGCATTACCATCTTCCTGGGTGGGAAGGAGGCCCTGGCAATAGGAAGCACTAACTCCAAAGGGGACTATGTTTTTCGGGGGTCAAGAACTCCCCCCTCAGAGACCTCCCTTCTTCCCTATTGAGAGTAAGGTTATCCAACCTGTGTCCTCTGCTTCCGTCCTTGAGCATGGAAGCAGATGCAACAGAGTCCTCTATTTCTCTCTCGGGGCAGCAGTACGGAAATGTCTGCTTACCAGTGGCCTTGCCCTACTTTTCTTTGTGGTATAAGGTGTTGGGCAGGGAGGGTGGAGAAAGCCCTACTGCAGGTAGAAAGAGTGGAAACTTACAGGAGGGAAAGAATGTGTGCCCCTTACTCCTTTCTTCCATCCTCAGGTCTAGGGCCTCAGGAACTGTGGATTTAAAGCATTCTACAATTGTCTCTGTTGAGAAGCAGCATGAGTATCTAATAGTGCCTCTGTCTGCTAGGATTAGCCTAAGATTGTGCGTCTGCGAACTCAGTTAATTCTCTAGATCAAGCTTCAGGAGAATGTGCACTTGCCATTCCAGTGTTAGAAAGCACTAGAGAGACAGAGCTGTGTGTAATTCCCATCTGCTGCAAGAAGTTTCTCTGATGAGGGTCGAGTGAGGCAGCAATATGCCATTTTATTGCTATGTTCCTTTAGTTGAATAATACTATTGGGTTTTCCTCTAAGCCCATGATCTAGCTAGTCTCAGATTCTTGGCCCCTTTAATAGCATCAGTTGTGAGATCCATCTCATGGAATTGGCCTTAATTCCAATTGGTAAGTGGTTGGTTACTGCCATACCATTTGTGCCACTATTATCCTGGCATATCTTGCAGGCGGGTCACTGTTGTAAGTCACAGTGTTTGCAGCTGTGTAATATTACCTTTTCCTTCCCGTAGTGTGCAGAGTTCCTTCAGTACTGGAACAACAGTCAGCTTACTTCTAGTTAGCACCAGCTGAGTTTCTCTATGTTTACTGACATGAATAAGACTTTTAACATATGTGTGTGTGTGTGTGTGTGTGTGTGTGTATGAAGATTTTGGGGAATTGGATTTAGATTCTCACTCTTACGAGACAAGTACCTTCCTGGCTGGGGCATCCTCCCAGCTCTGGATGAGATCCTCTCTTTAACTAAGGACCACAAACTTCTGATACATGTGTGCTATTGGTGTTTGTCAACTTAACACAATCTAGACATACCTGGGAAGTGGAAATCTTAATTGAGAAGATGCTTCCATAAGATTGGCCTGTGGGCAAGTCTGTTGGGCATTTTCTTGACTGATGATTGATGTGGAAGGGCTCTACTCACTGTACCACCCTATACTGATGGTCTGGGTCTACAAGAAAGCAGGCTAAGCAAGTCCTGAGGAGCGGCACCATTCTGTAGCCTCTGCTTCATTTCCTGCCTCTAGATTCCTAGTTTGAGCTGCTGCCCTGTCTTCCCTAGATGATAAAGTATAAACCGTAAAATGGAGTGTGCCCCTTCCTCCCCAGGTTGCTTTGTCATAGTGGGTTTTTCCTTTTTTTTTCTCTCTCGCAGCTATAGATACCTTATCTATCAGGACCTAGTTGGACTCTGCCTAACAAGTGAGGCTTGGATTTCAGTCTTAATTCCATCCTTGAAAAACAATTTGAAATAAAGCTATTTTAGAGCTAGGGGGACAGTATTATTAGGGAATCACATTTGGTGACCCCACTATAGAGACGCTGTGTTCACTTTTTAAGAGTACAATCTTTCCCAACAACTTAAAAATTCTATCCACAAAGCTAGACTTAGGTTTCAGATCTGCACAGCCTAGCCCGGTACATGTAGTAGGCACATAGTCAGTGATTATCGTTCAGGTGATCTTATAACTGTCAGAGCAAACAATAAGTGTTGTAGATTCAATGCATCTGATTATAGGGTCAGCCTCAGAATTAGTCTCACAAATAAGCAAAGCGTTTCAGCCTCTTTTAATACTCAAGGAAATACCAGTGCTTACAGGCATGCTAGAATGTCTACTACTTCTCCCCTAATGAGATGACCATTAATTTAGGAGGAGGAGATATGATCTAGACCTGTTGGGTGATATTCTAGCAGCCTGTCTGTGCTCTGTGAGTAAGTGGAGATGTTCATTCCCTTTGAAGATAGTTCCAAGTAGATGGCAGCCTTCTGGTCCATGATACTGTATTCAACAGACAGTGGATACCACGAGTGGGAAAAAAACACTGTCTTCGAGTTTCTATTGCTATGAAGAGACACCTTGACCATGGAAACCCTATAAGGAAATCATTTAATTGGGGCGGCTCACCCACAGTTTCACAGGTTTAGTCCATTATCATCATGGCGGGAACATGGAAGCTTCCAGGCAGACATGGAGCTGGCTATATCTTGATCAGAAGGCAACAGGAAGTGTCTGTGACACTGGGCAGTATCTTGGGCATAGGAAACCTCAAAGCCCACCCCCACCGTGACACACTTCCTTCAACAAGGCCACACCCACTCTAACAAAGCCACACCTCCTAATAGAGCCACTCCCTGAGCTTATGGGGGCCAATTACATTCAAACTACCACAAACACCAAGCCAGTATCTCTGTTTTCATTTCAAAAATACTATTGGAATCATGTTTGTGGCACCATATGGGCTAACGTTAGATAGTCTGTCACATCCCTGAACGAGAACAACATATAAAAATGAGGGAAGAAAAAGGAAATAACTCTTAGTCTGAAAAAAAAGGAAAGAAAACACCTGCTGTTACTATGGTTCCTTTTTTGACTCAAAAAGGAAAACCACTCTCTGTGTCTCTTTGCATGCTGATGCACAATATAATTTTTATGTTTAGTCACAAGTGAAGGCCCAGCCCTAATCCAGGAAGACAGGAGTGTGAGCCTGGAGTTAGTCAGTGTGGCTTTGTAAACTTGGGTCAATCACTTGACTTCACAGGTCTGTTTTTCTCTGTTGTTGACAATGTGTGTGGTTGGGAAGAATTCCCTACATCCCTCTCCCCATGCCCATTCTCTTGTTTCTCTCAGCATGTGGTATGCTGTGTGAAGTGAGGCCATTCTGGCAAGGCCCTTAGCTTTGCTAGGTGCACATCAACCCTTCTGAAAGGAAGAACTCAGCTAGCAGTCAAAGCGCTAGAATCAGCTGAGCCCGATGACCCTTTGAAGCAAGATAAAGGTGCCTGGGTCTGTTTTGTTTGAAGAGTGCTCCTGTTATACCTGAACCTCTGGCCCCAGATCTTAGCTGTTGAGGGGGGAAGCTGAAGCTGGAAGGCGTCTGGTTGGGAAATGTCTTGTAAAAGTCTGCAGACTCCTAAATGTGATATGAAACAGTCTGTATGGCCGGCAAGTCAGTGTGTACGTCTTATCGTTACCACCAGTTGTTAGCAGTGACTTGACAGTCAATTTTACAGGAATTGCCTTCCTCCGAATCCTACCAACTTTCATCTTTTTATCAGTCTGTCCTTCCATCTATTCATCTATCTGCCCGTGGTTCCCGTCATTCAGTCTGTTATAAAAGAATATCTTCTTTCTTTAAGGCAGCTACAGCTATAAATAAACACTCCAAATTTTGTTTCAATTCAGAATTCTTGATAATTTGCCTGGGGACATGTATTTCTTTCTCCACATCCCCATTCCTTACCACTTAGCTTGGGCTTCTTCCTAAGCCTCAGGTTAAGTTCCGTCTCAGAGGGTGGTCTGGAGACTCAAATGTGTTAATAGGCACAAAGCTGTTAGTGGTGTTTCCAGGCTGGATTAGCTCCCTTCCCTGTGGTGTTCGCCAGCTCTTTGCTGGCTGCCATCCCATTGCTTTTTAACACCTTAACCTGCCTTTAATGAATATGATGGTTTCTGTGGAAAGAGGTAACTGAAAGGACCAATTTAAACCAATTGGACATCCCAGCAAGGCTCTCGTGAAGTCCTAATGAATTGTTTGACAGGATGGAGAACTTGTAAGGAGATACCAGGACCCAAAAGGATCCTCACACGCTGAAGCAGAAAGAGATACTATCCTCAGGGGTTGGTTGGATATGTAAATCGGACTAACCTTCTGCCTACAAAACTCTGAAGATACAAAGTTGAAGGAGAAGCATGGTGTCTTCCTGACCTTAGTTGGTTGGCGCCATACCCAGCTTCTAGGTCCAGTTCAGCTGGTATGTCCTCATATGTCCCCGGGGAATTAACTCCTGTTGAGGTAGTTAGTCCTTCCCAGGAATGAGCTCTGTAATTGCTTATCCATATCAAGCGGTCAGTTCTAAAAAGATGTACATTCAAGCAACACTAAATGAATTTAGCAGGTTGTATTTATACATCCGAGTCTCACAGCAAGCCTCTGAGATGGGACACAGTCTGAGATTTTATGTATTTATATAAAAATGTGTGTGTGTCTAATAATACTAGTTGTAAAAAGGCATGTATTTGAGAGGGCATGAGAGAAATTGGATGGAGGAAAGTGAAAGATGTAAATCTAGTAAACACCCCCCCCCCCACACACACACACAAAGTCAAGAAATTATAGCTGTGGGGCAGCTCAGGACATTGCTTACTCTGTCAGATGGACACTTGTGAGGCTCACAAGGACTCCAGGTGCCCATCAGAGGAGGAAGCAGTGCTGGATGCCACCCAGACAGCAAATGTGAGAGTCAGTGTGGTTTTGTGGACCTCCAAATCCAACAGTTCTCCGTCTGTGTCAGTGAACTTAGGGGTTTTGATTGATTCAGCTTTGTTCCTCTAAGACAGGCCTTTCCATATTTCAGGGAGTTTTAATCACTCCTGGACCATCTCCAGTTCTTACTGAGTCCTGATTGAGCTGTGGCTACTGGAGTTGACAGTTCTGCATGCTAGCATGCTGTGGTTGGCTTGCAGGAGTGGGGAGGAGGAGAAAAATGCGTTTGTTTTCATGTCCCGTACCCTCAATCAACATGAATGATATTTATTGGAAGAATATAGTTTCATTTTTGTATTGGCTGGGCCTGTAGCAACGCAGGCCTTGTTAGCATGGGTGAGAATTTACACTTAAGAACCAAAGGGTGAAGCAAAGCTTGGCGAAATCTGACCTCATGCAGGACAGGTGGAAAACAAATGTCTGCATTTTGCATTTCCACACATCCCAGTGGATTTATCTTAATGGACTTCTCTATTGTCTACATGCGGGCAGCCTTTGGTTTGGGGCATAGACACAATTTAACATGAGGATCACTTATGACTGAGCAAGCCTGTGGCATTTGCACGGTCGTTTGAATGTCACCGAGTCTCAGCTGTGTCACCTGTGAGACAGCTATGCCAAACAGGCTGGGTTGAGGGTGAGTCATGCAACTGCAGTTGTTCAGGCTGAGTGTCTGGCACATGATAGAAATCGAATTCAAAAACCTAATTTCCTCTTCCCTGGCCTCCAAAGAGACAAGGAGATGTGAAGTGATTGCCATCACCGGGTCCTCTTGAGATTAGTCGGAGGGGACCCCAGCAGACGAAACCTAAAGCTGGCCTTCAAAGGAGAAAAGCAAATATCAGAAAAAAGATGGGGTAACATAATCCATGAAGGAATAAGCTACATAACCCGGGTGTATTGACTCTTGTCTGTAACCCTGGCACTCAGGAGCCCGAGACAGTGCCATCCGGAGTTAAAGACTTCCTCCGATACACAGTTCATGAGGCTGGGGAACATGAGGCTTTGCCACAAGCGAACCAACCAACAGAAACAATTGTGAAAGCTGGGAGGATAGAAGATCTGTTCCCCCCGATTATTAGAAGACTAATTTAAAAGAGGACAGAGGATGACAGGGGACAACTTCCCTGCTGAGGAGGTGGAGCATGGTTGGGGCCTTCAGAACAAAGCGTGTTGGCAATCAGAATAGCTATTGAGGTCATCCCTTCATTCAATGGACTGGCCTAGGCTGGGCTGGATGAACTGGTCTGCTGGTGATGAACACTTCCCTTCCAGACTTTGTATTTTAAGTCTCACATGGCCATGACTGTATTGGTTTATTTCTTGTAACCCGCCCAGCGGGTCAGTTATTCCAGGGTCCCGAAGAGGCGCTATCTGAGAAAGACATGGGCGGGAGGGAGAAATGAAGACCAAGCAGGAGCCAGACAAGGTTCTGTTCTCGATTTGTCAAGGTCTCACTTTATTGGCGAAATGGTTGTGGCTTATATAGCCCTTGAATGAGGAATTTGGCTTGGGATGGGGGCAGGGGCATGGCAAGGGCAGGAAGGGGTCTTGCTGGAGCAGCAATGGTTACGAGTCGACACTTGGTCATGAGTTGGTCAAGAGTCGACACACCAAGTGTTCTCTATGCAAGCGGAATCGTTCCTTTTGTGATTCCACAAACAATTCTCTAGATAGTTGGAATGTGGGGCGGGTTCCGCTAACAGATAGCTCTCAAGATAGTTGGGTGTGGGGTGGGCTCCGCCAACAAACAGTTCTCAATACAGTTGGTGTGTGGGGCTCTCCGCAAACATCCCCAGGACAATGGTCCCTGCTATAATCTTTGGGGAAATGGCTCCTGACAATTTCTCATCAGATTCTCTTCTGATATTTTCCTCCACCTTGTCTGTGTGTGAGTTACATACTATGTCTGTCCTTCCAAGGCTGCCTTACTCAGATAAGAATGCTCAACCTTAGCTATTGGAAACCTCATACTTTTCAGTTGAAAAAAAAGTTAAAGCCCCAAGAGAGAGCATAAGGGGCCAATGATGAGGACTTTGGAATCGAAAAGCAGACAAAAAGGGATTGTGGGAGTATCTTGTGTATTACACGCTGCATCAACTTGGACATCGGTCCTGGTCTTTTTCTGTACGACAAGGATAACAATTTAGGCCTTATTGTGACCCTGGGGTTGAAATAAGGAGCCACCTGAAGAGCATGGGCTCAGTAATTGCCAGCTCCCTTCTCCATCCCCTGTGTTCTAACATTTAAGGGGAGGGTGATACCTCCTCCCTGCGGAAGAATCCTAGGGGCAAAGGTAAAATCTCCACACTCTTCTGAGCATAACTGGGTTTTGCCTTTGCTCCTTTTCTAGTTAGTGTCACTGAGGGAAGGGTGATCAGACTCCTCTCCTCACTGAGGCTGGGTTTGGGGGGGGGGTTCCTCCTCCAGACCCTGGTTGGAATGTAGGCTGGTATTTGGGGGCTGAGTCAGATAGCTGTCATCTCCATTATGAATAACTGTGACCCAGCCTCCACCGCTCTGCAAATGTAAATAGCTCTCATATAGGGTGTATGTGTAGGCAATTTCCTTCCAGCTTGGACATGCCAAGACTATGGAAGGCTGTGGTATTTTTTTCTCTCACTGTTACTCGTTCTTCAAGTAAACAAAGGACATGACTCCAAAGCCTCTCCTCTAGAAGTAAGGAAATGTTGAAAGGGGTTTTCCTTTCTCATTAAAACTTCTTTTTTATTTAACAAGAACTAGGGAAGAGAGGAAATTTTAAGACACTGGGAGGCACCGGGCCAGACATGCAGATGAGGGAGCCAAGACTAGCATCTCAGGCCTGCTTCCCTGGGCTGGGCTCTGCTCTGCGGCCTAGATCGCCTGATGGTGTATATTTCTTGAGTCCTTTCTAGTACAATGGTTTTTGACACTGTGTGCATAATCCCTACAGTCTTGTTTATTTTGTGTTTGAACCCAGGGCCGTGTATACCAGGCAAGCGATCTATCACTGAGCCCCATCCAAAGCCTGGTGTGATGCTTTTAGTGTTTCCACAAATGATTGTAACCACATAGACAAACTTAGAATAGATGTGATGGATAACTGTGGACCCAGGCTTAGCATGCTCCATGTTTACCTTATTTGAGGAAGCCTGTATGTAGCAGCCTCAGATGTATTACTGTTCCATCACTGTGGGGAATCTCTGACACAAACGAGAAGGATTCGTTTTGACTCGCTTTCAAAGTTTCTAGACTACCAAGGGAGGGAGGCAGAGAGAAATGCCATTGGTAGTTGTCTTTCTCCTTTATCCCTTCTATGCTGTCTAGGCCTCCTGTCTATGGTCTGATGCTGCCTGCTTTCAGTCTTGGTCCTCCCCCCCCCGCCCCCAATCTTAGTTAACCCTCTCTGCAAGCCCCTCACTGACCGGCTGAGTGTGAGTCATGTACTTTATTGACCTCCAATCTTTGCAGCCCGATATGATTGATAGTCAAGGTCAACAGGAAGTTGCTCTTGGATTTCATTCTTCCCTCCCATAATTCTCCTTTTTCTTATACCTGAAACTTCTTCTTTCCATGTATGTTTGAATACTATTGCTCATGTTTATATGTCTATAAATGTAGATTGTGTTTAAAGTGTTTTTACATTCATAATAGCAATGACATATTATATATGCTGAACCGATGGTTACTTTTACTGCTGAGCATTTGTGTGTGTGTGAGAGAGAGAAAGAGAGAGACATGTGCCTGCACTGTTGTGCATACACAAGGAGTTATAAGTGCACATTCCTGTTTCTACTGCAAGTGCCTGCATGCAGGCACACATGCTCAGTCCAGAGGTCAAGCCCAGGTTTCCATTCTTGGTCACTGCTCACCTTGCTTTTTGAGACATTAATGATCCTGGGGGGGGGGACCTCATTTCTTGATGTCTCTCCTGCTGGAATGACCAGCAAATCCTGATTTTTTTTTTTAAACTAGGAAGCTGGGGATCAAACTCAAGTACATACATGGCAAGAACTTTAGAGACGGAGCCCTCTTCCTAGCAGGACACACAGCAATTCTGGTCTTTTCCAGGCATGCGTATGTCCTAGTTCATCCATCTTAATTATTGGATGTGAATCAGTTGTGTGAATTGTCCACATTGTACTTAGCCCTTTTCTTGCTGAGTAAGTTTTACAATGGAAAATAATGCAGGAATTAATGTCCTGGTGAAATCTCTCTTGCCGTGGAAATCTTTCTCTTCCCTTAAAGTTGCCAACTTGCTGCTAAAAGTTGGAAAAAACCACTCTTCCAATGACTTACTCCTAGGCGTATTTATTTTATCATGACTCGTTAACGCCAGCCGTGGTTAAGAATCCCAAATTTGCTATTTTCATTCAGATGGCACACATCACATACTCAATTTTAGCAGAAAGATGGGCAACCCGCTGTCAACAAATTTCCTATTGTATGTGGGTAGCAAGCTTATGCAGTTCATTACTGTTGTGTGAGACCTTGTGAGTGTTGTCTCAGGCAGCTGGGCTGTAGTGATTCACTTGAATCGCCTTGAAGCCTGCTGGATGCAAATTCCTCTAAAACAGTGTGGCTCTTTTGAGCTTTTCTAGTCTCTTTTCTCTGTGCCTTGGAGCACTTCTTTCCTGATCAGACCGAAGCACCCATGTGCTCCAGCAGTTTAACTTTTTGTTTGGCTTCCTTGTTGGTAGAGCTGCCTGTGTTTCATTACTTGCCCAGAAATGCTGTAACCCGAGAAAAGATTTGCTCTTTGAATTGAGCTGGGGTATTTTTTGTTGTTGTTGTTGTGCTTGACAGTATTGGCACTGAAGTAACGTTGGCTCTATGTAGACTGTGGAAAGAAGCTTAGTGGTTGAACTGAACAGTCTGTCTTATTTGCCAATTTGTATCCTCAATCAAAAATTCACAGGATATAAAAACTTTCATGCAATCACAAGTTTGTTTAGCTTCTAGAGGGGGTGTAGAATAGGGGATATTGTTGTCTATACCTTTAAGAGTATGTCAGAACCCTGGTGTCCACACATGGTTTGAGACTTGTGTTTCAAGATGGAGATCATGAAACTTCAGCTACTTGTTCAGCGTGGGAAAGCAGCAGGGTCTGAGAAACTTCACTTGAGAGCTCAGAGTCTCCCATTCCTCTCCTCAGCATCACCGCACCAGGGACCACGCTCTTCAACATATCCACAACTCTTCAGGTCATTTTACTGGCTTTACTGTAAAATGGACAGGAAAAAAAAAAACAAAAAACAAATGAAATCATCTAAGATTTTTAAAAAGTAGTAATTTATGGTTTGCCATTTCATGCATATAAACAATTCATTCTGGCCGCATTCATTGTACCGTCCTTCATATTTCCTTGTTCCTAATTATTTACTTAGTTACTTACTTAGTTCTTTAGTTAGTTTTGGGTTTGCAAAGCACTGGGCTTAACTAGGGCCTCCCATGTGGTCATGAGAGGGAACTATAAACTGGGCAGGAGTAACTCACTAGGGGCTACATCAGTTTAGTGTGTGTGTGTTTGAGAAAGGGTTTCTCTGTGTGTAAACTTGGCTGTCCTGGAACTCCCTCCACGCACCAGGTTGACCTTGAACTCACAGAGATCTGCTTACCTCTGCCTCCAAAGTGCTGGGATTAAAGGCGTGCACCACCATTGCCCTGCTAGTGGCTTCATTAATAAAGACAATGCCTTTTACTCCCTCAGCCTCTTTTGAATGCCTTTGGCTTTCCTGGTGGTCCAGGGTCCCATGACCCCTCCTCATTCTGTGGTTAACTGCTGACCAGTTCAATCTCCTGTAGGCCCCTGCGCAGGTAATCTCAGCTGCTGTGCTGTGGGTTTGTAAGGATCCTGGCTTTGTCATGCATTTAAGACTGCATTCCATGGCTCTCTTCCCACCATCCAGCTCTTACACCATTAGGGTCCCTCCTCTACAGCATTCCTTTAGCTTTGGAGGGGCTGATGTTGGTGTGCCATTGACTAAATACTAATCAGATGTAACGTCTCATTGTGAATTACCCTTTTTATCAAGTGGACTTAATAACCTATGAGAGGCTTGTCAGAGAGAGAAACTATAACATACCATCATTCAATTATAGATCGCAGAACTGATCTAGTAGTAGTGCAGTGGGTGGTATCGGTCCTGAGTGACCCATTTTTCCTTTTCAAATATCCTGCTTTTATAGAGTTTACATTTCCCATTTATGTAATGATAATTGTTGTTCTTTATGCAACACCTCAGAGCTAGAAATTATTATTAAATGGCAACCTTTGCTTATAATATCTGAATGCAAGCATGATGATATTTACTCATTTCAGCTGATAGCAAGCGGAGGGATTACATGTGTGGTCAGGATAATCATCCCACTTCCTGATGTGTTTTGCGAGTGTTTAAAGGTATTGACGTTCATTAGTGCTTGGGATGGCAAAGTTCTCTTTCCAGTATACACCAATAAATTAAGTAAATCACAAATATTTATCATAAATTTTGTTCCACGTTTAAATAGGTAAACGTAAGCAAATGAAATTAAGATTTAATGCCTAGTTTTTTAAAAAAAAGTATTCTTTTATTGGGGGTCAATAGCACACTCTCTCTCTGTGTGTGTGTGTGTGTGTGTGTGTGTGTGTGTGTGTGTGTGCGTACTGAGAACTAAACATTAGGCTACAATCTAATTGCCTATGCCTATTTTGAAAGCCAGCAATGTACACTGTTACAGACAGCTTATTTCATGTTCTTATTTTCCGGTTGACTCCTGGGCACAGTTAAAGCGGTCATTTTGTAATGCCATTATTTTCTAATCAGTGTTTCCTATGGAGATTTTTATTTAAACTCTATATTGGAGCATAAGAGAAAGTTAAACTAAAGAGAATGCCTGGGAAGAGGATGTGGTCACACTTGTGCATGGATATCAAATCTTGTCAGTAGAGGATACATCAAGTCAAGCATGTGAGATGGATTGACTGGGGTGAATGGTATATATACATTTTCATTTGGCTAAGTGTTGGGAGGGTATTCCAAGTCTTTAATGACTAGGTTTTGGTAGGTGTTTCATTCATTGATTATAAATTATTAGTTACTGATAAATGAAAGTCGTTTATAAAATGGACATGGTTAACAGTGATGAGAGCGTAATGCCAAGCCTGGCTATTTGTTTCTTGGCGGCCCTTCTCCACTAAATACTAAGTTCAGAGAGGGCTATTAGACAGCTACTATGTCACAATTCAACATTTTGATATCAGGTAGGCAAATGGAAGAATTTTCAATGCTGTAAATAATTGGTTTACTTATTCAAGAATAGGGTTCACCTCAAAAAGGTTGGAACAGTGCTGGGAAACTTCACCAGGAACGGTTTGGCACATTTGAGAGTATAAGTCAGTCTGGATCAGTCTGGAGCACAGAACGACAGCGTTGCCTGACGACATAGAGAAAGAGAGTGGGAAGTGGGTACTTGCTGAAGGTCTGTGTCTGAATGTTCCCCGCAGAGGAAACAGGGTAATGTGAGGAATCTTGTTACAGATATCTGGTAGAAAAAAAAAATCGATAAATATTTGTAAGTTCATTTTTATTTTAGAGTCAATCGGCCTCTTTCTCATAGTCACCCGGCAATAAAAAATTGTTTAAAAACAGGGACTTCTTTAAAAGAAGCAAGACATAATTCTGTAAGTAAATCTAAAGTGGATGTTGAGAGCTGAGGACTTTCTGACAAGAGGCTGCTGGGAAGTTCTGAGTTGTGTTTCGGCAAAGTTCCCAAGCATCAGAAAACTGCCCAGCTAACTCATTTTCATCTGACGTTTCTGAGCTTTCTGTCTCTCCTCAGTGATGGAGATAAAGGACGCGCTTGAAAGACTGACTGCAGGCTTCATTTTAGGTTCTGCAGAAGAAGTCAATATCAGATTTCAGAGTCTGAGGATGTGTCCCACTTTCATGGGGAAAAAAAAAACCCTCCTGATGTTTATAGCAGAAATCCTGAGTTTTGTAGATATTATTGGATTAGATGGTAGCTGCATGGGGCTTCCTCCAGGAGACCCTCAAAGACGCTGACTCTTCCAGTCCATCGCATTTTACCCTTACGGAGCCGATTCATGGCGATAATGTCAGTGTCCATCAGGCTGCAAGATTGGCTACGAGGCAGATGACAGAGACCAGGTACAGAATGACCTTTAGTCATTGTTAAATTATCCTTAAAGGACAGCCCCGTGAATTCCTGTGAAGCCCATGGCTGGATGGCATTTCTGGGACCTCAGGCTCCTGGTGTGTTACTGGCTTTGCAGCCAGGAGGGGCGCTAGCATCCATTCTGATTCCTACCCACCAACCAGTGGGCTGGACTTCAGCCTAGATCTCCTTCTGCTCCACTGTGGACCCAAATGACGGTCCTTGATGGGAGGGTGTTTGGTTGTTCCCCCTCTAACCCACCTCATCCTTGGGCCACCTAGAAAGGGGGGTTAACAGGAAGGCCAAAAAAAAAAAAAAACAGTACTTTTTTATTTATTTAAGATTTCCTCGAAATTTTTTTTTATTGTTTTAATTGAACTATATATTTTTCTTCACTCCTCTCCCTTCCTTTCCCCTCCCCTTCCACCCTCTCCCAAGGTCCCCATGCTCTCAATTTACTCAGGAGATCTTGTCTTTTTCTACTTCCCATGTAGATTAGATCCATCAGTTCTCATTGTTGTCTAGGTTCTCTGGGATTGTGAATTGTAGGCTGGTTTTTATTTGTTTTATGTCTAAAAGCTACTTCTGAGTGAGTATTTCTGGGTCTGTATTACCTCACTCAGTGCAGTGTTTTCTAGATCCATCCATTTGCCTGCAAACTTCAGGATGTCATGATTTTTTTTCCTGCTTTATAGTACCACATTTTCTTTTCTTTTTTCTTTTGTACCACATTTTCTTCATCCATTCTTTGGTTGAGGGGAATTTAGGTTATTTTCAGGTTCTGGCTATTACAAGTAATGCTGCTATGAATATAGTTGATCTCATTTCATGGTGGTATGACTGAGCATCCTTTGGGTACATACCCAAAAGTTGTATTGCTGGGTCCTGAGGTATTTTGTTTCCTAATTTTCTGAGAAATTGCCATGCTGATTTCCATAGTGGCTGTACCAGTTTGCACTCCCATCAGCAATGGATGAGTGTTCCCTTTACCCCACATCCTCTCCAGCATAAGCTGTCATCAGTGTTTTTGTTCTTGGCCATTCTGACAGGTGAAAGATGGAATCTCAGAGTTGTTTTGATTTGTATTTCTCTGATGACTTTAAATTTTTGAAGAAAGAAATTGAAGAAGATACCGGAAAGTGGAAAAATATCCCATGCTCTTGGGTAGGTAGAATTAACATAGTAAAAATGGCAATCTTACCAAAAGCAATCTACAGATCAATGCAATGCCTATCGAAATCCCTGCAAAATGCTTCACAGACCTGAAAAGAACAATACTCAACTTCACATGAAAAAGCAAAAAACCAAGAATAGCCAAAACAATCCTGTACAATAAATCACTACCTCCTAGCTGATTATGTCTGGATCCCCACACTGAAATTCCTAGTCAGGTGGTTTGGTCTTGTGTTCAGTTACATACTGGTTTCTTCTTAAAATTGTCTACATCATTAAATGAATAGTCAATATCAGGGAGCTGGCTCAAGGCAAGTTTTATAAATTCACAGACCAATTTAATAGCAGCACCTGGTAACTTGGTGGCAATCTGGACCCTCAGGCCCCAAACCCGTTCGAGTTTGTCAGAAACTTTACACAGGCAACATCTAGCGATCTGCATTTTATTAAGCCCTCCAAGCGATTCGGATGCATGCCAAAGCTTGAGAAATGCTGTCTAGACTAGGCTTGGAAGGTGGGAAAAGAGGCTGAGGGTGCACTCCCCATTCAGAAGGAGGATGAAGTTGTCCAAAGCTAGGAGGAGACGAGACGTCAAGCACTGGGGAGCAAGCAAAGGACCATGCTGGCAACCAGCATGGCAGGGCAGAGGGGTTTCCAGCAGGAGTGCCTGTCCACTGCAGGGGCTTCCAGCAGGACGTCCGGCTCACTGCAGGCGGCTGGAGGACAGTCGACACATAGTGTATTTGCCATGCTCTCCTGGGGTATCCATGCCAAATATTTAAAGTTAACCCAGCAGAGCAGCCTTCTTCCTGCACTGGTGTTTGGTGTTCAATCTTTTAAAATATAGTACTCTAGGCAACCGTTACTACACAGTGAGTACCTGAATAAATCCCGTTTACCACTCCGATTAAAAATGGAAGACTCTAAGATGTTCTCCACTTTCTTCCTGTCCATATTTACTGAGCACTGGTTCCATTTGAGTGATATAGACATATATCGTACATCAAACACACAATTTAAAAGTTTTAATGTCGTTGTTGAGAAAGTAAAATGAGACAGGCGAAATAAGAATTTTAAATAATTTTACTGCATGAAGAATATTCAAGGTATTATTTCAATATGTAACGGGTATGAAATTATTAATGAGCTATTTTGTCCTTTTTGGGGTGTGTCTTTGAAATCCAGGGTGTATGTTTCTCATGGCAGCACCCCTCAGTCTATGTTTATCCTGTCTGGAGGTTCGGTAGTCACATGTGGTTAGTCATTGCCCAGTAGGACAGAGTAGGTATAAATCTTGGGTCAAGGACAAATGTTGAGCCTGGTCAGAGCCTCAGCAGACTCACAATTCAGGGAGTTTGTCCCAGTCAAATGCTTTTCTGCACATAGACTGCTGTCCCCCTGCAAGTGCTGTTAGCAGGAGCACAGCCAGGGGTTGATGAGAGGAGTGTGGGGTGCCTGACATTCCTTAGGGTTGTCTCATGTTCTCATTCCCTAGCTCTGTCTTATTTCTCTTCAGATCAGGCATGACTTCTAAATCAGACATGGGGCTGCACACTGACTTGGTATTTGCTTTTCCTGCTGAAAGAGCTCTTTTATAACATCAAGGCTTTTGTCTCTCTACTACCCTGGACTTAGAAGAGCTCAAGGGTTTGGGAGGCAATGGTGAGCGCCATAGTGGCCTTACAGCCTGGCACATCACACCTTCCCGTTCAGTCCTGTGGCAGCTGTAATGGACGGAATAACTAACATGGCGGTTCCAACCCCATACCGCTGAGCTAAGAACTTCATCACAGATTTTGTGTTCATGATCCAGTTTGAAATCCTCTCTCCTTCGTATTTTCTCCCACCCTCTATTCCTCTTTCTTCTAATCTTTCCTTTCTCGCCCCATCTCCCCCTCTTGGTCTCATGTAGCATAGGTTGGCCTTTAACTTACTTTGAGGTCAAGGACTGCACATGAACTCCAGATTCTCCTGCCTCCACTTCCCAGGCTCTGTGGTTAGTGACGATGTATACTGAGACACTCTGCTTCAGAGCTCAGATCTGCTTCACTTTCTTCTTCTTTGGGAGACCAAACCTCGCCTCCTCTAGTTCCTGGCCTTCTTGGTGTGATTTTCTGTTCTTCTCTGCATTGACTGTTAGATAATGTTGGCCTCAGGAACTGAATATGGAATTTATTGACAGGGTTGGACTTGCTGTCAACATGTGCACTGGATTGCCCAGAGCACCGAAAGAATGTTTTGATTTCTACAAAATTTACTGGGCTCGAATTAGGGTCCATCTATGTCAGTTGATACTGTAAGATACTGCTGGGGGAGCCAGTGGGAGGGAACTGCCCTACTGAGTCATCTCTCAAGATGGGAGAATGTTGAGTGGATCACACGTTTCCCAATTATTTTGAAATCTTATCCAACCCCAGATCCATGGTAATTTTACAGAGTTACCACACTACCACAGGCACATGCTCAGATGCTTTGTAGTAGCCGGCTCAAAAATAGTAGTATTAACAACCACTGCTTTAGGATGCTCATAAAATCTCTGGGCCAATAATCCAGATAGAGTCTAGCAGGAATGGCTTGTATCATATTTGGTCCTCAATCAGGAACGCTTCAAGGGATGAGGAGAGGCTAACAACCTGTAGGCAGAGTCAACTGAAGGCTACTTTCTTTAGCTGCCAAGAGCATTTGTCTATGCCTTGGAGGTAGACTCATTTGAGCACTTTGGCTGGTATGTGCTGATGACCACACCTCCGAGTTCTCAGTTTCTGGTACTATAGTACGTAGGTTCTGAAACATGACTAGATGTGAAATCCCCAGGCCCAGATTCCTCCAGAAGCTACTCAACTTCTCACAAACCTTGGGAGTAGCATACTGATGCTACATTTTGTTAATTACATAGATCTAAAACCAGTCCATCAAAGGCAGATTAGATTGGACTTCTGGATAGAGGTGAATGAAGCTCATTGAGGATCAGCTTGTGGCATGGCAGAACATGTTACAGCCAACTTTGGAAACTCTATCCCCCCACAGGGAAATGCAATTTGCATCTGTCTGTGAACAACCAGGGTTGAGTCTCTTAGGGACGCAGATAAATCATGTAATCACATTTTGTGTGCATAAGGGATCCCTAACACAGTCTCACACTTCCCCTCCCAGTGCAGGGCTTTTCAGTAGGGCAGTCTTCATACATCTGTCGTATTGTTGTAACCCCACAGGGTTTCTTTAAAGGATATCGTTTTGTTTGGCAAACTCTGATTTAATCCATTCACTCAATGTCGCTTACCTTTATAAATCTTCTCTGACCGCTGGATTATGGTCCCCTGCTATGTGTTACTGTGGTACCTTGCTTGACTCATTTGTATTGTCTAGGATTAAAAAGAGGGAGGGGGACTTAATTGGGGGAGGGGGACAGAAATGGGAGGCTGTGGCGGGGAGGAGGCAGAAATCTTAGATAAATAAATAAATAAAACAAACAAATAAAAAAAATAAAATGGTCATTTGTGTCTCTCCATTGTAGAATCCATGAAGCCAGGCTCAATATCTGCCTTCTCTATCATATTCCCTGTATGTGGCATGCTGTTGAAATTTGGTTTCTATCTGTTCTTGTCACTTGTATTTTCTGAAGGGAACTGGGCAACCCAAAGAAAGAAGAGGACCACATATATTGTGATGCTTTCCCTCTCCTTGTCATCTCCCTCCTCTGCCTCTTTCTCCTTGTTCTCTTCTTCCTCAGCCCCCCCCCCCTCCTTTAATTCTTCAGTTATGGAGGTAATCAGTTTAGCATACTTGTTAGACCTCTAGACAGCTGAGGAAGTAGACTGTGCAGGCAAAAAGCATGGAGAAGGTCTCCAACTTAAAAATGATCAATAAAGAAAATTATCTCAGGCTATCCGACTCAGAGAAGCCAGGCTTCGCTATGCTGTAGGCATTTTACCACTGGTTGAACTCAGAACTTGTGTATCCAAGGAAGGTAGGAAGTCTTCCCTTGAACTGGACTCCTGCTCCCAGGGACTTTCTCTTGTGATGTAAACTGCCGGGAGAGCCAAGATGCCAGTTAAGCTTCCCTTCAATCTCAAGAAATGTTTGCACACATTTCTAGGGTGATGTATCCTTTGGTGGCTGGCTGGATTGTTTTCTGTTTTGCTGGGTTTCGTAGTTTGAGTCTAAAAGTTAGATAAAGGGAAATATGACAAGAATTAGGCATCTCCTGGATATTCAACTCTGAACAATAATCCCTCGTTGTTCCTTTCTCAATTCTCATGGTCCTCAGCTAGCAAACTAGCAGAGATTGGGGGTGGGGCACTATTGAGGCAAGAAACAGTGGGGCTGGAGAAGGAAGTCAGTGGAAATGAAGAGATGAGTTAACATGAAGCAACACACTAAGAGTGTGTTTTTCTGTAATTCTATTGTATTTTGATTTCGTTTACAAAGAAGAAAATGGACGCAGGAGCAAGAGATTTCTCCGTGGCCCATAGCTGGTTCATGTTGGGGCTGGGGAAGAGGCTTAGTGAGTCTGTCTATAGCACCGTTTTCTTTCTCTTCCCCTTCAAGTGCCATGGTCATACACATCTATGAGTATTTCCCCAGCACCCCGGGGGCTTTCCAGTAAGCAGTGAAGGCCACTGAGCCTCACCAATCACTACTCTCTCAGGACCTTTTGGTGTAGAATTACACAGAAATCTGATCACATTCGCTTCCTGAGCCTGCTAAGTAAACTGTACACACTGGATGACTTCCAAGAGTGTTCTCGTTCTCTCTCTCTCTCTCTCTCTCTCTCTCTCTCTCTCTCTCTCTCTCTCTCTCTCTCTCATTATTTTAGAGGCTGGGAACTCAAAATTAAGAGAATAAACAAAATTTCCGAAGGCTCCATTGGAGATTCGTTTTGTTGGCCATTTTCAGCTATCTGGGGATCTCGGTGTCCAGGCTGTTCGTATCTGTGGCTCCTGGTGTGACTTCCCTTCTAGCAACATCTAGTAAGCATGTGCCCAGGCCCTCCATTGGTCTTTTCCTTCTATGTATCTGTGTGTCATTTCTTCTAATAAGGTTATTTTCATTGTCCTTAAGGTCCACTGTATACCCAAAGAGCACCAAGCAAAGTGTCTGTTGGTACCTATTTCTCTAATAAAATCACATTCGGAGGTTCCTGGTGGGAATGAAATGCTGGGGGGGGGGGGGAGGTGCCATCAGTCGGTTGTGCTCAGGTATGGCTGAAGGATTCAGCTGGAATGAAAGGATGTATTTAGAAGTGTGCCTTCAGCGACACTGTGTTCTGAAAGTTTTCTCTAAAGCCTCCAATTTGTATTTTCTTTTCATCTGGAATTTCACAAGTCCTGAACCCAGAGCTCTGGGTAGCCTCACCATCACCCGCGAAGGAAGAAGAAAGGAGTTTCTGAGCCATGACTTCCATTCTGTAGAGAGACAAAGAACACTTCGTTCAGGCAGAATCCCTGAAGTCAAAACAAGCGTTGCTGATAAAGAAAAAAACATTAACCCAGCATTATTTTTCTTGTCCTGTTTTATTTTTAGAATTTCTCTTGGTAGCTATGGAACCAAAGGGAAAGATCAGAAGCCGCTTTCTTCGCAGCAGAGAGATAAAACGCTCAGACAAAGGGTCACTTTGGGGTTGCGCGTGTGACCATTGAAAGATACTAAAGTCAAACAAACAGCCTTGTGTCTGCTATGTTAGCTGTGAATACCCTGTTGGACTGGGGGCTTTCAGCAAAACCCCAGAGCACAGGCACAGATACCAGTTATTCATTAATTTTATAGTTTAAGGTGAATTTCTAAATTCTTCCCTGTGATTCGCGACTAATGGTTCCAGAATATCTCATGTGCGGCTCGGGGGCTGTTTAGCCCTTTTTATGTTTTTATTTATTTATTTTATTTTAAAACAATATATTTTGATCATATTCTTTCCCCTTCCCCAATCTCTCGCAGACATTTCTTCCCCTTCCTACCCACCTAACTTCATGCTCTTTCTGTATCTTAGTCAAAATCTAAGCCAAGAATGAAACAGAAGAAAAACATAAGTTCTGTTTTTTGTGGGTGAAATATTCCCGAAAATGAGCCTTGCCCTGGAGAGCGGTTGATGGGCCAAGTGACACTCCATTAGGAACACTAGATTCTTCCTCTCCTAAGAGCTATGAACAGTGACTGGTGTCTTGGCTAGGATGGGTCTCTTTGTCCACTTTCCTTTCCTTTCCCATGCTGGGGCCGTGTCTGGCTTGTGCTTCTGCAGATTTTGTGTCTGCTGTTACAGTCTGAGTTCCTATCTGCATCAGTCCTGGCTGTGTCTGGAACACAACCACCTGCTTCTTTTGGTCCTCTCTGCTAATCGTCCACCATCTCTGTGAACTGATCTTATTGTTCCCATTTTAAGGCAGCCACAAACGGATTCAAAGACATTAAGCATGCTTTTTCAGACCACAAAGTGAGTGGATTACATACAAAGATAGATTCAGAACTGAGGTCATTTGATTTTCCCAGATTTCAGGAGATCTAGAAACTTAGGGGACATAGAGGAAGCAAAAATAATTTGCAAAACATTTCTGGAATTATTGGGGTTGGCTCCATAGGAAAAATAATCAAGTCCTTTAATACTGGTGCTGGAGGTCCTGCTGCTGACTGATGGTTGGTGGTGTTGGTAAAAGCGATGGTGCTGATGACAGTGGGGTTCGTGGTGATGGTGGTGGTGATGGTCAGGGTCGCAGTGGTAGTAATGGTTTTGGTGCTGATGGTGATAGTGTGATGGTAATGGCGGGGGCGTAGTAGGGACGTTTGTGGTGACAGAATGATTGTACCAGCGATGATGGCGTTCGTGGTGTGTTGATGACAATGGTGACACTAATGATGGACACAGTGTTGATGGACTCTATCATCTTAAAGCATCTACTTTGTTCCATTAACGACACTACGTTCATTATAGAGTTTATTTCCATGAGTCGTCGTTATGTAAATGTCTCTTGAACATCTGCTGGTGGAATCATCTGATTGGTACTGACTACATTTTATATGCAAATAGGAGCGCCATTTGCTATAGTTCCTCTGACAACTTGGACATTCCCCATCTACCTTCGTCAATCTCCAAAACTTTGCCTTTTCACAGGGAATTTGGATATGTCTGGAATTATTTTGTTCTAAGTTCCACCAACAGTACAAACTCTCTTATTGAGCAATAAAATATACATGTTGGTTGTAAAAAATTCAAACACCTGAAGTGAATAAGAAATAGTACAAATGTCTCCCATTTATCCTCTGCCCAGCTCACCAACAAATCTCTGTTAATGGTTTAGCATAGAATGTTATTGGCTTTTCTCTATATATGCACAAGTGTCATATGTAAGTATGATTAGTGTATATAATTTTCCACATTTATTCCGTAATACTACATATGCAAGTCAAAAGCACAAGATTGGGTTTTAACTTTCTATTTTGCTTCTTCCTGCTCTAGAGGAATTAGGACAGAGGATAGTGAGTCTCCTTATTCATTTCTCCCACTGTCTCTATGGCCTCTTAATGTCGTCTCTGTCCTACTCAGAAAACAGCCTTTTGATTGGGAGACCATCTCTACCAGTGCACAGTGAAACCACTTCCAAGAGGCCTCCCCTCCTAGGGGAGCTGGGATGGATGTTTGTGGAGTTGGAAGAGGTTTAGGCTGAAGCAGTTTGTCTCGGGAGAGGGAAATATAGATGGGAAAGCGCTTATGCTCGCGTGCCTCCCAAGCATGAAGACTAGTTCCCGTGGAGAGTTGACAGATTTCAGCACCTGACCTCAGCAGGGAATCTGCTGGACCTTAGCCTCCAAGCCCCCTTTCTGGCAAGTCTAATACCCACTGTGAGGTGTGGACCACTGTCCCCAAAGCTTTGATTCCGGAACTGTGGTGGGGCCCTGCTGGTAAAAGGCACCCAGTAAGGAATGTGGTTTAGTGATCCATCCTGACACATAGCGATCTCTTTCTGTTATGACATAGAAACATGCTACTTGGAGTTAAAAAGAAAAAACAAAAAACTGTGTTGTGTCATAAATGACCTAGATCCTTAGGCCCAAGTCACAGCTTCGGAGTTTGTATTTAGCAAACTAGGGAATGTCTTTTTAATTGAAGTGTTTGTTTTGTACATAACACATCCCCCATGTTTTCAACTAGAGAAGAATAGAATATATATGGTTCATTAGCAAGAAAATCAACATAAAGAACTCTCATCCTCTGAAGTCCGTTACATTTAACTCAAAACCCATGAGATTTTATATTCCTGTGAGGGCATGGCTCCAACATTTTATGTTATGATTTTAATACTTTTGATGATATCGTTCATGAAGCATGGCATCCACTCCTTTAAAATTATTATATCGTATCTATTTTGTGGGGGAGATGCATGTGAGTGATAGCATGTATGGAGGTCAGGTACAAGCTACAGGAGTCTCTTCTCTCCTCTCACCACATGGGTCTCGGGGATCAAAATCGAGACATTGTGCCTGATGACAGGTGCTGGGACGTCTTGCCAGAGACACAGAACCATGTCCGTGATCTAATCTTATGTTTCAGTCACCTCAAAACAAAGCCAGGCAAAACAAAACACAGCAAAAAGCAAAAACAAAAAAACAAAAAAACCCAAAGAAACAAAAACCCTTATTCCCCCCCATCTACTGGAATCCACTTTATCAAATTTAGATATTGTATATAAACTGAAACCCTCCACACACGTTCCTTTATGATTGGCTCTCTTCACATCCTGTATGGCTTTTGGCATCCACGACTCCCGTCCTGCCATCTGGTGGTACTTGGTTTTGAATCCTTGCTGTGTAACAATCCACTGTGTGAGTGTCTCACATTTCCTTTTTACATCTATCAGTTCACCACCACTTCTCCTTCCAGGGGTTATGAACACTGGGATGTAAGCCTCTGTGTGAACACAGGTTTGCCTTCCTCTTTGAGTATATTGCTATGATAAGCCTATGCCTCAGAGTTTGAAAAGCTGCCAAATTCCCAAAGTGGCTGAAATATTCTATATACCTACTAGCAATGTATGACTGATTCAATTTCAGTTTGACAATTTATTATTTTCTAGTTTTATAATCATGGTTGTTCTAGTGGGTTTAAGGCAATATTTCAGTTTGGTTTTCAAATTTTCTAATATAAATACATTTTTTTCTTGTATTTATTTGAAATTTGTATATCTTCTTTGAAGAAATCTCCATTGAATGTTTTGTCTCTTTTTTACAATGGGATTAATAATCTGGTATTGAGTTGTAAAACTTCTTTACACAATCTAGATCCAAACTGTTTAGTAGATACATGGTTGGAAAATACTTAATTTTAATTCTCCTTGAGCCCTCCGCGGTGTAGCTTCTAGCTTCTATGTTCCCCCTCTCTCTTCCCATCCCTCCCTCCTTCCCTCTTTTTACAAATGAGTATTTGTATTAGCACTTAAATTTCAGAAGCCCTGCCAGAGGCTAGGGATAATGAAAAAAAGGAGGATATAATTTCTATCCTCAAGAGACTTGTGTTCTAGTAGAGATGGAAGACATCCATCATACATTAATAAATGCAGAAATGTGAGTGTGATTAGCTCATGAAGGATCAGCGCTGGTTATGATGTGAAAAATTTTGCAGGCCAAATGGCCCCAGCCCAGGAATCCCAGCTTTCTTCCACCGACGAGGTGAAGGTTTAGTTGCGATCTCAAGGACAAGAAAAGATACTATTGAGCTAGAAGAAGAAAGTACATGTGGACAGGAAGGAGCTAGGACCCTTTGAAGGAGGAGACACAGCAGTTCTGGTTGGAACGGAGCAGAAGCAATAATAACATGCTGTGTCTGATGGGTTTTACAAACTGTTCACGTAAGGACAGTGATGCAGCGGCTGGGTTTTGTTTGTTTGTTTGTTTGTATTTTTAAACCAGGAATGGCAGGATAATCAGATTTTATCCCTTGAAAGATTTCGATACGTGCCGTGTGAAGAACAAATCGGAGAGAAAGCAGTGTGGGAGCAGGGCTCTGGGAATGAGTAGCTGGGGTAGCGGGAGAGGTGCGTGAGCAGCATGGACTGGGAATGGTGCGGAGGTGTTACCTTGGGGGCTCCAGAAGGAGAAATCTATGTGACTCAGGGGTGGATTGATTATAAAAGCATTAAGGTGAAAAGAGGCATCGCAAAACTAGTCACAACTCCCTGGCTGTCCTTCTGTAGTTGTTGGCCAGTGAGCACTTTGTCGAGTCTTTCCAGCCTGTAAATGCCTAGGGAGAGGGAACCCTTTTGTTAAGTTTAATTACTGTTTGACAAGTGAGTCCACAAGTAGTTGAAGCATCATGAATGACAGTAGTAACAGTAACGTCACTCACTCTTGGAGCACTTAGTGGCAGCAACCTGCTGGGTTTCACCTTCATCAGCCAGCTCAGCTTTCACCACAGTCCCAGGAGATAGGTCCTACCCAGTCTCGTTTTACTATTAGTAAATTCGACACATAGAGAGTTAATATCTTCTATAGTGCCCATAGCTAGAAGCTACCAAACCCAGATTTTCAGCCTGGGGCATCTGGTTCTGGATTCTGTTTTCTCCGCTCTCATAGCTTGTTAACTTCTTATGAGTCTTTACATATCTTGGACCTTTGACATTGTTTACAGCATCTGGAAAGAATTTGATTTTTTTTTTTAAGAAAGCATGTGTTGCTTGTTCGTCTCCATCAGATATAGTTTTAAGGGTCCAGTTATTTTGTAGAGTTGGGCAAGACTGTGGATAATGCGATCTGGGAGATTCACGTCCCTCATCCTTTGGATAGAACCCAACTCTCAGGCAGTGTTATGAGGTCTCTGGGAATTCAGGGGCAGTATAGAAGATGTTTGTTTTATCTTTGGCAAGATGAGGCCGCTTCGACTTGTCATGGTTTAGCTCTGGTCATAACCAGGTGGCTTCCAATCACTGCTCAGCGCTGGGATGGTTCACCTGGTGTGAAGATCCTCAAATCTGAGACCCTCACTCACCCATATTTTGATGCTAGGTAGGTTGTTTACCATCCCTTTCCTTGTTCCCTTCTTTATAAAATCAGCAAACCTCATGGTAGTTGGGTGAATTAAATGGTAGAATGCCTGTAAAATGTAGGTCGGTGTTTAGCACTCTCTTAGTTCTATACCATTATCTAAAATGTTGACAGGTAAAGATGAGAGCTTCAAAATGTCCCCCAAATGTGATATGACTTTCTTCAAAGTTAATTGGCACTGATGACAGAAACATGAAATTCTCATAAGGCAGGGGCATATGGCTGTTTCCACAGTGAGCTAAGACAAACTACACACTAAGATGGGTCAAATCCATGTGGTCTAGAGAACAGATATAGAATTTTTTTTTTGGAAAAATGTGGGTTTGAAGTGGTATTTAAAGCTAGGCAGGGCTATATTTATTCCAACCAAGTGGACGGGGGAGTATTTGAGTCAGAAAAACAATATGAGAAACCTTTTGAGTCAGAAAGACAATACGAGAAACCTAGATAGGACAGGAATGAAATCGTATTGCCGAGACAGCAGTGGCCATTGCTTATTGCATAAGAGAACTGTCTTCTAAGATACTGAGTGACAAGAGCAGGTAGTCAAGGCTGGGCCTGACTTTGGAATGTTTGATAACCCCCAATGTTCTCCTTTTGTTTGGAGTATTCTTTGTTGGCAGCTCTGGCTGAGCCCATCGCCCCCCTTGAAAGACAAGTTTCTATGGTCCTGTAGTAAGCGTCTTCTCTCCTGTAAAAGCAATGACTTCTCTGTCATGAATTCTCATTCTGGGCTGTGAGGGCTCCTCTTAGCATGGCCACACATGCTTGTTTGTGCAAATCATTCAGATTTGTGCCCATTGTCACGATGCTATTACTAACAGAGCATCCTTGGCTTTAGACGTGTCCCAGTGGTCAGATGGACTATTGTCACCTCCTTAAGACCATTTCCCTCTCTACTGGGTTCTTGGCAGATGCACATGGGTATCGGATCACCATGAGCATTTATAGCAGCAGAGACTATGTCTACTCATCTTCATATTGCCAGGTGGATCCCAATATTACTTATGAAATGAATTTATACAGGGAAGTGTGAATCCTTAGTGTTCCTAGTGTCATGTGATACTGGCCTATACATCCTAGTATATAAACGGCATTGGACATCTGTGAGCTTATTATCTTCTGAAGTTTGCTGGAGATGGCTTTTGCGCAGGCTAGCAGTCTGTCCTTATACATTTTGCTCTCTTTTCTTGCTCCTTGCTTACATATACTTATTTCCCTCTGATATTTCTGATTGGTCTTTAGGCCTCAAGAAACAGTCTACTTGGAGAATCTGAGGTATTCAGTGAACCATATCCACTTCTAAATGTACTCTAGTTTTTACGAGATTTAACCTTTCACATGGTGAAGGTCTTATTAAAAATTTAAAGTAAAAATTAACAAAGAAAGACATTTTAGTTGATTACTACATTGGCTTCATACTTTACTTAGCAAACTACACCGAAGTTTTATTTTTGTTCCAATGAGTGCTATTCTTTGGACTTTCTAGCTGGAGACTCCACTCTTGATCACAGCCTTTTGTAATTTTAATAGTTTCACTTGACTTTTCTTCTTGCAGTGTTTAAGAAGTTATTGATAATAGCAGGTTTTGAGAGAAATAAAGGACATGTATTTTCCATATTGTTTACTTATAGAACAGTCCTTTACGTAGCTACAACTCTGGGATGTGTGAGGGGAGGGGAGTTTCTTATGAGAGGTGGTCTCAAAGTTGGGCATTTTCAGTGTATACTATAGTATAGCTCAGTCTCTTCCTGGGTGCATTATACCCCAAGTGCCCTCAGTATCCATCTAACGCATCCATCCACAGTCCGTAGGTTAGTTCTGAGGCCCGTGACAATGAGTTATTTGGAGAATTAGCCTAGTGAAAGGCCTCAGGAAAGGCTGGAATGCCATCCCATCTCCGACTCAGCAGGTCCTCTGCTAGTGTTTGGAGGTGCATGTTGGTAAATGCTCTTTGGCAGGCTGTGTTAGCTTGGCCTTCCTCTTTGAAATGTACTGTCTTTGTATAAACAAGACTGTGTCTCAAAAGAAGATAAAGGAAAGGGAAGAAGAAAGGTGTGGGGAAGGAAGGAGGTAGCGAGGGAAGGGAGCTTGGGGGAGACAATGTCTACTGTACACACTGGCTTTTTTATGCCTGGCATTTTCTGTCCCTAATGCCCTTGGAAATTTTGTAACTCTGAAAATTGGTTATTATTATCCCATTTCAGGTAAGAAATCCATTAGGGTTGTCAACAGATTGATGCTTTCACACAGTTGCCACGGTCTGCACTAAGGCTCTGGTTTCTCAGGGGTGTCTATGCTGCATTGTCCCCGGGTACACTCAATGTTCTCTGAAGAGGTCTTCGGTTGCCATGATCTGGGTCGCGGAGTGCCAGTAGAGTCTGGCAGCGCACGTCTGGTCTCTTTAGAATCAGTAGCTATACAGGAGAGTTGGTCACAAAGATAATTCACCAGCACAGATTTCATCAGCACCGTGGGTAGGTGAAGGTCACCCTCTAAGACTTAAATATCAATGCGGGGTAGGTCCCATGGCTTCTCTAGGGTGAAGACAGTAGATCCAAAGAGGAAGTTCCTCTGTGTCTGTCCCAGGCTTGCCTCAGCCCCCCTCCCACATGCTGGGATCAACGGGCTTAATTCACCAAGCCTGGCTGGTCACCGCTGTTCTTGTTGGTGAGTTCCAGCGCACTTCTGCAGCCAGTCCAGCCGTTCCTCTTGGTTTTTTTTTGTTTGTTTTTAATTAATTAATTTATTTATTTATTAAGGATTTCTGCCTCCTCCCCTCAACCGCCTCCCATTTCCCTCCCCCTCCCCCGATCAAGTCACCCTCCCTCATCTGCTCGAAGAGCAATCAGGGTTCCCTGACCTGTGGGAAGCCCAAGGACCGCCCACCTCTATCCAGGTCTCCAAAGGTGAGCATCCAAACTGCCTAGGCTCCCCCAAAGCCAGTACGTGCAGTAGGATCAAACACATAGTCATCCTCATGAATATTAACCTTCATCAGGTGATGAAAGGAGACAGAGACAGAGGAGCACGGGACAGAAATCTCAAGGTCCAAATCAGGAGCAGAAGGAGACGGAGCACGAGCAAGGACCTCAGGACCGCGAGGGGTGCACCCACACACTGAGACAATGGGGATGTTCTATCGGGAACTCACCAAGGCCAGCTGGCCTGGGTCTGAAAAAACAGCCGTTCCTCTTGTAAAGACACGTCTCTTGTCCCCTCCCCCCCGCAGAGCATGACGACTGTGGCAGCGGACAGCACAACTGTGACAAAAACGCCATCTGCACCAACACCATCCAGGGACACAGCTGTACCTGCCAGCCGGGCTACGTGGGAAATGGCACCATCTGCAGAGGTAGGCACCGCCGCCTGCTGCCCCAGCTGTGCGTGTGGAGATTCCTGCTGTCGCCACGGTAGCTGAACACAGCTGGTTCCTGCTTTTGGTCTCTTTGCAGCCAGGACACTGTGCGTGGTGGAAGAAAAGCCGCCGGAGCAGGTTTTGGGTTGTGGATGTGGTCCTGGTGGAGTTCCACAGCTGAATGGAGCCCCCTAGCTTTGTCTTGTAGAGCAAATGGAACTTTTGAGGAAAGATTCAGTCCTGGTGTAAATTTGCATCCATGTGAACTGTGCTCAGAGGGCATTCTGGCTGTCTGCTTGACTGAGAAACTTTACACTTAGAAATGCCGCTTAGAAGCCAGGCATGGTGGCACGCCTTTAATCCCAGTACTCGAGAGGCAGAGGCAGGCACATCTTTGTGAGTTCGAGGCCAGCCTGGTCTATAGAGTGAGTTCCAGGACAGTCTCCAAAGCTACACAGAGAAACCTTGCCTCGAAAAACAAAACAAACAAAAAACCCCAAACAGAAACAAAAACAACAAACAAACAAACAAGAAATGCTGATTAGAATTCAGCCAGGGTCTGGCTTTGTGTATTTACATTTATGGTTGTCTTCACACCCTTCCTTCAGTCTTTCAAGAATGCAGAGCCTCACCCCTGGCTCCTCCTGTCCACTCACTGTCTGCATACTTTCTCCACACAAGCATATTGATTCCTGCCAGTTCTTGGATGCTGACATATTCTCAGTCTTCATGGGTGCTCACTTCCTTTAAGTCTCCACCCTGACGTCCACATATCATAGAATCATCATGAGGTGTCACCAACAGTGGACCCTTAATGTTCCCAAGTCCAAACCTTGCTTCTCTCTTTTCACAAATGGACTGAATGGACACTCTAGGTTACACCGTTGTGTTTGTCTCTGTGTTATTGGCCTTGCTGTGAAGGTAGGAGGCCTGGGTAGCAAGCACATGGCCCTATCCCTTACAGCTTCATGCCTAGGAAAAGAATGTGCCTGGCATCCTATAGCTGTTCATTAGCTATGTGATAACCAGCCCCATCAATCAAAGAGGAAAGAGACACAACTTCCCTCCTTCTTTCCTTCCCTTCCTACATCTTCTTTCCCAGCCAGAAACTAAAAAGAAAGCAGAAAGGAAAGACAGTAATAATCACAGTGTCTAACTTTCAAGATAAAATTTTGCTCACACATTTGATAAGCAGAATAAAACACTTTAAACCAAGCAGCATGTGTTGCTAAATATCGTGGCCTTTAGGGTTAAGTGGACAGAATGCTTGCAGACAGTGCCCAATGAGATTAGCATAACCTGACCTGAGGGTTAAGGTTCTGAGTGGGAGAGTGTTTATCTGCCTTCCCAGCACAGCATTAGTGCTGAAATGGAAATCAGGCTTTAACTAAGCAGTTGTCAATATGGAGCTGATAGACTAAGCCTCCTTCCTTATCTGTCATTAGTTGGATAAAATCTGGTGATCCTGGAAAGCATTCTTGTCTCTGTGGCTGATAACATTGGCATTTATTTTGTAAATATACAGTGAGTGCAGATTCTGTCTGGACGCCAAAAAGCAGAGGCAAGACAGGGCCCCAGAGGACTCATTGAAAAATAAAAAAAGACGTGAACCAGTGCTTCCAATCCAAGTAGAACATTTTACAAAGCAACACTGGTTCATACAAGAGGCTCATAAGACTTAAGAAAATACTGAGCCTTGTGCTAGGCTGGTGTGCACTTTAGGATTCTTTTGGTTGCCAGCAACAGGAAGCAAACATGAGCCCTGACTTTGATTTGCAGGGCCCAGAGACAAATGAAGGTGTGGGCTTCTTACAAAAGCAGGCAAAGCTACCTCCCCAAGGCGCTGAGATATTTATTCTTGCTTGTGCTGGTAATTGACCATTTGGTGTTATTTCCTTGGACATAGAGACAGTTTCTGTGTGATTACTGACCCACAGGATAGTTGTGGGTCTTCCCTGCAGTACGGCATCCTCATATGGATATGACCTTCACATCCTGACCTTGCTTAAGGCAGAGAACTTGAACCAAGCATCTCCCCTTCTCCAGACTCCATATTCTAAGTCCACAACAGACAGGGCACTCCAGGATTTGATGAGGCAGTTCCCTGGTGATTTGCATTGTGCATCAGGTCCTTGACATCCAGCACCTAGGACAGCACCTCATTCATATTCTGGAAATAACACAACATGTGCTCAAGCCCAAGCCTTCCAGTGTCTGCTAACAGAGCCTTTAAGGGATTGTTAGGATAAAGAGGGAGAGAGGAATCCAGAGAGACCGTACTTGGACTAAAGCTCTAGCTTTCTAGGGCATCCAACCCAAACTCTTGTCTGACCCAAGAGCTGCAGAGTAAGGGAGAGGATGCACAGACCTTTTGGGTGTGTGTGGCCTGGCTCATTCTTTACTTCTGCACAAGAGTTAATGTGCCCAGGAGAATCCTCATTCTGGATCTTCCTGAGCCATACTTACAACAAATCCACGTGTATGAGGTTATTGAGAGTGTTGCAGTGTTGACTTCAGAATGCTGAACCCTGAGGGCGGAGTCCTTCTAGGTGACACATTCTTGTGACATTGGTCCTACATGTTATGAACAAGAATTAATTGAAACAAACAAACAAACAAAAAAAGACTTCCCAAGAGTGTCACAGGATCTAAGGGCAGAATGGAGTCTGGGATTGGGGATAACTGCTCCGAGGGAATACGGTGCTAGAAACTCACATGTGTCCTGTGGCTCCCTTGTGGGTTGGCTCAGGGTTCTGTCTGTCTTGGAAGCTGGGTTTGATCAGGGGACTTGATTTGGTCATCTCTTCAAGCTGACTCACAGCAGATCTGTTCTGAAAACTCAATTCATTGATTCATTTTGAAGAACTGTTGTGGTTTGAGAAGAACCTAGAAAGTGTAGCTTCCCACACTGAGGCCCAGCTGAAAGGAAGGTAAAGAAAACAAGCACGTGAAAGCAAGGATGCCCATGTGAGGCTTGCTCTCCCTCCTCAGGGCCGGAAGAAACCTACAGGGGTGGTCCTGTGGGCACACTAATCTCTAGTGCAGAAGAAGGAACTGGGAGGCATAGGTCCAGTATGTCCGGTCCTCTCTCTAACTTGCCTGTAGTCATGGAAGACCATGAGGGTGAATCAAAAGGCCTGGTGGAATAGCTCAGGGGAGAGAGAAGGTCAAATGGTGTGTGAACAGCTTCTCCTGACGCCACTCTCCTGTGGATATTTGTGTCTGTGCTCTTACTGGGGTTCTGATATATTAGATATGTCACGAGTCCTTTACAACAGGTGTAATGATTTACCTGGAACTCAGAGTTAAAGCGCTAAGTGCAGACTACTGTTACCTGCTCTGTACCCCGACAGTCACCCTGAAGAATACTCGAGAGCTAGTGGGAGGCACTTGCTCATAACTGTCCAGCATGTCAGGAGCAGGTCGCCACACTTTTATGATTGATCTCTCTTAATGCGCTTCCTTTGTCTATAAAAGTGAATTAATTATCTTCCCCTTCCGGGGCTTATTTTCAGGTAACTTAGAGGATACTTTAATGATGCTGTAACATGTGGAGATGTAGTCTTCCCTAGTTGTTTTCCAAGTCCTGGGTGTCCATCCTGATGCCTTAGGCTAGGTGGTAATCCTTCACTGTGTCCTGAGAAGCTCCATGACCTCAGTTTGTGCCACCACATATTACACCAGCTTGTTTATTCATCCAGCACACACCTGCTACAATGCTTAGCCAAAGGGGAGCATACTAAAATCCTTGGAAGTTTTCTCACGAGCGAGCATTAGGCAAACCGTCTTCCTAATGGAATATGCGCTTAGGTATCTGGAAGATTTTAGAAGAGAGCAGGCCTGTCTGGGGGCACAAGAGTGAGGGGGCCACCCAAGCCTTTAGCCATCGATTCCTGAAGGAGATATGCGAACCAACCCCGATGTGAAGTCTGGACTGCTAATGGGGTGGGGTGTCTGGCTTCAAAGAAAAGCACGAATTAGATTCACTCTCTCCATTTTCAGCATATAAGCGAGTCTTTCTTCTAAAGCTTCTAAAAATCTAGTAGTTCTTGGAGGTGAGATGTTGTGAGCACTCTGCAGAGAGTGCTTGCATAGCCAGAGGAGCTACTTCCTAGAGACACATCTCTCCGACAGGAAGCGTGCTTGCATAGACAGAGGAGCTACTTCCTAGACGCATCTCTCTGACAGGAAACATCTTTGCATGGAGGAGCTACTTTCTAGATGTGTCTCTCCCTGAGGAAGCTGAGCACACGGTATGCCAGGAAGCCAGAAGCAGAAGGCCAGGGAGGGAGGTCTGGCACAGGAAGAGTAATGTGACAGCTCACACTAATAATGTCACTGAAATCTTAAATTGGAGGATATCCTAAGGACGGCAGACGTCTTGCAGGTGCAGACTTTCCAGCAGCTCACAAGCAGTGTGAGAGGTGGGGGGACGAAGGGGGATTGGAATAGTTAAGTTGTTATACCAAGCTATCAGTGGAAATAATAAAATTGATGAACTGCCAGGCTGTGAGTCAGAGAAGATGAAATTTGAAGATTTGGAAGCAAATAGCGAGGGAAATGTGAAGCCTTTGGCAAAAGGTGCGTGCAGCACTCTAGACAGAGCTCTGAAACCTGGGTGATGTAAGGAGGAAGAACTCAGGAAGGCTGCCTTCTGAAATTCTGCTCTTGGGTTTGCAGACAGAATGCTGGAAAGAAAGATTGACCGATACGATAGGAGGACCCGACCCAGCTAGAGACCAGCCTGTTTGCAAAGTCATATCCAAACCATGAGTAGCTAAGGATTTTATGTACATCTCTACTTACAGAGCAATTTTCTGATGGCTCAGGAAGAGTTTTGAAAACTTATCCCGCTCGGACTGGTTTATACAGGTAGAAAACGAGTTGAGTAGGGGTAGCCAAGGATCAAGACTCAGTGAGATGAATTCTTGAAGCAAACATAGAGTATTCTCATTAAAATTATTTATTTGTGTGTGTGTGTGTGTGTGTGTGTGTGTGTGTGTGCCTACTTCTCTGTGTGAACACCCACTTAGCAGGTAACTGCAGAAGCCAAAGAGGGCATTAGATTTCCTGCGATTTGGGTTACAGGTGGTTATAGCCTCTGATGTGGGTGTTGAGAATTGAATCCAGGTCCTCAGCATGAGTAGTGAGTGCTTTCAACAGCTGAGCCACCTCTCCAAACCCATATTTCTGCTAGTAACTCTCAGAGCCACCTAAAATCTTCTCTATGGGGAGGGTAATATGGAAGGATCCCCTCCAATAGTGGTTAAGGATCTCCTTAGTTGCATAGGGATGTTCTTGGATAAATTAGTTAGTGTGGGGAATGCGACTCTCAAAAATAATTTAGGACTATTAAAAAATTTGACTATGGATCATTTGTAAAAAGACAAAACTGATATAAATGTGAGTGAAAAAATCTCCAGTTCAGTTGAGCTCAGTCAACCAGTCAGAGAATGTGCATGACCCAGGCTATGAATTTGAAGACACACAGGTAGAAAGTCAGGACCATGCAGACCCAAAAGATGCACAAGCATGCACAGTTCTGAGAAGTGGTTTTCAGAACATTAAATCTGTCTGTCTGTCCATCCATCAATCTTCATGCATCCATTGATTTATCTCCACGTTTCTTCCTAAAAAACTTTTCTTTTTGAAGGAAGCCTAAACTCTAACATGACCCCTTGCCCTGTGAAACCTGGCTTCTTTTGGACATTTTGAGCCTCACCTCCCGTTTATAGTCTCTCCCTGCTAAATATCAAATGCCGTATAATTTGACAGTTGGGAGTTATTGTTGAAATTTCCCATGGAACCTTTTCAGATAGCAGTTGTCTCTGAGTAACCATACCTCAGGAATAAAAATGGAAGTAGGGGAGGGGAGTGTATCTCAAAATCATACAACTGATACTGTTTCTTTGTTTCTTCCTCTAAGTCTGTCCCCAGCTGGGCAATAGGGTTGTCTTTCACCAGGTTGCTTAGAAGAGAGATTTAAATGTTATCTTTAGTTTCTGGTTTTCATGTTTTATACCACCCCATCAACAAATCCGAAATCTGTCTTTTATCCACAATACAGTCATTTCATACCGCTGAACACCTCTGCTGTAGCTTAAGCCATAATCATCTCTCCACTGGCATATGCAATAGATAAAAATTATAGCTAGAATTTTGAAAACTGCAGATGTGATTGCAAGGATCATATACAGCAACTTCTGTTTTCTCATAGATCCAATGGTGGGGAGTTAGGGTTGATGCCGAAATCGAGAAAAGAGGGGCGTTTCAAGAAATGAGCAGCCACAGCAGTGAGGGGCCAGGCTAGGGAAGGGCAGAATTAGCTTTGGTGGGAGGAAATGCCCCTTCCTAGGTCTAGAATGAAATAGGAAGCCAAAATGTAATCACTCCCCTTCTTGAGACTGTAGAATTCCAAAGAAAATATAGCCTTTGCTTGAGGGAACAGCAAAGATGGGAAAGGAGCTGTTCGTGAGACCATACTCACATGTGGGAATTGTGTCCTGGTTAAGAGATTTACAGACAGACACGCTAGGTCACGTGTTGCATTTACTGGTATTAGCAGTGTAGCCATGAGTGAATGGCCATGTTTCTTTCAGCTCCAGCTTCTACACCCTCAAGGGTGTCAAAGTGCATACAGCAACACATAACATCCATTTCTTCAAGCCAGGGTCCTTGACTCTATCAGGGGCCCAAGGATACTTCCTTCATGTAATCATATGAGTTTAAATAAGACAATACAGATAGAATGGATTAAAACAAGTCTGGAAATTTCTGTATTACCTTCTGTGTTTGTGACTTTTCCTTTTGTGGTGATGAAATGCCTTATTATTCTAGTTTTGTTTCTGTTGCTGTGATAAAATCCTCTGAGAAAGCAAGGGGTTCTTTATCTTACAGTTGTAGGCTATGGTTCATAATTGCAGGGAAGTCAGGCAGGGACTGAGTTACACCAATGTATCCATCGTCAAGAGCAGAGAGAAACAATACATCCCTGCTCCCTAGCTTTTCTTCCATCTTATGTAGTCTAGTGGCACATGCCTAGGGAATGATGCTACCCACAGTGGTCTAGGTCTTTTATATCCATTAATATTCAAGGCAGTTTTTCATAGACAGACCCATAGGCCAACTTGACATAGATAACTCCTCATGAAGATTCTCTTCCTAGGTGGTTCAAGGTTGTAGCATGTTGATATTTAAAACTAATCAACACACTGACCAAAGGAAATTTATGTATGTTTATAGTTTGAGAGGCAGTCCATCCTGGTGCAGAAGTCATGGCAATGGGGACTTTAGGTAACTAGTCAAAACACATCTATAGTCAGGAAGCAGAAAGTCACAGGTGCTGGTGCCCAGCCTCCTCTCTCCTACTTCATTAGTCAGGCCTTATGACCCCCCAAACTCATGTATTTGAATGCTTAGCCTATAGAGAGTGACTCTATTAGGAGGTGTGGCCTTGTTGGAGGAAGTGTGTCACTGTGGGGGCGGTCTTTGAGGTCTCCTATGCTCAAGTTAAACCTAGTGTGGTAGTCTCCTTCTGCTACCTGTGGATAGAGTTGTAGGACTTGCAGCTCCTTCTCTAGCACCATGTCTGCCTGCACACCTCCGCATCCCACCATGATGATAATGGACTAAACCTTTGAAACTGTAAGCCAACCCAATTAGATATTTTCCTTATAAGAGTTGTCATGTTAATGATACCACTTCACAGCAATAGAAACCCTAACTAAGACACCACCTCAATTAACCTAATGTAGCATGAATTCTAATTGGTCTTAATAATAAAAACCGGGAGTCAGATATTGGGATAAATGCTGAAAGATCAGAGAAGTAAGGGAGTCAGTCACTAGAGAGACCTTTTACCTCTACTGAATTCTCAGACCAAAGTGAGCAAGATCCTGACCCCACAAATCCTCAGACTAAATGCCCTTGAGCTCCCGTCTCCTCCCACCTTATATTTCTCTCTCCACTCAGCTGTATCACTTCCAGTGCTGGGATTAAAGGCGTGTTATTCCCAAGTATGGGGGTTAAAGGTGTGAGCCACCACTGCTTGGCTCTGTTTCTCTTTAAAACTGATCAGTCTAGTGTAGCTCAGGGAGGCTGAATTTACAGAAATCCATCCGCCTCTGCCTCTGAGTGCTGGGATTAAAGGTGTGCGCTACCGCTACCTGGCCTATGTGGTTAACTAGTGGTTGAGCACCATACTCTGATCTTCAGGCAAGCTTTATTTGTTAGTTCACAAAATATCACCCCAACCTAACCTAAACAATCTCTCATAGACATGTGCAGAGGTTTGTCTCCTAGGTTATTCTAGATCCTGTCAAACTGGCAATCAGTATTAATTCTAATATGATCTTTAGTCATATCACTAGGCAGAGGTCTCTCCCTTAGGATGTACAGAGCTTCTTATGGCTGTACTTAACAAACATATATATGCATGTGTATATATGTATTCATACACACGCATATATATGTAAATAAGTATGTATATATATATATATATATTTCATACATACCACAATCATGTTATCTCTGTCCCTGTTCAAGGCCTTGGTAGCCACTGATTGTATTAATGTGACATATGTATTCAGAACATTGGCGCCATATATATTTCCTATCTTTAGCTCTTACAGGGCTGGGCAATCTCAGTATATTTGTATTTTAAGAAAACAAAAATGAGAAACTGGTCTTTGTGGTCTACGGCCCGTAGATATCCACCTAAGTGTACAGTGTACTCGAGCAGAAGGTTGTCTTTTCCTTTGTACCCTCCTTTGCTGTAATCCAGAGAGACGTTCCTGAGACTGCAGTCAGTATCTCTGCGGTCCCACGTAGCTAGAAGATGACTCTTGTCACTTAATGGAGTGTGAGGTGCCAGTTTTCCTGTCACTGCAGTAGGTTTGAGTTGATAGAGAATAGATTGGGACAGAGCAGACAGCACAGTGGCCTTTGTCTGGGCTACATGGGCAGTAGGACTATACTTCAGAGAGTCCTCCCTCCGCTACCGATGATATGGGGAGATGCTGGAATTGAGGAGGCAGACACCTGGCCAGACAGAGACTGGAAATCCTGAGGATCTCGCTGTGGCTTAGTGTGGTGGGCCCCTGACAGCAGAGACTTCATCGGGTTTTTCAAGTAGGTGCTCCTTGACACGGCAGCGTGTGCGGTTTCTTGCAGAGACCACGGAAGTTGAAGCGTGACTGCTCCTTTCAGAAGGCTGGGAAGGTATAAGAGGCCCTTCTGTTCCCCCTGCTCCCATCTGTGCTGCTGTTGTTTGTGTGCTGATGGCGACTCTAACAAGCAGCACTGGAACAAGTTAAATCGATTTTGTAAACTTCCTGTCAGACAAATGTTTATCAGCAAGTACTGTTACCAAATTTATCAGCAAGTAACTTGTTATGGTCCTAAACAGGGAAGTGCTTATAATACTGATTTAACTCCGTGAGAAAGAAAAGCCTCTAAGCCCAGGAAGGATTATTATGTTTAATATTTTAGTAATGCATCCTTTCAAAATGTACCTGGAACTAGAAAATAGAACTGATTTTCTTGGAGAGACATTTATAGCTGTAAGTTTGATAAAGGGCTGCGGGCGACTGGAAGCTGTGCCGCCTTTCCGAAACAAGAAAGAGGGCACTGGCAGAAGGGGGGGGCAGATATGTTTTTCTACTAGTCCGCCTGTGTCACTATAACAGGCAGTTAAGGAAGAGAAAGATGTTTGTTTAGTCCACAGTTTTGAGGTTACTTAGCAGTTAGTTCTTACAGGCTTGTTTTCAGAGATGCATGAAATAGTGGCAAAGGAAGGGGATACCACTTAGCCAGGACAGACCTAATCGACCCTAGTAATCTTTTTTCATAAGGGGGAGAATTTCATAAAGGTTAGGTTTATGAAAACTACTCCACTGGATGGCCCCAACCCCATGCTCTTATGGGCAGTACTAACTGGACTTAGCAGGAAGTTATAAAACAAAATGGATGAGAGGGCAGTGTGCTGGAGGGAGAAAATGGGACAGACATGATCATATTTCCTTGTATCCCTGTATGAAGTACTCAATAATAAAGAAAACATTTTATTCATTGTCTTAAAAAAAAAAGAAGAGGGGGGCAGAAGCAGACTCGTGAAAAAAGCCTGCCTACTCCATTGGCTGTGTTCCTTGGCTTGTCTAGGTAGATTGTGTAGCCTTAGCCTTCCGCTGCGTTTCCAATGGGCAGAAGAGAGTCTCGTGGATATACTGAAATCACAGTTCATTACTTAGCGGTGTCAGAACTTAGCGTTTAAAGCTTATACTTTGGTAGACAGTAGCTGAGTCTCCCGGGGCTTAAAGGAAGCACGCTAAGCTAGCTTGAATCTCAGAGGGTGTGGAAGTAACACGCCTTGACAAGTGCTGATTCTTTCCAGAGCTGAGGTTGCGCTTTGGTGAATTTCACAGGTGTTGGTACTCTCGCTGTCACGGTATAAATGACTCACAAGATTAGCAGAGCAATATAAATACCCATCAGCCTGTTTTATTTTAAAACGGGCAACTAAGCATGGACTTCCTATTGAGCCGTCAGGACAAGGTTGCCTTTCTTTCCTAAGTAACAGATTTTGAGGGGCAGCATTACTAAGAAAGGCCACAGTCGGTCTCTAGGCTCAGTGCTGTACTGTGAGCTGTGCTGGGGAGCAAATATTGGAAACATATTCAAATCCAGTGACCGGAACTGAGGGGTCACTCAGTGGTTGAAAGCACCTACTGCTATTAGGTGACCCATAGTCATCTGTAACTCTTGCTTCAGAACAGCTGCTGTCTTCTTCTGAACTCCGCCATACCGCACAGGCACATACCCTTCTCCACACTCATACATAGGGTTAAAATGATAAAAATAAATCGTATATAGAAGCAGCCAGTGTTGGGTGCCATTGTACAACAGCAGCCATGGATACATCTATATGGGGTCAGGTTGTGTACAGAGAGTGAAAACACTCCTTTGTTTATTTTGTGTGTGTGTGTGTGTGTGTGTGTGTGTGTGAGAGAGAGAGAGAGAGAGAGAGAGAGAGAGAGAGAGAGAGAGAGAGAGAGAGAGAGAGAGAGAGAGGAACTTACTATGTAGTTATCTGGCTGACCTTGCAATCACAGAAATCCATCTGCCTCTGCCTTCCGAGTGCTGGGATTAAAGGCATGCAGCCGCATACCTGGGCTGATCTATTAACTCTTAATGACCGCACAGATAGCTAGGTCCTCTCCTACTTCATCTGCACCCTCTCTGCTCTAATGCTAGATTTGGCGTGGACATGGATAGGGTTCCATCGAGTTCAGTGTGAACCAGCCTGGGAGGTGCTACCTTCAGGTTTGGCCTATAAGCCACCTACCTGGTCATGACCTGCAGCTGTCTATTCTCTGCTGGAGAGATGCAGATGCTGAACATGACAGACAGATCAGCTCCCTTGGGAGGATACTCGTCAAGCATGGTGGTGACCGACCAATGGCAACTACAAGAACAGGTGACTGGGCATCTGTTAGAGCCCTAACCATCATTGCCTTGCTAGATACAGGCAGATTTACATGTGCTACCTGACCTACCTAACACTGCTTCATGTCGGGGCTGAGAGTTAAAAGGTCAGGAGTCTGGGCTGAACGCTGTTGCTGGGTCTGCCTGCACCTTACTCGTCTTACGTATTAGTTTAGCTGCTTCTTTTTGATTGAAATCTCTCTACAGGCAGCAAAGTGCAGTGATAGAATTATTATTAAAGCATGTCTTACATTCTAAGTGACCGCAACTTTCTCAGGACCCCAAAGACTGCTATCCTGTTGTGTACTCAGCTCTTTGTTTAACCTGCCTTTAAGATGGCCAACCTTCCTTGTCTTGATTGCCCATGTTTCAGTTTTTACAACCCAAACTAATGCATAGTTTTAATCTTAAGACATGTATTTTTCCCCGCCTCTGCCCTATGTCTGTGTGTTTGTGTATTATGGTAAATAAATGCTTGAAAGAGCAAATTTGTTAAAGGGAATCTTATAAAACAACTATCTCCCCAAAACACTGGAAGCAGCGATGGATATTGCTTGGTAGCTTCTGTTTGTTTGTTACCTGGGTCAGACAGGGTCAATTGGAGTCAGCAACTTAATCCCTCATGAAACTCGATTAAAGATTTCTAGAAAGTATCCCCTTTCTATATGATGCTTTCTGTGCTGTCCAATAAAAGAGAGAGGGCAAAGCCCATTGTTGGGGACAGATTGATGAGATGGTATTCAGGCAGGCACAGATTCAGAATCATACAACTAAGTACAGATAGGCTAAAAACCACAAGCTATAGGAAGATTGAAGACACAGGGAGAGAATTCAAATCTGAGTTCATTCTTGGCTGTACTACTCTCAAGAGGAGGTATTTATTTCTTGCATTAGTATGACACCAGCGCATATTGGTGACTCTGCTCTTATCACTGATTCGTTTAATCAAATGCAGTACAGGACAAATTAAAAAATAGTTGCAAATAGTGTGCAGTTCCAAACATAATCTTGGAGTGGTGCTCAATGCTTGTCTTCTTCGGTAGAATGGTAGTGGGAAGGCAATCAAGACCCACCATTCCTCCTGTAGTGTGCATTTGCCTGCCTTCAATCTTCTGCTTGACTCGATTGCAAATATGGTCATGGATTTCTTTATTTCAATGCCGAGAGTGTTCTGTTTGCTTTCTGGAATAGAATTAGCTGTGTCCATGGCAGCGTTCTCCAGGTCCTGTTAGCTGTCAGTTACTACTTCATTCCGGAAATGTTGACATCTTCCAACTCAACCAACTGGGCTTGAGTGTCTGCTTCTGCTGCTTCTATCGAACCTTCCAATTTAAAGAGACTTGTTGCTCTCCAGGGCATCTGTGTGCTTTGGCTCTGAAAATAGACCAGCTAATGGATTCTTGTTGTTTTCTCACTTATTAGAAGATAAGATGATGTTTTTAAATTTCTTTCATTGTCAGCTCCTATGTGAAACAGTGTCAGGTTAGGCAGCATGTTGTATCTGTCTGTATCCAGTAAGGCAGTGATGGTTAGGGCTCTAATAGATGCCCAGTTGTCTGTTCCTGTGGTTGCCATTGGCCACCATGGCTGCCGAGTGTCTTCCCAAGGGAGCTCACATGTCTGTTGTATTCAGCATCTGCATCTCTCCAGCAGAGGAGAGACAGCTGCAGGTCATGGCCAGGTGGTTTATGGGCTAGACCTGGAAGTAGCACCAGCCTTTGGCTCACACTGATCTGACAGGACCCTATCTACGTCCATGCCATATCTAGCATTAGAGCAGAATGTCTGTGTGTCTGTGCAGAGAAGGGAGGACATACCTATTCGTGGGCATGAGTAGTTTCTGCTGAGCACTCCTGTCAATGAAATTTACATGAATGAAAGCGCAGAAAGGACTAGTGTGAATATCTGAAGCCATTCAACCTGGCATACTGTGATGGTCATCTGTAGGTCCTCCAGGAAGAAAGACTGGCAGATCGGGGATTTGAGGCTCACTTTAGCTGGGTGAACCACATCATCGCGACTTCCATCATATTAATGCAGTTCAGCTTTTGCCGAAGCTCCTAATCCTCCCAGTTTTAACGTAAACTGAAAAAAATGCCCTGCGGGTCACTTGAACGTGAAGAACTCTGAGTCATTAAATACCTCTTGAGTAGAACCGCAGGTGCTGTAGAAGAGCCCTGCATGCTTCTGGGTCTTTAGCTACACAGCTGCCTGCTATTGGTTAATAGACTGCCTCCGTCCTGTGCTTCTTGACCACTCTGCCCTTGCCGAATCTGCCATCTTAAAACTTGCAAGGAATAAGTGGTGTGTCGGTTACTTTTCATTGCTTCTTGGATAACCCAGCTCGTGTGTGTTGATTACATGTTCATTTTATTTTGACCAATTATTATTGTTAATTGTTTGACCATTGGAGAAAAAGTCTATCTAGACAAGCTTATCTCCAATCCATGACCTCTCGTGTCCTGGGACTATAGGTATCTGGTAACATCAGTGTCTAATGTGACAATTTCAAAGCTCCCGAGCAGGGATATGACAAGAGAGACAAGAACTTATTCACATATATTTTAACTACGTGCTTTGATTTTGGAACAACAAACTAAGACTTTTTTGTGAGAACATTAAAATTTGGTAAGATAGATACTTTGCTTAATTAGCAGATAAACACAAGGAAGAAATCCTTTATCATTCTCCAAAAGTTAGGGTAGATTTGCAGATATAAAGTGGAGACATAGGATGATGGTTAGTTTCGGTCTCCTAGATAGTTTCAATCTAGACAATTTTAGAGGTTTAGTCCGCAGCCCCTTTGTTCTAGAGTTGTGAAATAATTAAACCCTGATACCCTTTCAATTTTTATTTTATTATTTTTAAAACAGTGTGGATGTGTAAGTGTTTGTCAATGGGCATGAGGGTGTGAGTGCAGGTGAGTGTGTTCAGAGACCAGAGGTGTCAGATGCCCCCAGAGCTGGGCATCAGGTGACCATGAGCCTTTCATGGGGATAATGGAGATGGAACTCAGGAGCTCCGCAGGAGCCCTCTGGACTTTAATCTACTTACCTTTTTCCCAAGTCCAATCCGTGGTACCTTGAGTTCCATTGTGTTTATGGCTGGCCAGGAGGTGTAGTGTGCTCAGTTGAAGAGAACTTGCTTTAGGTCATCACAACAGTGTCATACCATATCACTCAGGCAAACACACATGTGCTCCAAAGTTTGGGGCAGGGACGGCGGGTGAAGCCTCAAGAGCAGCTTCATTCAGGAGAAATGTAACATGAACTACATATGCAAGGTAAGGTTTTCTGGAAGTTTCCTTAACCAAGAGAAGAAGAAAGAAGTGTGGTATTTCTCAGTTCACACTAGACAAGCTGTAAATAGTCACTCACCCACACAGCAGCTCTGTCACCTCCAGGGAAAATTCCCATCAGTGACAGGGGACACAGTATGCTTTCTAATCTGCATGCCTAGCTTATGGAAAGGAGACTTTTGAAGAGGTCACAGTGCCCTCGAAATAGGAATGGGTACTGTCTGCAGATCCCCTTGTGTTGAGAGCTCAGGTCTGGCTTTCAGTCAAGTACAGCATCGTAGCATTTATTAAACAGACACGTGGCTGGGAGCCATGGGCCAGAGGCTGAGGCCATTTAACTCCGCGAAAGTGCAGCATTTCCTGTCTCAGGGTGGAACTTCACCAGGAGGTCAGAGGCTGAGTAGAATGAGCAGCATTCTTCCAGGCCTAAATTATGCTAAGAGGAAATGGACGGAGAGGGGAAAGAAGTCTCTAGCATGTGTATTTGTTGTACTGCAAAATCAGTTTCACATTAAAGATAAGTCATAATGGAATAGGCAAAATGTTTTCATAATGGCAAGTTCATGGGGACAATGTCTACCACTTTAAATAGTGGCGTTCTTTGCCATCCCACAGGACAGCCATTACCTAGCAGAGAGAGAGCCTTAGCATTCTTGAGGCTAGGGTACATAACAATTTGTGGGTAGTTTTTTTTTTTTTTGGCATGCTTAAGGACATCCCTTACTGGGATCAGTCCTGAATTTATAGATAATAAAACTTTATTAATATAGACTTTGATAATTTGGAATCTGTACTATTTTATAGGAACCATGTTTGGATGAATTCCTAAGCATAATAAACCAAACAAATTTTGGACATGATACTCCTGCAATTAAATCTCAATTCCAACGCGTGCCATATCTTCTAGTGCACCGTCTTCTCTTTTCTGAGTTTGCTTTCTTTCTCAAGGAATGTGGGAGAAATGGCACTACCCCATAGAGGGCATAAACATAGTCACCAGCCATCCGAGTCTTCAGTCAGGAAGATGATACACGGATGAAGATCATGGCTACTGGAGCTTGACTGCTTGATCAGATGTTTGCTCAAGCTCTTCTCTGTTGTTAGAAAAAATAAAATAAAATGGATAACTAAGAGCACACGTGAAAGTTAAAGCGCTGTATAAAGATGATCTTTGCAATAACTGACTTAATCCCATGAAATCAACAGCTCAGTATTGTGAACAAAGAGACCACTTTCTTAATGGCCAGTCAACTTATTGAAGGTCTTGCCCTTTGTCCACAGAGTTACTTTGGGATCAGACTTCAGTATCAGGGAGGTTCTTAAGTCTGGACTCCAAGATTTACAAAATGCCATTTAAACCGCTTGTATCATGTCCAGCTCACTGGTCACTGCTGGAACACTAAACACGACTTCTTTAGGAAGAAAAGTAGAAAGAGATTCTCAGCATTGAGATGAGAAACATCATTGAATTCTTACTAGAGTAAAATGTATTTTGTACAGATTCTAGAAGAGCCAGCTAGTCAAGGTTCTTAATACTAAGTCAGACGGAAGACAGCATCTTAGATAGAAGACTAAATGGTGAAGTTGACTGCAAACCAGTACATTTGTGTCTCATTGTCATGTTCCATCTCAACAGATATGTTCCTGAGCACTCTGATTTAGTTAAAACATGACTGCTGTTTGCGTGAGTATGTGGTAGTTTTGCGGCTATTTTTCTGATCTTTCTCCAGTGTTCTCCGAAGCCCCCCGGTTTAAGAGTGCAAAGCATGGGTCATCTTATGTCTGTGACTGTCCTCTCATGCTGCAGGCTCCTCCCTCCCTCCCTTGCTCACTTTCCTCTTTCCTAAAGTGATGCTTTTGACTTTCTGTACAGTTTGATTTAAAGGACCATAGCTTAGTTACCTAGACCAGTGGTTCTCAACCTGGGAGGCACGCATCATTTATCCTGCATACCAGATATTTACATTACAATTCCTAGCAGAAGCAAAATTACAGTTATGAAGTAGCAACAAAATAACCCCATGGTTGGGGTCACCACAACATGAGGAACTGTATTAAATGGTCGCAATATTAGGATGGTTGAGAACCACTGACCTACACAGACAAAAAGTTGCCGTGTTTTGTTTCTGAGAGTTATGTTACAGTCTCAAAAGAGTCACCTTTTGGGTGAGATTAAACCAATGTCTCTAACTCAGATAATGCCATAAATCGTTTTGCTTTGAGCAAAAGATTCAACCTCCTCCATGGTGGGTCTTAAACATGGGAATTAATGAGTGAAAACTGATTGACAGTCCTTTTATGTCACGATGCGTAGAGATGTATCTTATATAGGCACATGGGATGGGTTTCTCCCTGCTGGAGGTGACCTGGCTAAGCCGACGTGTCAGCTGCTCTCCCCACTTTGCCCTATTCCTGGCCCTCACTTGGAAATCACTTAGATTTGCATGCCACATGGTATGGTCCCCTTTTCATTTTGATTTTCAAGTTTATCGTCCTTCTGTGAGAAATCCGAAATGTAGTTGAGATACAAGAGTCATTTAGCGGATATTTTTGCAGAGCATTGCCATAAGTTCGGGACATACTCTGAAGATTGATCATGAAACATCAAGAAGCCTGCTTTAATCTGTTTAATTACTAAGACTAGGACATTTTTACTTATTCAGCTCAGGAAATATAATATATATGTGTGTATATATATGTATACCTATATATGTATTATATATACATACATATAAAATCTCATATTTATTTATTTTACAAAATTATGCCTCTTTTACCCATGATTCTCAGATGACAGTATATTACAGATAGCATCAGGGTCTCATTTAAGAGCACAGTCTAATCCCATGTGTTTTACTTTTAAGATATATTTATTTTAGATGCATGCATGCTATGTCTCTGTCTTAGGGTTTCTATTAGTATAAGGAGACACCATGACTATGGCAACTCCTATAAAGACATTTAATTAGGACTGGCTTTCAGTGACTGAGTCCATTCTCATCACGACAAAGAGCACAGTGGCACGCAGTCAGACATGGTGCTGGAGACAGAACTGAGAGCTCTATATTCTGATCCACAGGTATCAGAAGTGAACACTCTGCCACACCCCCACAGTGACATACTTCCTCAAACAAGGCCACGCCTACTCTAACAAGGTCACACCTCCTAATAGTGCCACTTCCTCTGGGCTTATGGGGGGCATTTTCTTTCCAACCACCACAATCTCTATGTCTGTACTTATACCTAGCATGTATCTAGTGTCTACACAAGTCAGAAGGCGGCTTTGGAGTTACAGATAGTTGCGAACCACCATTGGATGCTGGGAGCTGACGCTTGGCCCTCTGGAAGGAAGAACAAGCGCTCTTGACCACAGAGCCACCTATCCAGTCCTTACACATCCGTAGGATTTTTGAGATAACTGCAATAGTGAAAGCCCCATGTTCTCTAGGACCAATGAAGCTCCACTGAAAGCCAACACATATGTAGATAGAGCATCAGACAAACGTACAATTGATGGTTCTTAGAGGCAGTTCAGAGTACAAAATATACATCATTATCCAATCTACAAACACCCACCTAGAAATTCATCGCATAGAATGGGGGGCATTTTAATCCAGTAGCCTGTTCAGCCCTCCCCTGTCAAGAGCAAGCACCACCTCTGTTAAGTGGGTCAGGATGAAAAGAACCTGTGAGTGAGAGGCACTTGGTGACCAGGCAGCTTTCTAGCTTTGGATGATCTCTTTGAGCAGCTGGACTTTAGAGCAATATTCTGGAACAAGCTCTAGGGGACAGAGGATCTGAACTGTTCTCTGTTCTCATGCCTTGAGAACAGGTACACTTTGTGGTTCTTATATTCATCCAATCTTAGTCTTAAAACAATGAATGCATTCTCATTAAGTCAGGAAGCGTGGAGAAAGACATGAACCACTGGGATGTTTGTGGTAGCTTTGCATCCCTGTGCCAAAATACCCAAGCTTACCAATTTATAAAGAGAAAAGGGTTTGGGGGTTCACAGTGATGGAGGTTGCAATCCAGAAGGGCTTAGTCCCTTAGCTGGGCTTGTAGCATGGCAGTTCATCATGAAGGAGCATGGGGGTGGGAAAGTCAGGGTACACATTCATACCAAGGGTTTGGTCTAGCAGGAGAGAGAGAGAGAGAGAGAGAGAGAGAGAGAGAGAGAGAGAGAGAGAGAGAGAGAGAGAGAGAGAGAGAGAAGCCCAGCATAGTGGCATGTATCTTTAAGCCAATCCATTCACAATGCTTCTGGGGGAGAAGAGATATTAATGATTTCATTGGTAGTTCCATATGGGACAAACAGGTGGGACATCTGGCAATCCTACTATTTACCCTAAACATATTAGTCAATTAAGAAAGCCTCAGATGCTTAAAGCAAAAATATGATATAAAACCAGGGAAGTGAAACATGGCCCTTGATACAAAAGGATTCATTTCGTGGGGCTGTAGACTATCAACCAGGTAATGACAACATTGTGCAGCTGAGCCGTAGTGAAGAAGACCTAAGGTCTGTGGGAACACGAGGGAAAGACCTCAGTGTCTGTCTTATTGGGGAGTAGAAGTGGGGAGGCCAGAGGAGGATGTTTTATACTGACTGCTAAAGGTGATTAGACATCTCCAAGATAAACTAGGTCATAGATTTGGCGATGGAAATATGAAGGATGGTGAAGAGTCCCTGTAGCAGCAACCCTGTGAGCAGTTGCAGGACAGAGCAGAACATATGTGTGAAGATTCCTTCCCCATATGTCTAGCCCTTCAGCTGTCGGAACTGCCTGAGAGATGGAAGGTACCGAGCTACACCGAGCATCTCCTCTACAGCATTAGGCAATGAAAGTAATAAATGTGTCTCTGAGAAGTCGGCATATGTTAAGTATAAGACTAATTGCAAGGCTAAATGGAACATTCATATTGGTACCTGAAGAAAATGTAATGATGGAAGAAAGCCATTTCCTTTCTACCCAAGAAATTACATTATGGAAATTGTGCCTTCAGAATGAATTAATACATGGCTTTAAAAATCCCAATGCCCAGAAAACAAATGCATAAATTAAATATCATGAGTGAGGTTAATATTAAAGTAATGTTTGTTCCGTTTATGGGAGGAAGGAGTTCATGGGGGAGGTGACAGTAGCTGCAGAAGGGGCTTTGAGACTGGCCAAGAGGATTGCCTGCACAGCCCGAGGGAGACAGGATCTGCTAAGTGGCCGCCAAGCCCTCAGTGCTCTCCAGCCAGTGTGGTCTTTACCATTAACCCGTATCTGTGGAGGTGGCAGATGTGTAGGCGGTCTCTGACCACTAGGCTACACCGCACCGCCATCCCTCCTTTCCCAGGACATTTCTCACCCATCTCTTCACAAGCTCGGGGGTGTGGATGGTCGGTGTGGACATGTGGTGTGGCTAGGAGAACCTGACAGGCACACACGAGTGACTAGGAAGCCCACAGCCTTCCAGAAGTGTCTCCTTTACCTCCCTCCAGTGCACAGGGGAGCCGAGGGAGCAGACATACTAGGAAATGACAAGCAGGTAGAAGGGATGAACAATGTTCCAGAAATTACAGGCCCCCTCCCACCAAACTGAAAACAAAGGGATGATGTCTGAAGGACTGTCTGGAGGCCTTTTTTTCGAACCAACTGAGAGTGTTCTCCATGTGTAAGGGGGCCCGCGGGTGCCCATGTTCTCCCAAACTGAGATGAATTTATCTCAAGTATCCATGATAACCAGTTGTCTAAAGCTGACCCCTCAGCTTCCTCAAGTTTGTTAGGAATCTGAGCGCTTCCCTACCTGTTTTCTGGAAAAGCCACTACCTTGTTCTAGAAGGACAGATTCGCCATCCTTAGGAAGCCCCTGGAATATACTGTGGGCCACATAGGCCTCTCGGTTTGAATCACCCACAATAGACCTACCATTTAAATGCGAAATTTCTTAGCAAAGCACCATCCCTGAATTAGATTCTGAGAGAAAATTGAGGTGCAATTTGACAAGATAATGTTTAGAGCAATATCTGGCACTGGGTTTTGGAGGCAACTTTCCATAGTGTTGGGGAAGTAGGCAAGAAGACAGGCCCTTTGGGAACCAGCTTAGTGGTCAGGTTTTCTCTCCTCTCTGATCCCCTTTCCAAAGCACTATGTGTATTGCTCTGCCTGATAGGAAAATTTCTCCTCTTGTTTTTGGAAATATGGCCGTTTAACCAGCCTCTCTTGAAAGGGTCTTATTAAATTGTGCAGGGGAGTCCTGTCCACACCAGTCCTTCTGCATTGTCAGATTCACTGATGTTGGTAAATGTGCCATGCTTTCTCCAGTTGCATGTGTTTGTGCTAATTGCTATGGTATTTTCCCTTGAGTGAGATGGTTCTTGAATAATATGGTTCATCATTTAAGAATGTATACTACTCTTGCAGAGGACCCAAATTTAGTTTCTAGAACCCACTTCAGACAACTCAAAATCACCAGGAACTGCAGTTCCAGAGGATCTGTTGTCCTCTTCTGGCTTCTATGTGCACTGCACACACACACACACACACACACACACACACACAGAGAGAGAGAGAGAGAGAGAGAGAGAGAGAGAGAGAGAGAAGAATATATGCATATTCATGATTATTTAAGAACACCTCCCCCCTAAATAACTGACTTATGTCTCACATTTCCACAGAGGATGTTCTAGGTCCCTTAGCATCCAAACACGCACCTCATTCTGCTCCATTTGCCTCTCCACCTCTGCCACCATCTCCCATACAAGACTGTGATTGCATTACAAGGCAGAACTACTGTGTTAACATCTCCTTTGCATAGCACAGAATCTGGTCCACAGAGGGACACGCAGGGAGCAGATGGTCTGGGTTGTTGGGCTATTTATACTACTTATGCCATTCATTTTTTTCCAGACTTCTTTCCTTCATGATTATATGACATGTAATTTTTACCTTTCTGTAACACTCTTTATATAATGGTATGTGATCTTTCCCTGAGAACCAAAAATAGATAGGCTGGTGTGGCTTTGTGGCTTCTCTTTGGTGGTTTATTTCTTGTGTACTTAAGAGTTGAGAATTGAGAAAATATTGGCCTGAATTTTAAACCAGGTAGAAAACAAATCCCACTGAGATGACTTTACAGGCAATGTTCAGATCTACAAAGCAAATCTGCTTTTGGATTTATGGATTCTGGCATTCTTTCTCCCCCCTTGAAACAGGTTTCTCTGTCCTGGAACTCATCTAGATCCAACTGGCCTCAAACTCAGAAAAAAATCTGCCTCTGCCTCCCTAGTACTGGAATTAGGGGTGTGCATCACCAAGTCCAGCTGTTAGTGGTAGTTTTAAAAAGGTAGTTATGTATCCAGTGTTTAGGGATTGGCTGGGGGTGTTTCCTAGGTCTTGGCATTTTATTCAATAAAGGAATCAACATAAATTCAAGGTCTTATAGAAGTAGCAAAGAAACTTTATTCAAAACAGTGGTAGTGCAGATGAGACATGCTGTTGTAAGTCACAGGCCCCAGGAGTGAGAGGATTTAGAGAGGTTGTGTTGTCGCCTGGGGCTTCTTTTGTGAGTTCTAATGGAAGGATGAGGTGGTTACCAAGGCTTGTGTTTGTGCTTCTCTATTCAGAGTAACGATTTTTAAATTATTAGATATCTACTCTATGTCCCTTCCCATAAGCACCTGATTTTTCTTTTTCACATAGGTTCTCATTAAATAGCCATAGATTGGAACTCACTATGTAGAGCAGGGCAGCCTGGAACTCAGGGAGATCTGCTGCCTCTGCCTCCTAGAATTAAGAGCATATGCCACAAACCCCGCACACTGAATGCTTATAATCACGTGAACACCAGTTATGCATAGGCATAAGATGGTAAATGAGGGATTCTCCACAGAAGGTCTCTTAGAAGACCAGTTTGTCTTATAGCACATGCACCAAAACCAGTTCGGGCGGTATCAGCCTCCTGTTCCTCACACCTAGACATAGCTGGAGTTGGAATCTGTGTTTGATGGATGGCTGATAGGGGAAGAAACGTATTCCAGTGTTTGGAGTGGGGCGTGCATGCAGTGTGGTGTAGATGGGGGTCCAAGCTGGTATCAGGTTGTTAATCAAGAGGGATATGTGTGCCGAGTACATGTGGGTGGGGATTGTAGTACAGATGCCTTATTTTAAGAGTGTTGTGCATAACCCAAACTGAGCAGAGTCATTGTGAAATGCTAGCAAAAAAGAATGATTTCTCAACACTGCTTTCCCCAGCTTCCCTTCTGGCTCAGAGGTGCAGGTCTGTACACTGGAGCTCTCTCTCCCCTTCTCTGTCCCCGCTTTCTCCTTCCTCTGTCTTTCCTTTCTCCTAGTGCTTCCTTCCTTCCCTCCATTTTCTCTCTTTGTCTCTCCCCCTACTTCTATTTTTAATTCCATTAGTTGGCTCAGTTCTTCCGCATTCTTTTTCTTTTCGTTTTAGATTGGCTTGGTTGTTTATATGTTTATACACTACAATATAATTACATACTTTTACCCCTTTGCTTTCTTATAAATGCCTAGCCTGTTTTCCTATTTTAAATTGTTACACAAACACACACACACAATGTATATACCTATGCATATAAATATAACCTACTCAGTCCATATAATATTACTTGCAGATAGATTTTTCAAGGCTTGCCATTTGGTTATCAGTAGCCAGCTGATATGCTCTCTCCCAGGGAAGACTTTTTCTCCCTCTGTCAGGATTCCTTAGTTGCTTATAGTTCATATGGAACCACAAAAGATTCAAGGTAGCCAAAAGGATTCTGAGCAAAAACAAATAAATAAAATAAATCAATGCTGGATGGTTTACCATTGCGGATCTCTACATATTTTACCAAGTGACAGTATTAAAACCAATATGGCACAACCACAAAAATAGACATGTGGACCACTGGGACAAAATCAAAAACCTAAATACAAATACAAGTAACAACTTTTGACCAAAATGTTAAAAACTAACTCTGAACGGATCAAAAACCTACATGTGAAACCAGAAAATCTGAAGCTGTGAAAGAAAGCAAAGAAGTATCCGCCATGGTGCTGGCGTAGGGAAGGACTTCCTGACCAGCACTCTATCTGCCCAAGTATTTGGGCCAGCAATTGACAAGAGGGACCGGCCCCATAAAATAAAAACTTCTTCACAAACAAAGAAATCATCAGGGGAAGAGGAGGCCTACAGAATGATGAAGGAGAATCTTTGCTAGCCACACACCTGACAGAGAATTAAAATCTACATCGTGAAAAGAACACCGAAAACAAATAACCAAACAAAACAAAAACAAAAAGCAAAATGATCCTTTCAAAACATAGGCTCAGGATTTGGACAGAGTTCTCAAAAGAAGAAATAAAAATGGCTAAGAAATATCTCAGACATTGCTCATTATTCCTATCAATTAAGGAAATTCAAATCCAAACGGCTCTGAGATTTCATCTAACCCCAGTCAGAATGGAGGGGACGCGGGCACGCGGGGACCCTTACTCCCTGTTGGTGAGATTGCAAACGAGCCACTATGGAAATCAATGTGGAGAATTCTCTCAAAACGCCAACAATGAATCTCTCACACGAGGCAGCTGTACTGCTCCTTGGCCCGCGCCCAGAGGACTCGCCATGCTACTCCACATGGACTTGCTCGGCTAGGTAATGGAACCCGTAATATCCTTCAGATGACAAACGGCTAATGAAGGAGGTACCCATGCAGAAGGAGCACTGTCACGAGAGCCACCTGCAGTCCTAGTTCCATCCTTCAGGTGTGAGGATGGCACCCGGGGTCCCCGAGAAACTCCGCTTGGTTTTTGTAAAGCTATCTCACTGTGTCTTGCAGGCTGACCTCTGGCTTTCTCCTTAGCCCAGGCTGATCTCAACCTTGTCGTTCCACTGCCTCACTCTCCTGCATTCTAGGACTGCAGGCACCTGCCGCCACACTCTACACCCTTCCCACAGCTTCTGCGTGGAGAGCGTTCAACATGTGAATACTGTCCCTCAGAGCTTATTCCTTGATAGACTCCACCAGGTTCTACCGTCAAGTTTGATGTTGGAGATGAGCAACTGACGCTTCTCCAGAGAGAAGTAAATTCCCCCTGCACAAAAGCTGAGAGTCGACATCATTTGCTTAGGGTCAGAGTCTTCATAAAATCTTTCAAAATATTTCTATCAAGCAGCAGCCAAGAGGTCTGTTGGTGTGAGGAGACTCTGACTCCGCCACATGTGGCTGAAATTGATTTTTGCAAATCGGACCTATCTCGGTTGCCTCTGGCAACAGTTGCTTAGTCTGTCTACGTAATCTTTTTCCTGACACTCAAACTCCGGTGAGTGCCACAACCCTGTCTCTTACGTCTCTAGTAAGCTTCACCGTCCTGTGTTCCTTTCCTACTTCTTATTGTGGATGTGTTAACAGAATAATAGGCAAGCGATAAGTTCTCTGTTCAACTGGCAATTATCGCTGACAGGCAGTAGTCCAGCCTGCCGCAGGAAACAGAAAGATCACCATCCCCGAGACGGCTTCAGTCAGATGAGAATGTCTTTATTAGGGGTCACTGTGAACAGGGAGAGGAACTTGCAATGTCATGGCTGGCAGTGTGGATATTCACGCATGGCTTATTGGCTCATTCCTGGTATCTTTTATTTTTGACATAATCTATGACAGTCAGGGAGTGAAAGCCGCGTGGAGCTCTCGTCTTTGGTTGATCACTTGGGTTAGAACATTTCTGTGCTCTGGCGGGCATTCCATGCCAAGATGTAATTCAGCGAAGGAGAGCTCTGCTAGCTGGCATCCCAGCCACTAACTAATCAGCATGCAGCAGGCAGAGGCCCCATCTGCGGGAGGGAAATGATATTTTGTCTTGAGGGTTGTTGAACGGCCTCTCACTTTTTCTTTAGGTGAATGAATTTTTAGCACATGCTCACGAAGGCTCGAGAATTATTAAAAATTAGTCAGTATTCACAAAATATGAAGACAGATCTTAAAATAGTTTTTTCTGGGTAAGGAGAGAATTACAAATAGGAGTTCATTCATTTCCCTCTAGAAGACATATTAATAGCCTTACATCAATTTCTCAAATTGTTAAGTAATGGGAGATTGGGATACAAAGTGCCTCCAACATTCTGTAAGTGGAGGAATTTTCTCTATGTGTGAATAGATAATAAATGAGGATACTAAGAGGCTGGGCTGTCCTTAACTACCAAAGTATTCAGTGCATCACAATGCTACTGTGTTCTTAGAATTTTTTAAATTATAAATTTGGGTCAACATGTACAAGTTTAGTTCAAATACAATAAACTAACATATTATTTTAGTCTCATTTATTTTGACTGAGGATGCTCCAAATACTATTTGCATGAGTGATAATTCCCTAGGCAACATTCAGGTTGCAAGTATTCAATTCTTGCCTATCTCTCTGAGGAAGCTATTACCCTCATTTACAGAAGCAGCAACTGAGGCAGAGAGGGTTTAGCCGTTTGCTCCAGTCTTGGGAATCACAGCTATAAGGGAAGAGTCCTAAGCAGCTCTGTCAGGGTCAGACTCCATAGCTGTAAGAGAAGCAATCAGAATTAGAACCCAGAGCATCTGTGGCTTTCAACTCTTAGGTCTCACTGCCTCAAAGGCTTTCTGTAAAAATGGGCCCAGGGAACCCTTTCTGACTTCCTAACCACCCCTAGGACAACCATGCTCAAATCTGTTAACAGATTCTCTCACTGTTCCCTTGGTGTCTAAAGCAGTACAATCCTTAATACGCCATCATAGTTCCAATTTTGACCATTTGTAGATTGTTCCCTCACACAAGTTAGTTTGGCTACTGGTTATTGCTTTGTACTCTAGCTAGGTCAGTATTCTGTGTTTTCATCATTGTGCCTGTGTATGCGGTGGTCATGAACAGATTACAGGGTATGCAGCGTTGATTTTCTTGCATGCAAGGCCCTTTGTTCCCCTTAGCATTAATTAATCATCTTCTTGATTAATTTACTATGTACCTATCATAATTTATTCTTAAGCTCCCACCCGAGGAATAAATGCCCTGTGAGACATCAGCTGCTTCATCTGAAAACCCCGCCCCACTTTGATTGGTTTCTAGGCTCACTCCACGGCTCATGCCACGGGATGCCTGTTGTCTCCTCCTGTGGAAGGGAGCTCTGGGATTCAGCACTGTATCTTTCCTTTTACTCTTCTAGCTTGACAAAACACCCAATAAGAGGTGCGTGGTGGGATATTTTTGAGACTGACTCTCTAAAAATAATGTTGGCTGAATATTTATGGATTGCTTAGAAACCTGGAATCTAATGAGCAAAATGTAAATGTTTTTAAATTAATTTAACCTCCATTTAAGACTAGTGATTTAAAAAATTATTTTATTCTTTAAATTAGCTTCTCTATGGGATTTATTTATTTATTTAAGATTTCTGCCTGCTCCCCGCCACCGCCTCCATTTCCCTCTGGGATTTTTAAGGCATTATTTTAAGTTAGGGTATGATATTTCAAAACCCCAGTGTACTTCCGGTTCCCCTTCCTTTGTGTTCCGTGGTGACTCAGTGTGCTGCTCAGTTTTAACCATCGGCTTGGCACAGCCTGGAATCACCTGGTAAGGGAGTTTCAGTTGATGCTTTTCTAGAGTAGGTTGGCCCATGGACATGGCTGTCATGGATTATCTTTATATTTAATTGATGTAGGAAAACTCAGGTCATTGTGGGCAGTACCATTTCTTAGGCAGCAATTTCAGTAGAGGAGAAGAGAGGGAGACCTACATGGGAGGAGGAAGCAAGCAAGGATGTGTTTGCTCTCTCCCCTTTGACTGTGATGTGATGTAACCAGCTGCCTTGACTTTCCTGAAATTATGGGCTGCAGCTTGGCGTTGTAAACCAGAGCAACCCTTGCTTCTGCTATACTGCTTTTTCTCAGGAGTTCTTTGAAGTCACAACAATGGATATGAAACCAGAACAAACTGGTTTCATTTCCCTTCATTCTGATGGCTACTCAGTGGGCTGTTTCGATTTGACACTCTTAAACTTCAAATGTGCAAATGTCTTGATTTAAGACTTGGGGGAAGTCTTTAGTCTTTGCCTTCAACATGTTTGCCTTCCACCCCTTTTACTAGCGCTCCTTATAGTGATGCCAAGTCTCGGGATTTTCTCATTGATTTTCGCACCTACGTTTGTTTCCATACGTGGACGTCTCTCCGTGTGTCTTCCAGCGCCCTCCCCTCTTCTATATCTCAGCATTTCTTCTTTCCTCCCCATCTTCGTTTCTCCGAGCAAACCACCTTGTTTCAGAACACACTCTTTCTGTTTCATGACTCTTCTGTCCTTCTCTCCTTCAGACATTAGTGATAATGTGTGAAGTTGGTTCCTGTGCCTGCCTCCCATGAAATGTTCATCTGTTTTTCATTCTAGACATTTCTCACCAGTGTTTCACGTTGGCTTTTCACTCATATTCAAGATCTGAGCAGCGAAACGATAACAACTAATCTCTGGGGTGCAGTTTGACATGGACTTCGGCTGGGGCCCCTCTCTTGGGAAGCACCTGACTGTCAGGATTTTATATTTAGGGTTTTGTGGCCTGGTGAAAATGCTCATTACACTTGGCCAGGCAGTGTTAGCCACATTCTAACATTCAATATGGCTTTCTTCTTTCCCTGGTAGTCAATACTGAGTCTGTATTCTGTTGTGTGTGGTGTTTCATAGCACCGTCTTCTCCTAGACTGGTGGGGCCACAGCCCCCTGACAGGGCAGAATGCAGAAGATCCGACTAGACATCTAGTTCTTAAATAGACATTAGCCCCACTGTCCTCCTTTGATCTGATAATCCCTGGGTTTTCCTTCTGTGTTGTAAACCCAATTACTTCCTTTTCTTTCTGGGTTATGCTTGGCATTTGGATTCCATGTCTGAGACAGCAGGCACCACCTTTTTCTGCTTTCTAATTATCAAAACTTTTATCCTCTGTGATCCTCATGACCCTTGCAAATATGCAAACTTAAGCACCAGGAGAAAGAAAAGAAAATGCAGAGCCTCATTGGGTCTTTGAGGAGGGGTGAGTGCAAAAACATGCCTTTGAAGGACCCTTTACCTAGATGCTGGTTTGCCGACAGTTTTAGTTCTGCAAGATTATCAGCACACTTTCTAAAGGCTTGTAGCTCTGCTGTGGCAATGCGTGTGCCCCTGATTGTGACTCTTGCTCACCCGTGGAAAGCTTCACAGTGTGTGTGGGAGGAGAACACAGACCAGGGTGAAGAGACCAAGGCCCAGTGTTCTGTGGAGTTATAAGAAATTATTAATCTCCTTAGCATCTTACTTCTGTTGCTGTCAAATGATAAAAGCAGGGTCTGTGCAAAGATTGTGTTAATGTACAATGGAGAACATGGAACACACTGGCTGTGGTTGTTTGGGGGAGAAAATGAAAAGCAATATTATCAGGTTTTTTGGAACATTGAATGTACCTGAAGAACTCTCTCTCTCTCTCTCTCTCTCTCTCTCTCTCTCTCTCTCTCTCTCTCTCTCTCTCTGTGTGTGTGTGTGTGTGTGTGTTGTGTTTCTGTGCATCTAAAATTTTCTACCTTTATTAAGGTAAGTCTTGCTGTCAAGTCAGCATGCTCCTCGAAGCTTCCCGTGTTGCTTACTCTTTCTAATGCATGCCTTCTTTTAAAAAGTCATAACCCTTAAAACCCTTCGATTTGATTTCTGAATTCTTCCATGCTGCCCTCAGGGTATCATAGCGGTCATAGGTTTGTCTTTGAAGACTCTCTGATTTCTGACCCCAATTACTTTCCCAGTTTGTCCGTCCCTATTTTCCCACATACATGCAGCCAACCAGGAACACTTGGTGTACCCCGCAGGCCTTTTAATTTTGTTTCCATTTCTGAAAGTCCCTCTCTCCCATCCGTATTTCTCTGCTGCTAGTCATTCTTCATAGTTGGTCTGAAGACCCTCTCTTACCTTCCTTTCCAGGACATAAATCAGACATTCCAGCGCTGGAACCACAAAGCACCGCATCTGTAGTAACATTTATTCATAGTGTGTGTGTGTGTGTGTGTGTGTGTGTGTGTGTGTGTGTGTGTGAGAGAGAGAGACTCCACTCACTTCTGTTCACACCCATATATATGTGTATATATAAATGTGAGTAGATATGTGGTGCTAAATTTTATATATAGAATTTATATGTTATATATAAATATTATATATTTATTTTATTTATTAAATATATGTATTTATATTATATATAATATGTAAGTATATATTTATCTATAATATCTTATAAAATTTGTATATATATTATATATAAAAAGTCTAGCCTCCCTGTCTAGGCTTCAAACTCTTTGAAAGTCTGTGTATTTGTATTCTCTTCATAGCAAGCACCGTTACTATGATGTTAAGAGATCTGCATGCCTATCAATCCGTCATCCGTGTATCCTCTTTTGTTTCTTGCTTCTCTACTTACTGGGATGCAGGATCTAAAAGAGGTCCTGCAGGTTGAAGAAGACACAGTGTAAGAGCAGTGAGATGGCTCAGTCCAGGAAGTACTTGCAGTGCTCGTGTGAGGACCTGCATTCAGATCTCTGGCCCCCATGTAAATAGATAGCTATGGCGGTACATAGCTGTACGTTCATTGCTAGGGAGCTCGAGAGAGACAGGAGGACCCCTGGTGCTTGCTGGATTGTCCATTTGCTTGAACGATGAGGTTTGAGTTTACTGAGACAGTTTTCTTTCGACTCCAAAATCAGGTGGAGGACTAGGAAGGTACCTTCCATGCCCCACAAAAGTAAAGATTGGGGTTCATATTCCTAGTACCCATGTAAATATTAAGTGGGTGAGGCAGCTCGGCTGTAATTGCAGTGATCTTAAAGTAAGTCAGACCCCTGGGGCAAACTGGCTAGCAAGACTTGCCATATTGATGAGCTTGAGTTAATTGAGAAAGCCTACCTTAGCGAATAAGGTAAGGTGGGGAGTGATTGCGAGAGACTCACAGCATCGGTCTCAGCCTTCCCATGTACATACCCACAAGTGGACATGTGCCTGATTATATAAGTGTCATACACACGAGAATGCATGTACACATGATATCCACCACACACACATCCACATGTAAAAAAATAAAATAATAAAATATAAGGTGGAGAATTATCAAGGAAGACAAGTAAACCAAGGCCACTGCCTCCACATGCACGTACATCCAGAGACATACATACAGAGACATGGACGTCAGATGCAGCAGGATGCTGGGCTCTGAAACCCACATTGTTAACCAGTAATTTTCTTCTTTGTTGAGGTTGCCACTGAGCCCCTGGTTGTCCTTATTGATCATCCTTTCCTCTTTACAGGATCGTGACAGTGTTGACTGTCCTGCCCAAGGACATGACAGTTCCCTTAGAGAACAATGGCCTCTTCCTTATATTCAGTATGGCAGTGTATTTCTTCTCTAGTCACCTTCCCCTAGGACTTTAAATACTGGTAGTCCCTTCATTGTCATCATCTCTTTCTTATGCCGTTTTGTACATATCTTCTCAGCCAAGTACTTTTCGACCGCACTGGCATGACCTTACTGCGTCACAATCAGCGATGACCCAGCAACACTGCACTTATTCATAAGCTTTAATTTTTAAGTGTTTATGAATTAATGGCTCACTTTTCCAATGAATCCGAACCACCCTGGAGTTACTCTCATAGCATACAACATTACCTCATGTGGATCTCAGTACTATATCCTGGATCGTTTGTGATGGAAGGTTGGCCATAATTCGTTGGCTCAGATTTCCTGAAATGTCCACGATCTCATGTTATTTAGGTGTCATTGATGGTTGTTCCAGTTCTGAAAATGGTTGTGACAACATACCCAAGATCTGTGCAGGCTCAAGCGAGACAAAATTCCAGCAGATAGGGGAAAGGTGGGCACAAATTCCCACCACTAGCTGAGAAACGGTAAGTTACAGATAGCTGCCAAGAGGGAAGAGTTATCTTCAGGGTGTGGTCACTGGTAGATCTTCATTCTGTTGAAGAAGTAAACCATGCACAAGCACTTAAACATAAAGCTTATTCTGCCCATGTCTGCAGACTTGAAATTATACAGGCCAAAGAGACTGAGTGATTTTTTAAAAATGAGGACACAAATTTAGGTGGTGGAACTGAGAGGAGGTGGGGGAGAGCGTGAAAAAATGTTCAAAATGCAATGAATGAAATTCTTGAAGATGTTAAAAATAGTTATAATAATTCAGAAAGACTGCAATCCATGAACTGTGGATATGTGTGTTTGGTTCCTTGCTTTTCTACATAGCTAATTAAGAAGAGATGCTAACAAAGCGTGGATATTTACCTGTATCCTCATGGCACAGAAACTAGGGTGAGACTACCCTTAAAGCTTCCAAACTGGGAGCAATACCATCATCCAAATGAGGGGTTCAGTCACTTATGCTCTTTGTACTAATAGGAAGACAACATGGAAAAACTATTTCTGTACATTTTGATGCTGAGATTATAATTATTTTTCTTAGTCTATGTTACTGCATGCTGCTCTTCTAATATTACCTGGAGAGACCCAGATTGTATCTTTGATGTATAGTTCAGTATGGTATTAATATTAGAAAAGTTTCATGTACATTCTTTCCCTTAAAGGGACATGGTTTAAAACTGGTAAATAGATTCCATGATCATTTACTTGGAAAATTTTGCTTTCTATAACTCTTTTCTACGAAACAGTTTAGAGAGAGTTTGCTCTGTTTGGTCAACTACTTTATGTGTGCACATATTTATGTATATGTGTATATGTATTGTATAACTTAATGGGAATATCTCCTATGAATATTATTTGTCATTTATTATAACCAAAACAAAGTTGGGATCCTTGGCTTTAGGTTATTGTTCACACTCCTATTTAACTCTCTGATGCACTGATGACTCCTGAAGATAGATTATCACCCATGAGCCCTCATCAGGGTCTGCAGACTCAGTTATTAAGCCACTCAGTGGGGTTCATTGTGTGGATGTCTTCCAGACTCCAGAGATATAGCATCCTGAAACTGAACTCATTTGGATCCTCTGTCTTCACCCAATGGACCACTCTTCCAGTGTGGCCCATTTCCATTGACTGCACATCTGTAGTGAGGAGGCAAGCAGGCCTGCTTTTCATCCTGCCTAGCCTGTTATCTGTAGCCTCTTATTAGCTAACTGTCAGATCTTAATTAACCCATTACTAATAATCTGTGTAGCATCATGAGGTAGTGGCTTACCAGGAAATATTCTAGCCTACATCCATCTTGGTTCGAAGAATCATGGGGTCTGCCTCATTGCCTTTTTCCCAGCATTCTGTTCTGTCTACTCCGCCCACCTAATTTTCTGCCCTATTAAAAGGCCAAGGCAGTCTCTTTATTAACCAATGAAGCTAATACATAGACAGATGACCCTCCTACATCACAATCTTTCCTCCAGTCTGTTAAATATGTTCCGAATGATGTTCAGTTTCTGTAGCTCTAACCCAGTCCTCATACTGAGCTAAATATCCCTGGAAGGATTGTCCTTTGTATCTCTGTCTTCACCCTGCTCATAATGTCTGTCAGGGTCATTTTTTTAGCCCACTGTCACTCACATTTCAGGATGGATCAACATTATTAAAGCATATTCTTGTGGGTCTCAGCTCCAGAGAAGTTCATTCCATAAGTATATAGATAGTTCGAAGGCATTGCATTTCTTACCCAATTCTAACACCATACCAAAGGATACATGCTATCATATATTTGTGCAAATCTATATCAGGTTTAAAATTGGAAGAAAAGCCAAAAGCAAACCATAAGTTATGAGTGGCAAAGGTTTGTCAATGTTCATTCATCAGCTACTAAGCCTGCATCATTTGCAGGCAGGATTCCGACCAGAGGAAAGAAAATCTGAGGCTGTCTCATGGCTTGGGCATGTGAGGAACACCATTATCTCCCTTCCAATTCTGCTGTGACTCTAGAATTGTTGAAAAAATAAGGTCTAGTTAAAAACATTAAAATCTTGTATGCAACTGTCATGAAATCTCCAAACACAGCACTTCACAACTCTTTTCTTTTCCTGTCTTTCTGACTCATATTTTGATGTCCCCTGAGCCTCAGGTTGGAGGAAATTGATGTAGCTATCCCGTCTACAGCTCTGCTGTGCTCAGCGACACTTAGTCTCAGCATTTTAACCAGCCAAGAATCTCTGCCCTAATCATCATCTACTGCAGAAAGAGGCTTCTCTGACCGAGGTTGAGATCAGTGGCACAAATCTCTGGATACAGACAACTTTAAAAGACAGTTTGTTAACACAACTGTTTAGCAGGACAATACTAGGTCTCCCCTAGAGCCTATGACTTTCGAAGACAGGCTTTTGAGGACAAGAGTCTCTTTTCTTTAGGGATATGGCCACTGGCATGTTGCTGCGAGGGATAGCTCTTCACCCATACATGTGTGGGAAGTGCTAATTAGAGTCAGTAGGTTATTGATTTCTAAAAATTTATTCTCCCATATATTATTTCCTGACCATAGTTTCCCCTCCCTCTTCTCCTCCCAGTCCCTTCCTTGCCTCTATCCACTCCTCCTCAATTGCCCTTCAGAAAAGAGCAGGCCTTCCAGGGATATCAACCAAACATGGCACATCAAGTTGCAATGAGAGTAGGCACTTCCTCTCATATTAAGCTTGGTTGAGGAAACTCACTAGGAAGGAAAGGGCTCCAAAAGTAGGCAACAAACAAACAAACAAAAACAAAAAGTCAATGAAATGATTTCTAGTAAATAATATGCTATACTTATAGACAGGAGCATAGCATAATCATCATCAGAGAGGCTCCATCCAGTGACTGATGGAAACAGATGCAGAGACCCACAGCAGAACGTTAGATAGAGCTCTGGGATCCTGCAAGGTTTGTGGGCAGGGGAGTGGGCATTTGTAGGAGCTGGAGGGCTAAAAGACACCACAAGAAAGCCCACAGAAATACCTTACCTGGGCTCACAGGGGTTCACAGAGACTAGCTATCAATCAGGGAGCCTGCATGGGTCTGAACTAGGCCCTCTGTATTTTTGTTATGGTTGTATAATTTGGTCTTCTTGTGGGACTCCTAAGAGTCCTCCTTGCCCACTATCCTCCCTGTAGAAATAGGAGCTGTGCCTGATGCTTTTGCCTGCTGTTGATTGTTTTTAGGACGTGGAATTAGAAAGTTGTGGTAGGTCGTTCCGACAGGAGCTGGATGAAGACTGAGGTCATAGAGATGATCAAAATACAATGTATCCATGTGTTAAATTTTCAAAATTAAAGAAAATATTTTAAAAATCATATTTGCAGAGCGTAGCACATATAATATGATGTATGAATTTATTGCCCAACCTCAAAATGTTTGTAGCTTTTAGCGTAGACATCCTATCTTTCCCTGTCTAGGTTTTGGATTAGAATAGAATGGAATAGAACAGAATGTAAGGGGGGGTGGGAGAGATAATTGTGACTCAGGAAAGAATCACTTGTTCGGAACTCCAGTGGATGTTATCTCTAAGAAAGAGCAAGAGGACAGCCGTGATAGCGAAGATGTTGGCCACAGCCAGCTGCTCCGTGAAAGCAATTCTTCGTCCTGCTCTTCTTGGGCATTCTAGGGCACTTGTACCTGAGCTTCTGATCCCCTGGAGAAATGTCTGCTTATATCACACAGTGCCTCCCCCAGCTAAATATGGTGGAAGGCACACAGTAACTATGATTCCTGGAGATGGCATTGGGCCTGAGCTTATGGTTCACGTCAAGAGAATATTCAGATTAAATTGTGTGCCGGTGGACTTTGAGGAGGTATGGATGACCTCCACATCTAACGCCAAGGAGGTGGACCAGGCTATTACAGCCATCCGTCGGAACCGTGTCGCTCTGAAGGGCAACATCGCAACGGATCACAGACTGCCTGTCATCTACAAATCTCACAACACCAAGCTTCGTACCACCCTTGACCTCTACGCCAGTGTTGTCCATTTCAAGAATTTCCCTGGGGTGGAGACCCGGCACAAGGACATAGACATCATAGTTGTTCGAGAAAACACAGAGGGCGAGTACACTAACCTGGAGCATGAGAGTGTGAAAGGGGTGGTAGAGAGTCTAAAGATTGTGACAAGGACCAGGTCTCTGCGCATTGCTGAACATGCCTTTAATCTGGCGCGAAAGATGGGGCGCAAGAAGGTGACAGTTGTTCACAAAGCCAACATCATGAAACTGGGAGACGGGCTCTTTCTCCAGTGCTGTAAGGATATGGCAGCTCACTACCCACAGATAACCTTAGAGAGCATGATTATAGACAACACCACCATGCAGTTGGTATCCAAACCCCAACAGTTTGACGTCATGGTGATGCCCAATCTTTACGGCAACATTATCAACAGTATCTGCACAGGGCTGGTTGGAGGGTCAGGACTGGTACCTGGAGCCAATTATGGTGATGTATATGCAGTGTTTGAGACGGGCTCCAAGGAAATATGTAAAGATTTAGCTCATAGAAACATTGCCAATCCTGTCGCCATGCTGCTAACGAGCTGTATCATGCTGGACTACCTCGATCTTCAATCCCATGCCACTGAGATCCGCTCTGCAGTCATGGCATCCTTAGAAAACAAAGCCATCTGCACACCAGATGTCGGAGGTCAAGGTACCACATCTGAAGTCATGGATTACATCATGGAATATATGAAATGTCATGGATGCTGTTATCCGAATTTTTTCCCATTCCAACCTTGATTCACCCCTCAGATACTCCAGTCAGCTCAACAAGGGTGCACTGTGAATCACCATTGGCTCCATGTCACTGAAAGGAAAAGGTGGTTCAGTACTGATCTTTCCATTAATTTTAAATGCAATAAAAATTGCTTATTCAAATTAGCAAAGCTTATTGCAATATGGGCAAGTTGAGAAAATTCCTTGAAAGTTCACTCCGAAGTCCCCACCTCTCTGGGATAAGACATGCTGAATAAAGTAGAAGTCTTCATAAAGTTCTGGAGCTTTATCAGAATCAAAAAATGATTTATCTCTTTATCTGAACCACTGAAATTCAGCAAGCCAACTTAAAGGGGATCCTGGGCTATAGAAGTCATTAATGAGTTGATCAATGTAATAGTCTGCCTACTGTGTGCATTGTAACGTTAATAACGAAACTCAACTAGTGCAGAAAGCTCCCACAAATACAGTGTCCTCTTTTATCTTGATGACATTGAAGATGTTTGTGTTAGGGGTCCCCTGTAGTATTTCAATGGTGCATGAGTTCCCTCCGTGACCTCTTGGCTCCCCTAAAAAGGATATTCTTAAACATTTCAATTGTACTGAAATCCCCCCAGAATCACAGAGCCCACAGCTCTCTGCCACACAAACAGAACTTAGGAATATGAGCCACACACTCAGTGATTCACAATTTCTTGTGGTGTATTTGCCAACTATGAAAGATTGCATGTAAAAATCAAAAGCCATGAACTCACTTAAATACTTGTCATTATTATATTTTACTTACAGTGCTTTGAACGTTATAGCTGAGAGTAAGGCAAGCAATACCTTATTAGTACCTGAAAGAAGTTCTTTCTCAAATTGAAAATGTAAACATGATTCTAAAAGCTGACAATAATTTTCTCAGAAAGAATGACATGTGGCTAGAAATGAAATTGAGAACCGCAGAGCGATCTGCAGTGTCTTCCTATCTCACCTATCAGTCATGGATACCCACGTGCTTAGTGCCACACATTACAGTTCTTTATCTTGGACCATGAAAAGGTCTCAGAGATGCTGGCTCACTTATCCTAACGACCACATATCCACAGCCAGGCTAGTTGGATTAAGTTTGCATGAAAAGAAGTGATCAACAAACTTCTCCTCCATAGAAGTAGTTCTTGAAGAATTGGGGGTCTAAATAGCTGGAGTAGTCTTGATTGGTAGCCCACCTCTTCTCACATGATCCAGACAGACACCAATGCCATTGTTTGGGAAAGAGAGCCAGGATGTATTCTGCTGTACTATGCCATGGTGGCGAAATGAACTAACCCACTTCCGACTTTTGACTCCCCTTTTCTCAACACTAGAGGTATGTAGTGGTTAATACCAATTTTAAACATGGCAAGATCTAGAGTCATGTAGAAGACAAGGCAATTAGGTAAATTGAGGCAGGAAGACCAATCCTAACTTCCAGACAAGTGAAAAAAAGAAAGTGAACCAAACACAGGCACTCGCTGGTCTCTGCTTCCTGACTGCAGGTGCAATGAGCACCTACCTCAATCCCCAGCCATTAAGTCTTTGCATCATGATACACTTGAAATGTAGGCCAAAAGTAACCCTTGCCTCTTTAAGTGGCTTTAGTCGGGGTTTTCCATCATGGAGACAGAAATCAGGGAATCCTGGATCTTTATTCAAAGCACAAGCAGTTTAACTGCATATCATTGTCCAACTGTCAGCAAATATTTAACTCTCAGAGGATGATTATGATGTGTTTGTGCTAAGTTTAGCCCCAGTTCATCTCTTGACACTCTCGCAGACTCTGGACTAGATTCTGGAGGTGACAACCTGTCACCCTTTACTGTCATTCTCCATTTTCATTGTTAGAGTCTTCCATTTGAGTATCTCTAGGAAGCATGGGGCGAAGCTATTCTTTTTGTGCCCTGTATCTTTATCATAATGACTGGTACACAGATCATAAATAATTGCATTTCTTCAAATTAATGAAACAGTGACTCAGGCTTAATACTCTTACGTATTAAGTAAATAATAATGGTACATTTCTCATGGCAGAAAACACAAAGGATCACATTTTGACTGTTACATAGCATCTAGTAGGTTTCCAAAATTGCCATTTCCATTATTGCTTATTATATGCTATGGAGAATGATGATCCTAAAGAAAACCAGGTTATTATATAAGGTATTGTGTATAGATTAGTATTCCATAACATACTTTTACCCTGGAGAGCAAACTATCTTCATTAAGTCCCCTAATTCTCTATCTGTTGGAGGAAGAGACACTTGTTGGTTCCCGAATGCTTGACAGCTCAGACCCGAAATAATCACACAGAAACTGTATTATTTAAAACACAGCTTGGCCCATTAGCTCTAGCTTCTTATTGAATAACATGTATATCCTAATTTAACCCATTTCTAGTAATCTGTGTGTCGCCACGTGGCTATGACCTGCCAGGCAATTTCTAGAATCTGTGTCCAGCGGGTCTACATGGCTTCTCTCTGACTCTGCCTCCTTTCTCCCAGCATTCACTTTAGTTTTTCTTGCTTATCTAAATTCTGCCCTATCAGGCCAAGCCAGTTTCTTTATTAAGTAACCAATAAAAGCAATACGTAGACAGAGGGACCTCCCACACCATTTTCCCTTTTATGTTTAAGCAAAAAGGAAGGCTTTAACTTTATCATAGTAAAATTACATATAACAAAACAGGTATCAAGTAAGAATTATAGCTACAATATTTATATCTACTTTATCTGTTGTCATAACTAAGGAAAACTATAACTATATTCTTCAATTCCATCAAAGACTCCTCAAGGATATATTACCAAGTAAACAGGAAGTGCATTGTAAACAACTTCCAAAACTCTAGAGTAACAGAGACATCTCACTGCCTCGACAGTCACCTGAAGTTCTTCTGTATTGTAGAGCATCCATATTCAGCCTGGCAGACTTTTGCATGAAGCATGGAATTTCAAAGACAGTTGTTCTATCTATCTTGGCAGTTTGTCATTCACTTTTTTTTCTGTGTCCTGCAGAATGTCTAACAGACTCTTTCATGAAGCAGGAACCCCAAAGAATGGTCTCACCTTTAGGCAAGTTCAGCAGTCATTTCTCTGTGGGTTCTGCATGTCCACTCTATCAAGCAGTCCAGGCAAGAGCAGTTTCTTGCCCAAATGGCTAACAAACTCCATAAGGATCCTCTTCAATGCCCATCATCCTCTTGAAGTAAATTGGTGCTGCCAGAAGCAGATGTGTCTCATTGACATGAAAAGTACTAAGTTCTTAAAACATTTTAAATGCCATATTCTGAAGGTCTCTGAAAGATTTGAAGAATACCTAGCTGAAATGTATCTATATATGTCTAGAATACCTAACTAACATGACTGGAAGCTTGACTATTATAGGTGATTCTCTATTAACCTATATTTATTAATATTTTAAAATGAGCTGCACAAACACAGAACCTTAATCAAGAGGAGAAATAGACATATAACAAAATTGACCTTAAATTTTTATCAATAAACCAAGAACCATATCAATGAAAATCTCTATAGCATATCCCCTTTAAATGTTAAGAAACATTTATAAATAATATTTGGGAATTTGGGCATAGTTCTCTAGACTACTTCCTGCTGGTTGAGAAAGTTGTTAATCAGGTCTTTCATGATATATCCTGTGTGCTAGCTAGGTTCATCTCAATCACCAGTTGGGTAAAGTAATTTTTTGGGGAGTGTTCAGGGCAACCTGTCAGGGAATCTTGATCCATCAAACCATATTAGTCTAGAAGCAATTTACAGGTTCTCATCCTTTGTGGAAACAAAAGAAGAACCTCTTTTCCAAAGCAAAATATCCTTAGACCCAAATTCTGAAGTCAAGATGCCTTTATACTATACATGCTGGTTTAGCTTAACAGTCCATACAATGAAATATCTCTCTGTACTTAGCTCCTTCACAGTTAAAAAAATTCAAAGAAGACAAAATAATATGATAATCTAGACTCTCTGTATATTCCTTTTACGTGGCTTATTTATTTTTACTCTATTACTTTTTAATATTTATTTTATTATCTTTACTTCTTTAATCTATGACTTTCTGTACTCTGTCTCTTTAAAGACTTTGTTTTGTTTTGTTTAAAACCATTTATTTTCTTTATAACTCTCTATACTCTTTTTCTTCTCTCTCCCAATCCTACATACATTTATCCAACACTGTGAATCATTTAGAGGTCTTTTATGTCTGAATCTGTCCTATTGTATATCTGTAATTCTTTACTGTCCAGGAACACTTCTTAAAATGCTAAGTACTTCCTGAAAACTTAAGCTGCGGCATTACTAGTGTATATATGGAACTTCCTGCTTGCCCCACCCAGTCCAGCATGTTGGAGCCGCTTGTGCCTCTGAGAGTCACACACATTGCCCCATTCCCAGACACATAGCCAGTCCATGTTGCCATCAAGCAGGCCGAAGCACCCTGCTCACAAACCCATCTAAATGGTCTCCCAAAGGAGGCCAGAGGTCATGCTGGCAGCACAACCCAGAAAGCCTGCATTTCAAATTGTCACTTTTTTTTTGCTACTGCTGAGTCAGGAAAACCTCTCTTAAAGGAGCTGTGGCATGCTGCCAACAAACAGCAAGAAGCTCTGTTAAACTCTGTATTTTTGTGTCTAGAACTCCATTTCAAGCTTTCTCAGGTTTTTAAATGGATTTTAGTTGGCCACCTGGGCATTTTATTTCTTTCTCCTTTTTGCATGTCTGTGTCTGGTATATATTTGTGGGTATGCATGTTTCTGTACATGAATGGGTACCTGTGTGTATGAACATGCAAGTATGTGCCTTGGGAACTTCCCAGGTATCTCTTACTTCCAAGTATTCTCCGTGAACTCGTCTGTCGGTAGTTTACTTTTCTTCTTTCTGTTTTCTCCAATGTACCTGATGTGTTCTTGCTGAAACACAATATAATCATATTACAGCCTTACTCTAGACTCCCCATTCAGTGACTTCCCTTTGTCCTTTAGGGAAAGACAGCTAAGCAAGCACAACATGCTCTTCGCTGTAGGAGAGATTGAGGAATCATCACTGCAGAGTCAGAACCTCGGGCAGGGGCAGGCTCTTCATGCACAGGCGCCCTAAGTATTTATGGAAGGAAGCAAATGAGTGAAAGGTTCAGGGCACAGACAAGAGTTGGCAACTAGAAGTACTAATTTATTGCAAAAACACTCTGGTCTAGCTTTTGTCTACAAATCTCGCCAAGACTGTTATTTTTCTAAAGAATGCTGGAGCACACAGGGCAGTGAGACAGGTGCCTGCTGGGTATGTTCCCTGAGTTCACTTGGTTGCACTCAGTACACCATCTCCCCTGTCTGCATTCATCGCATTGTCTCATTTTTGTCTCTATCCATTGTCTGCTTTGCTCTTAGTCCAGAATGTAAAGAATAACAGCATGCCCTCTGCCTTTTTCCCTAACTTGATTCTCACTAGCTCTCCGTTTTGGCTGATGAGCCTGCGAATCACTGATTTAGAAGCTAGAATTGGCTTCCTCCCTAGTCTGTTTCACATAGGAGGTGTGCTGACTCTGGAAAGCCTGCTTAATCTCTCTGATCTCGTTTATTTATTGTTTTAAAAGGTCAAATTCTACCTTCATGGGACTATAAAAATTTCTCTGCTTTCCTATTGCTAAATGACTCCCCAAATCTAGCTGTTTAGGACAAATGAGTGTGTGTCATGGTTCTGGAGGTTAAAAGGAGTACTAGGAATGTCTGGGACACCCAAAATGGCTTCCTGGAAATTCACAGTAATGGCTGCCTGTCAGAATCCTCAGTTCTTTCTCACATGAAAATTGGAGGTATTTGAGTCTTTTCATACTATGTTATGTGGTTTCTAAATTAAAAGACCGAGGCTATAGATTTCCTAAGGCTAAGCCTTGTGTCTTAAGACTACTTCTTCCGTATACTGTTGATCAGAATAGCACTAGGAGATAATGGACCAAACCGCTGAACTATAAGCAAGCCTTTGATTAAATGCTTTGTCTTATAATAGTTGCCTTGGTCATGGTGTCTTCACAGTAATAGAATAGTGACTAAGACAATGTCATTATGTAATTATCTTTTTTTGTGATAACTAGCTCACAGTATACCTGTGCATTAAAACATTGAGATATGGATACATACATAATATACCTTAGGTATATACATCTTAAATGGTCAATTTTATCTGGAAAAAAAAGAAAAAGAAGACTACAAAATACAAACACTGAGATTTTTTTAAAAAGCTTTAATAACAGTTCCATGTTGGTCACATTGTAGAGTTCAACCATGAAGCTATTATGCAAAATGGGGAAGCAAGTACTAAGATGATGGAATTGGGTTCTTATGATGCTACAAGAAAAAGAATCAAACATAGATTAAACGGTCACTCACCTCCAGAAACTAAGAAAGACAGATAATGATAGATTCTTGTGAACTTCAACGAATTTGGAAAATGGCTGTGGGTTGGGGAGACACTGAGGATCTTCATGTGAAAAAATGAATTAGAAATATTTGGTTTGTATTAAAGTAGAAACAATATTTCTAAATGAGTCTATTATCTACTCACAGTCTGTTAATATTGTCAGTACATTTATGTCCAATTCAGCCTATAAGTGAAATGTACCCACATCGCTGTCTATCTGATGTGTTATTTAAGTTACTCGACTTTGTGCAGACCCTTTTACATCTTTCAAAGGTTGCCACTGGGGCCAGTGAGATGGCTTGGTGGGTACAGGTGCTGACCATGAAGCCTGATAACGTGAGTTTGACTCCAGGGACCCAGTGGTAGAAAGGGAGAACTGACTCCTGCAAGTTTTCCTCTGAAGTGCAAACACCTGCCTTGGCCCAGGTAACCCCACATGCATTACTGTCCCCCTAACATAAGTTAATGTAAAAAAAATGTTATCACCGATCCCAAGGAAATCACTTTGCATGAATCTGAAGTTGTTCCTTTAAATGTGTACAGTGTCTTCTAAGCACAGCTTTCTGCAGGGAAATAAGAAAGGAGATTTGGACGTTATTGTGAAGAAAACTGCAGCAGTGAAGTAAGAAGTAGAGATTTCTGGATACTCTTATGGAAAGAAATACAAAGGAGGTTCGATAGAAGTTATATTTAGCTCCTCACGGCTCTCTCTAGGGGACATCTGTGGTACTTCATCTGGGTTTGATCTTTCAAAGTCATGAAAGCTTTAGTTTCTTGAACAGGTGTACCGTGTGCTCAAAAGCCAACTTCATGCCAAGCTTCCAAAAGAGATGTTGCAAAGCCTGGTTTATAAATAACTTGTTTTCTCCAGGCTAAGCAATGTCTCTAGGATTGATCCTTTGCAAGGTATTCGTATTCATGTTCTGACGATATTGTTATTTTTGTCTACAATTTATTCTTGCCTACAGCAAGATCCTGGCCTATAGTGACCTCACTCGTTCATCCTATCTCCCCCTTGCTTATTGCTCTGTGTAGATTGTTGAGTAAGGCTCTCCCTTTTACCTGTAAGCCTTGGAGCCCTGATGTCTCAGCTTTGAGAGCCCATATGCACTCGCTCAAGGAGCCCTTAGCTCTGAGCCATTCAGCAGTAATTAGGCCACTAATAGTAGAGTGTGTTGAGTGTGGTAATGGAGGTATGAGCAGCCAGCTATGAGAACAGAAGACAAAGGAAACCAGGAGAGCCTCCCAAGAACAAACCAAGCCCTACTGATTCTTAAAACTCCAGGAACAAGAAGGACGAAGGAGTAGAAGGGAAAGGGAGGAGCATTGCGGGTGAGCACTGAGACCCAGCCTGTCATTGTTTACATGCTAACTAATAGACAGAATTGTGTTGGAATTTTGATGAGGACTGCACTGAATCTGTAGATTGCTTTTGGCAGGGTGGCCATTTTTACTATATAGATCCTACCAGCCCATGAGCATGGAAGAGCGTTCCATTTTCTCATCCTACACAGGGACACTTATAATAAAGCAGTCAGAGCAAGCCATGGGGACTAAGTCAGTAAGCAGCACCCCTCCATAGCCACTGTATCAGTTCCTGCCTCCAAGCTCTTGCCCTGTTTGAGTTCCTGTCCTGACTTTCTTCAATGATGGGCGATGATGTGGAAGTATAAGTCAAATAAACCCCTTCATCTCCGTGTTGCTTTTGGTTATGCTATTTAATTACATGGGTGGTAACCCTAACTAAGATGTAGGTGGGGGGATTGGAATGGGAGGATCAAGTGAGAAAGGGAAAGAAAGGGGGGGACAAGGGAAGAAATATTGGTAGAAACACATAGAATTAAAGACCATTTGAGGGTTGATATGAAAGCCTAATATAGTAGAAGAGTCTTAAAATATGTATACGTATGAATGGGATCTGAACGAAGTCATCAAATAACAGAGATACAGAGCCCCAACTGGCCATCTTTTTTCACCAAATGAAGCTTCCGGTACTATTGGGTTACATCTGATTGAGTTGTTGGCCAAAGAGACCCCATGGGAACCCCCAAACAACACAGGCTATTGCCAAGACTATAGACCCCTCTGCACAAATTGATAGCAAAGTTTCATTGATGAAGACAACACTACACAACTCATTGAACATGGAGAAATTCATCTGGTGCCTACATAAAGCCTCATCCCCACGTTCTAGTGTCTTTGGTACAGGAAAGTACTCTGCATGCCATCAAAAGAGAAATGCAAACAGCACTCCAGCCATAATCCCTTTGCTCTACAGTGGTGTCAGGCCCACAAGCTTGGCTATTGCAGTGCTGGCACAAAGCTTGTGGAAATAACCAACCAATGTCTGATTTTGAGTTAAGGCCTACTCCACAAGATGGAACCCCTACCTGACAGTGATTGGGTGAAGAACCTAGGACTAGATAGCCCAGGGACCTAGGATAAAACCAAGTAGTACTTTTCTTTAAAACCACTTCGTACTTTTCTTTAAAAGAAAGAGGGGCAATAAAATGACTCCTAATGACATTCTTCTATACTCATGGATCAGTGCTTTCCTTGACCATCATCGGAGATGATGGCATTCCTCCTGGGACAGATGGGAAAAAATATGGAGACCCACAACTAGACAATGCCATAATTGGCCATAAATGGGATGTCTCCATCAAATCCATCCATGAAGGGTCTGGGATCCCTGGGAAAGAGGAGGCAGAATGAGTGTCAGAGTCAGAGGGGACGGAGGACACCAAGAAAACAAGGTCCTCTAAATCAACATGAGCAAAGCTCGTATGAACTCATAGAAATGGAAGCGGCATGCACGCAGCCTCAACCAGCCTGCACCAGATGGGGTTTTAGAGCTGACAGCAAAGTGGGCACATGGCTCACCCATGATCCAGAATCTTTGCCAATTGATAACCACATGCGGGTGAAAATTCAGTTTTTCCAGCAAGGCTCACTGGGAAAATAAACTACTCCTAAAGGTATTGGCATGCCCAGCGGTAAATGGTCACCAGAAAGTGAGTTCAACCACTTCTTCGGAGGTTCCTTGTCTCATGATGCCATGTCAGGGCTTTAAAAAAAAAGAGAGAACTATTATATATCTACCTACCTACCTGTTTATCATCTATCTAAAAAAATGATCATTTTAATATCTTTTCTCTTTAATCCTACATCTCCTTTGCATATATAACGTGGCTCCCTGTTTAGAGTTTTATGGGAGTCCTGAGTGTTGAATGTGCAGATCTCTGCATATGTATCTGTTCCGTGTGCCTTTCCTTATGCTCCTTCTGCTTGTTTGGCCCTATTCTGATGTATTAGTTTTGTTTTATCTTATTTTATTATATTATTTCTTATAAGCCTGTTTGTTTTCTAATGAGTAATGGAAAGGGGCGGATCTGTGTGGGAGGGGAGATGTGGAGGAAATGGGGATTGCAGGGGGGGGGGGGGAAACAGTAGTCAGGTTATAAAAATACCAAAATTCCAAAAAGCAACTGCAGCAATATTTCACTTGTATTTTAATAAATAAAACTTGCCTGAAGTTCAGAGAGTAAAGGAGCCATACTGGTTAGCCTTACAGACCAGGCAGTGGTGACACACACCTTTAATCCCAGTAACCACACTACTTTGCCATAGAAACCAGGCAGTAGTGGTGCACGTCTTTAATCCCAGCTCTAGAGAGGAATATAAAGTGAGAGAAGACAGTTCTCAGACAGTCTCATTCTGAGATTCCTGGAGGAAGGATTACCATTTCAGACTGAGGTAGAGGTAAGAGCCAGTGGCTGGCTGTTTTGCCTTTCTGACCTTCAGGTTGAACACCAATATCTGTCTCTGGGTTTTTATTAATTGTGCTACAAGTGACATTTATTACATAATTAAAACTAAACACAATAAAACACCAAAGTATCACAAAAATTAAGCCATTATATTTTCTTTAACATTTCATATTTTATGCAGTATAACCATTGCTGAATTCATTCTGTCAATGTTTATTCATAAGGCAAGATTTTTCAGGACTCAAGGGGAACCTCTGACTTTTTTTGTCCCGGGATGAACTCTTTACATGGATGAGTTAACCTCACCAGGCAGTTCCAAGCAGTGGGTTCTAATTCTTTGTAAATGGAAAGATTCATTGTTTTAAGCTCCTTCTCAACACAATTGCCCCTTCTTTCTGCTCTTCTTTATACATCTCCCTCAATGTCATTTTCTCTGTGAGCAGGTTTCATGAGTTTGCTCTTTCCGGCATCTTTTGTTTCCTTCTTTCCTCTGAGGCCTCTTTGAGAATGAGCTTACCCCGACTCCCCTTCTTTAGTGTCTTCTTGTATGGTGTGTCACCTGCTCTGATACTAAACTGCCAGCCCTTCTTCTGGAAATGTCCTTGAAGTTTCTGTGCAATCCTTTCAATGTCCCTCCTTAGCCACCGGTTTTGCTCTGCTGTCCTTGGCAGGAGTCATGTGACTTCTTTGGAGAACAAGGCCTGAGAATAACATGAATGGCTCTCCTTGCGGCAAGACCCTGGAGACCCTGACCCACTTGGCAAAGACCTATGGACCGTCCCGCAGAATTCTTTGCATGAGTCCGGGAGCATATGTATTACCGGCTCTTCTTGTTTTCCCTATGTTAGCCGTACTGCTGGCCTGAATAAGTCACAGTAGGTCATAAAGTTTAATATTAGGAATTTCCATAACTGTTCTGGAAAGGATGATTTTAACCACAAGAGGCTTTGAAAAATGTTAATAAATAGATGATATCAGGATTTAATGGGAACAGTGTAGAGACAGAAGATGAAGTAGAATCAAGAAACCCACGGTTGCTTCATTTTTGATAAGTGTGCCAATGCCATAAGAAGTTAAAGAGATGGACACAAGGACAAGGGATAAACGGTGCCAAGTCTAAGAGTAAGCTTACAAGTTATGTTGCCTACAGAATAAATGGAAAGACCTGCTGTATCCCCAAAGGAGATATAGTAGTATAGAATGGAGAGCAGATTGATCCAGCTTTGGCTGGTGAGTTGATTGTGAGAAGCCAGACCCTACCAGATGTAAAATATTAACCCCGGGAGACAAAACTGTTTCTCATCCTGCATCAAACTTGAACCGCAGATGCTGCCAACTGGGCACACTGTTCTGCCTGTAGGTACGCCTAGTTAGCAAAGTTCCTTTGAGGCTTGCAAGATGGCTTATGCTTCTAACAGTAGAGATATAGATCACATAGGTAATGGTTACCTGAGGGAAAGTTGGGGGATGGAAGGGGAAAGAGGTAAGGAACAAACTGGCAATTATTGTAATCATTTTTAGAAACTTAGGGAGTAAAAATTGATCATAAAACTGTTCATGCTAACCATTGAAACTGAATAGATAAAAATGGGCTATTCAGGGCCACTAGTTTGAATGACAGGTGGTCACAATTTCTTTAAGGCTCCTGTAGGACTCAGCCATGATAAGCTTAGTAGGAACAGACCATTCAAAGGAAGTTCTTAATTTCACACGTCCATCCCAGATCATTGAACCCATCTGGAGCAAGGCTGTCAGCACAGCCCCATCTCCTGGTGATTTCCTTGAGAATTCACTGATTGACTAGGAATAGCTCAGGGTCTGTGGTAAATGTGGTTCCCATTTTTTGGTCGTATTAGAAGGATATGCATCTTCTGGACATCAGAGCACCATTAGAGGGGCCAAAGCATCCCTCAGGCAACCTAGGTCCTAGAAAATAAACAATTTCTAATAATGACTCTGTCACTGGTCCACCCCATCCTTCTCTCCTCTATTCCCAGGATGGCATCTTTTGCCCAAAGCATCATCAAATTGCATGCTCCTGTAGAAAGCTATAGTGTACCTGTTTGGAGCAGTCCAGATGTGGATAACTGAAGATATTGGCATTACTTGACCGTTTGTGTGTGTGTGTGTGTGTGTGTGTGTGTGTGTGTGTGTGTGTGTGCATGTGTGATTTTATTCAGATTGGCAGATGCACTTTATAGTCCCCAGTGGAATTTCAGCAGGAAAGAGCTTAAAATGCCGACTCTTCCAGGATTCCTGCTGAGCGGGGAACAGTCTATGGGAAGTGATCTATTTAAACAGAAATAAATACGCCTTGAGATGCCAGGGGACTATTTTCAGCTTTATTAAGCTATTTTCAGCTTTATTAAGAAATCTGTGTTTAATTTTTTCCAGCCCTCTTCATTGCGCTTTTCTCTGTGTATGGACAAATTGGAATCCTTAATGAGAAAGCAGCCATGGCCATGGTGTTCCGGAATTTGCAGAGAAGTGGTGCTTTTGGAAGGGAGTGAGGAACCTTCAGGGCTCCCAAGTGCACAGTCAGCAACTTTTATTTAACCTTAACCAGCTTGTCACAGGAAGAAAGCATTCTTGGTTAAACATTGCTTATCCCCGAAATCTGGAAAATTTTAGATATTCTTTTGCCCTTTCTAACACAAAACACCAATCTATAATGGCTGTATTACATAGTAACCTATATTAGACTGGTTCAAGCAGGGGCATGGATATGTGTACAGCATCAGAGGATGAAGACATGGCTTCCTTAATCAGGGCCCTTCCTGAACCTTAGGAGCCCTGGATAACATGTGGGCTAATTAGCATAACCATGTCCTTCATGTGCAGACGCTATGATTTGCATAATCTCCTTATGATGTTTTTCAGCTCTTTAAAACCACAGAAGCTCATGGACTTTTAGACATGCTGCCGATCTGAGCTCACGTGTGTGTCAGTCCTGTTGTGTGTGGAAGACACTATTTTCTTGTGTCCATCCATTTTCTCAGTCTCTTAGAAACTTTCTGCCTCCTCTTTTTTTTTTTTTGCATAGATTCCTGAACCCTGAGGGAAGAGGGAGGAGGTTCATAAAGGGTTTATTTATTTATTTTTTTATTCAAGACAGAGTTTCTCTATAGCTTTAGAGTCTGTTCTGAAACTAGCTCTTGTAGACCAGGCTGGCCTTGAACTCGAAGAGATCCACCTGCCTCTCTGCCTTCCAAGTGCTAGGATTAAAGGCGTGCGCCACTACTGCCTGGCTCATGAATGGTTTTATTGTTTTTTTGACAGAGATGGGGAGGGACGAAAGGAGGAGAGAGAGAAAATGAAGTTCAAAAGATAGGGAATTGGGGAAGATCTGGAAGTAGCTGAGGGAGAAGATAGAATATATATTGTATAAAAACTTAAGTTAAAACTTAGAAACAATAAAAGCCTTTCTTTACTAAGAAAGAAGTATGTTGGCCTTCTGCCTTTCAGCAACGTTAATGTGGCGCTGTAGAGATGGGCTCTTGGAATACACATCACTAAAAATGATAAAAAATAAATCCAAAAGGGAATACTAGTATGTTATTTCTCATGATTGGGGACTGGCCCATTGAGCTGGTTCTTATCCTCTATGCCATTGGCATCAACATCGTTCTGCTGCCTGCAGACAAGGGCTCATCAGTGGTTGGTACCCACTCAACACTGCTTTACTCCCATGGCTAGGAAGGTAATTAGAGTGGGCGTGCAGTGTCTCACCTCATGTCCCAGTCCCAGTGAGGCTAGACAGGCTTTCTTCTTGCATGGTGGATGCATTCCAAATAGGAACGGTCCAAAAAATTAAGGCTTGAAGTTCATGTGCTTTTGAAGATCTGCTCACGTTGAATTGGAAGCCATCGTTCCCACAGCAGGTCTTTCAGATATGTTGAAAGCAAAGCTTGAAAGAGACTCTGCCTGGGACGTCCAACTCCTGGGCTGTGTGCCCAGGACGACCTTGAACAAGGCTCAAACTAAATCCATAAATTTACTTAGAGGATGATGGGATCGTTAGGAGACCATTTTTACTTTTTTTTGAAATTATAATATAATTACATCATGTTCTTTCTTCTCTTTCTTCTCTCCAACCTCTTTGGTCTCTCTCTTAAATTCATGGTCTGTTTTTTAAAAGTGTTGTTTCATACACACACAGAAACTTTGTAAACAACAAAGGTATAGCTCATGAAGAGTCATTATGAAACAAATCTTCTGTGTCTGTGGCATTGTAAGAGAGGACTTGCCGGTTCAGGGCATGTCAGGATTGACTGCTCAGTACCAGATGATAAGCCATGGCAATCGGCATTGTTCGTGTACTAATGCATCATTGATCTGGTCCCTGCTGGGAGCGAAGTACTGTGTTGGGTGCTAGGAAAAAGAGAATCCTTGTAAGATGTGGGCCTTTTCTTCAAGGTGCTTAGAGTCGAGAAGAAACTATTACACTACTAGATGCTAGCAAAAAACCATTTAGGAGTGTGTGTGTATGAAACAAATATATCTTTTTTTATCTTTTATTTATTTGTTTGTTTGTTTATTTTTAGTATTTAATTAAAAATTTCCACCTCCTCCCCTCCTCCCATTTCCCTCCTGCTCCCCCTATCTCCCTTCCCCTCCCTCTCCAGTCCAAAGAGCAGTCAGGGTTCCCTGCCCTGTGGGAAGTCCAAGGTCCTCCCCCCTACATCCAGTACTAGGAAGGTGAGCATCCAAACAGACTAAGCTCCCACCAAGTCAGTACATGCAATAGGATCAAAACCCAGTGCCATTGTCCTTGGCTTCTCAGCAGCCCTCCTTGTCAGCCATGTTCAGGGAGTCCGGTTTGATCACATGCTCCATCATCCAGATGGCCTTGGTGAGCTCCCATTAGATATATATCTTATGACATCTTAGCAATTGCTATTATTGGAAGGCTAGATGAATTTCAGAAAGGTGTTCCTCTTAGGAGATATAGTCCCTTCTCTTGGTTGCCATAGTTTTCTGTATTGTAGAAGAAACTGAAGCATTTATTCCTCGAGCAGGTATGAAAGGAGTCATGAAAAGCCAATTTTTCTTAAAGGTGAACTAACATCAAGTGTTGGGAGAATTTCATCTACTACGATGACTTCCTGCTTCGTTTGACCTCTGCCAGCCACAAGGCATGAGGCGCTACTGCTTCCTTGTTTATTGAAACGTTTTAGGATCCAGTGCTGCGAATAGGAACAAACAAGCAAACAAGACAAAAGTCAAATAAAAATAAAATAATCAATCACTCATTTGAACAGCTCTGGTCTACTTGGCTGTATATCGCAGCTCTCTGAACAGTGTAGCATTTGGCATAGAGCAGAGCCTGTCACGCCGTCTTTGTGTTACTATACTAAAATAGCCTATACTGGGTAATTTTTCAAGAACAAAGATGCGTTGCCTATAGTTTTGGTGGCTATGAAGTCCAAGGTCATCCCATTGGGAAGTCTGTGCAGCCATGCTATTGTTGTCACAGAGGGCACAGTTAGTTTACCGTCACAAAACAGACATCTTCAGAACTCTCCTGACTTGGTTGACTCCCAATGGCTATGCTTGTTAATATCGTGGTACTGAAGATTAATTTTCAGCATTGATTTTGGATGTGATACTGTCATTCAAATCACAAGAAAAGGTCATTTGGTGTTAACTTACAAGTTAGAAGCTGTGGTATGCTTTTGTTTCATATTCTGATGAGTCTAGATCAAACAAGCCCTCCCCCAAATTACCCTGGTAGTTAGTACATATGCTTTCCCACAGTCGGTTTTAAGTGATTTCTATATATTATTCCCATTGTCTTTGTAGAAGTCTATCTGCTTTGTTGGCCTACTTGCTTCTCTTGAGGCTTGGCTGGTGCTTTCCCAGGGACTGCCTGTTGGAGCCATACGCTGTGATCCCAGGATGAACGGGGAGACAATCTCTGTGGTCCACTGGAAATGGTGGCAGAGAGGAGGGGGAGGTGGCAGCAGAGGGTCCACTGCAGAGATGGGGTGAAACTGGGTGACTGAATTTTGAGGAGAGTAGGGTGAAGTGAAGATATGCAGTTAGGCTACCTGTTCCCCTGGTCAGAGCTGCTTGCGGGTTCCCAGGGAAAGTCTGAGGGATTTGAAGACTAGGGATGAGTGAGTGGGCGGGGGGGGGGGGAGGAGTAAGTTTGGAGAGGAAGATCTGTGTGATACCTGGGAGATGGGGCAGGCAGGGAGGGGAAGCCGTGACTGGTTCTCTGCTTCACAGCTGGGCCTGAGATTAAAGGAGTGGATTCATAGGCAAGAATGGAGCCCTGAAAATCGGTAGTTCACCTACCTCTTTCCCAGGCTAGACCTTTTTTTTTAAAGGAGGAGGGAAAGGTCATGAGCAACATTTCCAGGTACAGAATGTGGTGTATCAGGACAGGAAGACATTGGCAGATTGTGGTGGTCTTATACGTCTTTTGCTCCTGTGGAGAATTACGGGAGAGGAAGTTGGGACAGTAGTGGAATGCACCATGGGAAGGGTTTCTATGTCATGCAGCATCTTAAATGGTGATCACAAGCAAACTTCATCCACAAGACTTACTGGAGAACAAAGATTCTAGTGCCGCAATGGTTTTCAGAGGGAACCCTTGAAGCCTGTTATAGTCATATATTATTTAACCTTATGCTTAAATATATAGGTCAGATTTTCTTGTGGAGTGACAAGAGGCATCAGAGGAATATGGCAAGGCATTGTTTGTTTTACCCCGAGCTCAGGGAGAACACTGTGCAGATGCAGATGTGCTAGTCCTCATTTATGGTAATTGGATTTTAAATTTAATTTAGCAGTGAAAATCTGCTATTCAGAGGGTTGTCGCACTGTAAAAGGCTTGAGAAGCACATATATTCTAAGAGCGCTTAGAGCATCGTTTGGAGCCTGATAGGTGACAAGCATAGATGCATCTAAATTAATCACAGCTGCCATCCCAACAAGCCAAATGCAGCAGTGTGTTTACCAAAGGGTGATTTTAAAACATGTGAGGGGACAACAATGGCTGGGACAGAGGACTCAGACAGAGAACCAGGCTATGGAGAAACTAGAGGCTGTCAGCCCATCCCACGATGCAGTCTAGACAATGCAGCTCTTATGTATATATGACTTGACTAGGACCACTCATGAGAATCATCTTAGAAGTAGCTGCCTATTGCTGAATCTTCATAGTTACTTAACCTTGTAAACACTTCTGGATATGTGTCGAAATTTTCACAATTATAATTACTGCTGTGGCGAATATCTAAGTGCACTGGTTTTGCTCTCTATCCTGAGGGATTGTCCCTCAGAGAAGTCAAATGATGGGTCAGCGGCTCTGCATTTTTGTTTCCTGGCTTTTGCATCTCAGTTTGGCCAAGATCAACTGGTTGGTTTTGGGCTATGACTGGTGGGTTGCTCATCAATGGTTTGTTTCATCTTGTCGGAGACACCAGCTCCTGCCTTCCGGTCTTGCCTGTTGCAAACTAGCATTTCTGCAAAAACCTCAGAAGTTCTGCATATGCAAACTTTTGTTTCCACTCGAGCCAACCTGTCAATAGACGGAAGCTGTTAACCAAGTCATTGACCTGTCAGTCAGTCCACCAGGAAGATGGTTGTTGCCCCCATAAGCCTGGATCGATTCAGTGGAGCATCTCAGGCATTAAGGCATGCTCAGTAAATCATGTCAGGAAGCGGGGCTGGAAAGCATTGAAGAGGAAAGGGGACAAAGTAGTTAAATACTTGCTCATGGCTTCACAAGCTACTCCTATTGAAGTGCGATCATAACAGCCATGGAAATTTCAGGAAGCACCCGTTTCTCCTTCTCTCTGTACAGGGAGCCTCGGAACTAACTGTGGTAATGCTGATGTGTTTCTTTCCATTTCCTGGGTAGTGTGGGAACAATTTTCCTTCTGGAATGTCCTGGTTCAGTTTTCTCGTTTAAGTGTCCCTTAGTCAGATAAAACTCCCATCAACGTGGCCCAATCCCTGAGGGCACACACACTCATTTATCGCTGGTTGTATGCTGCCACAGGGATGATCCAAGAGGCCTTCTGAAATTGTGAGTACAAGATTACCATAGCAGGGGTGAAAGAGGGAAGTATTTTCTCCTGCCATAATCTGTGGAAGGCTTTTTCCTTGACATCCGTGATGCTCTCTCCTAACATTGCCGTCATGGCCTTAGGATGTAATAACACTTATGGGGTAATAAGAACTAAGATGAGCAGCCATGAAAGAGGCCTGAGTTCTTTTAACCTATTCCATGAGCAGAATGGGAATACATTTCTGTAATTACGGGTTTATTGTTTTATAAAGTGCATCCTCTCCTCTGACTTCTTATTTGCTTACACATTCGTATGTTAAAAATACACACCATGCTTATGTTATGGTTTCCCTGGGTATGAGTTGATTATTTGGATACAGTCCCTTGACACTGTATTGCTCCTGCAGATGCCATGGATTTTGTTATTGATAACTCTTTGAATCATGAAAATTGAAAGCATTGTATCCTAGTGACTAACAATAATAAGATTGTGTCTAATCTACTCTGAATAAAATTAAGACCACTTTAACTCATTTGTACGTATCCCTAAATCTGTGTACAATGATTTAAATAAAAGCAGTCAGGCTATGAATCCAGCTCAGTGATTGCAACATTTGCTTAGCAGGCATGAGCTCTGGAGCTCAGTTCCCAATATTTACAAGAAAAGAAGTAGGAAAGAGAGGGAAGAAGGGAGAAAGGAAGGTAAAAGGAAGCTGCCTATATTGCATTTTTACTTATAAAACTAGTATTTCTGTTAGATCAAAGCAGATTCAGATAATAATAAAAAGAAGGGGGTGGTTACATTCTTCTATTTAAAAGTTTTTCTATGCTGATTCCCAGGCACACAGACTCATCCATACTTATAGGCACACTCTTCCCCCCAAGAGTGCTGCTTCACAAGGCATAGAAGTCTAACCCCAGCACACCATGGTTTCTTCCTAGATCCTTAGCTCTACAGATCTAGCATTGCTTTGGGGGCAGTGCCCTAACTGTGTCATTGAAAGCAGACCCTGAACAGAGGCTAGCTCTGTGATCTGCATCACAATGAAAGGTAGAGATACAGCTCTCAGCCTTGTTCCAAATTAGAAAATATTCTTCCGATGGAATGCTCTGTGGCCAGCCTCCAATTCAAGCAAGAAAATTCAGTTACCTTTCAATTAGAAACTGAGATAAGTTTTCATTGGAGAGAATGAAAATGAGTTTATCTTATACTCAGAATTCATTAGAAATTATGGAGTGTGGTTTTGTAATCTTAATGACATCCCAGAAGCACTCTAAGAGTCTCTGCATGTTAGAAGGTGAACAGTGTGAAAAGATCGAAAGGGACTGAATGCGAAGGGAGCATTACTAATTGCGAGGCCTGTGTGTAGTCACGGGGCTTTGATGCTCACCATCAGGTGATTCAGTGCGCTCTTCCTTGGCAATGTTTCTCTCAGTCCACCGAGTGTATTGTGAAGCATAACAGAAGTACAGACGTGCCAAAGAGAGCACAGCTGATCATGCTAGGAACATATTAAAGAAATCAGCGTGGATGCAAGGAAATAGACATTTAGCTTACTAAGAGGGGCAGATTGGAAATTTGGTTTCTGAGCTAGGATACTACACAATCAAGTTGCAGACAATGAGAGGAGATTAAGCCTTTGTGTGGGAACATCTATGGCCTCTCTTGACCTTGAATTTCTTAGACTTCCAAGACCAAACAGGTATGGGAGGAGCATCTGCTTTTGCTACAGGGTGGCACCTGGATGGCATTTTCTCATCCTAGAGAACACAGTTTCATTACAAGATTCCCGTGGGTTCTCAGAAGATATTTTTGCAGGAATCATTGAGCTGCATTTTCCTCTTTACTTCGTCTAAACAACTAGTTTCATTTCTTCCCCTTCTCCAGTTCCCTAGCAGTTTTTCAGACTTCCTTTGATTTTATCTAGCAATGGGAAGTCGTTTTACGGCACTATCTTGTGACAGCGTTGTGAGCTGCCAATATTATTTTCAATTATACTCCCAGTAAAGGGTTTAATTGCCTCCTTGAACCTCTTAAGCACAGTATGTCTAATAAGGTCGTTTTGATCATCCCATGGGGTTGACATCACCAAACAGAGGGAAAGGGTTTTAGACTGAGCAGGTCCTAAAATGTCTTGAAAGAAAGCAAAGTTCCTGGTTTTTTTTTTTTTTAAGTAAAATGGCACTGTTCCCTGAGTGGCAGCAGTGAGCAGTAGTTCCAAGACCATGGCAGCACAGGTTCCCAAAAACGGTTGGTCATGGGCGGGGAGCCACATGGTGGGTGAGAGACAGAGACATGGATAGGCACGCCATGCAGAGTGAGGTTGGATATTTATTTAGTGGGTTATGGAGGGGAAGGGAAAGAGGGAAGGAGAGAAGGGGGAAGAGCAGAGACAGAGGGAAAGAGAGAGAAACAGAGAGAGGGGGAAGCAGAGAAGTGGGGAGAATGGAAAGAGGCAGAAGCTGCCTCTTTGAGAGAGATACTGAAAAGAAGGACCTCAGGCTGGAAGCAGAAGGAAGATCTGCCTGAACAGGGGAGTGAGTGGGCGGGATTGTCTCTTAAAGGGACAGGACAGACTATTACAGTTTTAACTTAGGAACCATGCCACACACACTTGGTCTAAGGTTTTGTTTGAGTTTTACCTCACTTCTGGAAGACTAGCATAATACCCCCATCTTGCTCAAAGTAAATATTCTCAAGGTCATGTAATAAGCAATTGGCTGGATCCTTTTTTGATTCCAGTCCAAACTAAAGAAATGTCTTTAGCATTTTATACTACCTCTTAAAAGCCCACACATTACTTCACATGCTCATTTCCTGATGTGAACGAAGCTGCCCATCATCTCTCACAGCGAGTTTAGAAGTATTTAACCTTCCTTCTCTCCATTACACAAACTCTGTTCCAACAACAAGACAAGAGATTATGCGCAGACCAGTGTTTCTTCAGGAGCAATTGGCCTTCAGCCCTCCCTAATTTGATTGAATCGGGAGTGTTTAGAAGTTGTTAGCCTTCTGTGCAAAGAACCAACTTTGATCTCTGCTTAATTTGTATCTGAATGTTGCTTGTGGGTTTTTTGGAAACAGAGTTGGCATTTATTAAGAAAATATTTTAACACACATATAAGCAGGTAGGAAGAGAGAGAGTAGATAAGGAGGGGGGGGGAGAGAGAGAGAGAGAGAAAGAGAGAGAGAGAGAGAGAGAGAGGTGTGATAGAAGGAGAGAGAGAACGCTAAGGAGCACAGAACCAAACCATGAGTTTGAGGAACTATTTACTTTTCACTGCTACATAAAACCCACAAATAGCAAAGCTGAAGCTCAAATGGAAACCTTCTTAGACCCTAAAGTAAGAGTATTAAGTCTCAATGTGGACTAGGGTCCAGACACGCTCAGAACTTGACATTTAGTATTTGTTCTAAGAGTAACTAACATAGGCTCCAATCAGCAAGTAATTACCAAGTAGCTGCTGGGACAGGCATTGTGATAAACGATGAATCCAGATCACGTGAGAGTGTAACACAATGCCTAGCTTCTGCCCTTATTACAGTGAAGTGGACAAACACCTAGATTTCAAATAAGTAAGAACACAGTCCATGTCACGAAAGAACACAGGATACCATGGGATATGTGATTTTAAACTTGGCCCATTCACAGTGCCCTGGAAAATAGTCATTGAATGAACTCAGGTGCCAGAATCAGCCAAGGTCCCTTCTAAGTACCCTGGTGGGTGGATGTCTTATTACAGAAATGTAGTGCAGGACAGTGGCTTAGGAAGGTCACCATCAAGCAGGTGATGGTAGCATGGCCCATGTGCAGGCTCAGAAGCAGCAGCACTGTGTGTGTTTGGGGGAAGAGGGGAGGCTAGGAAGGGAACAGTGGCTCGATCCTGCAGAATCCTCACTGTGCGGTAAACGTTTTCATCTGCATGTAATAGGCTTTGAGAATCTATGGAAAGGTTTTAATTTGAGTAAAATCCTTCATTTGAAATGACTGAGCTTTCATTTTCAGACTTCAGCTTCCTTGGGCTGCAGACATTGGCCAAGCCACCCATGCCGTGATTTTATGAGGTGAAAATTAATCTGCGTGTTTCAGTCACGGAAGCGGTAGTTCTCCCAGCTTCTCGCATAGTGCCTAATGACTCCGGCGCTGCGTATTGATGCTATCAGCCGATCTATTTGTAAAAAGAAACACATTTCCCTGCTATAAAATTAAATGTTGCATTGCAAGGCAATATACTAAATATCTCTTTAGTCAATTTTTGTAAACTAAATGTTATAAAATTATATTGGAGCAAGGAGACAGCTAAATCCACTGGGAATGTATTTCTTTAAGATTATTTTGTTAGCTTGTGACAGATCTTAGTTACCTTTGAACAAAAATGTGTATTTTTCAGGGCTGGAAAAGTATAATCTTCAGGCAATATGGCTCTTCAGGTTGTGTGTGTGTGTGTGTTTGTGTATGTTTGTGTATGTGTGTGTGTTTATGGCTTTGAAGGTGTCTGAATTTTGAGAACTACTTTAAGTCTATTTTCGTAAGATTAAATATATAGTAGCTATATCCTTTTACACAAATACTAATAAGACTTCACTGTGGAGCTAGGATCCTGTTTTAACAACCTCTAAACTAGATCATTCCTATAAAACCCATAAACACTTTCATTAAGCCTTCTGATCATGTTCTTTATAATACAGAATCCTGATATTCTCCATAAAAATGAATTCTACAGTGTCTTCCAAAGCCTGTGCAAGTAACATTGCATAGAGCACCTACTGTGTGACAGCCATTTGTCATATTGTCCCATTTGATATTTATAAATTGGCAATTATTTTATTCTTCTATTTTATAGACAAGTCCCATTGCTTGAATATTTGGACAACCCTCCCCCCCAGTTTATAAGTGAAAACCCATCAACAATATGATGCCATTAGTGAGTGAGTCCTCTGGAAGGTGGATGAGACTCATCATCTCTGTCAAATACCCACGAAAAACAGGTGAAAGCAACAACAAGCAAAGACGGATCTGAGCTCATGCTGCTAAAAGCTTTGGTTTCTCATCAGCTGGATGCATTGGCTTTAGACCTTCAGCAAGACAGGAACATCATGATTCTGCACAGGCAATGGTAGGTGAAACAGATTGGAGGTAAAGAGGGACAGAGGTGAGATGGCGCAGAGGAGGAGGAGGGAAAGAGGGGGAGACTCTTCGGCATTATATCTCAGTGACTTAGGTCCTCCAGCAAAGCCCCTCCTTCTGTCTATACATCTATTAAATTATGATTTCACCAGTGGATTAGTCTGTTGAATATGGTTAGAATTGTCATGATCCAAACACTGTTCAAAACCCTCCTCTTTGAACGCTGTGCCCTGAGCCTTCACCAAATGACACTTTAGGGTACATGCCAGACCTAAACCATGACAGAGAGTAAAAGAGACATAGTGGACACATCCATAAATGGAATTTGTGTCCTTATAAATGATTCTCTGGAGAGGTAGTAGAGACCTGTGCCATGTGAGGACACCATGGAAAGATACTATTAATAAATCAAAACCAACAGCTTGTCCTCATGCGACATACAATCTGCCATCATCTTGAACTTGGATTTTCCGGTATCTGGAACAATGAGGGAAACTTTTCTCATGTTTATAGGCAGTGATAATATTTTTGCCTTGAAATAAAAGAGATTGTGTAACCTGAGACCAGACAAGGAAGTAGGAGTGAAAACCTGGAGATGAACCTGGATCTGGTTGCAGAGTCCACTTGGCTTCAGTGAACCAGCCGACTTATGATGGACCCTTCAGAAATGCTTTCTCTTATATAATAAGTGGTTTTTCTCTCTTTTAGTAAAGAATACCTTTTTCAACCTGATGTTTTTATACATATCAAACAGGTTACCCTAGTTGGAGAAATGCTTTGGTAATTGACAGTGGTGATTGAAGAAAGAGAGGCTACGATGAGGCCAACTCTGGCTGTATTCAAGATATCAGGTTCCAGTTTAAGCTGTGTTCATTTTGTTGTCAATTCTACGAGGGCATAGAAGCATTCCTCCCCATAGTCTAGGGCATGGAAGCTTAGAGACTTTACGTAAACTGATCCCAACTGGAAGGATGCAGCTTCCGACTGAGCAACATGGAAGTCTATGCTTCTAGCCAGTTAGTGAAATCTCATGAACTAGACACATCTCTGGATGCCTGCGATTATCAGCAGGTGTAAAATACAGGCATGGGTCAACAGAGGTTTTTATACTTTATTAAAACTAAAACATGAAAGTCACCACTGCAGAATTCCAGAGCATAAATATCACTACATTTAATTAAGCTGTCTCAACTCACCCCTCAGAGGACAGAGAAAACAGGGCACTTCCTTATCTGACCAGCTCTTTTAACAGCGGCTCTCCTTGTCTTACTTAGCTGCAATATAGCCCTTCTCAGTCCCTCATCAGCCCTCCTTAGTCCTCCTCAGCCCTGCTTAGTCCTCCTCAGCCCTCATCAGCCCTCCTCAGCCCTGCTCAGTTTCCACCTCCCTCTTCCTGAAATAAAGTCAAAAGATTAGGCTACAAGATTGTCTTCAGGACTGAAGATTTTCAGTCTTGGGAGGGTTGCACTCTTCCTTTCTCAGGGTTCCTATGGAATGATTGTTGACTGAAGAAGGGAGGACAGGAAGAGTACAGGAGGGACAATGAGATTTCAGCCAGTGCAGGAGATCAGCTCAGCTCTGAGCTCATTTGCATGTGGTACAACAACGCTTGGGTGTAAAAGCCAGGTGGGGAGAAGGGAGACATTCTGTAGCTTATCAGCGCAAGCTGCATACTATGACACACCGGTTGGGTGGTGCAACAGAGGTTGAAGCAAGAATCCGTGCTGCCAGATTTTACCTCTGTCTGCCATTAAAAAGGTGATCAGTTCAGTGATGCTGTAATCGTCACAGTGAGCTGTTCAGGGGCCTAAGAATGGCCTAGGTTGGTGATGAACAGACAGAAAGTAGTGGGGATTGGCAGAGCAGCCTGGCCCAGCCCTGTGTTTCTATGCAGCTTTGTTTACTCTCAGGCCTACCAAGAGGTTAGTGGCAGTAACAGAAACTTCTCAGATGCTGGTGTATGAAGTTAGCCTAAGTATGTTGTTTAAAAAGTGTTTATAAATGTTGGGGATTTTCAGAAATCTTGGATCATTGTCTGTGAATGGTGGCCACTTTTCTGGGAATATTTAGAACCTGCTTCTCTGTGGAGTTGTGTGTCCTCCAACTTCAATATGACATACAATATCTCCATTATTTTGATTAATATTTTTCCTTCGAAACCTTTTTAGTTCCTGTTTGTTTTATTAAATTAGCATACAAAGTAGTGCCCTTTGCTGTGGTGTCTTCACACATTGTTTTTATTGGCCTCCCTATTCCCATGGTCCTCCCCATCCTGATGCTCCCCCTATGTTCCCATTCTTTCTCCCAGGAACCTCCACTTGGCTTTGCTGTCACTTATTTGCCATCCTGTCTACTTCCCCCGCCCTCATGATCCCCTTTCTGGTTTCATGACTTAAACCTGACTGTACACACATAGAAGCTCATATGTAAAAATTGGGTTGAGAAAACCTGGGTCCATGTTATCCTGGCTAGTTGTAAATTGCTTTAGTAGCCTCTGCTTTCCGGCGGAAAACCTTCTTTGTTAAGGAACGACAGCTACAATACCTGTGGGCCTAAGAATACACATTTAGACTTCTCTCTCTCTCTCTCTCTCTCTCTCTCTCTCTCTCTCTCTCTCTCTTTAAAAAGAAACCCCTCCTTTTAGAATTCAGCTGGAGGTTATGTGGGTTTGGGGCCTTGAATCTAATCAGATATTGATTGGTTACTCTCACCAACCTTGTGTCATTGTTACACCAGTGCATCTTGCTGGCATGTCACCATTGTAGATCCAAGGGTTTGGAGCATCTCCTTTGGTAGCACACAGAGTGCATTCCAGAATCATGAACACTAATCACTAGGGATGAAGCTCTTGGGTACCAGATCAACTTGTCTGGGATCAGTGAGCTGTATGGCTGTTGACTTTCACAACAGGATCGTACCATGACTGTGTGGAGAACAATTCATAGCCTTGGCAATAGCTTTGGTTTTTGGGGGGTTGCCTTTGCCCAACCACTTGTTTTGGTGTAACCTCTTTCTGAAACTGGGGGCTTCATTTTAAGACCCTGTCCATGACATGGAACCTGTGCCTGAAATGGCCAGTGTGACAACGAAATGACTCCTTCTACATTCTGCTGCTCTTATAGATCAGTGCCTTCCTTGCTCAGCCATCACCAGAAAACTTCTTCTCAGTAGATGGGAACAAATACAGAGACTCACAGCTGCAGCATGTTCAGAGTAAGACACCTTAGAACATTCAGTTCTGAAGGGGCTGTCTCCATCAAATACCTCGCCTTAGGCTTAGAGAACCATGTAGAAGAGGAGGCAGAGCCAGAGGGGATGGAGGAAATGAAAGAAGAAGCAAGGCCTTCTAACTACAGCAGGACCAACACAAGTATAAACACACAGAGGCCGTGGCAGTCTGCACAGGGCTTGCATAGGTCTCAAAGCATAGAGAGGGGATGTGGATACAAGCTCGCTTCCTAACCCAGAAGTTCTCCTCAGCTGATAACTCCTCAGAGCAGAAACATTCACTTTCTCCGATGGGTTATCACTGGGTATACAATTACACTTAAGAACCGGGTGGGCCCCATGTCTAGCAGTAAATGGCCAACACCAAACAAATTAATGGCATTTTTGAAATCTTTTTTGGTCTCATGATGCTTTATTGGGCTTCTTTTAACAAACCTTTTAAGTCTTTTGTGTTTATAGTATGGTTTCTAGTTTTGTGTTTTGGAGGAAATTCTGTGTGTGTGAATGCATGCGTCTCTGCACTTCTCTGTTTCATGTGCTTTTTCATTGGCTCTTCTTCTTCAGTTTGATTCTTGGGGTCATTTTGGTCTGGTTTGATTGGTTTTGCTTTATTTATACTATTATTTCTGATGCCTGTTTTCTCATGAGAGAAAAAAACAGAAAGGATGTGGATCTGGGGGTGAGGGAGGGAGGATCTGGGAGGAGTTTGGGGGAGAGAAACCTTAATCAGAATATATTGTATGAAAAAAATCTATATTTAATAAAAGAGAAAATGGAATAAGATTATGGAGACTTGACAGTTCACACAAAGGATTATGTGAATAGCAGGTATAATTGTAAAATTTAGTCTGAATATTAATAACAAAAGGAGATTTGATGTAAAAAAATTCAAACAGACTTTATAGTATTTTCTACTAATTACAACATTTCAAGTCCTTTAAAAACCAGAAGAGTAATGCAAGATGATTTAGTGCATATTGATATGATTATGATAATAAACATAAAATTTTTTTAAAAAAATAAAATGATATTGGCTTAGAAAAATGGCAGGAGTAGGTTCTCCCTGGGTCTGTGACCTCTCTTTCCAGGAGCAGCTGGCTAGGTTTACAGTGCAAGACAGAAGCTCTATCCAATTGATGAGTCTCAACTCCAATTAGACAGCGGAAGTTTGGCCCAGATCTGAGTCCCTGTGGCTCCGCTGCAGACATTTTACTGGGCTAGGTGGTTGTTATGGTTGCAAGCTTTATAGCTGGGTAAGGCTGCTGATTCTCTCCCCCTGGCAGCTTCCTAGCACCTCTGGTACCGTGAGAGTTCGTTCTGGCAGAGCAGCCTTCCAGGCCAGTTCCGGCTTGATTCCTCTAAATCTTGCGTCTAAATTGTGTGGTGTCTTCAATTTTTGGGAGGTGACCCAGGGTAAAGGCAGTAGCTGTACTGTTTGGGGGTGTTCTGAATCCCTGAACAGCAACTGAGTCCAAGGGGGACTTCCTGTGGTCAGAGATTTTTGAGTTATTTAAAGGAATGACTTTGGGGCTTGTATTTGTCTGCCCGACTTTCTTCCTTTTTCCCTCCCTCCCTCCTTCCTTCCGACCTTCCTTCCTTTATAGTTAGTGTTTTAAAAGTAATTGCCGACGTACAAACAGAGCATCACACTGACTACCCGACACTTCCCCGTGGGTTTGTCAAGTCTTGTCATTTTATATGGTCCAGTGTTCCTCAGAACGTATTTCCAACAGCTTCTGAGCATCAGTTTGTCAGGAATATCCTGGCTTTTGGTAATGGCTTCAAACACGCCAGCTTCCTCTCTGCCTCACCCCATCCTCAGATCTAATCTTCTGTGTTCCAGCAGCTAAATCCCCAAGTTTTAAGCCTGCTGATGCCCAAGGGACTTCTTTTAGAAAGTTTGTGAGCTGGAAAATGTCAAGTTATGACTTTTGCTTGACATTGTGCCATCTAAGCCTTCTACAAACACTTGAGCAAGAACCGGTTTTCACCCATTTAAGAAGTTAATTTAGTAGAGGCCACCTATGATCAAAGTTTGCCCTGAGTGTGTATGATAATGTCGTGGGTAAGCTCATTATTTCATAGAATTAATATTTCTATTGCAGTAATAGTTCTTCAAAGTTGGTTCTCCCTACTGTCAGTGATAAGTGTGAGCGAGGAAAAGCCCGTGAGGCCTCACCTGCACAAAGACCTACAGGCAACTAAGGGATGCTGTTGCTAGAGACATAGTCTTCCCTAGAAGATAGCCACCAACTGGTTACCCAGTACCAAACGGGCAATCCTCAGAACATACACCTAGTAACGTTAAACAGACTGAGCAGGTTGTATTCAGAAATGTGTGTGTCTGTGTGTGTGTAAGTGTGTGTGTAGGTGTGTGTGTGTGAGAGTGTGTGTAGGTGTGTGTGTGTGTGTGTGAGAGTGTGTGTGTGTGTGTGAGTGTGCAATAACAATGGAAAAAGAGGTCATGAATTTGAAAAAGCTAGGAAAGGCATATGGCAGGGTTTTCAGGGAGGAAAGAAAGGGGGCGTTATACAATTATAATCCCACAAAAGAATCATTTAAAACTGTGGTCAGTTCAGCAATGTTTGGCAAGCCTAGACATGAAAGGAAGAAGGAAGGCCACTCCACAGCCCCTCTACTAAATGCTGGTTTGTTACTTCTCAGCCCCTTTGCTGTTCAGTATCATGGGGTGATAGTGGTCTGGGCAGGGGGATACCATGCTCTTCTGATGGCCCTGTCTCTGAGGTGTCTCTGCATGTCATCATGCCTACTCCCTCCACACTCTCTTTGGTGCCTGGAGTTACCTCCTTAGTCCCAGGGGCCAGATAAGATCCAGGATCACTGAACGGATCCATCCCTACAATTATGGTCAAATGTGAGATGGAGAGAGTTCAAGTTGCTGACTAGGGACATTTCTGCTGGCTTGTACTCTCAAGGAAATAGTAGCAGTTGTCCTGTTGAGAAAAAAGAGTTGCACATCTGTGTGTTTCTATTACTTAGGGATCTGGTCATGCATGTAACCATTCTGCAGACAGAGCCAGGACAGCCAAGGAGAGCTGTGGGTCTTGGGCCCTCAAGAAAACATTCTTAGCTGAGAGGAGAGAACAAATGATTTTGACGTTGACACTACATCTTCTTAGTATTGGCATGGATGACTGTGTGGGTCATTTACATACAACCATCCCCCTCTGGATGCATTCATACCTCAGTGATAGAGATGAGCCACTATCATAGAGACTGTATGATCTCCAAAGCCTGAAACTGTTGGCTCTCTGGCTATTTGCAAATGTTGGCTGACCTGGAATTAGAAGCTGCTTGTTCTTAGTGTCTAATTCATTAAAGATTCCCCAGCACTTTCTCTTTATTGACAGTTTGCTCTTTGTGTAAGGGTCTCCTGTACGCACATGACATGTTCTGGCCAAGTCCACCGTCCTCACTTCCAGCATGCCTTTCGCATGATTCCCCACGGCTATTTCTTCTCCATCTCTTGTGTTCTCCCTTTAAACCTGAGTGCACTCAGTGCCTGTGTGTGCACAGATGCAAGGGTGGCCTCTCAGGGGCTGCGGCCCTGAAGAGAAAGGACTCTGCCTTCCCCAGCTGTGACCAGGGACTCTGTGTCGCTCTTCCCCACACATGCTGGGGTTTAGGTCGCCATTCTCTTGTGTGCGCAGTCACAGCCACTGGGAATTCACGTGTGTAACAACACTGTCATTCAGAAAGCTGTTTGCATCCCATCAGAACCCACCCCTCTGAACATGTGGAACATTTTGGAATGTTTTTAAAACATCTGTTTGTCAGAGACTCCCCAACTTGTAATCATGTCCTCACACCTCCACGCATGCTGCTTTCTCTCCTGCTCATACCAACCTCAACTCTAACCTTTCATGTTCCAGCAGCTAAACCTGAGTTTTAAATCTGTTGATACTCATGGGACTTCTTTTTAAGAAGTTTCTGCCCGAAAACAATGCCATTCTGACGTAGACCTGACATCGTGTCCTCTAAGGTTCACCTAACTGACCTCGATCAGTCACTCCTTGCTACATGAACTTTTATTTTATTTGTGTTTTGAGACGCGGTTTCTTTGTATAGAGCTTGCTGTCCTGGAACTCACTCTGTATATCAGTCTGGAATCCAACTCAGAGTCTCTTCCTGAGTGCTGGGATTAAAGGCGTGCACCACCACCATCTGGCTGCATTGATTTTTTTTTTTGGATGGACTCTGCTCAGGTCTTTGAAGACAAATGAATTTCATATATGTGGATGATGATCACAGTATAAACATCAGTGTTCACTTCCATGGTGCTTTATTCTGGCTGATATAGTGCATCTGCTGTATAGGGTGGAACCGACCCTGACATTGCTGATAATGGCTGTAACTATTGAGGTCTAGATGATTTACAGCTCAAACCACAGCCCGGAGGTGGTGCACACCTTTATTTTCAGCACTCAGGAGGCAGAGGCAGGTGGATCTTTGAGTTTGAGGCCAGTCTGGTGCATAGAGTGATAAGACTATACAGAGAAACCCTGTCTTGAAAACCAAAACTGAAACCAAACCAAGCTCAACAAAATCTCAAACCACGAGCTAGAATTTGGCAAAGCTGAGGTTAAAGCAAGATCCATGAACTTAATCAGATCAGCTGCTGCCAATAATTTTAAAGTGTGATTATGGCAGATACATAGTATTCCACCAGTGGTGTGTATTAAATTTTGCTTAACCATTATTCTATTAAAGCAATGCACAAACCTTCAGGAATTTTGATCCTTCTATTTAAAGATGTGCTGAGGATTGTTCTGACCTACAGAGCTTCATGGTATTTCTTCATTTTTTAAAAATTTTACCTTAAGACATATGCAAGGTAAAACTATTGATTCAGATTTATAAATAGATGTATGCCCTTCAGTACATAACACCAAAACACTGTTTACTCTTCAAGTGAGTATAATTCATACTAACCAAATATTCATTGGGGTTTCTGTCTCTCTCGTGTCCCCCCCCGTGTTGACCACAGTCCCCCACCCCAGCCTTGATTCCTCCCCTGGAGCCTACTGTCGTCAAAGGGACCATTTGATGTTTAGATTTCCCTCAAGGGATCAATTTCCTTGGTTTACATCTTTGGCAACATGTAAACAGGTGCCTGGGAAGGGAGGATGGGGAGGCACTGGGAGTCAGGTACAGAACCCATCAGCAAAGCTGGTACTGAAAAGTGATGGGTCTGGTGTTTAGAGCAAAAGGATTTGTGTCCTCTCAGTGCTGGGGAATGGAAGAACTCTAAGGAGGGTTTCGGAGCCAAACAAGTCACTTAGTCTCTCTGCTTACTAAATTATAAATCAAAACATTATTACTTGATTATATACTTCCTCAGAATTCTAATGCTAGCTGTTCAGTTGCCACGCAACTTAAATAAATATAAACCCTGTGTAAGTACAAATGAAAATTGCATGTGTTGCTAGCATTACAAAATGCCCATTTCTTAAAAGGTGAGAGACGGGGACTCTGTAAGCCATCCGTCGAATTCTTTTCCTTCTAGAAGGTAATTAATAATGCCAGAAGATTCATGAGGCGGGATGCCAATTGTGAAAGATTTAAAGCCCCAAAGTTCTTGGTACCCTCTGCAGCTCATATGGGTATAAATTGCTTTCCTGACCTTGGCTAGAGTCTAGGGCATAGCCTGATTTTCCTCTTAAATTGTAGGTAGAGCTTCATATAAAATTAGGGAACAGATAAGTCACGTCAAACCTGATACTGATACACAGAAGCAGGGCAGTGTGAAACCCATGCTCTTCATCTAGAGTCCTCCACTGCTCTCTTGGGTCAGGGGAACCGTGCGTTAGGGCAGGACGGTAGACAGAGTAGACCACCTCTCCCCAGAAAGCCCTCTTGCCGTCTTCATCTTTTGCAGTGCGGTGCTTCTGTAAGCTCTTTGAATCAGGCCCATACGCCCCTACCTGCCCTCAAGCCTCTTAGCTAGCCTTTACCTCCCCGCTTCCACGTTCCTTCTTCCAGGAGAGAAGCTGTCTTCTTGATACTTCTGGTTTGAATACGGTATTATTACTTCCTCAGTATTATGTAAACTCCAAAGTGGACTAAGTCCACACCGGACATATTCCAGGAGTGATGCCTGAATGGATATGTGGATACTGCTGGATTAAATTTCTTAGTAATATTATTTGGGCTTCCTTTATGTCCCACCTCTGTTTATCTGTGATAGGGGTAGATGACGGTTAGAATTAGGCTATGTGGTTTGGCATCCTGGTCTCAGCTCCTTTGAGCTGCACAGACGACTTTGGCAACTGGCCAGTGCCTCTGTACTTCAGTGTATTCATCTGCAAAATGGGAGGGTTTTGTACGGCAGCCCCTTGAATGCGATGATACTCGTTTTGATAACGAGCTCAGGGATTGGTGCTTCTCCTCCACGGGTTTATGTTATTAATGCAACTCACTAATTCAAAGCTTCTTTCAAAGTGAGTTTCGTTTCATATAAGATGTTAGTTTTTTGCTCAGGGTGAGACTGTCACTATTATGGAATGCAATTGGTACGTGAGGTCTGGAAGGTTCACCCCCTCAGAGGGCAGATCACTGCAGAATGTGTGTCAGTGTTGGCCCCTTCTGTGAAAGCAGCCCCTTGATAGTGCCTTACCTGATCTGCTTTGTAAGTTGTCCGGGAAGCAGAGCAACCATACCCAAGGGAAAGAACACTGAGGAGGAGCGGCTACGGGAGCTGGGTCTTGCCTCAATGGCCCCCGACAAAAGCTGCCCCTTAAGAAGCTGGTCCTCCTAGACCCCTCCTTAGTCACAGTAGGAGGGTCCCCTCCTCTCCTTCCCTCCTGCTGATTACAGCCTTAGATTTTTTCAAATACGGAGTCAGTTCTTGCTGGACTATGACCCTGTCATTAGCATTATCCGTAGCAATTTTAACAAATGTGACCGTGTAACCTCTGTTTAACCCACCGCTGAATTCTTCAGAAAACTGCTCCAGGGATCGTGGGGAGAACACAACCTTCATCTTTCATTAAAATTCTTCAAGATATCCCCAGAATGTTTACACTGTCTTGACAGTCGGAGAGTCTCTGGCAGAGAAAGCAGAGTGTGGACATGTCAGAATAAATGCTGAGGCTATGAGCTGTGACTATAGAAGCTGGGCTGGCCAGTCCCCAGCCATTCTTTCTCGAAGCTTCTTGTGTCCCTGCGTGTCCCTAGACGGCTTTGTGAGATTCCCGTTTGGAAGACAGAGCAGTGTCACTGATAGGACTGCCTTACATTGCAGTTCTTCTCAGTGGGGAAAGGCATTATTAGCAGCATCACTGATAGGACTGCCTTACATTGCAGTTCTTCTCAGTGGGGAAAGGCATTATTAGTTGCTCTCACACAATCTCTGGCTTTTTCTAAGAGCCTGTGGTGATTGGTCTCCATTGCTCCCATATGGTCCCATTGCCAGTCACAACACAGCATAGTCAGTCTTGCTACCTAGCAGGGAGTTCTGCCTCTTCTTCCTGCTTGCTGCTCCGTGGGACAAGCCCTCTGAAATATGCTTTCCTTCCATGCACACTTAAATATTTTATGTTAATAGTGATTGAAGTCAGATTTCAAGTAATACTTCCTGCAGTTTATTGGCCCAGTTAATTTAACATTAAGAAAGAAACTGAATGGATAAAAACCATGGCACATTTCCATATGCAAATGATGGCCTGGAGGAAGCCGTTAGATGTGGAGCAATCAATAAATTCCAGAAATTTAGTAGCGTTGCACACGACTCTGACATTAACTCCCCCAAGTTTTAGTGCTTGTTTTAAAGTTCTTTCTTCACCAGTTGCCTTCCTTCTTAGGACTGGATGTTTTCTTCATCTCCCTCCGAGGACACACTGTAGGTGCCATTTGTGAGCAATGGGCTTCTGGCTCCCGGGGATTAGTAATTGCTTGGTTCTGACAGGTGCTCATTGCAGGGCCTCATTTCCTACTCAGCATCACCATCCATCTCAGCCTCAGAAGTAATCCCGCAAGGAAGAGGAAAAGGTCACAGCCCAGGGGAGCGATTCCCACACAGAATTCTGATCAACCCAGAGATTCTGCAAAGGTGACTCAGGGGTCACTGTTGGGGGCTGTGGAAGTGGTGATGGGTGGGGGTGACGGGGGAGGTGAAGGAAACCCACAGGCATGCCAAACGAGCTTCCTTTCCCTCTCTTCTGTCCTGTATATACTCTCTTAGAAAAGGGTTTCTCTGCTGAATGAAAAGTGGAAAAATCACTGATCTGAGAGAGGAGGAAAGAGCTTCCACCAGCAACACCGGTTTCTCCACACACTTCATACTACGAGTTTCCAGACCTGTGTTATCTCACTTAATCCTGCAAATAATTACAGAATATGTCTGGCATTTTGATTTTAATGGATGAGAAAGATAACTCATAGTTACCAAGTCCCAGTCTCTGGGTAGCAGACGTCATATCATTTTTTCTTTCTCTTGCTCCTTGCAACCAATGTGCTTGGGCATCCATGGGGCTCCCATCAGGTGAAGGGACCGTTGTAAATGGGATAGACTTGGCTGAACACTCATGGGTCCCATCAGTTGGTGGATTTCAATCCTGACCTGTGTGACAGGGGCACATAAGCTGGCATCTCCTCTACCATTTGTCTCAAACATCAGACTCTGTGGCCTTCCATTGAAGAAGTCTCTGGGGAAGACAGAATTGAAAGAAACTGCCGAGTCCTAAGTATATCAGCCTTGATCACTTCCTGTGGGAGGGGTATGTGGACAAGGAAGACCTCATAGCATGGTAGACCCATCCTCTGACCAGGAGAACTCCTCTGTCCTCGGTCATGGTAGGGACGTGTTCAGGAAGCTGGGAACAAATCTCATTCCCATGGTAAATGGCTGTCCTTAATGCAGTGGGAAGAGCTCCCAACTGTCAGTCAAGAGGAAATTGGATCAACTCTCAAATCTCTTGACATATTTGGGGAGTAACTGTATTCAACTAATTTCCGATCTGTGCGTGACTGACAGGGTTTTTCCTCTGGATGAAGTTCCTTGATTCTGGGTTTGTAATCCTATTAGTAGGCTCAGATTCTGGGCTTTGAGGGTAAATTTCAGCTGTAGTCTCCAATGTAGAGTAGATTCTACTACTACTACTACTACTACTACTACTACTACTACTACTACTACAGTGTCTCACTATGTAGCCCAGTCTTGACTCAAAATCATCATATGATTGCCTTAGCTTTTTCACCTTTTAAAAAGATTTGTTTTATTCGTGTATGTGTGTATGCTTTGGTGTGTATATAACACATGTGTGCAGGTACCTGAAGAAGCCAGAGAAAATGTCAGTTCTTCGGAGCTAGAGTTAAGGTACTTGTGAACAGTCCCATGGTGCTAGGAACTGAACTCCAGGCCTCTGAAAGAGTAGCAAGCAAGCACTCTTCACTGCTGAGCCATTTCTTCAACCCTGGCCTTCTTGAGGCCAAGATTACAGGCATGTTCCACCACTCCCAGGTGGATTTTAGGTGTCGCTTTTTGCCTCTAATCAACAAGAAATAAATCTGCATTGTGTTGGAATATACAAGTGCACACACATATCAGAAACAATACTCCATTTATGTGAAACATGGCGAGATCCTCCACAGCATCCCTTTCTCTCCTGGGAGATCTTCCCTGGCATCCCGTTCTCTTCAGGGATAGTCCACATTCATTGTTGTTGAAGCCTCAACTGTAGTCCAGTGAGCTGGCTTCAAAACCTAGAAGCTAAGCTTTGCGCCATGAGACCAGATTTCCATGGAGAGGTTCTCAAGGTCAAAAACTGACAAGACTGTATAGCCAGCCCTCTTATCTGTGAGACTGTATACATTTAATACACACACACGTAACACACACACAGACACACACACACACACTTACATCTCTACATTGTGCCTTGCAGACTTTCCCTTGTGAGTGCTCTACAGAGAACACCACCAGTTTGCCCAGGCCTGTACTAGGTATCATAAGCAATACAGAGAGAATTTGAAGTGTAGAGGAGGATGTGTAGGTCAGGTGTGCAGGCTGCATGTCCCTGGCTTCCTATACCTGCTGGGGGCAGGGTGAGTCCTGAAACCAGTCTCCCCTGGTTCCTAAGGAGCAAGCTTTATTTTCTTAGAAAGCTGAGAACGTTTTCTGCTGCCCTCTGGGATAGCATTCTTCCCTCTGACTAGTGAGGCGCTTCTCCCAATTTCCTGCTCTGCCTCCATGATGCCATGAGACCCTCTGCTCGCACTGAAGTGAGTTCAAAGTGCCCCCTTAGGACAGAAGTGCAAGGCACTGTCGTGTGAAAAAGCGATTGGCCAATTCTGTCTGGAATTAAATGGCTTCACTCCGTCAGCAAAGGGCTCTTTGGAATTCTCTAATGCACAAAGCTTAACTGGGGAAAGGAAATAATAGCCCACATTTGTCAGTATACAGGAGCAGAGTAGAATGCTTGCAGCCTGTGGTGTGGCTCATTACTATCCGATTAGCGTCCCTTCAGCCTGATGGAGAAATTATCATAGAACCTTAAATTTATAAACCGGAGCCGAGAGCCTCAGAGACTGGGGGTGTTCAAGCAGTGACTAGCACACGCACAGGGCAGAGCAGAATGGTGTACTTCAGGCTTACAGGACATCCATTTGTGAAGGGTTTTCTCACGGGAGCTCTGCATTACGGCTTGAGGAGCCGGGGTGGTCACTTGACAGTCTTTGCAACAATACTGCATTTCTGATCTCGTCTGTTCCTGTGGGTTAACAGCTTTTATTTTCACTCAGGTTCTAGCTTGCTGCCTCTTGCTGTCATGTATAGCATGACCGGTCGCGACTTGGGAAGGAAAGGGTTTATTTCACATGCCATCACTGAGGGGATTCAGGGCAGGAGCTCAAGCAGGAGCAGAAGCAGAAAGAGTGGAGGAGAGCCGCTAGTGGGCAGGCATACTTGCTTGCTCTGCTTCTTTCCTTCCACATCGCAGGCACACCCGTGAGGGGACAGTGCTTCCTGCATGGGCCGGATCCCTCCTGCAACAATCATCTACCAAGAGAACCTTTTGCTCATATCAATTTGGAGAGTGAAGATATTCAATGAAAGTCTCTTTCTCCAGGTGATAGCAGGTTGTGTCACACTGACAATATAAACCTAAGCAGGATGACCCCGGTTCCGAGTGACCTCGGGACTACTTACTACCTTGGGCCCAGTTGGTTTTCTGATTTTGCCACAGTTGTTATATTGCGCAAGCCCTCTCGTTTTGCCTGGCTTGTGCCCAAGGTGACTGCTCTTTTTCTTCTGACTTCCACTGACCTTCTAGGGTTAAAACTAGTTCTAAGCCCTTTGCAGGACTGATTTTCAGTTTCTCTGCCATGTGACCCTAGTTGCTTTTACTCTCTGAAATTATACATCTTTACTGACACCTTTAGAACTATGCCGATTCTGTAGAAGCTGAGCAGTATGTCCCTACCCCCACCTGCCCCCAGAAACCATAGCCCTGGTGGACAAAGTCAAAGCTCAACGAACATACATACGAACTAGTACTAAGCTAGAAATAACTCTCCTTTCTCTGACCATCAAAGTGGATCTTGTCTCATCCTGCTTCTGGGATTTATTTCTAACATAAACGTTTGCCCTATGTACTAGCTACTATATTCCTGAAGTAAGGTTAGTGATTCAGTTAGGACAGTTAACACTAGTACCTCCCTCCCTCCATCTTTTTCTTGGTGCTGACTTTTTGGCTAGAAGTATTTTATTTATCCTAGTAAAACAAACATTTTTATCCACCTATCTCCCACTTTTCTTTCCCCAGGGAAGACCCAAGACTTAAAACTTACTGTATCCACTTTGTTCAGATGGGAAGGGCTTTTGCTAGTTTTCTGTTCCCGTTGACAAAATGCAAGAAGCCTACCTGAGGGGACACTACAAAGGCTTCCTTCTGCTCCTTGTTCCAGAGCTTTCAGTTCTTGCCTTTCCAGCTGTGTTGGTTTGGGCCTGAAGTAAGACTGGGTACGGTGGTGGTGGAAGCATGGGATAGAGGAGGTTGCTCACTTGGCAATGGTTGTCATGAACAAAAAGAATTGCAGAGAAGGACTTTAAACATGATGTGCATCAAAGGTACATCCTTTGGCAGGACACTTCCTGGCTGAGCTCTAACAGTGCTGGGTGAGACTCAGACAAAGATCACTTGACACATCTGGGGAGATGAACCAGCAGATGGAAGGGCTTGCTGTTTTCCAGAGGATCAGGGTTCGATTCCCAGCACCAACATCCAATAGCTCACAATTCCAGTTCCAGGGGATCCAGCGGCCTCTTCTGGCCTCTGTGGGCATGTATACATACTCATATACATACCCACACATAGACACAAACAAATACACATCAATAAATAACAGAATAAATCTTAATCTCAGGACATTTGATTTCTCTTTATGTCCTGCATTTTTGTGTCTCTGAGCCCTGCTTAGAGAATTGCTTAGTTAAATGTTTCAAAAACATTTAATGACTAAATACTAAGCAGTATCTAAATTTATTTAATGACTAAATACTAAGCAGTATCTAAATTTATTCATTTTCATATCTACACTATATGAGACAAAGGCTCATATAGTGTAGCTGGCCTTGAATTCATTACATAGTCAAGGATGACCTTGAACTTCTGCTCTTCCTGCCTCTACCTCCCCAGTACAAGAGTATAGACTTATAGATGTATATTACAGCGTAGGGTCAATGCAGCACTGCAGACCACACCTAGGACAACCTCCCCAGTACAGGAGTATAGAGATACAGATGTGTGCTAAAGCGTCAGGTCAATGCAGTGCTGCAGACCACACCCAGGACAACCTCCCCAGTACAGGAGTATAGAGATACAGATGTGTACTACAGCGTCAGATCAATGCAGTGCCTCAGATCACACCCAACACACACAACATTGTGCATGTTGGGCAAGAGCTCCACCCACTTCCCTTCTTCTCTAGTCCAGTCCTGACTTTAAGAGTACTACAAAGGATTTTGTAAAAACACTTCTTACTTTTCCTCCTGCTGTTTCCCCTACATTTCCACTGGGGAAGGGGTTTTACTCAGTGAGCAGGCAGGGCAGAATGGGCCTGTGTGGCCGAGTGTGTCTCAGACTTGGCACTGGGGCCCGAGTCACGAACTAAAAAACGGCACCCGGGAGCATGCTGTGTTAGCTAGCAGGCTATGTGCTTGAGTTGGAGGCAAAATAGCCCCACATTGGGCGCCAAAATGTAACGGTGTAAACGAATGCAGATTGTAAAAATATATATATATATAGCTTTAATGGAGAAATAGACTTACAGAACCACCGTTCCAGCGGAGACCAGGAAAGCAGAAGTAAGCGCTGCGAGCGTGCTCACCAAATTTATAGGCAAACATTAGCCCGAGGCAAACATGCCCCCTAAGGGGCGGGACTTATCCCTACACAACAGTAGCAGCTTCTTTGGCATAGGTGAAAAGTTTCAGTAGCATTACTGTTTATTAGCTTCCAAACAACGTGGGGCTTGTAAAAAAGGACAAAACCCAGTCATGGTCAAACCACTGACACATCAGTGGAGAATCTGTTAACTCTGAGAAATCCTCCTGAGGACGGGGTGCTTGGATGATCTGTTGCTTGACACATGCCACGGTAGTAAAGAGCACAGATCATTCCAAATATAATGCTCATCTAGAATGGCATCTACAGAGAACCGGAAGGGACATTGGCAGAGTAGGAAGAAGTAAAAAAAAAAATCAGAATCAGGGAAAAAGAGAGAAGACACAGTATAGAGAAAGGTCCTGGAGATGTCTAATTTCCATCTGGGATGGCATTTTCTTTCTGTTAGAGTACTGCACGGGGACTGGAGAGGTGGCTCGGCGGTTAAGAGCAGTGCCTAGCATCCATCCCTCTCCTCCCTCTTTCTGTTTTTAGAACACATCGTGTTCACCTTGCAGGACTATCATGATTTTCCTGTTAAAGGCCCATTTATAACCTGCTGTCACACACAGACTGGTCTTTCTCTTTTACTTTGTGTCTTTTTAATAGAGATTTACTTTTGTTCCTAAAGAGCAAAAACTTGGGGAAATGTTTTAGAATATGGGAGTGTGGAGATATAACCATAAGTCCATCATTGCCATTCAGAGACAGTCTCGTAGCTAATTCCCTTGTAGCAGGAGTGTCTGTCTCATGTATATCATAGTTTGTCATAATGAATTTATAACCAACTCTGTTTCCTAAGTATTCGCCTTAGTGTTTATTAGGCAGTCAGATTGTCTCAGAGGACCCTTGCCTCACGCAGCTCACCGTGTCTCTGATTCATTTCCTCTGACCTGACAACAGAAACTAGAATAACTAGTCCCCAGACTTTCCACAAAAGCTAAGCCAGCTCAATCTCTCCCATCACGCTGGGAGGGTTTATTTATTTAATTCTCCCACCCACATTGCCAGCAATGAATGTTCTATTCTAAATCTGTTGCCAATTTTGTGATTAAAATTAATATTGCATTTTTAAAGTGAGCTCTCTGATTACTTATGTGGCAGATACTTTATTTCCATTTGTGTGATTTACCGTTATGTGTTTTAAGTTTGTTGTGCGTATTTAAAATCGTAGTTTAAATTGGCACGCAGTTTACATGTAGTAAAATGCATAGATGATAAGTATAAGCTACAAAAATTCATAGACTTGGGACTAGAGATTCCGTTCAGTGGTTGAGAGCACTCACTAGTGTTGCAAAAGACCTGGATTCTGTCCCCAGCACCCACATGGTGGCCCTTAACCCCGGTAACTCCAGTTTCAATAGATCTGATGCCTCTCTGACCTCTCTGGGTACCAGGTATGAATACAGTGCACATGGCTTTGTGCAGGCAAATACTTACACACATACATTAAAAAAAGAAATTTAGGGCTGGAGAGATGCCTCAGTGGTTAAGAGCACCACCTGCTCTTCCAAAGGTCCTGAGTTCAATTCCCAGCAATCACATGGTGGCTCACAACCATCTGTAATGGGATCTGATGTTATTCTGGCCTGCAGGCAGAGCACTGAGAATACTGTATACATAATAAATAAATAAATCTTAAAAAAAAATCTCTTAAAAGTCCATACAGTTGCTTAGTCCCATGACTGCAGATGTTATTTTCGTATCTCAGAAATTTCTTGGTGCCCCACCTACCCACTCCCACCCAGAGATAAGGACTGTAGGACTGTTTTGATGTATTTCAATAGATTTTTTTGACTCTAGAACATAGAGATAAAGGCGTGTGTGCAGGAAGGTGTGTGTGTGTGTTTGTGTGTGTTTAATGGTGGGTTCATCATCTCAGAATGCATTTCTTGGGTTCATCAATATGGGTGGCTGTATCCATAATTTAATAATGCCAATGTCATTTTATGGTTGGATAGTATTTAATTATGTTAACGACCACAATGCATTGATCTGTTCTCTTACCAATAGGTGTATGCATTTTAAATTAGGGGATTTTTGAAGATAAATCAGGAATGAGTATTCTCATGTTCAAGGTCTCTTGGTTTCACACCCCAGTCTTGCTGTGTATTTCCCCATTGACCCCCTGTTTACTCTGAGCTTGTTTCTTGCCCTCCGTGTACCCAAACAGTGTGTTTGACTTCTCAGTTTTCTCCTCATCATTGAGTTATCAGTAATGTCTTGATTTTACGGTTTTTAGTAGTTGGCCTATTGATTATAAAATGCATCTTTGACTTTCCACAAAGAAGATTCAGAAACCCACCTATATAAATGTTTTGTAAAGTTTGAAATCAATTGATTTTTATTTTAACTTGACAACTTATGGAAAAACATGAAAGCAATGGGTCTTGGTCAACCATAACTGTTTTAGGTGGAAAGTTTTACTCCTTTATTTAGGGCCAACCTTTATTTATTTTTTTAAGTAAACTAGTTTGATTAACTTTTGAGAATTTCATGCATGTATACAATGTAATTTGGTCATATCCACACATTTCTGTTCCTCCCTCTATCTCCTCCCAGGTACCATCCTACTGGTTCCCACCCACTCTCATCTTTGCAGCCATTTTTTTGTCTATTTAAAAAACAACAGCAATAACACTGCGCTCAGTTTGTGCTGCCTATACGCTCTTGAGTGTGTGCCCATCTACTGGAACATGGCCAACCTACCAGGGCAAAGAAAACTGACTCTCCCTTCCCTACAAGCTATCAGCTGTCCATAGCTCCTTAGCTAGCAGTGGGAGGTCCATAAATCTGCCCCCTTCCTTATTGGAAGGTAACTAACTGGTTGATCTGTAGATAGCATTGCTCCTGTGAGATCATGAGTGCAGGGTTCCTGTTATGTTCTGAAGATACCGTTTCATTCTAGGCCTCCCTGACCTCTGTCTCCCTTCTGCCCCCTTTCTGTAGTGAGGCCCAACTTCCTGTAAGCTCATCTTAGCCTTCCATCTGTAGAATGTCCTTAAACAGAGCAATGGTAGAGTCACAATCTAAGTCTTCAACATGCTGTGTATTTTCACATTCTTGAAGGATGATGTCATAAAGCCTTCTTTTCCCATTGGTACTTAAAGGGTGTTTTTCTTTGTCTTCTGTTCTCTTAAAATAAAATTCGGCAGAAAAAAAAAACCCTCATTTTTGTGATTGGCTGGTGCATTAGCCTCCATTTGGTATTGCTGTGCAGTTGAGCTGGGTTTAGGACTGCTATTTCGTCTTGGGGTTCCCATGTGTCTTGTGTCCTTTTTACAACTCTGGTGCTTATTAGTATTTTTCTTTTGCATTAAGTGAATACTTCCTACTGTAACATTTTAATTACCTCAGTAATTATTTTGTCTCTATGTTTTGAGTTATTTTTAATTGGTTGCCTGTGGGCCTACCATATGTACCCAGTGAAAGTCTATGCCTGATTAATACTAATTTAATTCCATGAGCTATGAGGCTCTTCCTTTCCTATTGCTTTAGTCCTGCTTTTTAATTTTGGGCCCATTATTGTGATACACATGTGTGTGTGTATTTCTTACAAACAAAGCAACACATTCTTACCACCTTTCCTTATATAATTTCATGTTTTTTTTAAAAAAAATTTGGGAAGAGAAAGTATGGAAATTGTATCATGTAAATTTTATTAAAGCTGTCTTATTTGCCATTATTTTGTTCCTGTGGATTTTAGTAACCATTTATTATAATTTCCTGCTCTCACCCACCTTCTTCTTGTAGCTGTGGCTAAATATATTATATTTGCATATGTGATAGCCTGGACAATATAGTCACATTAATTCACATTATTCATAGGGTTATATTTTGAATATTTCTAGAAAAGAACAATGAACTATACCTTTGTATAAACCTTCATTACTATATAATTATCTTTGCTGGTTGTTTGTTTTTATGGGGATGTCTTCTTGGGGTCTTGCTTTTATGACAAAAAATTCCTTTCATTGTTTTGATTTTAAAATTGTTTTTAGATTTATTAACTTTGTTTTAGGAAGTTTTGCCTGCATATATGTATGTACACCATGCGTGGGCCTGATACTTCCAAGATCAGAAGAGGGTGTTGGATCTCTTGGGACCGGAATTACAGAGGGTTGTGAGCTGCTATAGGGTTGCAAACTGGACTTGGGTCCTCTGCAAGAGCAGCAGGTGCTATGTTGTGCAAGAGATGTTTCCTGAGAAGATGCAACACAAACATGTCTACTTATCCCAGACAGGGAACCCAAAACAGACCCAGTGTGGGTACCAATCAGGTTTGATTTGGTGAACCAATGAGTTTTGATGAGGTAACTTACAGGAATACGGATTAGGATGAGGGGTTCCTTGCCGGAGCAGAAATGACTCAAAGTCAGCTGTATCTCAAAACCCACTCCCCAGCATGAGTGACAGCTTACCAAAGCTGGTAACGAGCACACTGCACAGTCCGCAGGCAGTTCAGAAAGTTGGAAAGTGTCCTTTCTGGACGGCTCACCTGATTTCTGTTTCATGAAGCCATTTATCTGATCTCTGCTTCTTATTTGTAAACTGGCTCATCTCATAGTGTCTCTCCGCCGTCTTTGCTGTTTATACAGAGGGAGGGTCACTTTCATGCGCGTGGTTTATTCTATCCTCTCTTTGTTCCGCTTCTTATAGTCATTACATACACTGTTGCTTTTTATGGTGTCCTTCAAGCCTCCAAGGCCTTGCTCATTGTGATGTTCTCCTGTGCTGCAGATGCCCCTGCTTTCCTGACCCATCTTCACGCTGTGGATTCCTATGCTAACCCACATCCATTTAGTACTCCCTCCTGGACCACCCCTTTCTGTCCTTATAGCATCCCACCGCAGGCTTCCTTCTGATTCTCTTCGTTATTATTTCACAACCCATTGAGATGTGTCCATTGCGACTCTCTTTGCTTCTTTTGGCATGCTTCTGATCCTTGTGTTTGTTGTCACAGCACTGAAGTCTTTATGCGGGGTGACATCTAGGCTTTCTGGGAAACAAGTTTGTTTCAAGTCACGATGTTTAAATTTTTTGGTATATGGGTCACACTTTCCTTTTTCTTTATATGACCCATAATTTTTCCTTGGAGGAAAAGTGGTCATTTTAGATAATAAATCACACCGACACCAAGTAATGATTCTAATCCTTGCCTCCAGGCTTTTGTTTCATTGTGTGTGTGTGTGTGTGTTTTGGTTTGCTTTAACTGTCTTAGTGAAATCAATTTATTTTCACTGTGGAATCTGTTGTGGCTCCTCCAAAAACACAGGTTACACGTGTAGAGTGACTTCCTGGGTGACAGGCTGTTCATCAAGCCACACCCACGCTCATTCTTGGACCTATTTATTCTCTTTGATCTATTATTATTACTATTCTTCATGTGATAGTTCATTTGATTGCCAACCGGATGAAATTTACATCAGCATGGAAGTACACATTGGGGTGTCTCAGAGAGTGTACACAGAAGGTTAAATTAAGAAGAGAAGGGGTCACACTGAATGTGGGCGGTATGATCTTTGGCCTGGGGACCTGGACAGAATCAAAACGGAGAAAGCAACTGAGCAACATTCCTGCCTCTACTCCCTGACTGCAGACACGTGACCAGCTGCCTCAGGTTCCTGGTGCTGTGATGACTACACGCCAAACCGTGAGACAAGATTGACCCTTCCTTCCTTCCAGGGTGCTAGCCCAGGCATTCTACCATAGCAACAACAAAAGTAGCTCTCATACTTGGTCATCAGGCCCTGTAGTTTCCAGTTTCTCCCATGGCAATGCCATGGGAGATAAATTGCTCCAAATTGACCCAATTAAACTCACAGTCTTTACAGGAGAGTTTTTTGAATGTAATCTTTGAAGTATATTCTCCCAACAGGAGATCTCTCCTCCTCCCTCAGTCTCTACCTTTCTTCTTTTGAATTGCTGACCTGTCTTTTAAATTGATGCACTTAAGGAAATCTCCAGACTTTCCCTAATTGCTAACCATGGAAATGCTCGTGGCTTCTGTGAGAGCCCCAAAGCTTGAAATTCTCCACATTGTTATAAATAAATTCAGTTATTTTGGGAGGATACATTTGAATTCTTAAAGCTTCTGGGGTTTGTTTAAGTTTTGGCGTGTGATACAGCCTTTAATCTGCGGTGCAGTTAACCCTCTTTCTGAAGCTGGTTTCTCTGGGATCCCCAGGAGCTCAGCAGCACAGCTTTTACTACGTAGGCCTCGAGTGTCCCCCAGACCTGGTTATCGCCTGCAGCTTTTTCTTGTCTCACTACCCCCCTGTCTGTGCTTTGACTGTAGTCTCGGAGTGTTATCCACAGAGACATTGCTTTGTGTTCAGAGATGGATGGGGACACTATGGAGTGGGAACCCTCTCTCTCTTGAGTGTCTTAGCCCTCACCCAGTCTCTTCTGATCACCAAATTTCCAAGCTTTGTCTCTGAACCTTGAGAAGATGTTCTGTTCTGCTGAGGTTTCCTCATGCTAAACTCTTTTCTAGGAACCTCCCAAGGCACAGACTGAGGCCCCTTGGGCAATAGCTTCCCTGCTTCCCTGCTGTGCCCCATGCCCTGTTCTGCCTTTCTCTGGACATTTAACATCAGCCTTTCATGTATTTTATGTAATGTTGCTGCCTGTGGTAGAATCTTGCATCATTCAAAATTCCATTGCAGGATTCGTTAGCCTTTCCTCTGCTCCTCTGGAGGTTAGTGCTTTGCCTTTCATTCAGCTGAGAAACTAAGATCCAAAATAAATTTTTAGCTAACTTCAATAACAAACACCATACAAAAATCCACAATCCACACTTTGTTATGTTAACAGACATTAATTTTTCCTTTATGTATTTTATGTTGTTCTTTTCCCATGTTTTACTTTTTAACTTTTTTTTGTTTAATTTTATGTGTCTGAGCGTTTTTGTGTGCATGGATGTCTGTGCCCTACATGCATGCAGAGCCACCTGGAGGCCAGAAGGCATCAGATCTCCTGGGACTGGAGTAACAGCTGTTCTTGGTCTTCATGGGGTGCTGGAAACAGAAACAGGTCCTCTGGAAGAGCGGTCAATGACCATCACCGCTGGGCTACCTCTTTAGCCCTTCTATGTTTTGTTCGTAACTGAAACTCTTGTGTGTGGATCTCCTCCCAATGAGAGGCCAGGAGCCTGGCTTATTTCATGGACTTTCATGGGGCTTTGTTTTTTTATTTTCTTATTTTGACTTCTTATTTTATTGAAAGTGGTTTTGACATTTAGGACAATTTTGTGTATCTTTTCTTCTATATTTCTTCAAATCATTTCTAGAAGAAGGTGGCGTATAAAGAAGTTCATTAGATGCATATCACTGGAAAACCATTGGTGCAGTTTTCCATTAAGAGTGCATGTCTGTCTTCTTCTGTCCTGCACCATGGAGGCTGGGTCACTGCATGTTAGTGCGTGATTAAATACCTACTGATATATGGCTCATTTTGTAAGGGAAAAAATGTTTCAAGTTAAACAAGAAAATAGAGTTGAGGGCGTAAGGACCAGACTGAACTCAGAGAGAGACAGCATAGTAAGCAAGGTAGCATCTCTAATTTGCCATAGTAAATAGTGACCATTACTAGCCAAGATAAACCGTGTGAGGCCCCGGAGAGAATGGAGAGGAGCGGTTTTATTCAGGATGATTGCAGAAATGGCAACACTTTCAGTCTGAAAGACCTTCTGGTGTCCTGGTATTGTCACTAGTCCCTGGTGAGTGTTGACGTCATTCCTCCTACGTTGAGGACAAGGTGAGCTTAGATGACACATCACTAGTGGACCACTGCCATCAATAACTGTGATGCTGTAAACAGAGCAGCATCTCTTGAAAGGGGGGAACATGGAAATGCAACTTGAGTGATGTGGGTGTCAAGGATGGAGTAAGATGCAGACAGTGTGTGTTTCTGAACTTGCACCCATCTTCTTGACTGTCTGTCTGACTGTATGTATGTATGTATGTATTTCAGTATGCATGTCCTTCTTCTGGGTGGTTCCCATGCAATATCTCATTTTATTTCCTGTCACTCTGAGTTGCTGTGCGCATATAGTCTCTGGTCTCTGTGCAGGGTTCACTTGGCATTGAAAAAGGATTTGTGTGTAGATCATGGGAGAAAAGGGAGATAATGCACTGCTTGGTCCTTTGATCGACGTTCTGTGTCTGGCTCATGCATTCCCCATAGACACACTGAAACCAATATATCTGTGTAGTTATATAGAGACTATATTCTCTTTTGCTCAAAGTTCAAAGGGATCTCACTATGGAACTTTATAGGGATGAATCTTAATGTCACAAAATTTAATTCTTCTTCCCTGTGTGTGAAATTGTGTGTATTGGGACATTTTCCTCTCTTGAGGTTGGTTCCTTCATTAGTGTTGGGTAAAATAATCAGTTTAGGGCTGCCTGTGTTTCAGAATTCAGCAAGCTTTTAGTCAAATCATCAGTGAGTGATTTCTGTGTGCTTGATGCTGTCTGGAGCTATGGACACAGCCGAGTGGGATTCATGGGACTTTTGGTTTCCCTGGGGAATTTGTTGACGAGAGCAGACAGATGTGTAGTAAGTCAGCACAGGTATAGACGCCGGCGCAGGATAAGTGCCAGTGCTCTGGGTGATTAACTGTGTGTGACAAGAGGAGTTTGTCAGCTTTCCCTACCAAGGGGCAGATGGGAAGTTTTCTAGGCTTTAATGGTTGATAGACAAAATGGAGCCGCCATTCTTCATTTTGTTTGTTTTTGTTGTTGTTGTTTTATGAGACAGGGTTTCTCTGTGATTTTGGAGCCTGTCCTGGAACTAGCTCTTGTAGACCAGGCTGGTCTCGAACTCACAGAGATCCGCCTGCCTCTGCCTCCCAAGTGCTGGAATTAAAGGCGTGCGCCACCACTGCCCGGCTTTGGAGCCGCCATTCTTACTAATTGACTTCTTTCTTTTTTTTTCAAAATATTTATTTAATATGTATACAATATTCTTTCTGCGTGTATATCTGAAGGCCAGAAGAGGGTACCAGACCCCATTACAGATGGTTGTGAGCCACCATGAGGTTGCTGGGAATTGAACTCAGGACCTTTGGAAGAGCAGGCAATGCTCTTAACCGCTGAGCCATCTCTCCAGCCCCTAATTGACTTATTTCTGAAAGGTCTATTGTTGTATTTTACCTTCAATCATGAAAAAAAAATGTTTCCAAGTCCTACAAGGATCATATGAAAGCATAGTTTGCTCACCTAAATTATATTTGGGTTATATTCATAATGCAGTCTGTTAGGTGTTTCACCCCTATATAGGATTTTTATACTTTGAGATGGGATGGGATGTATGCACCTCAGGCTGGCCTTGAACCCACTAATCCTACCTCACCCTCTAAATGTGGGTTTAGGTTTACATCAATATGCCAGGCTCTAGCCATGAAATTGTAATGGTCACTATTCTAAAGGATGTATGTGAGATCTAGATTGCTCTGTCTGTCTGTCTGTCTGTCTCTCTTGTCTGTTTCCTCTCCTCCATCTTTATCATCACACTTCTGAGTATGTTTTTTCCACCATTTTCTGTCTGCAATGAAACCCTTGTGGAACTGAACAGTATGTATAGAATATATGATCATGCCTATCTTTTATAGTATTTTGATTATGCTCACATTTATCTCTTCTAAGAAAGGATTTAGTAATTTCAATAGTTTCCATACAACATTCTGGTGACTCTACAGTTTGGCAACTATATTTGTATAGATCCTATAAGCAGCTGTTAGGTTAATCTGCTAAGGTGTGTTGCAGCTCCTGAGGCAGCTGTAGAGAAAGACTAAAGCAGGGGCAGAGAGGGAGAGCAAAGGACAGATACAACTAGAGCATCACAGGATGGGTTAGGGAGCATGTTGATACAGCACTCTTTTGCATCACAGGTTTGGCAAAATCTCCTTGTTCTTTACTATCCGACTTGTGTGCTGTCTTCCATGAGCACACAACGTTATCTGAAGAGGCTCCAATAGGTGATCAAATTTGATTAGAAAACAAACAAGCAAACAAAAACCATTTGATTCCTTTTTAAAACTCAATGTGTAAAATGTTTTATAAAATACAAAAGTCAAGTTTTTTGGGTTTTTGTTTTGTTTTGATGTGACTTAAAAATGCCTGAGCCATCGGCAGTGATCCTGAGTCTTCTTCATTCTGTTATCGGTCATTCCTAGGAAGTATTCAGATATTTCTGCAGATACTTCTAAATAGGTTTTTTGCAATTGCATGGAGAACCAGAGAAGGACAAAAAAAATCTACATGCACTCAATCTGACTTCCTCAGCATCTTAATCACGTCCTTCATTTCCCTCAGTTTTCTCTTGTTCTCCCCCTCTTCATTTTTCTCACTTCCCTCTTAATTGTCTCGTTAGCTCACATTTCAAATCTTATTTTAAAAGGGAAAAGCCGCACAGGGCTGAGGAAAATGCCAGAGATCTAATCAAGAAATTGTCAATAGTAAGCACGTGATTCAAGCTGTAGATCACTTTGACTATGTTACCTTTATATCTAGGTTGTGGAATTTCCATCCTTCTGTCTGTGACCTGGCAATGGAGTTGGAATCTACCTCCCCAGAAGAGGCTACTGAGACAGAGACCCCCTCTTCGGACAGCAGGGACTCTCCTGAGTGAAAGCAGACCAATACAACTCATGTCATTGCCAAGCCCTTTTATTTCCCAAACCTAGAATCCCTTTCTACACAACATATAGCTATTAAGGAACACTATGAAATGACTTCATGTTCTTGGGGACCGATGGACAGCTGGTCTCAGTGTGATGTACCTAACATCTGTGTGTGTGTGTCTCATGTTAGTCTTTCTTCCCAATCTACAGTAGTCTTTGGATTCTTACATGATCCCTGTCAATCAGTTGTTATTATTTATCTCTAGTTTTTACAAACAGATATAGCTACCAAGAAACTTTAAACAATGTCTCTGGTTTTCCATTTAGATGTATTTTTTTTAACCAAGTAAACAATCTTTCCACCAAATTCCTCTATTTAATATAATAAAATTCACTTGCTAGGCAGTAATTCCTTTGCTTACGAATTTCATATTTTTAACTTCCTGGGGGACTAGTAACACAGCGTCTCCATTTACAGGCAAGTTGTAAGTCACAGAGATTAGGAAAGTGGAGGGATCAGTTGATGTATTCACAGAGCTTCTCTCTAAATGTAGTATCGTTATACACTGTCTCTAAATGTAGTACCGTTATACACTGCCTCTTTCTGTTGCACTGTTTTTCGGTCTCCAGTTGTCTATTTTCTTGTGTGGCTGTCTCTTAATAGTGCCTACCTGTCTCCTCTTTAGACTGCAAGACCAGGGAATGCAGAATTGAGTGCATTTTCTGTGAGGCTGCTTTTCCTGCGCTCACAGTGTGTCAGGTGGACAGTGAGACAACACTCACTAGATAGCTATTTGAAACGCAAATGAACAGGATCCCACAGGCATGATGCTGCATAGCAACAGGCTCAAAGAGAATATGCCTGTCAACCGAAACACTATGAAGTCTTCCTGCACATATTACCTTTTTGAATTTCACTGCAATTGTATTTTATGATGATACTCACTTATATAATAGGTTTATGACTTGCACAATCCAGAATCGACAAATGGGAAAACTGGATAGTACCCAGGACTATACTGAGGGTTTGTTTTTAGTCTCCTAAGAAAAGGTCTTGCTAAGTTGCCCAGATCAGCCTTGGCATGTGATTCTCTTGCCTCAGCCATGAAGTAGCTGAGGTTGCTGCAGGCCTTTCCCAGGATGCCTAGCCTCAGAACTGTGTGTGGGAAGCTCAGTATGTTTTCACCTGCACTTCTAACCTTTGCTTCACACCTCCCCCAAATAAGCAAATATTTTAAGTTATGGTCTCAAATTTGCAAGATTAGTAACAAGTAGAGGTGGTACTATTATTGAGGGTTTTTTCTAATTGATCACTTCCAGAACCTATAATTACCTCTCATACGTGTATATACTATATGCACATATTAGACATAAATAATAAAATGCACCATTTTAGCTTTTAATAATCTCATTGGTTTTTTATCGCTGTACTCTAGTGGCCCTTTAAAATCTTTAATTAGTGAGGTTATTATATTAAAAGATTATTGTAAAAATAACTACTTAAAATCCATCTATCACAGGAAACCAGAGACACTCCCTCTGAAGCTTCTATTGAAATAGCAGGAAAATAAAGTTAAACTAAGAGATGATTCCAGGGGGAGCCGGAGGCCAGTTTGGTGTGAAAGCTCAGTAAAGCCTGCTCAATGAGTCACTGAGTGGTGGTTTGAGAAGAGGAGGCTGAAAGTTGAGGTCTTGTCTCGGCGGCTGCCAAGAAGGGTCCTCTACCTGAAAGTCAGGAGTGGGGAGCTGGTGAGGGTCATCTCAACGAAGGACTTGGCAGTCTCTAAAGCTAGAAATGAAGAAGTCTAGGATCCGATAGCCAGCCTGCCAGCACAGTATTTAATCATGCTGTTTTAGATTCTCTCCTATGGTCAAAAATAATATAAAATGAAGTTTTATGTCACCACCTCTCACATTTTACATGCCTATGATGAATGAATCCAGGTAGGCCAACTATGCTCAGTTAATGGTGGCCACCTCAGTGTCTTATCTACAAAAGTTATTTCTCCCTTACTGAAAACCTGGTGTGTTCATCAATCCCATCCATGTTATAACCTTAACACATTATCCAGAATCACCACAGCAGTAGAAAGTGAAGCAGGGTACCTTGGGTCAGCTCTTACAGTTCACTAGCCTCTTTTTACTCACAACTCCTTGGCTAAAACTAGTTCCGTGGCCTAAACTTTCATGTTTCCAAGTAAGGAAATCTGAGAACTCAAAAAAGCCCTCTGCCCCTTGGCGAGTGCCCTGTGACCAGGCGATTATTTCTCCTGTCTCTTTCTGCTACCCTGCTTCTCTCCCTCCTTCTTGTTATTCTTCTCATTCTATTTTCCTCTCTACTTTTACACTGTAAATCTTTTAGTATTTGCATGACCCAGAGGGTGAGAGTCTGCTAAGTTAAGTGCCCTTGGTGCCCTGTTGCTATTCTGGTCTGCTACTCTGTGGAAGATCGTTTCTAAGCTGAGTAATGTACAAGAGCGGATATGATGCTTAAACTCAAGCTTAGCACAGTCAAGTGAGACAGATGTGGCAGGCAGACAGAGGACAAAGTATCGTGCATTTCAACATGTGCTGTTTGCATGTAGCAGTAATATATGTGTGTGTGCAGATCCACGTGCGGATGTGAGTGTGTATACTCCCGTGTGAATAGATGGGGAGACCGAAGACCAACCCTGGCTATCTTCAGTTGCTGTACACCTTGCTTTGTTGAGCCAGGGTCTCTCACTGGCCTACAGCTTGCCAGGTAGCCTATGCCAGCTTCTCAGTGGGCCCTAGGGATTGACAATCTCCTTGTCTCTAGCCCTGGGATCATAAGTATTTACCATCACGCCTGGATCCTTTATATGCGTTCCTGGCATCTACTATCAGTCTTCACGTTTGCACGGCAAGCACTTCACTGATAGAACTAGCTCATCAGCACTAGATATATTTTTGATGAGAAAGTTCTACTATAAAAGATTGATCTTCTAATACCACTATAAAGAAATGGGATCTCCAATTTGATGAGATTAAAGATGCATGTCAGATCAAGGAACTAGCAGTAAATCTAATATTTGAACTCTGTTGTGACGTTTCTTGCTTTAGTTGTACTGGTTGTGGGAGTTCATAGTCTGGGAGCCTGTGCCTGAGGTCTTTGAAATAGAGTCTCTATAAAGATATGAGCAGACCATTAAATCCTAATCCAGAGTCTCTTGGGGAAGCTATTGATACAGACACACAGTAGACAGCCATGCAAAAACATGAACGGTCACTGGAGCTGGGCAGCTCCAAGCCCCAGGATGCCGAACACCACTGGTACTGAGAAAGAGGCAAGGAAAGATCGTCCTCTGAGTCTTCAAAGGGAATGTAGTATGGCAGAAGATAGGCGTGTCTTCTGACCCACAGATCTGTGAGAGGATTCATTTTTGTTGCTGAAGCCTCCACGTTTCTTGTTGTGGTCCCAATAAGTAGTGATTCTCGCTCCTGCTAACTCTCCACATCAAGAGACATCATTAGCAAAGTTAGTGGTGGAAACTCTGTTTGGCTGGTGTTTATAAACACCCCTTGGTAGACATAAGTCCTTCTGACTTCTTAGTGTAAGCTTCTTGGCTCTTCCTGCTACAACAACTCAACCACGGTTCGTGCCCTTCTGCAGAAACAGCATGCTCGCTGCCCATTAGAATCTACTGATCACCTTGCATGGAATCAGTACTGGCTGTTGAAGCCACCTACCTCATGCTGTCTCTGGCAGGAGCTACAGAGTTGCCACATCTCTGTCAATCTGATGAGACTCAGGGAGGCTCTGTCCTCTCCTGAAGCTCCGCCGAGGCAGTGTCTCCAACTTGAGTCATAGAGTAGTGAGTCTCCTTGAGACAGATGCAGACTATGAAAACAGAAGTTTCAGGAGATGGGCCCATCCCTCCGAATTTCCTCATCTCCGTCTTAGAGATTGTTCTGTGCTGTAGTGGTTCTACGGTCTTGTTTGAGATTTCCACGTAAAAGGGAAACTACTGCCGCTCAGCAGCGAGTGGGGAAGGATGTGGCCAGGCCAGCCCATCTTTCACAGTGTAACTGTTGGTTTGTGGACTCTAATGCATTGAATTAAATGCATAGGTTAAATTTCCAGATACCAGCATCTCAGAACCGGGGCTCCTTTGAAAAAGAGACGCTGTACATGATGAGTTAAAGGGATGTCACAGTAGAATTGACCCATGACTGGTGTCAGAGAAAGAAAAGGAGAAGGTAAGGAGGAAGAAAGCAGAGAGGAGAGATAGGGAAAAGAGAGACAGAGAAAGAGTAAAGGCAGAGAGAGATAGCATGGGATCAGTGATCACCACAAAACTGGCAGCTGCTGAGAAGAGGTGTGAGAAGGTGAACTGTCTCCTTCACATTTCAGAGCAAGAACCCAGAGCTGTGGCACAATGCAGTTGTAGCTTTTAAACCACATGGCTTGTGGCTCTCTGCTTTGACAGCTCTGGTTAGTGATGATGCTTGTGTCTTCACTTGTTGGGTTGTGTTAGCTTCTCTGCAGCACAGCAACACGTAGGCATTCAGGCTTTTCCTGGCTCCCTTGAGACAGAAGCTAAAACAGCTTCGAATCTCATTCTATTTTCAATAGGATGCGTGTTGACCCCTGAGTTGGGCACTGACTAGTGGAGAAGAAATAAGATGTGTAACTTATGGGAAGTTTCTTTTCGGTTCTTGGTGACACTAAGTTGATTTGTAAAACTGGTGGGAATTAGAGAAGGCAGGATGCTGCAGGTTTGGGAAAGAAAGACCAGTTGTATGCTTCCACACGAGCTCTCAATGGCAGGGGAAGCCTTTTTATCCCGGAGCTTTCCTAACGCCACCCCAAGAAAAGCGTTCTGAACCAGCTGTGTTCTGTATGTATGTATGCTTTGCCATACTTGGATTTGTGTCAGTCCAAAGGGAACTTTATCTCGAATAGGAAATTGGGGCATTTGTAAACAAAGCCCCATGTCAGTAATTCAGACCGGGTTAATTAGAGTTTATGATCGTGGAGTGTGCAGTGTGTGTGATTAAGTATATTAATTGGGAGGGAATTGATAACGGAGGATTAGGAGAGAGTATCTCTCAAGCTAAATGTGCATGAACAGTGACTCAAACTATTCCCGACCAAGTCATTATCTCAACCAAAGGCATTTATTGAGGAGTTCTTTGCATATCACACTGTGCTAAAGGCACAGCCCCTTAAAGCCCACACTCCTGACATCAGCTTCAAGGGCAGGGCCAGCAAATAGAGTTTTGAACTTCAAAGCCGGCTTTCCTACCTAAGAATACTTCCTTATCACTTCTTACTTGGTTTGGGGGAATTTAAGACATTGTATTGAAACCATCTCATTAGTTGTTTTTTTTTTTTTAGCTAAAATAGCATTTTTATAATTTATCTTTTGTATATGAATGTTTTGCCTGCATGTGTGTCTGCGTCACATCCATGCTTGGTCAGAGGCCAGGAAAGGGCATTGGTTTCCTGGTTATGGAGTTATGGATAGTTGTGAAACACCATATGGATGCTGTAAACTGAACCCAGGTCCTCTGGAAGAGCAGCAAGTGCTTTGAACCACTGAGCAAACTCTCCAGAGCCATCACTTTTCTTTTCCTAACAAAGAAGCAGGTAGTTGGTATTTGGGCTCTGTGGTGTATGTAACGGGTGTCCTAGCATCTAATTCTGCTTTGCCATCATGGCAAGAAACATCAAAGACAACTTGCAAATTAATGCGCTTAGCTGGGTTGCAATAAAACTTTATTTACATGAGTGAATGGCAAATAAGTTGTGTCCATTCGTCATAGCTTCTCATCCCTTTCCAAGGCTTTGATGCTGTTAATCATGTCTTGTCTTTCTCTATATCTATAGCATCTAGTTTTGTGTTTGGGTTAAAAGACAGCCTCACATTGAGAACTCAGGACCGGTTCATAATACTGTAAGTGATACTCCTAGTGTATCAGGTGTGACACGCTATCCCAAGCCAGGCAATTAGTTTCTTTATTCTTGCTTGTGTTTGAAGTACAATCTAGTTAACACAAACCATTTCCAGTTTTGTGTCCTGTAGGTCTGCTGTATTTGAGGGCCAAAGCCAGCTGGTATATATTGAATTTCCGGGTCATGCTCACACACAGTCTGCTTGAGCAGCCGAGGCTTCTTACTATTTCCGTGGATGCCCCATCGCTCTTGGATTTTTCAGCTCTCCTTGACGCTAGCCACAGTGCCACCTGTGACCTGTTTATTGAAAGCCTTGTAACTAAGTACAGTAATAGAATTTTCTAATCAATACTCAATTGTAGCAGGAGTCCATGGAGAAGTTTCAGGGCAGCTGTAACACGCTGAGATAACTCGGTGTCGCTGAGAAAGCAGACAGCAGAGAGCTTCATTAATTGAGTTCCATCAATCGTATATGTGGGCACCAGGCATTGATGTAGAAGCCAGAGCCTTGCTCGGTGTGTATTTGGTTTGTTTAAATCCACACAGCAAGCCCACCCAAGTGAAGCTAAATCTATGCACCTACATTCCTCTAGTTCAAAAGCTCAGCATCCTCCTCTATGCATCTTAACTAAAAGAAAGAGCGATAATGGTGATGCTCACACAGTTGGTACCAAGCAGAACATAACTAACAGAAGCAGCATTAGGAATCGAAAGACAAATTTCAAAGAGTACCAGCACACTTACTCCGCGTTGTGTGTGTGAGTTGGCTGACACAGAGCACCTTCTTCTCTCTGTCTGCCGAGGGGGTAATGCCTGTCTTTCTCATCACAGTTTTTTGATGAACTTCAGGCAGTTTTTGTCTGTGAAAATGCTGAGCAATGATGGTTGCTGTTTTATGAAAGCCTCAATTATTTTGACTTCTCGAGGGAATGATGTGTCAGCCCCAACTGAGATGTTGCCTTGCAATTTGATCGGTTAAAGTGCTTGAGTTTTAATTTTAACATTTTTTTTTACTGAACTTTTCCTTAAAGTGCTTTATTAAACTGAATAGTTGATAAAAATTTAACCCCTTCTTAGGTCGAAGCCATCTCCGGAGACCTGCTTCTGCCATTCGTGTTGTAGATACAGCTGCGTCTGACTTTGGGGTGCAGCTGTGGTTCATCTCGGGCCCCAGAGAGAACAGAGATTTGCATTCTGGAATAGTTTCAACCAGTCATTTGAAAATGGTGATTTCCCTCTTTCATGAAGGGGAAAGTAGAGACCTAGTAAATGACTGGAATTCTAATCACCGTGGAAGAAAGGCAGGGTATCTTGTTTACCTGTTTGTTTGTTGCCCTGTGACATGGCACAGGAATGCCAAGGCGCCAGTGTAGAGGTCAGAGGACAACTTGCAAGAGTTAGTTTTTGGCTTCCATCGTATTCTGGGAACTGAACTATGGCCAGCATGTGCGCTTACCCGCCAAGCCATCATGCTGGCCTGAGCAGAGATGTTTTCAAGAGAAACGTGTGCTGCTCCCCTTGGCTGGCTCGCAGAATGCAGGTGTGAGAAACTAATATTGCTTTATTGTGTGAACCTGGTTAGCAAGCACAGCTCAGCTGAGCTTAATAGTGAGACACTGGAGAATTAAAATTCACCCAAGATTCTCACGGGAATTGGGAGACGAGAAGAATGGAACCTCTGTGGCATTAGGGAAGAACATCCTGCCAGCAAAGAGTCACGTGGCTCTGACTGTACCAGATAAGGTCGCAGTCCAGACTGGAGCTCAGACGGTGATTGATAAACAAAGCACGGGACAAAAGCTTGATCAGAACTGCTTAACTGCACACACCCCTTGCTAGCTAAACCTAAGACCTCATGTTAGAATTGGAAGACAGAATTGGATATTACAGGTCACATTTACTTATTCATCTTCCCTGTGTAGCCATGTTGAATAAATATTCTTTCTGTGCTTTTCACTATTTTTGCCTTAACTGGTTTCATGGATATGGATGGTCAAGGTGAGTCTCTGAGGGCTGCAGAGCACAGCTCTGACCAGAAATACGCCAGTGACAAATGGCATAGCTGGAAGTGGCCTCAGCACTCCCGAGCTTGACTACTGCTTAGGAAGAAGGAGCGATGCTTTGATTGCCAAGGGCATGCTGATGATCTCAGGGAAGTGTTGAGCTCCCATGGAACCAGCTCCTGACCCCCTGACAAATTGAACGGCAATGACCTAGTAGAAGAGAGAAGAGGACTAAGGGCAGTTCAAGGGCTGTGTGGGCTGAGCAGTTCCCATGAGAGTGTCTTCCACCCCTTCCAGACTCGCTGTCCCTATAAATCTTCTGAGACAAATATGCTCAATCTTTTTAAACAGTTATTTTAATTGTTTGAGAATTCCATGTATGAGTACTATATATAATTTCCATCCCACATTCTCCCTTTCCAACTTCCCCCATGTCCCCAAATTCTCCCTCAAATTTAATTATTAATGTTATGTTTATATGTATGTGCATTTACATATAAATGCAGCCTATTGAGATCACTTAGTGTTGCTTATATGTACATGTGTTTAGGGATGGCAATTTGGGATTAGAAAAGCTAGCACGGGGCTTGTCCCTGTAGAAGACTAATCCCCCCTCTCTTAATAGTCACTAATTACCTGTAGCTCTTGATCTAGGGTAGGGCTTTGTGAGAGTTTCCCATCCACGTTGTTTAGTCCACGAGAATTGTAGAATTGTATGTATACTTACACACACACACACACACACACACACACACACAATGATGTTCCCTCATCCACACTCTAAATTCTCCCTCCATCCTTTCCTCGTCATGTCCCATTACAAACTTCATGTGCTGCCTGTAGGCACATTGGTGGGGAGCCATTAAACCTGGTATACTGTCAACGTTTCTCAAGCTGCACAAATTGAGAGCAGAGGTTAAGGGAAATTTGAACTAACTGATGGCTAACTAGTACCGTTAATGAGGTATGGATGATGACCAGACAAAACTCAAATCTCAGTGTATTCCCTAAGCACTAACAATCATGTACTCATTTCACTCTGCAAAGCTATCTTTTTTTTTAAAAAAAAAAACTTCTTTATTGATTTTAATTGAGCTCTACATTTTTTTTTCTGCTCCCCTCCCTGCCTCTCTCCTCCCCTCAGCCCTCCTCTAAAGTCCCCATGCTCCCAATTTACTTAGGAGAGCTTGTCTTTTTCTACTTCCCATGTAGATCAGATCCATGTATGTCTCTCTTAGTGTCCTTATTGTTGTCTAGATTCTCTGGGATTGTGATTTGTCAGCTGGTTTTCTTTGCTTTATGTTTAAAATTCACTTATGAGTGAGTACATGTGAAACTTGTCTTTCTGTGTCTGGGTTACCTCACTGAAAATGATGTTTTCTAGCTCCATCTATTTTCCTGCAAAATTCAAGATGTCATTATTTTTTTTCTGCTGTGTAGTACTTCATTGTGTAAATGTACCATATTTTCCTTATCCATTCATCGGTTGAGGGGTATTTAGGTTCATTCCAGGTTCTGGCTGTGACAAACAAAGCTGCTATGAACATAGTTGAGCACATGTCCTTGTGGCACGATTGAGCATCCTTTGGATATTTACCCAAAAGTGGTATTGCTGGGTCTTGAGGAAGGTTGTTTCCTAATTTTCTGAGAAATTACGACAGTGACATCCAAAGGGATTGTACCAGCTTGCACTCCCACCAGCAATGCAGGAGTGTTCATTTTACCCCACAACCTCTCCAGCATAAATTATCATCAATGTTTTTGATCTTGGCCATTCTTACAGGTATAAGATGGAATCTCAGAGTTGTTTTGATTTGCATTTCTCTGATGACTAAGGATGCTGAACATTTCCTCAAATGTCTTTCGGCCATTTTAGATTCCTCTGTTGAGAGTTCTCTGTTTAGGTCTGTACTTCATTTTTTTTATTGGATTATTTGTTTTTTTGATGACCAACTTCTTGAGTTCATTGTATATTTTGGATATCAAACCTCTGTCTGATGTGGAATTGGTGAAGATCTTTTCCCATTCTGTAGGATATCGTTTTGTCTTGTTGACCGTGTCCTTTGCTTTATAGAAGCTTTTCAGTTTCAGGAGGTCCCATTTATTAATTGTTTCTCTCAGTGTCTGTGCTGCTGGGGTTATATTTAGGAAGTGGTCTCTTGTGCCAACGCGTTCAAGTGTACTTCCCACTTTCTTTTCTAGGAGGTTCAGTGTGTCTGGCTTTATGTTGAGGTCTTTGATCCATTTGGACTTGAGTTTTGTGCATGGTGATAGGTATGGATCTATTTTAATTCTTCTACATGTTGATATCTAGTTACTACATTTTGATTTTTGACACAGGCTTTCACTAAGTTTATTGATTAGTCTTGAACTCTCTATGTAATTCAGGCTGATCTTGAATTTGTAACTCTACTGCTTCAGTCTCGCTAGTATCTGTATTACAGATGTATGCAGCCAGTGAAATATTGAGGTAGCAAAGAGAAAGAAATTAATTACTAAGGCCTGAGAAAGCCAATAAAGAAGAAGAAAGCCCGAAAAGCTGGGATGACAAGTAGCAGAAGGAATCACAAGGTAGAAGCCACAGAAAGTTCTGGAAAGCATCTAATAGATAGTGTTGTTGGTGCTGTGTCTTACAGTTAGGCAAGACAGCTGAGAAACTGAAGAAAGTTTGATATAGTTCTATTGGAGATGGAGTATATACCAAGAGAGAACTCTGGAGACAGTGGTGAGGAGGCTTCCAGACTTAAGGCAGAGAAGTAAGGTTCTTAGACATTCTGTGTTTCTAAACAAGTAGCCGTGTGGTGAAGACTATATCTATGGGGCAATGCAAGAGGATTTTGCTACACCACAGGACAGTGGGGAATGGAGAGATGGCTCAATCAGTAAGCTTGGCAAACATAAGGACCTAAGTTCAAATCCCCGGCACCCACATAAAAAGCTAGACATAGTGTTTCTTGTCTGCATTCCCAGTGCTGGGGATGGGGGTGGAAAGAGGGGATCCCTTGAGTGTACCGGCCAGCTAGCCTTGCTGAATTGGCAAAAATCCATGTCCAGTATAAACCCACCTCAAAGAAGTGAAAAGCAATTAAAGAAGATATCTGACATCAATCTCTACATGAAATGTATGTGTCCATGCCAGTAAACACACGCATGCCTACGCTACCCCCAAAATGACAGAACATACACGTTTACGTGTAAGTTAGATGAGCACAGAGAAATAATGTTTTCTTTAAAGAAAGCTGACAGACATGTGCGATAGCACACAAGCCTAGAGTAAGAACTTCCTCCCCTATCAGGGATGCTACTCACGGATGCTAGAAACACGAACAGATGTGGAAATAGTCAACTTATCCATTATGCTGGCAGCATTAGAACTTGTGAGAATAGTTGAGCTAATGACAGTCTGTTTGTTGGAGGAAATGATATTCACAAGGTCCAGCCTGAGTCCATTGGCAAGAGTCGGCAGCACTGACCTGAGATCTTCCTTTACCAGAAGGTAAAATGCTTCGAGAATACTGGGTACCCAGAAAACTTCAGTAAACGCTTTGAAGTTACATGAAGTTCTGGAGCTTGTTGTTTATCATGTATGTTTTAAATTTAAAACGCTTTGTTTCACTCTAAAGACTGTCTTTATGTTGAAACTATAAAGAACTTAGCCTATCCTTTGATTGGTAAAAGATTCCTTTGTCCATAGCTGTGACCCACTGGGAGACCGCTCCCAGCATGTACATATGATGCTTGCCTGCCCGTTGTGCAGACACTGCTCCAGTCTATCGCAGCCCTGTGGCTCATTTGGACACACGGCTGTAGCCCACACTGGCTACTAGTGTCCTCAGTATGGCCGTATCTGGTTTTAGTAATTTCCCAAGCAACCAGAAGAATGCACATACATCGATTTGGCCTCTCAATAAATATTTTACAACCCACTGGATCGTGATCATTGCCATTCACCTTGCAGTTCTTAGAGTGAAGAAGAGTTGGTTTCCTCACTTGCTGTTTCTGAATGGCCGGCAGAGCTTCTAAACCTGATAGACAGTAGCAATCATCTCCTGGGGACAGCTGTTCTGAGCCCAGATGACTCGCACACTGAGAGGATGTACCTATGTTTAACCCTTCCTCCCCGCCTTCTCTGGGAAATGCCATAGGTCCTCAGTTCCGGGTTTCTCTCTCTTCATACACCTGCTGCCTCCAGTCTGTCTTCTCTTCCTGCCCGTCCTCTCTGGTTTACTTCATTGCAAGTTCTCAGAACCTAAGGGTCACCAGTCCCCCATTTCCATAACTGGAGAAGATGATACTGTCCGGGCTTGGTTCTTTCTCTCCATCAGTTAAAGGATTAAAGATAGGAAAGGAATACAGAGCAGAGCAAAGCCAAGTTTATTTGTAAGCATCAGAGATTCTTCCTTGCATAAAGGTAGATACGAGGGACTGAGAGGCACTGTCTCTAAGGACTTGGGTTTTCTTAGATTTAGAATGCCCCACCTGTCTACTTCTATGTCTTCACTCTTTTTATTGACCTGCACGTCTCCATGTGTCCCGTTTACAGCAGAGATTAGTTCTCTGCTTAAGTTAAAACGCAAGGAAATGATTGTACTAGAACCCCTAGCCTTGACCCGTGAGGATGAGCAACGCTTCAGTCCAGGTCTTTGTTTTATAACGTGGATAAAGCTTGATTAGCTAGGATAAGAACTGGAACCCCGGCCTGCCCTGCTATTTGTTGTACAACAAGTCACTGTCTGTGAAGGAAAAAATGACCCGTGTTTTAGAGAGATGGAAGTTTACTACTGGGAGCAAAAAGCTACAAAATCCCCCATTCAGGGGTTGCGACGTTGCTCCTTTCTTTTATCCTATGGGTCCATGGCCTCAGAAAGATTAGATTATAATGTAGTTGTTCTAGCTTGATTTTGGTTGCTATGATAAACACCATGACCAAAAAGCAACTTGGAGGAGGGTACTTCCAGGTCACTGTCCCCCAGTAAAAGCTATCAGGTTAGGAACTTAAGGTGGGATTCAAAGCAGAAGCCGTTAGGGAAGGCGGCTTAGTGGGTCACTCTCAGACTCACGTTGCTCAGCTTGCTTTCTTACATACACCAAACCTGCCTGCCCAGTGCTGGGCCCGTCCATATCAATCAGCATTCAAGACAGTCTTTTATAGGCTTGACCAGTGCCAATCTGATAGGGCAATTTGTCCGTTTTGAGGTTCCCACCTCTCAGGTGATTCTAGGTTGTGTCAAATTTGCAATAAAAACAAACCAGCCAGTAGTGTTTTGGATATTGGATCTTTCTGATCCCAGTTTTGGAAAATGGAAAACCATCATGCTGTCGGTAACTAGCAGAAGTAGAAAACTCAAGTTTCCAGAAGTGGCATTCAAAGAGTCCTAACCCCACTGAGACAGAAGAAAGGTTCATGTCCTGTGCCTTTAAAATTTCCCCTGTATGGTGGATCCAGATGGAAGGGGAGGTGGAGAGGAACTGGGAGGAGCAGAGGGAGGGGAAACTGTAATCAGGACATATTATGTGAGGAAGAAAAACCCTCCCCAGTTTACCAATGAAAATTGGTATAATGTCAATGATCCTGTGTGTGACATTCTATTAAAGAAGGGAATAGAAGGCAAAACATTTGTAAAAGGCCAATATCATATTAAAATGCCAGAGTGTCCCTTCTGGTGGTAAGAGGAAGTTTAATCTGCCTGGTGAGACCCAGTTAAACTTTTCACTGTTGTATAAATCTACTCAGTGATTTGTAATTAATGTATTCAATGAAGAGTGATTGATTCTACATGATGTTCAGGAACTGTTTAGTACCAAGGATGGAGAGAAGAAAGCCATATATGGTCTGCATGCTTCAGAAGCTCAAAACAGTAAGGGCAAACTGACCAAAAAGAAGACAGCTATAGGACACTGGTTTCTTACTGGCCGAATGCTGTTTGAAGTGGGTAGAAGGTTTTCTGGCAGAGTAAAGCAGGGGCCTTGTGGTGTATTCAAGAACGAACTTGAATGTTGTGTCCACATGATAACCCACAGTGCCTACGGATGTGGGTCTTTGCATATATAGTGAGAGAGCTTGAGATGCTATACAGGAGTCAGCATGGCTCCAAAATTTAATGTCTGCTGTCAGTATAAAAATATGGAGTAGAGATTAGACAAAAAGACACCTCTAGGAAGGGGGAGGCAGAGACTGCAGCTATGTAACCACAAGCTAGCAATGTCAGACATTCTTGGCTGAAGAAGCTAATGAGGGACACCCCGGTAGAACCCCCGTAGAAATCAGCCCTGCCTGACTACAGCTGGTTTTACACTAGAAGAGAATTAATTGCCATCTGTCACCACGATTCTAGGCTGCTACTTCAGACCTTTAATATCTGGTGACCTGAGATGGGAGAGATGCTCAGTGTGAGGGTGTGTCCCACGTCAGGGGACGTTTGGAGACCAAGCGAAATTTTTAAACAATTTCCCACTGTGGGGAACAATTCTCAGGAAAACGTGTATAATCACAAGCAGAAAATAAAGCTCCAAGTCCCTAGTCTATAGAAGGACAGGGGGCTGCTGCTGCTCCAGTTTTGTTCACAGAGGCAGCGATGGCGTCTGCACTGTGTGACCTACCTAGCCATGTGTCTAACTGTACTAACAGTCCAGGGAACCTGTGAGTCCTCCCACCTCCACTTCACCATGTCAGCCACGGGAGCGGGATGAGTGCAGCAGCTTGCTATAAGCCTGGCCATCTGCTCACATTGCTGCTTGGCCGGATCCACAGTCAATTTTCCTCAACACAGAAGTGAGGCAGATTCTGCTAAAACCCGAGTGTTGTGACGCCATTCTCCAGCCCAGGGTCTTCAGATGACTAGTCATTGCATTTAGTGTAATGAGCTGGCTCTTTCACGAGTGCATGCTAACTCATGCATGTATGCAAGGGACTTGGGTTGGTTTAGTGTCTCATTCCCTACCATCCCCTCCTATTTCTTCAACTATGGCCATTCTGATTCCCTAATTTGTCCCCTTTTATTTTCACTATTTATTTATTTAGTTACTTTCAGATTCCGTATGGAAGAGAAAAGGCAATACTTGTTTGCCTGCCTCAGTATGGTTTATTTCACTTAACAGACTGATCCCAATCCCACCCAGTTTCCTAACACAACACAGTTGAATTTTTCATTATAGATAAATGATTGTCTAAACCCATTTGTCTGTGGATGGGCGCCTAGGCTGATGATATGACCTGGCCATAGCCGTTGTGAACAGTGTAGGGTTAGCACGGCTATGCATATATCTCCTCAGAGCGCCGCCTTGGATTCTTTGGGTGTCTTCTTGGGAGCCGGATCCTGTGGTAGTTACTGCATTCCAAACACTAGTAGAACTAATGAATTCTGATGCTTTCTGATGCTGTCCTCATCATCAGACCCAGCCTGTGGCCACGACTCACTTGTCCTCGCTGTCTTCGGACACACTTACTATGGGACTTCCCACGATGTATCATTCCCTGTTCCTGAAAAGCCCACCACCCTGACGTCTGCATGGCAGTCTCTCCCTCCTCCTGCTCAGTGCTTTTGGAAGTCAATGTTCATCTTTTCATGCTCACCCTCAACACACGGCTCTGCCGCCTCTCCCTTCACTCTGCTTTGCTGTTACTTCTGGTAGCTGCGCTCATCTGAGTTTTTTTTTTTTGTTTTTTTTTTCGAGACAGGGTTTCTCTGTGGTTTTGGAGCCTGTCCTGGAACTAGCTCTTGTAGACCAGGCTGGTCTCGAACTCACAGAGATCCGCCTGCCTCTGCCTCCCGAGTGCTGGGATTAAAGGCGTGCGCCACCACCGCCTGGCATTCATCTGAGTTTTGTGAGTTTTTTAACTTCATTTTTTCATTGTGCATATTTTGCCCACAGGAAGCAAAGTGTCTCTAGACCACGGCCATCACTCACTCTGTCCAGCTTTACATGGTCAGTGCTGATGGCAGTGCTTGCCAGTGCTATGACTTCAAAGACAGTTACTGAATGAGATGTCATTTGAGGACCAAGGCTATGTAGAAGGAAAGGAAACATTTAATGAGAATGGCCAGATCCATGCTTCCTTAAAAAAAAAAAAAACTAAATTAGTTATACATGTAATATTCCAGGAAACAGATTGCAATGGCCTACAGTGGGGTCTTGTAATAAACTCACATCTCTTACCCACCTCCACACACACAAAGAAATAGAAACTGGACTCCGTCCTTGATCAGTGTGGTATTTAAGGAGCAGCCAGATCCATTTTTTTTCCAGAATTTTGTTTTGTTTGTTTGGGTTTTTTTTTGTAGGTTAATTTCTCTTCTAAAATATTTTTCTTGCCCAAGTGTCTTTGTCCCTAATTCCTATCTTCCCCACAGCGAAGGGCATAGGACATAGTTCTTGAAACCTTACTGCTATCAGATAATTTCCTCAGGAATACTGAGCTATGCTCCTCCGCACTCTTTGTAGGTGCTGGCCGGACTCTGTGATGTCGGTCTGGACTCTTTCCCTGTCCCCGGGATATTTTGTTGCCACATTTGCTGGAATCTCAGCGCATCCATCAGTTACAGCGTGTTCTGTGCAGCACAGACATAAAAGCAGAGTTAATAATGGTTATAGTCCCACTGACACTTGATAATTGTGTACACATGTATGAGGTGTTTTGTTCATATGTATATCATGTAATGGTCAAACCAGGATCTTTAGCATGTCTTTTGCCTTAGACCTTCATCATTTTCATGTGACCACCACCCTTGGAGCCATGTTCAGACAGTCCATCACGGACCACGCTCACCTACTTTGCAGCGTAGCGCAGGAGCTTTTCCTCCCAACTGTAATGGGCTCCGTACCATTTCTTCCTCAATTCCCATGCACTTCCTGTCCCTAGCCGCAGATAATCACATTTGATTCCTTCTAGATCAGGTTCAGTCAGCCTGCACATAGAGATGCTATCATGTCATATTGTCTTCCTGCTCCTGGATGGTTGCATCCAGTAGAATAATCTCCGGGACCATCCATGTTGCTGTAAGTTATAGGATTTCATTCTTTTAATGGCTGAGTAATAATTCACTGAGTAAATATGCCTGTGTTTTCTTTGTTCATTGAATTGATGAGTATTTATCTTGAGTCTGTGTCTTGGACATAGCAAATAATGCTGCAGTAATTGTAAATGATGCCATAGGTGTCTCTTTGACCTACAGATTTTATTTCCCAGTAGGATTGGTACATCAGACATTAGTTCTGTTTTTACTGTTTTGAATGATTTGCCAACATGTTTCCCACAACACTGCGCTAACTTACTTCTTCATAAGCAGCGGGTTGAGGAAGGGGTCTAAAAGCTCTCTCTCTCAACACAGATTTTCCTCCACTGAGAGCTGAGTTGTGAGGAGCTTTCCCACCGAGCAGAAAGTCGGCCATTAGGAAAACATCCTGATAGTGCCCACAGGAAATAAACACACAAGCGTTTTTCTCTGTCTCTCCACGGGCAGTGCCATATGGGCTAAAGAAATGTATAAAAAGCGAGCTTAGCATTTGTAAGGAACTGGGCCTGGCTGGATGAGGCTATAGGAAGCCCTTTGTAGAGAATAAAAAGGACCAGTGTGAGGGAGAAGGATGCATCTGTCCTGTTCTACTACCTTGGCATTTATTTCATTGTTTCACCTCCAGAACAGCTTAGAAGTGAGTGGAGGTCTTCATTTACCAATTGGGGAAACTGAGGCTCAAAGAAAGTCACTACTCTGCGGAAGGTCGCATGACTCCTGGATCAGATTAAGGATTGCTTCATTCTGTGGACTGTGTTCTTTCACTCCCTCTCTGCGTTCTATAAATTAGAAGTACGTTGTGAGGGATTTGAGCTTAAACCTTTCAAAAATAACATTAGCACAAGAATGAAGGCAGCCCGTGCTATAGATGAGAAACAGCTCAGCTTCTAGGAGGACCAATAACCAGGCACGGATGCAGCTTAAGCCTGGTGATTGTGAGTGGCGTGAGTGCGGGTGTTAATCAGAAATGCCCCTAGGAGGACCCCGAGTTTGACCTTGAAGGCTGTTGAAAAAAGAACAAATATATTTTCAGTGTCTGCAATAAGTAGACTTCTTTATATTTCATGAATTACTTCATAATTATTCATTCCAACTTTGAATTCCTGGGAAAAAAATTCTGAAGCATGGGATTGAAATAAAAATATGTTTTCTCACAAAATATAAATGATAGCCTGACACCCCTGTAAGTTGAGGCTTCCTTTACTTTGATTTTTCCCACAGCAGTGTGTCTCCCCAAAGAGATTTCCATGTGTGTATAAATGTGTAACTAATAATAATGGTTTTCCCAACAGTAATTAATACCTCTGAACACCTGAAAGTGAACACATTACTTTGGGTACCGTTAGTCCTCGGAACAGCTGGAGGAAGAAGGCCCCGATTTTCTTTACTTTCCATTTCCTTCTGAGAGACGCAGTGCTATAGAAGACCCACCAACCCCACTTCACAAGGGTACAGAAGCAGCCTGTTAGGGGGATGTTTACTAGAAGTTGTGTTCTCTGTAGATTGGATGTGGGGGCTGAACTAAGGAATGTCATGATGGGGAAGGGATTTTTTTTTCCTTTTCCCTTCCCTCTGTCTTTCTCCTCTACTCTCACTTTAATATCTAAAATCAATTGTCTCCCACTGGTCAAAGCTGCCGTCTCATAATCACGGGCTATCACGTGCATGGCCAGGATCCTGTAATCTCAAATTCTTACTCTCGGCCTCATGATTAGGTTTTTCTCAGGCAGACCGTCTCATTTTGCTCTCTCCAGCTTCCCCGTCTACAGAATGAAGACACTACTTTTTACTTAAAAAAAAAAAAAATTGTATTGGGAGCTGATCTTGAAACATGAACAAAATCTGCGGAGTTGTTCAGGAAATACAAAGAGAAAATGGGAATAGGAAAAGCCCACTTAAGACCTCTGGTCCACCCAAATTACTATTTCATTCTAGATATTAGTATCAAATTCCATGCAGTTATATAAAATTGCAGAAAATCTTTTACCCAGGACACTTTGCTGGGGTTTATTTCTTTGCAGGTCTCCGACTGTCACCTGCGTGGCTACTATGAGTGCCGCTCAAATGCAGGGCAGGAAGAGCCCCCTCCCCCACCTGCTCACCCTGGCTCTGTCTTCACTGCTTGCCATTGGGTGAGCCTTCCAGCTTGCCGTTTCTTAGTGTTCCCGTGAGCTCTCACCATCCAAGTTTATTTTGCATTTATAAAGTTTGTTGCCGATAGATCATTTGTTCTTACTTTAGTTATTGGTCATACAAAGTTTGGAGTTAATTTTTTTAAATTGCAGTACTGGGTATTAAACCCCAGGTGTTGCGCATGCTAGACCAGTGCTCTATCACTGAGCTACAGCCCCAGCTCTTGACTTAATTTCTTGCATTTTGATTTTGAGACATGGACATCAGTTGATTTTATTACCCATTTCACGTTTTGTCCCAATGTCTCACCAATTTCTTTGCTATTGAATTCAGAGCTGAGGGATCTCCTAACCATTGAATGGATACACACACCCCGTTTTGGAAAGCAGGATGCAATAACCTTTGCACATGGCTAGATAATGCGGTATTAGTCAACCTAGAGAAAGGGGCTGCTGTCCTTCAGAAGATTTAACATCACTTGAGAGCTTAAGATGTGTGGTCACGCCGCCAAGGACTTTACCTATTCTGTCTCTTTAAGTCCCAGTGTTCCCAGTCAGCTGCAGCTCCTTTTCCTGGTTAAAGTTAATGATTAGACAATTTGTCAAGAGGACATAAGAGAGGGTCAAGACCGGAAGACCTCTGTTTTCAGAGTCATCATACTCACAAGCACCGATTGTGTCCCAGGCTGTAAAGAGAAAGTTCCCAGGTATCTGGGGTATTTGGACAGTATACCTGATCCATCTCAGGTTAGGGCTGGATATGCCTCACCTTTTCAAACCTCTTCTCTTGTAGGGGGTATGAACCTGGGGTCGTGCTCATACTGGGCAAGCACAATGAGTTTGCTCTCCAGTTCCCTTCTACATTTTGCTTAGCAACAAGGTCTCACTAAGTCACCTGGGTTGGTCTTTGCGATGGTTTGCAAGAAAATGGCCCTCATAGGTTCAGGGGAGTGGCACCATCAGGAGGTGTTGCCTTGTTGGAGTAGGGGGCGCTTCTTTTTGGAGGACTTGCATCACTAGGCTTTGAGATCTCAAATGCTCAAGCCAGGTCTAGTGTGACATTCACTTCTTGCTGCCTGCCCATCCAGATGTAGAACTCTTAGCTCCTCCAGCACCATGTCTGTGTGGACGTCACCTTGAAAATAATGGATGAAACTTCTGAAACTGTGAACCAGCCCCCAATTAGATGTTTTCCTTTATAAGAGTTACCATGGACATGGTGTCTCTTCACAGCGATGAAACTCTAGCAGAGACAGCCTTGAGCTCAGTCTGTGCCTCAAGAATATGTGTCCCTACTGCCTCACTGTCCCGTGTAGCTGGCATTGCAAGCCTGGGCCTCCAGGCCCATCTGCTCTTTCTTTCATATGATCATCTGTCTGTACAGTTGGGAGAATTTTAAACCCATGAAACTGTTCAAATGTAGTTTTTTCCCCCCTGTTCTCTCTTAGGGAAAAGCCAGCACCCAAATTCTTCATTAAATTGGAATGGTGGAATGGCAATAGGCATCTTAAACCCTTTCTTTGTAACCATGGACACCTTGTGAGGAAGACAAGCAGAAGTCAATTACTTTGGATGATCTATGCTTCTGCAAGGGATTAAAGAGATTGGATGAAGCACAATTAATAAAAACTCAGGGCATTTCTTACCATTTTATCCTGGTGCAGTGTTAATAAAGCATAGTCTCAAAACCATCTAATGGACAGAGCCACGGAAGCACGGCTGAGAAACAGATGGATTTTCAAGACAAGGGTGATGGCTGGTTCACAGGCTCTGAGGTCCTTGCTCGCCTTGCCGCTCCCTACTTTCTTGTTCACCATTGAGTCTCTCACCTCGTTTCTTCTCTTCAGGACCTTCCTTCATGAAAAGCCTTGACCAGAAAGGTCCCATTTCCTGAACCTTCCTGACTCTTCCAGGCCTGACTGAGATGGCAGCTCTGTTGGGAATCTTTTCTCCAGTCCACTTGGCATAATTAATCATGGTGTCCTTGTGTCCCCCAACTGTTCTCACTACTACCATAGGTTTCTATCTCCTTTTATGATGTCACTGTCTGCTGCTATCGGGTGGGCGTCTCTGGAAAGGGGCAATGCTCCTGACTAGGAGTAGATACGCAGTACCTAGTTTATTGTCTGCACACTGGAGGCTGCAGGGCCCTCATGGACATAGTCTGGAGATGTGAGAACTCTCCCCTCCAAATCTAGGATGCCACTCAGTAGAACTATGACCCCTGAACCCTTGCTTAGGTCCAAGCCAGCATTTTCATCTGAGAAGTGTCTGCCATGGCTGGGTGCACCATATGCTGTAATCAGGAAATGGAATCCTGCACACAAGGCCTTACTACAGTGTCTGTCATATAACAAACTTCCTAAGAACAACATTTTGTATTGAAGAGGAAGGTAGATGCTTCTGTGGAGCTCTTGCTATTAAAATTGATCTTGTTGAAGGTGATTTGCTTTTCTTTCAAAAATACTGTATGTGAGGCCGGAGCTGGAGAGATGGCCTAGCCATTAAGAGCACACATTGCTCTTTTTCAGACCCGAGTTTTGTTCTCAGCACCCACATTGGATGGCTCACGGTAGCTCCAGCTCCAGCAGAACTGATGGCCTCTCTTGGCGCCTCCAGCCAACTATACTCATATGCACACACCACATAGAAACATACACACATAATTAAAAGGACCAGAAATCTCCTTAAAAGTATGATGTTTTAAGTTTTATTTGTGTATTACTTTATTCTTTATTTCATATATGTAGATAATTGATTTTAGTCATTTTAATTCCCCGTTTCCCTGTCTCTCCTCCCTCATCGCTCATCCACTGAAACTCACATGTTTGCCAAGTTGCCCTCCTAATTCCATGTTGGTTTCATGCCTGTGACCTGACCCACTGCTCGTGCAGGGCGGACTGACTGCATGAGCATGTGTGGACCGTGGGAGCCTGCCAACCTTTAGAGACACACCCTCCCCACAGTCGCCAGGAACTGTCACTTGATGGCGACTTTTAAAGTGGATAATTAATAAAATAAACAGTACACATTGACTTCAAGACTCAAATGGCAGCGAGCGGGAGCTGAAGACATTTGCAGGTTTCGTGTATCATAGTTGGTGTTCTGAATGATTTTTATCTAATTTATCTCCATGTTTTTAATTTGTTTGATGGGATGGTCGAGGAGAGAAAAATGGAAGACACAGAGGCTGGATAAAAATAATAAGACTTTCTCAAGGTCCAAATCAGGAGCAGAAGGAGAGAGAGCACGAGCATGGAACTCAGGACCACGAGGGGTGCACCCACACACTGAGACAATGGGGATGTTCTATTGGGAACTCACCAAGGCCAGCTGGCCTGGGTCTGGAAAAGCCTGGGATAAATCCGGACTCTCTGAACATAGCGGACAATGAGGACTACTGAGAACTCAAGAACAATGGCAATGGGTTTCTGATCCTACTGCACGCACTGGCTTTGTGGGAGCCTAGGCAGTTTGGATGCTCAACTTACTAGACCTGGATGGAGGTGGGGGTTCCTTGGACTTCCCACAGGACAGGGAACCCTGATTGCTTTTCGGGCTGGGGGGAGACTTAATTGGGGGAGGGGGAGGGAAATGGGAGGCGGTGGCGGGGAAGAGACAGAAATCTTTAATAAATAAATAAATAAATTAATAAAAAAAATTTAAAAAAATAAAATAAAATAAATAAATACAAATGTATAAAAAAATAATAATAAGACTTTGGTGCCAGAGTTATTTAATAAATATATATATAATATATATTACACAATATACATATATATATATATATATACATATATATATATATATATCGAGTAACTTGAAGTAAAAGTTTTTCCATCTCATGATTACTGACATTTCAGGCTGAGCCATTCTTCCTTGTACAGGGCTGCCCTGTGCCTTGTATGGTGAGTGGTGACATCCCAGGACACAGTAGAATACTGTCCCTACCCCACCTTAACAACCCAAAGTACTTGCAGGGTTCTTTGACAAATCACATATTCTGAAAAAGACCAAGAACTAAGCAAAAATGAAACATGCCATTCCCTTCATTGTTGGCAGAACTGCGTTGGATAATGGGAGTTTATGGCTGAGATTTATGTCTGATATCAAGAGCAAAGTGAAGCTGATGTGATGCTCAGCCCACCAGCACCCCGGAGAGGAGTGGACATGGTACTGTGCAGGTGGCCTGGATTATTTCAGCTCACCCCACTTCAAGCTTTTGATACATACCATGGAAGCCGACTTTTGTTTATTATCAATTAACTAATAGTGTGTAACAGTGTAACCGATACCTTGCAAATGTCCCAGATTAGCCTAGGGATGGTGGCTTTGCCCTCCTATAGTAATTAGGTGCTTCTATCTACTTCTTTCATCAGACAAATGTCATCCTTACGTGTGTCTTTTCCCCCAGGCTGGACCAAGAGAAACAGGTAGAGGGGTCAGAAACCAACCCAAGGAAGGATGCTCACTTGCCAGGGCATTAGGATGATCTAGGAGCTAAGAAGTGTATGCCAGTAAAACTTGAAGAGGACCAGGAGACGTGTTCGATGTGTGCGGGGCTATTACTTTTTATTAGTGTCTGCCGTGGTTATTGGATGTAACACCTGGTTCCCGTGAGCAGCTCTGTTGATCTCACGTGCCAAAATTGTTTTCAGCACAAGCATGCGTTCTTTCTGTAGATTAAATCTCACCCAGAGGTTTCTGATTTTGTTTTCCTTGCAAATATAAAGAGCTCTCTCAAAATCAGACGCATGCCGTCTTAGAGTTGATCTGATCAGGCACCCCCTTCAGGGCAGTAAGTTAATAACGAATGCACCAAAATAACAGATCGAAGCCTGTAACCTTGTTGTCTTTCTTTAATCTGTCTATGTCTTGCTTCTGATTCTGGATAGTGGTTGACAAATAAGTGGCTTATTAAATCCCAAACCCATGTCACTGAATTTCTCGGAGTTTGTCAGGGAGTTAAGACCCCAGGTCTGTGACTCTTCATGGTTCCCTGAGGTCACTGAGTCGGGAAAGATTGGAGCTCCGGCTCTGTCTTGACTGCACAGGGATCTTTCTTGGCTTACTCAGCACTGCATTGCTAGAGTCTTGAAAAGAAAGTGGCTCAAAATATCACTGTTGTCTGGCCCAGGAGAATCCTGATGATAAAATCAGGACTAACCTTTGGGTGTGAGGGCATCACGTTCTCCATTCATTGTGCTGAGTGGTTGAAATTAGTGGTTCAACAGGCAACGTCACTACTAGCTACCAGTGCCTTGTGATTGAAGTACAAAGAGTTGAAATATTTTGCCAACGGTTACACAGATCTTAAGTCTAAGGTAGGATGACCATAGACTGCCTCTGTCTGCCACCAGCTGCAACATTCAGAAAAGTAGGCTCTGCCCCTTGCCTGGGCAGCACAATAGCATCAATCCTGTTGGCGGAGGGCTGGGGGAGTTGATCCCAAAGTTGTGTGCATGAGAGAGCTGCTCCCATTGTTCATCTGTCTCGGGTGGCAAGTGCAGGGGAGAGATACCCCCCCCACACACACACACCCATCAGTGCCTGAGTCAGACGGGAAAGCTAGCCCTGAAGTCATAGAGCAGGAGAGCTGTCCGTGACCCTCATCAGCTGTAACATTCCGTAGAATGGCACCTATGCCACGCCTGGACAACCCAGTAGAGCTGACCTTGTAGGTGTGGAAGAACTGACCTAGGACATGGCAGCAGGAGAACTAGCTCCGCCCCCTGCTCATTGCTGCAGGGGTGAACTAGCCAGGGAAATGTAGAAGAGCTCACCCTGGTGGTGAGGACGGGGAGAGCTGGAGGGCTGACCAACCCTGTGACTACCCAGGCCTAGTCCTTCAGACCCAAAGCTGCAGGATCTCCACCAGGACATCCCAAAGGAGTCCCAGTGCGGGCCCAGCATGGATAGTGCAGCAGAAACCAGAGACCTCAAACCAGCAATGACTCTTTGACATGAATACTTACAAGTAAAGATATATGGATAAAGGGGGGAAAGCCTATCAGGACGTCAGTAATCACCCACCATGTTTAAACTAGAACACAACAGTTTCTTTTTGACATTTTATAAATTACAGCAAGAAAATTTGTGTTGATCTTGATTCTTTTTTAAAGAAATTCTTTTTTAAAGAAAATTTGTGTTGATCTTGATTCTTTTTTAAAGAAAAAAACTAAGTCTTTCTTTACTTAGTTTTGTCTTAGTTACTTTCCCATTTTTATCTAATGATGAAGAGAGAAATTATTTTCTTCCTTATTCTAGATAAATTCCATTTAAAATTGCTATTTGCCTAGATCTATGAGAGGTGTAAGCAGACATAAACAAAATATAAGGATTACCAAGTAGGGGGATGGATTGAGTAATTAAGTAAACTTGTTATTATGTTATCCAGTTATATTTTGTGCTTGAATTTTAATCAACTTTCTTAAATATTTTTGAACTATTTAAGAAAGAATACACCTGCTTTTCTGAGCCTGGGATTGTAGGTGAACTTCCACTGTCACAAATGAAAGGAGGCGGGGTTGTAGGTAAACGTGTTTGCTTGAGCCAGTGCCAATGTGCTTGTGGTTTCTGAACCTCATTTTGAGCATTTTATATCAAAATAATAACAACTATAAGATACTTCCATGTTGGTATCAATAAAACATGTTGGTAGATCTTCTTGTAGAATTGGCTTGTTTTCAAGGTCTTTCAAATTTTTAATATTTTATTCTATGTATAGGAGTGATTTCTTTGCGTGTGTGTCTGTGCACCATGTGTATGTAGTACATGCAGAGGACAGAAGTGGGTGCCAGCTTCCCCCGGTTGTGAGCAACTATGTGTGCTGGAAGCTGCACTTGGATCTCCTGGGAATGCAGAGCCATCTCTGCAGCTCCCAGGAAGGTTTTTAATGTCTTGTCCCCAGTCTGTACTTCATGGTCACCATGGGGCTGTTACCAATTGTCTTTACACAGCAGAACACAGAGCATGGTGTATGTAAAGTTCTTTACAATGCAAACTCACTTCACCATCATCATGGAGCCTGTTACACATGACGTAACCGTGGAGCCCGCAGAGTCACCAATGTCTCACAAGTTCTCACAGTATTGCTTTTATATAGGAGCCCAGTAAGTCTTTTCACACGGTCTTCAGGGCCCCGTTGACATGTATGGAAACCGTTGACTTGTCTCCGTACAGTATGGAAAGTCACGCTGAACTTTCTCCTTCCAGCCCTGCGGTCTTCCGCCGTCCCCTGATGTCCCCTCTCATCTGCTGCCCTCTGCCACTCTCACTTGGCCGAAACACTTAGTTACATTACCGTGATGCAAGGCATGCTTCAGATATCTCACGGAAAATGCCACACACAAGAGCGCAAAATCACGGTGGGATTTCTCAAGATGCACGTATGTTTCTTGGTGAACACGCCAAAGGGGACTTTGCCTAGACTTCTTCCGCTGTTGCTGTTGTTTTTGTGCCAGAATGCCAGTGTGCTGGGAGGAGGAAGTAGTCCTCCAATTCCAAGGTCTGCAGTCTCCTCCAGCACAGAGAGCAAGTTACAATTAATTGCTGAATCTGTAGAATATGAGTTTCCCCGAGAGATAGTAAATGATGTGGAAAACCGGCAACACTGTGATAAGTTCTACGCCTTTGGTTCGCAGCATTCCAAACACACCCTGTGGCTTTTTATAGCTAGACTCATATTAATTATGTGAGGATGGCAACAGACAGCCAGGACATTTTTTTCCAGGGTGACATTTTCTTACTGCAATTAAAATTTAAAACTGTTGCTCACCCAGTTCTCATATGAATACAAGGAACTCAGCCTTAATGATTTCAATCAGCTTCACTAATAGCGAATTCCAATGGCTTCATTCGTCAGCAACTTGCATGTTTTGTTAGAACACTTTTCGGTGGGTTATCCTGAATGGGAGTGATGCAGAATTACCGGCATAGGAGCTTTCCTAGCAGAGCAACCTGCAAAATGGAGAATAAGCTATCGAGCTAGTATCTTCAGTAACCGCTGTGGGGTGGATCCTGAGATTATAGGGCACGGTGAGGAGCCAACAACAGCTTAGCTAGTGTCCTTGAGGGTCTGATGCTGGGGTGGTTGGGAAGGGGGTTGGTAGCTGTGTATAAAGGAACAGTTGTGAGTGCTGCCTTGCTGTGGGTGTGTAACAGGGAACCCCCTCAGCTGGAAAGCCCTAGGGGTGGAGTCTGAGTTTTATTTCTATTTCTGTGAGAAAACCCCCTGACAAAAAACAATGTAAATTGGGAAAGGACTCGCGATCCCAAGTCAGACTTCATTACGTTCAAAAGTCAAGGCAAGGAGCTTAAAAAAGCTTTTCCCATCTACAGAAGAATAGAGAGAGATTAAATTCATGGGCCCTTGCCTGCTTGCTTGGGCTCAGCTAGCTTTCTCTTCTGTTGTACTCTTCAGGATCCCCTACTTTGGGGATGCTGCCGCCGATAGTGTTCTGGATCACTTCATATCAATTAATCTAATACCCTGAAGACAAGCCTGTAGGGTCACCTGCTATGAAAGATTCTTCATTAGTTTTCTCTTCATAAGCGAGTCTATGTTGTATCACATTGACAGTCAATATTAAGGAGCTCAGGTGGGGTGGGATAGCCTTATAGATTTAGCATATGTGGAAGTTAAGGCCACACCCTTTCAAGGGGCATTTCACATTCAGATACCTTCCCTTAAAGGTAATTTTTTTGAGAGGGGGCTAAATACTTTAGCTGTGAGGATGGTGTATTATTTATGGGAGGCAAAATACTGGAGCCAACATAAATATTCCAGAGTAAAAAATTCATTATATTTATTGCTTTATAAAAAGTGTTATCAAGTGCCAAATTTTTTGAATAATTAAAATATATATTGTCATGAAAGACAGTATAAATGATATTTATTGGGAAAAATAATTTCTAAGGCAATGAGAATTGAAAAGTCTTTGCCCACAACCCCACCTTTCCCTTTTGACCTATTCATCTCAGGTGATTTCAGATAAATCAATAAAGGTGGCGGCAGAAACCTCTGTCGGTACCAGCTCTCATTTAGCGCACGCCAAGCCCAAATGTAACACCTTCCGTCTATTATTTCAACTGATTTGACATAAAGCCGTGGGAAACGTATTGCTATATTTATTTGTTCACGTGTATGGAAAACTCTGAATATGTCCGTGCCGAGGTGAGTTCCCCGGGGCAGCGTGTGTAAGGAATCGTTTGTGAGCACCAGCCTACGTTACCTAAACAAGTCTCTGTTTCCATCACAGCCTTCTGCGAGGAGGGCTGCAGATACGGCGGTACCTGCGTGGCTCCTAACAAGTGCGTCTGTCCTTCCGGATTCACAGGAAACCACTGCGAGAAAGGTAAGGTCACTCTGACATGCTTCTCAGGTGTGTGGGTGGGTGGGAAGGCAACTCAGAGCGAGTGAGTGGCAGCCATCTCCCTCGGAGGTCTGTGGGAGACGACAACGCTTTGTGTTTTGATGGTGGGCTTAGCGTTTGCAAAGCTGGTCTCTTTTGACGACCCGAGAACATAATGGCCTTCATCTTTCTAAATATGGGGTCTCACCTCCCTCCATCCAGTGCATCTAGCTTAGCAAGGTCAGGTCTTTTCTCTGCTGCAATTTTCTCTGTGTGTTTTTATTTGGGGCTAATTAGAGATAAGGCACTGACCTGCCCTACTCGTCATCAGACCGGTAGTGGTTCCCAAGCTGCTGGAGCGATAGCAATCTGCTCTGTCCATGGAGATAATTGCAGCAGCAGGGTTATGGGTGTGCTTGGGATTTTAGCCCATTATTGGTTTATCGGGGATATTATCATTTATGAACTCAATAATATAAGGCAGTTAATATCAGTATGCTTCCTCTATATGCACCTTTCTGTTTGCACTAAATGTGCCATTTACACGTGGTACTGTTTCGTGAAGCCTAGGCCACCTGGTGATTGGGAATGCCCTACCTGTGCACATGAGAGATTGGCAGTTTGCGCTCATGCATGCAAACCTGTTAGCGAGGGTGTCAGAGTACACACAAGTAAACACTGAGGTTTCGTTTACCATGCTTTTGCTGAGCTGCGCTCACGCATTGTGCTTCCCTCAGTCTGGGTATCACGCCTGACACCTCTCTAGTCACAGGTAGGGTAGATGAGCTTGATGCTGTAAGTAGTCTCGTTAGTCAGAGAGGAGCAAATGTCCTTGCCTGGTGCTGGAATTAAGAAAAGATATTCTTTCATTTTCTTGTTCTTAAAAAGCTTCTGAATTTATATCATGGAATTTTAAAATGTGGCCATTTGCTGGCTATGGTGGCACACATGTTTAATTCCTGTACCGGGGCCAGAGGTAGATAGATCTCTGTGAGTTGGACGCCAACCTGGCTTACATAGAGACCTGCAGTCCATCCAGTGATATACAGTAAAACTCTGTCTCAGAGAAACAAACAGAAATAATTACTTTCCTCCACGCTGTCCAATGTGTTACCTTTCACTGTCTATTTTGGACATTTGTGTATTAACCATTTGAAAATACGTCCATATTTAACTCCATTAGATATTCAGTAAGGAAATCAGTTGTTTCCACAGATTGTGATCTTGTCAGAAAAACCAAATAATTTTTGTTAAATAATATTAATTAACCAGCTTGTCTTGGTTTCAAGTGCCAGATTGTCCAAGCGTCACGAGAGACTTGCCTTGGGGAGCTTAAGAATTATTGTTCAACGCAAGGGAACTTAAGGGTAGCAGCTCTAGCAATACATTTGATTTTAATTAGCTTTTTAAAGGAAAAAAAAGGAATGAAAAGATTCTTATGTTTTATCTAGAACCTCTCTGTATCCTTAAACAGAATCTATGGGCGCTAGCAGGGCACAAAATAGTGGTGTTCATCACGGAACTTACGAATATCACTACTAATGGAGGGCCCATCTCCACACACTAATTATGTGTTACTCTTTTCCAGTGGGTGTTTTCATATTTTAGAAAAAAACATTAAAGGGATGTGTAAAGTTTTTTTCTTTTTTTTTCTTCACAGAGTCTTGTTATATAAGCTTCACTGGTCTAGAACTCACAATGTAGACCAGGCTGGCCTTGAACTCACAGTGATCCACTTGCTTCTGCCTTCTGATTGCTTGAATTAAAGGTGATTGCTACCTTGCCCAGCATGACATACATATTTTTATTCCCATTTATTTAGATGATAATTTAAAACTGATCTGGGGTCAATAACTTTTGCCTTAGCCCAAACTAGAAGAAATTTTCACTTTGCTTCATCCTATAGCCTGTGCTTCTCAAGGGCCAATGAGTGGTACTCTTGTTAAAATAGAGATAGTTTGTCTAGGATACAGCATTAAGGAGATGTGGACATAGAAAGGACAGGAAAACCTATAAATTATAGGATGCTGCAGGCTGCTGCAGTCATGAGCATACTGAGGCTGTGGTTACCTGCTCCAGCCTTGTGCACATACGACCACAGACAAGATTAGGGTGGTGATAGTTGGGAGGAGGCAGTGTGAACAGGGGAAGACATGGGAATGAGAGAAGGCAATGAAGAGCAAGCGTGATCGCAATGCATTCACTGACAAGGACGAACTTGCTAGGAAGAAGCTAAAAGTATTATTTCCCCAGACGAAGGGAATTGGAAGATGAGGAATGGTTCCACAAATCTGCATTTTCACTGAATAGCTCTGGGTGCTACAGTATTTAATCATAATATTGACAGCATCTATTAAGATTGCCAACCTGAGGGGGCATTGCTACACAGTAGGGCCAAAGGCCCGTGGCTGCCCAGGGAAGTGACTGTGGATTCTCTTGCCACATCGATCTCTCCTTTGTCCCGTTTTCCTCTCAGTGAGTGTTTGAGGCACTCTTCTTCTTCGGCCTTTAATGTGCAGTACAACCAAGCATAGGTCCAGAGGGCAACAGAGTCCAGAAGCAGAAAGGAAACGTTTCTAGGCAAGTCCTTGCCCTCTAGATAAAAAGTTACAATCAGCAACTGCACATGCTTGAATTCTTACAACACCTCACATGAATACCTACTGATGTAAGAATCTTCTGTGTGGTGCTTCAAACACATTCATCTGTTTAATACTGGCCAGTGTTCTACGGGATTCTTCATAGAAAGGATCAAAGACATTTTCCCAAACAGTTGTGCACAAGGGATCTAGGTGAGTTGTATGGTGACCACTGCAAGTCTGTGTCCTGTCTGGGCTGAACTGCTGTATGGTGTTGACCATTAGCTTATGAGTATCAAGTCTATTGGCTGATGGGGGAGTGATATATATCAATCTGTTGATTTCATTGGTTAAGCAATAAAGAAACTGCTTGGCCCTCATAGGTTAAAACATAGGTGGGAGGAATAAACAGAACAGAATGCTGGGAGAAAGAAGCTGAGTCAGTGAGTCGCCAAGATTCTCCCACTCCAGACAGACGCAGGTTAAGATCTTTCCTGGTAAGCCAGCTCGTGGGCTACACAGATTATAAGAAATGGGCTAGTCCAGATGCGAGAGTTAGCCGAGAAAAGGCTAGATATAATGGGCCAAGCGGTGTTTAAAAGAATACAGTTTCCATGTAATTATTTTGGGGCATAAGCTAGAGCTAGCCATGTGGGTGGCCGGGTGCCGGGAACGCAGCCCAGCTGCTCATATTTCAACAATTGGCCACTGAAAAGTCCTGCTTTTTTGAGAGCCTGTGGCAACATGCAGGTACGCTGTGAGTGCCTGTGGCTCAATTACCCTAAATCTCCTGTTTGCTCTGTTGTAAGACTAAATGGCCTGATTTGAGCCACTTACACAGGTTCCCCTGGCTCCTCTACTTCCTCTACTTCAGTGCTTATGATATTTAGCTTTTCAAAATTCAAGGGCACTTACTTAGGTGGTTGAAGTTGTTCTTTTAAATAAAATGATGTCTGTAGTGGACTGAAATCACAGACCCGGCTTCTGTTTAATACAAAGATCAACAACTGTGCACTTGTTTCTGTTGATGTGGGTGTGTTAAGCTTTCGGTTTCCATAGCCTCTCACGGTAGACAAGCATTGTTCTTGTTGATTCCTGGACATTCCGTGTCAGTTTTAAATTCACCCTTTGGGTGCATCTTCTCCGTGCCTTTAGCATGATCTAGGTTCCTGTTAAGAGGGAGATTATATCGAATGAGAGCATGGTAGTATGAGGTTCTGCTCTTCTGCTAAATGAACATATTATTAAGCTGCTCCCAGATGTCTTCGCTTTAGCCCCATCAGAGGTGTTTCTTTCGGCATTGGTGAACACGCTCACAGAAAGCAGCACATGTGGTAGTTGGTTCTTAAAACTGGGGTCTGTGAGTAGTCAACATACTGAGAACAAGAGACCGTGGAGGAGCAGCTCTAACTAGGACAGCTACGCTACCCTTTTCCCACACAACCATGGGTTCCCTTGGAAGCTGCCACAGGGAGCAAGCGCCTGTAGCAGAATGGCATTTCCGGACATCACAGCCCAGTTATGTAGACTCACAGCAATGGTGTGCACAAGACTTAAACAGGATCAAGTCAGCCAGAAGCCCAGCGTAGATGGGGGTGGGCATTTGTGAAGTCCCACCCCCTTGTTGAGGAGCCATTGGGAATTGGCGGCAGTAGGGGTGGAGAGGATAGAAAGGTATTGGTTTTCTTCATAAATGTAGGGCCTGAAAATCTCTCCATGGGTCAGTAGATGACCCCCAGGACCATAGAGGCAACATTAAATAGATGGAGATTTGTTTTGGATTAAGATCACGTGAAGTTGTTAGGGCTTTCGTGTGGACCTTGGATCTTAAGGAGTTTCCCACTTGGATCCTTGAAAGGACAATCCTTTGGAAGTTCTCTGCCCCTTAAGGGCTTGGTGCCCTGCCAAACTGACAGGTGATTGGGATGGTTTTCAAAGCAGAAACCTGACCCTCACCCCAAGCTTAGCTCAAGTGCAGGGGCCTGCATTCCAGGTTTTAATTTCCCTTTGTTCTATCATGTGTTGGGACGGGTTCAGAACCAGCTGTCAGCTGGTACCAGCTGCAAAGTACCCTGTCACCTGAAGGATGCTCCTGGGTGTTCTTGAAGTTTCCTCCCCTTAACCCCATCCCGAGTGAGTTTAGGAGGGAAGTTCTCTTTCTGAGAGTGAGATTTTTCGCAAATAGCCTTCCTCTAAGGAAGTTCTCCACCCCATCCCACCCCACATTCCTTGCCCCGGCATCATGAGTGCCTCCAGCTGGATTTTGGGGCTTGGGTTCAGAGAGCCAGAAGGTAGGGGCTGATTAACACAGCCTGAGCAGGTGACTTGTGTTGTAAATGCGACTTGGAACTCAACTTTGTTATCTGAAAGTTCTTAAAACTATTATTATGTACAGAATACTAACATGGAAAAAATCCAAATTAGTATATTATTATAATGACATTAAATGAATTTTGATAACTAAATAAGGTCGCGTCAACAACACTCCATAGATCCTAACTAGGCAGCGCTTGCCTTAAACAGAGTGGGTTGTGATGAGGATGAGGATGGAGGATGCCATTGGGAGATTAGAAGAAGTTGGCCTGTTTCTGTGAGCAGTGCCAGCGTTCATATCTGTAAAGCTGTTAGCGCCTTTGCTGTTCAGAAAGGAGCCAATCATTTTAACAGATTGACATTCATCATAAAATAAATGAAGGCTATTAGGAATTACCCTGTCTAGGCTGCAATGCGGAAAATAATAGCTGTTTAGGTGGCAGACAGCTCTTGCCTCCCACCAGGCAAGCCCACGCTACTGAACTGTGAAAGTCAAGAGTTTGCTTCAGAGTCTCATTTTTAAGCCTGTGTTCTGGAAAATGCAAACACCGCTGTAACGTGAAGGGTACTGGCTAAACAGAAAGCGAGGCAGCTTCCTGTGACCCCGTGACCAACAGGAGCCCAGAATTACAAGCTTACCTCAGCACATGCTCATAATTCTTCTTGTCTAAGAATATGAACCGCACTATAGATCATGCGGGAAAAGACTAATTGAAGCCCCAAGCAGATCGAGAAGGAATGTAAGGCAGGACTTGCATCCCTTAATCCTAATCGTGTTTGTTGATCGGAAATGCAGCTATCTGAAAAGTGTCCATTTGGTCCAAAGTAGGATGGATCAAAGAACACGAACTGTGCCTTCCTCCTCCTTTAATGGTAAGTAGTTCCTGACGCTATGAGGTGATGAGGTTTTATCACAGTCTCTGCTTTAACAGAGACCTCAAAATTATCTATAGGCAACTGCAATTTTAACCAAGTAGATGGTGTCCATGAGGCGAGATCTGGAAGATTATTGTATTAGATGATACCTTGCTAAGAAAATCTTTCCTGTCCCCCAGTCCTTAAAAGATACATGTCCAATTCTACAGTGTGGTACCCGTGTGATTAGACCTCTGCCACTCTCTCTAGCTGTATCTCCTCCTCCTCTTAAGTCTCAGATTTTAGCTCATCTTAAGCTACTCCCAGCCTCTAAATTGCACTGTGTATTTTCAGATCTCTGAGTTTTTCCTTTGTAATTGTTCCCTCTGCCTATAACATACACAGACTTAAATATTTATCAAGGGTGTATGGAATATCCAGTAATAGGAACGCCTGGTAATTGAAAGTCCTTGATAATTAAAAAAGTGTATTTTATCGCATTCTTCCTAGGCCTTTCATGTTGTCTGTGCTGAAGTACTAGATTCATTTGTTTATCTTTCTCATTGTCCACATAAGCCACCTAGCCGAGCTCTTGAAATTCACATACAGTCTGTGCTTGGTGGTTTTACATCAACTTAACACCATCGGAGAGAAAATGCTTCCATAAGTTGCGGTAGGTTTAGACAGGCCTATAGGGTATTTTCTGAATTAGTGATTGATGGGGCAAGAGGGAACACTCCTGGGCTGGTGGTCCTGGGAGCTGTAAGAAAGCAGGCTGAGTAAGCCATGGAGAGCAAGCCAGTAAGCCGTGCTCCTGCTCCAGGTTCCTGCCTTGCTTGAATTCTTGCCCCAACTTCCTCCCATGATAAGCTATGATATGTAAGTATAAACAACATAAACTGTTTGTTCCTGAAGCTGCTTTTGTATATGGTGTTTCGTCATAGAACTAGAAACCCTAACACCAGACAAACTCCAAATTTCATATGGCGTTCTCCTCTAAGGTCTTTGGGAGCAATGTTATGGCTACTTCTCATCAAGGTCATGGTGAGAAAAATATAACCCCATCCTTTCACTGTCAAATATACTTAGAGACTAACACGGGACATGTTGAGTCATTGTTAAAATATGCATCTGACCTCCTCATTCTTCCGTTCCAAATTCTCCAGTTCCTGCTTTCATGTAGTAAACGTCAAAACCATTGCAGCAGCTCATGAGCAAGAGTCTTTTCTCCCAAACCCGGGCATTTAGAGAGCTTGCCCACCGCTGACCTAAACCCTCATGCTGCCTTCTGCCCCAGACTCTACCACCTGTATTCCTGACTTACACTGTCTGACCCAGCAGAGTGTCTCACTTACCTAGCTTGCCCTTGCCTCTTCCCTCCTTGTGCGCTGACAATGTCTGCTGTGGGCTCTCAAAACAGTGCCTGTAGCTTGGTTCTCATTCAGGAAATATTTATAGAATGAACAAATTTATAGGTCATGAAGACTTCTTTTATACAAAGTAAGCATAATCTCGTGACATCAAAGTCACGTCCACCCATCAGTAGTTACCTCCCATGTGCTGGTGGTCTAGACAGCAAACATCTTCCTAGTTCTTATTCTATGGCTGATCACCTGTCGTTATTCTGAAGGTGGCTGTGTGCGAGCCATTGTTTAAGGTCTTAAATGGCAGGAAGAGGGTTCCTGTTATCATTCTTGCTTAGATGAGGATATTGAGGTTTAAAGGGGTCAGATGACATGTTGGAGATCACACAAATGGGTCTGGGGTGCACACCTATAGCGTAATATGAAGTTTCTGTCATTTTAAGCTCTACTTGTCTGTACTAAAAGTATTCTTGGAAACTATATTTTATCTGCTCAAACACTATCATTTCTCTCTTCTCAGTTTTTACAACTATTAGAGTTTTGACCTAGCAAATGGTTGATAAATGTTATATTTCTTATCAAGCTATAAAATAATCCTAGGTGCAAAAAGAAGCAAAAAAGCGGATAAGGAAATTTAATAAAAATTTGGAAAATTTTATTGACATTTACAAAATGCACAAGTCACACAAAATCTAAGCAAATCACTCGATGGATTTATTGATTTCAAGTCAGCATCTTATGGACTTTACTTCAGACTGCCCCCCCCGCCCCAACACTCAGCATAGCTGAGGATGACCTTGAACTTCTGATTCCCCTGCTTTCCCTGCTTCAGGAGGTTTGAGTGACAGGTATGTGTCCTCATGCCTAGTTCATACTGTGCTGAGGATTGAACCTATGGCTTCAAGTATGCCAGGGAAGCACTGTGCCAACTGAGCTAGGTCCCCAGCTCCCATTCCTCCGCTGAATCCGTGTAACTATTCTTTATTTCTCCACATAGTTGAAGCTTAATGTAATTAATAACACGCCAGATCTCCTTTTATAGTCCACTGAGTAACTAAACTTGTTTTTAGTTGGAAAGTTACAGCTCGGTCAACTTTTATATAAAGCATTTTTGAAAATCATGAAAGCTAAAGGTAAGGACATTGTCTTCTTCCCAAAGGGCCTCTCTCTGGGCCTGTCCCAGCATTCTGCAGAAAGCGAGCACAGTCCCTGCTTTCTAGAATTGCTGGGAGAGATTAGATACTATTCTGATATGTTTGCCACATATTATTTCTTTATTTTCATCATGACTACAGTGGGACATGACTAGGATCATGTCTGCTTCGGTTTTGCGATGCTTCTTTTGCCTGGAGATTCTTGCTCTACAGTAGAGAACTTTTCCGTTCTCGTTTCATTGTGTAGATTCTCTATGCATGTGTGTTTAATCATGGATTCCTAGGTTTGGTATTTTGATTGTGTCTCCAGTTCTTGAACATTGTTGTCACAGTTCTGTATTCTTTTTCTTTGCTGGTGGTCGGGCATCTGTCTCTCCCTTCTCGTCCCCACCTGGGATGTCCTTTGTTTTCTCTGGTCAAGTGTCTCCGTAGCGGTTGTTTTCCTTGACACACTAAGTTGTTTTTTTTTTTTAATTTTCTTTATTTCTCTATGTTTCCAAAACCTTCAGTTTTATTGTTGATGTTTTCCATTCGCATGAACTTTCCTCCCATGTTGCTGGTTTTCTTACTCGTTTTATAGACTCTCTCCTTTGTGACACTGACTTGTGACTTCCCTCTCTGTAAATTCATCTGCTTCATGACATCTGCTTTAAGGTCATGACCATCTTCAGAGAAGTCATGTCTCCTCCCTTTTTATGCTCTTGGCTTTTTGATTACATTTTCTAGTTTTATTTGATAATCTTCTTTCTTATTGAGCATCCCGTTCTCAAGAATTCAGTTCCAGTCTGCTTTGGCATGAAAGACTGGCTTTTCCTTTCCAAATCACCTGGCTTCAGCTCATCTGCCTTTTCTCACTCCCAGCCTTCAGCTATCCTATCAGTCTGTGAAGTTATGCAGTGATTTCTCCTTTCCTCCAACAGCTTACACAGAAGTAGTCTCTTCTGCGCTACTACATTACACAGAATTCCCCTTTCTTTGTTTGAGAAGAAGTGCTACTCTAGGGGTAAGAGGGGAGTGTGCTGTGGGACTTTTTGGATGAAGCAGTGACTAGATCTCTGAGTCTGGACCACACTTGCTAGGTTGCTTTTCTAATTGTTCTGATTACTCCTGTATGATTCCATGGTTTCATCCCTGTTACTTAATATTCTATTATTTTGTGGGTGTGCTAGGGATTTTTCTCTTTATCTTTCTACTTATTAAACTGTTAACTTCTACTATTCTGCTTGATTTTCGTTTGCTAAAGATTCTTCTGTTGTATCAACTTCTTCTATTGAGTGTTTTCTTTGATGTTTGAAGATAAGGGCAAGATCTCCTTCATGCTTTCTTCCTATTTCATACCACCCATTTGGTTAGGTTCATCTTTTTCTGTTAATTTGTTCTTCTTTGCTTTTTCTGAGGCATCCGTCAGCTGTTCCTTATATGTTTACCTTCTAGATAGAAGCATTGAAAATGTTGATTTTAAATTCATTTTGTCTGTGTGGCATCCTGGTTCGCAAAGACGATTCTTCCATTACCCTGAAAGGAAATGATGAAACTCCTAGTTATGTTACATGTGGTTGCTAGTATCACTAGGGCCAATAAAGCTGTAAAAGGCAAGAGTTGAAGAGTTGGGTCTATAAATTTCCCTTGGGGCCCCTCTGGGCTCTTGTCCATCTGGATTTGTGGTACCCTATGCGGAGAGCAGTGCTGTAGCATCTGTTGTGAAAGGCAGGGATGCTCTGCGGTGAAGGAGAAGCTCTGACGACTGTAATGCTTTTTAATCTCACTTCAAGTTAATTATCCTCATTGAGCTTCGCTATTCCTCATAGTTGTGGAGATAACAGCATCATCCATCCTGGGATCCGAGGTGTAAATCAGGAAGCTTTAGGCTTTCTCCTTAGTAGGCTCTGAGCCATTTTTCTCATGTCTTCCAGTTGAATTAACACTCATCTATCTCTTTTCTGGTTTCCAAAACTATGCTGCCCTTGTGCCCTCTCCCGTGTGCTTGGCCCTTGAGGCCTTAGACCCTTGTGATTGATTTCTGCTCTGTAGTTAGAGTGTTTGAAGGAGAAAGCAGAGGTAAGTGTGCATATTTAACCCAGCGTCTTCAATCAGAAAGCCAGACCCTCAGTTCTAAAATTGCGTTTGACCCCCGGAGGAAAAGTCATAAAGAATCCTGACCAGCATGATGACTTATATTATTACTTTGAAAATAATCAGAAAGTACAAATGTTTCCTCTTTCAGAAGATGTAATAAGGCTAAGGGAAGGGATGGGGATGATATTTTTATAAGTATCCAACCCAATGACTCCTTAAAAGATATTAGGAGAGGATGCTTGAAAAGATGAATATTTTCCCTTTGAAAACAGAATATCAACCTAATTTCAAAGACCAATAGAGCATTATTCAAGATGTTACATGTTTGAACTCTTCTTTTAAACATTCAGGCTGTTCTAGGAAATTGAAACTATAAATTATTATTCCACAAAGGATACTAAAGTTTGATTTAAGAAAATAGAAGACTTATCTGGGTGGTGATAACACAAGCCTTTAATCCCAGCACTCAGAAGGCATAGATAGGTAGATCTCTGACTTCAAGGCTAGTCTGGTCTACAGAGTAAATTCCAGGACAGCCAGGACTACACAGAGAACCTCTTGTCTCTAAAAACAAAAACAAACAAGCAAACAAAAACAAAAAAGAAAACTTTATCTGATATACCATTTCCAATTATTTGGAAGTGACAGTTTCAATGGCTTGCGAAATGATCAAAAGGATGTAAATAAGGGAAGATGGTAAATGGGAATGCCAGGAGTAGTTGGTGTTGAAGCACCATTCAGGTACCACAGACATGAGCCCTGGGGTCAAACCTGCTTAACTCCTCCATTAATGATCTGGAAGAAGGAAGATTCAACAAGTTAATTAAATCTACAGAAGGTCCTTTCAGAAAGTTAAAAATACTAAGAAATAATAGACAAAGACCAGAAGGTCAAGAGCTACAATAGCTGTGGGCACAGAAGAGCACAATTAAATTTGGAAGGGATAATTGTAATTGAATACATTTCACACCATGAAAGGGGGACTTAAAGTACAGTCAGTTAATAGTGTACAGGACATGGGAGCGATTGGAAGTCCTGCAGGTTGACGAGAGACTTATTTATCAGCTAGAACAGGACTTTCTGAATTCAGAAATAATTTAATAAAAGAAAATGTGCTTTTTAGTGAGTTATGTATTTATTTTCGTCAATACATAAATGATTTGGTTAGTTTCCTTTAAGAATTTGTCTAACTTTCAGAAGTAATTATATTCTAGCATGGTATAGCGATTACAGAATCATAAATACGTGTTCGTGTATTCATGAGGTCAAGTTCAGGGGACTGATGGGAAGAATCCAGCATGGGGAGCTACTGAGACGGGACCCACTAATGCAGTGGTTCTCAACCCTTTAATACTGTTCCTCATGCTGTGGTGACCCCAACCATAGAATTTTTTTGTTGCTACTTCATCACTGTAATTTTATTACTTTTATGAATTGTAAATATCCGTTTCCCCTATCATCCTAGGTGACCCTTGACAAAGGGTTGTTCAGCCCCCAAAGGGGTCACAATCCACGGATCTAGCCATAGTTTGAGAACCACTGCACTAAAGGAAGCTATTGGAGTGAAGGTAGTAGGTGTAGTGATATTTCATTTGCATTTTAATTAATAAAGCCTGCCTGAAGACCCGAGAGTAAAACAGCCATACCAATCTGCCTTACGGACCAGGCAGTGGTGACACACACTTTTAATCCCAGCAGCCACACTAGTTTGCCATAGAAACTGGGCGGTAGTGGTACGCGCCATTAGTCCCAGGCCTAGAGAAGAATATAAGACAGGAGGAAACAGCTCTCACACACAGTCTCATTCTGAGATTCCCGGAGGCAGAAGAAGAGACTCCTGCTGAGGTCTGGAGACAGTAGAGTTAACTCAGTGAGGGACAAGTGGTGCCCAGTAGATCAGAAAAACAGCAGAATGGGAGGACACACGGGCAACATGCTAATCATATATTGGCGAATCTCAGCACTTTACTTAGAGTTGACAGCTCTAATTCTCACATTAATTCTACAGGATGAGACGTCCCCCAGCATAAAGAAACAGGAGCCTATGAAATGTCAGAAAAGTCACCTAGGGTCAAGCTTATACAAACTCAGGGACTGGGCTGTGTTACATGGTCCCCATAGAATATTGAGCTATAGGTGCAAAACAAATGTATAAATAAATTTTGCTCTTTCTATTGGATTTTATAGACTAAATCTAAGCAGAAAAATACTTTCTTCTGTGTTTGGTAGTGACAGAGCTGTGCTGACAGGTAAAATGAGTGAGCAGAGGTCATTCTTCAATTTGCAACAACTACAGAAATTGTCTTTAAAAATGTGTTCATGATGCCTTGGTGAATTGATTGCTAGTCTTGGGAGTTGAAATACATCAGCTAATTAACATACAGCAAGCATTACAAAACTGCATCGTGCTTGACCTGGCTACTGTCACTGATAAGAGAACCCTGGAACTGCACCTTTGAGAGGTGATAGTACATGTTTGAATATTCAGATATTATACATGCTCAAAGATAATATTGAAAGTTTATCTGTCTATCAGCTGATATTTCTCTTGCTAGAAGAAACTAGAATTACTGGTTTCATTTGCATAAGCCACCTAGCTATGAGTTTGAATAGGACACTGGCCTTGTTTAGAGTTAGTTATCTTGATGTGTGAGCATTTAAAGGAGTTAGATAGAATTAAGAAAATGCATTGTTTTGTTTGGAAACAGTTAAAATGGAAAAATACTTTCACAGTGTGTGGGCAGAATTCATCACATTCTTGGAAGTGGGCAGCTAGGAAGATGGACATGAGAGGGTCAACCAGTGAAGGAGAGCCACACAACAAGACGGTGCTTGGAGCTAGATGCTGGAGCTTCCTGCTCCTCTTTCTTCATGGCCTTAGAATCCCTCAGGCCCCTGAAGACTGAGTGCCCAGGTGAGGCTCATAACAGAAGGGAGCCAGTTTGAACTGAAATGCATGCATCGAGGAATGCCCCATCGTCCCTTCTAGAGGCAGATCAAGTAGATTCTGAAATTCCCTTCAGAGAAGTGGCTGAATATTTTTTCTGACTTGTAAACTTATGTTTAGCCAAGTAAAGTGCATAGAAAGTATGCAGAGTTTCAGTTTAGGAGAGATCTAAAAAAAAAAATCCTTCTGTCTTTGCCTATAAAGACTGGAGCTCATGTTGTCCACTAGGAAAATACAGGAAGACTTTATCATGACACATTGGAATCATACCTGTTACTGTAGTAACAATAACAATGATTTTTCTGTCATTCAGTACCATAGGAGAAATATCGCAGGCCATGCCATAGAGGACAGAGCCCTGGAAGCCATGAAATATTAAAGGTGTAATTCTGCTTTTTGACATCTGTTGAAATTACACTAGTCTTTCTGAAAATAACACCTGAATTGAGTTTCAAATGTGAAGAAGGGACTTGAAAAAAGTAACAAGAAAAGCCACAATCAATTTTCAAACTCAACCAGGTTCGAGAATTTATTGATTAAGTAAAACAAACAAAAACATGAGCTGAGATGACAGCGAGACTAAAGAGACCAGATCAATCCGTGGACGCGTTAAATGTCTTTTCAATACTGTCTTCGATCACAGAAGCAAGGAGCTGGAGGTTTGCCTGAAGCAGTTTTCACTTACATGTCATCACAGAAATGACTTTTGGCCCTGGGGACTTGTCATCGAGATCTCTGTACCCCAGGAAGCCATTCTTTCCTATTGACTTGCCCATCACACACAGGAGAAGAAAAGTCTCTAAGGAACCAAGATGGCAGGAGGTAGTTATGGGTGTGGCTGCTTCCTGAAGATATTTCCTAACACCAGCAATTTTATTTGTCATATCTGCAGCCTGTCTTAGTGCATTCATAGGTAACGACTTAGATTTGTTAAGAACAAATGGCTTCAGAATTCCAAACGCAGGGCAGAAACCGATAGATAATTTCTAAAGGACAGACTCAAGTCCACAGGAACTGGCAGCAAGGACAGATCCTCGTGTATTCATTTGTCCCATGCATGGCTTCCTTCCTGAAGTTTATTGAGTATTGAGAGGCAATGGCAGGGCAGTGATGAGACCACTCCCTGCATTCACACATACTAAGTATGCTCTATTTAAACTATGTTAACACATCCAGATCATTAGAAGTCAAGGGAGATGAGAGAGACACATTAAATCCTTATTAATGCATGAATGGAGATCAATCAATTGTGTAGGATAGGCGTAAGGACCCTGGGTAAGTTTTTTGAGGGGGAATGTTGCCTTCTGTTTCTTAGAAGAAGGATCAGCAAAATTTTTGTAAATGACAGTCATATGGCTCTAATCTTAAAGACTGACTCAGAGACATCTATCTCAAGAAGAGAGATATTGTAGGCACGGAACGGCGAGTAAGATTCTGTACCCTGCAAACTGCAGGGCATGCCTTGGGGAAGACAAATGCCCTGGCTTCAGAGCAAGGCTAGGGTTGTGCTTATCTGTATTAACCCCAGCTGTCCAGGACGAGTTAATCATCCCCTTCCGTGCTGCACACCGTTGGTCGTCATCTGTACTCCTGCTCCTGCGAATTCAATCTATTCTCTTCGCAGTAATATTCTCTTTCTACACTTCCTCATACAGCCTTCTCATGTATCACGTGTTTTCTTCCTTGAATGTGTTCTTCTAAACATGAGTTTCTAATGTTTAGAAGAGAGGCATGGGACTTATAGGTGGTGCAGGTCTATATATTTTACGATAACTCAATCTCCCCATTTTTGTTTAAATATAAGGTTTCAGTGGGTCGTCTGATGTATTTATAGGCTGCTGGCTCATCTGATACACTCCCCATACAGTGTTGTTTGTTTCCATCATGGTTTCTCCTGTGAATTGTATTTGCCTAAATACTGCCAGAGTGTCTGCAAAACAGCTTGAATCAGACCACAGTCTACAGGCATTGCTGGGTTGGGTGGGCATGGTAGAAACGTGAGCCTGCTCACAAGAGCCACCATGGCTCTTTCCAACCTTACATGGTGCATGATCATTTGTCTGTCTGCCTGCCTGCCTGTCTTTCTGTCTCTGTCTGTCTCTCTCTCTCATTTATCTACCAAGTATTTATCTAGTTAGTCATGTATTTGTTATTGTCATGTAATTATCTATTTATCAGTCTCTCATCTCTATCTCTCATCTATTTAATATATAATCTCTCACATCTCTATCATTTGCTATTTACACACCAACTATCATTTATCTACTTAACGTATCTATAATATCTCATCTACCATTTATCAGTCATCTGTCGGTCATCTCTCATCTATCATATATATTTCTATCTGTCTATCATCTATATTGATTTATATATAATATATTACATGTTATGCATCTTATATCTATATTTTATAAATACCTATTTATATAGATATATAATTATACATTATACATATAAATATGGAATAGACTGTTGTTTAGTTTTGATTTCACTAAGTCAAGATATGTCTAATTTTCTATTTCCCAAATGTTATTCTTAATTCTCTCTTTATGCCTGAGACTGGTGCAAAGGATTGTGTAGACGGACTGCAGTGGAGAGCAGCGTAGGTGGTAGCAATGGGGCATCGCATCTCGTTCTCTACCAGCGCAGCAGTTTCTTCATCTACTTTGTCTTTCGTGAGGTTATGACATTTCACGTCCTGTGTCAAAGTCCTGCTCCTTTTCAGAGCTGTTGTTCATAGGGCACACCGGAGAGCATACACTCGTAAAGACTACAGCAAGTATTAGGATGGTGTCATTGGACAAAGTGCAGAAATGTTCTTCTCGGTAAAACGCCAGTGTCAGTTCAAAGAGGTGGAAATGGCTTTAGAGGGTGGTTGCCTTTGCTAGCTCTAGTGCTTTCAGTGACTCTGCCATTGAGAATATTTGGGTATAGAGATGGGGATAATCTTGAGTTGAGGGAGGGTGAATCATGATCAAAATATACTGTATAAAATGTTCAAATAAAAATAGGAAAAATAGATTTTTAAACAGCAAAAAACATTTGCATTTGTGAATAGAGGAAAAGGGAAAAATAAAAATAACTGGCAAGTTTTACACTGACAGAAAACTCTACTCTGACTTCTGCTTTACTACTTGATTGTACCACCCCCACTTTGTGTGTTTGTGTGTGTGTGTGTGTGTGTGTGTGTGTACGTGTGTGTGGTGTAACACTGAGACAAAGACAGCATGTTCACAGCATGTTCCCACAATGCTATCCACCTGTGTTTTCATTTCTGCAGAGTCTCCCACTGGTGCGGCTGAACAAGTAGGCTAGGCTGGATTCCAGCAAGCTCCAGGACCCACCTGTGTCCACCTCCCTGGCACTGGGACTGTCAGCACGTGCATATCTTTATACGATGCTGGAAAGACTGTTGTCTTCATGCTTGTCTCTCAAGATCTTTACTGGCTATATCCACTGACCCCTCTTTAATCGAAATAAAATATTGTAAAATGAGAGACAAATGTCGCTTAACTCTGCCACTTTCTATATCTAAATTTAGACATTGCTGTGATTTAAATGTTTTTGTTTCTTTAGGATTTATATGTTGTGATTCTTATCCTAAAGTGATGGCCTTAGGAGGTGGACCCTGTTGCCACATGAAGGCTGTGTGGAAAATGAAGTCCTTGTCAAATGCCCCATCTTCTGCTTCTGAACCCTGACCTTCTGGTTTCCAGACTTGTGAGCAATTGATTTTTGTTGCTTATGTCACATACTCTAAGATATTTTATTATAGTATCCCAAAAGATTTAACACATGACTTGAAGAGTAAATGATACAGTCACGTGATAAATGTGCTCTGTGAAAGCAAGAGCCTACCTTAGTCTACATGCCAAACTGCATCGGAGTGACAGATAGATCGTCTCCCTTCATCCCACAATCCTCTAAGTTTGTCTTCAGTGTTTCTGCCTCTTTATGGCTACACTAGACAGTTTGCTATTTTATATCTATCAGGAGTTACCCTCTCATGCCCACCCTCACTCAGCACCAAAACTTCACTTCTGTTAGGTGAGTCCTGGATACCCGTGGGTGCCATTTTATGGGAAGTTCATTGAGCTACATACACTTGTCTTGGTGAGACAACAGATCTAAGAGAAACCACAAGCTGACTTGAGGAAGAACTGGATTCAGTGAGAAGCTCAGTGTCAACTAACCATGGCAAAAAAGCCATGGTTATTCAGTGTGTTTGGGGGATTGGGTACCAGACTTCATCAGTAGACATATGCCTGTCCTGACAAGGGTTATCTTGACTTATAGTGTCTGGTACACAGCTTATGGTGGTGGAGAAAATGTAAGGCAGCAGGAGCATCTGAGCGCTCACATCTTCAGCTGCTCATAGCAAACAGCGATAGAGAGCTCACTGGAAATGGTAGGAATCAGGTGGTTTTTGAAACCCCAAAGCCCATCCCCAGTGACGTGCATCCTCGAACAAAGCCCCATCCTCTTAAGCCCCAAATTGTTCCACCAACTGAGGACCAAGCATTCAAATATATAAGCCTATAGAGGCCCTTGTCCTTCAAATCATGGCACACATACTGAGTACTGTCTGATAGATTTGAATGCAAACATTTGTGTGTTTTTGCTGAATTAAGAAATAGAACGGAGGCTGGAGAGATGGCTCACTCAGCGCTTCTGAGTAATTCGTGTTCTTCCAAAGGATCTAGGTGGGTTTGGTTTCCAGTACCCATATGTTGAGTCTGGTTTGGGGGTATTCAATGCCCACATCCGGCCTTTGTGGGTATACATGTAATACACATATAAGCACACAAGTATTCAGATACACATTAAATAGTAAAACATAAATAAATATGTTTCTAAGAGAAATAGGATGCCCATAAACAATTTTCCCCTCTGTGCTTGTAGGAGAACCAAAAGAAAGAGATACTGAGTGGTTAGGTAGGTGGAAGCTTGCTGGTCAAGGCTGTGAGTTTTGATGATCTTCCTACAAAGGCCACATCACAATAAAACTCCACTGTCATGTTACTGAGAAATAGTGTCTCTTATCTGTAAAAGATGCTGCTGGTGATAGAGGAGCTCTTGGTAAGGACCAAGTAGGATGCTGATAATGATGATAATGGGACTGATGAGGACAGTGGTTCTAAGTAAAGGAAAAGCCATGTTAGGTATGCTCAACCTGGGTTGGTCCATTTTTGTACCTCATTATTTCTTAATATTATTTTTAAAAATGTATTTTTTTGTGTATGGATATTTTTCCTGCATTTATGTCTATGTGCCACTTGCATGCTTCATACCTACTGAAGCCAGAAGAGGGCATCTGATCCCTGGGAGTTATAGATGGTTGTGAGCCACCATGTATGTGTTGAGAATAGAACCTTGGTTCTCTTCAAGAACATCCAGTATGCGTAACTGCGAATCCAGTATGGCGTTGCTAGTGAGTTTCTTATTCCGCAGATATAATATTATAATATAATATAATATCATTTCCATATACTTCATTGAAAAATTGATTTGTGATTGGATATTACTTTAAAGGAACATCGATTTATCTGTAATTTATCTGTTCTTTTGTTTTTCGTTTTTATAATTCACTAAGAAAGTCACCTTTTCCATGTGAGGCACAGAGCCCTAAGCACATCTCTACCATGCCCCTTTCTCTGAAGCCTTATCTTCTGATCTGCTGGTTTATTGCTGTTGATATTCTGTCAGGTGGACTCCCATTGTCACCTGACTTTTACAGTGGGTCCTTGTATTTCTGTGAAGCTTGTCTCTTGCCTTAGCTACGGGTCCTAGTTCTTCAGTATGGAACCACTTAGGAAGATGTAGCCCCTCCGCAGGTCAGCTTCCCAGGATTCAAGTGACAAACCAAAATCTATCCAAATTAATGCCATCTTTTGTGTTTTGTCCCTGACTCCGAGATTCACGTTGGCTCATGGTCAGCCCTCCCCTCTATTCATAGTCTTTCTGTGAGTTCCAAGTCATGGCTGAAGCTAATGAGCGCCTGATGGCCTCTGTGCCTCTGCCTACTTCTTTACTTGATGGAATCTTTTGCTCACACCCCCAGTGTCAAGCCATGCCAGAAGGTAAAGCCAGCATGTCATAAACGCACAAAATTCAGATTTTCCCATTTCATTAACACACTGTCTTTCACCCTCTCCAGTTTTGTAGGTTTGCGTTGGCTCTATCTGCTTCCTTTCTGCTTACGCACTGGTGTCAGAGTGAATGATCCCTGATCACCATGGTACCTGGATGCTGAGGGCAGCATCAACATCAGGAGGCACAGGTAGACAGGATGCTGGCGTCTGGAGGGGATGTTGGAAGGGCCCGCGTCAGTCAAACAGGAAAGAAGACATTTCAGATGCCATAGATAGCAGCAACGGCAATTTGACAGCGTGTCTTTGAATGCCACAGTTACAGAAAGAATATGGCCATGAAAAACACCACATTTAGTTCCCATTCCTTTCTTTATACTTAAATTATACAACCCTTTCTATAACAATGGCTGTTAAATCTGAAACATCCTTGCCATAAAGCAATCTTAATAGAAAATACAAATTGTCTTTTCCGTGAAAACGTAAAAGATTTTTATCGGTTGATAATGTAAGTTATTCGTTCTGAACTTTTCTGGGAGGAAAAAAAAATATATTTTAGGTTATATAAGTCACTTGGAGATCGTCACAGCATCCCAAATATCCAGAAAGAAGGAAGCAGATAAAAAGGGAAGTAGGGAAGACTTTACTTCTTTGACAAATACAAAAAGACAACTTTTTTTTCTAAGTTCTTAAATGAAATTGTCTATTTTACAAACTACACAGATAGAGATTGAAAGATGTGTGTGGGGTGGGGTAGGGTAGGGTGTGCGTGGGGGCAGTGTAGGTATATGTGGTGTGTATGTGTGCATCTATGTGTGTATGTTTGTGTGTCTATGTGTATATGTGGTATGTGTCTATGTCTGTGTATATATGGGTATATTTGTATGTGTGTGTGTGTGTGTGTGTGGTATGTATGTGGGGGGGGAGTCCTGTTTCCATCTATTTGGGATATTTGTTGAGGGTGTCCCTGAAGGTATCACACAGGGAAGCAAACCAAATAAAGAGATAAGAATGTAACCCGGATGCAGATTAACCCTGTCAACTTGGATCAGACTTTGGGGAGTCTAATAACAGGCAGTTTATTCCCAATATATTTAAGCCCAGTATAATTTGGAAAAAGTTTCCTGGTATAATAAATCCCCATTGCACAAGGAGGCATAAATGCATCGAAACTCAACTCATGATGTGTGTCATTTCTTCCAAGAAGATGGGTTCTAGAAGAAGCTATTTGTACTAACTTAAGGTCCTAAAGGTCTGGCCTGGTCTTCATCATACAAATAGTGTAGAGGTCCTTCAGGATGTAGCCCTCTCTGGTCCTGGTTGTGGAAGCTTGGGGGAACCTCTGCCTATCAGGGCTATTTAGATTTCTAGCCACTTCTAGTCTTGGTTGTAGGAACTTGTTACAGCCCGACTCAACAGATAACACAGATCACCAGGCAGTTAATCACTTCCAGTTCTCAGCTTTCTGGATAGATGAAGAGGTTTTTAATCTTTCCCATTGGAAAGACAATCCTGTGTGCTTAACAGTCCTGGTTTCTCCGGAGCTCTGTGAGTGCAAGGCCCTTTGTGCTATGCCCCCAGTGAGTGTGGACTCCCAGTGTCTTTGATCTTAGTGTATATCACAGGGTGTGCAGAGTGATCATTTCCACTGTGCTTGGTGAGGAATACACGCAGTTCAGCAGGCAGATGCAGAGCTGCACCACGGACATAGCTTATGTCTTCAGTCCAGTTTCCACTCCTTTCCTCTCATTTAATGTTTTCAAACAAGAGACGAGTTACACTTCTACTTAAATCTTAGAAATGATCTTCAAATATGACACCCATATTAAACATTTATGTGTATACTTTCAAAGAGCAGGTGTAAGCCTAGATAATTCAGTGGACCTTCTTGTTGGTTCTGGTAGCTGTCAATATGTGGCCAGTGACATTGTTGGGTCCCTTGGGTTTGCAGCTGCCATCCTGGTGTCAACTCATGCAGCAGGTTCTATTCTGACTGGATCTGGCAGCTGTGTTGAAGAATTCCCTTCTGCTCTCTTCCCATACTTGGAACATCTCCTTCATTTCCATCGCCTGGTCAGCCTTAAAGCAAAGTTCTTGCCCACAATATTTCCACAATAAAATGTAGAGACTTTTATTTTCTCGCAAAGTTCTGGTTTGCTAATGGTGATGAAGCCATGAAGCCTGAACACTCAGGTATTCTTGCCATATGGAGCCCCACCTCTATTAAACCATAGGTTTCCAGATTTTCATGGAGAAAGACAAGAGCAAGAAGAAAACTATGAACCACAGAAGATTCAAAACACAATTTGTTGGAAGTCCCCATTTAAACTTTTGTTTAATTTATTTATTGGGGAAGAGGGTAGAATACAAGCCCTGGGATTGTTCCGTAGACCCCATCTGCTTTTCTCTCAAACAGAGTGGCTATTGGCCTCATACTCATCAAAGAGGGTAGTATGGCTGGCCTCAAACCTCAGGGAGTCTCTGCTCTACCATACCAGTACTGGGGTTACAGGTATATATTACTCTGCCTGGCAGTTTTTACATAAATTCAGGGGATCAAAGTCAGGTCCATGGGTTCATGCAGCAAGCAATTTACTACCTAACCGGAAGTTCCTACTTTTACAATTCACCTTTCAATAAAGATGGCCGGTGCACTACCATCAATTCCCCTATCATCTCCCATGACAGGAGGAATACTTTGAAGTGCCCACTTCAACCTAAGAAGTTATCTTCACTTAATGATCTTCCTTTGCATGTTATATCAGTGACATGCGGAGCCTCCTGAAGTGTCTGATAATCAATCCCCTATCAGCTGCTAACGTCACCCTGAGACAGAGCTGAACACAGCAACTCCTGATCAGAACCCAATGTGAAGATGAAACAGTTAAGAATCATCTGCCTCATTGACACTGGCTGATTCCTAAAGAATTGAGCAGTAGCTGAGATGTCAATGGCTATAGGGACGGCATTAACAGGATGTAGCCAGAGGCGGCTGGTCTACTGTAGAATATGCCCTTTGCCTCTAATGTGAATGTTAAATTGTACCACACAGGATTTATTTTTGTTCCTGTATATTGAAACCCCATTTTATATTCTTCCTCTTCCTTTCATAGAGTAGTGGGAATTAATCTTTATCACACAAAGTAGGGGGTCTCCCCAGGATCCAGTGACTGTTTTGTTGTCTGTATATAGTAGATATTGGCTATTATAGTTATGGTCATAGAGCAATTCTCTGTGAATACCAAATATGGAAACTCCATTAGTAGAGAATCCATCCTGAAGGTCCTTCAGCAGTAATGGGGTTTGTTTTCCACAGACTGACGTTCCTAGGGCAGTGACCCAATCTCAAGGCACAGCAGGAAAGAGGTGGTCAGTCTTTCTCCTATCTATTTATATCCGGGCTAACTTGAAGATTAGTCAGCTTTCTTCTGATGGTGAAATATTGGTCCAAACACTTGGCCTCACACACTGATTTTCTCGGCAGACTTAAAAGAGCTATCTGTGTCTTCCAAATAATGTATCCATTGTCTCTGGGTGTGTGGATTAGATAAAATGGTATTGGTAGACAGTTTTCTGTGATTCATGAGACCTGAGGGAGAGATACATCCATAACAAAAACTAAGGAATATTAGAATAGATTCTGGTCTTTTGTAAAACAGTGCACACTTGGGTAGAGGAAGTGTTATTTTTTTCTAAAACTGAGAGCCATTATTAAGACTCCTCTGTGGACCCATCCCCTGATACCTCAGTGGAACTCTGAACCACAGGCTACAGCTGCACACAATAGGCCAAGAGAGCAGGCCAAGGGAGACCTCAGAGGCTCCCTGAACACAGACAGTGACTACACAGAGCAGATTAAGAGCAGCTCCCTAAGACACAGACAGAAGCTGCAAGGATTGGACCAAGAGGCAAAAGACACTGCAGACACCAATTGGAGGAAGAGATGGGTAGGTGCCAATGCAAAAAAAATCATTCAACAACCTAAAAAAACAACATGGCAATGCCAGAATTTCGTGATCATACAACAAGAAGACCTGATCATCCTAACTCAGAAGAAGCAGAGGAAAACAATCTTAAATATAATTTTAAGAAGATGATAGAGACCCTTAGAGAGGAAATGAAAAATTGCATTAAAGACAAAAATGGGGAGAAATAAATAAATATCTTAAATAAACTCAAGAAAACTAAGAAAAAGCAAACAAACAGGTGAAGGAAACAGTTCAAGACTTGAAGATTAAAATACAGGCTATAAAGAAAACACAAACCAAGGGAATTTAGGAAATGGAAAATTTGGGTAAACAAACAGGAACTACCGATGCATAACCAACAGAATACTAGCAATGGAAGAGAGAATCTCAAATGTTGAAGATACTATAGAGGAAATAGATTCATCGGTCAATAAAAAAGTAAATCCAACAAATTCTTAACAAAACCTCCAGGAAATCTAGGACATCATGAAAAGACCAAACCTAAGAATAATAAAGATAGGAGAAGTTCAGCTCAAAGACACAGAAACTATATTCAGCAAAATCATAGAAGAAAACTTTCCCAATCTAAGAAAGGATATCCCTTTGAAGGTACAAGAAGAAGCATATATCATATAAAGAACTCAAGAAATTAAACATCAAAATATCAAGTAACTTAATTAAAAAATGGGTACAGATCTAAACAGAAAATTTTCAACAGATGAATTTCAAATGGCTGAAAGACACTTGAGAAAATGTTCAACATCTTTAGCCATCAGGGAAATGCAAATCAAAATGACTCTGAGATACCATCTTACACCTGTCAGAATGGCTAAAGTCAAAAACACCAATAATAGCTTATGCTGAAGAGGATGCGGAGTAAGAAGAACACTCGAACACTCCTCTATTACTGGTGGCAATACAAACTTTTACACCCACTCTGGATATCAGTATGGTGGTTTCTTAGAAAATTGGGTATCAACCTACCTTAAGACCCAGCAATACCACTTTTGGGCATATACCCAAAGGATGCTCAACCATACTACAAGGACATTTGTTCAAATATGTTCATAGCAGCATTATTTGTAATATCTAGAAACAACATAGATGCTCACTCAGTCAAAGAATGGATAAAGAAAATATGGTATCTTTATACAATGAAACTCTACTCAATGTTAAAAAAAACAATGGCATCTTGAAATTTTCATTCAAATAGATGGAAGTAGAAGAAACTGACCTGAGTGCGGTAACCCAGACCCAGAAAGATGAGCATGGTATATACCAACTTATAGGTGAATACCAGCTGTAAAGCAAAGGATAAAGAGCCCACAACCCCAGAGAAGCTAAGTAACAAAGAGAACCCTAAAAGAAACATATATAGATCCTCCATGGAAGGGGATATAGAAAAGATCTGAGAAAATTGGGAGCATTTGGGTGGGGAAAAAGGGAAGACTAAAGGGGTGGAGGAGGGCAGAGGGAGGGAGGAAGAACTAGAGGGAATGGAGTGGTCGAGATGTGAGAAGGACAGAGACAGAGAACAAGGAAAGAGATATCTTAGTTATGGGGCTAGCACAAAACCTGGCATTAGAAAAATTCCCAGGAATCCACAAGGATGACCCCTGCTAAGACCATAACAATAGGGGAGAGAGTGCTTGAACTGGCCTTGACCTGTAGTCAGATTGATGATTATCTTAAATATTACCATAGACCCTTCATCCAGCAACTGATGGAAGCAGATGCAGAAAACCACAGTGGAGCACTGGATTGAGCTCTTAAAATCCAGTTGAAGAGAGGGAGGAGTGAGAATACAAGCAAAGAGGTCAAGGCCATGATGGTGATACCCACTGAAACAGCTTACCTGAGCTAATGGAAGCCTTCCAACTCTGGCCTGACAGTGAGGAACCAGCATAGGAGCAAACTAGGCCCTCTGAATGTGGGTAACAGTTGTATGGCTGGGGCAAACTGCGGGGCTACTCGCAGTGAGACCTGGGTTTATCCCTATTGGTTGTTCTGGCTTTTTGAAATCAATTCTTTTGGAGGGATACCTTGCTCAGCCTATATATAGGGGTGAGGGCCTTGGTCCTGCCTCAAAGCAATATGTTAGACTTTGTTGACTCCCCATGGAAAACATAACCCTCTCTGAGGAGTGGATGGGGGGGTTGGTGAGGAGTGGGAGTCTGGGGAAGGTGGAGGGAACAGGAGGATGGGAGGTAGCCCAAAGCAGCTTCTTTATTATCCAACGGTAATAAAACATATTCACAGCATACAGAGGGGAATCCCACATCACTGAAAGCAGAACTAAATTCTTCCCTCTTTATGTATTTTTGCTAGTTTTTTTTCTTGTCATAACTACAGCACAAATGACTGGTAAGATTGCTCATTTTGGGTAAAGCAAGGACAAAATGGCAAACTCTGGGTCCTTTCCTTCTACTTCAGTGAGAAGTTTCTCATCTCCCAAACAAGGAGAAGATGAGACAATGAAAATACAGGTTTTGTGTGACTTCCCCTGGCCCTGTAGTTCTCCATCTTAACTGCCTGGGCAGATAAGCAAGGGTGTGGCCAAGCCCTGCTACACCCGGGTTTTCCCCTTCCTGGGGTCACTGGTCCTGTTCAGCAGGATTGTCGTGTTTGGTCTCCCATTAAGACCTTGAATGCATGAACCACCCATTTGTGAAGAACGTAAGATTGTGACTTTGGTTGGTCCATTGTATAGTTTCTCTTTCACTATTGGCGGAAAAGGCAGACTTCTAATTTTCAATGTGGTGTTTATTATTTTGGATTTATTATTTTGGATTGTTCTCTGTGATCTCTATTAACTGAACATAACACCCTGTGCCCTGAGGTAATTGAGGTCAAGGGAAATGTTTCTCGTGAAGATAATACAAGAAATCAGATCTTGGCCATGAGAAAATTGGCTCAAATATGATGCTGTCTTTCTTCATGTGCTCTTTCTGTTTATGGGCTTCCGCTAGTTCTTCTGAGTCACCAGCTATTACCACCCAAGTAGATGACTGGCTCACCAACCTGTTTTTCTAAGCTAAGTCCTCTCCAAACTCAACACTCATACTTGACTTTGAAATTAATATTTTCTTGTGTCTAAACATCCATAATACACAAGAATCTTTTCTCCCACTGAATTGCTTCTTTCTGGTAAACATGGACATGTTCTTCCTACCTCATGACTCTCCTTGTTTTTGAAATCATATTCCTTGCCAATGCCTGGGAAGAGTACTTCCCTAAATTAGCCTTGACTTTTGGGAAATGCTCGCTGTCCCAGATGAGTCCTGGATCCTGTCTTCTAGAGATGACAAGTCAGTGTGGAAAGGCTGACTCAGTCACTGGCTTTGTACAGCTATAGGCAGGTATAGAAGTGCTATGTGCAGACAAAATCCACAGAAGAGCACAGGCAAAGATTCCATTAACAGAGTAAACCTTGAATAGGAGAAAGAACGAACAATAAAAAAAAATGTCAAGTACAAAGGGTAAATTCCTTGGATATTATTCTGCTTTCTGGGATATCAGCTTTTTTCTTTGGTTCTTTGTGATTTTTAGAGCTGTATTTAAATTTTTTAAATTGTGTGTGTTAGCACATGCATGTATGTGTATGTGTGTGTATATGCATGTATGAATATGTGCATGTGTGTGTATGTGCACATGAGTTCAGGTGTGCATGTGCATGTGAGTTCAGGTGCCCATGAAGGCCAGAGGTATCAGATCCACCGGAACTGGAGTTGCAGGCAATTGTGAGCCGGCAAATAGGAGTGCTGGGAATCAAACTTGAGTATTCTGCAAGAGTTGCACTTGTTCCTAGCCTCTGGACCATCTCTCCAGGCCCTTCTCTTTGCTTTTAATTTTTCAGGCCATCTTTCAAATTACACAAGGTATTTTAAAACTTTGCATTGAAACCATGTCCATCTGCTGCATTTTTATTTGTCTAATAATAATAATTTCTAGAATAGATTATTGTATCATTGGTTTTTCTCAGTTTTCAAACTCCTATGTGGTTTATCTTAATTAACTTTCAATGTCAAATATCATTGTGCAATAGGAACTATATCTATTTGTAGATGAGAAAATGAGGTTAGGTGAAGTCAAACTCCTCCATGTCAAAGGTCATTTAAAACTATGTCTGGATCCAGAATTAAACATCTAATCATCTCATAAAGGTATCTGTTTGTCTAAGTGCCATTTTTGATCTCTCAAGAACAAAGAAGAATCTCCATTTAAAATTATTTACTTTTCATCCACAGTATTCAGTAAGTTCTCCAAATTTTGCCTTGAATATCCTATAATTTGCTTAGTTCCTCTGTTCTTATGGTTATAGTATTGTTACAAAGTTCTCCATATTGCCTGTAAATTTTCTCTTAATATTTAGTACACAAATTGTTTATTCAGTTCACTATTCCATGTCAAACTCCAGCTACCTATCTCTTTATCATTGAATTTAATCAGTAAGCATCTATTGCCACCCAAGACCAATAATATCCTTTTATCTCCAATCAATATCCTGCCCAGCGTCTACCTCGATTACCTCCCTTCTTCATCTCTGGTCCCTCTCATGCGTTTCTTATCTCTTCTGGGAAGCAATGCAGCTAAACACTTCCTGTGGTCCTTCAGCATCAACACTTCTTTTCATTTCAGTAACTTTCTTCTCCTAAAACAATGTTGTCTTCTTTGCCACCTGAGGATCTTGTACACTCTGTATCCCTGCGCACTGTACTGTAGTTCTTGATTCTTCTATTGGGGTACTCCATCTTCTCAAAGCAAATGTCCACGTTCCTGGTGGGACTTCCATTTCTTGTGTTAAACACTTGTCAGTTCTCATGCTGGGGACAGGACTTGGCAGGCATGTGGTTGCTCTGACCATGGTGGGCAGTGGTTGCTGATGACAACTCTCTTGGAATTTGAGGCAGGACCCCAGGCAGCATTCTAATGCATTACCCAGGGAGGCGCTGTGGTGCAAGGTGAAACTTGATAGGCATTTCATGCAGCAAGCAGCTCCTGGTATTCAGCCCTCCTGGCCCCAGAGCCAGGAATCAGCAGCACTCTTCTGTCTGTACAAGAAGCACCGTGGCTTTTTGTTTTGTTGTAAATCTGATCCTGGCCTCTCCTTTGATTCTTCATGTCCTTAGACAAAAGCCCAGCTTTAGTTTAGATGGGAAAGGGGCCGGATGTTGGAGGGGTTTGAGTCCCAACCCCCTGCTACAGATTGCTGAGGAGCTCTACTTGTGGGCATGCATAGCCATCTAACAAACAGGAACCTTGAATTTTTAGGAAAGTGAGCGTTGACTTGCAGTTGGCAGCTTATGACGTTATTATATGAAAGTGGTGTTCCAGCAGGGCGGTGGCGGCCCACGCCTTTAATCCCAGCACTCGGGAGGCAGAGGCAGGCAGATCTCTGTGCGTTCGAGGCCAGCCTCATCTAGAAGAGCTAGTTGCAGGACAGGAACCAAAAAGCTATGGAGAAACCCTGTCTCGAAAATCAAAACAAAAAAAAAAAGAAAGAAAGAAAGAAAGTGGTGTTCCCCATCACACAAGACTGCTCTTAGGTGAGCAACCACCACTGGCCTAGGGGAAGCCCTTCATCTGGGAGGTGAGAGATTGAACTTGAGGGGCCATGCTGTCCCCCCTGAAGCATGCACACGTGATGAAGACCCAACAAAGGGAGAAAGGAGGCAGGAAAGAATGAGAGAATGGGAGAGGGGAAGGAGGGAAGCAGCGCTGCTTACAGGAGCGTCAAACTTAAAATTTAGGACCGAGAATCACCGCATTAAAATTTCATAAATGTTCACAGCAACTTTCAGGGATCTCCACACTCCAGATGAGGGCTTACAAAGTAAATTTTGCTTTCCTACCGTTCTTAGCTGTCCCCACATTGTCGCGTTTGACTCCTCTCTAAGTGGAACGTTTTCTTCGACACAATGGAAATGTCAGCCGCTTTTCCTTTTTCATTGTTCCATTGTGTAGGTGCGAGAAAACAAACCTGTCTGAGGGAACACGAAGATTAATGTAGGCCTGTACATTGGGTTCTGTCTGCCCCCGCCACTCACCTCACCCCGTTCTGTGGAAAACTGGGAAGCTGTTAGCTGTTCTAAAGTGGAGGGCCAGCTAAGGGGGAGCCATCTGACTAAATTTCAGGTTCCCTTCAGGATGGCTTTAATAAGGACAGGAGTGAGGAGCCCGTTTCTTTCCTGTTTTCTTTCTTCTATTAAGAAGAAAAGTTTTACATTTCTTGGTCTGGGCTCCATGCCAGGACCGTAGTCACAAGATTCAATAATTTATAATCTCACATAAATCAGATACCAGCCACAGTTAAGTGTGATTTGTTATATGTGTGGATTTCTGTTTATGGTATCTTTATTGAGACGCTCAGTGGTAAAATGTAATATGTAATCTCTACCTATTTAAAAGCGTCATGCTGTTTGATCACAAAAATGATTTGCTTCTTCCTGATCCCAGCTGAGAGAATATTTGATACAAAGTTGCATAGCGTGAAGTCCCTATGGGGCAATGTGCCTGTCAGGCTCCGAGCCTTGCTGGAATGTGCGGCAGTGTGTGGTTTCTGGGGATGAGACACCGTGGCTAGTAGCTGGCAAACAATTTAGTTGTAGAGGAAATTAACTTAATAGAAACCAAAAATGTCTTCCCCTCACGCCCAACAGATGGCCCCTACAGTGGCATCTAACAAAGGCAAGAGAGCCTGGCCAGCAGCGTCTCAGCACACCAGATGCCATAAACCAGCATCAGTCTGGGATTCAGATTGCCCACTCCAAAGCCCGGTCCCTTCTGCTTTAGGTTTATAACCTCGGGGGACTGCAGAAGTTTCTACTCCCTGTCCTTATCTGGAAATGAGGATAATACCTCACTTTTGGAAGAGGGATAACAGTACATAGGATTCTGGGAAGTGCTCTACGACAGGATTTGTTATTCAGGGCGATTTTAAGGAAAAGAGAGCGGAGGCTGGTGAAGTAGCCCGGCTGATAGAGTTCTCAGAAAGCAGGCACAGAGCTTTGGGTTTAATCTGCAGCACAGTGTGAACCCGGTACAATAGCACAGGCCTCAGATCCACAGCCCTGGCGTCTACAGCCCTGGGATCCACAGCCCTGGGGTCCACTGCCCTGGGATCTACAGCCCTGGGATCCAAAGCCCTGGTGTTCATAGCTCTGGGATCCACAGCCCTGGCGTCAATAGCTCTGGGATCCACAGGACTCAGATCCACAGCCCTGGGATCCAAAGCCCTGGCATCCATAGCTCTGGGATCCATAGCCCTGGGGTTCACAATCCTGGGGCTCCAAAGCTCTGGCATCCGTAGCACTGGGATCCACAGCCCTGACATCTACAATCCTGGATCCACAGCTGGGAGATCCAGTCCTGGGATCCATAGCCCTGGAATCCACAGACCAGGGATCCACAGCCCTGGGGTCCAAAACCCTGAAATCCACAGCCCAGGGATCCACAACCCTGAATCCATAGCCCTGGAACCTATGACTCTGGAATCCACAGATTTGGGATCTACAGCCCTGGGGTCTACAGCCCTGGATCCATAGCCTGGGCATTCAGGCCTGGAATCCACAGCCCTGAGGTCCATAGCCCTGGGATCCAGTGTTGGAACTTGGAAGGAGGAGGATCAGTTGGTGTGGGAAGTACTTCAGTATATGTGTCACTTTTATTGGTTAATGAATGAAGCTGTTTTGGCCAGTGGTTTAGCAGAACAGAGCAAGGTGGGAATTCCAAGCAGATAGAGGAGGAAGGCAGAGTCAGGGGGATGCCATGTAGCCACCACAGGAGACAGACATGCCAGAACTTTGCCAGTAAACCATGAGCCTCATGGTAAAATATGAAATAATAGAAATGGATTAATTTAAGATGCAAGAGCTAGCCAGGAATATGCTTAAGCTATTGGCCAAACAATATTGCAATTAATATAATTTCTGTGCACTTATTTTGGGTCTGGGCAGCCAGGAAACGAACGAGCAGTCTCTGACTACAATTAGTACTTTCAAATCATCCTTGGCTACATAGAGAATTTGGGGTCAGCCTGGGCTATATAGATCCTGGAAGAGGGGCATGGAAGGGAGGGTGGGAGAGAAGGCTCGGAGAAGGAGGAGTGGGGGAGAGAGTGTGACTTCACTGAGGTTGTGAGCTTTGTTTGGTGGTGCGGTTCTCAGAATGTCTTCCTTTTAAAACACAGCTGGCTGTATTTGTTTCCATTGCAAGGCTTAAATGCACTGCCATCTAAATTCATATGTGACTGCCAATAATGATAACAATAAATTACAAATGAATAGCAAAGAATCCCTATTAGGAGGAAGAGAATAGGAACAGTTGAGACCTGGAGTTTCTTTGAGCACCACCATGGTATCATGGAAGCAAGGTTGAGGAAGACAGAGGCCTTAGCTGAGGTAAAAATTTAAATGAGTACCCCAATACGCCTATGATCAAGATATAATCTATTTTAATGTGCCATTTTAAAGTGTTGTGTTACTCTGAAATATGTCTGTGTGTCTGAATGTGGGTATGTACAGGCAGATGGAAAGCCTACAGAAGACAGAAGCAGGTGTCAGATCTACAGGAGTTGGAGTTACAGGCAGTTGTGAGCTGTTCATTTTGGATGTTGAAAACCAAACTCAAGTCCATCTATGAGAGTAAGCAAGTACTCTTAACCATGTGGTCATCTCTACAGTCCCACAATGAAATGACTTTAAACATCAAAACTAAAGCAGAAATGATACCACAAGTAAAACATATTTTTCAAAAAGAGACAAGGTTGAAATAGGTGAGATTCAGATGAGACAAGAAGCAGGGTGGGGATCCCAGTATAGACGTGATGTCCAGGCAGGGCAGAAGAGGCAGGGTGGATCCCAGCATACACGTGATGTCCAGGCAGGTAGAAGAGTCAAGGTGAATTCTGGCATGCATATGATGTCTGGGCAAGGTGGAAGAGGCAGGGTGGTTCCTGGATCCCAGCACACATAGGATGTATGGGCAGCGTGGAAGATGCAGGGTGGATTCTGGCATGCATATGATGTCTGGGAAAGGTGGAAGAGGCAGGGTGGATCCTGGATCCCAGCACACATAGGATGTATGGGCAGCGTGAAAGAGGCAGAGTAGATCCTGGATCCCAGCACACATAGGATGTATGGGCAGCGTGGAAGACGCAGAGTGGATCCTGGATCCCAGCACACATAGGATGTATGGGCAGCGTGGAAGAGGCAGGGTGGATCCTGGCATGCATTTGATGTCTGGGCAGTGAGGAAGAGGCAGGGTGGATCCAGGATCCCAGCAAACATATGATGTCTGGGCAGTGCGGAAGAGTCAGGGTGGATCCCAGCACACATATGATGTTTGGGCAGGGTGGGAGAGGCAGGGTGGATCCGGGCATGCATAGGATGCTCATGCAGGCAGAAGCAGCAGCAGCAGAACATCTTTGGGCTTTCAGCACTACTGTGCAGTTTACACCGAGAAACACCTTGACAGACCTTGCTCCAGGATTTCGAAGTTCATAAATCAACTTCCTTCCCTTGATTTTGCAACAGTGACTAGGTTTTCTCCAGTGAGGCCTTATTTACCAGCAGCTTCAATCACAAGTAAATTGATCATGGTAGATTTGGAAGCACAGTGTTGGTAATTTTGCAGTCGAGTGACAAATATTTAGGTTTGTCATGCTTAGGACAGTAGTCTAGGTTGACCACTTCTCATGTCAAACCTGCTGACATAGCCACAAAAAGTCATCATTGACAAGTTTTACACATGACTACTGTGTAACTGAGTTACAAAACAAAACCAAAATAAATAAGTAAATAAAAAATTTTAAACCTTATAATATTTTAAGTAAGTTCACAGTTTTTGGGTTGGACCATGCTTATAGTTGCCCTTGGACACACAAGGTGGCATGTGTCCCTTGGCCTGCAGGGAGGAAGATTCAGAATGGAAAATCAGATAATATATATTTTCAATCTAGTTATTATATTTAAATTGATAATTGACAACTGATAAAAATTATATGATAGAGAAATAATTTTCTGAGTTCTTTCCTCATTGTAGAAATTAGAATCTGACAGTGAATTCACTTAGAGTCTACTTAGAAAGTTTTTAGATTGAAAAGTTACCAATAATTTTATTATTAACTAAGGGAAGCTATGATATCAGAGGGCTTACTGTGCCCAGGAATTGGCCTGGATACTGATGTTTGTATGTTTAGGTAAGTCCTGCAGGGTGGGTCAAACCATAGATTCAAACAACAACAACAAACAAACAAAGAATCAAACAAAAAGCTAAAGTCAGGAAAACCCACTGGGTCGCTCAGAGTTAGTCAACAATAAATGACAGAGCCAAGGTCGAAGGGAACATTCTAATTAATTCTAGAGTCTGTGCTTTCTGGGAATGTTAAAACCAGGGGTAGGGATCTCACTGGGGTGGACCTAATATCAACGGAGATGTAAATATTTGGAAAAATTACTCGATTCTCGGGAAAGTCTGTTCCTTTGAGGTTTGGGCCTTTAGAAGTTTTGGGGTGAGAGAAATCAACAATACAAGAACAGCTTCTGGAATCTTAGCAGGTGAAATATCTCGGCAAGGAGGTAACAGGGTGGATGCAAGCTGAGGCAGGTCCAAACCACAAGCCCAGGGGAACCTCTGCAGTTTTGTTTGTGCGTCAGGGTCTCTCATGAGCCTCACTGGCTCTGCTGTGAACTGTTGGTACTCTGTTCATTTTGCACCTCTTAGCTAACAGGCGTGTGTGTGTGTGTGTATGAGAGAGAGAGAGAGAGAGAGAGAGAGAGAGAGAGAGAGAGAGAGAGAGAGAATTCTGCACGCATCTCAAGCTGTAACAATTTTGGCCCCTGACACCCTGTTCTCAAAATGAACAGTAACAAATCACAGCAGACGTTTTATTGAGCCAATAAAACCCCCTATCAGCAATCCCGAGGGCACAGGGGACCCCTGCAGGGGCAGGCTGTCACTGCGGTGAGCATCTGAGTCACAGTGTGACAGCTGAGCAGGAATGCTGAGTCAGCCAGAATTCGGAGCGATGGGACGAAGGCTAAACCATACTCAAGATTCGGACAGAACACCCAGCCTGGTGAGGCTGAAGCGAAATGAGAAAAGGGAGGACAGTTTGGGGTTGTGAGGCGTGGGGTGGGTGTAGTAAGTGAGCCCCCCTCAGCACGCATCCCACTGCCACTCATTGGGCCTTCAGTTACCACTAAAGGTATTGGTTTCAGGTTTCAATTTGTGTAATAGTTTTATGACTTAAAAATTAAATAAATGTTTAATCCAATACTCTTACCCTCATGTCGCCTGTGTCCCGGGTAAGCTGTGTGTCTTGCCCAGGCCTCCTGACACCTGTCTGTAGGTTCTGTCCCATTCTGTCCAGTACTCGCCCGTGGTCAGCCGCTTTATTCAGCCTTGCCAGGCATCTCCTTCAAACACCGGCTGTTTGTCATTGGTGTGCAGGACAGAAACAATTGCTCTGATGTAGGAACACTATTTTTTGAGGCTATGGCGAGTTATCAACATTTATTACCTTCTGCAATCTGTCACAATTTGAATTAATCCTTCCAGAGGCAAAACGCAAACCGCATTTCATGGGCTGTCAGCAGGTGGGGGGTTGCGGGGGGCATGTAAACAGTGTTTTGTTTTATGCCCCTCTGTACCAGCAGCCATGGAACGATCAAGGCTTCTGTTGCTCCTGGTGCTTGTAAAATCTGTATACCCCTCTAGGTAAGGATGGGCTTGCCTTCTGATGGGAACCCACCCAGAATTAGAGATTAGGGAGAATAAAGAGAATCATTAGCATGCGCAAATGGGCCCTTTGTCCAGAGGGGCTGATTGTATGTTTAACAAGCCTGAAACAGGTGGAAGACACAAGGGTGTGCTGGGCTCCTGGGTGATGGAAACCGCCTCTGGAAAGCAAGCGCATTCGAATATTTCTATGGAAAACAAGAGCGGGAAAGTGTGGTTCAAAGAAATTGCCCTGATGGGAATAGGGAACGTGCAGGCATCTGCCTTGTTTCTTTTCTTTTTTTTTGTAGATTTATTTATTTCATTTTATGTGTATGAGCGTTTTGCTTACATGTGTATATGTGCACCAGGTGCATCGCTCCCCGAGGACAGGAGAAGGTGTCAGATTTCCTGGAACTGGAGTTATGGATGGTTGTGAGCCACTGTGTGAGTTCTGGGTGCCAGCTCAAGTCCTTAGTGAGAACAACAGGTGCCCTTTTATCTACGGAACCATTTTTCCAACCCCCCAGATGTTTTCCTACCCCAGGTTGTTTTTGTTTTGTTTTGATTGACTTTCTCCTCTCTCTTTTGCTCTCCCCCATGTTAATGGAAGCTATGAGTAATAGCTTCTCCCGAAATAATAATTCTCCTGAAATAGTTGCACATCTGTGTATATATTTGAACATACTTTTAAGAGAGACAAATGAATTCTAGCGCTCCTTAAAGATTCCCCATTACACTGTGGGTATCCTCAGATCACTGTCTAAGAATTGATGATGTAATGCAAGCTAAAGCCAGCTAAGGCCAGTTACAGTGAGGAGCTCCACCCTGTTGTGCACTGACCTGTAATCACGTAATGCCTCAGTTTATACCTGGTATAAACTCTGTCCTCATGAAATCTTGTTTCAGTCTCAAATCCTGAACTTTTTGTAAATAGAACATATTTGCTTCTGATGTATTGCCCACTTTACCACAGATTTAAGATTTAAAGGTATTTTAATTTTTGTTTTATTAATTTATTTATGAGTCTGTGTGTCACTGTGTATGTGAATGCTCTGTGTGTCCAGTTGCACATAGAAGCCAGAAGAGGGTGCCAGGTCCCCTGGATCTGGAGCTGCAGGCAGGAAGTTACAGGCAGCTGTGAGCCACCCAATGTGGGAGCTGGGGACTAAAGTTTGGTCCTCTAGAAGAGCAGCCTATGTGCCTACTCTTCAGTGCTCCGGAAGGGCATTTTACAACTCATAATAAAGCTATGTGAGATAAGATTTGAGGACCAAATGTATCACTATAGAATACTCTGAGTACAGGGAACCCACAGAGAATTCTGAAAAGTGACCTGCTTTTTTCAGTCCTGGCCAACCCCTGTTGGGTGCTGCAGAAACTACTTTGCTTTCCTAGGGCAATTTCAGTTTCTTCCTCTCTTCAGCATGGCCTTGGGATGGGGCATTAAGCAGCAATGAGAAAGACGTCGGCTAGAAATGACACCTGTGGCCAAGGTCACTCTCCCCTCCCAAGTCCCTCTGGACTGCCTCAGTTCAGCCTCCAGTAAATGTTGTCTGCTGCTTCAGGGCGGTTGCTCTTTCTAGAACTGGAGTGAACTGGAGCTTGGAATGAGGACATGAACTTGTCGAACACTTCATCCTTGAAAATGAGAATCATGTCCTCCGCCTTCTTTTGCCCTTGCTCTCAGCGGTGTCATGGAAGGAAGGGCAGGGCTATTAGAGAAAGATGGAAAGAAGTGTATTTGGAGGTGCCCCTGGCTGCTGGGAAGCCAGCGGCCCAAAAGAGAAATGAGCAATTTAGATGGGTTAAATATCTCTCCTCAGATGGAAAAGAATCCCGCTTCTCAGTTAGAAGTTGGGAACACCAGGCATCTCATTTGTGTGGTGTGCTGATCAATGGCGTTCTCTTCCCGCTGTCTCTGTGTGCCTTTCTCCGGATTAAGAATGCAGTGCTGGCACCGGGCTATAAATCTATTGTCTTGTTTTTATTTCTCCATTCTCATGTTTATGGTGTGCATCGGTCTGAAGCCACCTGTGTAGGTGCATGTGACCTGGGTGTCTGTGCTTGTTGGCGCCTGAGATTGATGTCAGGGATGATCCTAGGTCTCTCTGTCACCTTACTCATTAAGCCAGGCTCTCCCAATCAAACCCTGAGCTCCCTGATGTGGCCAGCATAGGTTGCTCTGAGTATCTCCTGTCCCTGCCTTCCTAGGCTAGGAAATACAAGTAGGGCACCATACACACATGGCACTTAAATAATTTTGGGGTTCGAAGTCCTTATGTTTAGATGACCAGTGCTTAACCCCTAGACGTATCTCTAGGCCTGGAGCTATATTTATTATGTTGGTTTCTCTCATCAATCTTTATTTTTTTTCCATATGGGGTTTTTAAAACGATCACAGGAAAAAACCTGGTGGCTTAAATGCCTCATTTTTACGGATAGCTGAGTCTGCAGGTCAGGACTTTTGATCACATACATTATGAAGAATAGTTTTGTTCATGCTTAGTTTTTAGACAGACAGCGTGAAGGGGAAGCAATAAGACAAAAGGTAGAAGCTTCCTGCTCTCCAGCCTGTTTGCTGAAAACTGAATTTATAGGTCCATATTTCAAAGTCTGGAGCAATGGGATTTTAGTCTTCAGTACCTAGGTCCTGAGACTTCGTGTGCATACTTTAAAGATTGGGGTGTTCTCCATCTTCAGAAGGCCTGAAGGAAAGACTCTGGCGAGGCCAACTTCTGCTACAACTTCTTTGCTGCCTGCTAAGCGATTGTGCCTTTGTCCATACATCTTTTGGTCTCATGGAGCAAGTATTTCTTCGGAGCAAAAATAAAACTCACCGAAGGCTTGCTGTCCTGTGTTAAGGACAAGGTCGGGCACCTACTTACCTGCTCAGTTCTTGAAGGTGGTTACTCTCCCTATTCAGATTTTAGGAGCAGGCTAAGAAATACGGAGCTGAAATAATAGCTAGATGCTAAAAGCGATTCATATCCAGGAGAAGATGAGGCAGGTCTCTGACCTTGAGGTGAGGCTGCCTCCCCGACAAGCTGCGAGCAGACTGCTTCATACATGGCTGCCATGTAGACACTGATTCCCCTAGCCCAGACTTTCTGCTTCCTGTATTTATTAGTCATTTGCTAGAGAAAAGGTTAGGAAAGAAGGCATGAAATTGGCCTTTGACTGCAAACATGAGCGTCAGTTAATGAAAGTCCTACATTCTTTGAAGAAGGCAAGACGAAAGAGAAAAACAGATCTTCTGTCTTGCCCACTCTCCCTTCACTTTTAAACTAGAAGATGCCGATGCTCTAATTTTGATATTTTCCAGCTGCCACTCCTGTTCAAATACAAGGAATAAATAATGGGATTGAGATTCCCCAGAGCACAAAGATACTATTTACATGTGGCCCTCACAGGCAATAATCTCAGAAGCAATGACAGTCTGACAGTTTCATCCGCTGATCTACTTTGGATGAGCTGGAGTCTTTTGTTTCCCTTCAGTAGTGACTGAGGGGGGCAGAGCAAGGGTTGTGTGAAATGCCTTTTTACCTCATTTATTTCCATCTCATATCCCATTTTGGTGCTTTATCTTAGCCGTGTAACACCATAAAGATTTTATGGCTTTATACAGTTTTTTTTTCTTTTTTTGGGATGAATAGATTGAGATAGTAATTATCATGCAATCTATCCATTATAATTGTTCACTCTCAGAGTGAGCACATAGACCAAGGTCACGTGTCTGAGTTAATGAAACTAAGCATATTTGTTCTACTGCTTTTTCTTAAGTGTTCGTGCATGCAAGGACTCTAAGCAACACCTGGATTGGAGTGTGTTTGCTAGTAAATTCTGCTCCTGCTTTGTGGCTTTGTTTTCTTCTTGTTCTTGTAATTCTTTCTTTACTGTCTCCTTCTTATTCATACATCATGTTGTGAAAGCTATTATATTTATTTTACAGATTCCATCATTTCTCTCTTTAATTATATACATATGTTTGTGTCTAAGTGTGGGTTTATGCATGTGAGTGTAGTGCTCATGAAGGCCAGAAGAGGGCACACTTCTCAGAAACTATAGTTATAGGCTGTTTTAAGCTCTTAGACATGAGTGTTGGGCATTGGTTCTTGCTGGGCGGTGGTGGCACAAGCCTTTAATCCAAACACTTGGGAGGCAGAGGCAGGTGGATCTCTGTGAAGTTCAAGGCCAGCATGGTCAACAAGAGCTAGTTGCAGGATAGGTTCCAAAGTTACAGAGAAACTCTGTCTTGAAAAACAAAGCAACAACAACAGGAGAGAGAGAGAGAGAGAGAGAGAGAGAGAGAGAGAGAGAGAGAGAGAACTAGGCATCCTTGCCTACTATGCCATTGCTCCAGCACCTGGTATTTCCTTTAATATATTGTCCTGTCCCGATTTCTTTTAATGAGCTTCTACATTTCATACCTTTGGGTAACATTTACTCTGAAATAACTGAGAAACGTTTCCTTTTATTCAAAGTTTAATATATCTTTCATATGTATGGTAGATTCTTATATTAGAAATTTCATTTATGATTTTGAAAATCGCAGAATCCTGCACTGTTGAGACAGATCAGGTGAATATTTAAAGAAGGATTTAAACTTCGACCAGGGCTCACTAACGGTGTAATTAATTGTCCACTCAGCACCCTGTAATGAAATGGATTGCCACCAGCTTCATTAGAGGAGAGAAAGACGAGTATGAGACACAGCAGACACCTCCAGGCTCTCCCACAAAGCCTGTTGTCACAGCCGGTTATGTGACTCCTGTTGTCTTCTCACACCTGTGGTGTGCCACTTTCTTTCCCCTTGTCTCGGGTAAAATAGCTGAGAAACAATCCAGCAAGTTCTGAGAGTGAGGGGACTGAGCCTCTGCTAATCTGTGCTGAAGCGATTTCCCCAGCAGAAGAGAGCGTGGAGTTAAGTCAAAAGCTCCGTGGACTAAGACTCAAAGTTAAATAGGCTGGGGCTAGGTGGTTAAGAGTACCAGCTGCTCTTCCAAATGACTGGGATTCAATTCCCAGCACTCACATGGCAGCTCACAACTGTCTAGAACTCCTATTCCAAATGATCCGATGCCCTCACACAGACATACATGTAGGCAAAACATTAATCTACATAAAACACAAATAAATCAATTATTTTTTAAAAATTAAAAATTCTTGGAACACTAGTTTAGTAATTTTTAAACCCAGAACAGCAGCCATGCTTATATTCTAAAGATAACTTTTAATAATGGCAAGTTGATTCTCATTTATTAATAAGCCAACTGTTGTGTACCTAGTAGAGATACATGAATGCCCCTGGAGAGGGGAAATAGACAAGACCTCCCAAGGAAAGATTCTTAATGATTCTTTAATGGAAGAGAAGGCAGGCTCATATCAGTATACAGATCTGAATGACATTGTGGCCTTGGAACCTGAACGTAAGGGAAAATGCTCAAAAAACATGAGAGACTATAGTGTGTATGACTTTTATACCCAGCTAATTAGCAATCTATTGTGAACACTGTTGCAGTCTAGATTAAGAACACCTCCAAGTGTCCATTTTCTTATTCCCAGAACTGGTGAGTATTTAACCTTTCATAGTAAACCAAAATCAAAACCAAAACAATAACAAGCATATACACAATACACACACATACATAACAGCAGCAGCAACCATGACAACAACAACCAAAAGACGTTGAAGATGTGCCGTGTCCTTGAGATGGAGAAGCGAGGTTGAGTCATCAGGGCAGGCTGGGTATCCTCATCAAGGCCTTACAATCAAGATAGAAGAATATCAGAGGCGAGGACAGACACGTAAACAGAAATTCTGCGTTTGAATCACACCGTGGCTGTGACACATGAGTTGGAGAATGCAAGCTGCGGTTGTGTCTTCCATCAGAATTCCTAGAAGAGATCCAGGGGTGCTGACCCGCCGTGTAATTCCAGCCTCGCTGTAAGGTGCTAGTGCTGTGCTGTTTTACACTTGTAAACTGCTTTAGAGTAACACGGAGGGAATAGTTCTCTCGTGGAGGTTATTCAGGGAGCACAGTCCTGTCCTAGCTGAATCTCAATCAGTTATGAAGATAGAACAGTGTTAAGGACTCGAGCCAAGTCTCTAAACCGCTTCCAGGCTTCTTCCTTAGGGAACTATAGGAATGTGTGTTTCTTCCTAGGGAGCATGGAAACTCGGGAAGGCAAAGAACTCCATTCCTACAGTGCATGCATTTCTGAGGATAGATACGTAACTGTGGCATTTAACTTGGGTCTACATTGGTACTTACTATTGGGGTCCCCAAGCTGTAATACATGTATTAATATGTAGTTGGCCATGTTTGTGTCCCATCCATCTTTTCTTTCCAGAACCTAGTCTAGTCTCTGACATACACTGTCGTTGGAAGAAATAGGATTCTGGGTGAAACATGGACATTTGCTCGCTATTATGATTTTCATGAACCTCACAACCTATAGGTTAGGAAAGGGTACTTTCTCCATTGCTTTCTGTGGAAAATGGGTTTTGAGGTTTCCCTAAGGAACTGGGCTAGGGTAAGTGGAAGTCTTTATAGAGACCGACCCATGAGCTATCCTGCCATTAGGTTCCAGTGTGTATTACCTAGTGATGTCCTTTCCTATTGCAGTAAGTAGGCTGTTCTTAATTTTAATTTCATTTTTAAGTGCGTGTATATCTGTGTGAGCACGTTTATATGTAGGTACTGATATGCCAGGGGGTCAGAGAAGTAGATCCTTCTGAAGCTGGCCTAACAGATGGTTGTGAGCCACCAGCTGAGGGTGCTAGTTTGCTTGCTATAGCTGTGACAGACGCGATGAGCAGAAACATGTGGGAAACAACAGCGTTCGTTTCATCTTATAGCTTAGAGTCCATCATCGTGGGTAATGAAGGCAAGCAATCAAGAATCCAGAAGCAGGAACTGAAACAAAGGCCCCCGGAGGGATGCTGCTTACTGCCTTGTGCTCTCTGGCTCACTTGGCCTGCTTTGTTAAGCAACTCAGCATGATATGCACAGAGATGGCATCGCTCACAGTGGGCTGGGTCCTTCCACATCGATCATAGTCAAGAAAATGCATAAAGGCCAATCTGATGGAGGCATTTATAAAGTTAAGACTCCCTCTACCCAGATCTGTGTAGGTTTGTATCAAGTGCAAAACAAATCACAGTCAAACAAGCCACACAGCCCGCAGAAACTGGCATGGGAAAGCATGGAGGAAGGCTGCTTGTTAAATCTCTCCGGCGTGTTTGTCTAGCTCTCTTGCACAGCCTAGAGCAACTGGCCTAGGAAATGGACGAGGCCCTGCCGCATGAATTAATAATCAAGGCAACCCGTCACAGACATAGGTCAGCCTGATCTGCGCAGCCCCTCAATTGAGACTCCTTTCACAGGAAACTGCCAGCTGTATCAAGTTAACAGGTAAAGCTAAGTAGGACACTTTATCCCTTGTCAACTTGACCCACAAACACACTGCCTTATAACCATAGCCTTCCACCTCTTGTCCCCCAAGATCTCACGTTAATATTGTAAGATAAAACACAGTCCAACTTATAAAAGGTCCAGTCTTTAAAAATTCAAACACTTTAAAAGTCCCAGATTTCTTTAAAACCCCAGAGTCTCTTAAGCGGGCTTCTCTAAAATACAACCAAATTCCATGCTTTTTTATTCCAAAAGGGAAGAGCCAGGGCATAAACAGCCAATCAGATGGAATCAAAAGATCCAGCAGTGTAAATCAAATTCTGTAGCTCAGTGTCCAACATCTGGGACTCACTCACTGAACGGCCTTCTGGCTTCGCAAGGCAATGACAGCCAGCTGCGCTTCTCCCGCTCTGCCACCCCCAGCCCTCACAGCTTGTCTCAGACCTGAGCCAGGCCCACTTGTGCCTTTGCTTCTGACAGATGTCTCAGAGTCCTGGCATCTACAACAGTCTACAGATGGCACCTTCACCCATGGTCTCTCTGAAGCGCGGCACAAAGACCGTGGCCATGCCTCAGGGTCCTCAGCCGCTTTCCAGAACCCCTACAATTTTACAGCTTTCATGTCTTCAAAACCAGTACCGTATGGGGGACTCTGACATATCATAGAATTTGACTGCCAGTCAGAGTACAGCCTGCTCCTCCTGGCCCACAGTTTCTGTGTGCTGATCTGCAGGAGGGGCAGAAGATTTCATCAGAAATGTTCTAGTCTCATTAATCACAGTGGATTTTTTAAATTTTTTTTTATGACCCATCATGATCAGTGTCCATTGTTTCCATGGAACACAGGCTTCACCATGGTGGTTCTGGCCTCACCTTAATCACGGCTGATTCTTTTCCCTGAGTAGACAAGCACACCCAGACTCTAATCAAAATATCACACAAATGCTCTCATCTCTGGTCTCAATGGAGCGTTTGCTTCCCTCTGTCACCGTACATGCTGGGTCTCCATTGTCTGCGCATTCTTAGCCTTCTCACGCGCTCGGCTCCCATTAGAAAAGCACATTAAGCTCTACACCTTCCCCTGCCTTTCCGGTTCCATAATCCTTCCTAAGAATAGGAAGGCAAAGGCAGCACATTGCCCTCCCATCCGCAGCACCCCATCCACTAGCATTGGTTTACGTCCGGCTTTTCTCCCTCTGAGCTAAAGCACCTTAGTGGAGGAATGTGCTATTTCCACTTACTGGCTACAGTCAGTCCAACACTGAGGGAGCTGGGTTGTCAGAGCTTGAGCAGAAACCATAGAGGAACATTGGTGGGATTCCTCAACTCTTCAGTTGCTTTTCTTACATGTTACCAGGGAATGGTGTTCCCAGAGTGGACTGGGCCCTCCTTCATCAACTAACACTGAAGAAAATTCCTCACAAACACACTAAAGAGGTCATTATGATTTGGGTAATCTCCCAATTGAGACCCCCTTCTCAGGTGACTCTAGGCTGTGACAAGTTGGCAGTCAAAGCTAACTTGGATAATCACTGACCCAACATAAACCATACCACTGCGACCTGGGGACCTGAGTCATACATCCAATATAAACCCACCGCTGAGACCTGGGGACCTGAGTCAGACACCCAACATAAACCCACCGCTGAGACCTGGGGACATGAGTTAGACACCCAACATAAACCACACCTCTGTGACCAGGGAACCTGAGTCACACACCCAACATAAACCATACCGCTGTGACCTGGGCACCTGAGTCAGACACCCAACATAAACCACATCACTGCGACCCAGGGACCTAGGTCAGAGACCTGCTTGCTACTCCGAGACCCAAGTCACAAACCCAACATACATCACTCTGCTGTTACCCGGGGGTGACTTCTCCATATTTAATTATCACACTTCACAGGCTGTAGGTAATGACATACAATTGGCTGTGGTGATTAAAATTATTCCAGCATATTAGCATAATTATATGCTAGCTTTTAGTAATTTGTGGTTTTTCTGCACCCCCAATGATCAGGTTTACCAAATTGTCGGGTGTCATAACAGAATAAGAGGCATCCTGGATTTTCCTTTGAAGACCTAAATGCAAGTCCCTGTCTTCATCAAAGTGAATTAGCCTCTATGCCCTCATACCTTGGTCTTGTGGAAATAGTGCTGTGTTGTAAACACCTCAGAATACAGATATTTATTTTTTCATCATATTCATGGGTCTTCAAGCCCACAGAACTCTGATAGGAGCAGCAGAAATTGTCTTGTCCTGTTGTTACGTATTGGTTGGGGCTGACTCTCATGAAATGTCTCCTATTCTCCCCGGACCTTCAGCTGCTGGGTATTTTCTCATGACAGAAGGGGACAACCAAGAAAAAACTAACAAAACCCCCTAAAACCAATTTAGGCAAGACTATATAAGACATATTCTCCTTTTTCATTTTGAGTTTTCATTGGTTTAAAGGACATAGTCAAGACACAGTACATGTGGTGATGGCCAAGTTAGAAAAGAGAGATTTTAAGAATTACAGAAAATAGATTAAACTATCATAAAAGAAATCGATTTTAATAGACATGAAGAAGAGCTGTGTCAGTGAGGGTTTAGAGGAACGGGCTCAGAAGATCTAAAGAGCTCTTGTCAGCGCTCATCAGACACTTGGGGTCTGCCTTGGGACCCGGTGAAAAGAAACACTTAATAAAAAAAATCAGAACCTGCAAGTTCTTGGGTTACAGCTGTAGGGGGTGAAAGGAAAACTCCCCAGACATTTGTTTCTAGTGACAGGTACAGTTTCTGTGCAGTTACTGCCTCAGAGGACCCCTACCAGACACTCGTCAAGGGCTGAGGCTGAGGCTGATGTGGGCCACTGGGGCCAGAGCTAGAAAACAAAGAAGCTCCAAAACAGTGCAGAGATGACACAGCACTTAAGAAATGGCTCCTGGCTGTACCCAGAGTCACAGTAGAGGTAAGAGGTGCCGGAAGTCATAAAGACATCCTCAAAACTCTACCCTTCCAGAATATAAATAGGCTCCCCGGCACCCCCAAACTAGTTTCTAAAGATGTGAACCCTGCTTCCCAATGACTCCTGAACTTGTGGTCAGCATGAGTTTGTGTGTGCTCTCAGGCAGCCGATGCCAGGCCTGGTGCACTTGGGACCGTGACCAGGGGTAGAAGCTGTTGACCCAAGATTGGACTTTCAGAGACAGAAGTGTGTTGCGGTCAACCAGCTGCACAGCAGCTTTTCATCCTGAACTTCCCCGAGAGGGTGAGTCTGCAGATGAAGAGAGAATGGTTGGTTATGCTATGACACGGAGGTGTGTAAAGAAGGCTGACCTTCGTTTTCATAAAGCCCTTGGGAAAAGTATGATCGTTTGTAGAAACCAAAATTCGCTAACATTAATGCAACTTTTTTTTGAGAAAATTAGTTAAATGCAGTGATTTTCTCATAGAACTTAGAATTCTGAAGTCATTCATTTATTTTGGGTGAAATAATTATTGTTGCTCTTTTTATTTGGACAGAAGTTTGGGATTGAAGTTCTGACTAATACACATTACAGGCATTTGTTTGTACTCCCTTCTCTCTGACCTTCCAATTCTTTGTTTGTTTGTTTTTTTTTTAATTTTTGGTTTTTTGAGACAGGGTTTCTCTGTGGCTTTGGAGCCTGTCCTGGAACTAGCTCTTGTAGACCAGGCTGGTCTCGAACTCACAGAGATCCGCCTGCCTCTGCCTCCCGAGTGCTGGGATTAAAGGCGTGTGCCACCACCGCCCGGCCTCTTTGTTTGTTTTGATGATTATTTCAGATTAGTTTGTGGCCATTACCTTGCATTTCTGAAAAAAAAACAACAAGATATTCCTTTTATTTTTTTCAAAGTTTATGGCTGAGAACCTTTGATTTCTTGAAGGAACCCAAATGACCGCCCTTGATTAATGACTTGCAGGTGTCTAGGAGCACGGTGGTGGTTTGTTTGGGAAGTGTGCCAGAGCAGAAAGGAAGAGCAGACATATTTGTAAATCAGGAGTGGGCAGGCATGTCTACGGGATGGCTAAGGCACATAAGTGCCAGATGATGTAGAACCGCAAAAGGTGGAAGAGATTCCTAGGGGCCTTCACTAGCTGCGATGATCTGGGTGTGGAAGGCCTGCTCATCGCTGGAGCAGATGGTATCTTGGTAACCACAGCTCTACAGCCACTTCCATCATCTATTTAATACACCAGGGTTGGGTTCATAGCCAACCGTGAGGCTCTGAATCACATACTTTTGCAGTAAGCCTCTTAAAACTGCTCATTTCAAAAGCAGGAAAACAATTTAATAATTTGGTAGCTTTGATCATTGGGAAATAGTAATTTTAAGACATTTAAGACTACACTGGAAAGTAAAATAACGTTTTAAGATAGCTTTAACACAGTTCTATGAAACTCAGGAGCTTAAACATTGAGTTGGGGAAAACAAAATACAGTTCTGATTTCTTAACTGGCATTGCTATTTGTGTATTGTACTGTTGCTGTTGTTATTTTGGGAGGTGTGTGTGTGTCTCTGTATGCGTGTGTCTCTGTGTGCATATATGTTCAGGTTCATGTATTTGGAGGCTAGAATTCAAAGCAACCTGTTTTCATCAATCACTTTCTACCTTAATTTTTTTTTTTTTTGAGACAGGGTTTCTCTGTAGTTTTGGGGCCTGTCCTGGAACTAGCTCTTGTAGACCAGGCTGGCCTCGAACTCCCAGAGATCCGCATGCCTCTGCCTCCCAAGTGCTGGGATTAAAGGCGTGCGCCACCACCGCCCGGCTCTACCTTAATTTTTAAGACAGGGTCTCTCATGAACCTGGGACTCATCATTGTCAGTAAACCCAGGATCTCTCCCATCTTCAGTTCCTCAACAGTGAGACTATAGATGCAGCCAGCATCCACAGCTTTTTCACAGAGGCTGGAGATGATCCAGCTCCTCACGCCTCTGCAGCAAGCCGAATCATCTCTCTGGTCCCAACAATTTCCTGCTTTAGCTTTTGAACTGGTTAGAAGGCAATCTGGATTTTATTGAAACAATGTACATGAATTTGAAAGATAGTTGACCACAGCAAGGACACTATGTCAAGCAAAGAGGCTCTGGTCATATTTTGCAAAGACCCCAACTTCAATGCAGTACACGGGGCCTGCTTTCCAAACCCACACATTCTGAGCTGCCTTGACTTTGAAATTCAAAGCCAGGCCATTTGGAAATTGCTTTTGAGGAGGGAATGTGTATTATGCTGCTTTCTCCTTTGCTGGGTTCTCCCGAAATAGATTGATAGCAAATATTTGCATATTTACCAGAGAGAAGAGGTACTAGGCAGAGAAACCCTTTGCATCTAAGATAACTGAAGATAAAGCGATCATCTTGGGCTCATTGGGATGCTAACAACATCTTTGCAGGAGCCCTCCAGCTTCCGGTAATCACCAATCTCGTCTGAGGCAGGTGCCTCTAGCATGTATTTTCTTATCTGCCTTAATCCCTTGATTTGGTGACGTCTTTGATGGCAAGAATTACCCCTGCCTACTTCACAAGGTTATATTGAGGATGAATCAAGACCTCAAACTGAAGTTAGGCATGAGAATTAGGACCTTCAGTCATGTGTTAGATGCTTACTATCCCATGCATCTCTCTAGTTTAAGCTTCCTTGTGATTGGTTACCAACTGTGAATCCATTTGCATGCACTTAGAATCCAAGTGACATTGATTTTCCAGGCCTCCAACCAAGCTGGATCTCTTCCTGGTTGGTTACTCTGCCAGTCAAGAGCATCTACTACATTCAACCTATCTTTCTAACTACTTAAAATTCTAACCTTTGTACCTGTGTCACCAACTCCAATAGAGCTTCCTTACACTAATAATGTAGAAGTGTGTCTCTAATGCAGCTCTATTCGAAATGCCATTTCCTTTCTGTTATTAAATCAGCCTTGGATAAGCCTGTTCCGAAAATTTAACTTTCAAGCCATAGATAGCATTCTTCTGCTCCCTATAGGATCATGACCATGTCACAATGCAAAAGTGCAGTTGGTTCAACTTAAATGTCACCATAGGTTAGGGGCTGGAAAGATGACTCAGTAGTTGAGACTACCTTTCTGATCCTAACACCCATGTGACAGCTATCAACTGTCTGTCATTCCACTTCCAGAACATCCTTCATAGATTTACCCTCCCTGACCATCACTTCCCTAGAGGGACCCTATGTTGCCATATATTATCTGTCCATCTCAAGACTTTGGCAGCAGATACAGTCGCCTCTTAAGTGCAGCTTAGGATGCTGCTGACCCTACTGAACCCTTCTCTGTACGGCCTTCTTCATACAAAGAACTCTGATGGACTTTCTCTCTTGAACGAAGTTTTTCAAACAGGTTTGCATTTTTAGAACCTGGGACCTTCAACTGGGGGAGTTTCACCCTCAAATCACCTTTCTTATTGTCTTGGTGCCAAACTCCTATTTTCTCTTTGATCTGTTAATCATCTCATTAACAGCTACCAATCACTTTTCCAAGTTTGCTCTCAGTCCAGCGTTAAACACACATCCCAAACTGCACTTTTCCAATATCTCTTTCTGCTCAACATTTTAGTCTTGGTTTTAATTTTGGATCTCACTAATTGGAACCAGTGACAGCCATGCCACAGCTTGAACGCTATGCTCTCTTAAAATCTCCTGTGTTGCATTAACTTTTCCTGAAGCAATATGAGCAAACATCTAATCACCCCAGGCAGGGCACCAACAGACAAAAGTAGTATCCCAGAAAAGTTCAGCTTGGCAAACCAAGCACTTATAGTTGATGATCTCACGGACACTGCATAATAGAGTCTGACCTTCGGGTGATATTCCACAACCTATGCACTGAGCATCTTCCAAGAACCTTATCAACTGGGAGAGGGCAGGAAGGAATGGAGTCCTAGGCGAAGGTCCTGTAACTTTCCCCTCTTTCTGTCTTCTAAAATGAGTCATTAGCTCTATTCCTGTTACCAAAGACCAGGCCATTGCTGCAATTGATTGTCATAGCTACCAGGCCAACATTTTCTCTATTACAAAATAATAATAATGGTGTGAACACATTATTAACAAAAGACATAGACCACACTACACTTTTTGATTGGATTGAGGTACTGCTTCAAAAATTAACCCATACCTTGGATCAATATTGTAGCCAAGAACCCTTGGCTAGAGAGGTCATAGGCCCCAGGGGAGAATCTACCACTGTGATTCTGCTAAATACATATGGTATTAAACTGACTCCTAATGACTTATCATCCCATAAATTAGTGCACCTATCAGTCCTCATCAGAGAAGCTTCTATTTGCAGTAGCTGGTGATTGGCACAGATACCCCCAACAGGCCCAAGTACCAAGCACGAAACACCGCAGAATTCTCAGCTCCAAATTAGATGCTTGTATCACAGCCCACCAAGGCTCACAGATCAATATGGGAGAGGAGGGAAAATATTATAAGGCCAAGATGGTGGATGACAACAAGGAAACAGTATTCTCCCACGACAGCAGGATAACCGTTCATAGGAACAGCGGTTGTGACAGCACACACAAGATCTGGGCATACAAAGTCCAAGAACCAGAAGGGGAGGTGATCTTAAGTCCCAACTCTAGCTAAGGGGATATTGGTAAACAATGACTGCTGGGGGAGGTGGGTCAATTTTCTTTAAGAGAATAACCCCTGGCATGTTTGTTATGCTCTCCACTGAGTGGCCACATACCCACGATTATATGGGTAACAGAAACTATACTCATTTTCTTTTAAGAGGACATAGATTTGGGCCAGTTGGGAAGTGAGGAAGGTGGATCTTGGGGGTAGGGGGTTAAGGTGTTAGGGAAGGGGCTGAAAATACTCAAAGCACACTGTATGAAAGACTTAATTAAAACCGAGGTGAGCCATACTGCAGCCCTCTACCAGATAAATTAGTTTGGAATGCAGGTCCCACAGTTTTCAGCTTGTGGACAAGATGCAGTCTTTGGCACCAAAGTGTTCCATAAATGGCCTCTGTTCTCTTCCCATGGGATCCTTCTTCCCTGCTTTGACCTGGTGTCTGTATTCTGTCAATCATGTTTTAAATAAAGGCTGATTGGCCAGGCAGGAAGTATAGGTGGGTTAATCAGACAGGAAGTAGAGGTAGGGAGAGGAGAACAGGAGTATTCTGGGAAGCAAGAAGCTCCCTCTGAACTCCTGCCCAGACCACCGAAGAAGCAAGATGTGAACTGCCTGGCTGAGAAAGGTACCAAGCCATGTGGCTAACATAGATAAGAATAATGGGTTAATATAACTTAGCAAGAAGCCTGAGCTAATGGGCCAAACAGTTTATAATCTTATGGAGACCTCTGTGTGATTGCCTTTGGGACTTGTCGGCTGTGGGAATCAGGCAGGACAGAAAGAGCAGGCCCTCATGTTGCATAGACCTCATTCATTCTTTGCCATCTGCATTTCTCTTAGCACCATGGTTTCCTGCCATCATGGAGAACCATCTGTTAAAATATTGTTCTACCACACTAGGGCTTCATTTTCTCTTGTCTTCCAACTTGCACACTTCTCCTGCAACTAGGGTCTAGACGCCTAAGAAACACTTGTTAAATCTATTACAGCAAGAACTTTACTGTCAGTACCTGTTAGTGCTTTAGTTCCCTTCATTATCAACGCAACGACAATCTTGACAGACACAACTCACGCGAGGAAATAAATATGGGCTCACAGTTTGAAAGGGTCTTAGAACGTCATGGTGGGAAGACATGATAATTGGAGCAGCTAAGCCAGTGCCTGAGGGGGCGCATAGTGGCAATGGTTCCTATGACAGAGATCAGGAAGCAGAAGACACGTGACTAGACCAAGGGGTGGTCACCCTCAAATGACCCTCTCTTCATTCAGTGTGTTAGGCTATCCCTCCTGAGGGTCCCACCATCGTCTGGGGCCTTCAGACCTGTCCCATGAGCCTCTGGGAGTGTTTCTATTTCAAGCTCCAGCACAGCACAGTCTAATCATCTAATTATCAGCTTCTCTCCCAGCAGATGATTCTGCCAAGCTGTTAGCAAACCTCATAGGAGCACTTGCCTAACCAGACAGTTCTCTCTCTCTCTCTCTCCCCCCCTCTCCTTCTTTCCCTCCCCTCTCCCTCTTTCCCTCCTTCTCTCTCCTCATTTTGTTATCTCATAAACAGGAACTGGGTCTGAGTCCACCGTTTTTTTTTTTTTTAAATCTCTCACAAAGCAGAGCGCAATGTCGAGTTTCCTAGGAACAGTACAGAAATGTCATGTGTGCTCTGATTGCATCGTGATGACTAAGGTTTGTAGTCAGTTTGAGAACGAGGCACTTTCTCCTCTGTGGGACTTTTTACTAATAGGTTCCCATCAAATGTGGAAAGACAAAACAGAAAACCAATTTCACTGAGTTGGGTTCTGTTTATTATCGTCGCTGTTGTTGTTTTGGTAACTGACACCCTAAGACTGCTCTTGAACTTCCTATCCTAATCCTCCAAATCTGTCAGCCTGTGGTGTGCGCAGTTCTTTACTTACCGGCTCGTCATGAGCGCAGCAGAGGTGCTGTTTATCTGCCAGTAATGCTGCATTTAGGGCCAGGAGGCTGGGCATCCATTAGCAGGGCTTCGGTAAACCCCTTGCCACATGTCCCCCTTCAACCCCCTTTTCACATCCGCAGAATCCATTTTTCTTTTTAAAGGCTTTTGTAGCAGCAAATCATAGCTTTGCTTTGCGTGAGGACCTGGCATTTGTGCCCTGTGGTCGCCACCTCAAAGGGTGCAGATTGTTCCCACAGTCGGTTCGCTAATTTGGTTCTGTTCTTGTTGTTTTATATTCATTTATAAATAAGAGAAGCGAAAGGGAAGTAATTAAGTAAAAGCCTTATAAAAAAGAAAGGTTTTATTTTTTTCTATTGTTTGTACATAAAAGGAATGTCTTTGGCCCAGTATTCTACAAAAAAGCTCTCTTTTTCCTTAAACTCGAAATGTGTGATTTTTCTAAAAAATTTTTATGATTCATGTCACAATTCATTGGATTCGCTAAACCCTTACATCAAAATGCGGCTGCTCCAGCAACATATAATTATTGCTGTTTGGTTAAAACCATAATTTCATTTTTATGCCCCTTTACCTATTTCTCACCTAATTAAACCCAATGAGGAACACTTCTTTCATAACACACCAATGCCTTGTTTTAAATGTAAACAGCAGAGGCTCCCCGGGTGCCTCAGGCAGGTGGAGGTCATAATGACTCCTTCTCTACTTATTCCATCTATGTTGGTAGTTTATCTATGGTAAGGAATATGTCTGCAGGAAGTCATCCAGACATCCTGGCTGCCATATCCTAGGCTTATGAGGTTGGTTCAACAGGGGCTTTCCACACAGGGATAGGTTGAAACCTGGGAGAGTCCTATAGGGATGGATTAAGGGGGATGAGAATATAGGGCACGCTGTACGTCACAGAAGGAGGTGGGGTCATGTGATAAAGGGAGTTATTGGGATGCATGATAGACATCTACACGTGACAGTCCAGCCTGGATGAACGTTCTAAGAGGTTATTATCCCCCAATATGAGAAAAATGTCACAACAGGGACAAAGAAAGCTGGGGCATTCAAGACAAGAAACATGGCACTAATCAAATACTAATCTTTCTCTTCCCGACTCAGGGCAGCAGCCCTGGGGTTATTTAACACCCACAATGGAAGAAGGCACATGTATTTGGACAAAACAGTTGTTCAGAACTAGATGACTTAGATCTATGCATTGCCAAACTTATTTTTAATTATGTGCATATGGGGAGAGTAAGTGTACATGTGTGTGCAATGCCCACAGAGTCCAGAAGAGGGCGTCAGATGCCCTGGATCTGGAGTCACAGGGATTGTGCGTTGCCCAACAGAAACACTGAAAACCGAACTCTCATCCACCATGAGCACTAGGAACACTTACGCGCCCAGACATACCTTCAACCCCTAGTTCTATACTCCAAAGACACTTCATATCTCCTGATTATGGAGAAGCAGGTTAACCTTGGATCATTACTAAATAGTGTCTTTTGATGGCAGTCTAGAGGTCACATCCAAGCCAGCCACAGGCAGCTGATCTCAGGATAAGCCCTGAGCTGCAGCTAAGGTACTTGATAGGTATTTACTGAACTCGGGCATCACTAGTGAACTGCAGAATGAAACACAGTCCCGTGATGCAGTCCGCTCCTTGCTATTATAAACTTTCTAGGACTGGTCCAAGAAAAGGAGCATTCTACCTGCATGCTGGGTTTCAAGGCTGTAGATGTTGCATGTGCCCTCCCGATAGCTGTCATCAATCTTATTAGAAAGGGAGCAGTTATTATCATTTGCTCTTCTGAAACCTTCCTAAGACCATTCTAGCACAAAAATACAACCCAATTTATCTGTCTAGTGATCACCTCTCTATCTATTCATCCATCTGTCATCTATCTGTTGAAACAGGCTCTCACTCTATAGCCAAGGCTAGCCTCAAATTCACTATGTATTCCAAGCTGCTGTTTCAGGTTTCCCAGGGCTGATATAGACATACATCACCAATCCCAGCATGCATCGGCACTTCAAGATTTGTCAGTGTCTTATATCACCTTCGTTGGCTGCTTCTCATACCTTGGTGTCTAATACATGATTCTGTGAATAAAGCTTGGCACCCTTGAAGAATTTCTAAGACAAAGATAACATGAAAGCTAGCATATAACATTAGGAAATACAATATGGCCAGAATACAGAAAACACGCAACGCGAAGAAAGTAGTGCTAGTACCTAGAACCTCTAAAGTGCATGTCTGTGAGGAGGTGTCAGTGACAGGCGGCGCCCGGTATCATGCAGTTAAGACAGTAGGCAGAGGAATAGGCCTGTGGGTTCTGGTGAGATGTTAGCCATCTTTGTCGGAAGACTTTGCGGAAGTGAGGAGTCCAGAGTATAGCCGTCCTGAAAGCGTGCATGCGTCTCAGTTACTGCGCATGCTTGGGTTAACTTGAAAGAGTGCACCCGTCTCAGTTACTGCGCATGGTCAGGTTATCTTGAAACCTTCACTTCAGAAAGCCTCATCTACATGAGTGCTTTGTTGAAAATCCATAAAACTCACGGAAAACGGGAATTATAGAGTTAGCTATACTTAGCTCACAGTTTTACAGCCCCTGCTGCGTTCTGCAAAGCATTTGAAACTCTTTCATTATTAAAGCCTTTTCATCTCACCTCCCACGTCTCACCTACAGGACTCTTCCACACCGACGTGGAAGCAATCCTATTCTGAAAACACTTTCACATTCCTGTGCCGAACTTTATCTCACCTTAGCCCTCCTGTTGACTTCCTCCTTGATCTCTTCTCCAATGGAGCATCCCTGTCTAAAACCGTTTCTGCTTACAGGGCTTCTTCTGAATGACTGTGTCTTCTCCCATCCTGGGACACAATGGGAGCGCAGGACACATTGAGACTCTGAAGAATCCATTTTAAACAACACAGGGGCTGGAGAAATGGCTCCTCGGCTAAGAGCACTTGCTGCTTTTCTAGATGATCCGAGTCCTACACCCACAGGAGGTTCACAGGTGTCTGTAACTCTAGTTCCAAGGGATCTGATGCCTTCTTTTAGGTACTTCACTTGCATAGTGTAAATACATACACGCAGGCAAAACACCCACATATGTATTAAACATAAAAATAAATTTAAACAACATACCTGTATTTGCCTTTGTGGGTGAGATGAAAATTGTTTTTATTGACTGCTTCAGCAGAACGGCTGGAAACATTTAAATCTTTCATCTTTTCACATTTGGTGACAATCCTCAGATAAAATTCTGGAGTTCTGGAAACTATCCCCAGGTGTTTACACATGAGCATCTTATCACAGATCTGGGCTGTTCTCTCAAGGTGTTTGCTTATCTGTCATCTGTGGTAAAAGAATTCCCATTTCAACATTCTGTCAACATTGAATATTAACATCACCCTGAGTTCTTGCTAATGTTATAGAGATAAGTCAGAAATGATTTTTATGATTATAAAGTAATTCCATGTTATTAATCTTAAATATTTTATAAGGATTCTGCCCAGTGCATATTTATAATATACATCTGTTTTTTACTCGACAACTTTTATTGAAATTCATACCTGAAAACTTCTTCAATGTCATTAGAATTCATTTATAATCATTATTGTACATGCTATATAATTTTGACCAAAAGGCATGTACAAAATTAACCAATATCTACACACATGTATGTGTATTTACATGTAATATTGTTGTGTGTATGTATAATTTGAAAACTTGCCTGAGGTATAATTAAAAAAAACACTACAGTCATCTCAAGGCACAGTTTAACAAAGTTTCATGGAGACGTGGTACTCTTGTCATGATTGGGATGACAGACGTGCACAGAAAGCCTCGTTCCCTCATTGTCTCTCACATATCTGAGAGGACCGGTTTGAAGGAGACACCTCAAGGTCTTGTAGCCCTCAGTTTCTCAGTTCACATCACTTGGCCCCAAGCTTTTTGCCTTTGGCAGGGCAGAGCATAGTGCCAGAGAGAGTATGGCACAGGAGAGTTGTATACCCTGTAACAACCAGAAGACAAAACCCTAGGGAGGAGGTGAGGACAAACAGAGCTAAAGACACTTCTTGTCTTTGCAGGGCTTGGCTGTTGTGGCCTGCTTCTCTGACTAGCACCCAGATCCTTATTTCCCAGTATTTCCCAATAATTCTGCTGTATCATGAATCCATTCATGGTTCAATTCCTTAATAAGTTCACGGCTCTCAGGATCCAGTCGCTTCCCCAGGACTTTCTTACTGAGTCGTAATCAGCACCCATGCTTGAGGTTTACTTTCTCTTTCTTCTCTATTTTCCCTGTAACCAGAAATCACTGAAACACTTGACACATTATCTCCCTACATGGAAACTTGCTTTGCATTTTCATAGTAGGTAACAATGATATAATACAACATTTGTCTCTAATTTAGCATTTCTTCCCCCAACAATTAGGGTTATGTCAATGATTTTTTTAAACTTTTATTGTAAAATATTACTTACTATGTGGTATGGGAAGTCCTTCCTCAAATGTGTGGCTTTTATTGGTTAGTGAATAAATAAGTTTCTTGGGCAGGGAAGAATAGAGCAAGGCGGGAATTCCAAGCAGAGATAGAGGAGAGAAGAAGACGGAGTCAGGGAGGTGCCTTGTAGCTGCCGAAGGAGACAGATGCTGGCTGTAACCTTACTGGTAAACCACAAGCCTCGAGGCGATACAGAGATGAATAGAAATGGGTTAATCCAAGATGTAAGAGTTAGCTAATAAGAAGCCTGAGGTAACAGGCCAAGCAGTGTTTTAATTAATAAAGTTTCTGTGTTATTATTCGGGTCTGGAAGGCTGGAACAAATGAGCAGCTTCCTACTACAGCTATGGGCTCTGCCATCACTTATCCAAATACTCACCTCGGATGGGCACCATGGCTGCCAGGTCTGGCTGCTGCCAATGAAGCTGCGACAAACACATGTTTGTCTGGACACAGACAGTTTGTCCCTCCTTGGGCAAATACTTAGCAATGGGCAAGCTAGATCACAATCAATAGGTATTTAACTTTTAAAAGAACCACCCCAATGTCCAAATTTCTCCTATCATTTCACATTGCCAACCAGAGCTTAGGGGTTCACCTCCCTTCCTGGGCTAGCACGGTTCACAGCTTTTCTCTGTAGTTTCAGCGTTCTCATCAATATCTGGGCTGCCTTTTTAATAGGTTGTAGACTGTATTTATCCTGTGAGTAATACCAAAAGGGCCATGATATGACAATTTTGACATCATACATCTCCTGCTCTGATGTTTTCTCTTCATCTTACACATTTTCTTTAACATAGTTGACTTTTTATTGAGTTTCTCAAAATCCTGATTATCTGTTCATATTTTCTTTATGCTGTATATATTTTTTCAAGCATATTCTCTTAGGTAGTGGCTTGTTTTTCTTTCACTTTTTAAGATTCATTTGTTCTCTCAAGGACTGTGATTTAGGTGCCGTTGCATCTGAGAAATATTTGGTGACGTCACAAGGTTTTTCCTCCAAAGATTTCCCTAGAAAAATGTATAGTTTGGGGTCCGATATTTAGGTGTATGGTACATTCTGAGCTAACTTTATAAGGGCAAAAAGAACTGATCCAAGTTATTCATTTTGTTTTGTGTGTGGCTAGCCGTTCCACCGGCATCTGGTGAGATGACTCAGTGTTATTTACAGACCTGTGTTTGCGTCCTAGACAGTCGCTGTCCTTATATAAGTGAATCTTGTGAACTGCCTTTGTCTGCCATGCTTATTGCTTATGAAACCAGTGCTCCGTGAAAATATCACTGCAACTTGATAACACAACTTAGACAAGGATCAAATTTACCCTGCTCCTTCTGGTTTCCCTTTCAAGATTTCTTAACCTTTCCAACAGATGCCAAGCAGAATTTCCATTTGCTTTGTTGGCAACCTGCAAATACTAGTGAGGGCGGCCGGTTCTGTAGTTACAGCATATGGTTGGAAGGTCTAAAGAAATCGAAATTAATTTTGCCATTGTTATTGCTCATTTAATTATTACAAAATAAAATATTCATTTCAAAAACTGAAGAGTCTTTTTTTTTAATGTAAGAGCACAACTCTAAAAGAACTGCACCATCTGGACCCTTCCTTTTCGCATTACAGCTTCATTGTCATCACTCTGGGGATGTATCTGGGGGACTTCCAGGGGACTTACTACAAAGCCTTAACAAAGAGAAAAACAGAATAAAATAGATTGTTAACTCATGAAGAATTGGCAGCTGGGATCCAGAGCTCTTATGTGTTCTGTAGACACATGCATATTTTTCTGACGTTGATATTTATGCTGTCGATTTATGTCACCAAAGTATAACTTCCCATAACCAACACACCCCATGAGAATATTAACTGCAATCTAGTTGAGAATTATAGACGATGGGTCTTCGAAGTCTCAGACTTTGAAGCAATCTTGAATTCACAGTTAAAAACTAGGCAGCCTTGCTGTGGCACCAAGACTCTGGAAGCACAGATTTCCCAAAATGCATTTCTCTGTATTGAAAGTCTGGATGATGAGTTTGGACCAAGGGCTCTATGGGAAGTAAGCAACCCCATGCATGTGCACACACATGCAAAGGTGCCAAATCTATTGCACCAGTGCAGAGGCCTCTGCTGCGGGTCAGTTTTCCATCTGCTTTTGGTAAAATCTTCTGAAGTTTCTTCCTTGGCATTCATTGTAGAATGATGTTCCCTGAGTTTTAATGGAATTGCTCACTGACATGCTTTCGATAACTGTATCCCTGTCTAGGGAAAGTGATGAGAAAGACAGAGGAGAGTCTGCCCGGTGCCAAGCTGAGCATTGCAATTTTCTGATTTAATTCCTGTTCCCCATAGTGAGGCTGGCCAGTTATTCACAGACCCAGGAAATGGAAGAGGTTATTTCAATAAGTTAGAGACCCGTTACATTTTAGAATTACTCAGATATGTGTGACTCTAACGCCTCTCACTTTTGTAAGGTTGTTATCTAGTATAGTCATTAATATAAAATAACTGAAACACAATATAAAGAGACTTTCCTTAGAGACTGTTTCAGGTGGCTGGAGAGGTGGCTCAGTGGTTAAGAGCACAGACTGCTCTTCCTCCAGAGACCCCAGGTTCAATTTCTAGAACCGATATAACTGCTCAAAACCATCTGTAATTCCAGTTCCCTTGATCTGGCACCCCTTCTGGCCTCACTGACAATAGGCATGCATGAGGCACATAGACATGCATACAGGCAAAACAGTGTATATGTAAGGTTCTGTACCACCCGATCTCACAGCTGTTTTGTCCCAATAAACACACAGAGGCTTATATTAATTATGAACTGTTTGTCCTGTTGTTCAGGTTTATTACTAACTAGCTCTTGCAACTTAAATTAACCCATAATTCAATTCTTATCTATGAAATAAGTCAGGTTTTGTGACACAGATCATTAGAGGCTATACTCAAGATGCAAAGGAAACTTGCTGGGGTTATAGAAATATGTTTAAAACATCAAGGAACATATGCATTTGTATGTGATGAGAGCAGGTAATTTTTTTTTTCTTCAGCTGGGTGGTTGCCTTTAATCCCAGCACTTAGGAGGCAAAGGGAGGTGGATCTCTGTGAGTTCGAGGCCAGCCTGGTCTACAGAGGGAGTGCCATGACAGGCTCCAAAGCTACTCAGAGAAACCCTGTCTTGAAAAACTAAAAATAATAAATAAATTTCTTTTTCTTAAAGGTGACTTTTTTTCAAAGATAATGTTTAAATTCAATGTAGTGATTTAAAAAGGCCAGAATCAATTTCACAACTCTTAAGAAATCCTCTACCAGGCCGTTGTGGTACACACCTTTAATCTCAGCACTTTGGAGGCAGAGGCAAGTGGATCTCTGTGAGTTTAAGACCAGCCTGGTCTACAAAGTGAGTTCCAGAACAGGTTCCAAAGCTACATAGAGAAACCCTGTCTCGAAAAACAAAAACAAAACAAAAAAGAAAAAGAAAAAAAAAAGAAAATCTAAACAAATGCCATGGAAGATGGGGTTCAAGAGCTGGAGGATGGGGTGCAGTGCCGTGAGATGCTGTCTTCTGGCTCACCATGACTATTGCACCCATGGAATCACTGCCGATCTGGCCACCTGCACACCCTGTGGTGCAGCATCAGGCCAACAAGATCAGTTCACATTCTAACAGGCAGCAAAACTGGACTGATTGGGTTACAAGTAAAAGGAGAAGGCATGGATTAGGGAGGACAGTAGGTTGCTTCATAACTGGGGCAAATGGGAAACGTGAATTAAGGCTGCATATTATCCTGATAGGTAGTTTACTTGTATGAAAATGAGATCAGTCTGTAGGGTTCATTCTGGAAATTTAAGAGTTAATGGCTAGTGTTGGGGTTGGTGTACATGTGTGGTGTGAATGCCCAGTTTAGAAAAAAACAAACTATGGAATGTTTTGGACATTAATTGGGTTGCTATTCTTTATAAACCTGAAGTAATTTGAACTGTAAGGGATTCAGAGTGCCTAGAGAGGGTGGCAGGCACGGATAAGACTGAAAGCTATCTAGAGTCAGTTGTGTATGAGTGAACATTGCTTGATTTAAATTTATTGACTTTTAGCTAAGCAGTGAAACAGACTCTCTCTTTCCAGACTTATTTTTTTATTAACAAGGTCATGGAGAGCAATGAGGTAACAAGAAGAGTCAGCTCCACACTAGGAAGCCCTGCAAAGAGGGTGATTTCAATAGCAGATTTCTTAGGCATTAAATTCATAAGAATATCCTGTTGGGGAATCTTTTTGGAATGTTGAACAGAACATTCTTGTTAAAACCTGAAGGACTGTTATACTAAAGGTAAAATTTTCCACTTGGCTTTGGGTTAAATAATCCAGAAGAAACAAACATACGAAAGAGGTATACAAAGTGACTCCAAAAAATAATGATTAAAAAAATGTGAAGAGAAGAAGATTATATCCTAGAAGTGGTGGTGGTTAATTTTAATTGTCAGCTTGACACAGCTTAGAATCACCTGGAAAAAGAGTCTCACTGAAACATCAGGCTGGGCTGTGGGTATGTGGGTGAGGTTTCCCTTGACTACCTTAATTGAGGTAGGAAGTCTCCAGCCCACTATGGGCGGTACCACTCCCTAGGCGAGGATACTGAACAGTGTAGCAGTGGGAAACCCAAGCTGAGCCATTGGTATGCATGCACTCATTCTCTCTCTGGTCTTGATTATCACTGACACCAGTTAGACCCGGTTTCTCCTTTGGCTTTCTTTTCTGGAATTATGAGCTAAGATCAACGTTTCCCCTACGTTGTTTTCTCAGGGCATTTTATCACAGCAGAAAGAAATTAAACTAAGGCAGAAGTTGAAAAAAAAGTAGACGGTTCTAGAAAACCATCACAATGATACATCCTCTAATGAATGCACAAAGATGAGAAGACCATACTTGGCTGGGCCCTTAGTTACAGTGACTTCAGGAAGTAAAGAGGTCAAACTTCAATGGAGATAACAGTAAGACCAAATCCCCCATGGGAAACCTGAGTGTTAAAGAAGAACATGGTGTATACAAAGTGAAATACTGGATAAAAATATTATTTTTAGGCAGTAACATTATATATAATATACATATATTTAGCCTCTGTTTTTAAAAAACAAGAGGGGGAGAGAGAGCACCTGAAGCTTAGCAGAAAATGCTCTTAATGACAGTGGGGATTTGTTGTGACCGTCTCTTTCACACACAGCTGGTAGGTGTATAAATTGGTGTAATCTTCCTGAGAAGCAATTTGATAATGTATGTGAAGAGCTTGAGAAAATACAGTGTTTGACTTTGTGGCTTCTTATAGAGCTCTACCCTGTGAATAGATCTAGAGAGGCAGATAAAGACTTATGTAATGGGTAATAATCACAGCACATTTATAGTAATGAAAATTGAAATAATCTTTATCTCTGAAGGAAGCCATACTTATATAAATTACAGTGTAATCACAGAGTCTTGCATAACTATTCAAATCTTATTTTCAAAGACTTTTAAATTATTGGGGGAAATGTTCTTGCAGTGTATTATTGAGTGAAAATGAAAAATAAAACCACTGAATATAAATTAATATGAAGGTTAAAAATAAAAATATTAAGCTTAAAAAGAAAACAAAACTGTAATACTTGATGGTGAGAGGTAGCCATTGAGCAAAATGTCTGAACATATAGTTAAGAAGACAGGATTGCACAGGGCTGATTTTTAGGAGGAGGACAGAATGGGAGACAGAGAGGGAATCTGCAGATAGGGAGAAGGGCAGGAAATCAAGAGAGAAGAGACGAAAACTGACTTTGTCTTCCTACTTCTTTCTCCTCCTTTCTCTTCTACTCTTCCTCCCTTGTTAATCCACACTATATCATCAATATATATTTAGAAATAATTCAAAGTCTGAGGTTTGCTTATGGTGTGTGTGTGTGTGTGTGTGTGTGTGTGTGTGTGTGTGTGTGCGCGCACGCATGTGTGCACGTGTGTGCGCGTGTGTGCGTGCGTGTTCATATGCATGTCTGTGCAGGTGTGCCTGCTCACATGGGTACATGAGCAGACTAGAGGTGGACATTTGCTATCTTCCTTCGTCAGTCACTTCACTATGTTTGATCGGGTCTTTCCCCACTGATCCTGAAGCTCCTCAATTTGTTTACCTGCCAGCAAGCCCCAGGGACCTTCTTGTCTTCACCTCTTCAGCCCTGGGCTGAGAAGCACACTGCTGTGCCCGCCCCTTTTTATGTGGGTGCTGTGGATCTGAACCCAGTTCCTCATGCTTGTTCAGCAAGCACTTACGAATGGCCCCTCTTCTGGGTCTCTCAGTATATAGTTTGAATAGTCCCAGTATTGAACATAAACCAATCAAAGTCCAGCAAGGAAAAGAACTGCTGAAAACCCTATGCTAGGACCTAAGACTCAGTTCACAGTCTATACCTGTGCCTTGATAGAAGGAGATGTGGGGGATTAGGAGTAATCGTGCGGATGTCAGAGGCACAGGTAACTGAAGAAGGACACAAACCCCCATGCATCTCTATGGTTCCAAGGATGTCCTGAAGATCATTCATTACATGGTTTGTAGCTCACATAGAAATGGATATCCTGTGTTGGTGTTGGAGACCAGAAGACATGGGCTATTAATATCAGAGACTGGGAAAATTGTGGCAGAGTTTAAATGCTTTGGCCATAAGTAAAGCCAGTGAATGGAGCACAAGCTTAATGCAAAAAGAAAAAAAAAACCTGGCTTTTCAGGAGGTAGTGAAGTTAAAGAAGAGAACAGAAGTATGTGCGTGGGACCACAGCACCCAAGGAGCCAAGGGTAGAGTGAGGACTGAGCCAGGATGCTGAGCCAACCCCTGCCATCTGGGAGATCAGCACGGCCTATCGACATGGCAAGTGAAATCATCTACAACTCTGGGGACCAATGAGTGGTACCACGCTTCCTGTGATGTAAGAATCAGCAGCTGCCAGGAAGCGGCTGACCAGATGGAAGCACCCATCAGAAGGCTGCTGGAAGATAAAAGGGAGATGGAGAGTCAAAAGACCCAAGGGCTTCATCTCAGGACTCGTGAGCCAATGGTGGAGAGCCAGAGAGGGCAACAAGAGGAGGGGCCTTTCACTTCACATACTGGGGTAAAGAAAGAGGGGTATTCCTAGAGAAGAAGCAGGTTCCATGGTTAGAGTGTTCCATGAAGCAGAAACAACGTACAAAACCAGCTCATTTACGCTTAGCAAAAATAAATAAATGCAAAAGTAGTTAAGTCTGATCAGGAGGGAGCAGGCTCTCTGAAAGAGTGGGTTTTTATCGTGGAACATGGGCTCCAATAGCATGACAGAACAAATTTATTAAAAATAAAAGACAGAGATGAACAAGAGTACGTGGTAGATCAGAGGCATTGTGAATTGAAAGGACCCGTGTTCTAGTCCATGGCTGAGAATGGCCTCAGAGAGGCATGTGGCCCAAAATGGTTATTCTGAGGCCCTTGATCTGAACCAGCTGAGGCCCATGAAGTATGAAAATTGTAGCCATGTTAGAAGCTTTTAGTCAAGCAGCAAACCATGCAGACACCTCTGTGGTGCTTCGTGCAGCTAATTCTGCCTTGGTGGTGGAGACAGTTCGCTGCCCTCGTTCAGCACAATCAAGGGTGTGAGCTCGCGGTAGCTAGGAAACCGACTTTTTCCCCTGATGTGAATTCCACAAAATAGAACACTGTGGGGCTAAACTGCCTGTGAGATGACTCTTTTTATGAAGCCGGGGATGAATTTGTCTATTTTCTCTAATTTGTCTATTTCTCTAGTTCTCAGTGGTATGGAGAGAGAGAGTTCTGGTCATGAGAAGACTGAAACCTCCAGCCATTATGTAACCAGTTTCACTCCCTGCAGTTAGGAAAAAATCCTCAGAGGTCTGATGGCTTCTTTTCTATACTTTGTATGACAGTGAGATGTGTAGAAAAATCAGCAGTTCTGAGGCAAATAGCTGGACCTGATGACTTCCTGGTGGGGACGTACCCAAATTTCTCTTACGTTGTCATAGGGGGGAGATATTGTTTTCAGAAAGAATTACCAATGCATAGTTAAATGTTAAATCATTGTGTCATTTGCCTAGAATCACTGATAAACATTTTAAGTAATAAATTTCCCAAATTCTTGGATGGGTATGTGCTTTAATTAACACCCTTAGCTGTAATAGAGGCAGATGGGAAGCATTGCTAATAATTCCATAATTGAAGACAATCAGTTTGGATACAAGATATGAGCTCATAACTCACTAATGACCTCAGCGAACAAAATTCCCCTAATGGTTAGGAGACACACTCAGTTCGCAGAAGCTAGGCTGTCTATCCATGAAGATGGGATCAGAACAGGGATGCCCCAGGCTTGAACTTGGACCCACCGTGTGCTGACAGTTTATACCGCAAGGCTCTGGAGTTTGTTAGCAAGATCATGGTTAGTTTTGAATTGAAGTCATCCGTCTGTCTTGATCAAGCCTAAATGTCTCTATGTGGGTCATACCCTACCTCCCCCCTCATAAAAACTGCTATTCTCTTAAGGAGCTGGACTGCTGTTTTGATTGAATTTATACTCTACCCCACAGGCTTGTGTGCTGAAGGTCTGGGTCCCAGCTATAGGTGTACTCTGCGAAATAGTGGGCATTTTAGGAGATGAGGCCTAGATGCAGAAGTAGGCCTTTGGGAGCAAGTCTTCTGGGACTGTATCTTGCTCTTTGCTCCTTTTTCTTCTTTTTCTTCTTGCTCTCTCTTCCTCTATTTGCTCTCTGACCTCTGACCTCTTTAAAGTGACCTTCTGTGTTTGGTCACATGATCTTGCATCTATAATGCTCAACTTCACCTCAGGCCCAAATCTCTGAAACCTTACACCAAAACAAGCATTTTTCTTTTTAAGTTGCTATCTCCAGTGTGTCCCAGTGTCTAAGTCTGATGAACCCCAAATATCCAAATCTCTCTCTCACGTTCAGTGGACAAGTTTGTCTCGGACGCCCTGTTAACTTCTGTTATGTGCTTACTGTGAGCTTTTTCCCCGCTGGAGGCCAGCATTGCAATCTGATCATAGAAAGACACATATTCTTACTTCTACACAATGCTCACAAGACTGAAGCAGCAACAGCCCATCCTTGCTCGAGAGTAGATAAAACACATTCCCACATCCTTCTGGAAAATGTCACACACAAAAAAATACCGCAAACAAAAACCAGTGAGCGTATTTAAAAACTACCACTTTGGCTAGCTGGGATCACAAAGCAATGAGACTACCTTTTGGATCTAGACACAGACAGTGTGAATGTTTCTGTGGATTGAAAACTTTCAGAAATAGCAGCAAGGCATCTGAGCAGGCTCATGAGAGCATAGATCTGTTAGCCGTTCTTCTTTCTGGACACAAAATCTTATTTTCAGACTTTGCCATTTGTTCCGAAATGTGTGGTGGCACATTGTAGCTGTGTTGTAGCTGTTTTTGAATGAATTCCCGCCTCTGGATGTTTACCTCACAATGTGGGGGCCCAGAAGGTGACATTATGAAAGAGGGGTTTTGAATGCAAGTTTTGAGGGTGGCGGCAGTGGGATCTTGCAAAGGAACATTCACCTCCATGGACTCACTGCTTTCTGAGATGCTTCTTCATAGACTTCAAAAGTTGGAGCTTGGAATTAGCCATTGTACCTCCTTAATGGGGGGATCATGTAAACTAGTTCCAAAACTAACGCATTATAGCCCGGACTCATCAGTTTGTAGTTATTATAAACCTCGGTTTTAACGGGGACCTGTGCAGTCTGGGGAGTCACTGTATCATGAGCTTAATCAGAAGCCATTGCAGGTTTTGAAAAGAGGTTTTCCATATATCTAAGGCTAGTTTTGAACTCGCTGTGTATCCCAGACTGACAGCATCTTTTGTATGCGATCACTGGTGTATGACGCCACACCCGGTTCACCCTGGTTTATAATTTATGTGGAGAGCTGTAACGGAGCATGCTCATATGCACCGCCCTTCACAGTTCCTTTTTAACACGTGTGAAAATGAAATGGTGAGTGGGGGACATCTAGAACATGAGAGACTCTCGAGACATGCTTGTGGGGTGCGTGAGAGTCGATATGACAGTGGAAGAGCACACGTGGAATATGATCTGATGGGTGTCAAATGTCCCGAGGTGCATTGCAGGCATCTGGAGATCTGTGGTCAGAACACCCAGGGGAACATCGTAAAGGACGGACAACTTATTTGGGCCCACAGGGCCAGCGGGTTTGAGCTAAGGCTGTTAACAGAACATTGTGGGGGTGGGAACTTGTGGCAGAGAATGCATTTCCCTCATGGCAGACAGGAACCTAGGAGGAAGAGCGCAGAATCAGGCATAAACTTAAAGGGCATACCCTTTGCCACCCTATATTCTTCCTCTGTTGAGGCCTGATTCTTAAAGTTTCCTCAGCCTTACAGCATAATGTTACGCTGGATTAACAAGATTGCTCAGTGGGTAAACAAGTTCGCCATTAAAACCAATGCTCTGAATTCAACCCCCAGAATCTACAGGATGGAAGGAGAGAAGCAGCTCCTGCAGAGTGCTCTCTGATCTCTATGTGTGGATGGTGGCACATGTACACACACACACGCATGCACATGCATGCACACACGCATGCACACACGCACACAGGCATGCTCACAGACAACACTGAATCTAAATAAATGTACTACAAATATTAAAGAGTGTTGGCAGCTAAGAACCAAGCATTCAACACCATAGCCTGTGGGACCATTCCATGTTTTAACCGGGGTTTATGAAGAGGGATTGAGGGGCCGCCATGTGGAGCTGTAGACAGGAGGTTCCAGAGTCCTGGCGTCATTCCAAGGTTTTCTACATCAGTTACTAAAGATATATGGATGCTTAAGTTTGGAAAGGAGTTCTGTAGATTTGAAGTATCAGCAGGTACTACTACTACTACTACTACTACTACTACTACTACTACTACTACTAATAATAATAATAATAATAATAATAAATGATAATGATGATGATGAGAGTGATGACAGCCATGTTTGTCTAGAAGAGATTGACATCTGAATCAATTACATGATTTAACCAGTCACTCAATTAGCAGAAGACTAAACTAGAACTCAGAATGGAAGCTAGTCCCTCAGCCCTGAGCTGTTTCTTCAGGCCACAGGCTTCACTAGAGATCAGCCTCCAGTTTGCTGGAACATTCTCCTGTGCACATCTTAATGAGTATTTGGTGACTTTCCAAAGTTTGCTGTCATTTGCATTGTCCTTCTGAGAAGAAATCTGGCACTAGGTGTCAATCATTGCCTTATTCAACTTTTACTCCTGGGGTCGGGTGAGGTGCGGGGATTGGGGTGGATCTGTCAGAATTTAAGGGGAGGAGTTAGGAGACGAATATGATCAAATTACATTGTAAGAAATTCGCAAAGAATTAATAAAAAATGGTTATTGAAAATCTTCATGGTTTCTTCCTCTGAGTCCTGTCTATTCCCTTATTATTATTTTTTCTTTTAGCAGCTTCAGACAGGTTGTTTTTCTGAAGAGGAAAGGGGAGAGAATACACAGCGGATAGGTAGACTATACAATCCAGGCAAAAGCTCCATCTAAAATGCGTTTTCCTTAGAGCGGTGTCATCATTTCTATTGTTCACGCCATCCTGGTCCTTCCCGTGGGCAGCAGTGTCTGCCTAGGCTGGAAACAGGTCAGAATAGCCCTGGTAGCTTAGTTGCACATAAAAAATAACTGTGTATAGGCAAAAGAAGACAGAAACAGTTAACAAACATAAAAGAAAAAAAACTGTGTAGAGGCATAGCCCCAGACATTATGGCTTGCTAATCTCAGGTGGCTGCACAGCTCTTTCCTGGAAGCTGTACTGCTACCTTCCCACTACAGGGATCAGAGCGGGGATTCAAGATGGGAAGGGCTCCCGGAATCTTGAGACCCTGTTCTCTCATTTCACACATGAAGAGACTGAAGCCTTGAGAAGGACCAGCCGGTTGCTCCATCCCACAAAGGTAATTAGTGGCAGAGAACTGTCTGCGGACTCCTAGCCCTTAGTCTGTTAGCATGAGTCTGCGGCTAGTGCCATGCTTTGCACTCCCCCAAGAGCCTTGGTGTTAGAGCATGCTGCTGGCATCTCAAAGGACCAGTGATATTCAGTGGACCAGGCATGGCACCCAGCTAGCAGATGTCATCAGGGACACACAGAGGCACACAGGCCCAGTGGGCCTCATTTGGAGGGAGAAACTGCTAGCAATGTAGGCTCCTGGCTCTCTGGCTGAACCAGCCAGCAAGCTGTCACTCCAGCTCTTTGTTGTGACATAAGACTGGGACATTAGCCATGTGCTCACTGAGAGAAAAAGAAGGTGAAGACAGAAGGCAGGGACTGCAGACAGGTGTATGCCCAATGAGGAAAGAGTGAAGGGTGGATCCTAATCTGGAGAAATTCTTTTAGATTTGATTTTCTTAAGTAAAAGAAAGCTTGTGTTTTTTGGGGTCATATTTTGCTCAGAACCCCCATAACTAAAACAGCGAAAGGCAGTGCAGGTCTCTGTGAACTAGAATGAAATAAAATGGACTGTGCACCTCCAGGAAGAGAATTTAGGAGCTGGTGGTACCAGGAGAGCCTGCCCCTAGGATGGATGTTGGGAGCCTGTGGTGGGACTTAGGTTATCCTGGTTATGAGAAGGGATAATGTTGCTGTCACTCAGTGGACAGGATCCAGGGCTGCTGACTGTCCTGTGATATCACATAAAGTCCCAGCAAGGAGGGAAACTTGTATCATGTCCAACAGACCGATAAGGATGTCTCCCCCAAGTTGTGTGCGTGTGTGTGCACGCACACATGTGCATGCACAAATGTACATGCATGTGGGTACCCCAGTGTGCATATGTGCAAATAAAGGCCACATGTTATTTGTATGTTTGTTTGTTTCTTTGTTTGAGGTAGCTTCTCTTCCTGGCCCGGAGCTCACTGAGCAGTCTTATTGGCCGTCAAGCCCAGGGATCTGTCTGTCTTCATTTCCCTAGCCCTGAGAGTACAGGTACATGCTGCCCTATCTGGGGTTGACACAGATTCTGGGGAGAGGTCTTCATGCTTGCCAGGCAAGTTCTTTCATCACTGTACTGTCCCCTGAGCCTCTCCAGTAAATTTCTATTTAGAAGAAAATGCACGTTTAAGAAACTTAGTATTGTCAAACCAAACTTTTATTTTTACTTATCTTAGAGGATTTTTATATAATTTTCTATAAATTCAGCAATAGAATTGTTAGAGATCTAGCAGGCTTGTTTTTTTTTTTTTTATGATACCAGGATATTTTTTTTTAAGACAGCTATAGAATTTAAAGTTAATCTACCCCCCCCCCTTTTGGATGTGTTGTCCACATACTCATTGGAGCATGGCCAAACTGCCACCAGTGGCCAGCCCCTTAAAGAAAACTGCGTCCTTCCCCACCCTCCTGCCAGGAGTTTAGCATCCTTATTCCAGTTTTCAAGGACTCCATTGATTGCTTCCTGTCTGGACTGTTTCTTTCCCTGGGGTGGGGAGTTCACAGAAGCCAAATCGCAGACCTGTGCTTCTAGGGGTGAGTGACTTTGGGTCCTTCCCCACTTGGTTTCCTGGGACTGAGAAGATGACGTGTCCTTGGGATGTGATGAGCTCTGAGTGGGGCCTGGTACATGGGAAGTATTCTGATGTGGAAGACCATCCATTGTTGATGACGAACCCTGTCTTATCTGTACATGGATTTGATTCCACCAGCATGTTCTGTGGCTCCATTTTCTCCCATGCCCGGTGATGATGTTATGTTCAGTATGCTACTTCAACATCAATTATACGACAGACACACTGGAATCACCTGCTTAATCATGTCCTATTGCATCTGAGTTGGACCTTACCCTCATCCAATGGCTCTTGGATTTTTAGAGCAGCTGTGCCCACCCTGTTACCCACTGCATGCATATCATCATATAAATTTCATTTAGTATCATAAATTTAGATTTTGTGTCAAAATTCAAAGGTTAAATGTATAGGCAATTGAACTTACAGTAAAAATGCATTCCAGGAAAATGAAGACACCATTTGTAATGTGCTTGCCGGTAGCAGGAGTGTTAGGTGTGATTAGTTAGGATTCATGGCAGCAGGTGATGGGAACCTTTTGGAATTCCTGAATTTACAGGTCACAAAAGTCCCTTTGCCCTGGGTGAAGTTGAGAAGGAGGAAAAGGTTTCCATAGCTCTGCAGCTCTGCCTTTTCTTTCTTTCTTTCTTTCTTTCTTTCTTTCTTTCTTTCTTTCTTCCTTCCTTCCTTCCTTCCTTCCTTCCTTCCTTCCTTCCTTCCTTCCTTTCTTTCTTTCTTTCTTTCTTTCTTTCTTTCTTTCTTTCTTTCTTTCTTTCTTTCCTTTGTTCCTTTGAAAACATTAAGACTCCAGTCTGAGAGACAGGCTGAGAGTGGAGAAGAAGCCAAATGACCAACAGTAGACATGGCCTCACCCGCAAAGATCAGGCTATAGCAGTGAGCAGTGAGAGCTTTGCTAAGGGTTTCTAATACCTGGCAGCTGACTGTGAAATTAGGTATTCTCCCTGTCTGTTACAGCTTCAGCTTGTTTCTGCACTAAGATACTTAGCCTTCCCCAAAGCCTACCCACTGGCTCTGGTGGCTGCATATTATGTTCTTAGCTATTCTCGAACCGGTTTCCTTCCCTGTGAAGTTCCCGTGGCTGTTTGTTTTCAGAGTAGGTTTTTCTATGGAACTCTGACTGGTGCTTAAATTCTCCATCTTCCCATCCCCCACCCCTCGAGCGCTGGGATTATAGAGAGGTGCTACTACCCCCAGCAATGCTCAGTTGTCAGTAACAAGACTAAGATAATTTCACCCTGACTTCACTGTGAATCTGTGCACATAGGGCATGGACGTTTCTCTGTCTTTGTTCTCAGTTTGCTTCTCTGGGTGTGACTCATCCGTGCACATAGATGTGGACCTTTCTGTGCCCCTGTCCCCAGTTTGCTTCTCTGGGGGTGACTCGTCTGTGCACATAGGCATGGACCTTTCTCTGGTCCCTATTCTCAGTTTGCTTCTCTGGGGCCATATTTCTGCTTGTCATCCCAGCGGTAAATTTCAATGTGATTGAAAAGTGAAAAAAGATAAAGAATTCTGGGCAAGATCTAAAGGTATAACTAAAAGTTTTAACACTGGTCATGGCTAGGAACTCTCTCTAAGCCAGGAAAGTGAGGCTAGGGTGCAAGGGAGTCAGGGGCCTCCTGAACCATGTCAAGGTAGAGAGGAGGTATAGAAGTACGGTCTTTGCTGCTGTATTTTAATCTGGAAGCACCAGATGCAACAAGCAATGGAAGTTAAACATGAGTCTAAGTTCTACAGAACGACAAGAGCATGAAGAGTAAGTTGCATCTGGAGCAGTGCCCTGTACAAATGCTTCAGATAGCTTCCTGCTGGAAGATCCTGGGCTTTGCCTCATTCCATTCATCCATAAGCAAGAAGAATAGACATTTCCAGGACACAGCAAGAATGCCAGGGAAATCTGCCCTACTAGAGATGCACAGAACGGTGAAATTATTGATAAAGCTGTCTGTATAATGTTCATGAGCTTGACTACTTTCCACTAAAAATGTAAGTTTTATTTTAGGATTATTTATTTAGGATATCAGCAGGTTGCCTAGAGGACCAAATGCGACATAATACAGGAACTTCCTTAAAGTGGAGTTGAAAGGTGAAAATGAGTGCGTCGTTATCTCTATGGGAGGGTGCTTCACAACTGTCTACCCAGGGCATAGCTTCCATCCACATAGAAAGTTCTGTGTTCTCAGTGGAAAGAGTCTTTCTGGTTTCCTTTTAACCCCTGAATCCTGCGGCTGTGGGAGAAGTCAATAGTCTACTTTAAAAGTGTTTTGCTTTTACTTTATGTGTATGAGCGTTTTGCCTACTTGCACACACATGTGTGTATGCATGCATGCCTGATGCCTGAAACACCCAGAAGGGAGTTTCGATCTCCTGGACCTGAGTTAAGACAATTGAGAGCCACCATGTTGGTCCTAGCAGCTGAACTAGGTCCTCTGCCAGAGCAGGATGTGCTCCTACGGCATCTGTCCAGACCCATCGATATTATTCATATCGGTGCTGTTCTGACCTCTGCAATCTTCTTTACTCCACATTTCTGTTCAGTTCACAACATAACCTGGCCGAGCGGGCTTCTTTCCACTTCCTTCCTTGCAATGAATGTAGAGCACTCAGTTAACTGGGATCAAATACTGTCTGTGTGCTACACATTTGCAAGGCATAGAGAGAGACAGCCGTAAGCAGTCAGACAGTGATTTGCTCAAGGTCCAGCGAATTGTGTGGCCAGATGGAACAAGGACGACAAAGCCCCAAACACTCATTTCACGATGTGCGGGAGTGGGGCATTGCCAGCAGGCTCCGGAATCTCCAGAAGCAGTGTTTCATGTTTAGGTAGAGATTATGTATATCTTTCTGCTTTTCCTCTCTCTAGATCCATATTTGATTGGTAAGTGTTGAACACATACATTACCACTGATATATTCCTGTTAGAGATTCTTGTCTGAAGCATTTAATGATGATCAAAACTTGATACGAGTGTTCCACCTTCAGTACCGTAAAAGAAATGATATCTCACGGACATTAAGGGATTGCTCCATGTAGTATTTGTTTGTGTATTTTTATATATGACTTTATTTATTTCACACCTCTCTTTCGTGAGGTAGATAATTTATTTCCATTTAGCACATGTGAATGCAGATACGTGGAACAATATGAGCAAGGTCATCATTTTTGTGCAGAGCAAGCCTATTAAGGTCTCTCCCTGTTTCTTAGCAACACATCTGAAATTCAGATTTAGTAGCCCCACATTCCTCATCCACATTTCTGTAGCTTCCTGTGCTTATTAGAAGCTGAGTCTAGCCCCTCTCATAGTATCTGGCTCTGACTTTTTCCAGTTTCATCCCCTTCTCACTCTTGTCTTAAAAGTTATATTCCATCTCACGTACTTATCTTCCCATATAGTCCTATCCTGGCTTTGTCCTGTTTATTTATTTTTCCCGTTACATCCTGTCTTTCTTTTGTTCTTTTCGCTATGTTATCCATTCTGGGACATTTTCTCAAAGATTTAGACCAGTGGAAATGCTCCCTCTTAATGTTCACTTGATATTCAGTGCATCATCAAGAAAAGAGATTCCCAGAGAGGCGACTCAGTGGTTAAGAGCACTGACTGCTTTTCCAGAAACCCCAGCTTCTATTCCCAGCACCCACATGGTAGCTCACAACTGTCTGTAACACCAAGATCTGACACACTCACTCAGATATGCATGCAGGCAAATACCAATACACTTAAAAATAAAAAGTTATTTGTTTTAAAAGAAGAGCTTGCCGTTGGTGGCATGTGCCTTTAATCCCAGCACTCGGGAGGTGGAGGTAGGTGGACCTCTGTGAATTTGTAGGCCAGCCTGGTCTACAAAAGCTCGTTCCAGGTTCCAGGACAGGCACCAAAAGCTACACAGAGAAACCCTGTCACAAACAAAACAGCAGAAAAAGAAGAGGAGGAGGAGGAAGAGGAAGAAGAAGGAGGAAGAGGAGAAGATGAAGAAGACAACGAAGAAGACGAAGAAGAAGTAGATGAAGAAGACAAAGACGAAGAAGGAGGAGGAGGAGGAAGAGGAGGAGCAGGAGATTCCCGTACTGCTTGATTCCCATACTGCTTGACTAAAGTCACGCCTCAGCACATCCTTCACCAGCCACTGCCTCACCATAGACCCAAGGCATGGGGACCGCATTGACGGAAAGACTCTGCTTCTCTGCTGCACAACACAGCAACCGGAAACTCTGGCTCTGGGTTTCAGCTCTGCACATTTTGTTTCTACTCTCTGGACATCAGCTGCCTCGTTTATAGTACCTTAAAAGCTGGAACACCTTTACCATGATTTTGGTGCAATTTGAGCAGCTTGGTAGATGTAAATGTGCTGCGTGGTCTTTCATATTTGTTTATAGTCACTTACAAACAAAAAATTTAATTCCCCTTCAATCTCCACGGTCATATTTGTCAGGGATTGTGCCTAAGGCAGCTAAAGCCAGAAGTGTCTAGTTAAGGCTGCAAAGCCTTCAGAGAAATTCTTCTTGCATGTCCTGATTTGCCATTTGCAAGGTTCTGTCAATCCGTTTGGTCAAAACTGAGCAGAAAAAATGGCCCCCTACTTGGCTCGTATCATGTGTCATTCATTTTTATGCCCTCTAGTCAATGATTGCTTTCTTTGTGTTTGAGAAAAGACTCTAGGCTTGGAATGAATTCGGAAGGTTGAGGAAAGCAGTCTGGGTGACAGGAATAGAACCAAGGCTGAGACAAATGACCGGGCTACCTTTGCACTCTCAACCACTAGAACATGCCTTAAAAAAAAAAATCTCAGATCATGTTCTTTCCTGATCCGTTCTCTCTCCCAGCTACGGAACTGGAGATGTTCATCACGAAATGCCAGCACCATGCTGTTTGCCTTCCATGTGGGAATGAGGATCCAAGGAACTGGTGTGGGAGTTTAGATGTAATTGGCCCCATTTGCTCATAGGAAGTGGTATTACTAGGAGCCTTGGCTTTGTTAGAGTGGTCTTGTTGAAGAAAGTAGGTCACTGTGGGGGTGGACTTTTAGGTCTCCTTTGATTAGACTCACTGTGACACTCAGTTCACTTCCTGTTGCCCCGGAATAAAGATGTGGGCCTCTCAGCTCCAGCACCATGTCTGCCTGCATGTTGCCATGTCCCACCATGATGATAAGGGTCTAAACTTCTGAAACTCTAAGCCAGCCCGATTAAATGTTTTCTTAATAAGAGTTGCTGTGGTTATGGTGTCAGTTCATTTCACAGCAATCCAAACCCTAAGACAGCTGGGACTAGTAATTAAATGAGTTAGCAGCATGATTCCAACAGCTAATGCTTGTTCCCTTGCTATGACAAGTACTTTATATTTCTTATATAGTCACCAATGACAGCCTTCTTGTAGGAAAGAGACCATCTCTATAGAAATGACGAGATTGGGGCTTGAGAACTTAAGGTTTGTTTACAGTCAACAAATGTAAAGAGGCAAACTTAAATCCCTTATGATGATGCACAGCACTTGGGAAACAGAGGCAGGAAGATTTCCAGAAGCCCGAGGCCATTGTGGGTTGCACAATGAGTTCTTGGCTAGCAGTTATGTACTGAGGTCCTTTCTCACAAAAGAGGCATAAACTTAACAGTAAACCAGGCTCTGTGACAGAATCCTCTTCTCAAATTCTCCGAACAAACACGCGTGCAGGTGAAGCCCTCTGGCACGTACGTGTGGTGTCCTGGTAGATGTGGACTTGAAATGATTACACAAAGCCTTAGGGGAAGCCTGAAATCATAAAGGTTCCCTTTATCACATGTTGACTCTGGCCAGGAAATAGAAATGAAGCCGGCTTGAGGACATTTATTTTTGCCTGTTCAGAAAGACAACAGAGTTCACCTGAGTTCATTTCCAGGAGTGACTTTTGCATTAGCATCAAAGACAACTGACATTTTTTTTTCCCTTGATGGCCTTTGAGCTGTCTCAGCTCTCTGAAGCAAAGTGTAATGTGTCCTGCCGGGTCTCCTTCTCTTTAGAACTCGTCTCCCAGCTGTGGCTCAGTACTCAAAGAATTCTCTAGAAAAAGTCAGCTCACTGCCCTCTGCAGATGAGCAAACCTCCTGGCCAGAGCTCAGCTCGTCATCAGGTTGATTTTGCTTTTGGACATCGAGATGCTCGCTGCTTATCAGCCAGAACTCCCGCTCCCTTACCCTGCCCTGTTGAACTGTAAAGATGCCGGGCTTACAACATTATCTTAACTCATGGCACGGAGCACATTACTCCTTCGATTGTTACTGGGTCATAAATCACTCCCTGGCCTTTCTCCCCTGTCGGGTTTGCACTTAACTATGGAGAGCATGTCTTCTTCGAGAGTCAAACCTTGCTGGCCTTGATACACATCTTGTTATCTAATTATCTTGAGAGCAGGGGAAGGATTGGCACGGTATTTCAGGTATTTCAGACCAGGTGGGTTGATGTAAAATCTAAGAGAGCTGTAACAAAGAAAGGAATTAGAAAGGAAGAGAGCAAGCGGAGAAGGAAGAAGGGGCCAAACAAGGTAAAACTCCTTTTTCTGAGACCAAGTGGGAAACTGTAGTTATTTAATAAATATCATTATCTCAGGAAGGAAAAATCCCAAATATGAAGTGCCCTCAACACTACGACTCTGCCCTGTATCCGCCCTCCCTCCTTCTACTTTCTGCTTCCACCAGGTAGAGGCAGACACAGAACTTAGCTTATCAAGTCTGGCAGCATCTATCTTTACCCACTGAGTCACCTCCCTGGCCTTTAATGACACATTCTGAACGGGTACTATCCTTTCTGATGAGTAGAATCCTGGAAGAAACTGTAGTCTTTTCTTTGTAATGTGTGCTATTTCTCCTCCATCATAGTGTCTCATATCACAGTCTAAAGCACTGATGATGTGGGCCAATGAGACTCAATGGTCTCTCTCACCTGTTTATCCCATATTTTCATCTACCCATTCCTTTAATTGTTAGAATCCTGTTAATTCTATTCATAGAATCCACATGGGAAGCCTCTTCTCTTCTTTTCCCTTCTGTCTGCAGTTAGGGCATTTCCCTGTTCCCACTTCTGCTCTCTGCTGACAGGTCACCTTTATTCCTTGTCTAGTAGACCTCCTACCTCTGGGTCTTGGCTGCTCTGTATGCGGTTACCTTCCTATCACTCAACACTGACTGATGCCATGGTTTTTATGGTCTCTTCTGGAAGATGGATATTAAGAGAATGGGGTTTTCAGCTTTCTTGCTGAATTCCTAAGGCTGAGAGGACTGCCCCATACACAGCAGGCTTTGGTTGGAGTTTAACAGAGAAGAGTTATCCTACAGGAGCGTGTTTGCCCTTGAGCAGAGTAGCACATTGTGTGTTTTCTGGTTTGCACATCTCCCTTCACAATCCATGGATTCAGAGCTATTTTTTTTTGAGAAAGAATTTTATTATGCACCCCAGGCTGACCCCAAACCCCAGTTCCTCCTACCTCAGCCTCCCTCATGTTGGGATCATAGGCAGTACCACCACACTCAGGTTTGTGTTGGGAACTTAATTCCTAATGCAACCCCGTTGGGAGGTGCAGCCCACAACAAAGTGGTCACGGCACAAGGGAATCCGTGGCTGTCATGGGAACAATGAAAGCGACTTTGCCTCCCACCACCAGATGAGACGGTGCAGCCAGAATTCCGTCATCTGCTGCAGACTCCTTGGCTTTTCTCTTCATAGTTTTCCGAGTTGTGAGAAACAAACATCTTTTCATAAACACCCGGTGATGAGATAATACAACCCAACACAAAGTCGACTAACAAAGTGCTGGAGAGAAATTGAGAATGGATGCAGGGTCACCCGCAAAGCAACTGAAGTGGCTGGGGACTGATGTCGATGCCTCCGTGGTGTACGGGGACTTTGACATGAGCGATATCTTTCTTCTACAAAACCCCCATCTTAATTAGATGTTTGTTTTTCTAATTCCCTTTTTAAACAAAGCATCACCTGGATTGTCATCTTCAGCAGAGTAATTGCAATCTCCCTTCGCAGTAATCATTAATTAACACACAGACTTCCTTAACTTCCGCCAGCACAGCCCTGATTCTCCCTGCCTTCCCTTTCTCTCAGTTTCTACAGTTATTTGGCAAAGCTGTGGCGGTGGCTGCATGTCTTATCTCAAGCCCCATGCATCTCAGGCTGGAGGGTATCCCAGAGATTCAGTTGGAGGGGACTCTTTGAATGTTCCAATTGTCTTTGGAGTGGATCTCCATGCTTTATTTTATTTTATTTTTTATTTCCAGTGCCTTACATCCCATATAAGAGAAAAACAAAAAAGAAAAACCCATTTTAATGTTCTGATTTTTCTTTTGTATCATGCTAACACTTGTCATATCATAACTTCCCTGAACATCCTTTCATTTATTTTATCTATTCCTTTAATTACGTGCAGACATGACGGAGCCATATCTCAATGCCACTTGAATGGGAAGTATTGATGTCTGTGGTCGCATCCTGCTGGGAAAATTTTAATTATGTTCCACATATCTCCAGCCTGACTAGCTCAGCGGTAATCTGTGATGCTGTCTCTTCCTCTCTGCTTCCTTCTCACTGTTATTGGAGGATTTTTCATTCATATGTTTAGTCATGTGACTCACCATTGGCAAGACTCGTCACATGACTTGCTGTAGTTAACAGCCTCTGAATGAACAGCATGTTGGGTATGCCCAGGGAGGGGCGTGAAGGTAGCTATTCCATGGTGCTGCAGAAGCGCATCCTCTAAGGGCTGTTCTCTCACTGTGAGATCGAGAACAGAAAGCTGTGCCAAGCCCAGTCATAGTGACTCACAGTAGAACTTGACCCAGCTTACAAGAAACAAGGGCCCCTTACTGTGTGTCACTGAGAATGCTGGATTGTTTGGTAACAGAGCAGACCTCGAGTGACAGAGATATGGTAGTGCCTCGTTTAAGAAGGGAATGTGCTCGGAGGAATATTTTCCTGGATGGTCTTCTCACTATGGTGACGTCAGAGAGTGTTCACAGAAGCGGAGGTGGGGAAGATGAATGTTTCCATGTGATACCAATATAGGAGGCTGCTGGCGTATCTCACCCTGCTGTTAATGGCAAACTTGCTTTTCTTACAAGTATAGATGCATTCTACAGTAATTATCTGAACGCTCTAGTTTAGTAAAGTTACAAGCTACTGCTATATTTGTTTACTGCTAAGTGTTCCACTCTGCACATAACTGTATGCAGTATGCTTGTGTGTGTGTGTGTGTGTGTGTGTGTGTGTGTGTGTGTGTGTGTGTGTGTGTGTGTAGGTGAACAGGTATGTTTTGGTGTATATACTTGTACATGGAGCATCACTTATCAGTCCTACCTTGATCCATTCATCGAGTTCACCAAGGCAAGACTTTCTGGGGATCCCCCTCTCTCCACTTTCTGAGCACTGGGTTATTTCTGTGCCTCACCACTCCCTGCACTGTGTTTTTAGTGTGGTTTTGGGGACATGAACTCAGTTCTTCACGCTTGCAAGGCAGGCAGCTTCCCAGCAGAGCTGTCCAGCCCCTTTGTTGCTTCCTAGTCCACACTGGCCATTCAGTAGATGTGATTGCATCAGGATCACCCAGACGGTGAGAAATGTGCTGTGTGGTAACACCGTGTAGGCACTGATGTTAATAGGTGAGGGCGTGGTTAACCCCACTGCTATCATACCGAGCCACCATGAAATGGGCAACCTGTTACTGACCAAAAATTTGTTATGTAACATGCAACTATACAAAGTTCTACAAGAAATCTCAAAGTTGACAAGACATAAGACATGAAGACCTGCCTTTTATGCAGTACAGAAGTTGCCACATGGCCTCATACCCCAAACCTTCTAACTCTCAGAAAGAGACTCTAGTGTTTCATTTATATTTATATTTATACGTCACATTTATAAGCCAGTGCTCGGAGAATGGAGGAAAGTAGATACCCAGCAAGTCTTGCCTAATTGGTGAACTCTCGATGAATAAATCAAGCTCCTAGCTGCGTCATCAACTATCAAGAACTTTGGAATGATCTAAATGATACTACACAACGCTGCTGAGTTAGGGACAGTGTGTGAACTGTGCCTGTCTGACGAGAGAGTTATAATTCCTCTTCAGTTAAACACCTTCCACATAAATTCAGTCCTTTCCCCAGGAGGCTTCTTACGCCCAGACATATAAAACCATTATCAGTTGCCTTCAATAAAAGGTCATGCTGCAGAAATGCAGGTTGCAGAAAACAAACATTAGCACTGCTTCACAAGGCTACTAATATATGTTTTTCTATTATCTTTTATTAATAAGAATTATTAATTTATAGAGAGCCGAGACTATTATTATTATTATTATTAGACAGATGAAAAGAGAACTCTGAGAAAGGTGAATCAGTCACTGTGTGATTCAGGGATGTTCAATTCTGTCTGCTGTTTTAATGGACCTCCTAGAAGACACACACTCCAAGCAGACTAGGTTCCACAAGGAAGGCCATTTCTGCTAATAAATTACCAATAACTGAGATTATTGTAGTGGTTTTGTGGATGTTGACTTTGGTGTGCAAATGGTGACATTTCAGTCCCCACTTTTATACCAATCCACACAGTCCCATCGTTTCTGCAGTAAAAATCCCAAGGCATTCAACCCGACCTTATATGCCAGGATTACCGTAGCCTTCTCTTTACCCCAATTCCCTGCTCTGGTGGTTTGAATGAAAATGCCCCTCATAGGCTCATATATCTATCTGCATGCTTAGTCCACAGCTGACAAACTGTTTGAAAAGGATTGGAGATGCTGCCTTGGGATAGGGTGCATGGCCTTGTGGAAGAAAGCATGGCATTGTTGGAGGAGGTATGTCCTTGGGTGTGAGCTTTGAGGTTTCAAAAGTCCATTGCAAGCCCAGTGTCTCTGTCTCTACATGATGCCTGCGGATCAGAATATGGGTCTCAGCTACTTCTCCAGCACCTTGCCTGCTTGTCTGTAATGATGAGGTAAACAGGCCTGCTTTTCGTCCGGCCCGGCTCCCGCACAGCTAGCTTAGCCCCGGAAATAATAACACAGAAACTGTATTCATTCAGACACTGCCTGGCCTATTAGCTCTAACCTCTTGTTGGCTAACTCTCACATCTTAATTAACCCATTTCTAATAGATCTGTGTATCACCACATGACTGTGGCTTACCAGCAAGATTCTAGCCTACGTTAAGCTCGGGCCGGAGAGTCATGGTGTCTGCCACACTGCCTTCTACCCAGCATCCTGTTCTGTCTACTCTGCCTATCTAATTTTCTATCCTATCAAAAGGCCAAGGCAATTTCTTTATTTAACCAATGAAATCACAAAACAGAAGACCCTCCTACATCACATGTCTGCCACCATCCTCCGCACCATGGCTCTGATGTACTAGTATCTGAGGCTGTAAGCCAGCCCCCAGTTAAACGCTTCCTGTTAGAAGACTTTGCCTTAGCCGTGATGTCTCCACACAGCAACAGAACACTAACTACGATCCCTGTCTTGCTCACTCCTGTCCTTAGTAAGCTTCTTCAGTCTTATGCAGAATAAACAGAACTAATGTTTGAACACTATAATTGATCAGAAAACTTAAAATCCCTCATTTTTCTTTCTTGAGGTCTCTCAAGTTTAATTAGGTGATTACAGAAATATTTGGAATAGAGCATATGTTTAACAGCTATCTCCTGGTATAACTGCTAGAATCCTCTTTCTGAGGTAAAATGAGAGAATTGCTGGTGTTTTTGTTTCTGGCTTGGGAATCGGCAGCGCTTAAGCTGAGGCAACTCCAGGGTTTTGTTTTTTAACTGCTCCACCAGGAAGGAGGAGGTCCACATTGGTCTTCCCACCTACAGCCTCCTGAGCCCATTCAGATACAAATGTAAATTAGTGGGCTGAAAATTGTTGGCAGCAGGATCTGCCTGTGTAAAGAGAGGGAGAAAGGAGAATTACCCTGCCTGGGTGGAATAGACTGACTGTTACTTGGACAGATAGATCCGCTTCTAAGTGGAGCTATTAGGCTGTCCATTCAGCCTGACAGTGCTGGCCACGGATGTGCTCAATTGTCACGCTTTTCTGATAAAAACTCCTGAGCAAAATTTCCTCCTTTGACCTAAAACAGCGTCCTACCTCACTTGGCTACTGGAGCCAAACCCAGTTTTAAAGTACACTCAGTCTTGGCTCCTGGGTACTGGGAAGGAGGCAGTTATGCCCTACCATGAACTGATCAGCTTTATGGGAATGAAACTAGCTAGTCATACTGGGGATGGAAGAAGCCATGTCATTGTAACATCCTGACGGTCACTCCCTCACATGCATCCTAGTCTGTCAATAGTGTTTTTATCCATAGATGAAGTGGGTAGACCTGAATGAGGAGACTATCCCTTAAACAAATGTTTACTCTTTTTCCTTTAATTCTCGATCCCAGATTCATTTCCATCTCCAGGTTATATTTATATGGTCTTAGCCAAATCAACTGTCAGAATCAGTTTATTCCTCCATGAAATGGGGATTTACAGCATCTCCCTTCAAAGTCCATTGCTAATACGTACAAAGTGGCAGAAGGAGCTCCACTAGCCTGCTTAGCACATAGTAAATGATCAGTTAATGATATGTTCAGGCTAGTCATTATAGTACAGTATACTGTAAAAGAGACCCCATCGTCAACGAATCCCCAGTGAAGCTGTCTTTCAAAGAGTCAGGTCACGAAGGAAGCTTCGTGAAGGTACTGGGCACATGATTTATCATCTCTTGTCAAATATAACTGAATGACTGCTGAAGTGAGCTCAGGGACGAGCAGTGAGCACGATAAAGCCTGTGTGAGGTCAGTCCTCCGATGAGAAGGTTGGAGCAGACAGGATCTCTTATCCAGGCAGGTGAAGGTTGTCATCTGACTTAATAATGATTGTCAAGCATGACTGATGCTCATAACTGGAGGAGGGATGAAAGGGATGCTTTACAGTGGAAATGCACCACAGCCCTCTTCAAAGACCTGCTGGATGCTCCCTAAATGCCCAGGAGATGACACAGGTTCCCAGGGCCAACAGCAGAAGACACTCAAGTGGGAGCCAAGGAGAAAACTCGTCTCTCTGTGTGTGTGTGCCCTTGTCAGGGGCAAGGTCTAGATGGCAGGTATCTGGGTAGCTTTGGGATTACTCTTTCTGGTGGACACATCTGCAACAGACGGTGGGAACACTTCCTGTTAATCAAGGACATACTTCTAATACCCCAGGCAGTATCTGACTTTCTAGAAATTATGTGTGTTTGTGCCCTCACACACATGCATGTGTCATATATATCAGTTTATATATGAATATTGCACAGACATATTTATATATACATATGATATATCATATGCATATAATGAGAGAGTGTGTGTGTACCTTAGCTAAGTTCTCTGGAGGCAAGCTCACTCCTGTCTATAGATCCTCAGGGGAACAACTCAGAGAAGGCTTGAATCTAATCATTATCATTTCCAACTTGAGAAACCCCAAGGAAGCTGAGTCTTTCTGTGCTGCTTTGTTAACTAGTCCACATTCATTTTGGAGAATAATAGAAATTCCTTTTATTTAATTTAAACAAAACAGGGGCTTGTCAAGTGTGGATTAAGTAGTTCACAGAATTAAAAGAAAGATTAAAAGCTATTTTTTTTTTATCAGAAATCAGAGTAGCTAGTGCCAAGGGGTGACCTTTCTGGTGAGAGACTGTTCCAGTTCCAGCTCTACTGCTAAAAAACATTTGCTGCCCCAATGCATGATGGGACCAATGGTCATGAAGGACCTCCTATAGGCATCATGGTTTAAACTATTCTGAGAACATGTTTTAAACCTTTTTAGTCCGAGTGCTGCCATAACCATGCAGGTAACACCTGTTCTCAACAGATAGCACCATTATGACATCCTCCATGGCAGGGAAGAATGTTGGGTGCCCATCAGCTGGAGGGTCACACATCCCCTGTAGTAATTTTCCCTTTTAGAGATGCTTCCATGCTGGCTCTTTGAAATAACTAGCAGAGTACCTAAATTAAAAGAAGCCTGCACCAAATCATCCATATCCAAAAGTAGCTGTCAGAACCCTGCAGTGGACAGGACATGAAAAGGCCATTTGCCATAGGCTATACCCAAATTGCCCTCAAGGGTCTGGAGCTACCAGCTTGAGGAATGGTTCTTGGGAATTTGATATTACTTCTGTGGTAGATATTGCTTGGGTGCAGTTTATTGCTGCAGAATAGCACAGCGTGTCCTTATCTGAGGAACCTGGTATTCTTAAAGGCTTATCACTGTAATGAAAACCAAACAAAGATGTCACATAACCTTTAAACAACCAAAACTTCAGCTCATGAATATATGGAAATACGTTTGCTAAACAGTGGGTGGCGCTACTGTCATTCGAGCTTGGCTTCCCTGTTCCTAGGAGGTGGCATACATCGATGCCTCACACAGAAGACATTGGGAGACTGTAACAGGTACCAAGTCATGGCTGTTCTATGGTCACAGCCTAGGAAACAGCCATGTTCTTCCATCCCTGGGCTAATTCTGTCTTAATTTTCTGTTGCTGGGAGAAAATACCATGATCAAGGCACCTTATACAAGGAAGGGTTTAACTGGAGTTATGGTTTTAGAGGGCGGGAGTCTATGATGGTGGGAGGGATGGGTGGAAAGAAAGACATGGAAGCTGGAATGACTGAGAGCTCACATGCTGATCTGAAAGAAGAGAAGAGGAGAGAAGGAAGGAGGGAGAGAGGAAGAGAGGAAGGGAAGGAGGAAGAGAGAGGGGGAGAGAGAAAGAGAGACAGAGACAGAGACAGACACTGAGAATTGCACCAGAATTTCAAAAACCCAATGACTTTCTCCCTAATGACAAACCTATTCCAACAAGACCACACCTCAATCTATGGGGTACATTTTCATTTAAACTACCTTGGCAGTAAAGTACTTTTTGTTGCTATTTAAGAACTTCCCATTTTAATTGAGATTGAATTACCAGGAAACCAAATCAATCACTTCAGAATGTGTGGCGTTAGAAAGGTGAGCCCAGTGTGTTCTGGTCACCAAAAAGATAGAGAACGATGTCGTTTGAAACACATATCAACAGATACTGCATGTAAAGCAAACATTTAACAAGCCACTTTAATGAGCTGTCGGGGCGACTCATGATAACCCAGTGAGTTTGGTCTCCCAAGCAAATGACCTTAAAATCCAATCTGAGACAGAGGTGTTTTTGTGTTTACTTTTGAATTATAATTATTTTAACTTATAAGTGTATATGAAATTGTTATTAGCCGGGCAGGGTGCTTCATGCTGACGTGGGAGAGTCACCATGATTTTGAGTCCAGCTTGAGTTATACAGTAAGTTCCAGGTCAGCCTAGACTACTTCGTAAGACCCTATCTCTAACAAACAAAAACCACAATGCTCACAATAATTATATTATAAACATATGGTTATTGGTCCAAGATTTTTTCTAAAAAAATATTTATATCTTTGGGGGTTAGTCAAAAGTAAATATAATTTCTAAGGAAAGATTTTAAATTATAGTTAGGAATTTTTATATAGAATATGCATTGAACTGTGTAATTGTTTAAATAGCCAGTTAGTTAGCATGGAGAGCACATACAAGTAAAATAAGGCAAATAAAAAGTGGAATATTGTATTTTTTGGTACAATGTAAAGTAACAAGAAAAATAAAATTAGTGTATATGCACACAAACACGTAACAAATATAATCTATATCATATATACATCATATACCCTTATTACAAATGCATATAAATGTGACAATAATGACTATCACATGGAATTGGATTCAAGAGCAAGATTTTAGCCATGGCTTATTTTTTACATAAATTTCTGAGTTTATCATGTCTTATAGGCTTGTCTACAGTGCAATCTTATAGAGGAAATTTCTTAATTGAGAGTTCCTTCCCTAAGATGACTTTAGCCTGTCAAGTTGATCTAAATTATCCAACACTACTTGGAACTATTATTAAATTTTATAAAATATCTTTTAAGACTCTACTCTTTTAAAACCATAATATATTATCTGTATACATGAGCATTGAAATGAATAAAATATTTTGATGCGTATTGAATGAACATTAATATACATGAATGTTTATTTAATTTAACAAATAAAAGAACATATTTCTCATCATTTAGAATTCCATAGTCAGGCCAGAATTAAAAGCAGTGGTGGCACACCCTTTTAATCCCAGCACTCATGAGGAAGAGGAAGGTGGATCTTTATGTGTTTGAGGCCAGCCTGGTCTACAAGAGCTAGTTCCAGGACAGGTTCCAAAGCTACAGAGAAACCCTGTCTCAAAAAAAAAAATTTCCATATTCAGCTTCCTGGTTGTATGTTTCTATTTAGGTCAACCTTTGTACATAAATTCTTATAGCTTTTTAAAATTATTCTTTCAACTATACACACACACACACTTATAAAAGTGCTCATACACAAAATAAAGTATCATATTCAAGTGTGTGTGTGTGTGTGTGTGTGTGTGTATAGTATAAACACACTCATATATTTCATTAAACAAATTCTTCATGGCTTTCCTAATTTTTGAGCCTCATAAAAATAGTGTAACATAATTTGAAAATTGAACATGTTCACATTCTGTAGATGTAGACTTCATCCCTGCTATAGATCAAGATTCATCCATGTATAGTTATACCCTATCATTTCAGATACGAATCTATTTAAGTTAATAATTTAAGGTCTAATTATATATTTTAAGTGTTTTGTGAATTATTGAACTTGAAAACAATAAACATAGTTTTGTTTCCAGTTTTCTGCCAGTCAACATATAGGTTATTTCTACTTTTAATTTGTAGGAAATTCTACAACTAATTTCCCTGTATGTGTCCCCATGTGCAGTCTTTGTAGGAGTTTCTTCAGAGTGATGCCAAGGGCTCTTGCTTGTATCATAGATAATGGCTATGTCCATCTTTTGAGATTTGGCGAATTGGTACCCAGGGAATTGACCACATTCACAGCATTGTTTAAGAGCTACTCTTCCATAGATTTTGCTGTACTTGTTGGCTGTTCTGACTTCTTTCAGTCTGATATATGTGCACCTGCTCTTTGTTTATTTGAATTACTCTGATCGTTGGGGAGGGTGAGCATATTTTAATCTATTTACTGTTACTCCTATTTTCTGCTTGTATTTACATTATTCCATCAATAGTTTTCATTGTTGAATAGAGCTTCTATTTGCATACTGAGTGCCAATCCTTTGCCCTGTATTTCTTTCTCAGTCTGTTCTATGTTCTGGAATGTTGCTAATTAATATAGTTTTTCTTTTGCCTAAGTTTTGGTACTGCATGCTATTTCAAAATTGTCTCTCATATGATATCCTAAACTTAGGATGTCACTTTTTCTGAATTTCACACAAGTTTGTATTTTTTACTGAGGTGTCTAATGAAAGCATAACTTACTTTTGTAGATCCTGTGAGAGAAGAATCTTCATTTTGTTTTTCCCTACAGTGGTGCAGTCTCTCTAACTGTCCTTTATGATTGGCCCTGCCCACACCTCTATTAATACTACTTTTAAGTAAATGACTCAGTTTATTCAGGTGTGCTATGGATTCTTCAGTCTGTCTGCCGTCTATGTACAATAGCATGCTGTGTTGCTTTTTGTGTTTAAAAAAAAAAACTTTATATTCTTTTTGAAAAAACTCTTCCTTCTCTTCTTCAGAGATTTCCCTTTGTCTTTTCCAGAAAGGCAGGTCCAGTTATTGTGATGTCTAGTCACCCTACCTCAGTGTTCAGAATCATCACTGTGATTTGTTAAAATATCAGGGGGAAGCCTATGCATTGATTATAAAAGTGAGAAACATCCCAATTATGGGGGTGGCAGCAGACTAACCATTCTGGTTCTCATCTTGTTCTTGAAGACAAAAAAATAGAAGGTTCTTTGATGGACCCTTTCCGGATTGAACAACTTTCTCCCTGTGATATCAAGGGTCCTTGAGTGCAAGCATTCCGTAGTAAGACTAATGTTATCCTTACTCCAGTGATAACCCACACTATCTAAGAGTATTTCATAATCAAAACGTGAGGTTGCCTGTTTAGTTTAAAAGCTGGGCTTTGGCCTGACTTACTGACATTTTCCAGATGCTACCTGATTGTCATAACGAGGGCTGCGTTCTTCAGAAGATACAGGTCATTAGTCTGGAGTTGAAAGAAGAGGTGACTCATGCATGTGTTGTAATCTCCTATTTCAGATTCGAGGTGATGAAAGTTTATTGCTTCTATCATCTGAAAGACAGATGTGCTACACATTCAGGATGATGGATGATATAAAAGTATTTTCTTTTTTTTATTGTATCTGGATCATCTACTGCAACTTGGCAAGAACACACCGCCTTCCACACTGTATAAAACCTGAGATCTTGTCTGCTCTGATTATTGTTACACGTGCCCCTGCAGCAGATTTCACCATAGTGATGATTTTAATAACTACCTCGTGTTGTTTCTGAGCTCCCTCTTAGTGCTGGATCCATTGAGTCTCTTTACTATGGCCCTCACCTTCCATACCTTGCATTTGGGAGTGTATTATTTGTGAATAGTTCATTGCGTTTCAATCTTTTGTTTCCTTAAAATGTTTATAAACACCTAGACCAATAATTCCCAACAATTCCATTTTGTAATCATGTAATCTCAGTAATTGTGGGCAGTTCTTGCTTGCTTCTTTTTGTTCTTGTTTACTGAAGCCCTGCTCTGTGTCTAGCACATAGCGTTGTCCTACTTATCTCTGTCCACAGTATAGTCTTATAAGCCATCACACAGGATTGTGCTGCTACTAGGATTGTTGGACGATTTAGTTAAGCTATTATGTTTGCAAGTGCAGTATACACTCTGTACACAGTGAGTTTTCAGACAACTCTCTCCTTTATATTCTGTCCCACACACAGTCCCCTGAACTGTCAGAGGTCAAACATGAGTGCTTCCCTCATGTGTCATGTCTAAATAGGGAAGAATTAGCACGTCTGCTTTCTGACTTCCCACAGTGTGTGGTCCAGTGTCTACAAATTTCAGCATTCTGTTTGTTTCATGGGGCAGCTGATGGAGGAAGGTCATTGGTTAAATAAAAAGAAACTGCTTGGCCCTCATTGGTTAGAAGATAGGTGGGAGGAGTAAACAGAACAGAACGCTGGGAGGAAGAGGAAGTGAGCTCAGACTCCACAGCTCTCCTCTCGGGAGCAGACACCTCAGAGAGACGCCATGCTCCCAGCTCCCAGGCAGACACACACGATGAAGCTCCAACCCAGGATGGACATAGGCTAGAATCTTCCTGGAAAGCGCACCTAGGGGCGCTACACAGATGATTAGAAATGGGCTAAATTAATATGTGAGAATTAGCCTAGAAGAGGCTAGATAGAAATGGGCCAAGCAGTGATTAAATGAATACAGTTTGTGTGTTGTTATTTCGGGCATAAGCTAGCCAGGCAGCCGGGGTGCTGGGGACGCAGCCCTGCCGCCCTTATTACTACAGGCAGCTATTGACTGTAACTGACCTGACAATTGCTTATCATCTTTGACAGCTTACTGTCTATAGGCATTTTTGTGTCGTGATGACCTAACATTGAAATTCATTAAATACAATCGGTGCTGTCCATGCCACGTCTGTACATATATGTGCATGTATTTGTGGCCTTTCTTACTGATAAAGATATCAGAAACATCTTACTTTGGAATGGTAATTCTTGCTTTTGGTTTATTTAAGTTTGAAATTTGATGCATATTCCTCTATTGTTTGGCTCTTACTGCAAGTATTTGGAGACCTACGGGTCGACACTAGCAAATTACTGTGCAGGTGTTTCTCCTGTGACTTTATGCTTGCTATTTGAAGTTTAGGTCACAACATTTATAAGCTAGGTTTTTTGCTTTTGGTTTCTTATTGTTTAGTTGGTTTTTTTCTTCCTTGCAGCAGGATTTCATGTAGCTCGAACTAACCTTGAACTCACTTTATAATTAAGGCTAAGCTCGAATCCTGGTTCTCCCTCTCCTCAAGTGCTAACATTATAGATATGTCACCGCATCGGCTTTCTCACAAACTGTGCTAATCTGCTTGTTACATCCCAGAGCTTGCCTCTACTCATCAGAGACCATTGCAACATCCTTTCTTTAGTATCACCTGCATATTTCATCAGTGATGATGCGTGGGAAAATCTTACTCCAGTGACAGACAGACATGGGGTGTTGTGTCCGAATGTTGCCATGCTGTGTACGTTACAAGGATTTAAACATGTTTGTCTTACCTGCCTTAACTACTGAAGATCTGTTTGGGTGATATGGTGTTATAGGGTAGCTTAGAATTTTGCTCTGTGTCCTTAGCTCGTCATTCATAGCAATTAAGGCTTGCTTGTGATGGATTAAATGGAACAATTACAGCCACCATTTAATACAGAGCTTGTATAAATAGTTTCCTCGCTGTATGTTCCTTTTTGCCAAGATTGTGTGCTTTCCTCTGAAGTCTCCAAACACATACTCTCTTCCACCAACAGCACCAGACAAAGCTAGCTAGGACTCCTGGTTCTTGGCTTTGATAAAAGGTATCATAGTTTGGAAAGTCTCTGTCGTTATGTATATGCTGATGGTTCTGTATCACCACTAAACTCACAAAGAACTTATAAACCAAATGCTTATGGGTACTGCGTGAATGTGTGTGCATGTATGTGAATCCGTGTATTATGTAGGAGTGCATGCATGTGTACTCATATATGTGTTGTATGGGTGTGCCCACATGTGTGCATATCTATATCTTGTGTATATAAGCATGCAGGTAGAATTCTGAGGTCCAGACCGTCCCTCCCTTAGCTTTCTACTTCACTGTCTGATGAACATTGGAGATTTGACACCTGTGTCATGTTAATTCATATTGATCATGAATGTTATAGATAAGGTGGAATGATCCATTGATACCACCGTTAATATGTGCAGGAGAGTTCTACATACATCAGGGGTCACAGGATGGGGTGGCTATGCAAACTGTGATATGTTCTAACAGACTTTATTCTCCCCTTGTCCCACTCTTACCCTTCTTGGGGAGCTCTCAGGTTCCAGGAAACATTGCTTTTCATTTTGAGTAATGTATATATCCAATCATTTGAAAGGTATTCTCAATGGGCAAGTCCTATAAATAATGTCAAAGCAGACCACCCACCAGTTTTTCTGAATCTCCATACACTTAACTCATCCAGCTATTAACCTTAGATTTTATGTCTAGTCAGTAATTCTTGGTTCTGCTGTACATTTTCTTTTTCTTTCTTTCTTTAAACATCCCAGATTCTCCTTAATTTAACCTTGATGCATTGATTACTAGAATGTCACTGGGGTATACATTTGGCATTCCTCTCTACTTTTGGCTCCTGGAACTACTGAGCTGAATTCTCAATAGCACGTATGTTTTTATTCTTGCCAAAGCTGCCTTGAATTTGTGAATAACTCAAGGCTGTTTTCTTCCTCCAGTTGGAAGAATGCTGGATCACTAAGACCACTGTGACAGTTGGGACCTCATTTGCCCTTCAGAACAGTCTCACAGGTGCCCAACAAATATTTTGACATGATTAGTTGGCAACTAGGTGGTTTTCCTGGAATATTTCAAACTTGTGATGACCATCATCATAATACCTCAAATTTTTCAAAGGCTTTGGGGTCACAAGTGAATTTCTATCTATCACCTGCTGTAAACCAAGCAAGCATTATTATCTTGTGTCCTTAGGAGGAGGTTACTACACCAGAATGGGCTGGAAGTTAGTATTTTTGATCACAAGTATGATTACGTCCTCCACCTATATAGTTTCTCCTACCATTTGATTATAGGTTTTGTACACAATTAAATAAACTCATAGGGTGGCCATTGTAATTTTTATCTTAATCAACTTCTTGCTTACCATGATGTACCTATAATGAGATTTGACAAGCTCAATGTTCAGGTTTCTGTAGGTCTTCTAACCATATGGACTTGGTCATTTTCTTTCTTTTCCTCTGACCCTTAGAAAGCATCTATCTGTTCTCACTTTATTTTCAATGAGTTTTTCTCTGTCTTATATTCATCCATTCTCTAGCTCAATGTAGAGACGGTAGAACTGCCTCACTGCCTCTCCCTCCTGCTCTCGTTTGACTCCCTTTCCCCTGCTTTTCTGTGCCCCTTAGCTGTCACTCAATGCCACTTGCGTCTGAGTTAGGGATATTCCAGGCAAGAATTGTGCAAGAAGTCTGTGGCCTCACATCTTAGGCAATAAATACTCCAGTCAGCTTCCTTCCTCTCTTCCTTTACTCAGAACGTCAATGAGGATAAGTGCTGGGTTCAGCTGACCACCTAGAAAGGAGAGGTCTGTTTCTTTTTTATCTAGAATATTTTTGTGAGACTGAGCATGGTATACACCTCAGCTAAACCTGAGGCTCTCATGGGCAGTCATCAATCCACACCCACGTTTCTTTTCTCTCACTGCCTTTTAAGGCCCCAGAAGGTTCGCAGCATAGTGCCCTTGAAGCTATCATGCAGCCTGGGGGGGAAATTCTGCCCTATGAGATATGATATAGTCACCATCAAGACACTAATCTATGGATTTACCAGCAGTGGTGACCTCATGTACCTGTTACCAGAGGAGCAGTTTAGAAGATGCACCTGTCAGAACCTTTTGTGAATTCTCAGTGTTCACACCGTGGTGTGCAAACATGCGTGAATGTAAGTTGGTTTGTAAAATGGTCCCACTGAGTCTATGTCCTTATCCTTCCCTCCTCCTACTCTTCCGTGTGCCATGCACTGCACCTGTACAAAGTATTTCTGTGTTCCCTGGCTGTTCCACATTTTATCACACCTCTTTGTTGTACCATGCATGTCTTTACCTCCAGTCGTCTGACAAAAACGATTGCCTCCTTTTAGGACTCACCTGTGGAATTTCGCTTGCACACCTACTGTAATCGCATGTAACGTTTGTGTTATAATAATTGCCCGTTTTCTCTCTGCCGGTCCATGGAATCTCAGTCATAGGAAACATGTTTTTCCCATGAATCTTTTCTTCTGATTCCTGGCTCAGAGTGCCCCCTCAGCAAATGATTGATGGATGGATGGGCATTAGAATGCCAAGGGTTTCCCCTGATGCACAACCAGTGTCCAACAAACATCTGCTCGGTAGAGTATGCCAGAATCTCATAACACGAGCATCCTGATGTGAGGAGACAGGCTGAACACTAACGAAAAAGTCACGTTGTGAGTTTGTTAAAAATGCATTTTCATAAATTATGTGTACCTTATAAAAAATGATATTTTATGAAGGTCAGCGCCAAAAAGTAGGCTGGGTTATTAGCCCTTAAAGAATTTTCCATTTGAACACCTTTTGCCGAATCTATAAGTTTATTCTGCATTCTCAAAACTCTCAGAAAACCTGGTAACAGTGATGACGAGGTTCAGAGCCATCTGTGAGCTGATACCTGGCAAGCATCGCTCCAGACATACCCAACACTCCCTTAGCACACCATCCATCAAGTCTATGGCACTCTACCCTGGCCATTGTGATGTGTTCATGACTTTCTGTCCTAAAGACACTTAAGAAATAATATTGTAAAGTGAAAATGTAAGGACTGCCACTCTTACACAGTCGAAGCTGCCTTGTAAGATTATCAGAGAAGGATCTGGAATAAATGACTTTAATTAGCTTTGATGTGATATTACTCTGAGAATGGGCCTTGCCTTTCCTCATCTGTAAAATGGGAAGAATCATGTTATACAGTTGACAAAAGACTGCGAAGCCTGTGAAGTAATAGTTATTACCTCAAAAGATGTACCAGTTTTCAATTCTTTGAGTCCCAAAGCCCTAGAAGTGGATGTCACTTCCATTCTCAACGTGTCACAGGCAGTGACATGTACTTCCCTGCCCTGGGGAGATAGCAGGGTCAGTATATACTTGATGAATAAATGCCAAGTCTTAGTGCCACAGTCAGAGACACCACAGATCTCCTCTTTACATCCTAGAAGGCCCTCGCCGTTCTTTCACTGTACATTTGTCATTCTCTCTGGCTAAAAAGAGAGATAACTTGCCTCCTTAGAACAGTAGACAGTGCATCAGTCTCATAAAAGAAGAGATAAATATGCAGAGGATAGACACAGCTCATCATATACTGAACACACATTATTTCTAAGCTCTACACTGGATCTCTTTATATTTTTATCCTTCAGCCTACCCATATAACTGTTTATCAAAACTCTCTGAATAAAGTTAAAACTCACAATATGATAGGAATCACAAGATGCTTAAGAACGCATTTGAGTAGAAGCAGAGTCAGAATTCGAACTCAACACTGGAAACTCAGTCCATGAAATCAAAATGAGTGGACAAACTTTAACAACATACAACTTTAGAAACTTCTTTAGTATTGGGAAACACATGGTTGTGCAGGAGGCTCATAGTGCCCCCAAATAGTTATGGCCAGAAGAATCTCACTTAGCTTGTTATAGACAAACTATCAAATGAGCAAACAGAGAAAAGACCTCTTAAATTTGCAGAAATGCCAAGTCACAAAACAATACACCAAGTTGATTGACAACAGATTTCTTAGCATGAACATTACAGGCCAGGAGGAAATAGAATGGCACATTCCAAAATCAGAAAGAAGGTAATTGTCTTTAAAGGATATTATACCCAGCAAAACTATCCTTCAGGGATGAAAGAGAAATAGATTTTAAAAGATATACAAAACCTAAGAGATCTCATTACCATCAGAACAGCTTTATAGAAGATTCTTAAGATAGTCTAGCATTCAAAATGGAATAAATACAATTATGATTATTAATACATAATAAGTTGTAAATATTACTAGTAAAAGGTACACAACAGATGAACAGAAAAGAATTAAGCCCGATCCACATACTAAGTCACCAATCACAAAGATGAACAATAAGACAGGAAGACTAAAATAAGCAATATTCAAAACAAACATGGAATTGAACAAAATAACAAGAACCATTATTACATATCTCTCATAACTTTAAATATAAATGTTGGGGACCAAACATCCCCAAATAAAAAGATATAGACTGGTTTACTATGTTAGTTACTTTTCTCATTTCCATAAGCAAATGACTTGACAAGAAGTAACGTGGGGGCGGGGAGAAGGTAAGGGGACTTATCCTGGCACACAGTTTAAAGAGATATAGTCCACTCTTGTGGAGAAGGCCTGGCAATGAGCATTCTCTGTGGTAATGCATCCATGAGATGACTTGCTTATATATCAGAAGATCAGGAGGCAGACAGCTATGGCCAGAATTAGGCTAGGCTAGAGCCATATTGGCATTCCCCTAAAGCCCTATATCTGCCATCTAGTCACGGTCTAAGGGTTTTACATCCTCCCAAGGAGTACCAGACCAACTTCTCAAACCCACGAGCCTATCGAGGACATTGCACATGCAAACCACACTGCTGAGTGGATGGCTACAAAGGTAAGATACAGTGATATGTTGCCTATAAGAAATTCACTTCTAAATTAAGTACATGAAGATATAATTTAGTGAAAGTAGAAAAACTGCAAGCCTTACCAAAAGCAAGACAGAGAAACTAGTAGATCAGACAGAACAGAATTAAAGACAAGAATGATAAAAATAAATAGAGGATATTCCTCTTATTTCTGCTTCTACTCCCTCACCATTTTCCCTCCTACTAAGAAATGCATTTTCAAATAGTGTTTGTACTTATATTACGTTATGCTCTGGAGCATGCTAATCTAAAAATTCAAGATGTTGTTAAGGTTTTATCCCCATGCACATGCATACTCCAATCTCAGAATTCATAAATACAAGGAAGAACAGTTTGAATACCTTATGAAAATAACATGCTGATCTTTCTAAAATATTCTTAGAAATAGATAAACTGCCCCTCAGTTCCACTTAACTGCATTTATAAAAAGTGTTGTAAGAAGTTCAGTATCAGTTATATATCAATACTCATTGACTGAATGTTGATAACATTTCTGAAAAGTATTATTTTAAAAATTTATTTTTATTTTATGTGTATATGTCTTGCTTATATGTATATCTTTGTACTACATGTGTGCCTCATGTCCAAGGAGTCCAGAAGAGGGTGTTGAATCCCCTAGAATTACAGACAAGTTTTGAACTTGCTTGTGAATACTGAGAGCCAATCCTGGGTACGCTGCAAGAGCAGCAAGTATTCTCAGTTGTGCAATCCTTCAGAACTGCTTTTGAAAAAAATTACAGACATGTCTCTCTTATACTAGAAATTAAAATAGAAAAACTGAATCATAGATAATATAATTGTACATTTCTTTAATAAAACAACAGGAAACTATTCAAAGATATCACAAATGGAAAACACAAAACAAATTAATTTCTTGTCATAGAAAAGCAAATCTTAGCCACTGAGAGAGAAGATCACTGTCAAAAGCCTGTGGCTGTTATCACATTTGATTAGTGAACCCATGAGTTCTTCAGAAAGCTAATACAGCATAGGAAAATATTGAGAATTATTCTGCACTAGCGCAAATTACCAAGGATCATTAATGAAATTCACTCTCCAGAATCCCTCAAAATTGAACATACATGCAGGACTCAAAAACATATAGAATCTATAAATAATGTTTTAAAAATTCCCAGTGACTAAAATATGAAAAGCCTATATTAAAAAGAAAAACCAAAAAAAAAAAAGATGCTAACATAGTTTACAGAAACAAGGAAATGTATGGTAATGCAATGATGGTATAATGTCGCCTCATTGGTAATCAGAGAAGTTAATTATTTGTTTGTTTGTTTGTTTTTATTTGTGTGTGAATTCCCATGTGCTTGTGGAGGCCAGAGAAGATGCTGGGTCTCCTGGAACTGGAGGTATAGATGGTCATGAGCCACACAACCTGGGTGCTGAGCACTGATCTCCAGTCCCTTGCAAGAATAGCAAGTGTTCTTAACAGTGGCGCTACCTTTTCAGACCCATAGGAGATTTAAGTAAAAATGTCAAGGAGTTTCTTTTCCACATGTAATGTGGTGACAGAACTTAGAACTGTTGAAAGTATAAATGTTGACAAGGTAGAATAACTGAAATTGACACCTGTAAGGTTTCAGAGGGTGTGTTAATTCAGATGCATCTTAGGGAGTTTGCTGGTTGATTTGCTAAGACCCCTCCCACTTGAACCCAACTCTTCTACTTTAGTACGACCTTGGAGGAACTCTACATATACAAAACACATGTGATGTGACAGCCTTAGTCACAGCTTTTGATGAATAATGCAACATCTGAGCACTAAATTTCCATGAAAGAGGCGATAAAGCAGTAAATAACACCATAACTGCACAAATTAGGCTTATTCATTTTAAGGTTGGTAACTGTCAAAACAATACTGGGTAAAATAGTGGGTTAGGAAATTTTGTGTGCAACATGAGCCCTGGGGTGCCATTTTAGAGACACAAAGCAAATGGGTGCAGGGAGATAGGGAGGAGGGGTGAGCAGCCACAACTAACTTCTTGTGAAAATGCCACAATCTGTTGGTTTGTATGCTAAGAAGAGAAATTACGACATGGATAGCAATACCTTAGCCCACTTTTGGAGCATGTCATGTAAGGAGCACATGGGGAAGCAGACCAGAGCTGGAGACGATTAGGCTGTGCTCATGGGCCCTCTCATTTTCCACTGTGCACTCTAATAAACGGGTCTTTCTTTGTGATGCCAAATGACCAGCCAGGTCTAAGCATAGGCACAAGCCAAGAAAAATTTAAGCATGTTGCTTTGTCTCATGAGGCCTTTGGGAAAAATATAGGTGGGATTGTAGGCGTGGAGTGTGTGTGTGTGTGTGTGTGTGCATTCACTATCATAAGCACAATTTTGCATTTTGGCTTTTCACTAAACAGAAGCATCTCCTCTTGAAATGAATTAAGCCTCAACATATATAATTAAACAAATAGTACAGGGCCTGGAGTGACAAATCAAAGGTTTAAGAACACTGGCTGCTCTTCCAGAACTGACATCCAGAACACCTAGGTTCAGTTCCCAGCACCTACATGACAGCTCACAACTGTCTCTAACTCTTAATTCCAGGGAATCTGCCATCCTCACACAGATATATATGCAGGAAAAAACACCAGTGCACTTAAAATAAAAATAAATTAAAAAAAACAAAGACATGGTACAGACCATCATAGAGTAAATCATAGTTTATTTAACTAAAATTATCTTACTAGTAGATTAAAAATACATGGGACTATAAAACAGGTTCATTTTAGAAAAATGTAATTGGGTAGACTTATACTGAAGTCTTTGCTGTATTGATAGCGGTTAATCTACGTAACTAGATAATATATAGTTTGGGTTTATATTATCATATTTTATGTTGTTGATTGCTTAACATTTCATTAAAAGTAAAGGATATGTAAATCTGAGCAAGAAAGAATTACTAGAAGTCCTATCATTGCTCTTGTGTTTATTAAAATTAACCTCCCACTCCTGAGTACTCCCAAATGACTGACGAATTTATTGTTACACTTTGTCTTTGCTGTATTAGGAGAGGTGGCAAGTACATGTAGCCTGTGATCCCTGTAAACTGACATTCTCATTGTAAAGCCAGTTATCATAGTGGTACTTTGCTTGAATGACAAGTTCTATCAGCCCTCCTGACATAGCCCAGGAGGACCCTATGTGATTTTGTAGTGTTGGTAAATGCAGGACTAGCTATGTCTTGTTGGCAATCATAGATCATAAGCCGTAATGGATGCCTTCTAGAAACGGTATTTATAATGCGCAGAGAACAGCGGCTGTATTCTATAAACACCATAAACAATCACACTGCAGTGGAGTGCAGAATCCAAATGCAATTTAGATCTGCTCTTTGGGATTGGGAAAGCGTTTTTTTTTTAATTTTTATTTTTTAAACAGAACAAATTCTTATTTCTGCCCTTTACTTGAATTGTGTGGAAAGATGAAGGAAGGCTCTGTTGAGTCCCTTTTCCTGTTCCTGATCTTTCCCTATGAACACATTCTCTGACTGTGTTAAAATATAGGCCTTTTTGTAGGCTATGTCTGAGCACAATTAGAAGGGACATATTGCAAACCGCTTGTGCCCAGATCTCCCCAATATCATAATCTAATATGTCAGAATGTAGGTCATTTGTGGTATGAATTTTTGGAGCAGGAGAATGTATACCTGTGGTGGTGATCCACCTCTATCGGATTCTTACTTACACTGAGCTCTTAAGGCCTCTGGGGGTTTCTTATTCTTTCCCTACCCACCCTCTCTGTTTACTGTCCTTGGACGACCTTACCCTCTGCTTCCTTTTTATCATGTGACCTGCTGTCTTCAGAAACACTCGCCTGTGTCTAATCTTTGAGCTGATACCAGTAGGCTATTTTTTTTTGCTTTTAAGGAAAAATTCAATGTGTTTTTGCTATTTCCATGATTTGATTTGTAATAGTATTTATTAGAGAATGGAAATGTATCATCACGCTGTATTCTTCCAGCTCTGTAGTCCTTGGCAAATTTTATAAGTCATTTGTGCTTCTAGCTCTTCATCTGTAGATATAAAAAATCAATAATAATATTTATAAGATCAGGTTGTTGAGAAAATGAAGTGTGCTAACTTGTGACATTCTTAAAAGTGGTCTTGACAGACTGAGTATAGAAATATCATCTCTGTTAATATTAAGAGGATACCACAGACACAGTATTCACTGTAGCATCTCTTGTTTCTGCTAACCAGTCATTCTGGCTTCCTACAACTTTCTTTTCTGTATTTCTGTTCTAGAGTGAGATACGACTTCACTTATCTCCTTGAGGTTAGACACAGGCTTCCTCTAGGAGAAATAGTAATCATAAAGGTAGATACAATCCCAGGCCCCACAGGGCTTCCATTCCAATGAGAAAAAGATGCAACAGGCAGTGTGGATGGAGTTGCATGCTGATGGATGTTATGAAGGAAACAAAGCAGGGCAGAGCAAAGATGAAGCTACCCTAAGACTGATTGTCCATGAAAGACTTTCAGATTATGACATTTGTGCTGAGCTTCTATAAAGAAATACTGTGAGTTAGTACAGGGCTGCAAGTGTCGTGATGGATCTAAGCAAGTCTGACAGTGGATCTGCACCAGCATGTGGATGTGTACACCAGCATGTGTATGTGCGTGTCTACACCAGTATGAAGTGTACACCCTAGAGACATTAAAGTTCAGCTGAGAGCTCCTATTAAAGCCCTGGAAAAACACACCAGTATTGGAGAATGTAAGTCTAAAATATCATATTGTATGAAATACAAAGCTGTAATACAATGAGGTAAATTTCTTTTGGAAGGAGCCTGTCCAGGTAAGCCAGCACCAGAATCTGAATCCATCTTCACTTTGTGGCCTGTTTGATGTTACCTTGTGGCCATTGCCTTTGGGTCCGAAAACCATCCTGTGCCGTCTTCTATCCTAAATGGATTGATGGCTACTTGTATGAAACAGTTTCAGGACCTTACACTAGAAAGAATATGGGCCACATGACACGCACCACCATTCTCAAGAGCAGCCTGCATCCTGGCTAAGGCAAACCTTGCCTTTCTTTTTCTCTCTACCAACTCAAAATCCATATAAGTTCTCTTTGTTTGTGAATAAGATGCCCATAGAATGCGAGGCAGCAATTGCTCAGAAGCCACTGTACTGTACCCATGTGATGGGGAAGCTCAGCCAATCACATTTGGCTAGGGTGTGGCCGCCTGGGGCAAGGGAAGAAAAATCTGGGAATCCAGGTACACTCACTCTCTTAGCACGGTGTTTTGGGCATCAGAACTTTTGCCCCATCACGTGAGTTTTCCCTGTTTCCAAGTATTAAATTATATTTGTTGTTTTTGAGCTGGTCTGGTTAATTCTAGCTTACCGTGCCACTACGCCCATCACTTGGCGCCCAATGTGGGGTTTTTTTGGAGTCCTTTAAGGCTCTAGATACCTGTACCACCCATGCCACCAAGAACTTGTCACATAAGATTCTCCTGTGTATTTCATTATTAAAGAGGGTGATGTTGTAGCTTTAGTTTCATATTCAATGCATTTGATGAGCAATGATATTATAAGCCCTTCTGATGTTTTAATATAGTATATATCTATTTTCCTCATGAAAACAGCTTCTACTTCAAAAAGATAGAAGCTATCTTATTCAGCCTTATCCCCCTAAAAATTCAGGGAGAAAATAAAATTTGTATTACTCTATTACACATATACCCAGTGTGTATTTCATTTAATAGTCACAGATATTTATGGAGAAAAGTTTATTATCTTTTAATTGCTTGTTATTTCTTTATGTGGTTCTATGGGAATTTATGCCAATGCATTCACAGGCAAGTGTGAATGTGGTTGCACATGCGTGTGTCTGTGTGTGGAGGCACAGGGCAACCTCAGGTAGTCTTCCTTAGGTTTCTGCCTTGTAGTTTTGAAATGATCTCTCACTGACCTGTAACTCACTGATTCATCTGGGCTCCATAGCCAATGATTCCAGGGATCTGCCTATCCCTATTTTTTAGTTCTGGGATTACAAACACATAAAATGTGTTCAGTTTGTGTATGAGGTAGGGGCTTTGAATTTGGGTCTTCATGCTTGGAAGGAATCAGTTTATCAGTTAACTGTCTTCCTAACCCAAGGTTTATTATCTGTTGCTCGAAGCTGAGGAAGACCAGAATTAAAAATGCAAAGGCGGTAAGAACAGATCTGGGAATATATCCCAAACTTTCTGAAAATAAAGCCTATGTTACTAGAAATAGTGATTGGAATGGCTAGAAAGCAGCAGAGTCCATTCCCATGGTGCCACCTCAGATCCCCCAGCAGAAAATATTGTCTGCTATGGAGCTACTGCTTCGGGGCTTGACTGATGGGTCACACATAGAAAATAGTTCTGGATCACTTTAGAATCAGAAACTTAATTTAATGGCACCTGTTTGTCTAATCAAAAGAAGCATTCAAGATGATTGAACACTGATTTATCCCCAAGCAGTCAGACCACCATTAGTTAAAGTTTGGGACCCCAGGTAGCCCCACTGAAGGTTTACAGAGGCAGTATTTGCCGATGACAATCAGCCTATCCCTGCTGTTCAATTAGGTTCTGATTTGTAATTTCCAACCCTCTAGCACAATTTTACTCAGTGAATTCTAGTCAACACCATAGGAAAAATTAATGCCTGTGAAATAATATTTGAGTAATCAGAAGGCAAGTTAAATGCAAACTGTTCCCTTTAGTTAGAGTATGAAACTTTATCTAGGAGTTATGTGGAGCTGAATTCTTGCAAAGAAATTTTTTGATATGAGTGTGTGTAGCTTTGTACATGTGTGAACATGCATCATTCATGACTTTTAAAATGTTTAGTGTGTGTGTGTGTGTGTGAGAGAGAGAGAGACAGAGAGAGAGAGACAGAGAGAGAGACAGAGAGAGAGAGACAGAGAGAGAGAGACAGAGAGAGAGACAGAGAGAGAAACAGAGAGAGACAGAGAGAGAAAGAAAGAATACCATATATATGCAGTGCCTTGGTGGTCAGGATAGGGCATTGGATGTCCAGCAGCTGGGAAGGTAACCTATTGTGGGTGCCATGTGGGTGCTGGGGAAGAGTGTCCCGTGCTGTTAGCTGCTGAAAAATATCTCCAGCCTCAGTTGCCATTGGTGACTGACCAGCAAAACTCAGGTACCTTTCCCAGATCACAGCTCTCTTTTTCTGGTTTTACCACTCTACTGAAAGACATGGATCTTTTCCAACTTTACAGAATGCGGATGTACTTATAAAGACTGAGAACTCAGGAATACCTGGAAGGGGACTGGACACTGTCCGGAACATGGACCATGTCCCAAATCAGCTAGGTGCTGTCATATAGTTAAGTTAAAATGGAAATATTCAGTTTTGTGATAAGAAGGCTGTTCAGTGTGGCCTCTGAACACATGTCAGTAATCAGTTGCAGAACTTTTCTGTTTGTATATAATGGTTAATTGGTAATCCTTCTTTCTAATGTAGAGATCAAGATAATATCTGATTCTGTAGGCCGAAAAAATTGGACCAAAGCTCATACTTGGTTGGGGCTGTGTCTAGAACACACCTTAAGCCTTGCACTCCCTCAGTGAGCATGCAAACTGAAGCCTTGCACTTCCCCATTGAGTGTGCAAGAGTAATGAAGAGATTGCCTGTACTGGTGACTACAGAACACCCAGGACTGGACACAAGGAACTTGGATTAAATGGGTACAATTTCTACGGACATAAGTCTTTACTGAAATATTAATTTGAATGAAATAGCAATTATAAATGGTTTCTTATTGTAAATGATTATTCTGGCAATGACAATTAAGAAAGAAAAATAAGACATTATTAAAAGTGGAATGTTCTGAATCAATTAATTAGGTTCCATCATTTTGCAAACTTAAAAAGTAATATAATGGAGATACCAGTTTTATTAGTCTACAAGATAAAATTTAATTAACATTACTAAATTAAATTGTTAATTAATTTTTTGGAATGATTTTTATTTAAACTTTTATGTACATTTACTTATGATGAACCTGCATTCTACAAATTGCTGTAGCAGAAGAGGGTTAGACCCAGAATGATTAGAAGTTTATTGTCCTTCTTGAAGCCAGGGCAAATATCATAACCATAGATGTTTAAACCTGTGAAACATGAGTGATATATGCCAGTTCACGCTGCTCCACAGTGGAGCCAGGTACCATTTAAAGGTGACATATGTTTCTCCTCACCCACTGTTACATTGCAATCAAGTTGTGAGTAGCAGATCTGTCTCTGTTTCCCATCTCTGTGTCTTTGTATGTCTTCTTCCCTACTTCCCTCCCTGTCTGCCTTCCATCTCCCCTCGTATATGTGTGTGCCTGTGTCTGTCTCTGTGTGTGTATGTGTGTGTGTTGGTGTGTATGTGTGCGTGTCGGTGTGTGTATGTGTGTGTCAGTGTGGATGTGTGCGTGTCGATGTGGATGTGTGAGTGTCAGTGTGTATGTGTGCGTGTCGGTGTGTGGATGTGTGAGTGTCAGTGTGTATGTGTGTGTGTCAGTGTGTGTGGATGTGTGCATGTCAGTGTGTAGGTGTGGGTGTGTCAGTGTGTGTGTGTCGGTGTGTGTGTGTGGATGTGTGCATGTTGCTGTGGATGTGTGCGTGTCGGTGTATGTGTGGATGTGTGTGTCAGTGTGGATGTGTGCGTGTCGGTGTGTATATGTGCATGTCGGTGTGTGGGTGTGGGTGTATATTTTTTATCTCTTTCCTATTCCGAATCTTGCTTTCTCGTAGGCATACAGAGTTTCTGTACAATATCTTCTGGTTCTTCATATTTCCAAAGACTGAAGATGAAGTTAGGACTTAAGGATCCAGCCCCAAAGTGACGTCTTTGGAAATGATTCCCCCACAGCCCCTATTAACACAAACCATTCCGTATTTTCTCCCTGCAGTTTGTTTTTAATAATGCTTTAGCTATTTGTAGCATTTTCACACAGTGACCATTATGGAGCCCACAGTGATCTTCCGGTGACTGCTGTGTCTCTAGTTCATTCTGAGAGCCTGTCTGTGGTATAAGCAGGGGAAGCATGGAGAGAGACAGTGCAGGATGCTGCTGAGACAGAAAGGTGAGGGCGCAGCTGAGATGCAGGGACTGCCATATAAAACATTAGCTCGCTGCAAGGCTCCTGTTTCCTGTCTCCTTTGCTTTCTGTCTCCAAATTCCTGAAAAAGTAGCACTTTGGTCACAGCAAATGAGCCCAGAGATTGGAGGGGGAAGAATTCACCGAGGCCCTAAGAAATTACCTGGGACCCCATAGTTTTACCTCTGGGCCTTGGTCACATTGCATCTTTAAAAAGGATTTCTTTATTTTTGAGAATATAATGTAGTCACCTGTTCCCACCTTCCTCCAAACCCTGCTTCCTCCAAATCCTTGCTCTCTTTCAAACGCCTGACCTAAATATTTCTAACTACATAATTACAACCTGCTCAGTCGGTATAATGTTCCTTATATGTACGCTTCCAGGGTTGACCATCTGCTGTTGGATAACTAATTTCCTTCGTTGGGAAAGACTATTTCTCCCACTCTCAGAATTCCTCAGTTGCCCTAGTTCTTTGTGTAGGTTTGAGAGTTTTGACATTTACATTGGAAGAGAGAATTCAAGCTCAGCAGTGCTTGATTCCCCTGGGGATTAGATGCACACAGACCATGGATGGGGAGTATACAGGCTGTAGGCTCACACAGTATCAACCGAGATGGATCTGACTGCCTGGCCTCCTTTCGTGACAGGTCGCATCTAAAACACCCCTTCAGGGACCTTGTTATCTGACTTCGGTTTCAAAGGTAGAACCTTACCCGAAGGTTGTGAGCAGAAAATTGGCACCTGCAATTTGATTCGCTACAGATTTGGAGAGGGAAGCAATTGAAGTTCTCCTCAGCGGAATGCGCAGCTAGCTTCCTGCAGAGCAAGCTCTGGAAGGCTTCTTAGCTGTCCTCTAGCCTCTTCGGTGTTATTGGCCTGATGTTTTCCCCAAAGCAGGCTATGTGACCATGTGGGCCTCCCTTCAAACTCTGTGAGGTCCTCAAGGGTGGAGGCCACATGCATAGTCACCTCTGATTTCACAGAGGAGATAACTGGAAAATAAGTGAAGCACTGTAAAGACACAGGGTATGTGACATTAGACAAACCCCGTGCTTTCTTAGAGAAAACATAATACTCAAGCTTTCTGACCTACAGAATAGGGAGTGACCTGCATTCCTCAGTCTTGCCATGGGGACCAGCACTTTGTCCAGGAGTACATAACAGGCACTGGAGACACATTCCCTCTTTTCCTTATTTATACAAATAAATCATCAGTCTCTAGCAAAGTCCCGTGGAATGTGTTAGGAGATGTTTGTGTGTACAGAAGTGACAATCTCTCCACCCACGCTTTAATATGTCTTGTTGTTTTCCTCTACTACTTTTTAAATTGCTGTTAAACTAATTGGAGTACATGCATCATTATATACTCGTCTATCTAGCTAGCCAATCTTGGGCTATTTATTTTCTTTTTGGTCTTCAATTTTCCTCTATGTGATTCAATTTGGCAAGATGAGTTTATGTTGATGGAAATATATTTCATGTACCCTACACCATGTGGTCTTATTGCTATTTTTGAAGCAATGGATAAAACATCCCTCTAATAGAAAGGTTTAACCAGTGAACCTTCAGCTGCTGTAGAGTGGTCTTCACTAGGGACCCAACATGGTTGGTGACATTACCTGGGGCTTAATTCTTCATGCTCCATTTATATTACAGTGGCTAAGTCATGTACTTGAAGTAGTTATTCATCTCTGCAGGACCCCACTTCCTGTAGCCTAGCCTAAACTCTCAAGAAGCTGCCCCCTCTGTTGGTTCTCATGGTTTGTGGTTAAGTTGATCCAAGAAGTGACACGCTGCCTCAGAGTGCATTTATAGTTACTTGGCCCTGTGTGTAGTCAGAGACTGCTGGTTCATTTCCTGGCTGCCCAGACCAGAATAAAAATACAGAAACGATAGTAATTACAACACTGTTTGGCCAATAGCTATGGCATATTTTTAGCTGACTCTTACATCTTAACAACCCATTTCTATCAATCTGTGTATTGGCACCAGACTGTGGCTTACTGGTAAGTCTCTGATGTCTCTCTCCTTCGGCAGCTACATGGCATCTCTCTGACTCCACCTACTTTCTGTCTATACCTCTGTTTGGATTTCCCGCCTGGCTTTACTCTACTAAGCCATTGGCTAAAAGAGCTTCTTCAATAATCAATGGTAATAAAACATATTCATAGCATACAGAGGGGAATCCCACATCACCCGTGCTGACTGTTGCCAGCCTTGGGTTTAGAGCCTTCTGAACTGTGTCACTCCTGCAAGGACATTTAAAGGAAGGGCAACCAAAATTCTGCCTAGCTGCATGCGCACAGCCACAGGAGAGCCCTTTGGAATCTTTCAAGGGTGACTTCAGTTTTCTCAATTTCTTTTCAAACTCACCTAAGAGAAAAAGGCACTTTTATTTCATCCTTTGACAATCACACATCACAAAACTTTTTGATTTTGACAAATAGAGGCTTTTACTTTTTCCCCCCTCAAAATAACTTTTTCATTATGATGGCGGCCTGTCTAGCCCTGCACAGCATAAAAGGATTTTTCCCTGGGCGTACTATACTAGTGACAGATATATGGTGATGCTTCCTAAACTCCTGACTTAAATTCTTCATTTTCCAGAGGGGCTGGAGCCTCTCTGTTTTGTTTGGAGGTAAATTATCTTATTTATCATGTCTACATAAATATCACCAAGATAAATAATGCAAGCTATTGGAATAATCAAAGTAAAAAATGTGGGCTTGTCTCTAAAGGGACAGGTTTAACATCTTGCCTGAATAAATTAAAAGAGGGGTTGAGTCCCTCCCCTTGAGCAAGAAAATAAAGTATCTGCCTGGACAGTTTCACTAGCATCTCACCCAAGGAGTCTCAAGTCCATAAAGAAAGTCAGAGGGACTTTTATTACTTCTGGGACAAAAGCCTTAACATCAGCAACTTAGGTGGGAAGGTTCGTTTTGGTCGCCGTTGAAGGGTGCAGTCTATTGTGTGGGGAGGGCATGGGGGCAGGAATGTGAGCTGCTCACAGGGTATCATCCACAGACAGCAAGCAGGGAGAGAAAAGAAGGTTGCTCTGCAACTGGCTTTCTCCTTTTATTCAATCTAGCACAAGCCATGGATCCGTGCTGCCAATGTTTAGGGTGGCTCTTTCTTCCGCTACTAACCCCACCCAGAAATCCCCTCACAAGCATGTGCCGACATTTGTCTCCAGATTCGGATGAGCTGGTGATGAGTATCAGTCAACACCCTCAGAACTGAATGGAAGGACTCGGAGGAAAGCAGGGCACAGCCATGCCTCAGATCTGCAGCTTGTTCCAGGGGCAGCGTGAAGTATAAAGAGGGACAGTGGCTTATAACATTTGGGGGTTATAGACTCACAGGATAAACCATCTGATCCTTTTCTAGCTTGTTTTCCTAGCCTATGGAATGGAAATAAGAAGTACCTGTGAGAAATGGCAGTCTTTAACGGGCCCCAATGACATGAAATCTTGCAATATGTCATGCAGGGTTTGAGTCAGCCGGTCAGTGGTGTCAGTGGTGTCAGAGGGATCATTTTGTGTGTCTTCTCTGGGCTTCATCCCAGGGTTCCAAGATGGTTGTACCTCTAGGCGCTACTGCCTTCTTTCAACTGGTGAAAGAAAGCAAGAATTATTATTACCCTGTTCGCTGTGCCATAGTACGCCAACTCCCTCTCTGGTGCAGAAGAATTGTCTGTATTCTGTCATGTCAATCATGTTTTAAATAAATGCTGATTTGCCAGGCAGGAAGCATAGGCCGGAAAACCAGACAGGAAGTAGAAATGATGCAATAAGAACAGGAGAATTCTGGGAAGGAGGAAGTTGATTACTCCCACACTCCTGCCCAGACCACCGAAGCAGCAGGATGTGATCTGCCCTACTGAAAAAAGGTACTGAGCCACATGGCTAACATAGATCAGAAAAATGGGTTAATCAAGATATGAGAGTTAGCCAGTGAGAGGCTAGAGCTAATGGGCCAATCAGCTTATAATTTATGGAGGCCTATGTGTGATTTTCTTTGGGGCTTGCCAGTTGTGGTGAACCAGGCGGGACAGAAACCAGAACAAACAGGACCCTTCATATTACACCTCTCTTCTCTAATTAGCTAGAACTTGGTCACATGGGTCACATGTCCCTAGTGAAACAAATCACTAGGAAAAGGAGAGGCAACTTCATCTCAAAGTATGATTCCCAGGAGAATCTTGATGAACATAATAAAATGCAGATAAGAACCCTTATCCCAAGAATATATTTTGGTAATTGTAACTATATTGTATTAATTTATACTATGTTCCCTGCTGGTGTTATTTCTATTAAAACTTAACAAATTTCATGAAGTTAGACTGAAATCCGAGATTTGCTTCACTATGTTATTAAGGATTAATCTTTTTGGTTAGTTTGAAACTATGTTAGTCCAGGATCTTTAGAAACTACTTGATAAAGAGTTTCTGACTTCTTGCCATGCTGAATTGGTGATGAACTTAGTTAAGATATGGAACATATCTTATGCACTTCCATTTTTGTGAGATTGTTTTTTTTCTTAGAGAAAATGAACTAAGCACATTGAAGGCATCACTTGCAACAGGAGAACAAGGATAAGAAGCCATGTGAGCACTGAACACTCAAATAATCAATGTGATATCCTCCACTCTTGAAGCAAGATTCTTTATTGTGCATCATCCAGTATTATTCATTGACGTGTGAGGTTTTCCAGGTCTAGCTTGTGGGAGAATGAATGATTTCCTTCCTTGTCCAACAGCAAAGACTGTCACCTCTAATCTAGTCTAGGGATCTTCCCTCAGTTTGGGGCATGTAGTCCACTGAATACCTAAGTCGTGTTCTTCGTGTAGGATGTCAGAGTTATATTCTTGTCCCATTTCTCTGCCCAGCAAGCTCTAGCTGCCATGTCTTTCCAAGCTCTCGACTTGACAGTCTTAGATCCAGGTTCATCTTCTGGCCCTCTTAATGTGGGCAGTTGAGGCAGCTGCACATCCCACTTTGTGTTCCAGCAGCCATGCTTGGAAAACACTTCTCATGTACAGCATTTGGCTGTGTTCTGTCCTGCAGTTCAGATGTTGTACATGTTCCCTGCCACTCTACATAATGTTAGCATTTATCAGAGTATTGGTTTTATTTCCTTTAAGTTCTTAAAATGTTTTCCAATGATTCTTTAAAGTTCTCTCTGACAAATGTGACTTCTAGCTAGGTGTGCAGTTGGTTTCTCTTACCCATTCCTCTTATCTGAATCCTATCTTCCTCATTATTAATCTCCTCAGTAATTTATTAGTATGTATTGAAATCATGTCACTTATTTGTAGAAGTAGCAATTGCTTATGAAGGGTTTCTTTTTCTTAGAACAGGTAGCTAATATCCCTGAATGAAAACTCTAAATTCTGCTCCCTCTTTCAACCCTTTTACCTGGAAACCTGCTGATAGTGAGTTGAGCCACCTTTAAGTTAGCAGTAGACCTTAGCCCTGGGAGGAGCCTGTATGGGATATGGCTATTAGTGTGAAGTGGGAGGTCAAGTGGACCTTGTTGAGGTCCACATTCTAGTACCATCCAGGTATTTTTTTCCACTGCAATATTATCACACACTTAAGTGTTCAATTTCAAATTATCTACAATGTATTCTGAAGATCAAATAAAGCAGTAAATATATGACACTTATCAGAAAACCTGAAACATACTAAATTACTAATTAGTTCAGATAGTCTTCTCTGTGATAGGAAAAAATCTCCCAAAATACAATATATCATCAACAGAATTGAATTTGTAGCTAACTGGAGTGATGGAGCTTTTAAAAATTACAGGATTTGGAGATCAGAAAGGATTCCTCAAATTAAAGTTGGTGTTTGGTTTTTAGGTTAGAAATGATTATTTGCATGAATTGAAACTGGGTATGAAATGTATATGCTTAAATCAACATTTCAGAGTAGTTTTATAGTAAAAGACTTTGATCATCACAGACAAATAGTGAGATTTAGGTCACTTCTTTATACTTTGAGCAGGTAAGTTTGTATAAGGTAGCTCATTTGTCAGAGAACACTGTGACATAAAAAAAACCCCTCAAATCATAAAGTTTTCAGTTTTTACAACCTTCAGTGTCCATAGTGGTAACAGTGCTAGGTCTAAACAGCAAGAATAAACGACCATTCATGTCACTTATGGTTCATCAGTGGGTTGTTCTTTTGTTTGACTGGGAGAACCTGCATAGAAGTCTAGTGTTCAGTAGAGTAATGGGTGAAAACGTTGGTTGAATCAACTCTTTGCTTTTTATACAATTAATTTATTAACTTGGAAAATAACTTACCCAAGCTGATTCAATGATTGAGTGTCTGATCAGCTGCTATATTTTAGTTAAACCTCTCTGGGGTAAGGTAAGCAATGTGCTGTTGCTATGGGTTAGGGAAGGCAATCAGTGAAAGGTCATCATGTAGCTATGACTGCATTCACCCAGGTCTGAGAGAACAAGGCCCCAGGGCATAATGTTGGCTGCAGACCTGGGGAAATTGAGTCAGTACGAGGCAACTTCCGACAGCATCACAAAAATGAATTTCCTGTGGCTTTCTTTCCTCCATCCCCTCTGTCGTTTCACTTCTTTCTTTCTATCAGCAAATGTCTGTCACTGCCCACTAAGTTCCAGCTTCTGTTCTGTCTCCATGTTACATCAAGAAGTGTGCATGCTAGGGAGGGAATAATGAAAAAGCAAGTAAGAGCACCTATGGCATACAAAGTCTGCTAGATAATCAGAAAGAAGAAAGAAAAAACGTGCAAACAACAAGGGAACATGGATGTGACTGGTTAGGGGGAGCTGGTTTTGATGATTATTTGAGTCAAGGGCCAAAATAGTTGAAAGCCTCCTCTCTGGAGCTCTTTGAGCAGACATTCTAGGCAAACCACCAGCATGTGTAAAGGCTAGGGCACAGTGGGGCCCATGGCTTGAGCATCCCGGATCCAGAGCAGGTGCCCTGTGTATGAGAGCAGAAGAGTGGTTGGTGATTTCAAATAAAGTAGATGGGTCAGATAAGGATTTATAAACACTTCACAGAATTTTGATCTTTATTTCATTGACGATGGGAGATAAGAGAGAAGAAAAGGTTCTAACCTAGAAAATGCTTTACTCAAAGCATATGTGTGTATGTGTATGTGTGTTTGAGAGAGAGACAGATAGGGACAAGCAGCCAGTGAGCCAGACTGACTGACGGACAGACTGATGGACTATGGCCTGATTATGATTGTTCTCCACAAGACTCGTGTTGACACATGGCTCCCAGTGTTCCACGGCCTTTAGAGGTATCATGGCAGGACACATCTACTCTCGCAGAAGGTTAGTGTAGATCCCGAGAGAACAGTTGACTATTATGAGAGTTTATTGCAAAACAAACCTGGAGCTTCCACCTGGACTCTTTTGACAGTGATTGCTCAGGACACATGTCCACTAAAGTACGTTCCTGTCAAGTGTGGATCAGTCAGCAGCCCTGACCAGGAGCAGAGCAGGTGTTCTTAGACTGTGATCTTAGACACATGAGACTTTAAACAAAATAAATATCGTTGCTTCAAAAATTGCTCAATGTCAAATATTTCAGTGGCAACAGAAAGTGGACTAAGTCATATGAATGTTAAATTTTTGAACAAAAGATTTTGAAATGAAGATGCCTTAGAGGTTAGCTGATCTCTAGGTAATTGTAAGCATGTGTCTGAATTTGTGTTCGTTCTATTTATATCCATCTGTCCATCCATCCATCCATCCATCCATCCATCCATCCATCCAATGCATAAAGTTTCCAGACTAAATGAGAAAATTATGGGAAAACTTGGTAAGTTTATTTAAAGAACAAACAGACCAAAAGAGGCCTTGGAGATAAAGTTAGAAGGGTCCAGTCAAGAAAAGCCTGACTCCCTTGCTTAAAGTCAATTAGGAAAGAGACTGACAAAAGGCAGAAACCCTTGCCATGAACATGATTTCTTCTCAGATTTTAGTTTAATTGATCAAAAAATCTTGCTACTTAAGACATACAAAAAATAAACATTCTAAAACATTTCTAAGACTCTCTGCCTTTATTTGGGCTTCGTTTGAGAGTCAAATACAATCCTATACCATAAAAGAACTTTCAGAGGTATCACCTTCCCTGATTTCAACCTATACTGCAGAGCTGTAGTAATAAAAGCTGCATGGTATTAGCATTAAAAACAGGCACATTGATAAATGGAATTGAATCTCTGAACTAGATGTAAATCCACACATCTATGGGCACCTGATTTTTGGTAAAGAACCCAGAAACAAACAATGGAAAAAAGAAAGCATCTTTAACAAATGGTGCTGGTTCAGCTGGATATTGATATGTAGAAGAATGCAAATAGATCCATATCTACCACCCTGCATAAAACTCAAGTCCAGTGGATCAAGGGCCTGAATATAAAACCAGATACATTGAACCTGCTAGAAAAAAAAAGGTGGGAAGCATTCTTTAACACATTGGTTACAAGAGACAACTTCTTGAACAGGACACCAATATCACAGGCACCAAGATAACAATGAATGAATGGGGCCTCGTGAAACTGAAAAGCTTCTGTAAGACAAAGGACACTGTCAACAGGACAAAAAAGGCAGTCCACAGAACATGAAAAGAGTTTCACCAGTTCCACATCCAACAAAGTGCTAATATCCGAAATATGTAAAGAATTCAAGTAACTAGACACCAGCAAAGTAAATAATGGGGTACACATCTAAGAGATGATTCTCAACAGAGGAAACCAAAATGGCTGAGAATCAGTTAAAGAAATGTTCAACATCCTTAGCTATCAGGGAAATTCAAATCAAGATAACTTTGAAATTCCATCTTATACCAGTGAGAATGACTAAGATGCTGGAGAGGACGTGGAGCAAGGCTGTTGGTGGGAATGCAAACTGGTACAGCCACTTTAGAAATCAATATGGTGGTTTCTCAGAAAACTTGGAATTGATCTACCTCAAGACTCAGCTATAGCACTCCTAGACAGATATCCAAAGGATGCACCATCCTATCAACAGGATACTTGCTCAGTTATGTTCATAGCATCTTTACTCTATATATACAGAAACTGGAAAACAACCTAGAGGTTCATCTATCAGAGAATGGTTAAAAAAAATGTACATTTACACAATGGAGTATTACTCAGCTGTTGAAAAGAGAGACATGGAATTTGCAGGCAAATGGATAAAACTCGAAAAAAATCATCCTGAGTGAGATAACCCAGAGAAAAACATGGTGTCTATTCACTTATAAGTAGATATTACCTGTAAAGTAAAAGATAATCATGATACGGTCCCCAGACCCAGGGAGGTAAAAGGAACAAAGAGGGATTAAGCGGGGTGGGGGTGGGGCACAAGCATCTTCCAGTGAAGAGGAAATACAATAGAATTTGAATATGGACTGGAGTGTTTGGAGTTGAGAACAAGAGGGATCAAATCATGGGGGGATACTGGAAGAAAAACAGGAACTGGAGGTCATTTGGGGATGGGGGTGAGGTGGAAAACAAGTTCAGTAGAATCTACAGGAATAACCCTAGCAAAGACTCTTATGAATGGGAAGCACAGAGCCTTTCCTGTGCTTCATCTGTGATGTACAGTCATCATCTGTAACTAGGCAAGGCTTTAAGCAGAGGGATTAGGACACCAATCCAACCACAAAATGCTTTGATTTACACTTTGGCCTGCCTGCAGAGTCTTCTGGGATTGGAATCTAGTAGAATCGTCATCAAAGAGACACGAGAGACTTGCATCCCGCAATTGATACAATCAATCGATGCAGATTCCCGCAGCAAACATTAGGCAGAACTCGGGGAATCCTGTAGAAGAAGGGGGTAAAGGATCAGAGGAACATGAGGAGATAGGGACACCACAAGAACATGGCCTCAGAATCAACTGATCATGACACCTGGGTGCTCGCAGAGAATAGGGAACCTGTAGAGGTCTGACCTAGATCCCCCTTATGTATGTTATGGCTGAGTAGCTTCATGATCTTGTGGGACTCCTAAGAGTGGGAGTGAGGACTGTCTCTGACTTTTTTGCCTGCCTGTGGTATTCTTTTCTTCCTACTGGGTCAACTCGTGCAGCTTTGATGGTTTGTGCCTGGTATTAACATAGCATATTGTGCTATGGTTGGTTTATATCCCTGGGAGGCCTGCTCTTTTCTGAGGGGCGATGTTAGGAGGGGTATTTCCTGGAAGAGAGGGGAAGTGGGGAGACAGATTGGGACAGGGAAGAGAGGGGAGAGGGGGGGAAATCTGTGGTCAGGGTATGTGAAAAGAATAAAAAAATAAGACATGCATTGTTTGTTGTTTTATTATCAATTTGCTTATTGAAGCAACTGGGGATCAAAGAGGTGGCTGCGCCTTCAGCGGTCACTGAGGCGTTGAGTCAGACATGCTGACTCTGGTGCAGAACGCAGATTATCTACCTTGTCAGAAATTAAGCTTCCAAAGAAGGTTTCAGTGCAGTATCAGAGAACACTTCGATTTTCTGTAACTAATGGAGACATAGACACTGGACAGCCTTGGTAGGGACAGTAGTTTCTCTGGAGCTGCATGGGGCTGTGAGTTAGAGAACAGTGATTATGACCCTCTAATGAGTGCCTGCTTAGCTGTGTGGAGTAAAGCCCAGGAAATGAAAACTCAGGAAAAGATAAATATATTGTTCAGAGTTATACAGTCAGGAAATAACTGGACCAGACCTCAAACTCTCTAGTGACTGACCACACAGCTTTTCTGGTTTGCCCTTTAATACCCTGACTCTGAGCACCAAACATCTCCTGGAACTGCCTGCATAATACGTGCTGAGAGCTTTTCTTACTTTCCTTTGGGGAGTGAGTGAATCTGTATGAGTTCTAATTCAAAAAGTCTACCATATAATATAGCAAAGACTGTCTTAAACAGTTGGGAAAGGCTGGGTGTAACCGGGGTGTACACCCACCCTGTGTATTGGATCAGCATCACACCAGTGTGCTTTGTTTTGTTTAGAGACAGGTCATTCTATGAAGTCCTGAATGTCCTGGAAATTGCTATATAGACCAGGCTGGCATTAGACTCAGAGATCTGCCTCCCTCTGTCTCCCTAGCTGGGATGAAAGTAAGTGCAACTACAGTAGGCTTCCTAATCTTTAAAATAGCACATTGTAGTTTCAAGTCTTTAGGAATAATCTGTTCCTTGAAACAATGCTAGAAGCCAGAGAAAAAAGGTTCTGCTTTCTTCAGCATGTGCCTGCTAAGGTTTCCCTAGACACTGGCCTCCAATGAGCAGGTGGACACAAGGCTGAGGATTCACGAGGCATGCATATGCGACTTGCGAGAGTGACATTTCTCGTTTCAGCCACAGCGATTCACCTACTTGCAAGTGAAGTACTCATGACAAGCCCTGGGTTTGTCAGAAAGTAGCCGGAAATTCTGTTTCTGCTGAGGGGGTCTCTGCACTCTGTGTTCAGTATAATATTAGCATCTAGGGAGCACTAGGGAATATTAGCATCTAGGGAGCACTAGATACTCATCAGGTTTTAATTTGCCATGATTGTGGCAATTTGATGTTGCCGACTTTATTTTCTTAAATTTATCTAATATTGGTGAAGAGATGCAAGTTTTAGGGTCTATTGAATATGGAATCAATATTTTATTAATTTTGTTGTCTCAAGATACAAACAAATACCTGCAAGATCCAGAAAATACTTTTTATTCCCAACTAGTTTCCTGACTCCAGGTTGATACTTTCATACCTTTTTTTTGAGTTTATAATTACCATTCTATTCCCACATTCCATTTTTCTCCTCCAACACCCCTCCCTTGCTGTCTCTCAGATTCACAGTCTTTTTTTCTTTGCTGTTATATAAATGTGTGTGTAGACAAATATATAAATGAGATCTACTCAAACTGTATTTGTTTTCAGGGCTGAATACTTGGTATTGGGTAATGAACTGGTGAGCTCTTCTTCAGGGAACTGTCTTCCTCCCGTTCTCAACATTCCTTTGTTGCCCAGAGTTCTTGGTCTAGAGTTCTTTCTTTTAATTTGAAGAACCCATTTATTCTGTCTTCTCCATTTTGGCAATAATATCATTCAAAAATCTAATAATAATATTGAGTGGAAACATATATCTTGAGGTTGGTGTTCAGCATCATGGTGAAGTTTTACTTTATTATTTTTATCCTACAAATCAGAAAGCAAGGTCTTAGAGGATCTAAGTAATACATTCCTGTGTTGGTAAGCAAGAATTGTTAAGTCATGTGTCTCTAAAGCCTGCAGTCTGAGCCACAGCTGTGTTTTTAATATTGAAGTTTTTCCTGCCAGGTTTTATCCTTCCAAGACAGAAACTCTGTCTTCCCAAGAAGAAATAGAATTATGCTTAGCACCTAGTAGACACTCAGTAATCTCATATTGAATGAAAGATAACAAGCTTTTCAATGACTCATTCTCAAGCTACAACCTCTTCGGAGCAGTTGTGATGCCCTAGCACAGTGGTTCTAGGGCTGTGACTTAAGGCTGTGACCCTTGAATACAGATCATCCTGATGGCATTCGAGGCTTCGCTGTCTCATGTGGTGTACCCCTTTGTCTCAGAAGCATGACTGGCAAATGTTCATTGCAATGGAGTCACTGATCTAGTTCAAGGCCTCTGGTTTTCAGTACATTGCCCTCACTGGATCCGCATCAGAACTCTTGTGGGGTATCCTGTGTCTTGGAGATCTTGCAGGTATGTTCTGCAATAGCAGTCCCTTCATGAGCTCCAGCAGGACATAGATGGGGTAGATGCTAGGGTGAGTCAACCCAAGTCCCAGTTGTGGGCCTACATGCTAGCCAGGCAAGTCAGATCAAACCACGGGGGCCACTCTTCTTGGGTGTGGTCGCAGAATCAGTTTCCCTAGAGGCATGTCCTCAGGGTATGTTCATCCTCACCTGGGGTGAGAGGTGGGAGCCCTCTGTCCTGAGTGCAGGGGCCAGCTCTCTCAATTAGTTTGTTGCTACTTCATAAATAATTTTGACAGTGTTATTAATTACAATGTAAATATCTGATATGAAGGATATCAGATATGTGGCCCCCAACAGGGTTGCGACCCACAGGTTGAGAACTGCTTCTTAGCAAACTGAGCCACAACTATACTATGAACTTCACACAATTAGTATAAAATACAAACTTGCTTTTCGAGAAAGGATATTAAGGATCAAAGATATATTCAATGGTAGAATGCTTGCCCAGTGTTCCCAAGGCCCTAGGTTCAGTCTCCAGAAGGAGGAAGAGAATCAGAAGGAGAAGACAAGGAAGAAGAAAACGCAAAGAAAAGCTCTGAGAAAACATTATTGACTAACGTACATTTTCACACAAGATTTCCAACAGAGAGACCTTAAGGAAGAGAATAGCCAAGTCAAAAGAGTGACACTTCACAAGAACCTAGTATTTGCAGAGGGTTTCCAATAGAAAATGCACCCTAGCACACATCCTGAGCAATATCTAATATCACACAGAACATATGAAAATCCTCAGATAATCATCTGCTTCTCAGAGTCAATAAAAGCCTTAATACAGAAGGAAGGTTCACTGAGGGCATGCAGAGCTCCTTTTGTTTTCTATAGTTTCCCCTTTAAATCTCTAAAGATTAGAAATGGAAGCAAAGTATTAATCAGAAACTACATGGTATCTGTCAGAATTAAATACTACATAAACATTAAAACAACCCCATTAAATTTAATGTGATGAATTGGCCTCCTGTCTGGTTGTTCACAAACAGCAACAATCATCGTATTCCCAGTCTGTACTGTGACACCTTCCAATCATTCTTCTCATTCATGGTACTAATTTATATGTTTCATCCATTTGTTCCCACATACCCTCATTGAGACTTATCATTCACTTGCTAAGAACGGATATGAGTCTAAATGAAATCTGCCCCCCATCATTGTTTGGAAATTGGTATTTGAATGACAGATGCAAGCAGAAATGTGTATTGAGCAGGATGTAATAAAAGTATATCATAGAGACCTTGAGCCCCTGGGGGAGGGAGGAACTGGAGCAGGTGGCACTAGGTGAGGATTGAAGAACACCTGGACATAGCCTCTCTTCCTCGATTGTCAGCTTCTAGATTTTACCTGTCAGGTGTCATGCATCTGCTCATTTGCCATAATACTAAAATAATGTTTACAGGTTTTTACCTCAGAGAACTGAATAAATGCATTGTGCTTGAATCAACCACCCTTTCTGGTGGTTGTTGATATGATGATGGTGTTGTTACTGATGTTGGTTTTTCACCATGGTTCAGCAAAACACCCTGGATGTAATGTTAGTTTGTGTAGCTTACATGGTTATAAATACCATAAATTCTAGTCTCAAATATCCTCCAGCATCTGTTGTTCTTTTAAACCCCTTTCTCGCCTTGTTAGATCTATGCTAGATTAAGCTGAGATTTAGACAGAATCCTGGATCTTGCTAGTGGAAAGAAACACATTTTTTTTTTAGGGTGACTGACATGCTGACAGCCAGTCATACCCACTATGATTCATCAGAATTCCTCCATCAAGAAAGCTGGATCCCACAGTAAACTCATGGGGACCCCGTTCCACAGCATCTGTCTTATTTGTTTGCCAGCAGCAGTGCTGACTGTGAGAAACACATCAGCAGACAGAGGCAGTCCTGGCTGGTCTTCAGGGGAACTAGCCTTTATAATGTGTAAAGACCTGGAGTGGCTGAAAACCCTCTGTGTTTTCTGGACCTGTGGTGGCTGCATTGAACACTGTGGTGACTGAATAGAAGGGATGACAAGTGTTATGAGCATGGCACACATGTGTGCCCTCCACATGCAACAAGGGTATAAATACAATGGTATAAATGCAATTCATTCTTCCCTGGGGCCATAAATATGCAGCGATTATCACCTGGTGCCCACGCGTGATCTGTGGTTATTCTTGGCAGACTCCCAGAATCTCCGTGAGGAGTGAACTCCAGGGAAAGGGAGTCTTCATTGTCTTTCTCATTTCCAGAGGATGTCAGAGCTGCGCCAGGGTCCCTGGGGGAAGTCTCAGACCTGTCACTATGAGAGTGTGTGCTTGTCTGGTTTACATTCTGTCGTTGCTATAAAGTACTCTAACTGAAAGCAGTTTAGAGAGGATCAGGGTTTATGTTGCTTATACTTTCAGGTTACAGTCCACCACTGAGGAAAATCAGGCAGGGGTTTGAAGCAAAAGCCACAGAAGAAAGCTACTTGTTAGCACACTCATAGACTCATAGACTCACAGATTCGGCTCTTGCTTGGCCAGCTTTCTTATACAGTTGAGGACCACCTGCTTAGTTATGGTACTGCCTACAGTAGCCTATACCTTTTTAAATTATTTAATAATCAACACAGATGCCTACCGACATACCCACAGCTCACTACGCTCTCAGCAATCTCTTAGCTGAGACCCCTTTCTCAGGAGACCAACTTCAGACTGTATCAGTCACTAGGTCACTTGTGTCCACAGATAATGGGACTCCTCTACTGCCTTAAACCCTTAGTCTCATCATTTTCTCTTAGAACTCAAGTGTTTGTCTGTCATTTATCCCGGCTCTAGAAATTTCCCATTGAATTTAGAGTGGAAGTGATGTCATCATCATCATCAGTCATCTCATCATCACCATCATCATCCTCTTCCTTATCAACATCATTCTCAACATCAGTCATCATCATCATCATCATCACCATCACCATCATCCCATCAGTCATCATCATCACCATCCTCCTCCTCCTTATCAACATCATTCTCCTCATCAGTCATGATCATCATCACCATCATCCTCTTCCTTATCAACATCATTATCATCAGTCACCATCATCATCATCACCGTTATCCTCTTTCTCATCAGTCATCATCATCATCCCCACCATCACCATCATCATCAAAACAGGGTCTTACCATGTTGCCTTGCTGGCCCGAAAATTACTATGGAGACAGACTTGCCTCAAACACACAGAGATTTGCCTGAATTTGCCTCCTGCGTGCTGGGATTAAAGGTGTGTGTTCTCATGTAGGGTTTATTTTTAAAGTCAGCTTATTCATCCTCTAAACCTGAAAGTGGAAGGGTAGGAAATTTAAACAGGGTTTTGATGGGCAAAGCAAGATGAACAGTTGTTTTGGTCTCTAAGATACCTTAGCTTCCCATCCCTGCTTTCTGCACAGCCGAAGGATGATGGCACCGCCGCTGCTGCTTATGGGTGTGAGCAGCCGAAATGTGAAGGTGGATAGAGATCAGGGCCACTTTGGGGAGAGATTTGAAAATGTCAAAGCCAGAATTTCTTGCTATTCCAATGTAAAGACTTGTCTTTCAGCCTAACACGAGAAAGCCATTTCTGAAAAATCAATTTTCCGGTTACACTTTGTATTTCCCACGGCCTTATATTCAGCGAGCGCTGAGCTGACTCTGTAAGCTGAGGCAAGCCTTTCCCCTGTGTGAACTGAGACCTCGTCCCATCTCCCTTGGTATTTCTGAGAATTGTAATCTGCCTCACTACTGCTTCTATTTATAAGTTTGGGAAGTGACAGTCAGCATTAAGTGTTGAGAGCTCATTTCAGGAGATTTATATAAACGCACACACAATCTAATTGCAGTATCTGAAGATGCCAGAGAAGTTCTGGGGCCTGGCATGCAGGTACATATTGAAAACGCTGTGCCAAAGGAATGCATGCTGGGAAAATTGGTGATAGGCTCGTTCTGCACAATCTAAGGTGCTTTCTCTCTAGGCTGAATTGTCAAGCGGTGACACCGTCATATTTCAGGCTACATCCTCAGCTCAGTGTACAACTCTGGCTTCAAAGGAGTAATTGCAGACTGACCCCGAGCTGGTATCTTCAACAGGCCTTGTAGAAAGAAATCCCAAAGTGCATGCATTCATTATGTTTTATATTCCAGTGTTAATTAAACTCATGTCCATAGATGCCATTATTCAGATATTTCCAGGAGAACAAAGAGAAGAGTTTTAACCAACAGTGGCTACATTCTAAGAAATAATTATCTGGAGGAATTCTGTAAGAAGGAACCATCCCTGGCATGATAACCATCAACCAGAGTCTGCCTAATTAAGCTCAGGGGCAAGTCCTTGGGCTTAAAATTCTGTGCAGGAGTCAGGTATTTGCTGATTGTGAAGAATCAGATCACAGAGAAAATAAGCAAAGCTCTAGAGACTTCCCTTTCTCAAGAATATGCGAAGAATGGGGATTTTTAGAGATAACTATTCTAGTAAATTAGCATGCTGTCCCCAGATTATTTTCCCCAGAGCAACAGATCCATGAGATGCTGAACATTTCCCAAAAGAAAGCATTCACCAGTGAGATAAATTTGAAAAATGGTGTATGAGGTTTGGATGGTGTGTGTGTCTCTGTCTGTGTGTCTGTGTGTCCTTTCTCTGTCAACGGAGTAAGCACATTCTTGATAAAAATGCCATCTATCCTTCTGGACTCTTCAGGAACATCACCCTGTTTTGATACAGTGTTTAACTCTCAGTGTTTAAAGATACCTATTTGTTGCTTAAATTAACTCATTTTCATGTTTCCTCATTCTACAGTTTGTGTGCATGTGTAAAACTATACATGTACACACACATACACAAATATATATATTTTTTATGTATATATATATAAATATATGATTTTTTTTGACAGGGTTTCTCTCTAGTTTTTAAGTCTGTCCTGGAACAACTAACTCTTGTAGACCAGGCTGGCCTTGAACTCACAGAGATCTGCCTGCCTTTGCCTCCTAAGTGCTGGGATTAAAAATGTGTGCCATGGCCACCTGGCATATATATGGGAATTTTAAAATGTCAATTGGACCCTTTTTTTTTGTTTTTTGGAGACAGGATTTCTTTGTGTAGCCCTGGCTGTCTTGGAACTAACTCTGTAGACCAGGCTAGACATGAAGTTACAAAGATCCATCTGCCTCTGCCTCCCAAGTGCTAGAATTAAAGGCATGTGCCACCACTGCCCAGCCAGTCAGGCCATTCTAAATCTGGGATTTCCTGCACTCACCTCTTCTTAAATATCTTTGAAGAACACACAACCAGATCTCGAATGACCAGTTGAGGGATGCTGACTGTGAGAACAGCCATGTTTATCTAATAGCCTGTGTTTTCAGTTTCGATTTTGGTTATTCAGATGCCCGGCCAGAATGTGCTCTGGGATCCCCAGTTTTATACATACTACTCTTTTATGTGAGAAGGTACTAGTGAGGGAAAGTTTCATTGGTTTTGGATTCTGGGGGAAATTTGCATCTGAATCATCTTGCAACTTTTATTTGAGATGATATGTCAGCTGTAGTTTGCAGGCACGAGAGTGCATGAGGCTTTTACTGTAAGGTTAGCTGTACAAAGACACTAATGTCCCGGCGGGCTTGTGTTTTTCTCTGAGGCAGATATTGATGAATGTGCAGAGGGATTCGTTGAGTGCCACAACCACTCCCGCTGCGTTAACCTGCCAGGGTGGTACCACTGTGAGTGCAGAAGCGGTTTCCATGACGATGGGACCTACTCACTGTCCGGGGAGTCCTGCATTGGTAAGCAGCTCTCAGCAACACCCTGCACCAAGATCTTTGCAAGGGGTGACTTGCTTTGCACCTTCATGAGATCACTCACTGGTTAAATTCATCTCTTTCCAATTCTCTTCCCCTGCAATTAAGAGATTAGGTCAAGGATTATACAAGATGGGATGTTGGGAATTTTAGAGCAGTCAGAGGAACAAAGTCTGGCTCTTTGTGATGAGGTGTTTAGTTCTTTCTCTGTAGAACCGTGGTGATAAGTTGAAGCTTTTGGCAGTCCGAGGAGCAGCTGACAGGTGGAAATAGTGCTAGATTCAGAATTAGAAAGTGGAGCTTGACTTCAGACTTTTAAAAGTCACTCTGCTCTCTGATCCTTATCTGGGTATGTGTAAAAGGAATAATAATACATGTGTCTTTTCAGGATGAGATGGAATATCTGTTTAAAACTGCAAGCTTCAATCTGATGCCTATATATGCTGTATCTTGTGTTAACCCTGTGGTCATTGCTGTGGCCACGGTCACCATCTCCTGCTGTATCTTGTGTTAACCTTGTGGTCATTGCTGTGACCACAGCCACCATCTCCTGCTGTACCTTGTACTAACCTTGTGGTCATTGCTGTGGCCACGGTCACCTTCTCCTGCTGTATCTTGTGTTAACCTTGTGGTCATTGCTGTGGCCACGGTCACCATCTCCTGCTGTATCTTGTGTTAACCTTGTGGTCATTGCTATGGCCACAGCCACCACATCCTACAATGTCACCACTAATCACCATCCCGCCTGTACTTCTGCTCATGTTCAGTGTAGGAAGTTGGCAGAGTTCTTGAGCTTAGAACTCTAACGTCTTGAAGAAACCCAGCTGAGGAGGACTTAACTGTTTCCTTGAGATCCATGGTCAATCCCGTTCATTCAGGTCCTGTGTAGTCTGCTGAGTTCGTGATGTTACTGCAGTGATTTAATCAGCACTACTCAAGAACGATGGCAATGGGTTTGTGATCCTACTGCACGTACTGGCTTTGGGGGAGCCTAGGCAGTTTGGATGCTCACCTTACTGGACCTGGATGGAGGTGGGCGCTCCTTGGACTTCCCACAGGGCAGGGAACCCTGATTGCTCTTCGAGCTGATGAGGGAGGAGGTATTGATCGGGGGAGGGGGAGGGAAATGGGAGGCGGTGGCGGGGAGGAGGCAGAAATCCTTAATAAATAAATAAATTGAAAAAAAATCAGCACTTTTTAACCTTTTCCCTAGTGTCAGCAAGAGGCTAAGATGGGCTGAGGCACAGTGGGATGTAGCAGTAACTTTCCGCCGTCCTCTTGCTGTGGGCATGAACGGGGGACCGCAGTGACAGGCATAGCCCCTAGGGGTGGACTGCTGCTGCCCAGTTCCAGCTCTTCCACTTGTGTGCATCTGTTCGTTTAGGCAAACACGTATCTAGTCTGTGCCTCAGCTACCTACATCTGTAAAATGGAGATAATGTTTAAATCTAATTGTTAGAAACTTTGTAATAGCTAACTGGATTCGTATCTGTTAAATAGTCATCATGTATGAGTGTTTATCTTAAATGTCAGGACATTTCAGCACTGTGTTAACACTCATCTGCATTCCTATTATTGTTGAAGCGATGGTTTATAACTTCACAGAGATTGTTTCCTTTAAGTTTTCACATACTTTCTCTCCATATTACCGGCATTTCTGTATCTGTACAGCTCAAGACATAGAGTTTAGAGCTTATGTAAACAGTAGACCAAATGGCTGTGCCAGAGACCCGGAGACAGAGACAATATTAATATATAATCTACTAACTTTGAGAACTGAAATACAAATTTAATTTTTGGTAGTTATATGTAATATCATTAATAAAGGAAATGCTTGGATTTTAGTTATAGAGAGCTTTAGAAACCACCCAGTTAAAACTGCATCATAAATGACTGGACCTGTCGTGGGGCTGCACAGCTCTGCATGAGGTGTGCCTCCACCGTGGATGGCAAGGCAGGAGATGGCTCAAGCATCATAAGTGACTGGACCGGCCGTGGGGCTGCACACCTCTGCATATAGTGTGCCTCCACTGTGGATGGGAAGGCAGGAGATGGCTCAAGCATCATAAGTGACTGGACCAGCCTTGGGGCTGCGCAGCTCTGCATGAGGTGTGCCTCCACCATGGATGGGAAGGCAGGAGATGGCTCAAGCATCATAAGTGACTGGACCAGCCGTGGGGCTGCACACCTCTGCATATAGTATGCCTCCACTGTGGATGGAAAAGCAGGTGATGGCTTATGTGCAGGTTCATCTGTTTTCTTCTTTGATGTGTTCATAGGAACGATTGGCCCTCTAGTCTGCTGATTTTATACTCTTTACCCAGGACTGTTTCAATACTGCCTTTCCAGTTTCAAAACATGCTTTGTTCTGCTGCTTTTCCAGTGAGAACTCGTGTAGTCAGAGTACAATAAATCAGGAAATGCAGTCAGAGTATGCGGCTACCAAAGAAACTCTGACACAGATGGGTGGCTGCTTGCTCCCAGTCACAAGGTTTATTTGATATCAGATTAAATTGAACCTAGGTCAAGAGAGTCAGCATCATGGATGCACAAGACAGTCACTGTGTGCATATGTTCTGATGTGATCATCAGCAGGTTGACATTTACAGTCCCAGTGTTTGTCTCTGTCTTCCAGTCTGAGTGGCTTGTATGCACATTCACAGGTGTGCACAAGAATGCTTGTGTGTGTACATATGTATATGAGCTCATGCCTACCCTTGCTTCATCCATGGACTGACTCCTCTTCTGCACAGGAAACTTCCTGATTGAAGTGGACTTTTTGAAAAAAGGATGGTTGTTTTCATTTATGTCATTCAAAATTTAATTGTTCATCAAAATTATTTTTCTTTCTCTCATTTTTACAAAAAAACAAAAGAACATTATTCTGGCCATCACTCCGTGTTTCTTTGATAGCAGACAGCAATTTGGTTGACTCAGAATTTGTTCTAGACAAACAAATGTGTAAATCGTGGTATGCCATCTTCCCATTCATACCTATTTTTAGTACTGCCTTCTCTATAAGCAACTTCTCATGCTTGTCTTGCTTTTAGGTGGATTGTCCCTACCTACATTCTGGCTTCGTTTTCTTGGTGTGCTAACCTGCTTGCTCTTTCCAGGTCTGCAACATGGCAGTGAGTGCCTCCTAATCCCTGGTTTGTCTTCCTTGTCCTCTCTGGCACTTGGCATTGCTGCCTCATTCATTAGGCCTCATGTCAAATATTTTCCTTAGGGAGAGCCAGTTTGACTATTATTCAAGTCGCCGTCTTTTTATTTTCCGCAAGCACTTCGCTATACTATATATTTATATCTTAAATACTCTTTAGCACATGAGCAAGCATATTTCTTATAGTCTCTTGAGTCAAACATACATGTTCTTGTGAGACAAGATCTTGTCTGTCTTTCAATACTATAGCCATGACCTCTAGAAAAATCCAGTATTGAATACAGCTGTGTCAAATGAGTGAAAGGAACAGGCGTTCAAAATACATGAGGTCAGCTACATTTTCTATTTAGCATGGGATATAAGCTAGGTCCATAGATTGTTCTGCAGGGCAAAAGATGTTAGATTCTGTCTAACCACGTGAGACATTTCAGAAAAGAAATTCACTGGGACCTCCCACCATACCAACCCTGCATCATACCTTCCAGGGATTTCACTGTGAACAAGTGGCGATGTCTGTTCTTGAGGGATTTATGAACTGAAAGCTCAGAATCATAATAACAGAGCTTACTGGCAGTGAAAATTATCACACCTGAATAAGCCCTAAATAGCACAAACCACTAATACTTACATTTAAAAGAATAGGCAATTCCTAAAACAACCTTTAAAATAAAAAAGATGGTTTTTGCAAAATGGACTCAGCTATGCTTTCCCTTCCAGACAATGGCAGAAACACAAGCTTTAGAATCTGAAAATGCAGCCATTTGGGCTTTTAGAAGAATGGGCTCATTATTCTATGCTGTTTTTTTTTTGTCAGATGGCAATAATAACACCTGATATATTCACTTGATCAAAAACTCTACACTGTTGACACAATAAAGAATAGCATTCATACAAGATGTATTGTTATCTATAAAAATATTCAAGATTTGCCTTTTCCCAAAGCAGATCATGTGGCCTAAGAATTAATGTGCCAGGCATTATAGAAGCAGAGTCATCATACACAGGAGAGTTGTTGGTGACAGTTGTTCTGTGTGTTGTTCGTTTGTACAGGGATGCCAGAAGACAAGGACCCACAGATACTGTATTAGTGTTAGCAGAAGGTACCAGTGGCCTGCAGTGACACTATGTTTTCATGGAGTATAGGCGTCTGTGATTAGTAGTTCTAATGTGGAAGTTGTAAGCAGCTCCATGTTTGTGTGTGTATGTGTACATATTTGCGTGTATGTGTGGATGTCTCTGTGCAGATGCATTTTGTGCATGCGTGTGTTCAGGTATGGAGATTGCATGTGTGTGTGCAGATGTAGGTATGTGGAGATGTGGATGAGTGTGTGCAGGTGTGGAGATGTGGATGAGTGTGTGCAGGTGTGGAGATGTGGATGAGTGTGTGCAGATGTAGGTATGTGGAGATGTGGATGAGTGTGTGCAGATGTAGCTATGTGGAGATGTGGATGAGTGTGTACAGGTGTGGAGATGTGGATGAGTGTGTGCAGATGTAGCTATGTGGAGATGTGGATGAGTGTGTGCAGGTGTGGAGATGTGGGTGAGTGTGTGCAGATGTAGGTATGTGGAGATGTGGATGAGTGTGTGCAGGTGTAGCTATGTGGAGATGTGGGTGAGTGTGTGCAGATGTAGGTATGTGGAGATGTGGATGAGTGTGTGCAGATGTGGGGATGTGGGTGAGTGTGTGCAGATGTAGGTATGTGGAGATGTGGGTGAGTGTGTGCAGATGTAGGAATGTGGAGATGTGGATGAGTGTGTGCAGATGTAGGAATGTGGAGATGTGGGTGAGTGTGTGCAGATGTAGCTATGTGGAGATGTGGATGAGTGTGTGCAGATGTGGAGATGTGGGTGAGTGTGTGCAGATGTAGGTATGTGGAGATGTGGATGAGTGAGTGCAGATGTAGGAATGTGGAGATGTGGGTGAGTGTGTGCAGATGTAGGTATGTGGAGATGTGGGTGAGTGTGTGCAGATGTAGGTATGTGGAGATGTGGATGAGTGAGTGCAGATGTAGCTATGTGGAGATGTGGGTGAGTGTGTGCAGATGTAGGTATGTGGAGATGTGGGTGAGTGTGTGCAGATGTAGGTATGTGGAGATGTGGATGAGTGTGTGCAGATGTAGGAATGTGGAGATGTGGATGAGTGTGTGCAGATGTAGGTATGTGGAGATGTGGATGAGTGTGTGCAGATGTAGCTATGTGGAGATGTGGATGAGTGTGTGCAGATGTGGAGATGTGGATGAGTGTGTGCAGATGTAGGTATGTGGAGATGTGGATGAGTGAGTACAGATGTAGGTATGTGGAGATGTGGATGAGTGAGTACAGATGTAGCTATGTGGAGATGTGGGTGAGTGTGTGCAGATGTAGCTATGTGGAGATGTGGATGAGTGTGTGCAGATGCGGAGATGTGGATGAGTATGTGCAGATGTAGGTATGTGGAGATGTGGATGAGTGAGTACAGATGTAGGTATGTGGAGATGTGGATGAGTGTGTGCAGATGTAGGTATGTGGAGATGTGGGTGAGTGTGTGCAGATGTAGCTATGTGGAGATGTGGATGAGTGTGTGCAGATGTAGGTATGTGGAGATGTGGGTGAGTGTGTGCAGGTGTGGAGATGCGCATGCGTGTGTTCAGGTATGGAGATGTGCGTGTGTGTGTGCAGTTGTGGAGACATGCATATGTGTGTGCAGTTGTGGAGATATGCATGTGTGTGTGTAGGTGTGGAGATGTATAAGTGTGTACAGATGTAGAATGTGTATGTGTGCATGTGTGTGGTGTGTGTGCAAGCATGAAGATGTGCATGTGTCCATGTATGTGTGCAGTGTGGAGATGTGTATTGTGCATGTATGTGTGAGGTATGGAGATGTGCATATGTGCATGCATGTGTGCAGTGTGGAAATGTGCATGTGTGCATGTTTGTGTGCAGGTATGGAGATGTGTATTGTGCATGCATGTGTAAGGTATGGAGATGAGCGTGTGTGCATGCATGTGTGCAGGTATGGAGTTGTGCATGTGTGCATGCATGTGTGCAGGTATGGAGATGAGCGTGTGTGCATGCATGTGTGCAGGTATGGAGATGTGCGTGTGTGCATGCATGTGTGCAGGTATGGAGATGTGCGTGTGTGCATGCATGTGTGCAGGTATGGAGATGTGCGTGTGTGCAGTGTGGAGATGTGTATTGTGCATGTGTGTGTGTGGCTGTGAAGGTGTAGATTTGTACATGGGTATGTGCAGGTGTGCAGCAGACAGGCATTGATGGCTGGCTGTCTTCTGTGATCACCTTTCTTACTATTTGAACTGGGTTTTTCACTGAACCTTGAGCAATGCAACTATCTGGTTGGCCAATGAGCTGCAGGGTTCCTTCCATCTCTGCCTCACCCCAGCATTGGGATTATGCACATGGATCACTGTGCCATGATTTTACATGTGCACTAGGGATCAGGACTCAGTTCCTCATTGTTTGTAGGGCAGTCACTTTATTGGCGAACCATTGGTCCAGCCTAGAGTCTCCCTTTCCATTCATATATGGTGGTCAACATCACCAAGAAATTAGGAGAAACACTATATCTTTAATGATAGCTTGCAGAAATATATGTGCTTTAGATACTTTGAAAGTTTCACTTCCCCTCCACCTTTCAATCACTGTTGTCACCATATTCTCAGTCCTGCTTTATGGACCTTGATTTTTTCTTTCATATTTGTCATGCTTTCCATTGATGCGCCAGCCTGCTCAAGTGCTTCTTCCATTCTTCCTCAGTGTGTTACTCTCTGTTTATGCATTTCCCTCTGATTATCCTGCACCCCATTTCTACCAGCCATAGTTCCAATCAAATCCTACTCTCCAAACCTAAGATTTCCAAACTCATTTTATATGAGATCTCATGTTCCTTTTTAACAATGTGTATGGTCTAGCAGCATAATCAGGAGAATTACTCTCAGTTGGTCTTGCTTGGGACCTGGACTGCAGTGGTCTTTTAAAACATCCTCAAGAGACAAGAAAGGATGCCCAATTTCACATCAAATCATTGTCATAGATGTTCTCTATGAATGAGAATAGTATTTAAAAAGCCATATTGTGTAAACCTACATCTGTTTATTTATTACAGTTTATAACAGAATTTACCAGATAAGTCTTATATTATTGAACAGTTTTTCATCCCTACAGCATTTTGGCATGTTCTTTACACCTGCATATCTATATTAAGTTAAATCATGTTGGGAATGCCTTATAATAATTAATAAACAAAATCTTCAGAACCCACCAAAATCCATTTTTGTTGAGGTACACTGGAAGAAGACAGTTATTCTCCCAACAGGAGGCAGCTACCAACCTTTTGTTACTCCCTTCTCCTCAGGACACCATAGAATGAAGAAGGCCGCATGCTGTGCTCTGCTCTGTGGTCACTATAAACAGTACAACTGCATGTACAGCTGTGCACCCACTGTCACCACATAACAAGGAACAAACAACTAGGGAAGGTTCTTCTGTAATTCCTTACTAAAGTTTTAGTTAGCACATCCGTAATTAGTCAGAGGTATTGTGGCATTTCGATGCATGTTAGCTGTTTATAAATGTTTTCAGATAAACTAAGAGGCCAAGTAGGTAAAGGCAGACACAGGATGGATCGATGACGCCAGCACCCAGTTAGAGAGGTTGAGAAGATGCTTCCCATTGGTTTCTGGCTCTCTGTGTGCCCTCCAAAGACCTGACAGTGGAGTTATCTACCGCTGATGAATCAGATGAATGAATCCCGTCACCCCCCTTGGAAGCTGCTATTCTCTCGACAATCCAGTCACTTGTGTATAAACCTGGGGTTGGGAAGCATGACGAGTAGACAAGATGTGTTGTAGAGACTTCCCTGAAAAGACCAGTTCTCTTCCTCATTTCAGTGATAAACACTTTACACGTGACATTGGAGCAAAGTCAGTCATACCCAAGCTCGGCAGTCACTTGGATGAACAGGCTAGCATTGCAAGTCCGTGTGTTGTTGAACACTGGAACGAAAACCAGGCATTTCATAGAATCTTAATAGGGTCTCTAGTTCACTCTCAGGTCTATCCTGTCAGACGCCCTATGTTATTCAGCTTTGTGCTTCTGGGACAGGATACCTGAGGAGGAAGGTTTTAGAGGCTTTGGTCCATGGTTGGCCAAGTCCATTGCCTTTAGGTCCATAGCATGGCCTTTATGGCCCATTTTTAGGTCCATAACATGGTCCATCATGGTGGGAATCATGCGATGGAGAAAACTGGTCACCTTATGCTGGCAAGGGAGCAGACAAGAAAGAGAGGTGTAAGAAATGGCTGGGCAACTTACATCTGTCAAGGGAAGGACCTCAATGGTCTACTTCCTTCAGCCAGGCCTCCAGTACCTCCCAATTGGCCCATTTGGGTCAGAATCCAGAAATGGATTGATGTGTTGATTAGGTCAAAATCCCGATGATCCAGTCACCTCTTAAAGGCTACACTCCCAAACACTGTTGCATGTGGTCCAAGCCTTTAGCGCATGAGCTTTTAGGGGTCATTTAAGACCACTATCTCTGTTTCTGGTTAGTATAGATTTGGGATCAATTTCCATGCTATTGAAACATCTTTCTAATGGTCATAGTAGCTAGCAATGGCCATGAGCAGGGCAGAGAATATGGGGAGGCTGGGGCTCAGTTCTTATCAGATGGCAACCATATGAATAAAAATAGAGGGGACCATTAGGATGTCAGTGTGTATATGTGAGCTCATATATGCACGTGCACACACACAAATGTATGCATCTGCATGTACATATGCATTTATGCATACGTATATATACATACACACCTGCATATATAATATCCATATCCATAAAGCAGTATTAAGGTGGTGAGATGGATGGTGCAGAGAACTCATCTCTCAGGAATATTAAAACTTGGAAGTTGAAAATAAAAATCACCCAGGAAGCAAGCACTGGCCTTCTTATACAAACTAGAGTTCACTGTAAAATGATGTAATTGGCACTATAAAATATGGTGGCAATTAGGGAAGAAAAGAATCAACTCAGACAAGAGAACAGCCATAACATGTGGCATGTAAACAGTTGGACTCACAGGTAAAAAATACAAAAAAATCTATAAGTAATATCTAAAATCCATACACTATTTAATGCTGTAAGAGCTTGCCATTCCTGGACTCACTTATGCTTAGACTAATTCTGTCAGAAAGTGATTTACATAATGACCATCTAATGAAGAAATAAGCTGAGTCTTCCCTGTGGATTATGAATGTCCCCAAATTGATCTGGCCTAAAATCTCTTTCATTTCCCAGCCAGTTTGTGAAATTTTTTTGAGAATTTTAATGTTTTGTTCTTTATCATATCTACCCCTTTTGCTGCCTCCCTCCAACTCCTCTTGAGTCTCCATCTATTATCTCTTAAGACTCTTCTTCTTTTGTTACTGGTTATTCTTACACAGACAAACACACAGACATAAAACCTACAGAATCCATCAAGTTTTGCTTATCCGTACATTTAGAGTTAGCCATTTGGGACTGAATAAACGGTATGGGAACCATCTCTGTAGGAGAGCGATTCCCTATGTAGAGAGCACTCATTGAAATCTTATGACTTAGTGCTAATTCTTGGAACTTTCTAGAAAGCCTTACTCAGGCAGTGATGTTGAATCATAAGCATCTTCTGAAGACATTTCTTTACTAGGTCTACAGCAAAGATTTGTTGAGTGCAGAAGCTGCTGTGTAAAAATCAGATTTTTTTTTAATTGTAAGTTGAGCTTTCTTAGAAGGAAGTCATGGCAATCTATGGCTGTGTATCTACTACTTCCTTTGTTGATGTGATCATTTAATATGAGTCATTCAGGTTCTGTGCTGAGTTCTGGCTTCCTGACATGGTATATTGGCTTTTCCGTGAGATAAATGGTTCCATACTCATACTTTGGACACTTGTGATTCTGCTTTGCACAGAATGTTAATTGTGTCTCCTCTGGTGACATGAATCAAATGGACCCATAAGCAATGCCACTGTTAGGAGGTGTGTGACCTTGTTGGAGTAGATGTGGCTTTGTAGGAGGAAGGGCATTTCCAAAAAGCTGGTGTTGAGATATCAAATGCTCAAAGCAGGTCTAGTTGTTCTCAGTTCACTTCCTGCTGCCCATGGAATGTGATGTAGACCCCTCAACTCCTCTAGCACGGTGTCTGCCTGCATGCCTTCATGCTTCCTACCATGATGAAAATGAACTAAATCTCTGGACTATAAGACAGCCCCGATGTAATGATTTCCTTTATAAGAATTATTGGGTCATGGTGTCTTTTCTCAGTAATAGAAACCCTAACTGAGACATTCTTTCTATACAATCAGATTCATCAGCCTTCAGAGAGCTGCTCTTATCCATGTTGGCTGACTAAGACTTAAAAATATTTTTATACATCAGAACATAGCATCTCAAAGGTCTCTAGAAGGAACATGCTGAGTCAGACTCTGGGCATAGGAAGAGCTTATGTGATACAGAGCTATGGAGGCTAGAGGTGAACATTTTGGGATGTGATATCCCACCCAATGGGAGGTCAGAAGAAGGGGAAGCTATGAGGAATCCTTAATGGAGCTGGGCTGGGTGTGCAGCCCAGGAATTGTTTGGGTATTACCCAACGAAAAAAAGCACAGACCAAGACAGCGCTTGCCAGTGTGGTTAGGGTTTTCTTTAGTGCTTTCTTCTCCTATGAATGTTGCGTCTCTAAGGATCAACCATCAGAAGCTATATTTTGAGTTTTTTTAATTATAGGATTATAAAGAATGTTGCTAGCAAGTTTTCTTTAGTATAAATTTTTAGGGTTTTGTTTCTCTTTTATTTTTATTTATCTGTTTTTTTGAACACAGACTCTCATCGTGTGGGCTCACGTATCCTGGCGGTACCCAATTGGCAGCCTGAATCTCTCAATCCTCCTGCCTCACCCTCTCTTGTAATGGAATTTCCAGGGTGTGGTGCCTCTTTAAAAGGGCTAAGTGAAGGTTTTGCTTTCTTCCTAAGTAGTCAGATGGTTCTACTAGTGAGAAAAGAGTAAGTGGGAGCACAGTGAAGACTTATTTCCTATATATGAAATGTCCCGTATAGATTATGGTTGTGATTTCGGAAGTGTGACCCTCTAGGCAGCACTGTTCACTTTTACCCGAGGTTCTTAGAAATGTAAATTTTACCCACTCCACATAAAGAACTCCGTGTTTGGGGTTTGGATGAGCCCTGGTGGCTAATGCTGATGCCCTCTCTGTTCTGCTAACCCCTGCTGTGGGATTTCCACTGAGCCCCTCCAGAGGAGGCTGGAGCACTGACTGCGCATGCGCATCTGGGCTTACAATTCACAGAGGGCATGAGCGGATACTTTCCTGGGGATCTCAGAAAGATGCTGACCCTCTCCAGAGTAACAGCCACTGTGAAAACGGCAGGTCCCGGAGTCAGCATTTCCAGCTGCCGTTCTGATTCCTCGGTACTTTCTGCCTGGAGATATGTAACTTTTCTCCAGGGAGAGTCATCTGCCTTCTTTTCCCAGTTCCTGGTGAATTCTTAGTGTTGAATCTTATGCAGTTGTCAGCTTCTTGCCTCTTGAGGCTCCGTAGGAACAATTGTTTCATTACAGAAACTTCTGGCTTAAATGCTTTAGAGGCAAAGATCGTGTCTAAGCAGCCATTGAGACACCAGCATCTGCAGCTTCCTTGGGAGGGATATTGAGTTGTTTGCTTTAGTTTGAGGTTACTCCTGCTGCTGTGAAATGTTTACCTGTGGCTTTATGAGAATCTTAAACCGCTTTACTCACATCAAAGAGAGCACTGTGGGCAAAAAAGAAAAAAAAATCATCATTAAACTTTGAGTCCTTTTTGAAGTCTAAGTGGCAGAGAAAGGAGACAGGCAGAGATTGGTGAAGGTTACACTGTGGGCCGGCCAGATATGTAATGTTTAAAGACAGGGAGGTTGAAGCAAGGGGATGTAGCATGGTGTTTCCCTTGAAGGATAAGAAAGCAAAGGAAGTGAAGGTCATATCAAGGGTGACAGTGTTTCCAGGCAAAGCGCAGGGGTGGTAAATGCTCCAGGGAGCAACAGCAGACAGTGTGGAAACACCCCTAATGGGAGCTAGTTATTTGTGTCTAGGTGTGTGTGGTGGGGGGAGGGGGGTGACACTCTAAACCCAAACAAATGCCTGATATATGGATGTAAGGGTGGGAAACGAGGATAAAGGAGACGGAAAGGCCGTAGACTGCATTGTGATGGAGGAGTTGAGAGTGTTGAAACCTTCCTTGTAAGAAGTTTCTCCCTAAGTTAAAATTTTGTGATGTGTGAAATCACTTGATGTCTTTTGTAGAAGTAACCATTTTTAATGTGTCACATAGCTCCACCAACTCAGAAGTACTTCACAAGGGATGCCAACCCTGTGGGATAGTTAATTTTGATCGGTAATTGACTGGACTGTAAATTCCCTAGGGAATCGGGGAGACATGTCTTTGTGTGCATGTGTGAGTGGGTGCATTTCCAGAGAGAATTAGCCGAGAGGTGGGGTGTTCTCTGAATATGAGTGAATCTGGATCAGATATCCACCTTTGTGCTTTAATTTCCCCTTTTCCTACAAAAGCCTTCTAGGTCTTTCCAAACAACATCTTTTTCCATGTAAAAGGCACCCCAAGAGCTATTTTATCAAATCAGATGACAACTGGAATTCTATAAGAGCAGAAATACAAATAGAAAAATTATCTAAAGAGATGAAATTCTCCCAGCAAAACCACCAGAAGCTCTTGAAGATTTTATTTACTTTCTTGCTAGATTGACACCAGTCATTTCCCTTATTGGGGTGGCAATCCAAATTCGTACCTTTGAACAATGTCCTGAAGGTTCTATTAGGAAGGCCATTTTAGAAGAATCTTGCCTGTCCACCAGAAGTTAAAGACCACAATGAACAACAACAGTCTCTGAATCCATGCCAGCTCTCACACAGTTCTGTTGCTGGATTGACAACAGTCTTTGGAAGCTCACCAGTAGAAATGTCTCTATGTTCCTTACCTTCTAAGGGCAATTCTTACAAAAGTCTTTATAACCTATCTGTGTCTAAGACTCTCCCCTGACCTAGGAAAGAAAAGAAATAACCCCTCACCTGACAGCATGCTTCAGAGACTGCTCCGTCAGATCAAGGGTTAGTGTGGCTTCACCATGCCTGGTTCCCTACATGCATCTGTCATTAAAGATTATTTGGCTGCAGACATAATGTAGACAAGAAAAGCATGTCTTCTCTCGCTGACACTGGCTTGCCAATGGCCAGTAGAGACTAGAATTGTTTCACTAATTGTTAAAGGTTCAAAGGAAACTGCTGAAATCTCTCTGCTTTTGTTGTTACCATTTGTCATTTTAAAAAACAGTCTTTTTATGCATCCCATGCTGTCATATAACTAATAATAGTCCCTCTGCCTCAGTTTCCCAACTGCTACTACTCTATACATGAGTCACTATGTCCAGGTAAAACCTAGGGAATCCATTTATTGTTCCCAAGTATAGATTCTTTCCTTTATTTACATTTGACTTTTATATGTTATTACAAGTTCTCTAATGCTTGACTTAAAACTCTACAATGAAGCACAATTTATAAAAACTCAGAGACAGAAATTGAGATTGAACTTGAAGATCCGAAAAGGACTTATCTCAACCTCAGTCCTAAATGGCGATCCTGCCTCCAGCAATCTCAGAATGAGACTGAGGCTGAGAGCTGTCTTTTTCCATTTTATATTCCTCTCTAGGGCTGAGATTAAAGGTGTGTACCACTGGGATTAAAGGTATGCACCACCCGGTTTCTGTGGCAAACTAGTGTGGTTACTGGGATTAAAGGTATGTTTCACCACTGCTTAGTCTGTAAGCTGGCCAATGGGGCTGTTTTACTTTTCTGATCCTCAGGCAAGCTTTATTTACTAGACTATATATGAAATGTTCTACACCACACAGCTGAAAGTAGACATATAAACTTGGAAATGGACAAGATCTTGGGAAGTATTATGTGTAGCTAATTAGTTATTTTGCTAGAAAGAAAGCAGGGTATCAAAGGGCAAAGGTTTCTTCAATACTTCACCTCAGCCAAGAAGCTGAGAAGCAATTTCAAGGGTTTCTTTCAATGCAGCTCAAACCACATTCAAGTATAATTATTATTTATACATTTCTTAGTAGGCAAAAGGCTCTCAAGAATATTTTGTGACAGATACGCCAGAAAGGGACAACTGGGTCCTACCGATCCAAGTGGGTATGGATGGTAGAGAGAATGTTCGGAGCGGAACAGACATACAAGTGTCAAGTAGTTGGAAGCGATGTTAAGCTGGCGATCAGGAAAGAAGTAAGTCCTTTGCTCAAAGAATGAAATTTCAGTGAATGGTCTCGATAATACTATGACCGTCCTGATGAACTTCGTGTGCCTGTGTTCTGGATGTGTGTTAGGATGCCCTTGTAACAGAAAGCAATCTACCTCCCACGCATGAGCAGACATATGAAAACACATAAATCTTATAACACTTTTGGCATCGATACCAAGGCTTCTGTGGGTGTGGAACTCTCTTTAGATAGCGAGTATTTCAATTTTAATAGATTTTCTATTCGTCCTCTTCACTGGTCAGAGTTGTATTGATTTTAGACAGATTTGATGTTGATATAGAGGTAGGACTTTTTCACAGCAGACAGTAGGGAACTCAGCAACTTAGAATGCTGCTTTGCCCATATCAGCTCTTGTTTTTCTCTCTGGAAGCGCTCTTTTCTCCATCTGCAGTAAAACACCCAAATCTGCATATTCTGTAAATAAATGTAGCCAGCAACCACGGTGAGTTCATGGAGGATTAAAAATTATATCCAGTACTTAACCTCAGTGCAAGATTTGTAGAACAAGGTCACAGAGGACTTGGGGTGGTGACATTCCTGAATCTTGCTGGCCAAAACTCAGGAATTTGTGTGAGACTTCAGAATTATAGATTACCTTTACAAAGCTAGGAAAGAGAATTCTGGCTGCATGGTAAGAGATATGGACTGGAATGAAGATTGACTATAGCCTTGGGAAACAAGAGATGGGGAATTCTTGGATAGAGAAGAACTCTAAGGAGAGTGGGACTCATAAGAAGAGATGAACCCTAAGTGATAAACCGTATATTAGGAAATGGACCAGGACCAGTAGTGGAAGGTCAGCATCTTCAAACGGGTGTTGGATGGCACTTTATTAAATTTAGCGTTTTGCAAAGGATAACTGGACCTCGGAGTTACGCATTTTCCAGAACATTTCCAGAACAAGAACATTTCAGAGGTAACTCACTAGTCTCAAGTCTTCTCCCCTGAGCGTGAAGGAAGAAGATAGACAAGAATTGGTACTTTGGGAAACGTGAACTTTTAAAAATAGTACACATTAGCATCCTTTCCCATGAGGCTGTACCCATCTCCCTTTCCCATTGTATCTTTTTCCGTAGGCCTGACACAGTAATCTATAAGCATGGTGAATCGATCAATTAGCTGCTCGATTTTTAGCAACTGAAAGAATGGTTAGTTGAGAAGATGATGAAGGGAATACTGACCCTCAAGAGTTTGATGAAAGCTCTCTGATCAAAAATTTCATAACAGTGTTTCAATATTTGCTAAGTCTAGGGAATGGTTTTGCAATAAGTTGTCAAGAGAAGCCGCAGAACCTGAGCTGGGAAGACAAGTCCCTTGGAAGCTTTTACACATGCAGGGGGCAACAGTGCATTAGTGGCAGCTCCTAGTCGTTGACACCAAGAATCAAAATAATGAACCCCATGCAGGAATAGCTAGCATAGACCACGTAGTTTCCTTTAGTTAGAGAATTTTCTCAGTAGGACTGAGAGAGTGGAAAGGTGACCCTGGAGGAGCACTAAAAACTTCCAACGACATACAACATGGCACAATATGAAGCATGCCCCTTTTATCTCGTCTAGATACATGTCTCATGCCCTGCGACCGTGAGGTGATCTGGTCCCCCAATGTGCTTGTGGGTAACTTCCACAAGTTATGTGTGTCAGCCTTATTTTTTAATAGTCTATGCCCCAAAGCAGACTGCCTAGCTGAAAGTGGACAGATTGAATGAATACAAGGTCTGTGGCTATGAAGCTTTATTCTGGTCCTGGAGCTAACTGTGCAGTTTGATAGTGTGTAAGCCCTTTGCTTTGCAAGTTGCAGGAGACCTTGTCTTTTTCTGCATTTTGTGGCACTGTTCTGCTGATGCGCAATATACACACCTTTTCTCATAATCTTTCTACCACCATAAAGAAGTCATCCTGCTGTGGGTGTGGGGGAGGCACCTGAGCTCCGCCTCTCTATCACTAATAAAACCCCTAGCTCTGTGCTCAGTTCTGAGCCACTAAAGTCAGGTAATGGTTTCCAAGCCGGAACTCACACAGCTGAATGTTCAAACCCAGGGCTACCTTCTCTTTTCTGACATATCACCTGCTTTCAGTCTGATATGCTATAAAAAAAAAATATTTAAGGAAGAGAAATGTGGGGTAAGGAAACAATTCATTTTCTTGACCTAACTGCTGCTCACCCTTGGGAAGGGTGTTTGTGTTGGGTTCGGAAATCGACCTATAGCAGCTCCAGTTCCTCAGGCAAGCAGTGTTACAGTTTTGATGGTATTAAGACTCCTGCAGAGCCATTTTTTTTCCCTCGAGGAGGAGGAAAATTGTTTGGGGGCTAAATTGAAAATGGTTTGATTGCCTCTGATATAAACATCTCTGAAGTACATTTTCTTCCATGCTCAAGTAACCCACAAACTCAACTCAAAGAAGGAATCAGACAGACTGTATTCAACTAGACGTCTCTTAAGGCAAAATGGAGTATGCTAATCAGAGCTTTCAGAATTTGTGAAAATACCAATGGAAGAAAATTCGTTCTAATGTAGGCTTAGCCATGGAATCTTATTGAGCAAAGTCTCAGTCAAGCATGGAGTATTTAAATAATAAATCTACAAAGGAGAAATGCAAAGAAACCACAGAAAACCCGTATTTACTGTAAGAAAAACAAGGCTCCTGTGATGACTGTGGATTTGTGCAGGAAATGCTTTGGTTGATTTTTTGCTACATTGTCCCTTGTCAGGCTGCGTGCCTGTCTGACGATTTGGAGAAGTCTCCTGGGAGATGCCTTTTGCATTTGCACAGCTGAGAACAACAATTGCAATATGTAAATAGGGTGCCTCTTCCTTTTGGATGCCTTGGGATATGTGTAATAGATTAAGTTGGCTTTGTGCAGAGCAAACAGGTCTGTGTTACCAAGAATATGAATAATGCCAGTTTCCATAATTGCTAACATCTGGCTTTCCATAAATCTGTTAAATTGCATGGAAGCAGGATTAAGTTTCTGTGTCATAAGTAAAGCAATTACATGGAACTCTGTCGGCAACACGGTCCTGTATTGACTTTGAAATCCATTCATTCTGCAGGGGGGAAAAACGGGTTTTCCACATTGTTTTTTATTATGGACAGTAGGTATTCTTATCATTATCCTGACTGTTTTGCTAAAGGGAAACACTGCTAATGTGTTTGCAGTTTTGTCAATTTGAAATAGCCAAATACTGAACTGTTATTTTGGTAATGGGAATTAACATTTTAGGGGTGGTAATTAACTGTCAATTTTGAGATTAGTTTAGAGAGAACAAAAATTGGTAATGGATTGGTTGAAATTATATTTGTAGAGAGATTCTGGAGAGATTGATTGTAGTCCCCTCTGCCATGTTCCTAAAAATATTAGTAGAAAAATGAAATTCTTTGGGGGATGAGCTTTTGCTTTCCTATTTCACTATGATTATTCATTTTATATGCTTATCCTACTTAAGATTAGAATCAAGAATTTCTCAGATTATAACTCAGTAAGGACATGTTTCCCTTGGAGGGCAAAGCTTTAGTTATTCCTTGTGCTTACCGAGCACTCCAAAACCAAAGTTTTGTTGATACAGGCTGTGTGAATACTGTTTGCTGTAAATGTCATGAATTTATGTATTATATAAAGTTATATAAATAGATGGATTGTCTACGATCTTTTCTGCCATTGGGAGCACTGGGAAGAGTGACCAATAGAATGCAAACTCTGCCCTAATGGACCTTCTGCCTGTAGTGATGTGCACATCAATTGATGACTGCTGGACAGAGAGAGTCAGTTTGCTCCTTTGGATGTAGCCCGTGGTTATCTTCCCATATTCCTGTAGATGGCCCTATAGTCATCTATAGACTAACAGTAAAATACTAAGTGGGCTCAGTAGGTTTAAAAAAAGTACATGGAGTTGGAAAGAAGAATGTGTGAGGGCAATGGGAGGAATTGGTAAGAAGCAGATATTGATTATGATGAAAATATATTATATTCACATATGAAATGAAACAATTAAAGAATAATGTAACTCAGAAGGGTTATAAGGATAGAGTTCCACTATTTCCCTTTAAAGAAAGGGACAAGTAACACTACAGACATTTAAATAGAGTCAGAAGGAAACCCTATTACTGTAGAAGCTTCCTAAAATATTTACAGCACATATATAAAAAGGTTAAAATGGAGTCGCCCTATAATGAGGCAGCCATGTCTCTGAGAAACATCATAGGATAAGAAATATCACAGGGCCAAGAACGGAATCCAGGCACTGAATTTTGCCCTCCTTTCTATGGCTTTTGTTTATTAACTAAATGGCTTCCCTGAGACTTCAGTTGGTAAGACAAAAAGAGAAAGTATATCTTAGAAAGAAATAAGTTCTACAAATAATTGCTATGTGTGGCTAGGGATACAGACCTACAACCTCAGATACTCTAGAGGACTGTGTAAGGGGATTGCACATTCAAGTTTAGCCTGGGCTCCTGAGTGAGTTCAAAGCTAGCTAAGCAATGTCAGGAGACATTTTCTCAAAATAAAAAAGTAAAAACAGCTCTGGGGATAGAGCTCATTCCAAAGGCACCTGTGTTGCATGCACAAGACTGCAGGTTCAGCCCCCTGTGTCACAAAAAATATAGCACTGAAACTACCTAATGTCTTCTTGTATTGTTGCCATGAATCTGTTTTATAGCAATATGGTCCCTGCAGTCAAGAAGAGAACACAGGTCATAGATTTCCCATTATTTTTAAGTCATAATTGCTTCAAAACTCTAACACACTTGGGGTAATTGCATCATTTTACACTCAGAATGTCAACTAAAAGTACTCAAGGGATCTATGGAAGATATAATATCTAGAAACTAATCTTAGAGTCTAGAATGGAAGTTGTTGAAAGTAAATAGAAACCAGAGAACACTGTCGTACACTTTAGCCATTGAGTTGGCACAGTAGAACAGAATCCTCCAGAAGCAACCACAGCTAACATGCAAGGTAGCCTAGCTGTACCCCAGCTTTCCCTCTTTAAAACACTGGTGCTCACTTTCTTTCTTGTGATCAGTATACCACAACTCCCTCCAATAGCATTGAAGCGTTGGACCTGTCAGCATAGCCTCACTGTCGATATCTGTGCAGAACCACACACAAGCGCACACACCTAGCTGAGTACACATATCAGGGGAAATTCCTGTTACGGCCTTAAAATTGTAATGTAAGATTTCCAAATTGATTCTTTTTATTATATATATATATTTAAATATATAATATATTTAAAATTTTGATTATGCTTTTCCCATTCTCCAACTCCTCCTAGATCCTTCCCATCTCCATATCTACCCAACTTGATGTTTTTTCTTGTTCTTTCAAAAAAAAAAAACCCCCACAAAACAAACAGGCAAAAGATCAGTACAAAAGACGCCAAACAAAATGAAACAAAAATCCACAAAAATATCATCGAACCTGTGTTGTGTTGCCTAACTACTCCTGACCATGGGTCCTGCCCCAGAGTGTGTTTGATCCACCCAGTGACATCATATTGGAGAAAGATGGTTTCCCCTTTCCCAGCAGTTATTAATTTCAAATGACTTCTAACCTAAATGGTTAGGGGTGGGACTCTGTCCACTCCCCTTTTTCAGTGCTGGTACCCAGTCTGGCTTGAACTTTTGCAGCCCTGTGCATGCTGCCACAGTCTCTGAGTTTCTATGTGCATCTTGCGTGTGGCTAGAAGACACTCTTCCTGGAGTCCTCCATCCCTTCAGACTCTGACAATTTTTCTGACTCCTCCTGCCTGTAGCTCCCTGATCCCGGAGGGGAAGAGTTTGAGGAAGACACCCCACGAAGGGCTGAGTGCTCCAAAGTCTCTTTTCTCTCTGCACACTGCCCAGTTGTGGTCTCTGTGTTAACACTCATCTTATTACAAGAAGAAGCCTTTCCACGGAGGGTTGATTCTTTTATCCTAATGAATTATTTACAGCTTCACACAGATTTTAACATGGGTTTCACATTAAATGACATTATTCTAACATTCCTCCCTCCCTGCAGGAGCCCGGCCCAATGATTTGTAGCCTGACAATAGATGTCAAAGCCAGTGTTCTGTCTTAGCAGCGTCATGACAGCAGTATCTTGCGTGTCCCTTCGTGTCATTTTTAAGATCAGTCTCCTCTGTTGAGCCAGTCCCCTTGTACACAGTAGATTTTCAGCACCTGAAGAGTATTTGTAGACATGGCTGCGTATTAACCACGGGGGTAGAAGATTGTGACAGACAGAAGGTCTTCCAATAAAGCTTTAAAATGGCATAGGGAGAAAGTCCACGTACAGTCTTGATATGACATGGTACCAGTGTGCAGGAGCTGCCGGGGAAGATGGCTCATCTAACTTCAAAGAGTGCATTCTTTAAAAGTAGCCGTTTGAAGGCAACACTGGATGGCTTTCAAGTCGGCTGTCAGGAAAGAGTTCAAGCAGGACCAGACAGGAGTGTGCTGGAGACATCAGGGTCACTCAAGTTTGAACTGTCAGAAGGAGCGACTCAATTTGTCTTCTTTTGCTATTATCTTGTCAGCGAACACACTCTTCAGTATACTTGCCTTCGTCCATGTTCATGCCATACCTCCTGTGTCCCCGACCGACATTCTCTTGGCCATTAGGGTGTTAACCTATTTTAATATTAAGTAGGGCACCTACCAAGAATAATACACTCACTTCACTCAAAGCCCTGACATCGGGATCTTGCTAAGGCTGATGGGAGTCAAGTCAGCCCTAATTATCCAGTTGTTTCTGCTCAGTGGCTTAGCCACATGTACATTTTTCTAGAAAAGCTAGGCTTCGAAGGCTGCATTCTGTAGTTGACGAGTTAATAAAACTCATGGTCATTATGAGACTAGATCTGCAAGGGGATGTTTTAACTAGTCAGGCATAAATTTGAACTCACAGCAGCCACTGGCTAGCTGGCAGTGGGCATGTGCCTTAACTCTGAGCCTAGCACCATGGGTCCCCAACACAGAGCATTTGCTTTGCAGAGGAAATGACCTAATGCCTGTGAAAGCTTGGCAAGGTGCCTGGCATGGGGGAAAGACACGATAATGTTGCTTCATGTCACTGACGGTTATTGTCTTTTCCTGGGTGCTCTTGGCTGGCGTTTGAAGCTCTGTGGTTTGTTTATTGCAGACATTGATGAATGTGCCTTAAGAACCCACACCTGTTGGAATGACTCTGCCTGCATCAACTTAGTGGGAGGCTTCGACTGCCTGTGCCCCGCTGGGCCCTCGTGCTCTGGTGACTGCCCCCACGAAGGAGGGCTGAAGCACAATGGGCAGGTGTGGATCCTGAGAGAAGACAGGTGTTCCGTGTGTTCCTGCAAGGTGAGGCTGACAGGCTGCGACGGGAGCTGTACTGTTCGCTGCTGGTTCTTCCTCTCTGTGTGCCACAGGCTTCTTTCTGACTTGGTACACATAGGACAGAGAGGACCTCTCTATTCTAATCTACAACACAGCCAACTGATGATGAATGAATAGCAAACTGGCTTTGAATTTACTCTGTCTTTTTTTTTTTGTGGCAAGTGGGTTACAACAGTAAGAAGAAACGATGTATCAGGAGAAGCTGGGAAGGGTGGTCCAGGGAGGTTCTTGTGCTGACAGCCACAGAGTGCCTCGGTTGTTGGTCAGGTGAGAGTTTGTGTAATCCTGTGTTCTACAGTTGCTGATTCAGAAATCTCCATCTGAGATGGTCACTTGCAAGAACTCTCACTCACTGGCTCACTGTTTGGGGAGCGTCACCCAGAAAAGCCAAGCTTCCAGGCCCTTGATGTAGTAGGCAGATGTGAATGGGTAGACTTCATTCTAGACAAATGGAGACGGTAGTATGGTGGCGCCTTTGTCTTTCTCACTGCTGGAGTGTCTCCTAGGTTTAGTCACAGGAAGGAATGTCCAATGTGCATGGAGACATGCTTCTGCAATAGTGTCCTATTAACTTACTGCCTTATAAGATGGTCCTGTTGTTCCATATGTGAGAGACAGTGGTGAACCTTGGACTATCTCAGGGGTCCCTGGAAGTAGAACCAGGATATATCCCTGGGGCATGAGCTAGCTTATTGGAGCCCATTCCCTATGGGGGAATGCCATACTCATCCTTAACACAAGGGAGAGGGACTTGATCCTGTTGTAATTTAATGTGCAGACTTCGTTAACTCCCCATGGGAGCCCTTATCCTTTGAGAGGAGTGGATGGGGGTGTGGGCTGGGGGAAGCTGGTGGGGAGGGCAGTGGGGTGGGAGGGGGAACTGTGGTTAGAATAATATAGAATATATATATTTTATATATATAAACAAGAACAAAATGGGCTTGTTAAAATGTTTGATTTCCTCATGCTTTCTTTCTTCTTTTGTTGATTTTGCCAAATTATTTTATTTTTTTTTCAAAAACTACTTTACTGTAGCTTTTGGCTTCCATATTAGGGTGGAATGATTTAATCATGGGTTTTTCTAGGCATAGAAAACAAGAGATATTAGTTGCTTTGTAGCCTCTTAGAAAGCCAGGTCTCCTGATAAATTCTGTGTCCCCCAGAAACATAGCAGGGATGAGCCTGAGGAACCCATGTGATTTATCTTCTGCCTTGATATCTGGCCCCACCGCATCAGAAGCCACGGGTCTACTTGGGAGAGATACATCGCCATGTTCTTAACCCATGGCACCTCTTTTCCCTTTTCCTCATACACCTAATTCTGTAACCCAAATTTAGATCCATTTTTCCCCATTTATTGAGTACCCTGTTCCGGGCTATGTTCCAAATAGCCTATAATTAGAAACCAGCATCATCTCCTGTTTGAGCACAGCTTTGAACAATGAAGAAAATACCTCTAATAGATCAAGAGACTCATCCTCTCTCTAAAATTCTAATGTCTCTCTGGTACTTACCCATTCGTACACTATCCAGAGCCGAGGGCTCCTGTTGTCCCAAAGCCCACTTTTTCTCCACAGAGGATGCAGACCCCAGTGTTAGAAGCCAGTGAGGTGAGATGCCATGCCAGCTTTGGGAGCACCAACACTCGGGTCAGGAGTATAGCACATGGACAGAACATTATCAGCCACCAAATAGATGTTATTAGTGTAGTATTTAACCAGGTGGTGCTGACACAAAGACCACCTCTTTCCAGGGAAAGGAAAGGTCATTATGGGCTAGAGTATGAAAGAAGGATCCCCGTTCCAGCAGTAGAGTGGCCAAGTTCTGTACTTCTTTCCAGATTTCCAAGGGTAATTACAACCTTCCTACACCCAAGATTTTTCAGGCATTCTAGGCGACCAGAGGATTGAGTACTGTGAAACTAAGCACTTTTAACTCGATTTTCAGCTAGATTTAAGTCTGTGATAAAACAAGAGACCCAGCAAGCATGAATGCTCTCCTAGGCTTCCTTCACTATCCTAACAATCCCAGAAGTCTGCTTCTCTTTTTCTCGGCTGTTCCCTAAAATGTATTTAACATCTTCCGAGGAGCTGGGCTGAACCTGATTCTCTGGGTGAACGATCCTTATAGTCCTGTTAATAAGCCGTATTAATAATTATTCCTCTGCCACCAACTCTTCAACACTTTTGAAAAAAAAGCATGAGATTGATTTTTAACAATTTGTTTAAAATAAAAAATATAATGATACTGTATGCATTACTCTATGACATTTAAACTATTTATTTTGTAAATAATATTTAACTTTTTGAGATTATAATATAATTACATCATACCCCCTTCTTTCCTTTCCTCCACACCTACCACCCCCATGTAGCCCTTGCTTGCTTTCAAAATCTTGGCCTTTTTTTTTTTTCCTGAATTGGTTGTGTGTGTGTGTGTGTGTGTGTGTGTACTTCTGAATATACAAATACAACCTGCTCAATCCATACAATGTATGGACCTGTATGTACATAACTTTCATATGTTCAGGGCTGACCACTTAGCATGGGACAACCAAGTGATACCTCTTCCTCAGGGAAGACTGCTTCTTCTAGTCTCGGCATTCTTTAGTTGCCTGTAGATTTTAGTTGCCTAAGCTTGAAGCCCATGAACTCTCTCGTGTCCAGGGTAGCATGTGTGTTGGTGTCATCTCTATGTAGGTTATGTTTAGATAGCTACGTTGGTGTGACTTCAAGAGTGTAACTTCTGACATTTCTAGGAGACACAATCTCACAGCAAACTCCCAGCTTCTTCATCTCTTACCATCTCTCCTACCCTGTTTTGCACTGATCCCTGAGCCCTATGTACCAACCCTATGTACAGAGTTGTGTTTCTGATCTATCAGGTAGAACTGAGCTAAAGAACTCCGCTTATTTATCTATTGGGGTTTTCTGTGATGCTTTCTGTCTATTGCAAAAAAAATAAAAGATGTTTTCCTTGATGAGGAGTGAGAACTCCACTTTCCTATAGCTTAAAGGACACATGTTTAGAAAGCAGTTAAGAATTATACAGAAAGCTGGAGGTTGTGGGTTCTCCTTCAAGATTCATGACTCTATCAACTCTGGGTTGCTGGCTAAGTTCCAAGCACTAGTCATGGTCTCTCTCCTGCTGAGAAAAGTTCATGGCTCAGCAATAGGGACCTGCCTTCCACCCTTAGGAGGCCACCAAGGGCAATGGCAATAGTCTCCAGTGTTTGGAGAGTCTCTTGGACAATGCTGACCAACAAGTCAAAGGGGGCATCTGTGACTGGTGTTGGGTTTGGATTTACTTTGTTCCTTTTTCTTTTTACAAATTTTGAGTTACATCATTAAGTCATTTGGTTGTGCCCTCTCTGATTTTTAATGTGGGCATTTACAACTGTAAGCTTCCATTGTAGGACTGCATACAATATGTCCCAGAAGTTTTGCTGTGTTCTATTTTCTTTTCATTTTTTTCAGTAATCTCTTTCTTGATTTCTTCTTTGACACAGTCATCATTCAGTAATGAATTGTTTCATCTTCATGAGCTTGTGTGCTTACTAGGATTTTTTTTCTGTCACATTTAGGTTTTATTGCATCATGGTCATATAGAATACATGGAATTATGTTTATATTTTTGTACTTAGAAAGATTTCTTTGAGTTCTAGGGTGTGATATATTTTGGAGAAGCTTCTCTATTCTGCTGAATAGAATGAATACGCTTTGGTATTTTGGTCAATGCTTTTAACAATTTGCTTAAAATAAACAGTATCTGTTAAACCTATCCAATGCATGATATTATTTAATTCTGATGTTCAAATGGCCTGTCTGTGGAAGACTTGGGTATTGAAATCACCACATATTAGTGGGTTGATATCAATCTGTGTCTTTAAATACAGTAGTACATTAATTGTGAAATTTGGTGTACCAGAGTTGGGTGTCTGTATGTTTAGATTATTAATGTCTTCTTAAATAACTGTTTCCTTGATTAGAAAGAAGTGTCCCTCCTTATCCCTTCCAATTAGTTTTGAACTCTGTCTTTTCAGATACTAGGAGAGTGATGCCTACCGGCATCCTGGTCCTATTTGATTGAAATATTTTTGTCTACGCTTTGACGCTCACACAATCAAAAGATTTTTAATCTTTTTGAGACAAGATTTCTCTGTGTAACAGTTCTAGCTGCCCTAGAATGCACTTTGTAGTCCAGGCTGACCTCAAACTCACTGAGATCTACAGGTCTATGCCTCCCACCTGCTGGGATTAAAGGTGTACTCCACCACCAGGTGGCACATGTGTTTCTTGTTTTCAACAAATAGATAGGCGTGGTTTACTGATAAATTTAGCTAGAATGTGTCTTTTGACTGGAGAAAAGTGGCCATTAATATTTAAGTTATTATTAAAAAAGTGTGTGTTGATTACAGTCATTGTGCTATTGTTTGGGTTCTCAGTGGTGCTTCGTGTTTTAATAATCATGGCTTTGTATTTCTTTCTACAATTTTATTCCTCTTTTCAGCACAAAGTATTACTTCTTGTGTTTTTTTAGGTTTTCCAGTCATAAATATTCTAATCTGTTTATGTTGTAGAAAGAATTTCTTTATCCTGCATCTATGGTAGATAGTTTTGCTGTGTTTAGTACTTTAGGGTTGTTCTCATGGTCTTTCATGACTTGGAATGTATTGCTCCATGTCTTCCAAGCTTTCAGATTTTCTGTTGAGAAATCAGCTGTTATGACATATATATGTCATATATATATGACATGATTTACTTTTCTTTCCTCTTACAGCTTTCAATATTCTTTCTTTGTTCTATATACTTAAGTGTTTGAATTATGATATGCAGAGTGATATGCTTTTCTGGTCTTGCATATTTGGCATTCTGTATGCTTCTTGTACATGTTTGGGTGTATATTTCCACAGTTTGGGTGAATTTTTTCCTATGATAAGTTGAGTTAGGACCAAGCTCCTGCCTCTGCATCAAAGCTGGGTGAGGAAACCCAATATGGGGACTAGGTTTTTAAAAGTCAGCTCAATGCCAGGGACGGGTTCTGATCCCACTATTGGAAGCCCCACAAACAGACCAAACTACACATATATCATAAGTGCCAGGCAGGCTCCCTAGCTATTGTTCCAGAGTCTGTCAGCTCCCATGACAAACTCTTATTGACAAACAATTTTACAAAACTTGTAGAAGGAGGTAAAGCTTTGATCTTTCTTATTGTTTGATTTTTGAATGAGCAAGACATGTGGACTACTTTTATTAGTTCTTTGCCTGATATGAACAGAACAGGTTTGGGCAAAAGAGAGGTGTGTGGGTCAGGTTAGGCCTAGAGTTTGGATATAGTTTAGATGGAATGAAGTCAGGGGGACACCGGGGACTGGACTGGTGTTCAGGATGTGCATCTTAAACCAAGCCTGGAGTGCAGGGGTAGATCTGGGACTGGGCAAGTTTCATGAAGGAAAAGATTTGGTAACTCATCAGGCTTAGATAAGAAAGTTCAAGGTATGGCTGTGCAGAGAGATTGGATGTGGCATGGATAAGGCTTGTAGTTTGTGGGCAGGCAAGGTGGCTCCTGCTTTAAAGCCTAGAAGTTGGCTGCAGCACATGCTGGGTAGGCAGACTAGGCTGGAACATGGGATGGGAGACTTGAGTTAGAGCTGGAGGGCTGGGAAGAGTGAGTAACTGCCCTCAGGCACACTCACCCGACTAGATCCTGAAGATGGCTACTCGGGATCTGCTGGGGTCTCTTTCTTTGCATACCCATTTGTTGTTTTGTTCTCCAATTGCATTGAATTTCCATTGGTTGAAATTTTCCTGGGGTGAGAATGATTATTTTAAGAACAGATGTAGGGGGCTGGAGAGATGGCTCAGTGGTTAAGAGCATTGCCTGCTCTTCCAAAGGTCCTGAGTTCAATTCCCAGCAACCACATGGTGGCTCACAACCATCTGGAATGAGGTCTGGTGCCCTCTTCTGGCCTGTAGACATAAGAACAGATGTAGAACCCCAAATCACTTCTATCTTTCTGCCTCCCTGGCCTGGTGATCTGATTCTCTTGTTGTGATGTTTTTACTAGAGATAGTGGGCTACAGCACACTGGCTGTACTGGCCACATGCTGTTTTTCCATGTATGGCTCAGGAGCTTCCTTCTGCTTGAGTCACTTAGGGGTCTTGTGGGAACTCTTACTCAGCAAAACAAAAAAAAATCATATTTCCCTATCCTATAACCTCCTCTTGCTGCAGTGATGCATCTTAGAGAAAAGACATTTCATAAGAGTCTGTTTGGGGGTCTATTTGGGGGTCTACTGTCTGTTCTATTATTAATTTCCCACATTGGAATGTCATGTCCCCTCCATGAATCTCTTGTATAATTTATGTAAATGTAACACTGGAAATATTTGTGTCCCTCATGCTTAAAGAAGATAAAGTTGGTAGACTGTGGTATTATCAAGAATTGGAAAAATATTGGCTATCAGTCTGACCAATTTGTGAGAAAGGATAATAGATGGGTCTATAGTAATATTCTTAATTTTATAGTTTATGTCAGGAATCAGCTGACACTTTCATTAAGCCCTAGTTAACAAAAATTTTAAATTTTGTAAACTATGAGTACTGTGTCACGAATATCCAACCTCACCACTATGGTGTAAAATCAGCAGGATCTGAGGAACTGGCTCAGATGCTTGTGTTCCAGGAGACCTTATCAGGCAGCTGCTGAGTGCAAACCTGGCCATCAACTTGCTAGCTGCGAGCTGATACTTTTATTCAATGACTATACAAGAATGCCACATAAATCCAACTACTCAATTTCAAAGTTTCAGACAATGATGTGAATTTGAATTTTGCAGTCTGTGATAAGTAGATTGGTGTTGCAGTGACTTAATAATTAAAATGTGTCATCTAAAATTTAAGACCTAGAGTTTTACACGGTATATATACATTGAAATATTTTTCTATCAGTGTGAATTTCCCTGCTTTTAAAAAATCTAGAATTAATTTAAATATTTTAATTCTTATTAGTTGTGCATGGTTGAACTTTCCTTATAAAATGACTTGGAAACTCTGAAGTTCTGAGCAGGAGGGAGGGAATTCAGCTTTGATATCTCAGTGGAACTGGGGTTACCCTATTAGTTGGACAGAGGTCAGGCTCTGGGAACAGCGCACAGACCCAAGCAAGGACGACAGCTTGCTGCAAGTGGGCCCTGTTCTCACCCACACTTGGTGTCCTGTGTGAAGGCACACTATAAGGAAGCTTTTATAACAGTTCATTCGAGTTGAATTAATGAAGCCGCCTTTGGCATTTCCATTATCAAAAAAGGTTTTTTCTTGACAGTTGCTCTGTGATTCAAAGCCAACAGGAACACTGTCATTGTTCTGAAACCTAACAGAAGCTAAGAGGGGACTCGTTGGCATTTTCTCGTAATTGATGAGATGTGAAATTGCTGTATTCTGCAGTCACCCTGAAGGCTATCCATTTATTCCTATTCATTCTCTCAACTAGTAGGTAGGATCGGACCTCATGGCAAGAAATATAGTAATCTGTGAAAATAATTTATAGTTTTGATTGGCGCTGATTGAAACCGCATGGCTCTGCCATGCGGTTTCTGAGACTTAGACCTTCAATTCATGGGAAATGAAGTATATTGCTACAGAAACTAAGTTGATGGGGCTCAGGGATACAGCTGGGTGGGAAAATGTGTACCTGGTATGTGTCTGTCCCTAGGTTTAATTCCCAGCACTGACATAAGAAAGAAATATGGCATGGTTATACAAAATTCATTGCTACTATTATTTTAGTGAAAATGATGGGAATCAAGATATAAGCCAATAAGCTGAGGACTTAATGCTAGAAAATTTCTATGATCAATGCTAAGTTGTGTAAAATATCAGTTCACCTGGTTCAGCTCACATGCTCACCTTTAGATTCATTATCTCTCTCTTTCTTCATTCTCTCGCTCTTTAATTCTTTCTCCCTCTCTCTTGCATGTGTGCGTATCTTAGTCTCTCTCTATACACACGTATGTACAGAAGCTCTGTGCTTTTGTAAAATTAACATATATATGCATGCAAGTATCTGTGTGTATATCATCTCTTGATACTTTATAGAACAGTGCTCTCTTATCGTTTCTATAGCAGAGACAATACATAAAATTTGAGTGAAGGCCGCTCCACCCTCTTCAGTCATTGCAAAAGTAGCCAGCACTTCCCTTCCACTCTGTAGGAATGTAGTGCTTTTAAGGATTTTTCACTTTAGCTTCTGCTGACTTTACCATCCATTTTATGGATGAAATGGACTAAGACCTCGTGGGCAGGTCCATGTTGTTGTAGATGTCAGTAACTGTGAAGCTGCATGATCCGTGGAAGATGACAGATGCAATATCTGGTAAAAGCTGTGACTGACAGGAGAGGCGCGGCGGATCTAATAGGACAAAATGCAGTGTGCATCAGAAAACACATTATCTTCCCAATCAACCAGCCACAGGCTATGGGGCAGGGCTTAATGAAGATTTGGTCTTCATTGAGCTCAATATCAGTCAACACCATGCCACATAACTGAAACAAGAAAACAAAGTAGGCTGCCTTCGAGAAAGCTTAGTGAAAACGCAACCATGGGGATAGAAACCCAGGGCGCTCCTTGTTTCTGAAGACTGATATTTAGTTATCTGACCTGAGAAATGAAGACATAAGTCTCTGTTCCATGGATCATCAATATTAAATATAAGAAGGTTAATAGTTCATACGATTGGGGCTAAAGATAAATGTTCAGTTTTTGACTTACAGTGATGGTGAAGACCATGCCCAGTGGTCGAAGCTTGAGGGAGGGAGCCATCAAAGCTGCTGTGTAGTGAAAAGAAACAAACAATGGGAACAAGTTGAAGAATCAAGAGATGTTTTTCCCAGAAGGAATAACTCAGTGAACACATACAAATTAGTTTCTAGGAACTGAAGATTGAATACAGGGGCTGTGGTTTCGAGGAACAGGAAGTGAGGTCAGCAGAGAGAAGGCAAGACTAAGACACACAGATATGTGCCCTGAACATCTTCCTTAATGGGGATTCCCAAGGATGGATAACCTCAAGCACAGTCTTCATAACTTTTATGTTTGGTTATTACAGTGAAGGTGGGCTTTGTGTCCTTCAGATGATCTTCTAGTCCTAAGATTCAGTTTTAGAAAACCTCAAAAAGGTTGGAGAGATGTCACAGAGGTTAAGAGCACTGGCTGCTCTTATAGACATCCTGAGTTCAATTCCCGGCAACCACATGGTGGCTCACAACCATCTGTACTGAGATCTGGTGCCCTCTTTTGATCTTCAGGCATACATGCAGACAGAACACTGTATACATAATAAATAAATAATCTTTAAAAAATACTCAAAAAAGTAACCATGGGAAGATGATGAGAGATGGCTCAGTTGTTCTTCCAGAGGACCCAAGTGCAGTGCCCTGCATCCATGTAGGGGTAGTTCACAAGTACCTGTTGCTTCAGCTCCAAGGGATCCAATGACCACTCTGGCTTCTATAGGGAATCACAGATAATTATTTTTTAATAAAAGTAAATCTTTAACAATTATCATTGTAACCATAAATGAAATGGTAGCCACAAGCCTCACACTTTGGCTTCTCTTTTAATGGAGATACAATACTAGTTTGATGAACAGATAGTAGGCATGCATCAAGCACTCAGTGTTAACTCACCTTCAGGGTGTTCTAGCTGTGAGTGCCCAGGGCTAGTACTCCTGAAACTGTATCATGTCTATAATTTGGTGAGTCACTCATGAAGGAAGGTGGCAACTTATTCTATGCTCTTCAAATAAGCAACCTAAAGACTTCCTTGTAGAAGAAAATTCTTTTGAAACTCTAGAACTCGGTTGTAGGCATGGGGATTCTGCTGCACTGTGTAACCTGTATAAGGTACTTGTCTCTGGGCCTCAGTTAATTCTTCCCACATCCCTTAAGTATCAGGGAAGGTATAAAATGAGGCGAGGACACTTCAACATGTTTGCTGGTGTTCTTATTTATTCGGATAGTGTAGTCTCCTGACTTTCCACTGAAATGAGTACTTTTCTTATTGTCTTAACACACAATGGCATGCTTTCATTACATTTCCACACACGTGTACCATGCAGTTTGCTCTTATTTCCTTTTATTTCCTTCTTGTTCTACTTGCCCCTTCCCGCTCGTCCCCCCCATATATTACCACCATGTAGTTCCCCTTCTGTCTGAAATGCATTCTTGATCACATATTCAGTTTAGCTGCTTAGATTGGCTATAATTCTTATATAGAAACATAATTTTTTACATTTTTTTAAATTCAAAGAATATATTAATTTTTTCTCATAGATGAAGTTAGTAAAACACCTCTGTTTTAACTTGGCTGGCTCTGTAGGCAAGCCCTGGTGGGGGGAAAAGGCTGTGTTTGCTTTGAACCAGATGGGAGGTGGCTAAGACAGATCAGAGACTAGGAAGTTGTTTTCCGTGAGCTCTATGAGGTATTTACAAGACTTGATTTTCACAGTGGGTCTGTTCATGCATTTTCCTAACTCACAAAACCTCCTTGACCTCCCTTCTCAACAGGACGGGAAGATATTCTGTCGGCGGACAGCTTGTGATTGCCAGAACCCAAATGTTGACCTTTTCTGCTGCCCAGAGTGTGACACCAGGGTCACGAGCCAATGTTTAGATCAAAGCGGACACAAGCTGTATCGAAGTGGAGACAACTGGACCCACAGCTGCCAGCAATGTCGGTGTCTGGTATGTCAGTTCCTGGGGATCCTGGTGCCTTTGCTCTAGAAAAGGTTATTCACTAATATGCTTTGGGGGCTGGAGTTCGAAAATGTTTCCAGCAACATTCAGAGCATTGTAGGGCTATGCTTAACCAGGGGGCCATGTAGATATTTACATCGCATTTAAAATGCTTCAAAAGTAAGAAAAATGAATTTCTGAAACAGATTTAACCTGAGCCCAATTTACATGTCTTCATATATTTTAAAACGTCCAGAGCAAAGAAAATCCATATAAAGTAGTCTTTAGTGGCTTGATAGGCAATTGTTGTCCAGACAGAACCATGCCTATTATTACTTTTGTTATAACCTTTAAAGGTTTCAATAAAAAATTATAATATAAACAAAAGAGTTTGGGTGAACAAGGCTGAGAATCCAATTCCGTAATAGTCTCAAGGGCTAGTTTGGTGTGGACACTTTGGACATGGCAGAACCTTCAGGTACTATTCTTTTCCTCAAGTGTGCACAGGTTTATGGGTCTCAATTTCAAAGATGATTAGGGAGATGAGTGAATGTATGTAAAAGAAGAATACCACACTCAGCACACAATAGCACGTGGTGCAGTGCCACAGAAGGCCCCTAGCAAGGTGACTGCTGTTGTTACTGGCTTATTCCTTGGAAAATCTGTTCAAAGAGAAAAAAGAAAATGACTTCAAATATTAATATAAGGATACTAATAATATGCCTGGGTTTGAAAAATTTCAAAGAAAATGCTTAATTTCCAGAACTTGTTCGGTGTATTTCACATTACAGCACAAACAATGACTTCCAAGGATAGAAGACATGGGAACGTGGCATGTTGGGGATGATGGAATTATGATACTCCATCTCTGATCATTCCACCTGGCTCAGCTTTCAAATGAAACTCGTAGCTTGGCGCTTAATGTTTATTGAAGGGAGTCTTTCTCTTTCTGGGTATTATATGGAAACTAGCACCCAGAGAAATTGTTCTCTGCGTCCCCATAAATCCCCGGGTTAATGCGCAAGCAGTCTTCGCATGTCTCCTCCACAATCCATCTTAATCCTAAGACTGCAACATAGATGAATTCTGTTCATGGCCAATTTTACAAATTCCCATTCAAGGACAAACACATCCAGTACAACTACAGATCTGTTTCCAGTGCCAGGCTGGAAAACCACATTTCTTTTCTGAGAAGTCAGTCATCAGGTAACTGGAATTACTGACATTCATCTTGCACATCAAGTTTTCATTAAAAGAGTTTCAAAAGCCCATTGAATGTCCAGTCCTTGGGATATACAGTCTTTAAATGACAGAAGCTCCTGAACATTAACATACAAATTACTTTAGAATAATAGGGGTCACATTTAATAAATATTTCATCAAGACATTGCTGGTGTCAATGATGTGATTTGTTCATGGAAGATAGAGTTAAAACTTGCACAAGCCCAGAGTGTGAAGACATTGACTAGATAATTAAATGAGTATTACCACATGTAGCTGTTTATAATAAGAGAGTCCCACCCTAGCCCAGAATGGAATATAATAAAGGTTTATTTAATAGGGGGTGAACTCACAGAAAGGGTAGCAATCCCCAGTCCTCTGTGTTCCCTCGGAACTGGAACTGAATCCAGAAGCCAAGAGGCCCACACATGTTTTACATCTGTATTTATGGTATAAGAGACCACACCTAAGTGGGCCGGTGTCTTAAAGGTTATTGGCTGAAGGAATTCCCACAGCAACCACAGTTGCAGAAAGTGTTGCGATGACAGTGAGTCTGTGTGGACAGTCTTTGCTGTCATAGGCAGCTCCATGGTGCCCACAGCCAGGAGGTAAGATGGGTGGAGATGTCATCGTTCATGCTGTGACTGGGAGACCTCAGAGTCATGGGATGGTTTCTTTTGAGAACACTCAACCTCAGCTCTGAACTTGACACCAGCTTCTCAGCTGATACAGCTGGTGAAATATTCGACTTTGCATATCATGTTTGACCTTAAAAATGAGTGGTCATCTCTATAAACTACTTTACCCTCTGCTTGTTTGTTTTATTGGCATCTGTTGAACAAACTCCGATCATCAGTAGTGAGAGAAAACAACTAGTCAAAGACGGAAAAGCTCAGGTTAATGTTGACTTGTACCAACTATTCAGTACAACCTGATAAAAACACTAAAGCATGATAAAATAACTGTAGGCTGTGCTTGGAACACATGCTGACTTAAGACTTTCTGTGAACTCTGGATTAGGTGGTCAGCAAAACCATCTCAGGTAAGGCGTTAATGTCATAGAAGTTATGTGTGTAGAATGTGTGTCTTCATAGATGAGGAGACATCATACGTATCATGTTGCAGGCTATAAGCCCTCAGCAAGGAGAATAATGAGAATTTTAGTGCCCTCCTTCCCCAAGGGACACTGAGAATATAACACTGCCTAAGAACAAGGGAGACTCATTTCATCTTTCTCGCCACAGGAAGGAGAGGCAGACTGCTGGCCTCTAGCTTGTCCTAGTCTGAGCTGTGAATACACAGCCATCTTTGAAGGGGAATGTTGTCCTCGCTGTGTCAGTGACCCCTGCCTGGCTGATAATATTGTCTATGACATCCAAAAAACTTGCCTGGACAGCTCTGGCGTTTCAAGGCTGAGCGGTGCCGTGTGGACAATGGCTGGATCTCCTTGTACAAGCTGTAAATGCAAGGTAAGCAGCTGCCTGGGGTAGACGAGCCACACATGGCTTCCCTCTGAAATCTCTGAACTCAGATTCCATGGGGTGCATATCCTGACAGGAGGAGAGAAGGATAGACAGATAATAGCTGCTATACAATCCACACATAGTTTCCTTCTGAACTCACATCCCATGGGGTACATGTTCTCACAGGAGGACAGTAAGTATAGACAGATAATAGTTGGTCCTTGTTAAAGGCAGATTCCAAATGGACATGGAGAGAGAGTGAGCACACAGCCTCTTAGCTTCATCCCAGAAACTTACAAAAACTATCAATAGCGTGGGGAGGGGGAGATCTAGGTAGCTGTTTCGGTCTTATTTTATATTGCCAAGAGTATTCCTGCATCCTTGCTGTGGTGTTTGACTGTGATTCTTCCTCTGTCTTTCTGGAGGATTCGCCATGAAATATCCTCATGTGTCTTTCTCTTCAGTGTTCATAGAGTTGTGATCATAGGCACCTTCCAGTGACGCCTGATCAAGCAGGCAAAATCTCAGCCAAAAAAAAATCACTTCTAGATTCTTAGGATTAAACATATTAAAAATGATACTCAACTTGTTCTTGTCAAAATCTGCCTCCATCTTAGCCATCAGTGGAGGCTTTCCAGCTTGTCTTTAAATGGATTTATTAGTGTCAACATTTTTCTGTTTCCTAGAATGCACTATCTTAAAATGATATCTTTCCCCAGTAGAGAAAAATGTTGAATATCCTATAGCGAAAGACCCATGATCCCATCTGAACTCACACCTACCACAAATGACCAAGAGACATAGGTGCCTGGGTTGACTAATTTTTTATTTTATTGAAAATAGATACTTTTCAAACAATATATTCTGATTATAGTTTCCTCTCCCTCTACTTCTCCCAATTCACCCCTTCCTCCTCTCCCATCTAGGTACACCGCTTTCCTGCATCTCCTTAGAAAACCAACATGAATCTAAGGGATAATAATAAACAAAACCAGAATAGGACAAAATAAAATAACATGTTGGAATAAGGTGAAATAAATAGAAGGGAAAGAGTCCCGGAAAAGACACAGGAAACAGCCATGAGTGCGAAGACCTGTTCTTTACACAAACAGGATTCCCATTAAAAACACAAACCTGAAAGCCACAATATGTGCTCAAAGTATGTATAGAGTAAAATATTAAATAAGAATAAAAACAAAAAATATAAAAATATTCTAAAAAATGAATCAAAAATCTGAAATGACACTATGAGACAGGGACCCTGCAGAGATGCCATTGAATTCTATTGGCCATCTGCTGCTGGGCGTGAGGCCTACCCTTAAGAATATTTCTTTGCAGGCTGGAGAGATGGCTCAGTGGTTAGGAGCATTGCCTGCTCTTCCAAAGGTCCTGAGTTCCATTTCCAACAACCACATGGTGGCTCACAACCATCTGTAATGAGGTCTGGTGCCCTCTTCTGGCCTGCAGGCATACACACAGACAGAATATTGTATACATAATAAATAAATAAATAAAATTTTTTAAAAAGAATATTTCTTTCCCCAGTGACACTCCTTTGGAGAACTTCTACGATGTTAGGTTACAATATGACCCTTCAAATAGCCCCAAGATTTAGCTGTTCCTCCCCCTATTTCTTCCCTTTTCTATCTTCCTTCCTGTTCCATCCTTCTAATTTAGCCCCCGCCCCACGTCCCCTATCCATAACTATATACTTTATTTCCCTTTCCTAGGGAGATCTATTTATCCCATCAAGTCCCTTACTCTATATCTAACCTCTGTGATTCTATGAATAGTAGATTGGTTCTCATTGATTTAATACCTGATATAACACCACATAGAAGCAGAAACATACCATATTTGTCCTTCCAGGTCTGGAATAACTCACAATGATTATTTTCTAGTTTCATCCATTTGCCTACAAATTTCATATCATTTTTTTTAATGGCTGGGTAATACTCCATTGTGTAAATGTACCACATTTTCTATATCTGTTCTTCTGTTGAGGGATGTTTAGGTTGTTTCCAGATTCTAGATATTATAAATAGAGCAGCAGCAAACATGACTCAGTAACTGCCTCTGTGATAGGTTGAAGCATCTTTTGAGTGTATGCTTATGACCTAGGTATAGCTGCATCTGGCGGTAGATATGTTCACATCTTTCTGAGGAACTACCATATTGATTTTCATCCTTGTTGTATAGTTTGTGCAGCCAGCAATGGGTGCATATCCCCCTTATTCCACTCTGTGGCAGCATGAGCTAACACTTGCATTATCCATCTGGCGGGTGTAAGATGGAATCTCCAAGTAGTTTTAATTTGCGTCTCCCTGAATGCTAAGGATTTTGAACATTTATTTGTTTCTCTGTCATTTGAGTTTCCACCATGGAGAATTTCTTATTTTGATCTGTACCCCATTTTAACTGGATTTTTGATATCTAGTTTTTTGGGCTCTTTATATATTTGGATATTAGTCTTCTATCACATGCAGAGTTGGTAAAATCTTTTTCCATTCTGTAGATGGCTGCTTTGTCTGAACGACAGTGTCCTTTGCCCTACAGAGGATTTTCAGTTTTATGTTCCACTTAATTGTTTATCTTAGTGCCGGTGCTAAAAGTGTTCTATTCAGAAATTCTTCTTCTGTGCTAATAATTTCAAGATTATTTCCCACTTCCACTTGTTGAAGGAAGGCTGCTTGTTTGTTCCTGGCTGCTCAGCCCCAAAATAACCACACATAAACTATATTAATTAAATCACTGCTTAGCCCATTAGCTTTAGCTTCTTATTGGTTAACTTTTACATATTCATTTAACCCATTTCTATAAATCTGTGTATTGCCACATGGCTGTGGCTTACCGGCTAAAGTTCCAACTTCTGGTCTCCAGTGGGGCCTCATGGTTTTTCTCTCTTCTTCCTTCTTTCTCCCAGCATTCAGCTTAGTTTTCCCCACCTACCTCTATTCTTTAGCCCTATCATAGGCATGCTAGTTTCTTTATTAACCAATATTATTCAGAGTATAAAGATGGGAATCCCACATCATCCACTTCTATCAGGTTCAGTGTATCTGGGTTTTTCTTTTTTTTTTTTTTTTTTGAGATTTTGATCCATTTGGCACTGATTTTTGTGCAGGATGATACTTATGGATCTATTTGCATTCTTCTGTATGTGACCAGTCAGTTTGATCAGTATCATTTTTGAAGATGCTCTCTTTCCTTCCAGTGTGTGTTTTCTGCACTGCCTTTTGAAATGAAACGAAACAAAACAGTTGTCCATAGGCATTGAATTGTGAATTTATATCTGGGTCATTTATATCTTGGTCATCAATTCCATTAAGTAGTGTGTCTATTTTTATGTCAGTACCATGTTGTTTTCATTACTATAACTCTATGACTATAGAACAACTTGAAATTGGGAACAATAATATCCCCCTATGGTTCTTTTATAAAATGTTTTAGCTCTCCTGGATGTTTTTTTTTCTTTTTGTATATACTTATGAAGCTGAAAATTGTCCATTCAAGGTATGTGAAGAGTTGCATTGAAATTTTAATGGGAATTGCATCAAACTTGTAGATTACTTTTGGAAGAGTGGTCATTTTTACTATATTAATCCCACTGATTCGTGAGCTTTAGTAATCTTTCCACCTTCTTATATCTATAAATTCTTTCTTCAGTGTCTTGAAGATTTTATCATAAAGTTTTTCACTTGCTTGGTTAAGAGGTACTGCAAGGTATCTTCTATTTAATACTGTTTAATGGGTTTATATCCCAGATTTCTTTTTCATTGGTCATTTATTTGCATATAGGATGTCTACTGATTTTTGTAACCAGATATTTTGCTGAAAGTGGCTATCAGTTGTAATTCCCTGGTAGAATTTATGGGGTCACTTATATATGCTATTATGTTATCAGCAAATAGGGATACTTTGACTTCTTCCTTTTCAATTTGTATCCCTTTGATCTTCAGTAGTCTTCTTGCTCTAGAACAGGTTTCAAGTACTATTTTGAATAGGTATAAAGTGGACAACCTTGTGCTGTTACTGGTTTTAGTGGAATTGCCCTGAATTTCTCTCTATTGAAGTTTATGTTGGCTATGGCCTTGTTGTTCACTACCTTTCTCATGCTGAGGTCTGTCCCTTGTAGCCCTAATCTTTCTCCTGCACTTTTTCCATAAAGGGATATTAGATTTTTGTAAAAGGCCTCTTCTGTATCTAATGAGATGATCATGTCTTTTATTTCTTTCAGTTTGTTTATGTGGTGGGTTATATTGATTGATTTTTACGTATCGCTCCATTCCTATATCTCTGAGATGAAGCCTACTTGATCATGGTAGATTATCTTTTTGGTGTGTTTTTAGATTTGGGTTGCATGTATTTTATTGAGTATTTTTACATCTATGTTTGGAAGGGAAATTTGTCTATAGTTCTCTTTGTTTGTTGGGTTATTTATTTGTTTGGGCTACCAGGGTAACTGGAGTCTCATAAAGTGAGTTGGTCAATGTTCCTTTTGTTTCTATTTTGTGGATTAGTTTTAAAAGTGTTGCTGTTATCACTTCTTTGAAAGTCTGATAGATCTCTGGGTTAAAACTGTATGGACTTGGGCTTTTTTCTGGTTGAGAGATTTTAATTACTGTTTCTATTTTACTAGGGGTTATATATGTGTTTAAATTGTTAATCTGAGTTTGATTTAACTTTGGTAGGTGGTCTATGCTGAGAAATTTATACATTTCTTTTAGATTTTCTAATTTGGTGGGGTACATGTTATTAAAATACATCCTTATGATTCTCTGTATTTCTTCTGTGTCTGTTGTAATGACCCACTTTGCACCTCATATTTTATTAATTTGAAACTTCTCTCTGTTTTAAATAATATGGCTAAAGGCTCATCAATCTTATTGATTTTTCTCTGAGAACCAACTTTTTGTCTCATTGATTCTTTGTACTGTTTTGTTGCTTCTATTTTATTGATTTCAGTCCTAAGTTTGATTAATTTTTGCTGTCCAGTCTTTTTGTTTGTGATTTCTTCTTTCTGTTCTAATGCTTTCAGGTGTGCTATTAGGTTACTAGGATGAGAACTTTCCAATTTTTTTTTTTTGTAGACACATAGTGCTATGAAATTGCCTCTTAGCACCACCTTCATTAGGTCCCATAAGTTTGGGTATATTGTGTTTTCATTTTCATTACATTCTAAAAAGTTTTAAATTCCTTTCTTAAATTCTGTCCTGACCAATTTTTTTTTCATTCAGTTTCCATAAGTCTGTCAGCTTTCTGTTATTGATATCCAAGTGTAATCCATGGTCATCAGATAGAATGCAGGTGTTATTTTAACTTTCTGTTGTCTGTTGAGACTTGCTTTGTGTCCACTTATGTGGTCAATTTTGGAGAAAGTTCCATGAGCTTCTGAAAAGAAGGTATTTTTTGTGAGTGCTTGGGTGAAAATATCTGTTAGATCCATTTGGTTTATACCATCAGGGACCTCCATCACTTGTTTTATACCATCAGTGAGCTTTATCATTTGGTTTATACCATCCATGAGCTCCATCATTTTTCTGTCTGGTTTCTATGTGGTTGACCTGGTTTTTGTTTGTTTGTGGAAACAATGGTGTATTTAAGTCTCCCACTATCAGTGTGTGAAGGTCACTATGTGATTTAAACTGTAGTAGTGAAACTTTTACATACTTGGATGCCCTTATGTTAGGGGCATAGACATTCAAAATTTCAGTGTCCTCTTGATGAGTATGCAGTGTTCTTCCCAGGATCTTCTGATTTGTTTTGGCTCAAAGACTATTTTGTCAAATATTAATCTTGCTATAGTCTTCTTAAGTCCATTTGCTTGGAATATTTTTTTCTACCCTTTTACCTCCATGGGATATTTATCCTTGATGGTAAGGTGTGTTTCTTGGATAGAGCTAAAGGGACTCAAGACCATTGATGTTAAAACTTATCAACAAACAGTGTTTGCTGATTCTAGTTATTTTATTTTTGTTGTTGTTGTTGGTGGTGGTGTGTGAGTGTGTGTGTGTGCTGTTTTTCTTCTCTGATTTTCTGTTTTCCTGTGTGTGGAATTCTTTAAGTTGAAATTTTCCCTTAAGTGTCTTTTGTAGGGCTGGATTTGTAGAAGGATACTGCTTAAACTTAACTTTATCTTAGAATAACTTTCTTCTTCTCTTGTAAGCCAGTTTTACTTTGCTTAGTACGCTGGTGTCTGTGTCTCCTAATGTTTGACGAAGGTCCTCGTGGCTCTTAGAGTCTCCACTGAGAAGGCAGGTGTTATTCTAATTGGTCTGACTTTGTAGCTTTTAATTTTCTTTCTTTGTCCTGTACATTCAGTGTTTGGATTATTATGTGCCAATGAAGCTTTCTTTTCTGGTCATATTGAGTTGATGTTTTGCTTGCTTCTTGTACCTTGATTGGCATCTAATTCTTTACATTAGGAAAATTTTCTTCAGTGATTTTCTTGAAAATATTTTCTGTGCCTTTGACCAGGTTTCTTTCCCTTCCCATACTGTAGTAGTAGGAGCGGCGGGCTGAGTCCCTGCACCCGGCCGCCTGAACGGCTAGCTTTACCCGAAATAATTACACAGAAACTGTATTCTTTTAAACACTGCCTGACCCATTAGTTTCAGTTTCTTATTGGCTAGCTTTTACATATTGATCTAACCCATTTCTATTAATCTGTGTAGCCCACAAGCTGGCTTACCAGGAATGATCTTAACCTGCGTCTGTCTGGAGTGGGAGAACCATGGCGACTCCTTGACTCAGCTTCTTTCTCCCAGCATTCCATTCTGTTTACTCCGCCTACCTAAGGGTTGGCCTATCAAATGGGTCTAGGCAGTTTCTTTATTAATAAGAAATCACTCCCACATCATTTCCCCTTTTTCTGTTTAAACAAAAAAGAAAGGCTTTAACTTTAACATAATAAAATTACATATAGCAAAACAGTTATTAAGCAAGAATCACAGTTACAATATTTATATCTATTTTATCTTTTATCATAACAATGGAAAACTATAACTACCTATCCCTTCTTCAACTCCATCAAAGACTCCAGAAGGATATAATATTACCTAAGTAAACAAGAAAATGACAGAGACATCTCGCTGCCTGTACAGTCACCCAAAGTTCCTCTGTACCATTGGGGCATCCATCTTCAGCCTTCAGGCCCATAGTATCCAGCAGACATTTCCATGAAGCAGGCAATTTCAAAGACAGTTCAGTCACTATCTGCTGTGTCCTGCAGAATGTCTCGCATACTCTTTTATGAGTCATGAACCCCAAAAGACCGTCTCACCTTTAGGAAAGTTCAGCAGTCCTCTCTCTGCGGGTTCTCTGTGTCCATTTTATGCAACAGTCCAGGCAAGAGCAGTTTCTTGCCCAAATGGCTATCAAACTCCATAAGGATCCTCTTCGATGCCCATCTTCCTCTCGAAGTAGATTGGTGCCGCCAGGAGCAGACATGTCTCATTGTCATGAAAAGTCCTAAGTTATTAAAATATTTTAAATGCCATATTCTGTAGCCTTTGAGAGATATGAAGAATGCCTATCTGAAATATATCTCTATATATCTAGAAAATCTAAGTAACATGACTACAAACTTGACTATTATTTATGATTATCCATCAACAACCTATATTTCCTAATTATACATTACATTTTAAAAATGAACTACACAATCACACCTTATTCAAGATCAAAAATACATATACATATAACAAAATTGACCTTAAAATCCATACCAATGCAAATTATTCATACCTATATCACCATATTCCTATTATTCTTAGATTTGGTCTTTTCATACTGTCCCAGATGTCCTACATGTTTTCTTTCTGGAGTTTTTTAGATTTGACATGTTCTTCTACCTAGGTGTCCATTCCTTTTATCTTGTCTTCAGTGCTTGAGGGTCTCTTGTTCAGCCTTTATATTTGGTTGGTGAGGCTTGCCTCTGAGGTCCCTGATATAGTTTCATTTTCATGTTTCCCTCAGTTTTTTTTAACTCTATTTTCACTTTCAGGTCAGGAACTTCTGTAATCATTTCCTTTCATGGTTTATTTGTGTTTTCACAGATTTCTATAATGGATATATGCATTCTCTGCTTAAAGAAATTTATATTCATAAATTCTACTTTAGGTTACTTTTTGGGTTTCAATTTGTGGAATTTCTCAGGGCATACTGTAGTAGGATTACTGTGTTCTAGTGGGGACATATTGTCCTTGATGTTATTGATTTTTTTTATTATGCTGGCATCTAGGCATCTGGGTTGTGGCTTGATTATAAATCTAGGTGCTGATATCTTCTCTTGTCTTTGTTGGGTGTGTGGTTGTTCCTTGATTTATGTTGTTCTCTCTGGTTCCTAGGCAGGAGTGGGGGCTGTGTGTGAGCTGGTAGGGAACGCTACTAGGGTACTGACAAGTGTGTGCACTGGGGGTTTGGGTACAATGTGTTTCTAGGTATTGCGTTCTGGCACTTAGGAATAGGGGTGCTTGAGCAAAATCAGGAAAGGAAGAAAGCAGGCTGTTCCAGCAGGATCTATATAGTGTCTGGGAATGGGGGCAGAGAGTAAGAAAAGGCCACAGCGGGTGCTCTGCTACAGATACGGGCATAACTTACAGGGATATTTGATTTGGAGGAAGAAGTGCCAGTGAAGAGCTGATGACCTGCCTTGCCAGTGAATAGCTGACGACCACTACCTGCTATTCTGGCCGGCTTGATTCTTTAGCAGGTTTGGCAAGTCAGCTCCCAGGGAATGTTTTCTGCAGCTGGGCATGAGACCAGGGGGTGAGTTAGAGAAAATCTGAGTGATCTGCTGGGGATAGGAACAGAGAGGAAAGAAGGATCATAGTAGGTGCTCTGAGACAAACAACACAGTAGATGCTCTGAGAGGAAGGACACAGCAGGTGCTCGGAGAGGAACAACACAGCAGGAGGTCTCACACAGAGTTGGAGATGAGATTTGTTGATGGAGGTTGGAAAGAGGAGGAAGAGTTCAGGCCTGCAGCTGGCCTGTGGGTCCTCAGGACTGCCTTCTGAATTGGGAGCTGGGACAAAAAGATGAGTATGAAGGAAGGCGGCGCGGGGGTGGGGGGTGGAGTTCCTCATGATCTGTTAAATGGGGGTCAGATAGGAAAGGGAGGCTGCAGCAGTTGGCCTCCCACAGAGCTAGGAATGAAGGGGAAGTGGAACTATGCGATTAGCTCACCTAATGTCCTGGCAGGATGGCTGGTGGGTGATCAGGGATTGCCTGCTGGAGTGGGGGGTGAGTGGGGGCGGAGTTGGAGACCAGTATGATCCATGGAGATGAGGGCAGAGAGCATCAATGCCTTTATAATAATGTCAGGATTGATTTTCATTAAAAAGAATTATGATGGCATATTTATATTAATTTATGAAATTGAATTTTAATAAACTTCCCTGAATTTATGAACCTAAATGCTCACTGCTTTTCCCTAATCTTTATGAGGTGTGCAGTCATGATTCCCCTTGATGCATACACCTTTGTGGAATTTATTTGGGATTTGCCGGTAATCTTACTGATACTTCCCATTAGTTTCTGATAGGCTAATTGTTTCCTCTGAGATATTTATATTTGTGAAGTAGGTTTTGGAAATAAGGTTAGCAAATAAATTGTGAATATTTGGATTATTGGAGTGTATTTAAAGCATGTATTGCCTGTAGGCAGGGCATGAAGCAAGGCTGGCAGCAAAACCTCGGACCAGAGTTACCTGGAAGGCCTTGCTTACTTTCGTTCAAAGCTGGATATTCTCCTCCAGTTTCTGAAGCACATCCTCTCCTGAGCTGTTGTGAGCTGGACAGCAAATACTCATCGCTGTGTATTCTGCTTCAGTAGCTAACACTTGTGTTCTCTTTGCACAGAATGGGACAGTCTGCTGCTCTGTGAATCTGGACTGTCTTGAAAACAACTGAAGTGTTTTAAATGGACTCATCACAGGATAAAGACGGACAAAAATGACCATCCAGCCTGAGGAGGAAGAGGGACTGATTTTGTTTTATAAACGACAGTCGATTACCAAAGTCTCCATCTGAGGGCGGTGTTTGGGTGGCCTTTGCCACTTTGCTCATCCTTGCTGACCTAGTCTAGATGCCTGCAGTGCCATGCATTCCCGTCAATGGTTGTTGAGTCTCTGTGCTGTCAATCACCTTCCCCTCGTCAGACCATTTGCGGATACATTTAAGGGATCCCATGATGAATGTTAATGTAATTTCGTTTATTTTGTGTACTAACATAATAGAGACTTGGCACCGTTTATTTATTTTTCTTGATTTTTGACTCAAATTCTAAAAATAAAGTTGCCTGTTGTGACGTGTGTCTCATTCACTGCACGCGGTGTGGAGGTTCCCGTGGGACACGTTGATGAAGATGCGTAGCATCTGTCCACGGCATCCTTCCGTTTCAAACTGCTGAGCACTGATGCCCACTCACTCAGCTGAAAACTGCTCAGGGCAATTATGGTACACCGAAGGGAAAAGAATGCCAGACATCATTAAACATCATTTCAAAAAGTACTAACTTCTCCCTGTTGCAAAAATAAATGAAGTGACCCATTTACCCACAATTTCTAAGTGGTGATCTTAAAAGCCCTTTTTGGCATTGGAAGCCAAAGTATGTTTGTGTCAGTTTTACACAGGACTTTCAGCCAGCAACATACTTGAATAGTTATTAATAAAGTTAAGGTATTAATACAAGTTTTCCCTTTCCCCACATTACGTAAACAAGGATTAAGGAATCTGCTCAGCCATTGTTTGGGGGCAGTGGTGTTTGATTGGCACCCAATTCTAGCCCAGCGTGGTTCCACTAAAGATATTGCATCTTGTATGGCTGAAGAGGACACGAGCCTTTAAGATTTCTTTGTGTGGGTTTATGACTGTCTTCACTCCCAGTGACGCTTTCTTATTCACTCATTCATTTTATTGAATTTATATGAGTGTTTTGCCTGCATGGATGTCTGTACACCGTGTATGTGCCTGGTGCCTGTGGAGATCAGAAGGCATTAGGCCACCTAGAACGGGCATTACAGATGCTGGTGAGCTGGGACTGCCACACAGGTGCCTGGAATGGAAGTCAGGTCTCTACAAGAGCAGCAAGTATTCTAAACTACCGAGCCAGCTCTCTAGGCCCCAGCCAACACTATATTTTTAAGGATTGGCAGTTATTCGGTTATACATGATTACAGTTCATCAGGTTTGTCAGGGCTGAGCGTCCAACCGTAGGTGGTACTTTTGAGACCAACATGCATTGTGCTGAATTAAGTTAGTCCCTGGACTGTTGCTCCCTGCCTTCATGCCTCAAAGTTCTAATTTGTTACATCAACGATGCTCTAAGTAATGTTTAAATCCTAAATACTAACATTATTAATTTAAAATTATAACCCCCGCATGCTATCATTCACTAGTATTTTCCCAACAGAGATAATAGCCAGTGTTTTTTTTGTGAAAATGGAGTGCTCTACGTGAAGTCGACAGTATATGATGAATCACAATGACCACAAATTGAATATTACACTTGGAAAAGACTGATATGGTGTGATAAATTACAAAACATCATATTTTATCTATATTCCTTACATGGAACCCTGGGGTAAAGAATTGAAAATTACCCTTTGAAAAACATTTACGACAACTCAATTGAAAAGAAACCCTTCCAGTGTTATAAAAAAACAAAACATTTACAGGACTTGTGACCGCATCTCTAGAGCACAGTGTGATGCGGAGTCCTCCTGTTTGTTGGATTAGCCACTTTGCTTACGGGTCCTGGTACTTCCCACAAAGACCAGGTTAATGCTGTTCCTATCCCCCCTGTATGGAAAGTCTGCTGACCTCTACCTCTGTCCTAGAAAATGACAGGTGCATACCTAAGAGCCATCTGCACTTTTTTTTCTTCCAAGATGTCGTCAAAAAGCCACGGTTTTATTTGAATTCCCATGTGTTGCTAGTCTACTGAAGTACAGTTAACGCCAATAGCCCAAAGTTCTTACTCTTACAAATACCATTCTCAGACTCAATACTTCTTTTCTTCTTAAGCTTAATGAAGTGAATTTAATCAGGGCTAATTGCAAGCCGCTGTAGTGTCTATCAATAAGGAATATGCTTTTGGTATAATACACTAGGTGACATTTCATTGTTAAAGACTCATTGATCTGGATTAGGTGACATGTGGCTCTAGTTCCAGCCACTGCTGGAAGAGGGTGGGAGCTGAAGCAGAACAGGAAGTCTCTTGACTTCATGAGTTTAAGACTATCCTATAAGAATAGAATATCTATAAGAATATATAACTTCATATGTACGATGCTTTCTATGATCCACTGGGGAAACTAAAATACTACTGTAGATATAACCACTCCATAGACCTGTCTCAGGAACCAAAATCTACCCAGTGTTCCCACACAGAAAGTGTTTGATAAAGAGCAGGGTCTCTCTGGTTGGAACAGGGCAGGGCACTCTGAGGACACACACCCGCATAACAGCCAAAGGGAGAAGCACTTAGAGGCCACTGTCCTAGGTTCTTGACTTTTCTTCAACAAAGAATCCCGAGCTCAGCACTTAGAGGCCACTGTCCTAGGTTCTTGACTTTTCTTCAACAAAGAAGCCCGAGCTCAGAGTGATTATGTATACTGTTCTGTCATAATAGGAGCAGCAGGCTGCGGCCCGGCCTCTGCATGGCTAGCTTAGCCCCAGAATAATTATACAGAAACTGTATTCTTTTAAACACTGCTTGGCCCATTAGCTCTAGCCTCTTACTGGCTAACTCTCACATCTTGATTAACCCATTTCTATCAATGAGTGTAGCACCACGAGGTGGTGGCTTACCGGAAAGGATCTTAATCTGCGTCCATCTTGGAGAGGAGAGCTATATATAGCGTCTGCCTCACTTCCTTCTTTCCTCCAGAATTCTGTTCTGTTTACTCTGCCTACCTAATTTTCTATCCTATTAAGGGGTCAAGGCAGTCTCTTTATTAACCAATGAGAGTAACACATAGACAAATAACCTTCCTCCATCACTGTTCAGAGTTAACAACCAATTGATTGTAGACCTAGAACTGGGTCTTCTCTGTCCTGTCCTCCCCTGAGTTCCAAACGAACCTCTACATCTAAGCTTTGCTTTCTCCTTCTAGAAGGATGACTGTCAATAACAACTTGCTTGTGCGGGATCCTTGCCGGCTACTGCACTCATCTCTCTCTTGACTGCTATGGCTTTATGGAAATTCTCATCCTAGTTCTGTGAAACATTCAGATTAGAAGACTAGATGGTACCAAAACCCATGAGAAAAATGAGCCCTTCACACAATCACTGTATCTTGTGGATTATTGGAAAATAAAGCAATATATTAAAGCAACTCCTGAGAGATTAAAACACGAGAACACACATACACACCAAATACACTCAGACTACAATGGCCCTTGGCACTGAGAGACAATTCCACAGACAGCCTATGTTGTGAGTTCATTATCATTCTTTCATTACTTCAATGGCAGTGTGACAGACTCTCCAGGTACAGAAAGGAATAAGACAAAATTGGTCTCTATGCTCAAAGCTTTAGTGGCTTATGAAAAAGGTGGAAACCAGAAAACAGAGACCCACAGAGAAAAACAGCAGCCTGGGCCAGTATGAGGAAGGAAAGGACGCGGAGGTGAACTGGAGGAACTGGGAGCCCACCTTAATGCACAGAATTGCAAAGTGGAAGCAGGCTTGGTTTGCTGGGGATTATTACACAGAGCCAAGGGCCAATAAATAAGTGGAAAATGTTGTGATGTAAAGAGACAGTAGAAGACCTAAGAGGAGGCAAGGGGAGAGTGGAGGAGAGGGGAGAGTGGGGGAGAGCTGAAGTGGAGGGAAGGGAGGAAAAGGGAAGAAGGGAAAGAGTACGATAGTAAAGGAGAGGGATGAGAGCAGAGGAAGAAAAGGGAGCAGAGAAAAGGAGAAATGGAGAGGAAAGGGGAAGACAAAGGAGGGGAGGGGAGAGAGAGAAGGAGAGCAGGAGAGGGGAATCCTAGAGCCAGAAGTTACAGACTACATTCATTTGATAGGCATAGACAGGTTTCATTCTGGGGTCACTGGAAGATTTTAAATGATGAAACATTGTTTACTCAAATTTTTATCTACTCATACATCTAGGCACATTTTAGCTTTCAGTTCATCTGTGTCTCGTTTCTGCTCCATAATCGTGCGGCATCCGCCACGTGCCTAATGAAGACAAGAGACAGTCCATTTCCCCTAGAACCAGGGCTTCTGTACAGCCCTTCCTCAAATGGACACAAGCCATCCTGTCCTCAAGAGTTCAAGAAAAACAGTAGGACTTGGACCTTTAAAGCTTTGTTTTGTATCTCTATTACTTTCTATTAACTTCTTAGGTCTTTCCACTGACTTCATAAAGTTCTATATCATATGACAGTTATGGTATCTAACAGCTTTGGTCATGAATGGGAGAAAACAGAGGACACTAGATGCTTTAATTAACCGGGAAAGTGTTAGATACCACCACCTTCCACAGTGTTAGGACTTCGAGTCAACTCTCCAAGTTAGTGTCCAACGCACAGTACGACAGTTTGCATAGAAATTATATTATCAGACACGATGTTTACTTAATTAGCAGAAACTTTTAATAAAAGAAATCGATTATTGAGGAGTCAAAACACTATATTCACAAGAAAGAAGTCACATGGCATAATTATTTAAACACACAAAGTGCAAATTTAAATTAATAGACCAGCGAGTGATATGGCAATGACATATGATCAAAAATGTTGAACTTTAAGGGGACATTTATACAATTTTTGGAATGTTTAAAGGCTGTTTTAAGAAGACAAAGAAGCAAATGAAGAAAGAGGAGCTAGGAGCGCTTCTCTTCATTACAAACTTAAAACGTGGGATCTTAGAAAAAATATCAGACGCTGACTTCAGCCCCTTAGAAATCTGGAAGAAACCGTGACGCACACAGTTCTGGAAGTTAACCTGGAATACAGCACACTTGGTGCTTGCCAGAGCCATCGAACACAGTGAGCAGGGGCTGGGGTGGCATCTGTGTGGATACAACATGCGCAGGAGAGTGTTCTTAGCTAACTACGTGTGTGAGATTGACAGTGGCCTTGAACACATGGACCACTAAACTAGAAAACCATAGTGATGGCAGTAAATGTTAGACCAGCCATGTAAGTGGATGGAGCCCTGGGGAAAAGAAGGAGATTCAGCGTAGCAGAATCCTTACCTTGCCGGTCCCTGCCAACTGCTTGCAGCTTACCATAGGCTGAGAATGCAGAACCAAATTCCAAATAAGCCTATATTTCTAGAGAAGCCAGGCATATTTCTTTGAACATGTGCCATTATGAATTTTAAAATCCTCGTTCTAAAGTGTATTCTGAGGAGCTGGGGGGATGGCTCAGCAGATAAGACACTTCTGGTTCTGCTGTGGACCCAAGTTCAGTTCCAGTAGCCACAGGGACGCTCACAGCCACCTGCAATGCTAGCTCCTGGGGATCCAACACCTCTTTCTGGACTTCGCTGGCACTTTGCATACAACACACACACATACACACACAAACTAAATAAAGTTCTTAAAATAAAAATATGCATAGGCTGTGGAAATAAACCATGCCTGTGAACTGATAAATGATTCAGTTTTCACATCTCTCGTTTTGAGCCATGTGCTGTCCCTTAGGTCTTCAGCTCCTATAGCTCAGTAAATCAGTTACTGTTTCCTGTCTCTGTCTGCAGACATTTCCTGGCCCATTTCCATTCATGCTAATCAGACAACACTTAATAGTTTGCCTCTAAACACCAGAGTTCCCTATTTGTTCTTCCTAAGAATGCAAAACATGTGTGATAATAATCTCATTTAGTACTTCAACTGAATAAGAACAGCTACTTTAAAATATTTATCCATTTATTTATTTTTGTTTATCTGTGAGTTTTGTCTGCATATATGACAGCTCCTCTGGAACTGGAGTTACAGACAGTTGTGAGCTGTCATGGGGGTGCCGGCAATAGGGCCCTGGTCCTTGGGAAGAACTGTTGGTACTTGTGCCCACTGAGTATCTCTCCAGGTCCCTGGTTGTAGAAGGAGTGGCAGGAGGGCTCCAGGCCACCGGCTAGCTTTACCAGAAATAATTACACGGAAATTGTATTCTTTTAAACACTGCTTGGCCCATTAGCTCTAGCCTCTTACTGGCTAACTATCACATCTTGATTAACCCATTTCTAATAATCTGTGTAGCACCACGAGGTAGTGGCTTACCAGGAAGGATCTTAACCTGTGTCCATCTTGGAGAGGAGAGCTATAGCGTCTGCCTCACTGCCTTCTTCCTCCCAGCATTCTGTTCTGTCTACTCCACTCACCTAATTTTCTGCCCTATCAGGCCAAGAAGTTTCTTTATTAATTAACCAATGAAAGCAACAGATAGACAGATGACCCACCTACATCACCTGGTGCTGTTTGGAGAAAGGCCTCACTTGGAAGACTTGAGCTTCAACGGTTTACTGCCTAGCCGTCAAATATCAAATAAGTCTCAGAGATGTTGATCAATGAAGATCAACTCTTACTACAACTTAGGGTAAGAGCAAGCTAGTTAAACAAGGGCAGTTTCCTGCCAGGTTTCAACAGGATTCAGTCTGACAAGCAGCGAGAGGCAGCCTGCTCAGGGAAGCTGGGAGCACAGAGCCCAGGGCCTACTGGCAGCTGTGGGACAGTCACCAGCAGAGGAGAAGGGAGGCCAGGTCTCTTCTCATCCCTGTTAGCAGAGCCGCCAGCCACCTGCAAAAAGACTGTTCATGAGAAGATAGGAACAAATAATAAGAATAAACTTAGCTAAAGCAAACGACCAAGTGTAAAAATAGCCTTGCGTATTTATTTTCTGGGTGACTCCTGCAGCAAGATGCCACACATCTTGAATGCATGGTGAACACAGAATCTACATGTTCCAGAATGCAAGGGGATGACACTTAGGAAGCTGGGGATTGATATGACAGTGTCTGACTAAAATATCATGCAACAGAAGGGAGTGTCTCATAGCTCTGGCATTGTTTCCTTACCGTCGCTCATTGGTTGGTAGCTCACTTATTAGGCCAGACTGGCCAGCTTTCGATGCCAGACATCTTCCTGTTTCCACCTCTCCCGTTCCTTGATGACATGCATAGCCTGCTGTTGTCGAGTTGAGTAGGATCTGGGGATCATGCTCCCTACTTGCATGGTACGCGTTTTACTGACGGAACTGCCTCTGCAGCTCTGGAGTGTAGACGCATGAAATTAAGGTGTCGGCAAGGCACTGATCTCTCCAGAGCACCCTCCTGCGCTTCTCCAAGCTCTAAATAGCTCTTAGTCATCTGTGTCTTTTAGCTCTGTAACTTCAGTCTCTGACACCGAGAAAACATGGACTTTTCCATCTTTATCTGTGTTCCTCCTTTATGGATACTTGGCATTGGATTTAGGGCTCATTCAAGATTCTAGAATTACCTAATCATCTTAACATGTTTAACATCTGCAAATATTTTTAAAGTTCCAAATAAAGTGACATTCACAATTCTGGATATTACCAGGTGGACACAACAGGCATGGGGCCAGCAATCTGCCAACTGCCATTTTGGTTTTATTTAAGATACTTCGGTCAGTAGTGGTGGCACACATTCCATGTGTGCCAGCGACAGAGTAGAAAAATATCAGAAGTAGAAACTTGAGCCAAATGCGTCCTTCTGCCTTTTTTATTTTCTTTAAAACTTTCTGAGCATGTAGCAGACATATAATCAATCGGATATTTATCTGGAATGTTGATCGGTCTCAAGTCTAAGGCAAATGCAGGTTTACTCCAGCTTGCCAGAATTCCGAATAAACCTTCAGTACCATGGTGGTGTTTTTTTCTCAGTGTCTATTTCTTGTCAGTAGCTCCTCCACCCACCGAAATAAGAACAAGTTTCCTATGGCCTGGATATGCAATTAAGTTCATTATTTTAATCTGTAGGAATTACTGTCCTGCTACGGTGATAAAACTTCACGACCTAAAGCAACATCAAGGAAGGGTTTGTTTCACCTCTGTTTCTAGAGGAATAAAGTCTGCCATGGTGGGGACGACATGGCGCGGCTTCAGGAGCCAGAAGCTGACTGGGCACATTTCTTCATGCACAATATAGAAGCAGAGCGAAGTGGTGGTGAAGCTAAGAACCCTTGGATGCCAATCCCAGTGGTGGCTTCCTCCAGTGATGCTGCATCTCCTAAAGAACCCTGTCTCGAAAAATAAAACAAAACAAAAAACAAAGAAAAAGGAGGAACTGAAAATATTTCTTAGAAATAAAAATATGCCCATTAAGTGGGGTCATAAAAGACAAAAACACCAGGAATTATAAAGTGTATACTCTGGGAAGGCTTCTCCGAGCAAGTACAGAATGCCTTAGAGAGAAGGGAGACAGGACAGATTGGATTCCTTTGGGCAACTTTCCTAGGGACATGATTTGGGTAGAGTTGTTGTTTGGGGATTTTGTTTTATGTTTATGTGTGTGTGTTGGGGAGTGAAGATCAGAAGGGGAACTGCCAAAGTTAATTCTCTGCTTCTGCTATGCGGGTTCTGGGATGGAACTCAGATTGTCAGGCTCGGGGCTCTACTTTATGACTTTTGCTTGTTTCTTTTAAAAATTAAAACTATTATTTAAAAAAAAAAAGAGACACCATAAGCACCCTCCAAAGCTCCACTGACTGGGAACTAAGTGTTCAAATGTGGGGGCCTACAGGAGATGTTTCAAATGACCACATCACCTAGGACCTAAATTGTGTAAAAAAAAATTTAACTATTTCCTTCTCTGTTTCATGAAAAAATAGTTTCTAAGATTTATTTTGAAGAAATGAGGCCATATTTACATCCAACCACTAGACCATAGCCTATTGACCCCACATTTATAACCTCTGTGCTACAGGACCTTCTGGAGGAAAAACAAAGAATGAAGGCCTAATTGGTGCCTAGAAGACAACACTGGGTTAAGCATCAGGCCAGTGTTTGATATTTTATACTTGCTGTATATTCCTAAATGTCAGAGGCAGCAACCCACACATTTTGCTTATGAGGAAAAGGGGACAGGAACTTCTCCTCTAACACACATCTGTGAGCAGAGGGTTTGGAGTCCCAAAGCTAAAGGCAAATAGAACACTCCAGAAGAGTTAGAGAAAGGAAAGCAAAGTTCTTCATTACCAAGAAGGCTTTTACGTAAAGTGCACAAGGGGAGTGGGAGAGACTGGCTAGGGAATGGGGCAGGCACTGAGAGAACAGGGGTGGAGATGAGAGGGGTCTGTTTTTCAGGTCAGGAGGATATGTTGGATTGGGTTACAGGAGATCCAAGACTCATCCTGTTTCAGGTAGGACAGCCATTGTTTCTGGACTTCTCAGCTTGACTAGGCTATGTTGTCCTCGTTGCAATGTGTGTACCTGGACCGTGTAAAGCCGGAAGGACATACTCACTGCTGGACTCCACAGCTGTTAATTTTCACTTCTGAGTTCTGGCTGAGGTGGGTAATCACACCCAGCTGTCTCCTGCTCCCCTGCTGCTGCGTTCTCTCAGGCCTGGGAGTCCTCATTGATTCTCATGAGTTGGGATGTCCTGCAGGCTGTGAAATGCATCCGCTGTCCCGTGCCTGGCAGAGGCTTCTTCATCACCTGCCTCTTGACTGTGGCTTTGGATGGCTCAGACACACTGCGTTTCAGGGCGGAGATTTATCTTCCTCAGAGCCTTCCATAGCAATTGTAGAAAATATAAAATGTCACTGCCACTCCGCAATGAAAAAATGCCAAATGTCTGGAGCATGGAATAAAAAGGTATCCCGTGAAAAAGACAGAGATTAAGGGTGGATCTAAGGAATTAAGAGCAGGGATAGCTGGCTGGCTGGCTGGCCTTTGTGAGTGGCTCAGCCGTAAAAGTGAGACCAGCGGATGAAAGATCCAAAATTGATGAGACATCCGTGCCCGGCTCCAAAGATGGTGAGGCGTAGAGGCTGTCCTGAGAGACCCCCTTTGTGAGTAGTTGTCCGTGTCTTCTTATGGGGTTTCCCACCTACTCTTTGAATTTTTCTGAATGCATATTTATGGGAGATAACATGTGGTTATTTTACTGTACATCTATTTTGGACACAGCTATTTAGGAAGTCAGGAATTGGTAGATGGAGATGCACTTTTATGGACATCCAACAGAAACAAATATATCTGCTCGAGATGAAGAGACACAGTCACAGCAGCAAGAGAGAACATTTGCAGCACAAACAACTGGAAGCTGGACATCCACTCCGCTAGTGTTTAGAACCCAGACACTATTAGTTATTGATTCTGACCGATCCCAAGAAGCATGGCATGGTCAGTGCTTGGGTGTTCTCTGAGACATCAGGGAGGGCCAGACTCATGGAGAAGCCTGTAGGGCAGACTCCACAGCCAGGAGACAGCCAGGAGATTGGCAGGAGCCTGGTATTAGCAGTGACAAGGAAATGAATGGCGTCAATTGAGGTTTGACTGTTTTCTGATGTTTGGAGCATGGAGATAATTTGAAGGATGAGCTTGATCACACCAGGCAACACATGGGTGAGGCCACTTTTACTGCAGAAACTGAGCAGCAAGGCTGACCGATGGGAAAAGCAGTACAAAGTCTGTGTGGAGGACACATCATGAGTTGGAAAGAACACAAGTTTTAGGGATGGGCAGACCTAAGTTTGAATCCCATTTTCATCAACTCTGAGGCGAGTTGAGCGTGAATAAATTACTATGTTGTCTCAATGTCATGTAACCTCATTTAGTAATTTTTTCATTAAATTAAATGTTTTAATTAAAAGTAGTGGAGGGTGAGAAGAGGGGAGAGGGAGTAGGGAATACCATACCTATAATCCTTGTCAATATTCATGAACTACGGTTACTTGAAGAAACACCTTTAATCCATTTCACATAGATCTTCTTCCTACTGTTTGCCCAACTTGCCTCCTTCTCTTAGGCAACCATTTAAGTAGCTGAATAGGGCTTGGCTCAGGCTTTTCTTTAGAATTCAAGGCATTCTGGAAGTATTGATGAGCCATCAAGCAAATATATGTCTTAGTCCTCGTTCCCCAGCTCCAAGACACTGAATGCACAATGTAAATGTGTGAGTTATTTTGCATGTGGAGGAGGCAATTATAGAAGAATAAGGAACTGGTTAAATCCTGTGCACGTTAGCACTGGAACTTCGTGGTCCTTCTGTGTGGATACGTGGAATGATGACCAGAGGGTGTGTTACAGGTCCAGAGTGTGAACAAACAGGCAGCGCTTAGAAAGGGTGACATAGCAGTCAAAGGATCAGCTTACCATGGTATAGACTGGCCGGGTAATTCAGAGTCATTGAGTCTGATAAAGAGCAGGCTGGTGAAGAGGCTGGGCATTGTTGCCCTCGAAAGATCTGCAAGGTGAAAACATTTTACATTGAACAGGAGACTACCTCCTTCCTTTGCAAAATTAAGGACTAGAGGGGAATTGGGGCTTGAGACTGAAGAGATGTCTCAGTGGTTAAGAGCTCTGGCTGCTCTTGCAGAGGATCCAGGTTTCATTCCTAGCACTCACACGGTAGCTCACAAACATCTGTAAGTCCAGGTCCAGGACATCTGGTGCCCTCTTTCAGACTCTGGGCAGTAAGTGTAATTGTAGTGCATAGATATTCATGTAGACAAAGCACCCATACATATAAAAGAAAATAATGTATTTTAGAAAAAATAAATAGAGTGGATTTATGGACAAACAGTATATTTAGTAGTGTTTTAAGATGTTAAAGGACAAAAAGAAGTTTTAAATCATGGAGGTGAGTGCATTAGCTCCAACATTGGCTTCTGCCGTATGCCTCCACCCACAAGGTTGTGGATTGGTCTTTCGTAGCTTCCCAACAAACCTTAAATATCTAAGAGTTATTGAGTCCCAAACATTCAAACTGTGGTCCATATGGAGGTAAAAATTCAAGGCCAGGTGTTCAGAACGAAGCCTTTGCTAACGTGGTCTTGATGAATAAAGGGGCCAGCGAGACATGAAGGACCCCACAGCAATGACAATACCCGTTGTCTCAAGGCAACACTCAACACATAATTACTTCTTTCTACTCCAGGGAAAGATGACACCAAGGATACAATTACAGAAACTGTGGATATTATCATATTGCTTTCATACTATAAACAGCTCACACTATATTCAAACAGCAGGCAGAAGAATATGCAATTATCTTCTCAGATCTAATTATCTATATCATTTAGAATAAAAACAACTTAAAACAAAACCAAAACATTTTCATGCTATTTAGCTTAGAGGAGGAAATGTCGAGCAGTCCCAAGGCTTTTATATATGCATTTGATATATTTACACCTTGTCCAAGTTTAAGGCTAAACACACATGTTATGTTCCAATTGTGTATCACTCACTAAGGGAGAGAAAATAATTAAATCATGCAGGCCCTTTTCCTGGAGGAACTTAAAGTTTTACAATTGTCATAATATATGGACTTAAAAAGAGGACTAAGAGCTTTCCAAAAGTCACCATTAGATGTTGCAGGGCAAAGCAAGAACACCAAGAACTTGTGCATAAGATGACAGAGTGCAGGCTGCCTCCATCTGAAAAACAGAACAAGATAAACAAGAAAGCAACAGACTTTAGTCCAGAGAGAAAAAGAATATAAAAAATTCACAAACTCGGGAAAAATATAGAGCAAATGCTGGCGACCAACAGAAAGCAAGCCGGTGGCGTGGATCCTGGGCAGTGGGAGATGCACACACTCACTGCTTGTTGGGCAGGAGATGGAGCAGCCCTGCCTTCAGGACAAGTGCTCAACCCTCACAGGCCTCAAACCCATATGCAGGCTTAGAGACACAGTTCCTCCTCTCAATATAGCCCTGAACTTAGACAGAAAAAATTCCAATAAAATTACTACAAATCATATTTAAGAACAGATGAAAATGAAAAATCATGAAAAAGTGATATTCACCGCAAGGATGCAAGATTGACTCAGCAAATATAAATTAGTGAAGGTAACACAACAGAGAAATAGACACAAAGTCAGAAACCACATGATTACCTTGACTGTAGAATTAAAAGCCTTTGGGAAAAGTTTTAAATCCTTATTCTTATTTAAAAAGAAAAAATACTTTGAAGAAACTAGGATTATAGGGATCAATAAGTCATCATATTAAAGGCTGTGACTGCCAAACATTAGGAGGAGAGAGAGTCCAGATTGAAGATCTTCTCTGAGTCCCTCTCCACAAAGGGGAGGAGAAATTGTGAGAGCCAGAGGCTTGGAAGACACTGGCAGAGCATGGCCTGTGGAATCACCTAAGCAGGGCCCATGGGGCTCACAGAGACTGAGGGACAATTGCTAAGCCTGTATGGACCTGTGCTGGGTTCTCTGCATGTATGTTATGGTTGTTGGCTTGGTGTTTTGGTGGAACTCCTGACAATAGGAATGTGGGTGTTTCAGACTCTCTTGTTTGCTCTTGGGACCTTATTTTTCCTACTGGATTGCCTTGACAAGCTCTGATGTGAGAGTTTGTGCCCTAAAAATAAATACATACATACATATGTACACACTCACATACATACTTATATACAGACACACATATACATACATACATACATACATACATACATACATACATACATACATATGACTGTGAACAATTAGCCTACAGCGAACATATACTAGGATAAGTAAAGTTTATTCAAAGGGCTTCTGGGAAAAGTAGATCCATTTTTCTCATTCCTCGCAAAAATCAATTCAAAATGGATTAACAAACACCTTTAAGCCAAGGCCTAAAATATGGAAACTGCTAGAATAAAACAGGAAATATTTCAAGATGAATACACAAGCAAGCAGCTTCCAAGAAAGCCTCAAACAGCACAGAAAGTAATCCCAAGAACAGACCAAAGCAATTACAAGAAATGAAAAATCTTCTGAATAGGAAGAGAAACATTCTCCAAAGTGAAGACACTCCATTTTCAGGGTAATTCCTTTACACTTGTCTCCATAGTGACTACAACAGTATACACTCACATCGGCAGGCAGGCAGAGTTCCTCTTTCCCCACATCCCTGCTGGTGGAGATATAAAGCAGTCTAACCGGCATGGAGATACAAACTAAAAACAGAACTACTATATCATCCAACTAGACCTCTCCTGTATATGAACCAGAAGGAATCAAAGTCTGAATAGAGCATAGTCACCTCACACGCAGTTGTGATGCTAGACACAAAAGACAAGTTATAAACTAAAACAGGTGCCATCAACAGATGTGTGTATGATAAACACACACACACACACACACACACGAATATCATCAGCCAGAAGAACAATAAAGCCATATCACTTGCAAAAAAAAAAAAAGCGGGTGAGACAGGAGATCACAATAGATGCAAGAGGTAAGATTCATAAGGAAACACTCGTATTTTCTCACAGATGTGGAATCTAACCTAAAATACAAGTAGAAGCAGAAACATTTGGAAGAGAAAGAAATGATGTGGGGCTGGAGGGGAGAGGAGAGGGTGATGGGCGAAGGCTCTCAAAGCCTATCACATGCATGTGAAAGTGCCACAATGAAACTTATTATTTTATTTAATAATTATATAATTATATCTTGTAATATATAATTATAAATTATATCTATTATATGTTAATAGTTTATATAATTATTATATCCTAAAAAAGCTATTTCCTAAATCATACTTTGGGAGATTTGTCATGGAAGGTCTCAAGGATCTTGAGTCAAGATGAAAATATTTACTGGAATTCTTCATTAGTTCATGTTCCAGAATAGAATAGAAGTAACATATTTACAGTAGAATAACCTAATATGCTATTCTTGGGGTAGTTTCATATTTACATGTGGGTTACTTATGAGATGGAACATAAAAAATGCTGAACAGAAGCTGCAAGATGGAGACAATGGCCAAGTTTGGGGAGGTTCTTGTATATCAAAATAAAGAAATCTTACTTAGTGATCGGGGATGGTGTTTTGAAAATGAAATTTTGGCTTTAAAGAGGAGACTGCATTTCAGTGTTGACTTTCATGCACCTTCCTGTTGAAATCACAACCTCTGGTCTGTTAGCGCCTGGAGCAAAGACAGGAATAATTTCATAATTGTGGGGAGGGGATGGAGGCAGAGTCCAGTCATAGAGCATGTGGGTAGCATGGAAGAGGTCCTAGGCTTGAACCAAGACCTGTATGAACTCTGAGGTTTTATTCCATGTCTTCTACTATGAACGAGCCTAAAGGATTACAGAGTTAAGTAAGTGAAACATGCTTGGGGTTAACACTCTACTGAGGGAAGAAAGAACAGGAAACCAGAGCCATGTTGACCAAGATGTCTGTAGCTACAGTCCTCACAGTACCGTCTCCCTTGGCCTGGGTCCTCATGCTTTTGTCCTTGCGCCTTGCAGACATGTAAAGACTGCTAGATCAATGCCACGTTTCTTGTAAGTTGTGTCTCTGAATGAAACAAACCAGAAGGAAGCACAGAGCAAACATTTAAATACCTAAGGCTGTATGATAGGACATCTCTTGGGTAGATTCCCAAGAGTGGTATTGCTGGGTCCTGGGTTAGGTTGATCCTGAATTTCCTGAGAAATCGCCACACTGCTTTCCAAAGTGGTTGTACAAGTTTGCATTCCCACCAGCAATGGATGAGTGTACCCCTTACTCCACATCCTCTCCAGCAAAGGCTATCATTGGTGTTTTTGATTTTAGCCATTCTGACAGGTGTAAGATAATATCTCAAAGTTGTTTTGATTTGCATTTCCCTGATCGCTAAGGAGGTTGAGCATGACCTTAAGTGTTTTTTGGCCATTTGAACTTCTTCTGTTGAGAATTCTCTATTCAGTTCTGTGCCCCATTTTTTAATTGGGTTAATTAGCATTTTAAAGTCTAGTTTCTTGAGTTCTCTATATATTTTGGAGATCAGACCTTTGTCTGTTGCGGGGTTGGTGAAGATCTTCTCCCAGTCAGTGGGTTGCCTTTTTGTCTTAATGACAGTGTCCTTTGCTTTACAGAAGCTTCTCAGTTTCAGGAGGTCCCATTTATTCAATGTTGCCCTTAATGTCTGTTCTGCTGGGGTTATACATAGGAAGTGGTCTCCTGTGCCCATGTGTTGTAGAGTACTACCTAAAGCTATCATGAACAGGCCGGATGAAGAGTGAACCCGGGAAGTATTGTCCAATTGCTCATCTTCTATGGCTAAAAGATGCAAAAGTTTTTGTAGCAGGAAACCTAATTGGTCCTAATAATAGAAACCTGAGTCAGATATTAGGGGGTGAAAGTGGAAAGATCAGAGAAGCAGAGCATCCAGCCGCTAGAGTTCTTACCTCTATGATATCCTCTGAATGAGTGGACTGAGCTCCTGTCTCCTCCCACCTTATATTCCTCTCTCCACCCAGCCACATCACTTCCTTTCCTCCACCTCCCTGTGCTGGGATTAAAGGCGTGAAATCCCCAGTGCTGGGATCAAAGGTGTAAGCTCAGTTTCTCTCTTAGACTGGTTAAATCTCAAGTAGTTCAGAGTGGCCCTGAACTCCTGATATTTCTGCTTCCACCTCTGGAGGGCTGAGATTAAAGGTGTGTGCCACCACTGCAGGGAATTCAAGGTTAACTAGTGGTTAGCCCGCACTCTGATCCTCAGGTAAGCTTCATTTCTTAAGTACAAACAAAACACCACCACAGAAGTTGCGCTGGCCATCAACACATCTGCTTGAGATGTTTATTCTTCAGTATTTTATGCATTTCTATTCATTCACATGATTATTACATTATTGATACATCATTGTTTCACCCATGCATATGGCAGAAACTTGTTTGTTATTTTAGAATTCATTTTATTTAGGGTAGGATTTTTATAGTAGTTTTATCTTTCAGCTTCTGGAGCACCATCCACACTAATTTCCCTAGTTGCTACCCTAGATGACACTCCTTCCAACGGGAAATAAGAGTTTCCCCTTGTCCACAGTCTTATTAGTTCTGTCATTATTTGTTTTCACTTTCGAATTTTTATTTAATATTTCCATACGATATATTTTGATCATATTCTTTCTTCTCCCCAAACTTCTTCCAGATCCTCCTCCCCCCACCCACTATTGACCTGACTTCATGCTCTTTCTCTATCTCAAAAAAAGGGAGAAAACAATAACACCAAAATAGAATGAGATCAAATTAGACAAACTAAAAGTAAGGAAATTATTAAGTCAAAAATATCAAAACAAAGCAAAAAAGCACACACTTTCTCTCTCTCTCTCTCTCTCTCTCTCTCTCTCTCTCTCTCTCTCTCTCACACACACACACACACACACACACACACACACACACAGAGAGAGAGAGAGAGAGAGAGAGAGAGAGAGAGAGAGAGAGAGAGAGAGAGAGAGAGAAAGAAAGAGAAAGAGAGAAATAGAAGTATAAAAGTCAATTTCGTTGATCAAATCTTGCTGGGCATAGGGCCTGCCCTGGAGTGTGTCAATATGCCCAGTATAAAACTCCTTTAGAAAAAAGTGGATTTTCCCCTGCATTTGTAGGTATCAATCAGACATGGTTTCTTGGTTAGGGCTGGGACTTTGTGTCCATTTTTCTTTCTCAGTACTTGAAATCTGTCAGTTTGAATCTCTGTAGGTCTTTTGCATGTCACCATCTCTGAGTTCATGCGTATCAGTCCTGTTGTATGTGAGAGATGTTTCCTTGGGGTCATTCACTACCTCTGGCTCTCATAATTTTTCTGCCTACCCTTCTGGATATAGATCCCTGGACCATGAAGGGAGGAGTTTAATGACGACATCCCATTTAGCACGGAGTCTCTCACTCACATGGTCCACTTGTGGTTCTCTTTGTTAGCTACAGCCTACTGCAACAAGGAGCTTCTGTGATGAGGGTTGAATGAAAGTCTGGTTTATGAGTATAGCAATATGTCATTGTATTGTTATGTCCCTTTAGTAGAATAATCACAATAGGTTTTCCTCTAGGTCCCAAGACCTATCTAGTTATCAACTCTTGGTCACTTTGGTAGTGTGATGCATGGGTTCCATCTCATGGAGTGGGCCTTAAATCCAAGCAGAAAGTTGTCGGTTGCTTTCTACCATTTGTGCCACTATTGTTCCAGGAGATCTTGCAGGCAGCTGCAGGTGACACGGTTTGTAGCTGTGTGATGTTGATGATGATGTTTCTCCTCTGACATTGTGAGAAGTATTTTCCAGCACCATCCATGCTAGTCAGTAGGGGTAAAACATCTGGTTGGGCACAAGCTTGATTTCTCCATGCTCAATGATAATAGCATAAGAAAGTTGGATCTTCAGTAATATGACCCCACCATCAGGTAGTAGAAAATAGCTATTAGTCTTGGCAATATCCTGTGATGTTTGAGAGGGTTTTTTGATGACCCGTCCATCAGGTCCAGTTATTCAGGGTCTGAAGAGGTTCTACCTGTATGAATCATGGGCTAGAGAAAAGAGGGAGACCAAGCAGAATTCAATTGTCAAGGTCTCCGCTTATTAGGGTAATGGTTACAGCTTATATAGCCCTTGAAGGAGGAACTTGGCTTGGGATGAAGGGTAGGGGGTAGCAAAGGTCACCAGTAAGCACACCTGGTGTAAGTGGAAACATTCCCTTTGTGGTTTTGTTAACAAACAGTTCTCAAGATAGTTGGGATGTGGGGCTCTCTGCAAACATCCTTAGGACAATGGTCCCTGCTATCGTCTTTAGGACAATGGTCCCTGACATTTTGAGACCTCCTCAATTAAGAACTCAAGTAAGGTGTAAGCCATTCCTGGCACTAGAGGTTTTGATTAGTGTCACCCTATTATATGGTGACTCCATTTAAATTCCTTCCATATATGTATGTATTTCAGGAAGCTTCTAAATAGTTATTTTCCATACAGTTTTTTAAAGAGGCTTAAGTATTAGCTGTCCTCCACATTCCCTCCTTACCCCCCATTTCATCCTATTTTCGTTTCCCCATTATTGCTTTCTAATGCTGTGTCCTTTTTTCCCCTTCTTTGGAAGGGTCCCCTCCTCCACGTGATACCTAAATCACAAAAATGATATTCACGAACATTTTAAGCCTCACTAAAACACTAAACATGCCAAGTGCATATTTTAACTGGTGGTTATTAATGACTTGTTATGAACTGGGCTTTGCTGATAATTTCTTTAATGTTCACAGGAAGTCTTTAGCTGTAGTGTTAATTTTTTTAACATGCTGTCTCTAATGAGAATGCTAAAGCAGAGGAGGCGAAGTAATCTGTCTGAGTTCCTGAGCCCCAGAGCCAGAGAGTAGCCCATAGGACTGTCTATTCATGCTATACCTCATTCAGATAGGAAAACTATTTTGATCTATTTATTTTTATTTTATATGCATGAGTGTGCACTTGCATGTATATGCATGCACACCTTGTGTGTACAGTGCCTGCTGAAGTCCAGAGAAGCATGTCAGAACAGCTGTAACTAGAGGAGTGGGGAATGGGAGCCACCTGTGAAGGTGCTGGGAACCAAACCCAAGTTCTCTGCAAGAGCAACATCGTTCTTAACTGCTCAGCAACTGTCCAGCCCTCTAGGAAGTGATTTTAAAATTATGTTTCCTCTCTTTATCTAGCTTATTCTTCCACTAAATTACTCCACATGGCTTCTCACTTTAGCACTGGCCGCTGAACGCTGCAGTCTGAGTCCACTAAGAACAAAGAGCAGCTGTCTCTAGACATTTCTCACAGGGGAGACGGAGCTATGCTAAGGCCATCACAGGGGAGACAGAGCCACGCTACGGACGTCACAGGGGAGACAGAGCCACGCTAAGGATGTTACAGGGGAGACAGAGCCACGCTAAGGACATACATCCCTCACCACTGAAGACAGCTGTTTCCATCCTCCATCTACTTCCTTGTATTCTGCTGGTTCCTCTCTTTTATACCCGACTTGCCCAGAAACTGGATGAGAGCTTAGAGAGTTCAACCTTATAAAGTAGGCTGAAAATGAAATATGACAACAATCCAAAAAACTGTATTTACTCCAGGAGCCCATTTGTATCCCACGATGCATTTGCAATTAAAGAACAAACCACGAGCACTGAACTTGGGCATCTATCGTCGGAGCGATGGCTGAGATCAGCAGAGTGGTCTCTATGTGACACCACTTTTATTTAGAGACAGTGAGGGGAAGTGGAACCCACAGTGGTCTAAATGTTAGTGTCCCCTCAAAATTTATGTGTTAAAACCTTAAATCCAATATGAAGATATTGGAAGTTGGGACATTCAGGAGGTCACTGTGTCAGGAGAGTGGTCCTTTCATGAATCGGATTAATGGCCACATAAAAGAGTTCCCAGGGGCTTCTTTATTGCTTTTCCAATTCCCACCACAGTGAGAAGCTGCAGCCCATTAACAAAGAAAGGGGTCCTCTCGGGCCCATGATCCTCCCAGCGCCTTGATCGTGAACTTAGTCAATTTCAGAACTTTGAAAAACAAGTTTCCCAGTGTGGAGCACTTTGTTTTCTTCAGCCTGAATGAGCTAAGGGCGCAGCACAGGTGGAAAGCAATGACCAGACATTCAGACCACACTTTCTGTCTCACGCTGTGTGTATCCACTCTTTATCCATTTCTACTTCTCTGTTCCCCCAAACTTCCAAAATCCATTCCCAGAGACCAGCGTTAGCTTTTTCAGGATTGATGTATATTTCAGCATAATGAAACGCCTTGCAACTCACGCAACTGTCACATAAGCGGGTTCCTTGAGAAGAAAAGCATAGCACCCATGTGAGAAGCAAGACAGCCTCGCTTAGGAAGATTGGCAGCTTACTGAAATGTCCAGGTGTACAGTTTGTTGCCTTTTCATTACTTTCCATGATGCTCTGAAATTGCAAGATTTCTCCATAAAAAGACCTTCCGTTTACTCTATCTCCTCCCCAGACAGACAGAAAGAAAGACCTATAAACCCATATTTCATATAAAATAATTTACAGGCAGGCGCCCACTAAGCAGATGCAACCCTGCCAAACAAGTAAGATAGCCAACTAACAAAAGCCAGGAAAGATTGCTCCTTTCTCCTTTGTTAAAAATGTAGATCGCCTGGGGAGACATGTTTGCTAAAGCCTAACTAACTAACTAACTAAGCTGCAGGTGTTTCCCTAGCCCCACATCCCCTGGAAAGAGAAAGTTAATGAGCTTTCACCTTGGTTTACTGGGGGGATAAAAGGTGTTTTGGATAATAAACGCGGGTAGATCTTCAGGATGGAGAAGCCTGAGATGCCCTTCCGTGATGACTGTGTGAACTGCACCTTTGAACCAGTCCGATTAGGGAAAGATAGTTTCTATGTTGGGGCCTACGGTCCCTGACACCATGCAGACACACAGGGACACCAGGCTTCCTCGTCATTCCTCGTTACCCTGACCATAGCCCGATGATGTCCTTTTTTACTTGTTCTCAGGAGCATTCAGGCCTCTTTGTGTTCTTTGCAATTGTGGAGAATCGTGTGCGTTCACTAAGGTCTTCTCTCCAACTCGTGTGATCAGAACTTACAAGGAAAGGTGGCACTCTCTTAAGGACACAAGCTATTTCCAAGGGCCATTCAGAGCACACTTGAGCAGAAATTTGCTCCAGGAAATCCCTTTAGTGCACCATCTTTTCTCTTTCAGTCAAATTCATGAAACTTTAAACACACACTCTTTCTTTTCTCATTCACTAATAATATAAATATTTGTGCAAATCTGTTAACTGTCTACTCAGCTTGAGGACATTTGACATAATTGAAAAACAAAACAAGAAAAAGCTTACATGAAAATTTCTATGCATTTGTGCAACTTGAATCTACTTTTAAAAAATCCTCTACGATTTCTTGATCTGAGTTTCTGCTTATGAAGATCCATGCTTTCTGTCCTCATGGATACCTTGCATAAAGAGATACTGACAAACACTTCATAAGATATGTAAGACACTGCAAAGCAGTGCACTATATCCCAGGCAGTAGCAATAAGTCAGTGTACATGTCTTCTACCTGAGTTTAAAGTTGGGGGGAGATAAGAAAGACCTGGAAGTGGTTAATGAGCCCAGTTTTGCACAAGAGGCTCTATGGAGGGCATGGGCTGAGTGCACATCACTGAGGACTTAGTAAAGATGTCTCCAGGGTCAACAGATATAGCCAGCTAACACTGAACACATTCCTTCTACAGAAACAGTGAAGTGGAAGGTATCACAGAGCAGAGTAGAAAGAGCGTTCTCTTGATGGAGGCCAATACCAGTGTGAAAGGAGGAAGCCAGAGCAGAACTTGTTCAACACCCAAGTTCTTTGCTCACTCGCTAATAATCTAAGTATTTTATTTCTTATCTGTGAGAAATGAAGGAGAGCTGTAGAAAGACTCAAAGTACCCCCACCCACTCCACATCACAACAGAACAATGGCAAAGAGATGAACCTTTCAATTCTTAATCCGGAAGGGTTTCACATTGTATAAAATAAACTGTAATTGATCAGCCACTGCCCCTCATAACGAAAACAGAGAAAAAAGCACAAATATGAAGATATTAAATACATCCAGAATCTGAGGAGGCAGGCTTATACAAAGTATTGATTGTAGGAATGAAAGCTAATTCTTTTAGGGATTATATAATTAAGAATATTTAACAGTTTGTTACACTCTAGCAATACAAAAAGAGAAAGGTTTGCAATCTCTTTTCAGCAAAATGGGTTGGTATCAAAACTTTCTAATAAATACAATGCAGTAAGAAAAAAAGCAGCAGAAAATGAGGAAGGGGTGGAATGGAGAGAGGGACGGAGAATCTAGGACAGAGAAAAAGAGTGGGGTTTCACAGTATAGCACTGGAGGGAAATGGAAAAGGGCAACGAACAGTGTTCCTCCTTGCAGCAGCCAGCCCTAGGTGGGTGCTCAGACAACTTTGCTCAGTTACTTTCAAATGGGAAATGCAACACAAGCCTGACAGGACCAGACTATATCACAAACATGCTCCCGCTCATATACAGAGAATTTCTGCACATCATCACGTGTGAATGGAGGCAGACACACAAAACATGGCTGCTCTTATCATGAATTTGAACAAAAAGAAGAAAGGCACAAAATAATCCACACAATATGATCCAGCTGACATAAAGTTCATAACCTGCAACGCGAAAATGTCTGAGCTTGCATCTGAATGAAATTATCCTTGCCGTAAAGATAGTGGGTCTAACAGTGTGGTGGATGTGTGGTCAGTTTGGGAACCAATATGGTAACAGGGTGTCTCCTGTGCCTAGCTCATCCTGCTCTTGGCTTTTGTGGGTGGTGATATGCAGGTCTATAATCATTAAACTATAGCTTTTAAATTATTTTTGGTTTTATTATTTTTATGTTTTAAAAAGAGAACTATCACAGACTGGTCCCTCAGTGCCACAGCTTCATCTCTGGGTTCTGTGCCCAGGGAGGCATGGGAGACCAGCTAAAGGATACATCCTGAAATAATTCTGTTTGTGTTAGCCCCTTCAGAACATAATACAGAGTCGTGGGCAAAAGGAAAGGCTAATACTGAGTTTGTAGAGGAGATGAGACAGGATTAATAATATGAATTTGATCAAATAATGGAATCTTAGTCAATCAGGTTGAAGTTTCTCTTTGCCATTGTCTATACTGCACACAGTAGAAGCTTGGAATCAATCGTTCAGCTGTGCAAGTTACATTGTGTAACAGCCCGCCCATGAGTCCCCTCTCTCTTGTCGGGGTGCTACACTTATTTCATTGGCTTCTCTGTAGGCAATGTTCTATGAACTGTGCTCAAACGTCTGAGGATCTCTAAATGTTTACTCCGGCAATCTGAATTCAGACAATACTGTATGAGATGGGCTCTAACTGGGAAATCTAGACAAAGCCTATCTCTTTGTGAACAAATTTAGCATTATCTTGCAGTTTTCAGTTTCTCCAGTTGCAAGGACCTTCCTCAGCATTTAACCATTTGAACGCTGGAGAGAGGTAATTCAGGAAGGTTTTTCCTCTGTTTGATGTCTGTGGCCTTAGCAGAGGAATCACCTGTTCTCCTGGCAAGAAAGCTTTCCCGACTGTGTGTGACTTATGCTAACAGGAACAGATATTTACCGAGTTGGGGAATGAGAACTGATTATTAATTTGCTACCCTCTAACGACATCAGTGGAGAGTGATAATGGACTGGACCACTTGTATCAGAGTAAATAGCTGTTTTTATATTCCTTGCTTTCTTGCAAATTGGCTGCTGGCTGCGAGAGTGAAATACACGGCTGTCTTGCATCTCAAAGCTCTAAACGAATTGCATTAGAAGAGCAGAGCGAGGCATGGGAGAGCTCTTGCTGATATTTATAACTTGAGCTCAAACTGGAAACTCAGTATAAAAAGTTCACAATCCTTCCCGTTTATTTCCCACAGTCGTCTGGGTGTTGTATCTTCAATTATTAGCTACTGCTATTATTTTGGAGTAATGTGTAATTGCTTATTCCCTTACAACATGGAAGAAATACTCTGGGGCACTCATCCATTTGTCATTTCCTTGGCAAAGAGTAAGCCATTTTTCTGGGGCTGTATATCTTCTGAAAGGAAAAAAAATAAGCAGACAACGGTCCACATTAGAAGGAAGATACAGGAAGCAGGGATGTGACTTTAAAATGATTTTATTTTTGCATAACTGTGTAAGATTTGCTGTGTAACTTGGGTTTTTGCTCATCGTTGTTTTTTAATGATGGCTTCCTCCTCCCCCTTCATGAGCTAAAATTAGTTTATGCAGGCTGTTGAGTGACTTATCCTAGGGAGATGTCAACAGACGTCAACCCTCTTAAATAAGGCTCTGATGAGAGACCAAAGTAGCAATTCCATTAAGACCAGTTTAGTGAGCCAGTGGGTTTATTGTGGGTGTGTACAGGGCATGGATGACTCGAATGTAGTTCTGAGAAGCCCTCATTAGCATGGATGACAGTTCACAAGGGTGGCTTTCATGGAACTCTTGGGCTATTGGCAGGGGGCTGGGCAGGTTTCAGAGTCTTCTTGCCCCTGCACATGTTACTGCTTATATAACCTCAAAAAGAAGTCTTGCTAATCTTCCTGGGACCTATAAAATTTATTTATATCCTTAGTCTTATGAATCCCCTTCCAGGAGGAAATGGCGCAATTCAGCAATGTCTGCACAAAGAGCTATCTAGATATGGTCATGTAATAACTCACTTCTCGCTTCTTGTTTTGCTAGCTCATGCTAAGGATTGCATTTGCAGTCTGGATGGCAATGTTTAATGACATTTGTGCCAGAACAAACAGGTTGAAGATTTGATTCCTAATGCAGGAAGTTTTTCTGTATATATGTTGTTTTTATTGGTTAATGAATAAAGAAGATGCTTTGACCTGTGATAGGGCAGAATAGAGATAGGCGGGGAAAACTAAACTGAATGCTGGGAGAAAGAAGGCAGAGTCAGTGAGATTCTATGTAGCTGCTGCAGGAGACAGACTCATTAGAACCTTGCCGGTAAACCACGAGCCTCATAGTGAAATACAAAATAATAAAAATGGGTTAATTTAAGATGTAAGAGCTAGCTAGAAATAAACTTAACCTGTTGGCCAAACAGTATTGCAAATTAATACAGTTTTTGTGTGGTTACTTCTGGTCTGGGCAGCCAAAAAGAATGAACAGCCTCTAGCTACAGGTTCTCAATTGTTAGCACTGTTTGGAGAAGCTTAGGAAGTGTGGCCTTGCTGGAGAAAGTGAGACTCTGTGGGTGGGCTTTGGAGCTTCAAGGCCCACTTGCCATTTTCAGTTAGCTCTCTCTGCTTACTGTTCACAGTTCCAGATGTTAGCTCTCAGCCCCTGTTCTAGCCTCCTGCAGCATCATGGACAATTATCCTTCCATAACCACAAGCCGAATAAACCCTTTCTTCTGTAAGTTGCATGTGCCATGCCATTTCATCAAACCAATAGGAAAACAACCAATCCCCAGGTGTTGACACCCACAACTGAAAGCATTATATAAAATAAAGTAATTAGGGAGATTAATTCTGGATTTGAGAAGTTCTTCAGCTTCAAAGTAGGCCAGTAAATTTCTGTTGAGAAATGATTTTATTCTGCAATGACTAAGAACACGGTTGCTCAATCCAGTCACATCCTTCCAGGTTCACCTTGTTTCTCTTCGCAGAGATTAAGTGATATAAGATGCTCTCAGACAATATGGTCTGCAGCACTGGAAGACATTTTCATGGTCACAGTGTACCAGCAATCTTAAGTAAAACCCGAGTCAATGACGGAATACTCTCCACTGGGCAATCTGATTCCAACAGACTCAGGCCTAGTCTTGTTGTAAGCACATCACCATATATGCAGATATCCTTACGGAATCCCACGGAACGTGTGCGTTGACACTGTGTAGGCAAAATATAGAGCTCATCCCGACAGACATGCTTCATGGCCACTGTTCTCACTGCCTGCTTCTGACAGTTCTTGGAGATGAGGGCTCCAAGCTCATTTGGCGGCAGTCTTGGAAATGAAGGGGAAGCGAGAGAATGTTTTTATCCGAACAGACATGGCTTGTTTGGTAAATGTGAAAGATTACCACTCCTTTGCCTGTTATCAAAGTAACAGTAATGGAACCAAAGCTACAGTCAAAAGGAAAAAAGGGGACACTGACTCTATTACATGAGAGAGCAGAGACAAAGCAGATAAACACCCCAGCTAAAGGCCACATGAGCTGATGATGACCACAGGGACCATCCACTCGCTATTACACAACAGGTTTGTCTCTGAAAAATCTTAGTCAATGGTTATAATATTATACATACAAAGACAGTTTGATTCATCAAGTTTAGACAGGAAAATCAACTCATTACAAATATTAAGGAACACAACATTGATTATATGGATGAGAAACTGCACGAATAAGGAAGGAGATGAGGAAGTCGAAGTCTAGAGATAATGGTGGGAAAAACAAAGTGATAGATGACAAGCTAGGTGGACAAATTACAGCTTGGCAACCAGATGCAAGCACATCTGGAGATAGGGATGGAGAAAACAAAATGAGAGACAAGCTAGGTGGACAAATCACAGCTTGGCAGCCAGATGCAAGCACGTCTGGAGATGGGGGTGGGGGAAACAAAATGAGAGACAAGCTAGGTGGACAAATCACAGCTTGGCAACCAGATGCAAGCACATCTGGCCAATGACCTTGGGCTGCAAGGGAGTTACTATGTGGGGAATTCTTGCCTGTGCATCTCTATTGCTTTGCTGAGTTTACAGTCAAGCAGCTGGCTATAGGCTTGGTGCCAGTCCTCTTCATCAGACCAGCCACCAGCAAAGTGAGGCAGAGAACAGAAGTAGAATAGATGGCAGAGAGAGAGGCAGAAACCTGCTGCGCATTTCTCCACTCACCCATCAGTGAGTGTGGAAACAGAGGCCTTCTTGGGGAAGTGACTTCCGAATGAGTTTCTGTTGGGTCTAGCTCTCATCTGGACAGCTGCAGCAAAGAGGCATCTGGGGAGCCACATCTGCTGAGTGTGAAAGGCAATGTTAGATATCTGTGTGACAAAAGGAATATACAGAAACGTGAGTGTACTGATGAGGGGCTGTTCAGAGACCAGTCATGGATCTAACTGGATTAGTCGGAAGAATGTCCCCTTCCCATGGATGGTACGATTTAATCACATGATGGTCCAATAGGAAATTTTCATAGAGAGAGCTGGTCAATCTTCTCACCGTTAGGCCAGGCTTGTTTCTGCTGCCTCGGACATCAGTGTTATTGGCTTGCCAGAATTTGGGCTCCAGGATTTATGCCAGCAGCCTTCATGGATCTTAGGTTTCTGGCCTTGGGCTATGTTACATTCATCAGCTCTCCTGTCTCTGAAGCACTAATGGTTGCTGCACTGAGCCAGGTTTTGGAATCTCGTGACCTCCAGTCTGTGGATCACTTCCTGCTACGGTGTTCTAGATTTCAGAACCATGTAGTCATATTAGTCTCATAATAAACTTTCTAACGCAGATCAATCTCCCTTCCTTTGCACACTGTTGGGTCCTCCCTTGTATACAGTTTAGATAACACAGCCATGCGTATGAAACAAAGCCACCTCATTTCTCTGTTGGAAAGACAAGGAACGCGAGACTAGATGCGGAGTACACCAGGGTGTTTACACCCACGCCTGACGCAGGTTTGCCTGATGTCACACTCTGTCCTCGTCACTGTGCTCTGACAGCCTTACGCTTATCCACTTCACAAGGTCTCTGGTTCTCCATCACATGATGAGTTAGCCTTTCTCTCCATCCACCTTCCCCACAGAACAAGGAGGATTTTTCAGATCATCATGTCATAGAAGGCATGATGGAACAGACCAACGCTCATCATGGTGCCCTGAAAAGAGGCGTGGCAAATATAAACCCCCAAAGACACGCTGCTGTCAACCTGCTTCCTCCAGCTAGGCCCTACACAGCAACACACAGGCCTTGCAAGAGACATTTCACCTTCAAATCCCACCACGATGCGGGTGGCCCATACTCCAGGGGAAAATCACTCACCCGTATATGGGCATCACATCTTGGATTTGATGAGTTGAAAGAAGAAGAAAACTCACAAAGTTGGGTGGGCTTAAAAGGGCATCTGAAAATAGTTGGGTGAGGGATAAATAGGAACAAAATGCATTGTAGGAAGTTCTCAAAGAACTAATAAAATACTAACAAAATGAGTGGAAGGAGTTACAAAAACATTGATCAACTACAACAAACCACACCATGATACTGAGTGGATTTTCCTGAAAGGTGTACACCTCAGGGTGTCTGACATATACAGATTATGACATTTCCAGTGATTTCCTGCAGAAGGTATTTTGAAATAATATTCTGGCCATGAGCTCTGGTTTCGCTGCGTGTCCTGACTGAAATGATGTTTCTGGTGACAAGTTTTTTTGTACCCAGGGAATTTAACAAATAGGGAGCACACAGGAGGAGGTTCCTGAACGAACTCATAGCTGTCTGTGCATGTTGTATTTTTTACCTGGAAGTGAGGAAATGCTCTCCTGTGACTGCTTCCCAGAACCTCCATGGAAACCAGGGGGGGGGGGCTGCCTATAGAAAGATTTGGGTTTGCAACACATAAGGTGTTCACCAGGCATGAAAATTATACTCCTTCATCTTAGCCTCGGCTTCGCCAATTATCCCATTTGGCCTCGGGCAGCGGGTTGGGCTCTCTGCTAGGGTTAAGCTTCTAACTGTACTAATTGCAGTGATACAGGGAGGAATAGAAGATAATATAAGAAAAATGTGCTCAAAACATAACCTTCAAATAAAAAAAGGGAGGGTTCACTACTGCTTCAAAGGCTTATTTCTAACTGTTCCTTCAGGAAATGGTGAAGAGATCGCTGGTTGCTACCTGGTCCCACCCTCGCTACCTCCGCCTCATCCTGAAGAAAGCCTTGAACTGAGCTCCATCTGAAATTCTCTGAGAGTGTGAGGCTGGGTGGGAGATGTACCCCGGCTCCAGGTACGAAGGGAGATTTCAGGTTGGTTATCTCTGAGCTCCCCAATCCTTTAAAGGAGCTGTGTTTCTAATCTGTGCCATCAAGACCTTTGCTTACCCTGGCAGATTAAATCACAGGCCTCCTTATCAGCACAGAGCCGAGAGGAGGCTTGCAAATTGAATATCCACTGTGCCTGTGAGCCGCATGACAATCAGACGGGCTGGCGTAGCTGGTGGCATTTATCGGTGTTCTAGGTGTTGGTCTCGCCAGGGTGCCCTCCAGCATGCAGAAGGCAATTAGGTTCCTCAAGGCAAGGATTTAGCAAGAGCTTAGGTTGCAAAGACACTCACACAAGAAAGTTATTTACACTGGAACCTTTGTTGTGGTGAAAATATTAATAGCAAAGGAGAGGGCGGGAGATGGCTCAGTGGTCCTGAATGCTTCTTGCTCAGCACTGGAATTTGGTTCCCAGCAACTGTGTCCGGTAGGTCCCAAAGGCCTGTAACTCCAGCTCCAGTGCGTCTGATGTCCTCTTCTGGCCTCTGTGGGCACCCGCACATATGTGTGAACACACACACACACACACACACACACACACGTACATGTAAGTACCTATAAAATGTGCTCTACAGAGAGAACTAGATGGGATGTGGACTCACTGCCTGGCTAAGGACTCTTCAAAGACTCTGCTAGGGCCTGAGGACAATCAATGTCTCATGGAAACGTCCACACTGTGTGTGTCCTCACTGTCTGTTTTCCCATCCCCACTACTCTGATCAGATAAGCGGCACAAAGCAACAAAAGTGTTGTGTCTTAGCCAGTGAGATCTGACTTCCTGTGAACACTTTCAGCCACATCTTTTCCGAGTAAACTGGAGGATGATTTGCTTGTTTCACTTTGGAAAGCATTGGCCTTTCCAGGACTTCCTTTCTTTCTAAGACACATATAAAATAGCTACAGAACACATGCACAGGTGTATGTATTTTGACATGAGCATTCTATGTAGCCCTATCTGGTCTCAAATTTGATTCTTCTGCCTCTGCTTCCTGAGTGTTAATAAATAAAGGGAGACCACACAAAAACAACAATCAATTTGTAATCTCTCTGTCCACAAAGAGGTCAGAATCAGATACAAATGACCGAGGCAGGTCAGAGAAGTCAGAGAGAGACCCAGAGGTCAGAGCAGGCAGAGACTAGGGGGGTCAGAGCAGGCACAGGTCAGGAGGTCAGAACAGGTAAGGGTCATGAGGTCAGAGCAGGTAGAGGAGGTCAGAGCAGGGAGAGGTCAAGATGTCAGAGCAGTCAGAGCTGGCACAGGCCAGGAGGTCAAGGCAAGCACAGGCCAGGAGTTCAGAGCAGGCCCAGGCCCAGAGGTCAGATCAGGGGGAGACCAGGAGGTCAGAGCAGGTAGAAATCAGGATGGCCACCATTTTACGTCTCCACTCTGCCTGGCTGCTTCTTTTCTGGTTAGGAGAGCAAGGCAGTATTGGTACAGATGCAAGCAGAAGAGAAACACGCCTTCCTAAGCAGCCTTTCCCATCATGCTCAGTGTTTTCTGCTGTCTTGAGGCTCTGGGGAAGGGACATGCGCTGGAAAGCTCCAGAGCACCCCACCTCACTTGCAGTCTGCAGTGCCATAATAATTTACATGTCGGCATGCCAGACTCCTGCTCCCATTACGGTGAAGAGTGAGACAAACAGTGTCTGTCCACCTCCTCTTCTTGTCCTTCCTCCTTCGCAGCTGTGCACGGGGGGACCAGGTCTGGGAACCATAACTGGTTTGTGCCTCTGTCACAGGAACTGCAGAGAAGTTACTTATGGATTCTTTTGTGCCCGAGTTCCTCAAGCAGAAGTCAATCTGTGTCTAGAATAGGAAGGGTTTCACTGGCTATAGGAGTCGAGAGGAGACTGAATGTTGACCACTTACAGGGCACGTCTGACTAATCAAATTATATGTGCCTCAAAACGTGCAAATTGGTGTTGGCTAGAACCAAAATTCCCAGCAGACCCTACTCTCTCCGGAAGGAGAAGTGGGTTATCAAATCAGTGAAAATAAAGAAGAATAAGGTGGTAGGCGCCTGAGCTAATTACATAAAAATACTTCCAGAAGCGAAATCAGGGGTTCTCATATTAGTCGCCAGGGCAACAGCATCAACCTGATCAGGTGCTGATTCTGGGAAAGAGAGCTGGGAGGGAGGAGGGAAGACCTTTTGGTGCACAGTCTCCTGCCCAAGCTTATGCTTGGATGACCTAGTTTCCATGGTACCAAGAGGAAAAACTGTGCCAGCAAGCAGGTGCTTGAGAATCACATGAATTGTTAGCAATGGTCAGTCCGTAATTCTGAAGATGCTTGAGCTGGGTGAGGCATAAGGAAAGTAGGCACACAGCCAGGGTGAAGAGGCACAGTAGACAATGCACAACTTGCACTGCTTTACCCCCTGTGGCAGTCACTGTTTCTCTAAACTGTGACCATGGGATTTGGACTCTGCAAACTTCTTATGAGCATCACGAACACTGCAAGGTTCGAAAGCAATAGACTTGCTAATCTTTGTTTATCCCATCACTGCCTCCTTTCAATTCCTATTCCTATGACCTTCATCCAGGTAGTGACTCTTCACTTTTGGATCTACAATTCTTTTTTTTTTCTTACATCCTAGCCACAGTTTCCCCTCCCTCTTCTGCTCTCAGTCCTTCCCCCACCCCTGAACTCCTTTCTGTATCTAACTACCCAATCCACTCCTCCTCCATTTCTATTCAAGAAAGGGCAGGCCTCTGATGGATATCAACAAAACATAGCATATCAAGTTGCAGTAAGACTAAGCACCACCCCACGTATTAAGGGTGGGCAAATCAACCCAGAATGAGGAATAGGGTCTCAAAAGCCAGTAAAAGAGTCAGAGGCAGCCCCTGCTGCCACTGTTAGGAGTCCCACAAGAAGACCAAGCAACATAACTGTAATATATATATATATATATATATATATATATGCATAGGCCTACGTCAGTCCCATACAGGTTCTCTGGTTGATGGTTTGGTCTCTATGAGCTCCTATGAGCCCAGGTTAGTTTATTCTGTGGGTTTTTCTTGTGCTGTCCTTGACCTCTCTGACTCCTGCATGTTTTTCTCCCTCTCTTCTGCAGCATTGCCCAAGCTCCACCTAATGTTTGGCTGGGGGTCTGTATCTGTTTCCATCAGTTGCTGGATGAAGCCTCCACTAACCATAGTGAATATTGTCTGTGACCAGGCAAGACTTTAACTTGGGGGAGTAGGAAACCATCATAACCACATAACCTTCAACCTACAGTCTGTCTTGCTGATGGACTGTGCTGGGGTAACAGTGTCCTAAAACTTGAGGGAGTGTCCACCAATGACTAGCCTAGCCTAAAACCCATGTCAGGAGAGTAAGCCCACCCTGACACTGCCCGGTTCACCAGAACCCCCTGGCTGGATGACCCAGAGACGTAGGATAGAACCAAACAGGATGAAGGAAACATATATCAATATAATGATGCCTAAGGACATTATGCTATACTCACAGATTGGTACCTAGCCCAGTTGCACCGGCAATTCTTATAGAAACTTGGAATCTGGGCTACCTTTACCAATGCTCAGCAAAGTAGTCTCAGAAAACCCTGTCAAGGACATGCAGGCCCAGTCTGAGTCTAAGACCCAGTTGTATGAGTTTGTTTCTAGTTAGCATGCCTCCACCAGGAGTAAGTCAGGCCTCAGGAGGTAAACAAAATGCCACACATCTGGGAGCACAGACACTCATAAGACTCTTGAGAGTCCCTCCCCAGCAGTACAAAAGGCTTAAGCAATCACTAGGGTTAGGGACTCCGACCAGTCGAGCTTTAGTAACGAGCGATATTGGACTGCCGAGCTGCCTTCAAGCGGTGCAGAGAGCTCCAGCATCCCAGCTCTATGTAGTCATAACCAGAGCTTCGGAGGAGCTTTGGTGGTGGGGTTGTTTTTGAGTCATCTCTTCTCCTGCTAAGGAGCACTTCACTCCACTCCTGTTAAAGACTCCTTACCCCTATGCCTGTATGCAACTCCTCGCCCATACTTCTGTTAGTAACCCCAATAAAAATTCACTGCCCACCAAGTTAGACTTTGGTACAATCGTTACTTTGTCTGTCCCGTGCTCCATTTCTGGGGTGAATAGACCTGTGTGATTCATCTCTCCAGGCAAAGTCTGTTGTACAACACACACTTAGAAACCTGGATTCCAGGACCATTGATCTCCCTCCGTTATCTAGAGATAGTAGTCTCAGACATATAGTGGCCCGTTCTTAGAGTCTGGGGCTTAAGCGCAAACTAGCCTTTTCTCCAAGATCCAGTAACTCCACTCTCCTGCCTTTGTTTCCCATGCCAATCAAGGTGTCTGCTTCCTAACCAGCTGTCACCATACCATGTCCTATTTGTAATTCCTCAGTGAACGTTCCTCACAGTTACCAGAGATTTATCGTACTCTACTTTCATTACAACTGCTGGTTTGGTTTTCATATCCTGTTCACAGCTACTAAATTTGCTCCCAAAACCCAAACCTTTGAAGACCAATTGTGGGATATTATTTTAAGCTGTGTTATATTTGTTTATCCTGTGGAACCATTTACTTAATGATACAAAGATGTGTTGCATTCTTTTATGCTGCATTTGTGTAACTCTGTGACCCTGTGCTTCTTTGACTAAGAAATCTGATTGGTCTAATAAAGAACTGAACAGCCAATAGCTTGGCAGGAGAAAGGATAGGTGGGGCTGCCAGACAGAGAGAATAAATAGGAGGAGAAATCCCGGAGAAGATCAAGGATTAAGAAAAGGAGAAGAGGCTATCAGGGGCCAGTCACCGAACTACACAGGAAGGCATGGAGTAAGAAATAACGAAGGGTATATAGGATAAAGATAAAAGCCCAGAGACAAAATATAGACAGAATAATTTAAGAAAAACTGGCTAGAAACAAGCCAAGCGCTAAGGCCGGGCATTCATAAGAAAGAATAAACCTTCATGGGAGGTAGATGCTGCCCCCCAAGAATAAAAGGGTTAAAAAAAACCCCAACAACCAAAACTAATCTTGTAGGTAAATTTGGGACAGCCTGGAGTTTTCACAGAGTTGTTTCTTGAGAGTGAGATGCTGGGTGTGTGTGGCCAGCAAGCACACCACAGACCATCAGGTTGTTGCCTGCTGTGCTTCTGCAATGCTCCGCCTCCTCATGGGGCTCACTCACCCGAGACCTCAGCTTTTTGGGCCTCTTGAGGGAGAACATGCTAACTGCTTAAGTTAGCTACTTTTCTATTGTTGGAATCAAACACCAAGGCAGCTGATAGGAGGAAGGTTTTCTTTTCGACTTCGGGTTCTAAAAGGATAGAGTCCATCATTATCGTTCCATGGCAACAAGAACAGTGGAAACCTCTAATGTCACAAGCTGCAAATAAGAAGCTGAAAGAGTGTACTAGAGATGACACCTGACTTTTTGAAATTATTGTTTTCTTTTGTTTTTGCAGCTGGAATTATATCACATCTCTCCCTCCATTCTGCGCATCCCTTTCCATCTCTCTGTTTAATGTCACTTGTGTGTATTTGATCTCAAGGTTGTCCCAGAGGTAGAAGGCAAGTTCCTATTGCTGAAGATACTAGACACTCCTGACACAGGACCCAGAGGGCCTGGAATGGGTCTGACCTGAAAGGAATAGAAAACATTTCATCCTTCAAAGACACTTGTCAAGAAACACACATTGTAAAAGCTTCAGAAGGTCCCGGAAATTGACCAGATTCACTAGGCCCTCCTTCCTTCCCCAAATGAAGATAAGCAGAAAGAATTCCTGGGAGGTGTTCTCAGAGTGGCTGAGATGCTTGCATCTGGGTCAGACCTGGAAGAGACTCAGACCAGCAGATCCTCCTGGAAAGCACTCTCTCCAACCTGCTGTCTCTTCAGTGTGAGCCATGTTCCCAGCTTTTGTGAGCTATCACCCATGCTGGGGTGGGCTTTTTGCGGTACAGCTGTATCTAAAACACTTATGCTCCTGTCAGTAAGCCCTCATCCACACATATGGAAATGACCCAAGAAAGCCGGCTCACTAAGTTAGACTTTGGTGGTATCTATATATTGCTCTATTTCAGTTCTCTGCTTGGGGTAAGGAGACATTGTTCATGTATCCCCACAAATGTGTCTCACTACTGCTTCTTCCAGCTTCTTTTCCTTGAGGAGCAGGAAATTCTTTTATTTTATACATTTTTTATTGGTATTTATTGAGCTCTACATTTTTCTCTGCTCCCCTCCCTGCCTCTCCCCTTCCCCCTTCAATCTTCCCCTAAGGTCCCCATGCTCCCAATTTACTCAGGAGATCTTGTCTTTTTCTACTTTCTACTTCCCATATAGATTAGATCTATGTAAGTCTCTCTTAGTGTCCTCATTGTTGTCTAAGTTCTCTGGAATTGTGGTTTGTAGGCTGGCTTACTTTGTTTTATTTTTAAAAACCACCTATGAGTGAGTAAATGTGATCATTGTCTTTCTGGGTCTGGGTTACCTCACTCAAAATAATGTTTTCTAGCTCCGTCCATTTTCCTCCAAAATTCAAGCTGTCGTTATTTTTATCTGCTGTATAGTACTCCATTGTGTAAATGTACCACATTTTTCTTATCCATTCTTCGGTCAAGGGGCATTTAGGTTGTTTCCAAATTCTGGCTATGACAAACAAAGCTGCTATGAAAATAGTTGAGCACATATTCTTGTGGTACGATTGAACATCCTTTGGCTATATACCCAAAAGTGGTATTACTGGATCTTGAGGAAGGTTGGTAAAAACCATTCTTAATCAGATCTGATTTTTCTCTATTATCTATTCTTGGCTTCTAGTGTTTTCCCCCTGATGCACAGAGGACTTTCCTCTGCCATGCTCCCTCTTCACTCTTGTTTGAATACCATACCATTTTGCCCCAGGACTTTCTGTTTGGTGACAGAGTCTTGTTGTGGAATCTATGCTGACCTCAGAAGCAACCCTCCTTTGATTGTTGTCTCCTGAGATTTACCAGCATGCATCACAACCAAACTAGATCTTGATCTTTGCATCCATGGCTTCTACTTGCCCCACTCATCATGTACCGCATACGTATGTGTATCTTTGTGTGTGCGTGCATGCATACATGCGTGTGCGCACACATGAGCCACCTTGTCTTATTTTGAGATAGGGCCTGGAGTTCTCTAGTAAGCTACGCTGATTGATCAGCAGGCTGCAGCGGTCTACTGTCTGAGTGCATGTACCATCATGCTCAGGAATGGGGTTCTAGACATCAGACTCGGGGGTTCACGTTTGTACGGCAAAATACGTTAGTGGGCAAGCTTTCTCTGCGTCTCTCTACTTGATGTTTAAGTTGTAGCTTTAACAAGGAGGGAAGAAGTGTCCATCTCCCTTGCAGACTCTGTCAGCGTCTGACATCTCCCCCAGACATCCTTACAGCCCTTTCAGGTGTTCATCACACTCCCAATCTCACAGTGGTTGAGAATCCTGAGAGGACGTCCTGCAATTGACACAGCCGGAAAAGACCGGGAGCGACAAAGCAGGGAGCAGCAGGCAGGGCTGGCAGTCAGAGGAGGAACATACAGCTTTCTTGGCAAGGTACTCAGCAGATGATGTGTGGAAAGAAAACCTGTACTCATTGACTCAACCCAACTTTAAGCCAGGTAGTTCCACATTCTGCCAGACCGCCAGGATAGAGTGCAGGCTGAGATGTTTTTCTCCCTGATTCTGGAACATGTTTAAGATGTAAGACTCTGTGCTTCGACTTGTCTGTATCCCCTGCTGTTTAAGCAGGCATAACACAGACACATGCTACATAAACACATATGTTAGAACTTGCTGGAATGCATTGTTAATTTTGTAGAGTGGGAATGAACGTGGAGTCTGTGTATTCAAATGCCCATCGTGGACTTCAGACTGGCGGTTCTGCCCCACATGGGCATACACTTACTATGCTCTACAAGTGAGTTATCTAAGCCAACCTGATGCTGTCCCGATAGCCTGTTTTGCTAGGAAGCCTGATAAACCAGTATTTTTTTTTAAAAAAATCTCACAATAGTTGTTTATTATTATTTCATCTGAAGGCACAGGAAAAAATTGTATGTCTTTGTACTGGTTCATTGCCTGGAAGCAGCTATTTCTTTATTAACATATGAAAGACTTAGACCTAATTCTTACTTTCAGATGAACTAAGTTATTTTAAGATCAAACTAAAAAACACCACTTTTGAGAAAGGCTCTCCTGAGAAACAGAGGCAGCTGGTATATAACATTTTCATGAGGGGAGAGAGATTGGTGTCCCTCTTGAACTTATTCCACATTTAAAATGCTCCATTCTGTTTAGCATGTGAAACATTTTCAGAATGTTCTTGGGAAAGCACAGAAGCAAAGGAAGAGGGAGTAAGTACCCAAAAGGCTTTTATGGCCCCCGTCTCACATCTTCTTTCATCTCCCAAACTAGGAAGCTTGTACTCTTCAAGCAGACTGGCAACTTGAAATTAGAAATGACGAAGGCATCAGAGATTTCTCTGGGGTCAGAGGATGCGTCTTCCTGTGCATATGAACAGTGTCGAATTAGATGCGTTTGTTCATGACCCAAATCCTACAACGATTACACTAACAGTCCGACGTTCTTACTTACAGCTAACGACTGTGCACGTTCGCTCTTCTGTGCAGAGGAAGCACCAAGGCAAAGAAGTGGATTTTTACCCAATCAGTGAAAAGTGTTAAAATGGATGAAGGGATATCTGACATTTTTGCTCACAGTGGGTGAGCTCTTTCCTGTCCACAAAGCACTGCCATGGACGTTCTCTCAACAGAGGCTTACAAGAGCATTCTGAAGCAGGTACAGTGTAATCTACATCCATCATTTACTGATTTCTAGCAATTGAGAGTAATTTCCCTAAGATCCTAGCTCTGCCGACATGGGGGCGGTTCCTTCTGACTGAGCTGTTGAATTCTGGAACATCAAACTGCCTGGATTTGCCTGACTGGATAAACTCTGTTGAGGATATTTAATAAAAAAAACAAATCTCCCTTGATTTCTTACCCTTGTTTATGCCTGTCCAATTAAGTTTCTTTCTTCAGTGCAGGCCACTGAGTCTTAAGACACTGTGTATTCAGCAATAGAAAACCAATATTTGTCACTGAGGCAGGCGAGCAGACAGAAGAGTGGAGGAGATTCCAAAGGACAGTGTACAGGGAAGCCAGTTTGCAGAAGAAGGCTGAAAGGGCTACATTATTTGGACTTTGTTTAGCCTAGAGAGCATGCTAGACTGGGGGTTGTCGTGCTCATGGCTGTGAAAGATTCTGCTCATGGCTATGACAGATTTCGCTCATGGCTGAAGAGGTTGCTTGTCTGTATCTCAGCAGATTAGGAGGCACTATTCATCTAGGACAAGACTTTCTTGCATTCTCTCTTTTGTTCCATCTGGTCCTCCAGTCCCTAGGATGGTACTACCCATGTTCAGAGTAGATCTGTCTTCCATTGACCTTCCCCCTGAACTTGGGCAGTGGTGGTGCACGCCTTTAATCCCAGCACTCCAGAGACAGAGGCGGGCAGATCTCTGTGAGTTTGAGACCAGCCTGGTCTACAGAGTAAGTTTCAGGACAGCCAGGACTATTTCACGGAGAAACCCTATCTCGAAAAACAAAAACCAAACCAAGACAAAACAAACAAACAAACAAAACCCTTTCCATTGAAAATACCACTAGAGGCATACCCAAAGGTATGTGTCCTCGGTGATTCTAAAGCTGGTCAAATAGATAAAGACAAAGAACTTAATCATTACAGGAAAAGCTTCACATTATTTATCATTAGAGATAAAGGATTGCACAAAGAATTTTGGCCTTACGCTGAACCCCTGACACTCTGGCTGTGGCAAAGTGAGATGGTCCACAAATCCATGGGCCACAGGTTCTAATTGAGATGGACTTAGGATGCCCCGTGTCCTCCACTAGGGCAGCATGGGTGTCAGCAGTTCCCATCAGAGCTCAGGAGTGAAGGCAGATGATAGCATGCAGAGACAATACAGCTATACTAATCATGCATTCGGTACATAAGGATGGGGTCCGTGGGGTCCTAAAGGATGCCTGTGTAGCTGGTGTCAGGCGAACATCCCATCGTGACTTTACCCAGTGCTGCTGCAAGGACAAGCCTTCAGCAGTGCAGAAATTGAAGAGGGACCACTGAGTAGGCTGACTAATCATTCAATTAACTTTTCCATTTGAGGGAGTAAAGCTTCATTTTTTGGGGTTAGCAAAAAACGCCAACGCACACACACGCACGCGCGCACACATATGCTCGTGCATGCACACATGCACACACGCACACCTTCAAGGTCTTTCTACTGTCTTTCACTTTATCGCACAAACACGCTTTTTATATTCCCCACATGAATTACATTACAAAGAGGATTTTTCCCAAAACCCAAAGTTATGCAGTTAGCACAAAATCACCATAAAACCTTTTTTTTCTGGAATAAGTCAACCCCAATACATTTCTTAGCCACATCTTTACACACTTCCTGAGAAACCCGCCCTCAGATAAACGTTTATCATAACCATTTGCATAGGCAGTAGTTTTTATAATTGTCAGAAAAACAGGCTACTAGTTTCACTTTTCATCCAATTCTTTGTTTCCTAATTCCATGAAGTGATTGTTTAAAGCTTTGTTGTAGCTATGGCACATACCAAAACCCACGAACACATTTCTCAACATTAAGATTAAAAGAACTTGCGCTAGCCTAAGTCCTAGGATGTGAGTATTTTCTCTAACCATTAACCTCAACCTTAGTCTATATGACTCCTTCAGTAATACTTGTAAGTTCTGGCTGTATGACACAACCTTATTCCTATTTTCTTCCCTTTGCAGCCCCTGATTTGTCTGGATGGGGGCAACACCACAGCCTACTTTTACCTATATTAATTTTCCCACTAAAATACCTTAATCATAATCCCTTACTCTGTTTGTTAGAAATACTTAATCATCAAAACTCTATTTAAACTAACACTGTTATTGTATAAAATCATTACTTCAATTGAACAGTACAGCTTAAGAGGAAATCATCTTCATAATAATCCACAAGTAAAAATGCACAGAAGAACAGGATATTTCCATGAGATAATGACGCTACATCAAAGGCAGTGGGGATTCCCTGTACCCACTCACACCATACCAGATAGCAGACATGTAAAGGCACACCTGTAGCAGGAGACATTCTGGAGCTGAAATCCTTGGGTCTTGCCCATCTGAGATTCACCCATCAGAGAATTGCATTCTGGTGAACTGAACACCTGAAGCTCAGTTGCCACCCCTGCTTCTCCGACAAGGCCATCAGCAACCCAGGACCCGAGAATGTTTTTCTCTCTTTCTCCCTTCCACTTGGCACCAGGGAATTTGTATCAATATACCAAAATCCATACCAATGTAAAACATTTAAGATTAGTGGTTGTTTAAATGTAGACTCAACAATGCACCATTTTATCCCATCATTTTATAGCCCTCCCTTTTCCCTTCAGAAAAAAGATCCTTGAATCTAATCTCCTTTTGTTTACCCTTTTTCCTGACCATGGCCAGTAACAACTTGTAATCAAACCCCAAATGATAACAAACATCCTTAACCCATGGAATGACCAGTCACCTACCACACACATCTTGAAAATTTGTGTGTTGTGTTCTCTAGACTGCTTCTTGTTGTCTGAGGGCAATGGCCCCTTGAGGTGATCCTGAGAAAATTGACATAATGATAGAGTCCTGGGAGATCTAGCTGTATCATTTGCTGTCCAGTCTCTGTGTGATAGGAAAAGGAAGGGCTTATCTGGAGTCCTGGCTGGAGTAGTGTGTGAGCCTGGATCATCTTAGCTAGCAGCTTTGAAGTTATTGTGAATGCAGAATTTTGAGAAAACTGCTACAGAGTTATTTTGAGAGGCTGGATCACCTGGGCTACTTGTCTTTATTGGTGTCGTTTTTTCTGAAAGCACACAAACTTTTAAAGGTAACATGTATATCTGCATTAACACAAGAATGAAATGTGCCGTGTCATCAGGCTGTCGTGACACATGCCTTTAATCCCAGCATTCAGAAGACAGAGGCAGGCAAATCTCTGTGAGTTTGAGACTAGTCTTGTCTATGGAGTGAGTTCCAGGACAGACTCCAAAGCTACACAGAGAAACCCTGTCTCAGAAAAAAAAAAAAAACAAAAACAAAGAAAAGAAAAATGTGCAGTGTGTACAAGTCAGTTAAAGATAAATTTTTGTTTTATGTAAAAGGCATCTGTTAACTTTATAAGCTTATTTGGACTGTATAACCAAAGCTCTATCCATCTCATATGAAAGGATGGTATGTAATAAGTCATGAGGACTCTGTAGCCAACGAGATTTATCATATCTCATCCAATCTCAGATCTGTTCCCATGGTAGAGGGATCAGCAGGTATGTTACCTGTCCTGTAGTCTTTCTTGGCTTCTTTCTTCGCATCTCTAGCCAAGATTTTCAGGAATGTGTGATTAGAGGATTGTGAACCTCTTCGAGATCCAGCAGTAGAATGTTTTGGTTTAAGGAGAAGTGATTAGCTTTTGAGTTGACTAGGGGTTAATATATGGAGTCTAATTTAGATCGTCAACATTATTGAACCAGGAGGCACCTCGGAGATGACCAGAACACACTTTTGTATGTGTCTGTGAATATGTAACCAGCAGCATCCCATAGACTGTGGGCCTGTAGAAAATATAAGGAGAAAGGGGAGAAAGTTGCTAATGTGGACATATTCTCTCTTTCTGTCTTTGGTTCTCTTTCTTTCTCTTCTCCCATTTATCTCTCTTCCTTCCTCTCTTTGATCCTCCCTCTTCTCTTCATCCCTCCCTCCCTTTCTTCCCTCCTTCACTACCTCCTTCCCTATCTCCCTCTTGCTTCTCTAAGGGATGAAGAGTTCATTGTAACTCAGAGTTAAAGGCATGGTTGATTATGACAGGAAGTGATCAAAATGCGTTCATAATCAGGGGCAGAGAACGACGAATGCTCGCTGCTGGTCAGCTGTGTTTCTTACAAATATTTGGATCATTTTTCTTGTTTTCTATAAAGGAGTTATGAAAACTGACTCCTAACTTCTATTTTTCTGTAAAAAAAAATAAGTGCTTCAAGGATGTATGCCATGCAGCACATAGATGCTAACAATCTCTCTCTCCTCTCATAGGATGTTCAGGCCCTATATTCGACATTCTAGGCAAATGCATGTCTACACTTATGCATGTCATAGACAAAGGGGCTGTCCCAGGAGGAATGGAATAGACTTTTGTCAATTTACTAAGAAACAAGCCTTGCCATCTCAGGTTTTTAATTGGAAAATTTGTATAATATGTAATATAGAGAAGGAAGATGTTTTCTTTTTCTTAGATTGTTCTTAACTCATCTTCTACCCCAAAAGGATAGGGACAACTTCTTCTGTTTCCTCAAATTTTCTTCTCATAAACAATTGGAGAAAACTGGAAAGAAATGTAAGAAATGTGTCTTTTTTTAAGCTATTGCACTATTGGTTGACTCACAACAAAAGGACTCACTCACTGACAAGAATTTGAAAAATCCAAACCAGCTGCAACCAAAGGAAGGTTCTTGGAGTGGGTGCAGGAAAATGAGTGCCAGTGAGAAGATAAGAGTTGGCAGCAGGGATGCCAGCTCCTGTCTCCTCACTGCTCTGATCGCCATCCTCATCAATTATTTACACAAGGAAGGTCTACTTTAAAATTAATCACGAAATTCTGAATTGCTCCTTTACATTAATAATGAAAGAAGTGCAGCAAATGCAAACAGACGCTGCTAATAGAATATGAAATTATGTCTACTACAGAAAGGGAAATGGCCTATTTAAGGGAAACACCAAGAGGCTAATTAGGATCCTCTCGCGAAGGTTTTGGTCCGTGACCCAGATTGGCAGTCATTACCTGCCCGAAGGAAAAAATGCTGGGATGTGATCCATCTGCAGTTGTTATAGTAGAGTTAAATGCAAAACTGTCCCAACCCCGGGGGAATAGGGGATTTGAGGACAATGTGAATGGCTCAATTACCACATAGAAAAGGTATGTAGAAAAGATATCCCAATCTGAAAACCCAGCAGAACAAACACAAGCTCCCAAATGCAATGCTTCTTCTTCCAATTACAAATGGCACCCATGCCTCCCACACACAATTAGCCTTTGTCCTTTCTGTGTATGAGGACATTATCCTTCAAAATTGTCTCTCGTGTACTAGTTTTCTCCTACATCACAGCGTGAAGCTATGCAGCATCTTGACATCCTTGCTGCTTCTGTATCCTAGGATGCATTTGACATAGTCTCTACCTTCAAGCATTTTATGTGTTTCAAGCGGGTTTGCAATAATGGAATTTCTATTTCTGTCTTCCTAAAGAATGACTTGAGGGCCTCAGGGTGTATGGTAACATAGAACCTTTATTTGACAAAAATTTACAAGCATAGAAGATAATCTCGTTTTGAAGAGTCAGATTTTCATGCCAGGAAATGAAGAGAAGTCTTCATTTCAGGTCTGAGAATGGCTTTACTCACTTAGCTACCTTTGCACATCAGGGTACTAGCTTAACTTCTAGTAGCTCTGGTTTTCTGCTATGTAAATGGGACAAGGATCATGCTTGGCTAATCTCAAATTATCTGAATTGCTAAATTTCCAGGGCTTTCAATCCTAGCTACCTGGTAAGCTATTTGGTATATTGGGTAAGGGCAGGTTCTGGATCGTTTCTCTTGGGTTTCCACCTGGCTCTGCAATGACCGGCTGTTGCGTTAGCCTCAGCGACTACTTCTTCACCTGCCAATGACAGTGTGCATAGCTCTTAGGACAGGCTTAGGAAAGAAGCTCAAAGCAAATGCTGACTCTTGCTGCTTTAGGATATCAACAAAGGTGAACTTACATAGCTTTTAGAGGGTCGCTGGGATGGGGTAAGGTCTCAGTGGGTCTTATCACCACTTCTGTGTTTGCTACATTATAGTGTTAAGAATTAGCCGGAGAGCACAGGCTAGTACCTTTTCCCACTGCATTCCCACTGGTAAGAAGAAATTTAAAATATTTTCTGATTCTCCATTAGGTGATTTATTTAGTCAATATCTTAAAAATATTCCATATCTGACCCTGTGATCACGTGCAGGTCCATAACAGCCTGGACAATGATAAGAAATAAATATTTTCCCAAGCTGTAGTCAGAAAACTTTAAGCATCCTTTAGAACTGTCTATGGTTTTCATGGATCAATGAAAAAGAAAACTTAACACTTCACCCAACCCCAAAGCACCTAAAAACACATATATTTTTGATCAACAGATGTTTAAAAAAAATGAGGAAAAGGAGTTGCTCAGAAATGCTTTTCTGATGGTGATTTATTCTTTTGTAATCTGTGCAGATACGGATAGCAGCTAGGCTAACCCAGAATCCAGTATCCAGGGATCTTCTGCCTTCTTTCCCAATAAAACATCTCTGTTTCCTTGCGTTTGTGTTGCAGGTAGGAGCTGCAGATGCCAGGATAGATGGGCATGTGGAAGATGATTCACACCTTCATGTTAACTAGGAACGTATCCAACAGCACCATAAAACCCTCCTAGGCATTTTGGATGCTCACCTTACTAGACCTAGATGGAGGTGGGTGGTCCTTGGACTTCCCACAGGGCAGGGAACCCTGATTGCTCTTTGAGCTGATGAGGGAGGGAGATTTGACTGGGGGAGGGGGAAGGAAATGAGAGGCAGTGGCGGGGAAGAGACAGAAATCTTAAATAAATAAATAAATAAATAAATAAATAAATAAATAAATAAATAAATAGAAAGAAATAAGCCTAAGCTAAGGCTGAGCTTTCATAATCAAAAAAAAAAAAAAAGAGTTCCCTTGTCTACCACACCTAACTCATCTGTCTGTGGCAGGTGGGTCATGGTACAGAAAATTTCTAACAAGCAGACAGAATCCCTGCTCTTCTGGGCATTCCATCGATATGTTTTTGTTTATGGTCCACAGTTACAGAAACTGTAACCTCGTGACTCTTAATTAAGTTCTAGAAAGATTCCTTCTTCTTCACCCAGCCAGTGTTGCCTTGTAGAATGTTGTCCCACTGGAGAATTCAGAGACTGCATCAGCAGAGGTTATGGTCCTTTCCTCATTTCTTCAGAGCTGTTGCTCTGGGACTACGGAAAGTCAAGAACATGGGGGTATGGTATGAACTCCAGGATTCCCCTCCTGTGTAGCTGGGCTGTGAACAATTTAAAGCAAAAATTTCCCAACCTGTGTACAAGGAAGGCATTAGAGGTTGAGTAGTAAAGATTCTTCCCATGGTCCAGTGATGCTTTGAGATTGGAGAATTTGGGGTCCTATGGGTTTAGCTCTGCCTTCCGATGACAGAGTTCCCGGGAGTCTGCCAAGTAGCCGCATGCATGTATTTCCTTTCAGCACTCAAAGGCAAGCTGTTGCTTCCTGGTCCAGCAATCCATCATTTTAGAATGACTTCCGCAATGCTGCTCTGAGAAATCACGCCTCAGAAAAAGTCATGAAAGGAACGGAGGCTTTATAGGGATTTTATTTCTCTGGATAACTCCAACCTATGATTTCCTATTGGCTAAAATGCTCACATGGTTCAGGGTTACAACGTGGAAGACTACAACAAGTAGCCAGATTTTATGTCTCACCATATTGCGAGCTGGGAGCAAAGACTTTAGTATGCAGCTGGTTCGCTGGTTTTGAATAACTGGACAGCGTACCCAGATGACATTGAGACACTGGAGAAATTAAGAAAGGACGTGAAATTTCGAGAAAGAGGAGAACAAGGCTTGGGAAGAAATTCTGAGAATTTGTACACGCCTCCAGGTCTCACCTGAGTAGCTCTCATAAGCAAAGCTACCTTCAGAATCACTCAGTAACCTCTTAATTGCTCTCCCTGTTTCTGTTTGTGTCTTGGCTTTTGCCCCATACAGCCTGTTCCTCTATAATGAGTCAGTTACAGTCCTTATCCGAATGTTTTTCAATTAAAGGCCACCAATGGGTCACCATTGACTTCAGACAAGTATCCATGCCTCTACCCTTAGTTTTTAAGGTTTAACATAATCTGGGTCCTATGTTTGTTGAACTCCTCTTGGGACGCTTTACCCTGCTCCAGTCAACCTGGGCGTCTGCTCCTCCTATGGCCACCATGTGGATCTTCCTACAGTGCCTTAACTCAGAGCCCTGGTATGGGCTGATCTCTCTAGCTGGCATGACTTTCCTTAGTATCTCCATGACTTTACCTCCCAACTCTTTTACTCTTTGATGAAGAATGGGCATGCTAAGGAAGCCTTCTTTGCTGACCTTGAATCTATTTATCTCTCTATAGCACTCTTCAATGTAAGCATGGAATTTGATTTCCCCGTTCGTTCTGTATTATCCACTCTCATGGCAGAGCACAAACTTCACTGGAGCAGAGGTTTGGGTTCTTTTCCTGCATCCAGCAGGAGATCCCCAAGATGAACGGCCTCTATCTTTGCTCCAACATTTGAACAGATCTTTTATTTCCCCTTTTTGCGGATTCGATCTTCAGAGAAGGAAGCCTACTGGATATTCAGCCAGGTTTTCTATTTCCCCGAGTTTTAATTGTCTTAAAATTGATTCCACTCATTCTTTCCCGGTCTCTGGCGGTTTCACCTCCATCACCATCAAAGCAGCTTGCTCTTTTATTTGCATATTTTGTTACTCATGATTAAACTAAATCATCATCTTTATTTAACTTACTAGACTTGTGGGAACTGGTAGCATACCAGATGTGCGCGATTACGTTTACATCGTAAGGCATCCCCAGTCAGCAGTTTGTAGGGTTTCGACATGCTCAGTTGTGGGTTTTTGCTTTCTACAAGCTTGTCTGGCATTCATGCTGTGGGAAACCTGGCCTGGAAAAATGAGAGCCATGTTGTTGTTGTTCTCAATTCTAAGAGATCTTTGAAGTTTTCTGTCAGCTCATCTCCTTGGAAAGAGAACAGTCATTAGCAACGAATATAAACTGCTTTGCTCCAGTTTGCTTTTCAAGTAACATACAGAAATTAAGATCATTTTTGAGCACATGCTTGTTTTCAGCTCAGACAATCACAGCCAAGCCTGGAATCCTGAGGAACCTAGTCTGTCTCTCTGAAAATGATTGTACGGTCTTAGTGTGGTGTGAGGTGGAGGAGCAGGGCGACTTTTAATCATGATCAAGGCAGTTTCATAGAGGAGAGATGGAAAATGGGAAGGAGTGTTGTGCTTGTAATCACACAGGAAACAGTGAGGATCTAAGTCGAGCAACTGATACCAATAATTAAACAGACAACACATACCATTACTGCCTGCAGAAATGGCATGATGACCGTGGAAGCCAATGTGCTAACACTCAGATGGTGACTTGTAGCTTTATAACTATTCCTTTACACAGACTTAGCTGAGTTTGTGGTTGGTGACTTACTTTCTCTATGACGCAGGCATTTTTCTAGAAGGGGAGAGAAGTGTTTAACCAAAGCCCTTGTCGTTGGGTCCAAAGGAAGCAGGTTGTCTCAGGGAGGCTGTGACACCCAGCAGAGCAAAGATCATGGAATGAAATAACCCCAAAGTCCTAAGGAAAGCTGAGAAGTTGGACAAGAGATGAGGATAACTCTGTGTCTAATGGCAGACTGAGGCTGTGCTCAGAGTGCTCGAAACAAAGCTAAGATAAAGCCAAGGAAGGGTTAGAATAGTAAATATAAAGAATGATTCTAAATACTGAAGGATGTACAATGAATAGAGATCACCTCATACCAGTTATCATGCTACATGTATTAGCTAAATGCAATGGACATTCCTGAGGAGGATAAACATAAAACATGAAGTGAAATAGGAGAAGACACCTCACATTGATCTTAGGGTAACACACACACACATACAAACAAAATAGGCAACACATGCATACACCACACACAAATACTTAAAGCTATCGCATTGTGCACTGTGCCAGTATAGAATATAGTCTTTCTCTCTCTCTTTCTCTCTTTCTCTCTGGTCAGGCACACTTCAAGAAAGCTAGGGTAGAATGAATTATCAAATATTAATGCTTCTTTTTAAATAAAAATAATGAGTTACACATAACATATTTGATTCTAGACATGATTTTCAGATTACAAAGGTAAATTTAAGCCAAAGTCACCAAAGACTCAGATTTCAAAACTCAGGGAAGTAATTTTATAGTTCTAATTTTAAATTCATTTCTTTAAAGTATGCTTTTAAAATTTTATATATTTTAGGCCTTCAACATCTTGAATAAACTTTGACTGGAAAGTGTAACATAAGGGCCTGCTTGTGGGGGTTTCTGTCCTGCCCGGTTCTTGCAGCTGGTAAGCCCCAAAGAAAATCACACAGAGAGTCTATATTAATGATAGATGAATTGGCCCAATAGCTCATGTGAAAGGAGCTGCGGACTGCATTCCTGCCACCTGGCTCCTGGCTGCCTAGCTAGCTTATGCCCCAAAATAAGTAACACACAAACTGTATTCATATAAACACTGCTTGGCCCATTTCTGTTAATGTGTGCAGCACCACGAGGTGGTGACTTACCAGAGAGACTCTAGTCTACGTCCATCTTGGGTCGGAGCTTCATCGTGTCTACCCTGGAGAGGAGCGGCATGGCATCTGCCTCACTTCCTCTTCCTGCACTCAAACATGTCTTAACATTTTAGAAGCTCCTTTGGAAGAAGCTCGGAGAGAATTCCATGTTTATTCGCTGTGAGAGCGGACAGAAAGCCTTTTGATTTTCTCATTGTTTCCTGTCTCTCCGGAAAGCTTACAAGAGCACCACTCAGCGTTACAAACCGAGAGGAAAAGCCTTTAGAGAAAGGCCGCAAATTCAGAATGCAAAATGCCATCGCTGATTAATTTATGAAAACGAAGTTTTCAGCCTGCAAGAACTGGGGACAAAACAAAACAATAACTCACCAGGGGGCTGTGAGCCCTGAGGTGTAGCGCTTGGCCATGTGTGACTATTTATCACTTTGGGTCTCCAATCTGAATATGATCAATCATGCTGCTTGCAAGGGTGCTGACGGAATATAAATGCCCCTTTCTGGGCATCAGTGGGTCTCCTCCTGCCAAGTGATTTGATAGTTCTCTTATTTTAAAACACTTAGGATGGATTATAAAATGAAAGCATACACTTCGGAGCCATTTACAAAAATCAATTCAAGCCACATTTAGGGACAAAGAGAAATCCTTCTGTTGTTTATGTTGACATACTGTACTTGATAGAGCAGTCCCATGGTGATGCCGACATTCACACAAGGAGAATTTAACTAGCATCCTGTGCTAACACGCTGACTGTGACTTAGAGTGCACCCATCCCCACTGGCCAACTGACTCAGCCATGCTGAGAAAGCTCAGAATCTGCCTGTAAGCCCAACGTGAAAACTGATCCTCAAAGCCTTGGGTAATCTTTATAGTTTACTAGGGGTGGATGTCTTTGGTTTGCAGAAATTATCAAAAGAGCTTGGAATCAAAGTTCAGAGAACAGAGAGGTTTCAAAGAAAGGAGTGCCAGCATGGCTCATAGACTGAGTGTTCTGTGAAGAGGCCATGAAGTCCCACTGACACCAGCTTCCCAGCATTCCCAGAGGCAATGGTGAATGTGAGGCTCGAATCTCCCTCGGGATTCCACCCTTACCTCAGCACCTCTGGGACAGCAGCTGAGTCACTTCTGTTTCCTGTCAGCTGAAGTAAGGTAACCACAAGTCCCCCCAGAGGTCATCATGACAGATGGACAGAGAACACAGTGTCCAACACACAACAGCATTCAACAAACTGAAAGCCCAGTCTTAATGAACGGAAGACAGTGGCAGCAGAACTAATTCTTAGTCCTTAAATTTACACAATCGTGTGTCAGTTAAATGCATGACCTTTTCAGTCAAACTACATTTATATCATTTTAGTCAAACCTAAATCACAGATTGTCCATTTCTTAGATATATGACATACCTAATATTCAGAAAATGATTTAAAATCTTAAAAGGCTCCTCAATTGAAAAATCAGTGGATGATGTATTTGTTGCTTGTCTAGAAAAAGCACATAGTAGGTTGGCACTGGAACTCAGTTTGCAAAGAATTTAAGAGGCATAGATTATTTTTAATTAAGGTTTGCTTCATATACAAGTGAGATACATGTTTTAAAGCAAACGCAAGGCTTTTTTTTTTCCCAGCTGTCTGAGGCCAAACAGGAAAAAATGAGGGAATGTGTCCTCTCCAAACTGCTGCCCCAGTGGGAGTACAGCTCAGCTTTCTCTTAGCTTTGAACATGGGTGAGTTACCTAGACTTTCTTTGGCTTGCTTTCCAATTGTCTGTATTCTGTCAATCATATTTTAAATAAACTCTGATTGGCCGGTAGCCAGGCAGGAAGTATAGGCAGAAAAACCAGACAGGAAGTAGAGGTGGAGCGATGAGAACAGGAAAATTCTGGGAAGGAGGAAGCCCATTCCTCTGAGTTCTGCCCAGACCACTAAAGAAGCAGGATGTGACCTGTCGCGCTGAAAAAGGTACTGAGCCATATAGTTAACATAGATAAGAATAATGGGTTGATATAAGTTAAAAGAGTTAATAAGAAGCCTGAGCTTGATGTGGGAGTGTCATATATCAATCTGTTGATTTCATTGGTTAAGCAATAAAGAAACTGCTTTGGCCCTGATAGGTGAAAACATAGGTGGGAGGAGTAAACAGAACAGAATTCTGGGAGAAAGAAGCTGAGTGAAGGAGTCGCCATGGTTCTCCCACTCCAGACAGATGCAGGTTAAGATCATTCCTGGTAAGCCAGCTCGTGGGCTACAGCAGATTATTAGAAATGGGCTAGTCCAGGTGCGAGAGCTAGCCTAGAAGAGGCTAGATAGAAATGGGCCAAGCGGTATTTAAAAGAATACAGTTTCCATGTAATTATTTCTGGTAAAGCTAGCTGTGAGGGTGGCCGGGTGCAGGGAACACAGCCCGCCACTCCTAACTACTATAAAGATGTGATAATTTATCACATGCATTCAGCGGATCTTTGGTTTGTTCCTATTGTTTTGTAGCCCCACTGTAAATAGTGTTACATACTGGCTTTCCTACAACTCTCTTAGTGTCTATGGGTAACACGTTTGCTATCGTGTAGATGGATATTAGTCTATTGATTTGGTATGGTATGTCAATATAGTCAGATAACATGCATTGATATATTATTAAATAAAGGGTGATCATGGTTATTTATATGAGAGAAGTCATATGGAGCCTTTAGACCTGCCTAAACAGAAGTAAATACTTCTCAGTGACATTTTACATCATAAAGAGTAAACTAATAAAAAAAAGTATATGATGTTATTATTTCTAGCCAACCAAATGCATAATAAAATGAAATGGTTTTATATGTGACTATACTGTGGGACATTTTATAGCAAAGCAATGGATATGCAAAACCTCAACAAGCCTAATTATGGAAGTTAAGAAAAGATGGCATCCAGGATCTGTAGAGAGGAGAAGCAGGATGAGATTGGTTGGAGAGTACAGGTGCAGCCGTTCTGGGTCTGAAGTGACAGCATTGTAACTGCAGCCACTCACACTCTAGCTCTGGCTTAAAATGTCATGAGGGGTCCTAAGTGTTCTCAACACAAAGACAGCAGTGGGGCTCTGCACGGTCATCCGTGTGTTACTTCACCGATGATCGCAGCCATTGCTCAGTCTCGATGCTGGCCAAATCACGCATAGCTATGACGGCCATTTTCGGGCGTCACATATATGAGATCTGTAATCCACTGTGGGGAGAGGCTTCCTGGCAAGTCTTTGGAGGATCTTCTTAATCAGGCACTCTCCCCTGGGTTGGATCCTGAACAGTATACAAAGTATCACACTTTGCTTCTTCACTGACATTGCAACTGGACCAGCTTTTGCCCCCACAATGTCTCCTGCGGGGACAGAATGTATCCAGTACAGATGAAGTATGACAAGCCCTTCAATCTTTATGTTGCTTTTGCCAGAGTATTTAATCACAGCAATAGTAAGCCTGGGACAATTGTATGCCTTAAATATAGATGTTTTATTTATCAACACTTTAAACATATCTGGTATTTACTCCTGACTGCTGAGCACTTGATTTCCAATCTGTGCAGTCCTTCAAACTGACTTTAATGTGGCATTTGGTTAGTCACAGATTTTCAGTGCCTCTTGTTCTTTTCTCCTGGAGTTTTCATAACATACAAAGTGGTTTCTCTATTCATCCATTCTTAGTTTAATATTTTTTTTCACACTGGATGGCTTAGATAATGAAACAGAGTTGGGTCCCACAATCCCAGAGTCTCTGAAGTCCAGGAGCAAATATTCTCAATATATTCTGTTTTCCAGCAATCTGTGTCATGTGATTTCTATATCTTATTGAGAAATACACACACATAAATCCACTCTGTCTGAAGCATTTTTCCCTGCCTGTTATTAAAGTTTCATGTTTCTTGGCTTAGTTGCTTGTCCCAAGATAAATTCATGAACAAAGAATGCCCATCTCCTCAATATAACAATGTGCATGACCCATTAAGATTTGCAACTTCATCTATGAACATAGTTTAATATTTTAAACTAATTTTAAAATGTTTTCTTTAACTTTATTTTGAAATAATTGTCAAAAAATTGTTTGGGTACAGGAATCATGCTTGAGGATATCACGATTTCATCTGCAACAAGTCAAGTGAAGATGGAACTCTGCTGCAAGGCCCATCACTAATGCACAGGACTGGGGAAGGGGAAGGCAGTTGGACCTGCCACCATCATGAAGAGAACTTGTGTTTTTTTGTTAAACATTACTTGTCTGGTCATGGGAGTCCTCTCCATCTGGATGAGTTTCCTTCATTGCAGCCAAGAATAAACATTATTGGACTTTTCTTGTAGAGAGAAAAAAGGGAATTATAGGTGGGATCCACACAGAGATGGAGGGTGCCAGTGGGCAATAATGTCTTGAGATGACCAGTGGCAGTTTCAAGGTTTTGGCAATATAAAGAGGTCTTTGATGCTGTTTCCAGCAAAGCAAATGTTGGAGCTAGCAGAGCAGCTGTATGAGGAGAACTGGGGGTGGCTAAGGAGAACCTGTGTCTAGGGATACCCAGTGCTCCACAAAATCTATGCATGCCCATTATTTTATTTCAACTTTATAATCAGACATGGTAGGTGGATTTTATATCATTGTTTGTATTATATTGATAACTCTAATTGGACATCAGGATGTCAACTAGACTAGCAAAGCATGCTGCTTTCCTAGGTAGATAGTACTGAGTCTCCCAGAATCTGTAACTGTTTGAGTCCCAAACCTATTCCTTACACCGAATTACACTTGTAGAACACCACCTGTAGATGTAACTCACAAAACAATCCCACACCAGTTTGGAATTATGATTAATAAAAGGGTTATTTATTTAAGGGGAAAACTTACAGATCACTGTCCTAGACAACAGCCCTCTGCATGACCAGGAACAGTTGCTTGAAGCAAAGCTGGAAGAGAGAGAGAGAAAGAGAGACAGAGAGAGAGAGAGAGAGAGAGAGAGAGAGAGTAGGGCTACTGCTGCTTTTTAAAGCAAAAGAGACCATGCCCAAATGGGCTGGTATCTTAAAGGCTACTGGCTAAAGGAGTGGAAGGAGCTCCTGCAGGACCACCACCCTACTATTTTCACAAATCCATCACTTCTGTATCTGGGTGCCTAAAAATATATTTGAGGTCACTATATTTTGCTTCCTTTTTTTTACCTGGTACATCTGCTGAGAGATTCAAATTCAAATTACTCTTTAATCTGCCAATTACCCTTTCAATAATGGATTGATTTATACCACTAATAACTGGAAGGCCAACCTTTGTGATTAAATAGCTATATATTTTGTAAAAAAAAACCAACAAAAAAGCAACATTTATATACAGCTATATAATTCTAAACTTTGAGCCTGTCTATACGTGAAAGTAACATCTGGGTTATGTTGTGATAACTTCTTGGACACATTCTGTTCTTGGCTTAGGAGGGACATTTCAGTATCTCTGTGCCTTTGACTCCAGAGGTCCCATTGCTTCCTTTGAAGAAGTCAATGATGTTTATGAATGAGGTCACGTTTTAAGTCTGGTCAGTCAATGCCAGTGCACTGGATCATTCAAGGGGCCATCCCTTGCTCTGCCACACACCTCACTTAGCTATACCCACTCTCTCACCTTTTGGGAAATACCAACATTAAGGCTGATTTGCAAATAAAGTGTTGAGGACACTAAGAGAGACTTCCATAAATCTAATCTACATGGGAAGTAGAAAAAGAAAAAATCTCCTGAGTAAATTGGGAGCATGGGGAACTTGGGGGTGGGTTAAAGGGGAGAAGAGGAGAGGCAGGGAGGGGAACAGAGAAAAATGTAGAGCTCAATAAAAATCAATTAAAAAGAAGAAAAAAATAAAGTGTCCTACTGGGCAGTTGTTAAGGGATGACAGAATTTAGTTTCCAAGAACACAAAGCTGTGTGTCGCCTGACAAGAGAGACTCCTTCCTGTCACAGAGGCTTGATTTGTCAGGAAAGTCTGAAGGACGCTCTGTTTTACAGGATACTTATTCATCAGTAAATGGAGGTCATGGGGACACAAAGTGGCTCATGCATCTTCTGGCTAGTCGTATGTAAGTGAAGCAAAGAAACATGAGAGGGAACGCAGAGGGCAGAGGGCTGCAGCGTGGAGTTCTCACTGATTTTCTCCAGCTATTAGGAGTCCAGAAAAACCCTGAGCTAAGGGCACAAAAAACTTCCAATCTACAGTTTTACTAATTGGCATGAGGCCTTGGGCAAATCACTAGTTGTTTTCGTATCTTAGAATTTTGTTATTGTTATTGTTGTTTTTACAGGATGCTATAGTTCTTGTCTGCCTACCTGTCTTACATGTTATTGAAATGAGAAATCAATGAATATTGATTAAAATCATACTACTGTATATGAGTGTAATTACAATTAATGAAAAAGAGGTCATGGATTTGGCAGAAAACAAGGAGAGGTGTATGTGAGGATTTTGAGGGAGCAACCGAAAGGGAGAAATGCTGTAATTATATGGTAATCTCAAAAAAGTTACATGACCAACTGGTGCATATATATATTTGTGATTTTCATATCTTCATTTACTTGCACTCTCAAAGAACCTGGTGTACATATATAGTAAATATATGATATATGATTGTATGTGTACTCAGCTGTCTATCAATCATCTCTTTGTTAGCATCATCCTCTATGTACATTTATAAGAGTTAATAAAATTACAATAGTGAATATTATTATTCATTAATATTACATGCTGGGCTAGAGCGATGCTCAGAATACACACTGCTCTTGCAGAAGACCCAAAGTTGGGTCCCAGCATCCATGTCAGGCAGCTCACAACCACCTAAAATGCCAGCTCCAGGGGAATCTGATGCCCTCTTCTGGCATCTGTGTGCAATTGCACTCATGAATTGACCCACACAAGTCATGCTGGCATGTAGCCTTAAATTACTATAAAAAGTAAAACAAAACAAAACAAAACAAAAAAAGTACAACAAATCTTTAAAAAAAATGCATGTTGTAACTATTACTATTGCTGGTTTTTAATAAAAGTCAGATGACTTACATGATTTTTTTCTACTTCTGACAACTCAGAAACCCAAATGCAATTATCAGCTGAAGTGAGTAGGCTGTGGCAATTGAAGGCACTTGGTCACATGAGCTGCTTTCCTCCAGAATGTGCAGGGCCAGTAATTCATAGAGAACTGAGGGAAAATGGCAGGGAGTCTGCAAACTTTATGGTACAAATCCTTCAGTTAATAGTTGATTGCGTCTCGGTTTGCAGAAAAATGATCAATCCAAGTTAGTGGTGGGTCCCAGGTTCTGATAAACAAAGGACCACAAGAGAGATCAGCCGAAACATAAAATACGGAAAAATCAAGTCTAGTAGAGAAGAAGACAGCAAAGTAGTGGCACCATTTGTACCAGGCTTCCGAAATTGGTTGTCAACAGGTGGACACGCTGCCCTCAGGGAACCCCTGGGGTCGGACCCTGATGATGAGAAGACACACCATGTGACCCTGAGTCTCGCTTAGCCATGAAGGTGCTTGTGTCATGCTTCCCAGAATAAAGACCCTGGCTTCTATTTTGGAATGGATTATAATGGAATTAGTTTTCTTCCACTTGTTCACTAGATGAGGAAATAAATGTGGGGAGGGAGCCTACTCAAGGACATTTATGGTGCAGCTCTGAAGTATATAATATGATGTGAGTCCATCAAGATGCTAGGTCTCTCCCAATTCCTTGCTAAATTTTACTTCATCTCCTATGACATCAACACATTTGAATTTTGTGGAAAAGTGAAAGTCGCTGGGAGGAAACCCAGAGATTCTTGACCTGAGTGTTTCATGAGAGCCTGTCAGGAGGTTCTGAGAGAAGATTTGATGTCTTACATAAAACTGGAAGCGTTCTCTACCTCAGACTCTGCTAGAGAGCACAGCCACCAGTATCATAGGGGAAAAACATTAGAAACAATTGGATTCTTGTTTCAGTTCTGGATAAAAGTGTATTTGTTACTAGGAAAAACCACTCGAGTCTGGTTTTGCCACATGGGAGTTATAGTAAGTCAAAATTTCAGAATTGTTTGGTATGTAACAAGGTAATGCTTGGCTTTCTCTCCAACTATACATGTAGGAAATACTTTCTCAGAAATAAACTAATTTCTACTCTCAAGAGTGAAGACAAATAAATATAGCCCTAGCGAAGCTCCAATGTTTTTCTTAATATCCTATGCATCTACTCTTTTTCTTGGTTGGACTCTGCCATCCTTTGACTTTATTGCTGTGATGGGTTATTTCATCTCACACTTGCTGAAGCCAGGGCAAGATGTCAAGGCTGAAAATGGGGACAAACTGTTTCCTATTCTAGGAAGCATGATCTCCAACCATGAATCTGCAGCCAAGGAAAGAAGAGCAGAAACTATGGCTGAGTGCTGCTTGATGGCTTGCTCACCTGTTCACACTTAACTAGCTTTCTTATACAGCTCAAGGGTACCTGCCTAGGGATTAGACCTGCCCATGGTGGGCTCAGCCATCCCGTGTCAATCAATGGTCACCACAATCCCTCACAGATGCACTCATAAATGAACCAAATGAGACAAGTGTTCAATTGTTACTCTCTTTTCAGAGGATTATAGGCTGAGTCGAGTTGATGGTTACAGCTGAGTAGGGAAGACCCTGAGCGCTGCAATGTAGGAAACGTTCTCAACAGTCAGCACCCAGTTCTTTCAAATTAAGGGATCAGCTTGAAAAACGGGACAGATAAGAGCCTAAGCAGATCACTGTTAGAGGCTGAAGAGAGACCTCAAGGTCTTTTCACAGATTTATGTGCACAATTAGAGTACTCCATAGACGGGGAAAATACAAAATTAGCATAGGTTTTTGAGATAAACATATCTCATCCGATCCATCTTTGGCTGTGTACTCCCTGGCATACTCCTCAAACACTCAAAGCTACTCTTCATTTTTCTGGAAGTAATTAGGGTTTTGTAGATGTGGAAGGTGCTGAATTTCTACAAGATTCAAGTCTTCCCAAAGATTTGAACACTAACTAGGTTAGGCACTTCTGTCACAATCTACAGACTCATTGCCAAGGTCAAATTCAAAGAAATGTACATTTCTATTCCCCAGGTGCTCTATCAGCAAGGTGAGGCATGCGACCTGGCTGTTGCCTGCCTAGTGCACTGAACCAAGGGTTTCACTTTTGCCAACTTGAATGGAGTGGACTCTGAGGGCTGATGTAAAACACACGCTACAGAGACTTAAAATGTGTTGGAGTGGTATGTGGTACCCAGGAGGACACCATTAAGATTGCCTCCCTGGCCTCTATCACCAGAGAAAATTGAGTTTGCAAGGATTCCCTTCTGTTCTCCATCCCCATTTATTCAAACTCTTTCCTGCCACCTTTGATCCGTTTTGTGTATTGTCTTCCTTGAAATCACAGCAGAAACTAGACTGGAGAAAATATATTGAAGTGCTGCTGTTATTAACTTGTTTCATTGTAACTTCCTCAAAATAGCTAGATCATCAGAAAAGGAAAATGAGTCACATATGAGACAAGGCAGAGACCCTGGGAGAAGTGATTGAAGTGTGTACAGGGTAAAGAAGAAAGGCCATCCTGATGAGGGATGCCTCTAGACTTGGGACGTGATAGATGGGAATACACCCATCGTGATCACAGGGTGCCCATGAGAATACCAATAGCACCGGGGAAGTTGTGATCCCTTCACTCACATCTGCAAAGTATGACATTTTGTCCTAAGCAGGCTGGTGAAAATTTGAGACATGGCTTCAAGATAATGTGGGTATTAAATCAGGATACACAAAGCATAGGGACTACTGATCCCAACTCTACTTTTTCCTATTACTCCCTCATCTGCTAATTATCTTTTACTAGCACTGATGTCTGAATTTCCCAGATTATCTCTACCATTTATGTTAAGTGAAATTAACACAGTAGAAGGAAACCCCATTAAGCATACATTTCATTGTTTGTCCAATGCTGCACCCCCTTACCTCACCTAGGTGCTCACTGTCACCAGTGAGTGTTGAAAGGCTCACAACAGTGCAAAGGTTTCTCACAGAGGCAGCCTCCCCCCAACTTCCCATGGCTTGTGTGCATCATAGAAAGGTGTGCATTCATTGTATTTCCATCTGTCATGTCCCAAGTCTAGAGGCATCCCTCATCAGAATGGCCTTTTCTCTTTTACTTTGCTCAGGGCAGCATAGTTTATCCCCACGATGCATTCAGCACAACTGTAATTTATTCCTATGACCCCACCCCTTCTGATCTCCCACATCCCAGATTCTGCTCCCAAGTTTTTACTTTCTTTTATCTTCCTTTTACAAGTGAGACCAAGCAGTATTATGTTTTGGTGTGTGGCCACTTTGTAGGACACCATCTGTATATCACTGAGAGCGGGCGTTTCTTCTTTTGCAAAGACTGAGTATCTCAGCATATGCTATGTACACTTTTATCTATTTGTTTATTGACACGTAGGTTTTTCCCATACCTTCACTGATGTGAATTATGTTTCAATAAACACGTGGGTAAAAGCAACTTATCATCCATATTTCAATTTATTTGGATATAGTCAGAAGAGGGATTGCTAAATCAAATCATATTGTTTTAGTTTCTCATGAAATGCCCATAATTCTTCCATAGTCACTGTATAATACAAATCCATATCACTGTAGTGTATGAGTTCTATTTTCTCTATATACTTGGAAGTTGTGATTTTCTTTTCTTACATTTTCCCCTTCTGTATGTTTGTAAACTAGAGTGTGATACTTCCTGATTTTTTCCTCAAAATTATTTTACCTAATGCTATCTTTTTTGGATCCATATCAATTTTAAGGTTTTTATTCTATAGATCTAAACACATTCTACAAGGGCTTTAAAAAGAACTGGATTTTATCTTACGTACAGATTGGTTTGTAAAAGTGGAGTATTTTAAAAACATAATTTTTCACAATGCAGGGACATGAAATGTTTCTAAATTTACTCATGTCTTTTTCAGCAGTGTTTTATGGCACAAGAGATAGCAAGAGGATCATACAGATTGTTATAACCTGTGATTTTTGAGTTTCCGTAATTCAGCTCAAACTCTATATGGTAGGTGATGCCCAAGCTTCCTATGTTACCTATTTTACAAAGCACATTGCCATCACTCAGACATATACAAATATCGCCTGTCTACTATGCTAACCTTTTGTGTGCCTTATGGCTTACAAGGCTTCACGTGATAATTTCCTATGAACAGTTAATTCCAGCAAACATTTTATGTTTCTATTTAAAGGCATTTGTCTTCAAGTAGTCTCATGTTCTATATGATTTATACTAAACTTCTACTCCTGAATTTGTATTTTAGTACTGAAAACAAAGTGTTAATAAGGTGCTTTTACAAATATATATATATATATATATATATATATATATATATATATATATATATATATATGTATGTATAATATATACACATATATATTACATATACAAGGGATGGAAGCGAGAATATCAAGCATTGAAAATACAATAGAGGAAATAGACTCATTAGTTGAAGAAAACATTAAACCTACAAAAGCTTAACACAAACTATCCAGGATATACGAGACACCGTGAAAAGACCAAATTTAAGAATAATGGGGATAGAAGAACTTCAACTCCAAAGCACAGAAAATAAAAGCAACAAAATCATAGAAGAAAACTTTCTAATTCTAAAAAAAAAAATACCAAATAGAGTTGACCAAAAATAAGTCTTCTAGCCAGATAATAATCAAAACTATAACATACAGAATAAAGAAAGACTATTAAGAGCTGCAAAGGAAAAAGGACAAGTAACATAAAAAGCAGACCTATCAGAATGACACCTGACTTCTCAATGGAAACAATGAAAGGCAGAAGATCATGGTCAAGCATTATGCAGACATTAAGAGACCACAAATGCCAAATTAGGCTACTATACCCAGCAAAACTTTCAATCACCATAGATAGACAAAAGAAGATATTCCACAACAGAACCCGATTTAACTAATATTTAGCCACAAACCCAGCCCTACATAAAGTACTAGAAGGAAAACTCCAACCCAAGGAAGTTGGCTATATCAAAAAACATAGACAATTGATGATCTCACAGCAGCAAATCAAAAAGAAGGGAAAACCACAAAAATTAACATCACCAACAATGAAAACTAAATTAACAGGAGATATCAATCACTGGTTATTAATACCCCTTAATACAAATGGACTCAATTCATCTATAAAAGGACACAGGCTAACAGATTGGATACAAAAACAGAATCTATCCTTCTTCTGCATAGGAGAAACACACCTCAACCTCAAAGACAGACATCACCTCAGAATAAAGGGTTGGGAAAATTTTTTCCAATAAATTAACCTAAGAAACAAGCTGGGGTATTATCCTAATATCTAACAAAACAGACTTCAAACTAAAATTAGTCAAAAGAGACAAAGAATTACACTTCATACTTGTCACAGGAAAATCAAGAGAAAATCTCAATACTGAACATATATGCCCCAAATACAAGAGCACCCTCATATGTAAAAGAAACACTTCTAAAGCTTAAGTCATACATTAAACCCCAGACACTAACAGTGGGAGACATCAACAACCCACTGTCACCAATGGACAGGTCTACCAGACAGAAACAACAGAGAAATAAGGGAACTAACAGATGTTATGACTCAAATGGACTTAACAGAAATCTATAGAACATTCCATCCAAACATAAAAGAATATACCTTCTTCTCAGCACCTCATGGAACCTTCTCAAAAACTGACCACATACTAGGTAACAAAGCTAACCTTAAGAGATAAAAAAAAAAATTGGAATAACTCCATGTATCTTATCAGATCACCATGGCTTAAAATTAGAACTCTACAGTAACACTAATTTCAGAAAACCCACAAACTCATGGAAATTAAATAATGCTCACCTGAATAACCAATGGGTCAATAAAGAAATAAAGGAAGAAATTAAAGACTTCCTAAAATTCAACAAAAATGACCACACAACATACCCAAATTTATAGAACACAATGAAATCAGTGCTAAGAGGAAAGTTCCTAGCAGCAATGACAACATAAAGAAGCTGGAAAAATCTCATACTAGTGAGTTAACAGAACATCTGAAAACTCAAGAACAAACAGAGAAGATTGTCCAGGAGGATTAGATGACAGAAAGTAATCAAATTGAGAGCTGACATCAATAAAATAGAAACAAAAAATTACAAAGAATCAATGAGACAAAGAGTTGGTTCTTGGAGAGAATCAACAAACTAGATAAACCTTTGTCCAAACTAATAAAAAGGCAGAGAGAGAGAGAGAGAGAGAGAGAGAGAGAGAGAGAGAGAGAGAGAGAGAAAGAGAGAGAGAGAATCCAAATTAACAAAATCAGAAATGAAAAGGGGGACATAACAATAGACATAGAGGAAATCCAGAAATCAGAGAATCTAAAACCTTGGAAAAGTTAAAGGAAATGCACAATTTTCTGGATAAATACACTTATGAAAATTAAATCAAGACCAGATAAACAAATTAAATAGACCTATAACTGCTAAAAAATAGAAAAAGTTATTAAAGTGTCCAAATAATAAAAAAAGTCAATGACCAGATGGTTTCAGTGCAGAATTCTAGAAGATTTTCAAAGAACTAATACTCCTCAAATTGTTCCACACAATAGAAACAGAAGGAACATTGCCAAACCCTTTTTATGAGGCTATAATCACCCTGAAATCCAAACCACACACATTGCTAAGAAAAAGAATTACAGACCAATCTCACTCATGAACATGGATGCAAAAATACTCAATAAAATACTGGCAAACAAAATCCAAGAACACATTAGAAAAATCATTCACCATGACCAAGTAGGCTTCATTCCAGAGATGCAGGTATGATTCAACATACATAAGAAAAATCTGTCAATGTAATCAACCATATAAACAAACCGGAAAAAAAAACACACATGATCATCTCATTAAATGCTGAAAAAGCCTTCAATAAATACAACACCATTTCAGGATAAAGGTCTTGGAGAGAGCAGGGATACAAGGAACATACCTAAACAAAACAAATGCAATATACAGCAAGCCAAAAGACAACATCAAACTAAATAGAGAGAAATTCAAAGCAATCCCACTAAGATCAGGAACAAGACAAGGTTATCCACTCTCTCCATATATATTCAATATAGTACTTGAGGTTCTAGCTAGAGCAATAAGACAACAAAAGGAGAAGGAGACCAAGGGGATACAAACAAAAAAAGATGTCAAACTCTCCCTCATTGCTGAATATATGATAGTTTATGCAAATTACCCCGCCAACGAACTTCTATAACTCATGAACACCTCCAGTAATGTGGCAAGATACAAGATTAACTTAAAAAATCAGTAGCCCTTCTTACACAGTTGATAAATGGGCTGAGAAAGATATCAGAAAAACAACACCCTTAACAACAGCCACAAATAGCATAAAATGTTTGGAGTAACTCTAACCAAACAAGTGAATGACCTGTATGACAAGAAGTTTAAATCTTTGGAGAAAGAAATTGAAGATATTAAAAAGTAGAAAGATTTCCCATGCTTTTGGGTAGGTAGAATTAACATAGTAAAAATGGCAATCTTACCAAAAGCAGTCTACAGATTCAATGCAATCCCCACCAAAATCCTATCAAAATTTTTCACAGATATCAAAAGAACAATACTCAACTTCATATGGAAAAGCAAAAAACAAAAAATGAAACAAAACAACAATCACAAAAACAGGATAGCCCAAACAATCCTGTACAATAAAGGAACTTTTGGAGGAAATTGAAGTCACAATTTCTGACTTCAAACTCTACTACAGAGCTACAGTATTGAAAACAGCCTGATATTCGCATAAAAACATACAGGAAGACCAATGGAACTAAATTGGTGGCCTAATATCAACCCACACACCTATGAACACCTGATTTTTGACAAAGAAGCAAAAAATATAAATTGGAAAAAAGAAAGCATATTTAACAAATGATACTGACATAACTGGATATCAACATGTACAAGAGGGAAAATAGATCTGTATCTATCACCATGCACAAAACTCAAATCCAAAAGGATCAAAGGCCTCGACATAAAACCAACCACACTGAACCTCATAGAAGAGAAAGTGGGAAGTACAGTTGAACACATTGGCACAGGAGACCATTTCCTAAATATAACCCCAGTAGTACAGACACTCAGAACAACAATTACTAAATGGGACCTCCCGATACCGAGAAGCTTTTGTAAAGCAAAGGACATAGTCAACAAGACAAAATGGTAGTTTACAGAATTGGAAAATATCTTCACCAACCTTACATTGGACAGAGGACTGATCTCCAAAATATACAAAGAACTCAAGAAATTGATCATCAAAAGATTAAATAATCCATTAAATAAATGGGGTTTAGGCCTCAACAGAGAACTCTCAATAGATGAATCTAAAATGGCTCAGAGACACTTAATAAGACGCTCAATATCCTTAGCTATTAGAGAAATGCAAATCAAGCAATTATAAGATTCCATCTTACACTTGTCAGAATGACCAAGATCAAAAACACTGATGACAACTTATACTGGAGAGGATATGGGGTAAAGGAAACACCTCTCCATTGCTAGTGGGAGTGCAGACTGATACAGCTGCTTCTCATTTTAGTTTGGTAATTTCTCAGAAAATTAGGAAATAACCCACCTCAAGACCCAGCAACACCACTTTTGGGTATATACCCAAAGGATGCCCATTCATACCACAAGGACCTGTGCTCACCTATGTTCATAGCAGCATTATTTGTCATAGCTAGAACCTGGAAACAACCTAAATGCCCGTCCACCAAAGAATGGATAAGGAAAATGTGGTGCATTTACACAATGGGGGTACTACACAGCAGGAAAAAGAATAACAGTATCTTGAAACTTTTGTGAGCAAATGGATGAATCTAGAAAACATCATATTGAATGAGGTAACCCAACCCAGAAAGATTATTTTAAAAAAGCCTACAAATCACAATCCCAGAGAACCTAGACAACAAAGAGGACCCTAAGAGAGACATACATGGATCTAATCTACATGGGAAGTAGAAAAAGACAAGATCTCCTGAGTAAATTAGGACCACGGGGATTGTGGGAAAGGGCAGAAGGGAAGGGGGAGGAATGGAGGGAATGAAAAAAAATATAGCTCAATAAAAACAATTAAAAAAAGAAAAGGGAGATGCATTTGATGAGAGTTAGAGGGAGGAGTGTCAAATGACTATGATTAAAATACATTGCATGCATTTATGAACTCTCAAACTATAGTACAAATATTATATCAAATTCAAAAATAACCCAGGTTCTTTTTTATGACTATGAGACATATCTGCTTCTGGCAGCATCAATTACTTCAGAGTGGTTGATGGGCATTGAATAAATTTGCTATGGAATTTGCCAAAAGAAGTAACTAATAATATTTGCCAAATGACATGTCTGTACCACGACCCAGGACCAGGACCAGGACTACTGAAAGGAGAAAGTGCATGGGAGTAGAATCAGTCACCTGCCTGCTCCCTTACTACAGAATCTATGTGCCCACCGCCTGTGACTATAGAAGCTATGTGCTCACCCATTCTGACTGAAGAAACCATGTGCCCACGTGACCCTGACTGTGGGGGCTTTGACAATGCCCCCTAACCCCTGACTGTGGAAGCCATGTGTCCAACCTAACCCCTGACTGTGGAACCTATGTGTCCACTGCCCCCTGACTGTGGAAGCCATGTATCCACCTGTCCCCTGACTATGGAAGCCATGTGTGCAACCTGACCCCTGTCTTCAGAGATGATGTGCTCACTGACTCACGCATCAGACCTTCCCTGTTGTGATACCCTGTAGCCTCAACTTCTGAGCCAAACTAATCCCTTCTTTATGTGGCATTATGTATTTTGTCACTGCAATGGAAAAAGTAAGCAATTCACTTCACAGTCTCACACAGCTGGCAGGGAGAAGAGCAAGGGTTTAATCTATGGCCCTGAATAGACTCACACAATACACCATGCTGCCACCCTAATTCAACACCTATTTCCGAGTCGCGCTGACTCCCCTTATCAGCAATGGATCCTCTACATGGATCAATTACTTTAGAGAGCTCTTACAGAGCAGAGGACAAGGGAACATTAATCACTGCTGTGATATTCATTTCTTAGCCCCAGGGCTGCATCTTGTCCCTTCCCGGGGAGACCACATGCTCTGCTTTATGAAGGTATTCCCCCGAGACTGGCTGAAACCCTCACAGTCCCGATGTACTGTACTTACTGAAGAACCAGTGAGGGAGCTGCCCTGCTGACTGCTTGTGTAAACAGTTTAGTTCTGCATCCCTGTCTCCTCTTTCTTACTCCAGCAGCTGCGTAGAGAATTTGCAACATTTACCACAAGGACATTTGGCTAAAGAAGCCTAAAATATTTCATACCGTGTTCTTTATAGACACTCGCCTATCCGTTGTACAATAGAAAATGTTAAATGTAGGGGAAGATTGTTGTGAATTCAATCAACTTATCAACCAGAACTCTAAAAACACATCAACCTCAGACAGCCCGACAATATCGTTCTAAAACTAGTGACCTAATGTATCCAAAATGAAAATCAGAAAGGATGTATTGTTGCTCCTCACAATTTTGGAGAGTTAGCTTGCTACTAGTTTACCACCTGTGCAAACTCTCTTAACTTACTAAACACCATCGGTGGTGGACACTCTTTTATCCCATATTAGCAGAACAAGCCTACTTTTACTTTTTTCCTGCTCCCCCCCCCCACCCGAAAATGAGAATTTCAAAGTAGATGGTCTGGGAGGTGACGTAGTAGCTATGGCAAGGACACTGCACTTCATTCACACTTTGAGAGTCAGGCCATTGCTATGAGCAGCATCTGTGACTGATGAAGTCATTACACATTAGATTCTTAACTTTAGGTGAGGAGGTAAGGTAGACTGCCAAGACAGCTTGCATTCAGAATAAAGTTCATTCATCACAGAAGGATTGAACAGGTGCTATTTTTGCAGAAACATTAAAAACGTCTCTGGGGGATGGCCTGTGATCTCCCTCCCAAGGTTATAGAGGTGATGGAGGTCACAGCTGATCTCAGGAGATATCCCCTTCATCCAGAGTGTGATCTGAGTTGAAAGCAGCCTGTCTTTGTACCTCACTCATGTCTAAGAGTGGACCAACCAGCAGTGGGATGCTGCCCACTCACAAGGGAGCCTTTGCCTGGCTACAAATAGCCATCCAGTGAAGAGCAGGACCAGGGGTGGGGTCAGGACCTTCTTTGGAATCAGCTGTGTGTTCCACTCCTACAGCTACTGGTCTTCCACATTAACAATTGACTAAATTGCCCTTTTCATCTGGATCTGGTAAGGGCATGCTTTTAGGAGACCTTTTACAAGGCATGAATTGAACTTCCTCACTAGAAATCACAGCAGAGCAAACAGGTCTACACAGATGTAAGCAGGAGAAGGTTCCAGAAACATGAAAAGAGCCCGAAGTTCAAAGACTCTTTTCTCAAGTCGCAAAGAAGTCATGGTAACGGAAAAATATTTTTCACATAATTAAAAAGGCAAATATTTTCACAGAGAAAATAAGCATAAAATATTAGATACACTTAGCAAGGCACAGAATTTTTCTTCTTAATTTTGTGATAAGTTTTCTTCTAAAATTGCATTGTGTAAAGAACTTCTGAAATCCAACTAACAACACCCTAGTTATTAACTGGATATTGGGGGATCCTTCACTTTCAAAATATAAAAACTGATCCAGGTTATATTAATAAATATATACTACTCCCTTTTTATTTTTTTACTTTTTCGCGTAATATAAATTTCTTTAATGAGAATAAAGGTTTTCAACTGTGGAATAAAGATCTCCTTTCTCAGGTTACCCATCATTTCATATTTACTGATAAAAGTCTATAACTACGTTCAGTACAATACCACAAATACCGTTTCTCTCAGAACTGTATAATCTTTAAGGTATGAAGCAGGCAGATAGATTATTCTATTCTATAATGGTTTTTCTTCAACAGTGTAATTATCAGGAGTGGGGCAATGTACTCTCGGGATGAAAGAAGGGAAAACGCAATAACTCAGTTTCACTTTTCCTCATGGCTTTCCCCCAGCAACAGACAGTAAAGCTCTTTTCTGTTGTTCCATTTTGTCCCCAGCCATACATTTCCATTGGCCTGGAAAGTAGGCCATTTCCTCTCCCCAGTGCAGTTATTCACCATACAGACAGAGACCCAACCCCTGCTATTGCGAGGGCATGGTCACCTTTAGACCATGGAGAAATGAGGAAGAAAGGAAATCAGGAGATGGATACACTATACTTAAGTAACAACCTGAACTCCTGAGACCTGTGATCTGCCACACATGGAAGAGCTCCCTCGACCCTACCTGACTGCAGTGATGCCAAGCAACCGCACTCTATTCTGGGCCGCGTTTTAGTTCTTTACCTGGTGGAGGGAAAAGGAACCTGGCTGCTTGCCAGCATCATTTGTAAACTTAATTGTCTCCTTAGCAGTCAGAAAACCCCAAAATGAGAAACAAAAAAGATTGCTGAATCCTATGATGAATTAAATGCACATAAGACCCAAACAGAAAGACCTTACTACACAGTAGCAAGAAAGGGTTCAAGGGAATGAGGAGCAAACACCCCACATGCCCCAAATAACAGCAGTGGTATACGGCATCATGTGGGACAACCCCATGCTTGAAGCGCCCACCTCAGGGGATGATTGGCTATTGCAGAAATTGCAGTTAATTGTATTTAACGTGCATCTGCATTTCACAGCAAGGTCTGTGGACCTGACAAGCTGGATGAGTTAAAGCAAGCTCTGAAATAACGCTCAGCTTCTTCCTCTGACTCTTCTCCTTCGGGGAGCTGCAGAGAGACAGCTTCTGAGCAGTGGTCATAGCCCTTGATTAACAGTGTGGCTTTCTTCTATTATGGGTATTAGCTGATTTTTTCCCCTTTGGATATTCAAGTTAAAAATACTGTTAGTATTTTAAGAAAAGCATTTAGGATCGTGTTCTTGCACCTCTAGATGTTGAAGCATATTAGAAGCTAGGTGATCAAAAGTGTAAATAGAAGAGTAAAAAATTAAATGATACACGTTTATGGGCATATACACACACTTATCAAATTGTGACTTTTGTATACTGCTTGGGGAAGCTAGGAAAATTAGTTACATTTTTAGTCAGGGTTCTGTTGCTGTGAAGAGACACCATAGCCAAAGCAAATCTTATTTTAAAAGAAGGATTTAGTTTGGGGCTTGTTCAGATTTTTAGAGAGTTAGTTCATTAAGTACGTTATCATCGTGGTGGGGAGCATGGTGGCAGGCACATTGTTGGGGCCATAGCTGAGAGTTTTACATTCTAAACCACAGGCAGATGAGCAGAGAGAGAGAGAGAGAACCCCTGGGCATAGCATGTGGGTTTTTGAAACCTCAGATCCGACCCCTGATGACACACCTCCTCCAACAAGGACACACCTCCTAATCCTTCCAAATAGTTCACCAATTGTGGACCAAGCACCCAAGTCTCAGGGTCTATGTAACCCATGTTCACTCAAATCACCACATACACTGAGGGAAAAAAAAGTCTTTAGTAAAGAAACACAGTAAAAATCTCCAATGTTTTAAAGTAGTAATTCTGAAATTGAAGTTTCTGGAACTTCAGAGGTGTATGGGACTTGTCTGTGTGGTCTCAAGATGAAACAGTGATGGTAAAGCTGTCCCAGGCAGAACAGAGACGGCTGCATGTCCACCATCACTCAGGGTCCTCGGTCATGTCACTCCCGAGACTGTTCAGTATGAACTAATGGAATAATTTACCTCGCTTCATATTGATGTCTAGTAAGTCATATTTATATCAGGTATGATCAAATGGAAATAGACAGAAAAGATTCTACCCCACATGAAGTGCAGGGATGGTTTTGAGGGAAACTCCCTTGAGATTTAAATGGAACTGCAATTAGCTGATGCAGTTTTCCATGAAAACACCACTTTTACCGGAAAGAGCAGATAACAGAGCTATTAAACACTAAATAAATCTGGGAAGGCTCAAAGGATGATCCATCTCATGTTTTGCTGGTTTCATATTTTGAAATTTGAATTAGAAATTTAGAATTAGAAATTTGGAAAACCCACACCTACTACCTGAGTCCAATGGTGCCCCAGTATTAAATATTAAAATTAATTATTTAAATAAATTTATGTTAAATTATTAGACAGTAAAGGTTTTTGAGATCAGGGATAACCAGAGTCAACCAGGTTTTTGCCATTATAAAACTAAATGTGCTGAAAACTGGGAGAATGTGGGAGATGTCGTGTTCAACCTTCCCAGAGTAAATGCCTCCTTATTACTCATGAAGCACACATAGAAAAGATCTACCAGAAAGATGACTGGACTTTAATGTAATGAAAATGGAGAGTTGATTTATATGGTTTCTGATTCATATAGCAATTAGTTTTAGGGAACTGGCTTGCTGAGTTTGATGGTAACATCAAAGAAGAATATCCAATTATTTTCCACAAGGAAATAAACATACTCCACATTTTCTCGAGTATTATATTTGTGATACCAAGTATGTTCCATATATTTGATCAAAACATTCCAGTGTGACAAGTTGAATGAAGAAGCACCCTGAAAGCCTCCTTTGAGTAATATATAAGCTGATTTGCAAATATATGATATTGCTGCAATTCCTCATTTCAAAAGATATGAGTTATGTCCTAAAACATATTCATCAATGTGGAGTTACTATTTAATAATGATTTTAAGTAATTTGGCAATAAACATTTTCAGTGCCTGTAATTTTTTCCAACATAATATTTTTATTAATTATTTGAGAATTTCATAAAATGCACCCCAATCACACTCCCTTCTATTTCCTCCTAGATCTGTCATCCTCTGACCCTTCTGTTCTCCCCTCACAGAAGAAAAACAAATATATTAATCTGTCAGAATCCTTTTCAAGGTATAATCCAGATTAACAAATGCCATCTTAAGTGCTTAATTGCTTTTCAAAGTATAAAGGGACTCAGATAACAATTTCCTGGAGAATATTTTTGCAAAATATTCAATATTTAGCAATGTAACCATAATACTCATGACAACGCCAGTAATTGTTTGGCCTCTCTCTGTATGTTCAATTCACAGCAGACAAGCAAATAGAAAATTAGTTTTTTCCAAGGGAGGCTTGTTTGAAAGACAAACTACTCTTCTTTTTATTTTATTATTTTTTTAAAAAACTTTTTCATTTTACATATCAATCCCAGTTCCCACTCCCTCCTCTCCTCCCATTCTTTCCACCTTCCTCCCCACACCCCAGACACTCCTCAGAAAGGGTAAGGCACATTGCTTTGAGGAAGGACCCAGACCCTCCCTACTTTATCTAGGCTGAGCAATGCATTCCTCCAAAGAGAATGGGTTCTAAAAAGCCAGTACTGTTGGACTAGAAGTCCAAACATCAGGGAGGAGTTGCTCCAGACACCACTCACATCACCATAATTGATGCAAAAGCAAAAGGATTTTTATTCTGTCATGACAGGGGCCTTTAGGTTCGGGATATGAAGGACATCCAATAGCTGTTACAGCCCATTTTTTAAAGCAAAAAGCCATAGACACAAAGGGGGGGGGGGCTGTAGGTTGTTTTCCAAATTATTGGATTGGCCTATTCAAAGGGTTACTAGCAATGATTGGTCTATTCCAGGGCAGGAGAGTAGCTGCGTGATAAGGGAAACATCTGTGGGCCATCCTGACCTTGGTTCAGTGACTAAATTAATACATCAGGAACTGAGTCAACATCTGTGGGTTGTCTTTGCCTCAATTCCCAGAATGGAGTTATGTTTGAAGATTATTCACAAGGACACAGGAGGAGGAGCAGTCCAGCATGTGTGTGTGTGTGTGTGTGTGTGGTGGCGGGGGGGGCTACTGTTCCTTTTGTGAACTGCTGACATTCTAAGTTTGGCACATGTGCCGACCACAGATATCCTGTTCTCCTAAGCAAGCGGGATGTTCTCATGAGAGAAGGCCAGCTGCAGGTCCTGAGGGGGTCCTGAGGGTCTTTCAAGCAAACAGGATGTTCTCACAGGAGCAGGCCAGCTGCGGGTTCTGAGGGGGTCCTGAGGGTCTTTCAGTAACAAGCAGTAGGGATAAATCCAGATGCCATTGCCTGGGCCCACAGTGTTCCTCAGCCCTACAGCTGTTATCCACATTCAGAGGGACTAGTTTGGTCCTATGCTGGTTCCTTCTCTGTCTGGCCAAAGTCAGTGAGCTCCCGTTAGCTTAGGTAAGCTGTTTCAGTGGGCATTCCCATCATGGTCTAGTCAGACCTGGAAACAACCTAGATGCCCCTCAACCAAAGAATGGATAAAGAAAATGTCATACATTTACACAATGGAGTACTACTCAATGGTAAAAAAAAAAAAATAACATCTTGAAATTTGCATGCAAATGGATGGAACTAGAAAAGCATATCCTGAGTGAGTTAATCAGATCCAGAAGGATGAGCCTGGTATGTACTCACTCATAAGTGGATACTAACTGTAAAGCAAAGGATAATGAGTTTATAGTCCACCCCTAGAGCAACTAAGTAACAAGGAAAACCCTAAGGGGAAATAGACAATATCTCCTGAGAAAATTTGGAGCATGGGGGTCGGGGGAGAAAGGAGGACAGAAGAGGAGGAGAAAGGTAAAGGGGAAGGGGGAGAAGAACTTGAGGGAATGGGATAGTCAAGATGGGGGAAGAACAGAGATGGAGATCAAGGAAAGAGATATCTTGATTGAGGGAGCCATTATGGGGCTAGCGAGAAACCTGGCACTAGAGAAATTCCCAGGAATCCACAAGGATGACCCCGGCTATGACCCTAAGCAATAGAGGAGAGGGTGCCCAAACTGGCCTTGCTCTGTAGTAAGATAGATGATTATCTTAAATATCACCATAGAACCTTCATCAAACAATGACGGCAGCAGAGGCAGAGAGCCACAGCAGAGCACTGGGCTGAGCTCCCAACGTCCAGCCAAAGAGTGGGAAGAGTGAGAATATGAGCAAAGAATGCAAACTGCTCCTAAGGACCCATACCGAGCAGTAGATAGCAGATGGGAGGAAAGGAGGGGTGGAACTTGGAGGAGTAGCAGGAAGGGACACCGTAGTCAGAATATACTGTATGACATCTCAGGAACTCAAGTCAAGTAGCGGCTCCACCTCTTCCTATTGTCTGTGGGTTAAGACGTAGAACTCTCAGCTCCTTATGTCTGCCTGCAAACCACCATGCTTCCCACCACGATGATAACGGACTCAACTTCTAAAACTGTGAGTGAGCCCCCTCAATTAAATGCTTTCCTTCTGCCCATTGCTGTGGTCATGGTGTCTTTTCACAGCCATAGAAACCTAAGTCAGAAGTTGGTAACAGGCACTGGGATATTGCTGTGATAGGCCTGACCCTGCATTTCTTTGGAGGAATATGGACTTCAGACTTCGGGACTTTGCATTAAAAAAAGCAGTTGAAAGCATTAAGTGAGGCTTACCGGGCCATACCAGAAGGAGCAAGGAAGACAGTGGTGCTGAGGGTGATGTAAACTGTGGGGGCCTGACTCAAGAGGTTTCAGAGGAGAAGAATGTTAACAATAAGAAAAGATGTAAAAATGTATAGCGTAGTAGGTAAAGTAGTCAGTACTTTTTAATATTATGTAGAGATGTTTAGTAAAAGTGCATGTTACCATGGTCTCTGGGAAAGCAGAACACAACTCTGGACAAGCAATTACCCTGGGTCTGTGCTGGGCTGCGGGGCTGCGGGGCTGCGGGGTGTTTGTCTCCTGCATAAGAAGCCTACCCTTCTCCTGCCGTTGCCCTCTCTCCATGCACAGACACATTTAATTGTGTCGGTTCAGGTTTGCACTGATTGCTCACTCTGTTGTGCCCTAGCAGTTGATTCAAGGCATCATAATTCCGGATTCAGAATCTCATCCGGTATTGAAAACTGTACAGAAACACATGTGTACAAAGAGAATTAGTCATAAAAGAAAGTGAAAATAGGGTATGTTATTTTAGGGTGGTGGCATTTCTGATGAGTTATCAAAAAATATTTCTATCCATCCAAGCATTTTTATGTCATTGTCATTGAGGATAGAGCAGAAAGCAAAATGCAATACTAAATGATCCTGACCCTAGATGGACCACTGAAACCTGAATGGAAGTTGTGGACTTCTATCTTTGCCAGGCTGTCACAAAGTGCCCCAATCGCAAAGCAAAGACAAGGCTCATTTTTCCTTGTGGTGTTTGGGATGTGGAGACCCAAACTTCTGTCCCCACCTCTCTTTAGCTGAGAATTATGAGGGAAGGCATAGCAGAACACCGGGACTTTCCCCAAAACCTCACAGTGTGGTAAGGTCACTCCGGTGATAGTGTCAGCACAAGTGACATGGCAAGCACTAATCAAGTATCTCTACCTTTCACATAAGGTCACAGAAGCTGAAGCAGGGTGGTGAGCCAGACCTCCCATGCTCCGTAAGTGTTGATGAACGGCAGCAGCAAAGGGCGCACTTCCATTCCTGCCGTGAGCATTCAAGGGTCCCAATAACGGAAACCATTGAAATAAGACTAAAACTCTCATAAAATAATAACAAGAAATCCAGGTTTTAGAGGGGAATCGTGCACATTGATAACCAGGAAACCTGACTCGGAATGAATAAAGGCAATGAATAAACCCAGCGTCAAGACGTTAGAATTATTTAACACTTTACAGCAGCCATTGTTTGAAAACACTTTAATAAAAATTAAACACACATTTGAGGTAAATAAAAGTGTGTGGGGGGGATTCAATAACTATAATAAAACCCCAACGTCTTATCAAAGAATTAGAGAGAATGTGGAAGATACTTTAAAAGACTAAATGAAATATTACAGGTGAAAACTATAATCACCAAATCAAACTACAATGGAATTTTTAAGTAGCAGGATGGGAAAGACAGATGATGGATAAATACAATAAAATTACTCAGTCTAAACAACAGGGACTTAACTAACAACATCAGGGTACAAAGAACCAATGCAGAACCTTGGTCACTCAAAAAGACTGAAATACGAGAAGTATATTGGAATTACCATACAAGGCAATTCAACTAAGACAATGATTCATTTGCTAAAGTTTCTAGCAGGCACAACTAAACTGCATGTTTTAGGTTACAGGGTTCCAGGATAACTTTAAATGTGGACCATGGTCTAGTGGAAAGTCACACATCCAAGATATCGGGATGGCAAGAACTGTTCTTGAAGGAGAAAAAATGGCACAAAGTTGGAGAAGTAGGGAAAGAGGGAGTGGATCTGAGAAGAGTCTGGAGAGTGTGGTGAATATGATAAAAAATATTGTATGAAAGTCTCAAATAATGAATTAGATAGATAGATGGTAGATAGATAGATGATACATGATATCTAGATAGATAGATAGATAGATAGATAGATAGATAGATAGATAGATAGATGAGAGACACATAGACAGACGATAGGTAGGTAAATAGAAAGGTAATAGGTAGGTAGAGAGATAGATGATAGACAGACATATAGATAGGCAGGAAGATGTGATTAAACAGATTAAATGAATGCACAATTTGTGAGAGTGGAGAAGATTGTCTCACAAGTGTCTTACAATGTGTGAGCTTTACATAAAAGAATAAGTTGTACAATTTATTTTCATTTACCTCTACAAGGTAGGGATGTTATTAACATTATTTTATAAATGAGGCATTTTAGAAACGAAAGGTTAATTGTCCAGGGAGCTCACACCGAAGCCATCTGCACCTACGTTAGGGACTGAATCCAGAAGCTGACCTTTAACTCTCTATTGGTCACTGTTCCAAATGGAATGGATACAAATTATGCCCCAGGTCCTCCCCATGATGGTCCATCTGATCTCTACATGAGCTCTTTGAGGTTGTTGGTGGTGCTTATTGCTTTAGCACGGCTTATTTGCCTGCTTAGGAGGAAGCATTAAGAGTGTTTGCATTTCTCTTTTTGCAGTCCTATACAGGGGGATCAACACAAAGTTAACAAGTCCAAGTCAGCAAAAAGCAAACTTGCTCTCCTTTCTCCCTTAAACTGCTGCTGTCATCAGAGTAACAGCATGGGGAAGGAGAGATGGATATGTTTGTGATGCTCCCAGCTTGGAGCTGGTACAATTGTCCTTACCTCCGGGCTCTCGGCTCATTACGCATCTCAATTTACAAAAGTTGGCAACTAACCACGTCTGTATTTATCAGAACAAATTAACACTCATCTATTACTCTTTAAAGATTCTAAATAGTTCCTGCCAAATGCTATTAGCCTGAGAATCTTCTACTGACAACTTTCAATTGTGCTGGACAGATGAATCTGCTCCCTTTATAGCAATGTCAATTAGCACACAGTTTACAGCCTATAAGGGACTATTACTTGCTGCTGTGTTGAATATGGCTTCATCTTCCTCAAAAGCCTGCGAAGATTAATCTTTGTGATCAGCACCAAACATGGTTTTGCATTCTGAACTGGGCATTTGAGGCAAACTAATGGGAAATGTTTTAACAGCCTTCAAATAGGCAGTAATCATGGTTCACAGAGGCAGTGATGGACTGGGCATGTTGGACTGGGCAGGGCAAATGAGTTGAGCCACAGAGTTGGTCCTGCTTAGCATTTAAAAAAAAGGTGTTCCTGGTCAGAAAATGATTACAGACATAAAAGACCTCTCAGCAAGACACTTATGTATGAAGGCTTGAGAGAGAGGGGGAAAGAGAATATAGACAGTTATTAAAAAAAAAGTAAATGATTTTTTTAAAAAACTGAAACAAAGTCTTTAGAGAGACAGTTAAAGTAATATAAAAGAGTACAAACAGATATAGATTAAAGGAGTAGAGAAAAATAAACCACATAAAAATGGAATATACACAGAGTCTGAATTATGCATACTATTTTGTTTTCTTTAAATTTTTTGACTATAGAGAGACATTTGTTTTGGGGGGCTGCTAAGTTAATCCAAGTTAAAGGTATCTTGACTTCAAAATTTGGGTCCAAGGACATATTGCTTTGGAAAAGAGGTTCTGCTTTTGCTTCCACAGAAAATGAGAAATTGTGAATTCCTTCTACCTAATGTGGTTAGATGGAAGAAGACACCCTGAATGGTGTCTGTGAAGCTGAAAAATACTTCAACCAACAAAAATCAGGAAGCAGTTTGGAGAAAACAATGCCCAGATTCCAAAAATGATTGTTTATATTTTTTTCATTTAAAGGGGATTGATTATAAGTGGTTAATAATCACAATCAATCTCTTTTTGAAAAATGGGGTGGGGAGATATGATATAAAGATGAATACTTTGATTTGGTTTGCATCTTCTTGGTCTATTGATACAAATTTAAGGTCAATTTTGCTACACTGTGTATATGTATATTTCTATTCTTCTTTAAGGCTTAATGTTTATGCACCTCATTTAAAATGTAATGTATAATTAGAAATTTCAGATTAATAGGTAGTCATTTATAATAGTCAAACTTATAGTCATGTTAGTTAGATTTTCTAGATATATGGAGATATATTTCAGATGGATAGCTGTTCTTCAAACCTTTTAAATACATACAGAAAATGGCATTCAAAATATTTTAAGAACTTAAGACTTTTCATGATAATAAGACACATCTCCTGGCAACACCAATCTACTTCAAGATTATGATGGACATCCAAGAGGCTCCTTGTGGAGTTAATTAGCCACTTTGGCAAGAAACTGCTCTTGCCTGAACTTCTTGATGGTATACTGTATAAACTAGACTTGCAGGACCCACAGAAAAATGACTGCTGGACTTGCCTAAAGGTGAGACAGCCCTTCAGTGTTCCTGCTTCATGAAAGAGTCTGCCAGACATTATGCAGGACACAGAAAAAAGCAACTGATCAACTTTGCCATCATAAGTCAGAACAGATCTTGAAATTTCCAGCTTCATGGAAAAATATGATAGATAGTATGGGCCTGTAGGCTGAATATGGTTGCCCCAACATTACAGAAGAATTTTGGATGACTCTCTAGGCAGCGAGATGTCTCTGTCAATTCTAGAGTTTTGGAAGTTGCTTACAATTAACTTCCTGTTAACTTAGGTAATGTTATATCCCTCTGGAGTCTTTGAAGAGTTTAATACAAATAATTTTAGTTGTAGTATTCCTTAGTTATGATAAAAAATAAATTAGATATGAAACTTTCCAGATACAAATAGATTAAATATTGTAAGTGTAGTCTTGCTTGATACCTGTTTTGTTATATGTAATTTTACTATGTTAAAGTTAAAACCTTCTTTTTATTTAGACAGAAAAGGAGAGATGATGTGGGATTCCTTTCTGTATGTTGTGAATATATTTTCTTACCATTGGTTAATAAAGAAGCTTCTTTGGACAATGGCTCAGCAGAATAAAGCCAGGTTGAAAATCCAAACAGAGATATATATATAGAGAGAGTAGGTAAATTGAGTAAGATGCCATATATCTGTCAAAAGAGGACATGCTGAAACCTCAGGAACCTTAGCAGTAGGCCCCAGCGCTGTGGCAATACACAGATTGATTAATTTAATCAATTAATTTAAGGTGTAAGAGCTACCTAGGAATATGCTAGCATCATTGGCCAAACAGTGTTGTAACTAATAAAGCTTCTGTGTGATATTGGTGCTCAGAAATGAAAGAGCAGTCTCTTTCTACACTTCAGTGGTGTTGTTCTTTGAGATCTAGTTGCACTGTGAAATCAAGAGCTCACTGTGTCACTGCATAATATAGAGTCACACTGATTAATCCGGACAGACTTGCTTACCATTCTCTACTTGGTAATTGTTGGACTATCTCCATTATCTAGCTATTAGGACACAGTGACCAGTGATATTGATATACAGTTTCCTTTCTTGCAGAAAGGAAGCTGTCTGTTTCAAGTTTTAAGAAATCCCTCTGGCAGTTTTTCTAAATTTGGTGTATTACAAAGCCAATGCTGCTATGTGAGGATAGTGGTGATTTCAAAGGTAGGTCAGTACTTGGCACGGAAGCTGGAAGATGGCCCAAGCACAGGGACCTAACTTTGTAAATCCTTATATTAAATACATGGGGGTAGCTTATGTATGTTATCCTAGCCATGGAGTGGACTGATTGGATCCCAGGAGTTGGATAGTCAGCTACACTAGCCAATCCCTAAGTAGTTGGTTCAACTAAAGAATCTGTCTCAAAAGGTAAAGAAAGTTAAGTGGTGAGAAACTAAAGAAGGCACCTGACATCCCTTTCTGGCTTCAACAACATGGACTCATAAATGTACCCATGTACACAATCACATACACACATGAGAATCTATGTAGGACACCATACATGCCATAGGTGCTAGGAAATGCTTGGCAAGATTTGTCTTTTCAATTTAGACAGTCTAGAAGGCATTTTTCTACATTTACTTGCAACTATCATGTTTAGCATCTTTCCATCTTAACGGCTCGCGTACCCTTTTTGAAGGAGTGTCTATTCAAATTTTGACCATTTGAATTAAGTCATTTTTTTATTGTTGGATTTGGGAATATATGTGTATATTTCAAAATGCCAGCTCTTTACCAGGAAAGTGCTTTTCTGATAACTTCACTTATCTTTGCCTTCCATTGAGAATGTTTTAAATAGTAGAAGCTTCCAACTAATGAACTTGACTCTGAAAGTAACACACTCTCTCTCTCTCTCTCTCTCTCTATATATATATATATATATATATATATATATATATATATATATATGAAAAGGGATAGAGGTGCTTGTTGAAAGGATATTAATAAATGAAAAAAATTACCCTTGGCTTTTGTCCTAATCTTCCTTGATCTTGTTTAAATGGTCATTCTTCTTTCTCATTTCTGATTTCACTCACAGGGGCTGGCACACCCTGGTCTGAGGACTGATACCCTCTCAAATTGTGACAGGCTCTCAGATGACTTTTGCTCAATCATTTCCATGGTTACGCTCAGTCCCCAAATCACCGTGTCATTGACTCTCTTTCGTCTATATTCTCCTGCATCTAGATGCTTCTTCAAACTCCATTGATTGCTACACCTTTCTGTTGTTGATTCTAGACCACAGTGTGTGAAGCATTTGCCTCTCTTCCTCGCAGCCCTCTTCCTTCTTTCTCAAGACCCATCATAAGACAAGAGCCTTCCGGGCTAGCCTCTTGCTAACATACAACACGCATGTCAGTGCGGGACTCCTTTAAATTGATTGCACACTTTTTACTATCGACTGCAGTTTGGCTTTAGTGTAAAAACAGCTGGAGGTGAGAGCACACATTTAATTAAATTTTGTTTGCATGTGATGTTGTGTGTAGAAACATCACTCAAGAGGTATAGATTTTTATAATGAGCCTTCTTCCTTTGGCTTTCTCTGACTTCCAACCCCATTTGGAGGCCTGTGCTGAAAGGCCAGATTGCTCTTTTCTTGTACGTTCAATTTTACAATAGGATTTCTTGCAAAAAAGCTCCATGGGTCCCACTTGCTGTTAGCACAGCAGGCTCTCTCCTCATCTTGCTTTGGAGCTCACTGTTCCCCTGAACTGCCGGAACAGTTCCTGACTATCTTAATGAGACTCAGCACCCCAGCCCTGATGTCAGTGTGAAGATATTCTGGCAGAGTTCAAGCAGTATCTGGTACTCAGAGTTAGTCAGTGCCACACTGTCAGTAAACATAAATATTTCCTATAAACTAAGCAATGACCTTGAATCTGCTCAGTGGATTAACTTCTGAGCAATCAGGCTGTGTTTCCACTGATCACCAGAGACAAATAAGGAAGCACATGAGGCAGTTTCAGGGTAACTCAGTCCACCCCAGTAAATTCATTATATCTTTTTTTTTTTTTAGCCATAAGTGTTTATTAAAAAGGGGGAGGGAGAGAGAGAGAGAGAGAGAGAGAGAGAGAGAGAGAGAGAGAGAGAGAGAGAGAGAGAGAAGAAAGAGAAGAAGGGAGAGAGAGAGGAGAGAGACAGAGCCCTGTGTGTACACCGGGGGTCATTATATCTTCTGAATGTGGAGGTTACACCTTCACATATACAGGAGAGTTAGGTTTGGAGGAACTGAAGTGTTTCTCTTGTTTTCTTCTCTCCCCGCCCCCACCCTCCTGAGGCCTGGGTGGTGAGTCTGGGCTGTGTGCAGGGATTTTGCTGTGGATGGTGGAACAGTCACAGTCTGGCAGTGACAACCTTCACCACAGATTAAACAGCTCATTCTCAAATCTGTGTGTCAAAGCACAGGGGACTCCAGAGATAACCCAGAGAGTTGGGGGAGAGCTCAGATCTATCCTACAAACTTAACCTGGGTCAGGCAAAGACCCATTCTTAATCCAGTCTCTTTTGTCCTAGTAACACGTGGGAAAGGCTTTCTGGAACTCCCTTTGCATGTGCCTCTTCAACAGGAGGATTGTGACTGAGAGAATATTGCCTAAACATTCTTCTCTTTGTTCTTTTCTCAACCTTAACAGAGTTAAATCAGAGGCCCGCTTGGAGCTGTCTTCATGAATAATCATTTCTACTTACTGTTTTCAAGGACAGACTGACATTGCAATCCTTGACAACTTAAGTTGGAAGGGGTTATTAAAAGGCAGGGCTAGCACAAAGATGCCCAACATGAGGAGGATGGGAAATGGAGCTTGGCAGAGCAGTGATGGCAGGTGGCTTCTAGGAAGTTTTAAGATCAGAGTTCAAGCTCAAGGTAATAAGAACCAGGTTAGGGATTTCCAAATTTGAGTTTATCATGTTGAATTACACACACACACACACACACACACACACACACACACACACACACACAAATCCTGTTTCTGGTTTGTTTCTTTATTGTGGAAAGGGCGGGGAGGAGGTACTGTACATAGCCTGGCTAGGTAGTTCAGGCTAGCCTGGCTTTGTAGTCCAGGCTAGACTTAAACTGTGGTCTTCTTCCTGCTGCCTCCTCAGTGCAGGAGCTAGAGGTACGTACTGTTACACTGGGCTTACAACCTGCTCTCTTTATAGGTGCAGGTGTGTCTGTGTGTGCATGTGTGTGTGGATGTGTATGTGTGTATGTGTGTGTGTGCATGTGTGTGTGTGTGTGTGTGTGTGTATGTGTGTATGTGTGTGTGTATGAGTATGCCATTACATGTGATCTGTACATTCTTGGCTCAGTTCACAGCCCAGAATGCCCCCTCTCTACTTTATATACGTGGTTCTTAATGGGTCAAGTATAGACATCCAAATTACTCACTAATGAGTTTAGTGTTTTTCCATTTTGATATTTACAAACAAAATCATCAAACCAGCACAGAAGAGGTCCCAGCAGTAACAGCCAGGAAATGGGAAACACTTTGTAGGCAAGAGAAAAGACTGCTAATATTGCAGGCCACAGATGCAAGCCCACTGTAGAGAGTCTTTCCAAGGTTCCACCCCTTCAATCCTGAGAGCTTGCACAGACATCACACTTCCTCGTTTAGAGCTGTTCCTTTTGGTGGAATGGAGCTGAATCGGACCACTAGACGAGGAATGCTACATTTCAGTGATTTAAATGACAGAACTATTCTCCTAGAAGTGAAAGAGGAACAGGAAGAAATATTGAGCGTGACCCTGGAAACAGAAAAGAGGAGTCAAATGGAAAAAGGTTTCTAGCACTGACTCTTCGTAGATAATATAATTTTAAGATTGCTTTCACTGTGCAGCTTTGCGGTCTACAGTGTGTCTCACTAGCACTTGTGTGCCAGGCACAACAATCCACTCACTGTTGTGGGTCTTCAGTCATCCAGACCGTGCTATGTGTTGGAACACAGCTGACCTCAAGTTGGCAGACTTGACGGAGGTTGTCCAGCTTCTAGGTCATGGTACAAAGATTTGAATCTCTTTCTATCCCAGCAGGGACTCTATGGTTGGAAGTCATCAGAGCCTCTGCAGTGCCTGGTGAAGCACCAGTGTTAGCCTTACCCTAGGCTCCTGTGTTCTAAAATGAAGAGGAGCGGCGGGCTTCTTGTCGTCCCGGCCACCTGGCTAGCTTTACCCAAAATAATTACATGGAAACTATTTATTTAAACACTGCCTGGCCCATTAGGTCTAGCCTCTTACTGGCTAACTCTCACATCTTGATTAACCCATTTCTATTAATCTGTGTTTACCACAATGGCGTGGCTTACCAGGAATATTCTAACCTACATCCACCTCAGGACAGAGAGCCATGGCGTCTGCCTCACTGCCTTCTACCCAGCATCCTGTCCTGTCTACTCTGCCTACCTGATTTTCTGCCCCATCAAAAGGCCAAGGCAGTTTCTTTATTTAACCAATGAAAGTAACACATAGACAGAAGACCCTCCTACACCACTCCTGAATCTGAGAATCTGTAAAGAGTTTCCCCAAGGACTGACTTTCTAACAAATCCCCAGATGCGGCCACATTCTGGAAACCATGTGTAACTGTGGTGTTTGGTGGGGCAGGGCAGCAATGTAAGAACTGTAGTTGAGGATCCTTAAACATTCAGACAAAATGTAGATACCTAAAGGCACTGTATAACTCGCCCATCACACCTTAAAATTCTCCACTTTGCTGCCAATACTCAGAAGCTCAGGGTCACAGGGTTGAACTTGAGCATCGGTTCCCCTGCCCCCGTGTGGCACTCAGACCTTCTGTATTCTGAAGTGCTTATCTGCTCCGTCAGGCTCTTCATAACAATAACACCACAAGTGCCATCTATTTGGGTTATTAAGCTTAATTATTAAGCAGGTTTTGCTTTTTCTCCAGCAAGGATTTTATTTACGTTAGCTATTGAAATTTCACAATCTGTGAGGAGTGTACCAGATGAGGCTAATGGCAGGGGGAATGATGGCATACACGGATTACCATGGCTCAGGCACCCTGCGGTAGCTTATTGCCAAGCATGTGTTCATAGCTTGTGAATGTGTAAGCTACTATGCCTTGTATGTCAAAAACAACACTATCTGTAAATCATTTTGAGCTCTTCACATGCATTCAATTATTTAACCCCCATGGCAAAACTGCGAGGTAATGCCCATTTTACAGACATGGAAACTGAGACAGAAAGACATTACAAAACTAGACTAAGTTCTTTAGATAGTCATCTAACTTCTTTTCTGCTGCTATGATAAAATGCCTTGAATAAGGAAAAGTAAGGCAGAACAGGGTTTGTTTCAGCTCAGATTTCCAGGGTGGAGCACATGGCAGGATGACAGAAAGATTGACAGCAAATGCCTTTATCAGTCTTCAGAACAGACCCCCCCCCCCGTCTCTTGCAATGTTTGCTCTACCCGCCATGTCGAGTTGCATCTGCTAGATGAAGACATTGTCTTTATCTTCATTATAGCGTCCTCAGAACCTCACAGTTTTTAGGTACCAAATATTCTGAGATATAGAAAGAAAAATAAGATGATCTCTGCCAGTGAAGTGTTTAGCTGATGAAGAAGTAAACAGAACCATGTTCAGGAATTATAATTCAGTGTTATGCGGGCTCTAAGAAAGCTGGACACAAAGAGAAAAGAACTTTCTGTCACAATCTGAAAAATCAAATTGGCACACAAGTTAGGAAGAGACTGATTCCTAGAATTCAAAAGAGAAGCAAATGAATTTGTGTATCACATTAAAATGATGCCATAGCAACAGTGAGGGACCAGGGGAAGATGGGAATCCTGACTTAGTGGATGTGCACATTGCTTGAGCACACGAAGGCAAGGCTCCTGCCAGTGTTCTCCTCTGTTCTTTCAATGCTTTGTTACACGAATTCACACCTTAGTCTCCCTGTGTCCGTATCTGTGTTCATGGGTAGTCACACCGCAGTGGCTCTCACCTCCGTAAGAGTGCCTTAATCATCTGTTCTTGTGGACGGTGTAGCGATTGAAGGGGCAGCAGGTCCAGGCTCGAGGGTTCTAAGTAGAGATAGTTCGAAGTCTCTGCTATTAATTTTTATAGTTTCCTTGGTCCATATTTTAAAACTCCAGTCTGAACACAGTCACGACCACTACATGTATGCGTTTGCAAATGTACTCATTCTATGAAGACTCCAGTCATGTTGGGTGTGGGGTCTACCCTGATCCGGCATGATTGCATCTCAAGGGATTCATCTGTACTGATCGTAATTCCGAAAACGAAGTCCCATCCTCAAGTACTGGGGAGTCAGGCATCCAACACACAGATCCTGGGGGTGAGAGCATATGCCAGTTTGTGAAACCTGCTTTATCTAATAAGGATTTACAAAATGTGGGGAAATGGGGTTAAAACAGTTTCACATAAGGGCCTGCTCTCTCTTGCTGCCTTAAGAAATCTGCCACATGATCCCGTGAACAAGTTGAGACTGGTCTGCTGGGTAATGAGAGACACAGGGTCCACTGCCTCCATGACAAGCTGACGGTCAGCCACACTCCATAACTCAGAGCCCGGGCTGAGTGGCAGCTGACCTAGATAGAGAGTGCAGTAAAGACTAAGTCCAGCTTGAGCTGCACGGAGCTAAGGGAGTCTGCTGTAGCCACAGAGTTGGAGTGTTGTGCCCAAGTTGAGAGACCCCCAGAGAGACCACTGTAATCCAGTCAAGTCCAGAATGCAAAAGCAAGGTTTCATTCTTTCCAGCTAGCTGGAAGTTCTCACATGGAACACAGCGCAGTAGGGAGTGCTCCTGTTCCTCATTTGGGGTTGACATATATAGGCAAAAACCGCAAGCCAGGTTTACTTAGGGTCAAGGGGGGCTGGTTTTGCTGAGTACAGGGTATGGGCTCCTTCTGCAGTACAGGGTATGGATGCCTTCTGCAGTACAGGGTATGGACTCCTTCTGCAGTACAGGGTATGGACTCCTTCTGCAGTACAGGGTATGGACTCCTTCTGCACACCCTTTTCCTCCTGTAAGCAGCAACTTCTGCTCCTGTGCATGCCCTCCTCCTTCCCCCAAGCAGTTAGTCCTGCTTCTGTTTAGACAACAAAGCTGGGTGTTGATAGGGGATCTAGCTGCTAGGAACAGTTAGTCTGCACTTTTGCAAAGGTTTCTGTTTTCAGCTAACTCTTGATGTTGCAAAGAGCTCAAGGCATGTTCCTAACCAGCTCCTTACCAAGCAAAGTTTTTAAAAAAATTTTATGTCCTTACAGTAGCATTTGGTTGAGCAGTCATGGCTAATGCGTTGCACCTGGAAGGGTATTAAACAGGTTTAAGTTCTTAACTCTCCAGTTTTTCCTAAATTTCCTGTGCTGCTCAACAGCCAGCAACAAGAAAGTTTGCTGAAATCACAGACCACTCAGATCTGAGGTGTTCAACCGCGCTGTTCTTGGGGCAGCCTCCTGGGGTTAACCAAGACATTTCTGCCTTGAAAAGTGTCATAAGACAGCACCCTGCGCTATTGCTTGGAAAAGGAAAGAAAAAAAGAACACCTCCTAATTAAAGTCACCATTCCTCTTTAGAATCTAGAACACTGTCAGTTTAAAAAAGGTGCCAGCTATCACTAATTTGCCAGCCAGCAGATTGGAGCTCCAGCTCAGCAAGTTTACCATCTGTTTTTCAGATCTTAGATACATCAGTCATAACTTAATACCAATTTTTTTACCTTAAATATTTTATCACATAGATCCACTGCCTTGGAAGAGAGAGAACATTATGTCCTATGCTTTAACCTCGCAGCCATGCAGAAAACCACCTTGTATATATCACTCCTACTGAGCTATGCTTCCTCCTGCTCACACTAAAGAGGGAAGGCTCATTGTCTCCGGAACAACTCTTTTATTATTTCTTCTCGGAAACTCCCTGCCCTCCCACTTTATTGTCTACCCTGCCTGCCAACCCTCCTCATGCTCCTCTCTGCTAGTCATGTCATCATTTGCTGAAACCATCACACTTCCCATGACCCGGAAGTCTAGGAGGGCAGCATTCATGCACCACTCTGGCCTTACCTTAACTGTGTTAAGGATTCTTGCCTATACAGGCATGGCCGAACGCTGCTATATCAACAGTCAGAATAAAAGCTCCAATAAACACAGTGTCCATCACCATCCACGAGTTTTCCGTACCCAATGCAGAGAGCACTGGAAAGCCTGATGTTTAGAGAAGTAGAATTAAGTAGAGTCAGAAATGTCCTGGAAATACAGTGGGACGTCGCCGCTATTGTGCTTCACTGGGAAAACTATTCAGGTGCTTGAGAAGCAATTATTAAGTTCCACTAAGTGCCATTAGCAAGATCGTGCCTGGGAGATAAACAGCAGATGCAGAGGGCTCCCTTGCACACCTCAAACCTCACTCGGGTCTCTCGTTAGCTGTTGGAAAAGCTGTGGAATGTGTCTGAGGAGGTGGCCTGACTGTAGGTTATCCCTGGCTCAATAGCTCACACCCCTCCCTTTCCCTGGAAAGTGCCTGGTCAGGAAGAGGTTGGCAGTATTGGTATCCAGCAGCAGTGCAGAACTAGTGATCATTCCCTCAGGGTTCCCGTTGGTCCTTGTGTTGACCTGGAGCGTGCTTCTGTGATGGGCATTGCCACAGCAGAACGGCTGTTTCTAGAGGAATTTCCATGTGGTGCGGTGGTTCCGTCAGCCCTGCTGCCTTGGCTTGAGAGCAGCTGCTCTACCGGTCTGTGTGCTACAGGTGGAACTGGGAGGCGCTGAGGGAAGCTTAGGTTGGGAACTAGTCAGAGGTGAAGGTCCATGGAATCTCACCTTTGAGGGTGGGACTAAAGTGCTTCTCACTGGAACCTGTCTGCTTCTTGCAAGAAGGTTGTCTCAAAGCCTGAACTAGTCCCGCCCACTCTCTTTGGCTTCTTGCTTTTAAATGAGATGGCTTATTTCCATAGGCATTCCCACCATTTGCTATCAGCTATCCGGTGAAGCAGCCAAGCTTTTCTCCGCAGAGCCTGACCACTATGCTTGGATTTTAACATCTCCATGAATAAGGAAACTATTTTCCTCCAAAGGCATCCTGCCTCAGGTGTGATACTACGGTACCTAAAATCATTAAATATGTACAAGGCTAGGTCGGCACTTGAACACAAATTTGCGAAAACGTTCAAAAGATCATAATGCATCGAACAAGCCCATGAGGTCCAACCCTAGTTTCTCGTTCACTGACAACTAATGTTATTTAATTTATAGCATAAAATCTTGATGTGTTTATCTCACTCTGTCCTCGTGAAGCAGGACGTGAAAGAAGGTGTCATATTTAGGCCCCTATAGCTACATGGGAGAAAATGACCGGACATTGTGCTGCCAGGAAGGACATTCTGCCGTGAACGCTTATTTTTATCACTCCCTAAATTATAAAAGACTATTAAATTAAAATACTAAGTTAAAGTTAGAAGTACAGAACAACTTAAGAGTATAAAAAAATGGAGATGTTGGGAAGGATGGAGCAAGGCAGAGAGAGTGAGCTAGAATGAAACATTTCGTTGTTTTTCTGCTTTGTTTTTGAGACAGGGTTTCTCTGGGTAACAGCCCTGGCTGTCCTGGAACTCATGCTCTAGACCAGGCTGGCCTCACACTCGCAGAGATCTGCCTGCCTCTGACTCCTAAACGCTGGCATTAACAGCTTGGGGCATCACTGCCAGCTCACAAGGAAGCTTAAAAAGTTATAGTTCAAGTCTTTCCCAAAGAGATCTTGACCATATATTAGATGACCTTTATTTTGATTCTCCATGTGTCCCCTGCACAACTATCCAAATTTAGCTCTTAATCTCTTGTTTACAGAATTAATAATTGATCATTTCATAGCAATTCTTTTCTGCTTTCATGTGCGGAGGGGTGGTGTGTACGTGTGATGTATTTGTGTTTGCATGAATGGGCACACATGGGAAACTGAGCTTTCGGAGGCCCAGGATTGATGTAGGAGTTGCCAATCCTTAATGGAGGAAGGGCCAGCCAGCTCACTTTGGGGTCCCTGTCTCAGTTCTTCTAGGCTGGGGCTAGAAATTCTTCTGTCACACCTACTCAGCATTTACTTGGGCTCTGGGGACCCAAACTTCCATCCTCGGCCCTATGTAGTTTAACTACCGAGACATCTCCCCAGTTCGAAAACTAAATTTTTAAAAAGAAAAAAAAATTTAAACATTTTAGCTTTTTGACCATCCTTTCAATTATTTCCAAAGTAAGTTTCTATGCATCTATTCATCTATGTACTTACCTACCCAGATCTCTCTATGTGTGCATGTAAATGTATGTATACTCAACCTACTTATATGTATATGTGTGTGTTATCTTTCTACATATCTATATAACTGCTCATCTATTATCTACCTATTGATCTCTATATTCTCGCCCATGTAGCTATCTACTTAAAAATCCCCATTTGAGGTCATATGACTTTCCCCATTTGAACAGCAGCAAAGGTGTGGTTCTTTGCATCCTTTGTCTTTCTCACTTCACACAGGTCAAGGATGCTTCAGGGCCTCATAAGCCCCCATAGGATGGAACCTCTCATTTCCATGGAGATGACTCAAACACATACCATCTTCTCCGTCGCTTGAACCCTGTCTGTCACTCTCTACACAACATCAAAGACACATCCCTGATGACTGAGCTCCACAGGTGACTATGTCATGGTCTCTGAGAAGAATCCGCATTCCATTCTGTATCTCTGTCTTAAGCAAATTGTGTCTGTCATTCATTAATTTAGGCGCCTGTCTCTTCTAAATTTAGAGCTATCTTCAACAAATTGAATACAATTGGGAATCCTAAAACGTTTATTGAACAAATAATATTGCAATCTCGATAGCAATGATAGCAGTTAGCTTCTCTTACGCATCCCCTGTGTTTTATGTGGTTTTTGGCTCTCTACTTATGTGAACTGATTTTTATAAATGCATCAGTTCTATGAGATGGTGACTATTATGATTGCCTTATAGATTAGGGAACTGACGCACAGGATATCTGTTTAATTTCTAGGTAACTAAGATTCAGAGTCACAATTTAGCAGCATCTGCTCTCATCAAATAGTCAAACACTATTTTAGGCTGCCTTTGCTGAAGGAGTGTATCAAAAATTAATAAAAAAACAGTTGGAGAAAAACATTAAAGAGAAAGAAGAAATCTTCATCAACATATGCATTGACCTGTGGTCACACAGGCTAGGTCTACATTAGACACACTCATTGACCTGTGGTCACACAGGCTAGGTCTACATCAGACACACACACTGACTGTCACACAGGCTGGGTCTACATCAGACACACACACTGACTGTCACACAGGCTGGGTCTACATCAGACACACACACTGACTGTCACACAAGCTGGGTCTACATTAGTGTTTTTGGAGTTGGAGAGTGTTTTAATATACAGAGCAAAGGAAGTTTGAGCTCTTGATACAAATTTGTCTTGGCCTAGAAAATGCAGCTTCACAACATAAGTCCTTGTGAGAAAAAGCAGGAGAGAGAGCCATAAGGAGGCAACCCCCAACTGCCCTTGGAAATGGAGAAGGATCACAGGCAGCGGAATGTGGAAGGCTTTTAAGTTGGTTGTGTTAGTTTTCTATCCCTATAGTAAACACTGGTGTAAGTATTTTTTTGTATTTATACATTTATTTGTTTATATTTGCATACATATACATATGTAATTGGTAAAGAAAAAGAGGCCATGAATTTGAGGGACAATTTGGGAAGGGACAGGAGAAGGGTAGACAGAAAGAGAAGAAAGGGAGAAAGATTAATATTTTATTTATTCTTTAAATTTTTTCATTTTACATACCAACCACAATTCCCCCTCCTTCCCCTCCTACTGCTCCCAACCCATCCCTAATCCACTCCTCCTAAAGGGTAAGGCCTCACATTGGGAGTCTACAAAGCCTGGTACATTAAGTTGAGGCAGGACCAAGCTCCTCCACTTTGCATCAAGGCTGATCAAGTCATCCCATCATAGGCAATAGGGTCAAAAAGCCAGCTCATGCAGTATCAAGGATGGATACTGGTCCCACTGCCCAGAGGCTTTCAAACAGACCAAGCTACACAACTGTTACCTACTTGTAGAGGGTCTAATTTAGCCCCATGCAGGTTCCCCAGCTGTCTCTAGAGTCGATGAGTTCCTACAAGATGGGCTCAGCGGTCTCTGTAGATTTCCCCATCGTGATCTTGACTGCCCCTTTGCTCATATAAATCCCACCTCCCTCTCTTCAGCTGGACTCCCAGAGCTTGGTGCTGGGCTGTGGATTTCTGTATCTGCTTCCATCAGATACTGGAAGAAGGTCCTACAATGATAATTAGGGTAGTCCTCAATCTGATTATAGGGGAAGGCCAGTTCAGGCCCTCTCTCCACTATTGCTAGGAGTCTTAGCTGGGGTCATCCTTGTGGATTCCTGGGAGTTTCCCTAGTGTCAGTATTCTCCGTAACCCCATAATAGCTCCCTTTATCAGGACATCTCCTTCTTTGCTCTCGCACTCCGTCATTTCCCCAACTCGACCATCCAGTTCCCTCATGTTCTCACATATGATCCCCTCCCCTCTACCGCTCCACGTCATAAATAAAGTTTGTTCCTGCTCCCAGCTTCGGGTGTTTGAGTCTATGATCATTGGCCCAAAGGCTTTTGTCCCGTGATATCTCATTATGAGGAATGTGTAGTAGAGCAGAAGGCCTCACAACTGAAAAGTAAACCCAAAGATAAAGAAGCTGTGATCACAAAGGACATGGCCCAAGTGATGTAAGAACTCCCACTAGGCATAGTCAACCAAACTAGACTAGAAGGGGTGCATCTTCTCAACCCCTGGGTGGTAGCCTGGAACACAGCTCTGGTTTCTGACTTCTAGAACTACAAGGGAATACATTTGTTCATCAGGAAACAAATATTCCAGGTAGAGGAACCGGGTAGCATGTTGAAGGTCAGCCTGGAAGAAGCATGATTTGCTGGATTAGCTGCTTTAGAGGAATCAGCATGTGTCTTTGCCTTGAGGCAGTGATTTGCAACCTTACTAAGGCCATGATGCTTTAATACAGTTTGTCATGTTGTGGGGACCCCAACTATAAAATTATTCTGATAGATACTTCATATCTGCAGCTTCATTACTGTTATGAATTATAGTATAAATATCCGTGTTTTCCAGCAGCCTTCGATGACACCTGTGAAAGAAGCTTTGGACCTCAGTGGGGTCACAGCCCACTGGTTGTGAATCATTACCTTAAGGAAAAGAGAAATGGATAGCAGTTTTGATGAGACAGGGACAATAGTTAACACTGTGTTTCTTTCGTAAAAAGAAGGCATCGTCTACATTGGAGGCTTTTGAGTCCTGGGAGATGTTGGCTTAGTGAGCTTATTTTGAAGATGTAGTCTTATCTTTGAGGCAAACACTGATGGGAATGGAAAGGAGACTGTAGGAACAGATGTGGAAGAGTTGGGGTTAAGGAACTGACCAAGCTGGTAGGTAGAGACATTTTGACTGGCAGCGGCCAAAAGGAACTACTTAATGACTTAGGCTATAATGCCCTGAGCCTGCATTGGGCGGAGCTGACTGAAGACAGGGCACTGGGACAGAAGGTGAAATGATTATCCCTTTGCTAGGAAGCAGAAACCAATGACCTTTAAAATATATGCCTGTTACCACAGTGTGTGTGTGTGTGTGTGTGTGTGTGTGTGTGTGTGTGTGTGTGAAAAGCAATCCCAGGTAGTGGCACAAATACCACTTTCGGTAACTAGTGATAATATAACATTTTCAGAATAATTACCCAATTGTGGTTTCCACAATTCATTATAGGAAACACTTTCTGGCTATACTGAAGGGTTCAGTGTCTAAAAATACAGCCTATGTTTTAACTTCGGAGCTTCTGAAAGTGGGTGTGTGTGGAGGCTTTCTAAGCTGAAGAGGCACAAAGGGAGCGGAAACACTACAATTTATCTGTATGCAAGTCAAAACTTTCCCCAGAAGAAATAACCAAAGTGAAAACAGATGAAACAAATTGGGAACCCCAAACAAATCAAGGATGAGCGTGAACCATCACGGTTGAGAATATGCATAAAAGGGTCAGAGTCGAAAGCCTTTAATTACAAGCCCTCAAATGACCTGGGCCATTCATGAAGTGGAACTAGAATAACAAACAAGAAAGTATTCAGCTTCCTCATAATACAAGAAATGCAAATTAAAATGAGATTCCTGTTCTGCCCATAAAATTAGCAAACACTTAAAAGGCCTGGTCACAACCATTATCGCTTTCATAAACAGCTGATGGCATAGGAATGGGCCAACTCTTACCAACTTCCAGCCTATGTCTGGAAAGCTTTCTACATAAACCATTGAATGTAAAATGATCTTATATACAGCTTTTTCCATCTGAGTGTTTCCTATAATATTCTAACATTCAGATATAATCTGAATGTTCAAAACCATTAAGAACACATTTTAATAGTTTTGAATTAATATGGTGTTATTATTGAGCAATCTAGACGTTCATCTACAAAGTGTATGTTATAACTTGATTAAAAATGATGCTCACTAAAGCTCACCTCTTTAGTGATTTTTAAATATTTTTGAGAACTTTGCACAAAACAAAACAGGAAAAACCGAATAAAAGGTCCATGTGGACAAACCTCTATATATTATAGCATGGTTCTTTTGTTTGTGGCCTCACTTTAATAAGCATGCATTATTTTATAATATATAAACATTCACTAGATATGTATTTATCTTTTAAATGGAATTGTGTTTGGTTTCCCTGTAAAAGTTTTCACAGAGGCCCATGGGTTTTGGCACTTGGGCCCAGGTGGTGTACAATTTTGTGAGTTTGAAGAGTTTCTATGGTAAGGCAAACTGGGGGAAGGAGGTCGTTGGGGTGATGTCACTGGGGACTGTGCTCTGTCCCTAATTCCCTTTGTGTCTTGAAGGCTTCCTGCAGGCTTTGAGATGAGCCACCTTCTCTCCCTCTCATCTCCAGATACGCAGACTTTCTGTCCATGCACAGGACCAGGCAAGTATTTTCCTCCACCAACACTGTGAGCCTAAATAAGCTGTGCTCCCTGTGCTCTTTGCATCGGGAACTTTCTAACTACAGTGAGAGTGGAAGCACAGGGACTGTCTGCTAAACTCGGGAATAGCATGGGGAAGAGAGGAAATCCAGGATGAAAAGACGGCCTGAAGATATTGCTCAGAACATTTCATGGGAGCACATACTCAATCCAGGCTTCAGCAGACAGTTCTTTTATAATTTTTTTAACAGTATACTTTTCTTCCCTCTGCCCCCTGCTATCTCTGTCTCTGTCTCTCTCTCCCCCTCTCTTCTCTCTCCTTATCCTCCAGTTCTCCCTTCCTCCCTTCCTCTGTTTCTATCCCCCTCTCTGTGTTTATGGAATTTAACCCAGGACCCCACACATGCTAGATGAATACTCTACCAGTGAGTTGCATTCTTGCTCAGAATCCTCCCCCTCAAATGGCAGTGTTCCTTTCTTATAAGTCCTGCTTCAACCTCTCTTTTTCTGCTCATTCCAGTTTAATGCCAAACATTTACAAGAAAAGGAACAACCACTTGACTGTCTTGCAAATTTAAAATACATGAATTTAAAAGATGCCATGTCATCAAGTAGAACTCAAGAGTGATAGCTTAAGTCTCTCCGAGACATTCACTACAAGGGAGCTGAACAAAGACAATATTTATCATGCTTTGATTTTCACTCTTTTTTTAAACTTTTTTTTTATTGAAAAAAAAATTTCTGCCTCCTCCCAGCCTCCCATTTCCCTCCCACTCCTCTCCCCCTCCCCCCCCACTCCTCTCCCCCTTCCTCTCCAGTCTGAAGAACAGTCAGGGTTCCCTGCCCTGTGGAAAGTTCAAAGTCCTCCCCCCTCCATCCTGGTCTAGGAAGGTGAACATCCAAACTGGCTAGGCTCCCACAAAGCCAGAACATGAAGTAGGATCAAAACCCCTTGCCATTGTCCTTGGCATCTCAGCAGCCCTCATTGTCCGCCATATTCAGAGAGTCCGGTTTTATCCCATGCTTTTTCAGTCACAGTCCAGCTGGCCTTGGTGAGCTCCAATAGATCAGCCCCACTGTCTCAGTGGGTGGTTGCACCCCTGTGGTCCTGACTTCTTTGCTCATGTTCTCCCTTCTGCTCCTCATTGGGACCTTGGGAGCTCATTCCAGTGCTCCAGTGTGGGTCTCTGTCTCTATCTCCATCCATCGCCTGATGAAGGTTCTATAGTGATATGCAAGATATTCATCAGTATGGCTATAGAATAGGGTCATTTCAGGTTCCCTATCCTCAGCTGCCCCAGGAACTAACTGCTGACATCGCCCTGGGCACCTGGGAGCCCCTCTAGGTCCAAGTCTCTTGCCAACCCTAAGATGGCTCCCTTAATTAAGATATGTGCTTCCCTGCTCCCGTATCCAACCTTTCTTTATCCCAATCATCCCGTTTCCCCAAGTTCCGCCCATCCTCCTCTTCTCACTTTTCTCTCCCCATCTCCCCTTATTCCGCTCCCACCCCACCCCCAAGATCCCAATTTTTTGCCCGGCAATCTTGTCTACTTCCCATAACCAGAAGGATAGCTATATGTTTTTCTTTGGGTTCACCTTTTTATTTAGCTTCTTTAGGATATTAAATTATAGACTCAATGACCTTTATTTATGGCTAGAAAACAATTATGAGTGAGTACATCCCATGTTCATCTTTTTGGGTCTGGGTTACCTCACTCAGGATAGTGTTTTCTATTTCCATCCATTTGCAAGCAAAATTCGAAAAGTCATTGTTTTTAGCGCCGAGTAGTACTCTAATGTGTATATATTCCACACTTTCTTCATCCATTCTTCCATTGAAGGACATCTAGGTTGTTTCCAGGTTCTGGCTATTACAAATAATGCTGCTATGAACATAGTTGAACAAATGCCCTTGTCATATGATCGGACATCTCTTGGGTATATTCCCAAGAGTGGCATTGCTGGGTCCAGGGGTAGGTTGATCCCGAATTTCCTGAGAAATCGTTACACTGCTTTCCAAAGTGGTTGGACAAGTTTGCATTCCCACCAGCAATGGACGAGGGTACCCCTTCCTCCACAACCTCTCCAGCAAAGGCTATCATTGGTGTTTTTGATTTTAGCCATTCTGACGGGTGTAAGATGATATCTCAAAGTTGTTTTGATTTGCATTTCCCTGATCGCTAAGGAGGTTGAGCATGACCTCAAGTGTCTTTTGGCCATTTGAACTTCTTCTGCTGAGAATTCTCTGTTCAGATCAGTGCCCCATTTTTTAATTGGGTTAATTAGCATTTTAAAGTCTAGTTTCTTGAGTTGTTTATATATTTTGGAGATCAGACCTTTGTCTGTTGCGGGCTTGGTGAAGATCTTCTCCCAGTCAGTGGGTTGCCTTTTTGTCTTAGTGACAGTGTCCTTTGCTTTACAGAAGCTTCTCAGTTTCAGTAGGTCCCATTTATTCAATGTTGTCCTTAATGTCTGTGCTGCTGTGGCTATACCTAGGAAGCGAATGCCTGTGCATATGTGGTAGGGTACTTCCCACTTTCTCTTCTATCAGATTAAGTGTGTTCAGATTGATATTGAGGTCTTTGATCCATTTGGACTCGAGTTTTGTGCATGGTGATAGATTTGGGTTTATTTTCATTCTTCTACAGGTTGACATCCAGTTGTGCCAGCACCATTTGTTGAAGATGTTTTCTTTCTTCCATTGTATACTTTTAGCCCCTTTATCGAAAATGAGGTGTTCATAGGTTTGTGGGTTAAAATCCGGGTCTTCTATATGATTCCGTTGGTCGACTTCTCTGTTTTTATGCCAATACCACACTGTTTTCATTACTGTAGCTCTGTAATAGAGTTTGAAGTCAGGGATGGTAATGCCTCCAGAAGTTCCTTTATTGTGTAAGATTGTTTTGGCTATCCTGGGTCTTTTGTTTTTCCATATAAAGTTGATTATTGTCCTCTCAAGATCTGTGAAGAATTTTGATGGGACCTTGATGGGGATTGTATTGAATCTATAAATTGCCTTTGGTAGAATTGCCATTTTTACTATGTTGATCCTCCCAATCCAAGAGCAAGGGAGTTCCTTCCATTTTCTGGTATCCTCTTCAATTTCTTTCTTCAATGCCTTAAAGTTCTTGTCAAATAGATCTTTTACTTCCTTGGTTAGAGTTATCCCAAGATATTTAATGCTGATTGTGGCTATTGTGAAAGGTGATGCTTCTCTGATTTCCCTCTCTGCTTCCATATCCTTTGTGTATAGGAGGGCGACTGATTTTTAGGAGTTGATCTTGTATCCGGCCACATTACTAAAGGTGTTTATCAGCTGTAGGAGTTCTTTGGTGGAGTTTTTGGGGTCGCTTATGTAGACTATCATATCATATGCAAATAAAGAAAGTTTAACTTCTTCCTTTCCAATTCGAATCCCCTTGATCCCCTTATGTTGTCTTATTGCTATTGATAAAACTTCAAGCACTATATTGAAGAGGTATGGCGAGAGTGGACAGCCTTGTTGTGTTCCTGAATTTAGTGGGATGGCTTTGAGTTTCTCTCCATTTAGTTTGATGTTAGCTGTCGGTTTGATGTAAATAGCTTTTATTATATTTAGGTATGACCCTTGTATCCCTAATCTCTCCAAGACTTTTATCATAAAGGGATGTTGAATTTTGTCAAAAGCTTTTTCAGCATCTAATGAAATGATCATATGGTTTTTTTCTTTCAGTTTATTTATATGATAGATTACATTGATAGATTTTCGTATGTTGAACCAGCCCTGCATCTCTGGGATGAAGCCTACTTGATCATAATGGATAACTTTTCTAATGTGTTCTTGGATACGGTTTGCTAGTATTTTGTTGAGGATTTTTGTGTCGATGTTCATGAGTAAGATTGGCCTTTCTTGGTTGAGTCTTTGTGTGGTTTTGTTATCAGAGTGACTGTAGCTTCATAAAAGGAATTTGGCAATGACTCTTCTGTTTCTATATTGTGAAATACATTAAGGAGTATAGGTATTAGGTCTTCTTGGAAGTTCTGGTAGAATTTCACATTGAAACCATCTGGTCCTTAGCTTTTTTTGGTAGGGAGGTTTTTGATAACAGCTTCTAATTCTTCGCAACGAACAGGTCTATTTAGATTGTTCACCTGGTCCTGGTTTAACTTTGGTATATGGTATTTATCTAAAAAAGTGTCCATTTCTTTTACATTTTCCAGTTTTGTGGCATACAGGCTTTTGTAGTAAGATCCAATGATTCTCTGAATTTCCTCTGTGTCTGTGGTTATGTCCCCCTTTTCATTTCTGATCTTATTAATTTGCATATTCTCTCTCTGCCGTTTGATTAGTTTGGATAGGGGTTTATCAATCTTGTTGATTTTCTCCAGGAACCAGCTTTTTGTTTCATTGATTCTTTGGATTGTTTTCTGTGTTTCTATTTTGTTGATTTCAGCCCTTAGCTTGATTATTTCCAGTCTTCTACTCCTCCCAGGTGAGTCTGCTTCTTTTTTTTCTAGAGCTTTCAGGTGGGCTGTTAAGTCTCCAATGTGTGCTTTCTCTGTTTTCTTTAAGTGAACACTTAGTGCTATGAACTTTCCTCTTAGGACTGCTTTCATAGTGTGCCGTATTCGAGTAGGTTGTTTCTTTATTTTCCTTGAATTCAAGGATGACTTTAATTTCTTTCTTTATTTCTTTCTTGATCCAGGTGTGGTTCAGTAGTTGACTATTCAGTTTCCATGAGTTTGTAGGCTTTCTGGGGGTAGCATTGTTGTTGAATTCTAACTTTAATCCATGGTGATCTGATAAGACACAGGAGGTTACAAATATTTTTTTGTAACTGTGGAAGTTTGCTTTGTTACCGAGTATGTGGTCAATTTTCGAGAAGGTTCTATGAGCTGCAGAGAAGAAGGTATATTCTTTCCTATTTGGGTGGAATTTTCTATAGATGTCTGTTAAGTCCATTTGATTCATTACTTCCATTAATTCTCTTATTTATCTGTTAGGTTTCTGTCTGATTGACCTGTCCATTGGTGAGAGAGGAGTGTTGAAGTCTCCTACTATTAGTGTGTGCGGTTTGATGGCAGCCTTGAGTTTTAGTAATATTTCTTTTACGTACATGGGTGCTTTTATATTAGGGGCATAGATATTCAGGATTGAGACTTCATCCTGATGAATTGTTCCTGTTACGAGTATAAAATGTCCCTCTCCATCTCTTCTGATTGATTTAAGTTTGAAGTCAACTTTGTTAGAAATTAGTATGGCCACACCTGCTTGTTTCTTAGGTTCATTTGCTTGATAAACCTTTTCCCATCCCTTTACTCTGAGTAGGTGCCTGTCTTTGTGGTTGAGGTGTGTTTCTTTTAAACAGCAGAATGTTGGATCCTGTTTTCATATCCAATCTTTTAGCCTGTGCCTTTTTATAGGTGAGTTGAGTCCATTGACATTAAGTGATATTAATAACCAGTGGTTGTTAACTCCGGTCACTTTTTTAGTAGTAGAGTTTGTGTGTTTCCTTTCTTTGAGTTGTGCTGGTGAAGGGTCTCTAGATGTTTGAGTTATTGTGGTCATTGTTGAACTCCTTGGTTTGTGATTTTCCTTCTATTACTTTCTGTAAGGCTGTATTTGTGGCTACGTGTTGTTTAAATTTGTTTTTATCCTGGAAAATTTTGTTTTCTCCATTTATAGTGAATGAAAGCTTGGCTGGGTATAGTAGTCTGGGCTTGCATCCATGTTCTCTTAGTTTTTGCAGTACATCTATCTAGGACCTTCTGGCTTTCATGGTTTCCATAGAGAAGTGAGGTGTAAGTCTGAGAGGTTTACCTATATAAGTAACTTGACCTTTTTCCTTTGCAGCTGTTAATATTCTTTCTTTATTCTGTATGTTTTGTGTTTTGATTATTATATGGTGAGGAGATGGTTTTTTTTTTTTTTTTTTGGTCCAGTCTATTCGGTGTTTTGTATGCTTCTTGAACCTTCAAAGGAATATCTTTCTTTAGGTTGGGAAAGTTTTCTTCTATAATTTTATTAAATATATTTTCTGGACCGTTGAGCTGTACTTCTTCTCCTTCTTCTATCCCAATTATTCTTAGATTTGGTCTTTTTATTGTGTCCCAGATTTCCTGAATGTTTTGTGATGAGAATTTGTTGGTTTTGCTTTTTTCTTTGATCTGTGCGTTTATTTTCTCTATGGTATCTTTAGTGTCTAACATTCTTTCTTCTATCTCCTGTAATCTGTTGGTAGTACTTGTTTCTGTAGTTCCTGTTCGTTTACCCAGATTTTCCATCTCCATCCTTCCCTCGGTTTGTGTTTTCTTCATTACTTCCATTTCATTCTTCAAGTCTTGAACCGCTTCCCTTACCTGTTTGATTGCTTTTTTCTTGTTTCTCTTGGTTTTCTTGGTTATCTTTGAGTGATTTATTCATTTCCTCTACTTTTTTGTTTGTAATCTCTAATTGTTTATGGCAGTTTTTCACCTCCTGTTTAAGGTCTTCTATTATTTTCATATAATTCACTTTTGAGTCGATTTCATCTAATTCTTCTTGAGTAGGGTGTACAATTCTTATTTCGGGATCCCTAGATTCTGGTGATGTCATGTTGCTTTTCAAGTTGTTGGAGGAATTCTTGTATTGGCGCCTTCCCCTCTCTTCCTTCAAATGGAGCCAGGAGAGGCCTGGTGTCTTGGTCCAGTCTTTGCTGTGACTGACTCTCTGGGTGTATCTCTTCAGTGTAGAAGCAGGAACCGTCCCGTCCAGATGGAACTCCTCAGCACCAAAACATGGACGCCTGGTAGTCCAATGACCCGAGGACAAAAGGGGGAACTTGGGGGGTAGGGCGGGGACGAGTAGAACACAGGACACCCTGCCGCACAAGCTGAAGATGCAAGTGCTCCCTTGGGGGGTGGGGTTCTTGAGGCCTGCCCGGTAGGCAGGCACTCACCACTCTGGGTGGGTAGCCTTAGTGTAGGAGCAGAAAACTTTTCCTGAGCAAAGAACCTAGCAGAAAACGCAGGCTTGTGTGTGTGTGTGTGGGGGGGGGGGGGCTCGTGTGTAAGAAAGACAGCCCTGCAGAAGGAGCTGGGGAAGGGGGTTTGTGCTCTCTTCCAGGACAATCCACCCCTGGATAGCACACACTCACCCATCCAGATGGAACTCCTCAGCAGCACCTAAACAGGGCTGCCTGGTAGGCCAATGATCCAGGGACAAAAGCTGATTTCCACTCTTGTTCAGCGTTTCCTTTGTTATGCCAATTTTATTTTAAGTTACAATCGTTATTGAAATAACTGAAGAGGACTTTTACAGTTGCACAATAGGCTGGATTATCTCAGCAACAGCTTGCTGCCTGAAATAGACAATGGTCACAGGAACACTCCTCTTTTGTGAGATGCTGTCTATGGTCTAAATCCCTCCTTTCGAATTGCAAAATACACACATAGTTTATATCTGGTCTTCTTGATCCTCAGGAAGGGCTAGAAATAGGGAGATACTAGCCTCATTGAAGAATTCCCTGGGATTGTTATCTTCATCATTAAAACTCTAGTCAGATGCAGCACAGCATTTTCATGTTGAACTTTCCCTCCTTTGTGGATTGCAGCAGGTATCAGAATTATTGTCCTGCAGGTGTGTCTATGGCCACCCCACCCACCCTCTGCAGAATGGTTTATTCCACTGAGCTCCTCGTGCTTCAGAAAGCATGGGCGTCGCCTAAGGCGTTCTTTCTCCTCAAGAACTGATAGCTATACAGGCTGTGACAAAGGGTACAACATACTCAAGAGGCAGTCACCATCTGTTCCATCTTCCAATTACAAAAACAAATGGAAACCCAAATCAAAGGCTTCAGAAATCCTAGATAATAGTTTCTGTTCTTAGTATCTTCTGCCTGAATTTTAATTCCCTTTGGAGCCAGTGGTAGGGAGACGCATATTTTATTTCCGTCAGGAAGGCACAATTAGTAGATTCACATCCAGCAATGAGAGAAAATTACTCTCTGCAAGATGCATGTGGGCACATTGAACACCCTGACCTCCACTACATAGCGCGGATTTCTGCTAAGCGTTGCCAAGCTCGCGCGATGCTGGACATGACATGATTAAGTTGAAACTCTAGGGGTTACTGTTGCCTGGGGAACAGCAATGGACTCACACAAGATGGTATTATAGTGCCAGTGCTTTTACCCAGTAGGCAATGGGCTCACAGCAAGATCTGAAGCAAAATAAGATGATTTGTACGTGTGGGGGGGGGGGTGAAAAATGACATTGAAGGAGACTAAGACGAGAGGCCATGCGACATGGCTTTAAATTAGTATGATTATTCTAAACGGGAATTTGAGATGATGGAGACAGCGTGAGCTTAGAATACTGATGTGCAAGAAACAGGATTCTACTAACACACAGCCATCGAGTGGGAAAATGAGAGAAAAAGTTCTGTATTCGATGCCCTCATTCCCGGGGAGATACTGTACAATAGCCTGGAACTCCTGGCATGAGCCAATTACCTTTATAATGGACCCGAACTATTTCTTTCCCTGTACGGTTATTAAATGGCAGGTGGCTGGGGAGCGGGAGCTGATGAGAGATGGTATACCCCGCAGGACTTACTACTGCCCTTCATTTTCTCCCATAGGCAACATGGGTTTTCAGTGCTGTGTCTTTAGCTAATGCATTAGCATTTCCAGTATCTGATGACATGTCTTAGTGTTTCCATCCTCTCTATTCTTAAATATTATGTTCACCATGCTGTGGCTCAGAACAGATAAAACTAGGAATTCGGAGTTGATGGTTACTGTTTGTTTGTTTTGTATTTTTTTTGACAATGGGAATGAAAGCACACACGTTTGCAGCCTCAGCCTGTCCACAAAGGATTGATGTCCTTATACACCAGGTCCTTATACCAAATGGCTTCTAGGCTGCCCAAGAGTGGCATCTCACTAGAACTGTCCCCAGCCTGGATGGACCTGGTAGCTATACCTCTTCAGGAGAGTTTAAGCAGACCTTGGTGTTGGTTGTTTTAACTCTTTGGCTCTTTACTCTTTGGGGGCATGCCACCCAGCTCCCAGATAAATACACGGCATCCTATCCTTTTGAATGAATGCCCAGCCTTAGCTTGGCTTATTTCTATCCAGCTTTTCTTTTTTTCTTTTTCTTTCCTTTGAGACAGGACTTCTCTGTGTAGCCCTGGCTGTCCTGGAACTCACTGTGTAGTCCAGGTGGGCCTCAAACTCACAGAGGTCTGCCTGACTCTGCCTCTCAAGTGCTGTTATTAAAGGCACACACCACCGCCCAGCTAGCCAGCCTTTTTTAAATTATCCCATTTATCTTTTGCCTCTGGGCTTTTGTCTTTATCTGTTTCTGTACACCTTTATTTACTTCTTTCTCTGTGGCTTGCCCCTGGAGTCTTCCTCTCCTCCTTTTTCTCATTCCTCCATCTTTTCTCTTTTTTCCTCCTATTTATTATCTTTGCCTGACAATAAATAGTCTTCTTCCTACCTTGATACTGGATATTCAGCTCTTTTTTAGGCCAATCAGGTGTTTTAAGACAGGCAAAGAAACACAGCTTCACAGAGTTAAACAAATGCAACACATCTTTGCAACATTAAACAAATGTTCTACAGCATAAACAAATGTAACACATCATAAAAGACTGTTCTACAACAAAACCTTATTGTACAGTCATGGTTATTTCCCTCCTCATTAGGAAGGAATGTTTTTTGGTTTTTTGACTAGTTACGACTAGAAGTTCAATTCCAAATAAAAGCTCTAAACACCTCCAGGAGACCCCAAAGGAGACAAAGTAGATGCTACATAGAAATACATAGAACTACAACAGTCCCATCATCATAGCCACTAGAATGGAGCCCCAATGTCTAATACTAGAACACTAATGATTAGACTTGTTGACTGATTTCTATTACTGCTTCTCATTGTTATCATTTATTTCACGCTTTCTAAGCAGAGGTGATGATAAAACATCCCTGGCATGTTTACCTCAGCTTTCTTGAGATGTACCTGAAATATAATAAAGAACATGTGCACATTTAGAAAGTTTTTAATGTATGTGTAATCTCATGAAACAATGGTCACAATCAAGATAGAAAATATAATCGTTTTCACAAGTGGTTGGTCTTCTTTCCTTTTTGATTTCCCTCATCCAGACCAAAGAGCCATCGCCTGGTTTTGTGTCACTTTAAACTAAGTGACATTTTCTAGAACTTAAAGCAAGCAGAGTGATGTGACTGTCTTTCTTTCCTATCTTTATTTAGCATAATCACAGTAAAATTCTCCCATATTGTGTATGCTTCATGCTTTGTACCCTTGTTATTCTTAGGGTGAGTGGCACATTGCATGGACATACAATGACTTCTTTATTCTTCTCATTGTTGATTGACATCTGGGCTGTAGTTAGAATGGAGCTATTTCTAGACAATTATGTTGTGTGGGTCTGTGTGTGCTGGGTGCACACTGCAGGTAGTGTGCCTTACGTATGACCACAGGAACTCTGACTGACTCGTTAGCTTTCTGACACATAGAATGAACACACTAGGATTTCCAAGAACTGAAGAAACTCTATGAGAGGGAATGAGCAACAGAAAACATGCTCCTTTATTTATGTGCTTTATTTCCCTAATTTTTAAAATAAAATTAAAATAAAGACAATTTTTAGCTTAATCAAGAACTATAAGAAGGCAAATGTCTACATCGGTCTCTGATTAAATCTTATGAATTAACTGATGAAAGAACACAGCAAGACATAGACAATCTTGTTAATGACTCCATCTCATCAATTAGAAGATGCAAGCTTTGCTGTCTTTTTACCTTCTGAAAAGGCAGATGCATCTTTCAGTTGAAATGTGAATTCAGTGTCTGGTTTCTAGTCCTCTGGTAAATGCCCACTCACTGACAATGACTAAGCAAAAGTAACAGATTCACAGAGTAGAATACTATTCACCAATGAAAAGGAACTACAACCCAGAGAAAAGGTCAAGACATTCTGAGTGAATGAGATCACTCACAAAAGCCCACAGATCATACTGATTCCATCTCTGAGAAAAAAAATCAATAGATCAACACATACAGACAAAAACCAGGAGTTTTCTCATCTGATGAGAAGAGGAAGATGTGCGATGGGGAGTAGAGACTTCACACTGTGAGAGCAATAGGAAGACTGGTACTTGCTGCTCACTAGACCAGTCAGTGTGTGTCACTGAGCTGGAATATTGTGCAGTCTGACTCACACTGACCACACTCTGTTCCAACTCATGCTTTCTAGAAACTCAGAAAAACTGATGTCCGTTGTGGCTATTCCAACATGTGGATGAGGAAGCAAACACACACATTAAACAAAACTCAGCAGAGTGAGCTAACTCCGGAACTTCAGGAAGAACAGAGTTTCTGAGCTAGGCTAACCAGTTTAAAATTTAGGACAAGCAACTTCTAACCCTACGAAATCAACTAACCCTTTGCATTTTATATTTCACCTTGTAAGGTAGGGATAGAGCACAGTTGACGCGGGGCTTACATGGTTTATGAGAAGTCTCAGTTTGAACACGGTGCTGCATAAATTTGGGTGTCCTGGTACAGTCCTCTGAGCCCTAAGGTCAGGAGTTGGGGACAAGGGGCTTAAAGGTCCACTGTCATCCTCAGATACATAGTGAGTCTGAGGATGTCTACACACACACACACACACACACACACACACAATGCAAATATAATATTATGATAATACTACTTAGCTTACAATAGCAAATAGCAAAGTACCAAACATGATGATTGGACCATACTAATTTCTAAGTAAACATAGGAAGATTTTCTCTCCCCAGGCTGTCCACCATTCTGAAACACATAACCTTTAATTACACTCAACAACTCAAATACAAAATCCCTCTTCTATTTGAGAAACCAACTAATGGGGACATCCTGCTAGAATTGCAGAGTGGCTGTTTATCTCATTGAATGCACACTCTCTACTTGGGACAATTCTACTGCAATTACGTTGTGTGGTGGGGAAGCCCCGAAGACCTATTCCAAACAAATGAAGAGAGAAAAGTGCTTTGATTCAAATGTCTGAGGTAAAATAGAAACTCCTAAAAATCCAATTAAAATCTAAATCAAAATATAACCTTGGCAGGTGAGAAGAGTGGAGTTGTGATGTCTTGTAACAATATTCATCAGCTGGGAACTCAGGAATGTGTTACTGAAATAATAAAGTCTCAAGCGTGGAGTGAGGCTGGGCTTTTCAACTCCTCCACCTGTAGAGGACTCCGACTATGCCAGTTCTCCTTATTACCTGCAGTTTACCTCCTGAGCCAGTGAGTGACTCCGTATTTTCACTAGAGGATCTGTAATAGAAAATCCATTTGTGCCTAATCTCCCCACACAGCGAACACATGGGGCACATATTTCAAATTTCATGTAAGCAAATTCATTTATTCTGTTTTTCTGTGTAGAAATTAGGTTATCTTTTTTTCTGACAGGAAATTCAAGGTACAGTGTCTTTCAAGCTGTTAGGCTTGTAAAACAAATCATAGCATGGTATTTCGTTTGGAAACAAAGACTCAATTCAGAGGCTGGAATACATATACCAAAGACAAACCACTCCCTGGCTCTGGGAAGGGCCAGCTTGCTCTTCTCAGCCTTGAGTGCTGGCTGCGATGTATCTGATGTTGGGCGTGGGGCGTTGGTGTGGGAGGCTAGCCAGGCCTGCAGAGCTGCATTCTTTGCCAGAGTCAGGGCCACATCATTCATCCTTGTCCATGTGTAAAGGAAAGTAGGTTCTGCACTCAGCTGACATTGAACCACTGCTCGCTAAGAATTCACCATGTGGATCTCCTTCTCAGAAAGACAGCTTCCAGGAGGTATGTGAGCAGTGGGAAAACACTGAAAATCACTGAGAATGTCCCTTCCCACAGACTACCTTATTTAATCGCCTTAACAAGTCCACCTTAAAGATGCTATCTCTCTTATGAACAGAACCAAGGCTCAAAGCCTCCTTCAAGACCTCATGCTAATAAAGCTTCAGATTCAGATTTGCTTAGAATTCCAAACTGGCACCGCCACAGATATTTCCATACTCATTCAAATTTTAGATAAATTTGACAATCAGGAGTTGGAACATTTTGTTTAAGAATGCAGAATTTTGAGTGACAAATGACTGTCACTATGAAAAAAAGAGAATGGTGACCTATTATTTTACAAAGTTGATATATGTGATATTACATATTATAACATGTATCATATATGCATTCACACACACGATGACATGGCTAACGTATCTGCATGTGCATGAGACTTTATAGTTGTGGGTGTGTACTGAGTACCCTTGGTGGCATGTGCTACAGCCCAAGCGACTCCATCAGGTGACACACAAGCTTCACTGTGAGAGGCCATGCTAGGCGAAGTAGTGGGACCCCATTTTCAAAAGAATATTTAAAAAGAAGTAAAGCACAACTAATCAAATTTCAATTATACAATATAGTACTCTTACCCTTGGCCAAAGTGCTTTATATTTCCATAATTTATTTGCTTTGTAACTGAAAACTCTTATTTTTCGAGCAAACCTCTTCCCAAGTGATGTCAGCTTTCACGAATCTGAGCTATCCAGAATCCTGCCACATATGAGTTCACGTGACGTTTGTGTTCTGTATGGCTTTGTCCACTTAGCACAATGTAACTGACCTACATCCTTTACTTTACTGGCATCACAACGGTGAGTGATCTCCACCCATTCACCCTCAATGGCACTTAGGTCATTTCTGTTTCTTCGGTCTTATGAACACGCTGAAATGAATATACAGCTTTAGATGTCTCTGAGATACTGATTTTGTCTCATTTGAATATAGTTCTAGAGGTACGATTGGTATGTTATATACTGGGTCTAATTTTATTTTTTACTTCTAATCACATTTTATTAGATCTTTAATGATTTTGTACAATGAGTTTTTGACCATATTTGTACTCTCTCCTGATGCTCCCAGATCCACCCCACCTTCCTACCCACCTCATACAGGTTTGTGGTCTTTTTCCCACAATCCATCAAATCCGATTTGTGCTGCCCATATATTTATGGATGCTTGGACTTCACCTACCAACTGACCCTCTCCTAGTGGCTACCGATTACCAATACCTCGTTAGTTAGGGGTGGGACTTCCTGTCTACTTTAGTCTTCGTGCTGGGATTTGATCTGCTTTGAGCATGCAAGGAGCATGTGCACGTTGTCCCAACTGATGGGAGTTTCCACATGCAGCTGCCAGGCTGTGTCTGAAAGATGCTGTAGCTATGTAGACATTCGCCACCTCTGACGCTTACCGTCTTTCTGGCCCCTCTTCTACAATAATCCCTGAGCCTTGGAAGAAGGGAGGAGTATATTATAGACTTTCCGGTTATGACTAAACGTTCCACACTCTTACTCTCTCCGTCTTGGCCAGTTGTGGGTCTTTCCATTGATCACCAACTGTTGCAAACAGTGCCTCCTCTGATATACATTGAAAGATGCATTGATCTATGAGCGTAAGGTCTGGGTGTAAGACCAATGTTAGTACAGTCTATTTTTAATATAAATGTTTACACTATTTTTATATTAGCTGCAGAAACTTGCAACACCTCCCACTGAGGTACAAAGGTTCTCCTTCTCCCACGCCCCCAGCAACACTTGTTATCACTTCTCAGTTTGATAATAGCCAGTATAACAAGCGTGAAATTTATCTCATGTGATTTGTCACCACACCTCCCTGGTGACTAGTGATGCTGAGAACATTCTCCTAGATCTACGTGATGGCTTTTTCCACTGAGAATATCATTTGCTTCCTTTGACCTCTTGTTTCTTTTGTTTCTATGTGATTTCCTCATACAGGTCAGGTGTTCAATCTTTATCAGTAGGTGCCTGGAAAATTTCTTCCATCAATCTGTTGGCTGCCTTTTCATTTTATTTCTCTTTTACTGGATGATACAATACCATTCGCATATTTCCGTTTTTCTTGCCTATGCCTTCGTTCATGGGCAGAATAATATTGCCAAGGTCAATATCAACAAAACAAAAAAACAAGCCAATTCCTGTTTTCATTTTGGGGTTGGAAAATTTCAAGCCTTCCATTAAATCTTCAACCCACTTCTAATATTCTTGTGTATGGTTTCTGTAATGGGTTCCAACATTCTTAAATATTTTTCCTGATAATATTTATTGAAGGGTTTGCCCTTTCTTGGATTTCTCATCAAATCTTAGCAAATTCTATCAAGGGATTTACTCTTATATGCTCTACTCTGCTACCATGGTCCCAGTGTTTTGTTTTTTAAGGTCAGTAGCATCCAGTTTTAACTACAGTTTGAAAGAGGGGAATGCAACATTTCCTCCTCGTTCTCTGTCTAGTGAGGTGTCTGCAGCCCTCTCCAGGTCCCAGGACTTTCCTGTTCCTGTCGATGCTCGCTGGAGAAGTGATGAGGACTTGTGTTAAATTTGTAGACAGCGTTGTGTACTGTGGGTATTTTAGAAGTCTTAGTTCTTACTGGTTATATTTCATTCATCTGTGTCTCTTACAATTATTTTTACCCATGCCTTACTTTCAGCATACCGACTTTCCACCTGCTTTGCTAAATTTATTTCTAAGTTTTTTATGGTTCTTGATACTATCATGACAAGATTTTAACAAGAAAACTCCTTTCCAGTTATCTTGCAGTTCATGTACATAAATCAATGGGTTTCATGTTGATTTTTATCTAGAACTTCCCTGAACTTAGGAGTTCTGGAAATTTTTGGTGATGTCTTCTGGGAACAATAAACAGAATAATAAATCTTCCCAAAGGCAATCTTTTAAGAAAGAAAAAGACACTGGTAAATAACAGCAACCACATCCATGATGCTCTTAATTGAGATGGAAGGAAGCTGATCAACCTCACAGTTAGAACATGAGGTTGTCTTGTATGTGAATGAAGCAATTCATTCCAGAAATCAAAACACTTCCATCCAAGCAGGGGCAGAGGACAGGATCCAGTGAGTACACAGTGATTCGATCCTAGCCCTCATGGGATGAGTCTTGATGTCTTCTCTATGAGATAATTAAAAATATAATCTCACTTGAAAGTGAAGAAGCCAGCACTCTTCACAATTTGTGGGAGTTCTTCCTTTCCACTGGCACAGTAAAGAGACACTTCAGTACCTTTAGACTCCACATCCTTGGCCCTTGTCCTTGGGCATTTTGGGATTCATAGCCTTGCCTCAAACTGTTCATTTCTGGAATCAGAACCATGGCAATAACATTCTACTCCTGAAACTTCATCTTTTTTTTATCATAATGACCATCTTCTGCATTGTAAGCTAAAATAAAAGCATAAAGGACATCCCTTATCTCAGAGATACATTCTGAGTGGACTCTTTTGGAGAGCCAAAACTATTTGGATAAAGGACATAGATAAGAGAAAGGTAGAGAATGCATATATCCACAGAGCCCTTTGGAATGTTTAATTGATTCACTTAGGGGCATGCAATTATTCTCTTGAGAGCTACAGAGACTTTCAAAATAACTGATGTTACAGAAGCACACACTCTGACACACTTCTAAAGCCCCAGTACAGTGGCTCCTCACCCTCATCTTCCTCACCATTATGTTCACATTGGATTTCCCTTTCAGCTTGAAAATTCCTTTTAGGTTTTAAACCAAAACACACCCTTCACTATCCTTTTCCCAACACGACAAATAACACCTTCCCTGCGTCTCCATTGTCTCTGTCACCTCCTGATCTAAATGACACTGGCTGAATGATCAGTACTCAGACTTAAGATACATTTTCAGCTGGGCAGTGGCAGTGCAAGCCTTTTATCCCAGCTCTCGGGAGGCAGAGGCAGGAGGATCTCTGTGAGTTTGAGGTCAGCCTGGTCTACAAGATCTAGTTTCAGAACAGCTAGGACTATTACACAGAGAAACCCTGTCTTGAAAAAACCAAAACCAAAATCAAACAAAAAGAAGATTCATTCTCTGTGCCTTTCCACCTTCCCCTGACCTCAGTTGCTTGCAAGGCTGATGGATAGCAGGTTTTGACTCCAGTGGGGATTTGTTCTCTGATCTCTGGATTAACAGATATAATTGCTTACTCAAATACCTGCTTTGGTCTAACAGACCAAACAGACACCCAACTCCAAACTGCCCCTCTCCAAGCTCTTCCACCATCACCTCCGTGTGATGCACAAACTCCAGCTTTCTGTCTTTGCAAGAAGAGAGTTTAGAGTCCTTTAGCTCTCGTGTTTCACTTTTACAGCCACGGATTCTGTCCCCAGTGTGTTATTATGACTTTGTGCGCCTCCCTATAAAATATATCTAAACTCCACACCTTGCTGCAGGTGTGCCATTGCTCCTGTTGTGATTCAGCAGCTACCTTCCTTTCTCTTTCCTGTGTATAGACAGTTGCCTTCCTTGATGCTCTCCACCATTTTCCCAACGCAGCAATTTCCAGCCCTTTCCCCTCATGAACTACTTCCCCAAGGCTGCTTCAAAATCCTTTGTGCATGTATACATGAATGTGTGTCTGTCTGTCAGTTCAGGTACACATGTACATGTAAACATGTGTGTGTAGAAACCAGACATCAATACCAGTTGTCTTCTACAATCCTCTTCATTTTATAATTTGAGACAAGATCTGTCACTGAGCGTGGAATTGACTGATTCCATTAGACAAACCAGCCAGCAAGGCCCAAGTGTCTGTCTTTCTTTACTCCACTGTACTGGGCTTACAGTAAGTACTACCATGTCCGGCTTCTCCCATGGGTATTGGTGATATAAGTTAAGAGCCTCATGCTTGCAAGGCTAGAACTCTAATCATAGAGCCTCCTCCCTAACCCTTGCTTAAATGCCTTAATAAATATTTATAATATAAACAAACAATAAAGGTTTATAATAAAAACAAAATGCCAGGCAGTGGTGGTGCACGCCTTTTATCCCAGCACTTGGGAGGCAGAGGCAGGCGGATCTCTGGGAGTTCGAGGCCAGCCTGGTCTACAAGAGCTAGTTCCAGGACAGGCACCAAAGCTACAGAGAAACCCTGTCTCGAAAAACCAAATAAATAATAAATAAATAAACAACTTCCTCACTAGTATTCACAGAACCAAATCACAAGCTATGTTTATAATCTCAAATTCATTACATTTTTTTTCCATTTTGTTTTTTTTATTTTAATCTTTTTCTTTATTGAGAAAATGAGAAAAAAAAACAAGTTTCCACCTCCTCCCAGCCTCCCATTTCCCTCCCCCTCCTCCCGCCCTTCTCCCCCTCCCCCCACTCCTTTCCCCCTCCCTTTCCAGTCCAAAGAGCTGTCAGGGTTCCCTGCCCTGTGGTAAGTCCTGCTGGACTGTGACTGAAAAAGCATGGGATAAAACTGGACTCTCTGATCATGGCGAACAATGAGAGCTGATGAGACGCCAAGGACAATGGCAAGGGGTTTTGATCCTACGTAATGTGCTGGCTTTGTGGGAGCCTACCCAGTTTGGATGTTCACCTTCCTAGATATGGACGGAGGGGGGAGGACCTAGGAATTCATTACATTTTTATGCATTGTGTTCTTCCCCTCTCAAAGAGGTGGATCTCTGAAAGAAGAGTTTTTTTTAATAAGGATTTTTTTTCTGGCCAACAAATTACGCATAGAACAGATGTTCAACATTATCTTGTGGAGCGAATGGAATTGAACAGCACTGCAGCTATAGCCCCACTTTGTAGTGGCTGAAGTGAGAAACATCCCCCTTAGGTGCATGTGCTTGAATGTTTGGGGCGAGTAGTTGGTGGCACTGTTTGAGTCGGTTCTGGCACCTTTAGGCTGAAGAACCTTGCTAGAGGAAGTGTTTCACTGATGGTGCTATAATACTTATAGCTGTGCCCCATGTCCAGTTTGATTTTTCTGCCTCCCTTCTGTGGTTGAGGAAACAATTTCTCAGCTTCCTGATCCAATCACCTGCTGTCATGTCTCCACTGCCGCTATGGATTCTCACTTGGAAACATCAAGTCAAACAAACTTCCTGCCGTAAGTTGCCTTGGTCCTGTATTTTGTCACAGCAGCAGAAAGTCACTAAAACATCCATGGTTACTAGTGAACATATTGTATCATCAGCAGACCATCACTAATACACTCATGGTTACCAGTGACCATATTGTATCATTAGCAGAAAATAACTAATACATCCATTGTTACCAGTAAACATATTGTATCACCAGGTTCTTCTTTGAGACTAGTCTGGATTATGATCATATTGAGATTTGGATAGTTAATAAAGAATTGGCAACATATAATGATCTTTATTTTTTCCTATTATTAAGATCACAAAACCCCAAAAATTTTTACATGGATGAAATAATCCTCCGTGTCTTATGGTTCTGTCTCAGGTCAAGTGCAGGAGTGACTGAAGCTGTTCTTAGAAGAGAAAATACCAAAAAAAAAAAAAACCTGGCTGGGCAGTGGTGGCGCTAATCCCAGCACTTGGGAAGCAGAGGCAGGCGGATCTCTGTGAGTTGGAGACCAGCCTGGTCTACAAGAGCTAGTTCAAGGACAGGCTCCAAAACCACAGAGAAATTCTGTCTCGAAAAACAAACAAACAAAAAAAGAAGAAGAAGAAAAAGAGAAAATACCTTCCAGTATTAGTCTCACAGTGAATTTGAACTCTAAGACCTAAATCTGATTATATTCTCAGCAGTTTAAGCCTTTTGCATAGGAGTTTGCTCAAGTTACATGACCAAGTACATAGACAAAGCATGCTCGACAATACATATTTATTCCTTACAGCTCTGAGCTTGGAAATTTAACACCAAGGTGCAAGGCTAGCAAGTTCTTGGTAAGCCACTCTTCTGGTTTGCAGATGGCTGCTTTCCTGCTAACTTCTCACCCAGAATACAGAACCTTTCTCCCCTCCTCTTTTTTATAAAAGCTGTTCCAATATTGGTTCTCTGTACAGCTGACTCATCCAGATCTGCAGTTCCCAGGGAGCCCATTCCCAATTGCACCATGTAGAGGGTTATGATGTCATCACACCAACTGGTGAGATGGGTGTACACTCTAACATGATAGGTAGGTTCTTGTCACTCAAATCCCATGATTTTATAGTCTGGCTTCCTCCAGTCTCACTGTGCTATTTTGTCAAACATTATTCTGGTCTTTGCGTTCTTGTTTATTCTCTTTTTGCTGAGGCGCAGACCACTCCCTCCTCCACTGTGATTCTCAGCTGGAAATGCCCCAATTTGCAACTTCCTCCAATTAAATCATTCCCATTCCCCCCACATCTGGTAGCTCTGCAATTTCTTATTTAGTGGAAAAATCCTATGGTCATGAAGATTATTACAGGATCCTTATTTTCATTTGGGAGCAATCACTGGGCACTTAAATCAGTTCTCAAATCCAGAGGGTGTGTTTGTTTCAACTGACTTGGTGTCCAACCTCAGCAGTCCCTGCGCATGGGCGTCCCGGAACTCTGTGAAGGATTGTAAGGGCTAACCCTGAAACGACTTGCTCCCTGTCAGGGCTCAGAAATGTCTGGTCAGCTAAAGCATAGAGTTGGATTAGTGGAGCTGATTTTGTATTTTATCCATTACAGGATACAGCACTCTCTTTACTCAACACTCCTTTTTAAGGATTTGGGGGACAGGGTAATTTGTATGTTCTTGAGCAAGTAGTTTCTTTCCTGTGAGCCTCATTCTTAATACATACTACAAGACCTCCTCATGAATTCTTAGTGAACATAAAGGATGGAAATGAACGTGTATGGTTTAAAACAATAAGAGCAAGAATAATCTAATATCCCCCATGCGTTTTAAAGCTTTCAATGTACCAAACACTGTTAAAAGTAAGTTTATATATTTTTATTATTTAACCTTATGAAAAATCTATTACCTAGCATAATAATAATTGCAATTCAGCGCATTCTTTCTGCAAGACTACAGATGGTCATGAGCTGCCCCCATGTGAGTGCCAGGGACTGAGCAAGTGTCCTCTGGAAAAGTAGCCAGTGCCTTTAACTGGGCTGTCATCTCTCCAGCTCCAGGGTGAGAACTGCTGTAAACTTCACAGCTATGAAACCGCTCGTACAAATAATGTTATATTTTTGTTTTAATTTGGACACAGAAGGAAGGAGAGAAAAGGGAGGGAAAGAAGGGCAAAACCTAGACAGCACAGTGGAATTTGAGGTTACTCTTCCTGTGACGCTCACATACGCTAGACTCCATTCAAGTCAAGTCCAAGGTTCAGCCTGAAGACCATGGGAGTGACTTCTTGATCGTCCGACTGTATCACATGAACCTCGAACACAGGAAACAGTTGTTTTATTCAGAATGCCACAAGTATCACCTAACACAAAGCCACTTCCTGATAATGCTTACATAACACAAGTATTGGCATTACCAGATGAGATGGAGCTAAGACTTACCCAAATCCCTTGAGCTGCAAAATGGGAGACCAGCTCCATGCAACGTACTGCAGATACGCCTAAAACCAGCTAAGGACTTGCTTTGTTAGATAGCATATTAATTAATAACAATTTCCTAGCTACCTCTCCTCTCTGTTTGACTGACAAGCTTGACCTGGCTCAGGAAACCTGCCTTAGCACTTTGAAGGCTTCAGAGGGGCAGCATAGACACAGATCATTTCAAGGGATGGTCCAGCTTCTTTGATAGCGGCATGGTGTCATTCACGAAGTCCCCAAAGCAAAATGTTTCTGTGCTGAACAAAATAAACAGCCATGTTTAGGGGAGGAGTAGAGTCAGTAAATCCCCAGCATGTAACTGCTTACAAAGACACTGGAATGTTTACACAGAGGGCGCCAGGCAAACAGGACTGCTGGAGGAAGGTGAAGGGACTGACTTTGTTCAAACACCAAAGGGAAAGGGGGAGTTAGTTAATTAATAATCTTCAAGACATAGCTTTGCTCAAGGACCACAGGCAATGATGGCCCCTTCTCCATTCAGAAGAACTTTAAGGGCAGGAGAGGCTGCTGTAGGTTAGATTATGTGAGTTTTATGTCTTCCCTCAATTGGACCAGAACAGGTTTTAAATGTCTTCTTATGAGTGGCTTTAAAGGAAGCTAGCCTCATGCAGCCTGTGGAGATAAAATATAAGCCTGTTTAAAGGAAAGTCTCAGCTCGTCACCTCAGTGGCCTAACAACTTCCTGCCCAGGTCTGAATTAGGGCCTTTTATTTGTTTCAATCCTTGATGATCTTTGTGGCTATCAGCTCCGTGGAAATGATTATCTCCCCTTTGCAGGGTTACTTTACTCGGGAAGCCCGGGTGACTTCAGAGCTAACATAAACGCAGCTCTGGTTTAGATCAGAAAAGACACTTGGATGTCACTGTGATCAGGACAGTGACGTCAGAATATGACACCTGAATCAGGGGCCTGAATGATGTATGCACGGCTTGCCGGTTCTGGTGGTTTGTCGGCTACTTGAAAATTCCACCATCATATGGTAAGAATAACTGCTGGTCTATGATCTTCCATCATCATATGATATGTATGTACTTCTGGTCTATGGTCATTCACCATCATATGATATGTATGTACGGCTGGTCTATGATCATCCACCATCATATGATAAGATTGTACTGCTGGTCTATGGTCTGGAAGCTTCAACATCACCTATCTCATTTTAAAGATGAAATCACTCAATCCTTTGTAGGAATGTGCTTCGTCTGCACGTACCTCTGGGATGGTTGTTCTTTTTAAATCATTTCCAACCTTTCTAGACTGCAAAGAGTGAGGGGGAAACGCAAGACTCCATCTTTATTGGACTTGAGGATGTCCGACAGGCTAATAGCTTGAGGCATTGGTTAGAGACTGATATAGAAGGAACACAGAAAGCTCTGAGCAGAATAAAAGCTTAGGGAGGGGGAACTGCTCCTCCCTGTGCTGGCTTATGACAGTCCATTACCTAATTATCTGGAATTTTGAGAAATGGCTCTTAAACTCTTATTACTAAAAAAATTAAGTGGTAGAACTTTTAAAATCTTGCTAAAAATCTGGCTAAAAGTAGAAGTTGGTAAGCCTGGTGACCTGAATTCAATATCTAAAACCCACATAAAGGTATAGAGAGTTAACTGAATCCATGATGTTTTCCTCTGATTTCCACAGATGTGACACAAAGCATGCCGCTTATACCTACAATTCATGTGTGTGCGTGCAAACAATCATAATTAACAAATTTGGTAATATGGGGCTGGGGAGAAGACTCAGCAATTAAGGGCACTGGCTGTTCTTTCTGAAGACCTGGGTTCAATTCCCAGAACTCACGTGCCAGCTCACAACTGTTCCAGGGGATTTAGCAATCTCTTCTGGCTCTCAGTGGCTCAGCATGTATGAGGTGCAGAGAAAAATGCACACAAAACTCCATTGCTAAACATTCATAACACACTTCTGATGGACTATAGTGGTTACTGAAATTTGTTTGTTTCACAGAGAATAAAAACACTGAACCAGTAGATATAGAGAAACGCCATTGACTGTAAATGGCAAGGAAGCTTTTTTTTTTTTTTGCAGTGGTATCAATGATTATAGACTCATAATAGAGAAGGAGAGACACGGAAGGCTTCTGTGACAAACTCTCACCCCCACCCCTCCCAAAAGAAACTGTCTAGACAGAAAGCTATTGGAAAGAACTTTTAAAATTGTGATATGGATCCTAAAGTGTAGCTTTTCACCATTGATGGCTCTGGCTGGGGTGAGGGAGGGGAAGGACTCAGTTTTCTTTAAGGGTCTGGCCACCTAGTGTTTGACCGTGCTCCAGTGATGATACGGGCAACACAAATTGGACTTGGTCTTCTTCTTTCCTCCTCTTCTTCTTTGTGGAAGGAGGTCATAAGGGTGGGGGGATGGACCTGGGAGAACTGGGTTGTGAATTATGATTGGGGTGCATTATGTGAAATTCCCAAATAATCAACACCAACATATGTTGGGAAAAAGAAAGGCAAAGCTTCTAGAGTGAGTGAGTTAATTCTAAGCCATTCTTAATTCCAAAAGAGTCTCAACTGCTCTACAACAAAATTATGAACTTTGTACATGATAAATAACAGGTTATCTGCAGTCTTCCTTGTCCATCAAGTGCTTACCATGTTGTTTACAACTTGGCATTAGGCCTTTTCTAAAAAATAAAGAAAAAAATGCCTCCTTGGCTGAACTGACGTGTGGTTGCACACTCTTGGCCCCACGTGTTCAGTAATTCTTTCCAAAGAGGGCTTCCCAAATCCACTTACTTGCAACTATGATTCCCTCGGATAGACCATGTCATCAATTGCTATTTTTTTTTTGCCAACATACATTGCATCAGAGTGTTTTAGATATGACTAGAGTTAGGCTTTCCACACAGGTGTGATAAGGACAGTCGTGTACGTTCATCCTCCCCATCCGTGTGTCCATTTTAAACTAGTGATACCACAGAGCCCCTGCCTATGGGGGCATAAAGACTTCAGGATGAAATAGGGAAAATGAAGCAAGGGAATGGCTGGCCTAAAAACATTTACATAAGGTTAATTCCTATTATTTCCTTTGTTCCTTGCTTTCTCCACTAATATATAGAAGATTTCTAGGGCTAACACTACCCCACAGGCAAGAAAACCAAGAATTCTCCCAAACTAACCCAGTGGAAAAGGGAAGGTGTATTTCAAAGTCCTGTGTTCACCCTTAGAAACTAAAATTTATCTTTGATTTTTTTAGAGCTCCAGAGACAGCCTGAAGTTATATTTGAGGGAAGAAGAAATTCTGGGGTTATCCCTTTTATAGTTAAAAGAGACTTTTGAATGCAATCTGTTCTTTCTACAATAGCTTGGGGCTTTCAACAGAAAGGAAGAGAAGGAATATTGAATTCAAGTTTCTATGGCCTACTCTTCCATTATTAGGAACCTTTTGAACATTAGCTCAGATGTAGTGTTTGCTAGCCCACTGTCATGATCTAGCCTCAGGGTCTAAATTTGTGGGGTGGAATCCACTCTTCAAGATCCTGAAGACTCTTTTGCATTAGGCAGAAAGTGAGTATCTAGTTCCTGCCTTTCTTCTTAGGCCCACCACTGAAGTATACACTATCATTTTACATGGACTATTAAACAATGGAAATCACAGGGCCCCAGCTGAATGTTCCCTGGGAGGTTTCAGAGCCTTTACAGGTGCAAACGTCAGTCTTTCCTCTAAATGAACTAACTGGATGTTCTATGAGCAGGGTCTAGTGTGGAGTATTCAGTAATGAATGATGCTGTTGAAAGACAGCGAAGAAAACAGAAGAGAAGAAAGAACAGGACAAGATGAGGGAGAATCAAAAGGACACCACTGAGAGAGAGACAACAAGGAAAGACATATCCTTCAAATGTTTCCAATGACAAATTAAACAGACATCAACCAAAATGTGCTTTATGCAGAGAAAGAGAGAGAGAGAGAGAGAGAGAGAGAGAGAGAGAGAGATCCCTTAACTGTTGAACATCTATGCTGCAGTACGCTCACCAAGCTGTACGTATCAGTTTTACTTTGATTGACCATTATGTGATTTTTTTTTCTGAAAAGCAGCAAAAATTTCCAACACTTGAACTAAAGTCCTAAAATCTCCTTGTTCTTTAAGTGCATTATGCTGTAGAAAATCAGAATGGCTCCCAGGTGTCCTGCTTGAAATCCTACCACTTAAGGACAGATCCTGAATTCCTCACCTCTTTGTTTTCTAAAAAGAAACCTTTGATCCGGCCTTTTGCTTAACACCTGCAGTCTTCTCACTTTTTCCCATGATACGTAGCTGAATAATAAATCAATGAATATTTTTACTGTAAGATATCACGTAGCATGAATAATAAAAACCCAGAGACAGATCTTGGGGTTCAAGCTGAAAGAGCAAGAAACAAAGCAGCCAACCATTAGAGAGCTCTTACCTTTACAAAATCTTCAGATTGAAAAGCGTGAGTCAGTCTTGTGTGGTAATATCTTGCTGTCCCATCAACCCCCAAAACATCTTGCAAGCAGGGAAATCAAGCATTTTTCAACTCTTAAAAGCATGACTAGACTTAACCATAGTTTGATATTACAGTGATATTTTATTTGTGTTTTAATAAACAAAGCTTTCTCAAGATCAGAGTTCAAAGTTAACCACTAGAGGCCAGGGAGTAATGGTACACACATTTAATCCTAGGACTCCGGAGACAGAACAGGGGGAATCTCTGTTAGTTCATGGCCACCCTGAGCTATATGAGATTGAATCTGTCTAAAAGAGAAACAGAACTCACATAAAGGTGATTCTAGTACTTGGGATCACACGACTTTAATCCCAGCACTAGGGAGGTAGAGACAAGAGCGGAGTTGCCTGGGTGGAGAGAGGAATATAAGGTGGCAGGAAACAGAAACTCACTCTTTGATTCACTCTCCAGGTTTCACTCAAGCTTGTATTTGTACTAAACTTTAAAAAGAAAACAATAAGCATTGTTACAGTTTTCTGTCCGAAGAATACTCTGAGAAGATGCAGCTCTTGGCAATCTCAGGATTATGTCAGGAGTAAACAAACAAAGGCCAACACAGGGTCAGAGGTTATCCTTGCTTTGTAGATGAGTAACCACTACGGTTTCAGATGATACCACTCTTCCTGAGAATGCACCAGCAAAAGGCTGAGCAGCAAGCAGAGAGCCCCAAGTGGAGAGACTAAATAAAACTGCCCTGACCAAATGAAAGATGCCTGAACAGGACCCACTGTGAGTCTGCCAAGTCTCAACTCGATCCCTTAGAAAGAAAAGGTTGCTTATCTCACTCCATGTATCTTGGCAGACACAGAAATAGTACCAGTGTGTCCCCTGCAATATTTGGTGTGCACATCTGAGAAATTTTGTATTGCCTGTCTGAAACCTAAATTTTACTAGGCATCCTACATTTTACCTTATCTGTCTGTTCTTGTCAGTCATTCCCTACTTGCTCATTCAGTTGTTATGTGTGTGCAAATAGGCCAAGTAGAGCATTTCAGATATGTAATTGGATGATAGATCATAGGCAGGAAGAGCAATGGGAATTTAATATGAATGTAATCTAGGCTACAGTGAAGTAAAGATTTTAGTTATCATGAAGCAGAAGAGGTCAAAATGTATGTATCATCTTTCCAGTAATCCCACTAACTAAAATCAAATAAAAGTTAGCCAATTAAATACAGAAAATAGAAATGGTCTCCAACAAGCAATAAAAGAATGCATGCTTCAGCTAATTTATAGCACACACACACACAAAAAAAACATGCCATGACTATGGTCGATTTGATTTGTTTCTTAAAATACTATCTGAGCATTCTTGTATAGACCTGCGACTGTACCTGAGATTTAAGACTAAAAGAATAAAGCATGGATAGTTGGGTGATATGTACACTTGTTATACAAGCACTGAACACTTAGGAGATTGAGGTAGGGGGACTGTCATGTTGAAGTCAGCCTGGGCTAATATAGAGTCCCCAAAAACCTGGGTTACACAATGAAGTGATATAAAAAAGGAAAAGACCCAAGTAGACCATGACTTGTGCAGGTAGAGGAAAGCTTCAAGGATGACCAGTTGGGTGGGCTTCTGTTTTCTCTCCATCATTGTTGCAGGGAGCAGGGCCCCTTGTTCCGGTTTCCCGGCTAGCTTACACCCGAAAAAAATCACACAGAAACTGTATTAATTAAAACACTACTTGGCCATTAGCTCTAGCCTCCTATTGGCTAACTCTCACATCTTGATTTAACCCATTTTTCTTAATCTGTGTTTACCATGAAGTCGTGGTTTATGGGGAAAGATTAAGCATGTTTGACCTAACATCTCCATGGCAACTCTCTTGTGTCTCTTTTTGACTCTGCTTCCTTCCTCCCAGAATTCAGTTCTGTCTTCTCTGCCTACCTAAGTTCTGCCCTGTCAGGCCAAGCAGTTTCTTAATTGATTAACCAATGAAAGCAACACATAAACAGAAGGACCTCCTACACCACATCATCAACCAATGAATAAATACCTTTTGAAGAATGGATAACTTCATACTGAAGTCACCCATGCAGTGACATATGTGAAGACTCCACCATTTCTCTTTGTGGGGGGCAAGTGGGTGCTTCAATCTGGTGTCGCTACCACTTGGCAAAAACTCAGCCATGCAGGCACCTCTCGCTTCCACTGTGAATCATCAGATAAGTCAACCTACGCAGCTTGGGAACTTGAAACTGTAACTTCAAGTAGAAACTGTCCCCTGGCTGGCTCCCCTGTCCGTTGACTTTTCTCCTTATATCTTGTTTCCTGGCTGAAACCTTACCTCCCCCTTGTTGCCATTTCCTCCTAGCCTAAGTGGAAAATAAAGCTCAGATGGCTGGTTAGGGATCTCAGCAGGAGTTAAACCTGGTAGTGTTTACTCATCTTTCAGAAAGACCTTCCCTTCAAATCTCTTGTACTTTGGTGATTTTCCATTTGGATGAGAGCTGTGAAATGGCTCTGCCATTTTATGGTGTGGTCCCCATCATTACAAGGTATAAAAATTAACAGATTGAAGAGTATGTGGTTTTTTTCTCTTAATAGGAATGAAGATTATGAATGGTGAAATCATCATTATAAGGAACTGTTTTGCAGTTGAGGACATGGAGGAAAACTGGCTACCTATGTTAGCACAGCCAGCAGAGAGCCAGAGCCCCTCATCGGCACTGTGGTGTGGCTGTCTCCATGTGGCTGCTGTACCCCTAACACCAGCAATATTCCAAGCTGTCATTGAGTACTGCTACCCTTCGTCTGCTGAGATCTCAAATCAGCAGCAATGAAAAGGCGAGGAAATGCTACCATATGGAAGCCAGGCAAGAGTTTCTGGCTTCTGCCCAATGTTTTCTCCAAATTGCTTTTCAATATCCTCTTCTGCTTCTAATCCTAAATGACTGGAGCACAAGTTGAGGTAGCTTGCATGTTGCTGAGAATAACAGCTGAAGCACAGCGCATGAATATGCATGATTGGAATTATAGCAATGCATGAATTCTCTATATTAGGGACTATAATAAACAGCTACGTAAATAAAGGACAAGGTTGAGGTGTTGGCTAGTTCAGTTACTCGTCAACAATAAACGTTTATCTAGACATCTGTGAGACAAGCATGGAGTCAATATTAACGTACCGGTTTAAGCAAGTTCTCTGAAATGTGAACAAAGATGATGGTGAAATCTATTTACAGAAACAGAAAATCAATATGCTCTCTGTGAAAGCATTGGCAAATTTAATTCAGTATTTGGGGAACAAATGTTATCTAGTTATTAAGTACTAAATAATCATTTTTTCAAATGAATAAGTAAATGAACGAATTAATTTTTAAAATAAAAGCCAGGCTTCAATAAAGTGTACATAATTGGATGGGAGGAACACACATTCCAATCTCTCTCCCTGTGACTCACAAACCCTCTTCTTTCTCTGAGTAAGATAACTCTCCTCCATACACAATGGGTACCCCCAAAGCACCAACAAATTAAAGGATGGGACCTAATTGTAACAATAAATGGCATCACTATTGATCTTAAGAGTAGCCATGGCTTTTAAACAATCATTAGCATCTTAATATGTTTTACATCATTGATACAATACTGAGAAAATGTGTGCAAAGTTCTTATTTAAGATAGAATTTGAATTAAGTGCAGAATAATAGACCTTAAAAATTCCTTGCTCCTTCCAAAAAGGAAAATAAAAGGGACACCCAATGCTTGACATTAACGAAGATTACCTGTAGTGTTGGAAAGCTTAAACTGAGAACAAAATTTGTTGTAGGGTTAGCATTGTGCTCCATGAGTGGTATTAGCCACGTTTCTATTGTGTGGTCCTGAGGCATTGTACTCCATCAATGGTTTGAGGCATGGCTCTGTCGTGTGCTCCTGAAGCAAGCCAGAGCAGAAGAGCAGAAGGACATGCTGAGACAAAGCTGCTCACCTTGTGGTAGCGGGATTAAGAGGGAGAGTAAGAGAGCGAGGCAAGATTCACCTTAACAAGGCAACATTTAATCTATTCTTCCAACTCTCCCTGCCTCCTGCTTCCCATCAATCTCATCAATGCCATCAAATGATGAGTCAATACTCTGATGAAGACCCTCATGGTCTAATCATCGCCCAAATTCCTATCTGTGAGCACTGCACTGGGGACCACACTTTAAACACATGAACTTTGAATGAATATGTTTTATCCAAACCATAAAATTTTCTCCTTCCTTCAAAGGCTCATCATCATCCTACAACAAAAAATATTTCTGTTCCATCATCAAGAGTCTACTAATATTAATATTTGTTCAATAATTCAAATCTAATGTCTCCTCTGAGACAATGGGAACACAACCAAATGCAGCCTGGGGTTTCTAGCCCCAATCCACGGGAGGACACCAGCAATAGCTCCGCACAATCAGGAGACAGAGGTGCCGGGTAGTTAAGCACTATCAGAATCTCTTTGTGATGAGGAAACAGGGTCCTGCTCAGTGCCATGATAAACCCAGTGGGACAAGGAGCCCAACAAACACGCCTGGGGCAGTTTGCCTGGGTTCCGAGGAAAAAACGGGCCCACCAGGCACCTTGTGGTAGCACTATCATGGTGAGTAAATGTGAGGTGTGGTATGGGAGAGAGAGAGACAGGCAGACAGAATGGTTCATGTCCTCTGGACAGAGGCATATCTGGAGAGGTGAAAGAGGTAAGGAGCGTACTAAGGTGGGTGGCTTGATTGTCACCCAGGGCGACCGTTATGTATGGGCGTGGTTGCTACTGCTGGGAGGCAGCTGAGGTCTGCCCTGCTGCCCATGGCTCCTGATACCATCAAAGGCTAAAAGGATAAAGCTGTGAAGAACTGACTCCTCCAGTGACTGCAACACTAGGGAGAACTGGTCCAGCCCCTTACCAGCTGAAGCACTCAGGAGGGTGAGGCAGCCCTGAAGGAGCGAAAGGAGCAAGGTGGGTACCACATCCCTCATCTGTGGTGTGGTAGTGGGAGCAAGGGAAAGATGCCCCCTCCCCACTTGCCCTTACCACATTCAGCTGGCAAGAAATCTGCCCTCCCATTGCTTTACCAGCTGCAACATTCAGGAGAGTGAGCCCTGCACCTTCTCTGGGAAGTACAGTTGAAATGACCCTGCTGAGAGGGGTGTGGGTGAACCAGCCAGGAGAACATGAGCAAGGCAGATCTGGCCTAGCCCTTTATCTTCCATATGATGGTATGGGTAGGGGAGAGATAACCTCTCATCTTCCCCCACCCATCGCCATCTGTGGCAGGAGGGAGAGCTGGCCCAGAGGTCATAAGAGTGGGGGAGCTATCCCTGCCCCCCACCAGCTGCAGCACTTTGGAGACTGGCCCCTATACCTCGTCTGGGCAGCACAGTAGAGCTGGCCCTGATGATGCAGGTGTGGGAGAGCCAACCCTGAGAGTGGGAAAGAAGCCCCCTTGGTCATCACCGAACGGGGTGGCCTAGCTGGAGCAATGCTAGAGAGCGCACCCTGGTGGTTGAGGACTTTCAGCAAGATAGGAAAGAGTGGGCAGGCTGACCAACCCTGAAACCCCTCAAGCCCATAACCAGGGTTTTGTGGCCGACTTCAACACCCACCCCATCTGTGATCTGCTGGGGCGTGTGAAGAGGCTGCTCTTGCAGGCCCAAAGCTACAGGATCTCCACCACACAGGACAGCAACAGGATATCCAAGAGGAGACTCAGGGACGGCTGAGTATCGTTAGTTTTACAGAAACCAGAGAACTCAAACCAGACCAACGCCTCAAACACTTGCAAGTAAAAGGGCAAAAGGGTTTACTTCACGATTCACTGTGTCACACCACAGCTCCCACAATGAGATTTTTTTCCTTTTTCCTTTTAATTTTTTGTTTCATTTGGGAGGGTGGGAATTCAAAGGCCGAGGGTGGATACAATGCAAGGCACGGGGAACTAAATAGACTTGAGACTCATGATTGAAAGACACGAAGAATAAATTAAAAAAAAAACAGTTGAAAAATATCAGAGGTAAGTGTCTATAAAGATTTATGTTACAAAATATCAATAGACAAGAGCACAGACTGGACATTTGCATTTTTAAATTTTTAAAGAGAGAGGGGTCCAGGGAAAGAGATGGTTCAGAGTTGAGTGTTTGCTCTTCCAAAGGACTCAAGTTCCATTGCCAGCAACCAGTTAGGGGAGCTCACAATTGCCTGTAATGTCAGCTCCAGGGGAATCAATGTGATCTTCTGGCCTCTGTGGTTATCACATGCACATCAAACCTAATAATTCTTTAAAGAACCAAAGTATGTACTAAACAGAACAATGTCAACATTAAATCCTTTAGTTCCCTAGTTTGCATTCAAGGCACAGGGTAGTAGGATGAGTTCCCAAATGCTTTGGAAAGCCCATCTGTGTGGTAGTTTGAAAGATAACGGTCCCCAAACAGAATGGTACTATTAGGAGGTGTGCCTCTGTTGATGTAGGTAGGGCCTTGCTGGAGGAAGTGTGTCACTGTGGAGGCGGGCTTTGAGGTCTCCTATGCTCAAGTGTCTCAGTTCACTTTATGTTGGGAATGGGACTATTAGGAGGTGTGCCTCTGTTGATGTAGGTAGGGCCTTGCTGGAGGAAGTGTGTCACTGTGGAGGCAGACTTTGAGGTTTCCTATGCTCAAGTGTTTCAGTTCACTTGTTGTTGCCTTTGGGAGAATATTCTCAGCTCCAGCACCCTGTCTGCCTGCATGCTGCCTTAATTCCTGCCACGATGATAAATGGACTGAACTTATAAAGTGTAAGCGAATCACTCCAATTAAATGGTTTCCTTTGTAAGAGTTGCCAGGGCAATGGTGTCTCTTCTCAGCAATAGATCCCTAAGATACCAGCCCTGTAGCCTTGATAGAGCCTGCTCTTACAGCTTCTCTGCCACTTCATGGATGGCTTTGCTCACTGCCTGTTGTTTCTTTGGAAGCCACCCCATGTTGCTGGCATTTACAGTACCTTAGGAAACCCAGTGAGGTTCTGGCTTCATTTTACAATTCCCAGCATCACAGGCAGCCCACAGTGACTCTAGATCTGTCACACACCTTTTAAAATCAAGATTTCCCACTTTTTCTTTAAAATCTGGGTGTAAGCTTTCACCTCTCAGTAACACAGACATTTTAACACATCTGGAAAATCGGCATCGTGTGTTGGATGCCAAGGTCTGGCGCAGGCTGAAACAGCTGCCCAGCTCCATTGGATCATGGCCACAGTAGCTCTTAGTATGTGTAAGGCTAGATAACAAGGGACTTCCATGTAGTCATTTCTGGGAAAGCAGGACTTCTTGAAACTCTCTTCGCAAAGGCAAAGCTTCAAATGACTTGGTACAATGATACCCTTAAGTTCTTCACTATTTGGACTGGAACAATTCCTCATGTGTCCTCAAGGCTTCTTCTGCTCCAAGTCAATGCATTTGGCTGGTTTAGTGGCACCAAGATCTTTAGTAACTACACGACCCTTGTTCCCAAATTTAAGATCTGTTTTACTCTTAATAATATCTATATATGTCTCTTGTGTATATGTGCACATGATTTTAAGTGAATGTGGAGGCCAGAAGATGGCATTGCATCCTATGAGCTGAAGTTACAGGTGGTTATGTTTTTCCCAACAAGGTTTTTGGGAACAAAACCGGTATCCTCTCCGAGAGCAGTATGCACTCAAGCACAAAGTCATCTCTCCCACCCCTCTTGGAATCTTCAAACATGCTTTATTTGTGGCCAAAGTGCATCTTTCTGATCTGATATTTTCTCATAATTCTTATTTAAAACTTGGCTAAATGAATATTAACCTTCATCAGGCGATGAAAGGAGACAGAGACAGAGACCCACATTGGAGCACCGGACAGAAATCTCAAGGTCCAAATCAGGAGCAGAAGGAGAGAGAGCACAAGCAAGGAACTCAGGACAGTGAGGGGTGCACCCATACACTGAGACAATGGGGATGTTCTACTGGGAACTCACCAAGGCCAGCTGGCCTGGGTCTGAAAAAGCATGGGATAAAACCGGACTCGATGAACATAGCAGACAATGAGGACTACTGAGAACTCAAGAACAATGGCAATGGGTTTTTGATCCTACTGCACGTACTGGCTTTGGGGGAGCCTGGGCAGTTTGGATGCTCACCTTACTAGACCTGGATGGAGGTGGGTGGTCCTTGGACTTCCCACTGGGCAGGGAACCCTGATTGCTCTTCGGGCTGATGAGGAAGGGGGACTTAATTGGGGGAGGGGGAGGGAAATGGGAGGCGGTGGCGGGGAGGAGGCAGAAATCTTTAATAAATAAATAATAAAAAAATTAAAAAGAAATTGGCTAAATACAACCAGCAGCATCCACTGAAATTTCTTCTCTGGCATATCAGTCCTTTCCATCTATTTTTCTGACTGTCTGTATTTCGTTAGTTAGTTCTGGGGATTCAACACACAAGCCTCACACAAGCTAAGCATATTATCATTATTATATGTGTATGTGTGTTCTCCCTGCATGCATGTCTTTGTCCTGTATGCGTGCCCACAGAGGCCAGAATGCGGGGTTCCCTGGAGCTGTAGTTACAGAAGGACAGGCGATAGCACATATGTGCTGTGATTCAAATCTGGATCTTCTGTAAGAGCATCTCTCCAGGCTCTGCTCCTTTATTTTTAACTTACCCAAGGCCAGAATCTCAAGGCCTGGACAAAGTGTTCACATATTCTCCTCTAGAATGGAATATGAACAACCTCTGCCTGTTCCCAACAGAGTCCTCCTTCCTGTCAGAAGCCTGTCATTTTGTGCCCTGGTGGTCTCTCACCGGCGTTATCTACAAGCTCCACTTGCAGGAGTCTACGCTACGCAAGATTTGCTTTGCTAAATTTCTCCTTTTTCCTATAAACAATTTCCATGTCTCAGGGACAAAACAGTGAGGAATAATCACAACTGCCGAGACAAAATTCCTAAGTGCCAAGTAACCAAGAGGAACACAAAAATCGTATATACAAACATACGATTATGTAATTACACAAGAACTGAACCAGATGGGGTCACCCAGTCAGCTGCTATAGACATCCAATAAAGGTTGTCTTTTTATTGCTCAGTCCATTAAGATGGAAACTTCAGACCCAGAGAGACCCAAGATGCAGTTTCCACTTGAAACAGCATCCCTGGAGCATCACTGTGGAGCCCTGTATGTGAATTCACAATGGAAGATTGAAGAAGCTGAGATCTGCTACCCACAGGCAATGAAAGGAAGCTCAGTTTCCATGTGCAGCCTGGGTCCTTCTCTACCTTCATTCCTCCAAAGCCTTAGGATACTGAGGAAGTGGGATTCCCCCTCTGTATGCTATGAATATATTTTATTACCACTGGTTAATAAAGAAGATGTTTGGACTACGGCAGGGCAGAATATGAGTACTCGGGGAAACTAAACTAAATGAAGGAGAAAGAAGGCAGAGTCAGCCAGACGCCATGTAGCTGCCAAAGGAAAAAGATGCCAGAACCTTACTAGTAAGCCACAGCCTTGTGATGATATACAGATTAATAAAAATGGTTAATTTAAGATTCAAGAACTAGCTAGAAATACACCCAAGCTATCAGCCAAGCAGTGTTGTAATTAATATAGTTTCTGTGTGATTAATTGGGCTTGGGAGGCCAGGAAACAAAAGTACAGTCTCCATTTACAAATGGCACCCAAATGTTGGCAATAATGATCACATAAAGCCTAAGAAAAACTTTAGAAATAGGGGGGCTTCTAGACCCACAAAAACAAGAGTCAATTGGAGTTTCTTGGTGGCCGCATATTTTCAGATCGGCTCTGTTTGCTAGCAGCAAGGAGAGGCATGGCTCCTTTAAGAGAGACTTCCTGACTCAATGTTAGCAGTAAAAGCTGCTTTAAGAGACAGCTTCCTGGTTCGTGCTGATGGCATGCAAGGCTCTGGCTCTTTCAGGAGATCCTGTTACAGGGTACTTGAATGGGGTTTGTGGGTAGCATGCTGCAAATTGCCTGGTGGTGCCATGGGCCAACTGCTTCTGAAAACTGGGGTGGTAAACATGTTTCTCAGAGCTGGTGAAGAATGGACCTCTGCCATGTTGGGAAGTAAAGCAGAGTAGAACCAACAGCTAAAGCAGCTATTCTAGTTTTAGCCACGCCTGCTTTACAGTTTACAACAGTGATCAAAAAGGATTACAGATATGCAATAAAGACAAATTCAGACATAAATAAACCTCTACATGGGCCATAGTGTGTTAAAAAAAAATATGTACGTAGGCTTAGGATAAAAAGAAAATGGGTATAGGCAGTTATAGAAAGAAATAGTTTTAAAAAATAAAACAAAGTTTCAAAGAGACAGTAAAAGTAATATAAAAGAGTACAGACAGTCATAGATTAAAGGAGTAAAGATAATAAAATAAATATTAAAAATAATAGACTAAAAGAAAAATAAACCATATAAAGATGGAAAATATACAGAGAATTTGGATTATGTATATTATTGTGCTTTCTTTGGATTTTTTTGACTGCTAATGAGTTAACTGCTAAAAAAACATTTGATTCTGGGGTTTGTTAAGCTAAGCTAACATATGTATTTTAAAAGTATCATGACATAAAAACTTGAGTATAAAGATATGTTACTTTGGCAAAGAGGTTTTCCTTGTGTTTCCATAGAGGATGGGAACCTGTGGATTCCTTCCAGGCTAATGTGGTTTTATGGAATAAGATTCCTCCAAAAAGTCTTCATAAACCCTAAAAATATTTTGCCCAACAAATAGAAGGAAGTTGTTTGGAGAAAACTACACCCAATCTCCCTAAATATTGTTTACAAATGTTTATTTTTATTTTAGAAGGGTTGATTTTAAATGGTGATAATCACAGTCAATCTTTTTCTAAAAAGAGGGAAGCATATGACATAGAAATGAATACTTAATATTGGTATGGACATTGGTTTATTGATACAAATTTAAGGTCAATTTTTGTAATATGTATATTTATACTGTTATTTAAGGTATTGTGTTTATATGGCTCATTTAAAAATGCAATATAATTAAAAATTAAAGACTAATAATCATTTATAATAGTCAAACTTGTAGTCATGTTAGGTTTTCTAGATATATAAAGGTGTATTTCAGTTAGATAATTTTCAATGCTTCAAAGAATTATAGAATGTGACATTTAAAAGGTCTTGAGAATGTAGAGTTTTCTCTACAGTGAGACATGTCTGCTTCTGGCAGCACCAATTACTTCAAATAGGTTGATGGGTATTGAAGAAACTTCTTACGGAATTTGCCTTCAATGTGACAAGGCTAGTCATTTGGGCAAGAAACTGCTCTTGCCTGGACTGCTTGATGTTATGCTGTGTAAACTTACTAGACATTCACCACCCGCAGACAAATGACCACTGAACTTGCCAAAAGAAGGTCATATGATCCTTCAGGATTCCTGCTTCATGAAAGAAACTGCCAGACATTCTGCAGGACACAGATGAAAATGACTGACAAACTGCCAATATAGGTAAAACAATCTTTGAAATGTCCTTCTTCATGGAAATGTTTGCCAGATAATATAGGCCTGTCAGGCATCCATCGATGCCCCAACATTACAGAAGAAGTTTGGGTGACTCTCTAGACAATGAGATATTTCTGTCAATTCTAGAGTTTTGAAAGTTGCTTATAATGCATTTCCTGTTTACTTAGGTAATATATTTTTCTGGGGTCTTTGATGGAGTTTAAGACAGATATTTAATTTATAGTTTTTCTTGAGGTGGGATTCCCCTTTGTATGCTGTGAATACCATTGGCTAATAAAGAAACTACTTTGGGCCTATAGCAGGGCAGAACAGTGGAGCCATTTGGCCGCCAGAGGGGAAAGACGCAAGCTGCTAGCTGGAACCTTGCCGGTAGGCCACAAGCCTCTTGGTAAATATAAATTAATAGAAATAGTTTATATTACAATGTAACAGTTAGCCAATAAGAAGCTAAAGCTACTAGGCAAAACAAGGATTTAAATAATATAGTTTCTGTGTGATTATTTAGGGTCTAAGTAGCTGGAAACAAATGAGTAGCCTCTTACTACATTTACTTAGTTATAAAAAAGATGAATTAGATATAAAACTTAGACTCACAAGATAAAATAGATAATAGACTATTTCCTTTAATTTTGCCAGATACAAATAGACTAAATATTGTAGGTACAATTCTTACTTGATACCTGTTTTGTTATAGCTAATTTTACTATTTAAATTTTTCCTTTTTATTTAGGCAGAAAAGAGGAGATGATGTGGGATTCCCCTCTGTATGCTATAAATGTTTTATTGTCTGCTTTGATCTATGGCAGGGCAGGATGTAGGTAGGCAGGAAAACTAAACCTATTGTAGGGAGAAAGAAGGCAGAGTCAGGCCAAAGGTGAAAGATGCCAGAACTTATCAGAAAGCAACAGCCTTGTGGCAATACACAGATTAATTGAAATGGCTAAAGTTTGTTGTTGTTGTTGTTGTTGTTTTTGAGACAAAGTTTCTCTGTAGTTTTTTTAATTTATTTATTTATTAAAGATTTCTGTCTCTTCCCCGCCACTGCCTCCCATTTCCCTCCCCCTCCCCCAATCAAGTCCCCCTCCCTCGTCAGCCCAAAGAGCAATCAGGGTTCCCTGCCCTGGGGGAAGTCCAAGGACCACCCACCTCCATCCAGGTCTAGTAAGGTGAGCATCCAAACTGCCCAGGCTCTCCCAAAGCCAGTACGTGCAGTAGGATCAAAAACCCATTGCCATTGTTCTTGGAGCACCGGACATAAATCTCAAGGTCCAAATCAGGAGCAGAAGGAGAGAGAACACGAGCAAGGAACTCAGGACCACGAGGGGTGCACCCACACACTGAGACAATGGGGATGTTCTATGGGGAACTCACCAAGGCCAACTGGCCTGGGTCTGAAAAAGCATGGGATAAAACTGGACTTGCTGAACATAGCGGACAATGAGGACTACTGAGAATTCTCTGTAGTTTTGGTGCCTGTCCTGGAACTAGCTGTTGTATACCAGGTTGGCCTTGAACTCACAGAAATCTACCTGCCTCTGCCTCCTGAGTACTGGGCTTAAAGGTGTGCGCCACCACCACCTGCCTGGTTAATTTGAAATGCAAGAGCTAGCTACAAATATACTTGAGCCATTGGCCAAGCAGTATTGTAATTAACATAGCTTCTGTGTGATTATTCAGGTCTGGGTGGCCAGGAAACTTAAAGTACAGTCTCTGTTTGCATATTGATGGCGCTGCCCAGGTTCAGGGCAAATATTCTTCTTCCAACTGTTATCTCTAATTCTACCTGTGTCTAGAAACCTCCTACAGACGCACTCAGAAGAGTCCATTAGTAATCTCCTAAGTATGGTTCAATCCAATCAAATAGCCATCACATATCCCAAGCTGGAATGTGGAGGGGTTGGGAAGGACAGTAAACAGGTTTGTTCTCTTGTAAGGAATCCACCCCTTGACAAGTGAGCTGTATCTCCCACAGACATGTTCATCAATTCTGAGGATGAAAGCTAATGACTTAATCAATTTTTAGATATCCACTTTCTGAACAGTGTTCTAAGGATAAAGTTAGCAGTTAATGACTTTGTGGGATAATTTCAAACCATAGTAGGACCGCAAACCTACTAAGATCTTGGTTTCAAACTTCTGGTTTCCAAAGGTGAGAAATACGTTTTGCTGCTTTAAGTCTTTAAGCTGTAAATATCTATTGCCCTGGGAAATTGACACATAGATGTGCCAGGAGAACACGTAATAGAACATTCCTCATTTTCTCTGTTTTCTCATGTGCTCATGTCTAAGAGTAAATTCTGAGTTAAGGAGTAATATCAAGACATGCCAGGCCTCACTTGTTCCTTTTCCCATTGAATTTGGGAGCTCAATGACACGACAGCCTGTCTTGATCTCTGCACCAATGGTTTGTGTTATAAAGCAGAAACCTATGTGTGCAGTGTTTCCTAAGAGCCTTTGACTGGCGTCATGAGTAGGTTGTCTTACTGTCTAACATTAAATAGCCTGCCGTGGCCTTGCAGACAGCAGAGCTAGGGCCTCCTATGTTTGACTTCGCAGTGATTAATCAATGCTTTCCACATTTCTGGTTCACCTTGTGTACTGAAAATGAAAATTTTATTTGAGTCAATTGCAAACTTCTTCACTACCTTTTCTAACAGGCTCTTCACCAGTAGAGACGTATGTGATATGATTGAGAGGAGACTACGAACTTATATAAGCAGAATCATATTTCGCCAAGTCCAAGGACTCCAAGAATAAAAACTGTGTCTTAAACGTAAAAATGGAAACCTAGAGCTGGAAAATATTGTTAAAAACTTGGAAAGAAAAAATGATTTATAACCCAGAATTCAAAAGCCGCCCAAGACATCCACTTAACTGTGTCTTCAGGAATGTCCCACTTGAAGCAGAATGTTAAAGTTGAGTCTGTTTCTGGCTAAGGGTCTGCCTGAGTTTTGGGTCTGGCATTATGAGGTGTTACTTGCAATGTTCTCCAGCTGTGGGGGCAGCTGCAGCTGTGAGGTGGCAGGTGGTTACAAAGCCCTTGGTACAGAACTATGGGAGAGCTGAAAACTGTAAATTACAACGGATAAACAGAAGAGTTTTCAAAAGGAATTGGATAAAGTGCTTATAGTTGTAATGATTGAAGCATTAAATGTTGATATTAACAATTGAAATAAATTGTATAAAGTGGACTGTGAAAGAGAATGAAAGATAAAAAGAACTTTATATCCAATATCATGATTTATTACATCAGGAAATTCTTTAGAGCATTGAAGGGATGAATGAATGTTTGCATGAGTAGGAGGGAGAGACAGAGAGAGAGAGTAAGATATCAGAATTTAAAATGTAATTGGCTTCAGAAGAAATGAGGGAAGAAAGTAAGCTTGTTAAAAGCTTTTGTGTATTTGTTAATTTTTAAAGCAATCAGCATATATGGTTTAAAATAAATAAAATTTAAGATGGATAAAAACAAAATCCCATAAATATATCTCACGTGAGTTATTTATATGTATCCATTAAATAAATCTACAGACAATCTATTAGATGTCAGTTTGCATTTTCTACAATCAACTGAAGAGCTTCAAACAGGCATGAAATCGAAAATGGAAGCCTTAGGCTTCAATTTTGAATAGACATATTAAAAAAGAAAGCAAAAACAAAATTGAACCAAAGCACTAAGCAACAGTAATGGAGGATTAATGATTAGAGGAATGTAGTTGGTTTGCTTTTTACTCTTTGGGGGCCCACTATCCAGCTCCCAAATAAATACATGGAGACTTATTCTTACTTATGAATGTCTGACCTTAACTTGGCTTAATTCTAGACAGCTTTTCTAACTTAAATCAACTCATTTCTCTTCTACATTTTGCCTCTGAGTTTTTTCCTTTTCCTTATTCTATATACCTTTCTTCCCTTCTTACTCTGTGACTGGTCGTGTGGCTGAATGGCTGGTCCCTGGAGTCCTTCTTTCCTTCTTTTCTCACTCTGTCTTCTTCTCTCATCTCTCTTAGGCTTATGGTTTTTCAATTTATTCTTTCTGCCTGTCAGCTCCACCTACCCCTCTCCTGCCTATCCATTGACCATTTAGCTCTTTATTAGACCAGTCAGGTGTTTTAGACAGGCAATGTTACACAGCTTCACAGCAAAACAAATACAACATAAAAGAATGAAATACATCCTTGAAACATTAAACAAATATTCCACAGTGTGAATGAATTTAACACATCTTCCACTAATATTCCACAGCAGAGGAGAGGCTAGGTGGCCAGAGTTTCTGGGAAGAAGAACCCAGTATGGATGAGCCTAGTTTTCTTTATGAAGCAGGACACATAGCAGATGTATTAGTTGTAAGCAACAATTGTCTTCTCATAGACATTATCACACATGTAAATATCTTCAAAGATAAATGGCAAATTTTACTCATATCTGATTCTTAATCTACTAGAATATCTAAAAAAGAGAGACTCACAAAAATAGATAGACACTGTGATATAGTAAGTAACTTGAAACAAGTTTAAAATAAACTTGAAATTTGTTTCAGGCAAAATAACATCCAAATTAGGTGTATTCATAAAACTGGTTATGAAAATTGAATGCCCGAGTAAAATGGATTAAATTCTCAATGCATTTGCATGGTCCTAAGGCCAGGTAGTGCTATTGGATGGAGCATAGTTCCGCCAGAGTAAGTTTGTCTCTTAATGTTCCCAACCAAGTTACATTTGTTTCCTCTTAACGTAAGGCATGTATATTTGTCATCTGTTAAGTTTTATCATGTCCCTTTCCACAGCCCCTCTTCCGAAGCACTCTGCTGTCCCTTCTTCATAGCCATGGAGTCAACTGTAATCAGTTTAAGATCAAGTTAAAGCACTCCTGCTGATAAGTGACCAGAAGATCTTTTCTTCAACAGACCTAGAAACAATACATTCTTTAGCAGAAGAGTGTATTAAAAAAAATCTACACCCCTCCTCCATTTTCTAGACTCTCTTAACATTTGGAATTGCAATTCCCTGCTCCCCTGTAGCCAGGCAAGGCAACGCTGCAAGAGAGAGAATGTAAGATACAAGTGGCAATCACTTCCATTTCCATAATGGGTAGCCGTCATCTTTTTTCACCAGGCACTCACAAACACCCATGTGTTGTGGGAATATGGCCCCCTGTCATACACACCAGACACACGTGTGGTGGTTGCTGAGGGCATAGGCTACAAAGGAGACCACAGGACAGGAGCAAGTGGTGATGGGAAAGGGGAAGGGATGAATAGGACCCATGTGACAGGAAGCAGGAAGGAGGCCGGTGAGTGTGGGCAGACACAAGGGGAGGGGAGGGAACAAGAGAAAACAACATTTTCTTAAAATGAAACTGCCATACTGAAACCTAATACTGAGCATGCTACTTGAACACTGGTAACTTAGAAAACCGACGTGGGAATTTTCTACAGGGCCAGCCTTCTGCTTTGCTCCTTGCCAGAAGCTCCTTCCTTGTGCTCAAACCCTGGTAACTCATCAGATATTTTGGTTCTGAGCAGAGGCAGAGCTCCTTTCCAAGTTGGGTGTTCCTTACCCACACCCAGCACTGTTGCGTCTCAGCGGGTGTCCATAGAAATCAAGGAAAACAGGAACAACTGGGTGAATAAGCTTTTCTTCACAAAATGTTTTAAAAACGCTGTTGTCTGTTTTGAATCAAGCCAATTAGAAAGTGAAGGTTTTCAAATTTATTGTTCATACTTTTCCTAGGGTTGCCTATGTTAATGAGACACTACAAGGAATTAGTTGAGGTGGAAGTAGGCACCCCTTGGGGTAGTTAGCTCTCTGTGTTGACACTTGTAAGGGCAGGGGAGCAACCCTGGGTTATAGAGCTACAAGAGGAGGCACTTTCAGGCAGGCTCTGGAAACTGCTGTCGTGGTAGGAAGGTCAGGTGTGCACTGTTTGCCCTCTGCCCCGTGGGCTTCTGTCATTCTGTCCTTCAATGAAGCCTCATCCTCAGGGCTGTCAGGATCTGACTCCACCAAAACCTTGGAGAGCAAACCAGGAGTTTGGAAATTGCAATCACATTTTCTGCCCATGCCTATTTTTTTTCCAGTCATTTTTTTCCCTCTGGGCTGTTCATCCTCAGTATTATTGACATAATTCTGTCTTTGGCATCCGAGTCTATCACACTGAGCTCTGGAGGTGGGCCTTGATGGTTAGGGGTCAATCTTTTATTTTTGCCACTTTGGACCAATAATATATTTAGAGGAGGAAGACCTAACATTGCTGGAGCCAAGACATAGGTTTTTTAAACTGACATAAAACAGCATGATCCAAAGTGGAGTGAAGTCCACAAGAGCAGGGCTCACCTGGGTTCAGGTCTTTGGAACAGGACTTACAGCAGCATCCACACAGGGGAGGTGATGGTCTAGAACATTCTGATACACGCTTAGCTGCTGTTCTGTGCTATGATACTCACACTTGGTATCCACAGAATTATGAATATGTTTATTCTGTCCAGTGATTTGTCAGCTTCTTTGAGAGAAAGAGCAAACTCGTTTCCACATGTAAGTACATGTTTGAGCTATTGGCTTATTAAGCACATGAAAGATCCACTGGGTTCTAATTACAAATAGAGTATTTGCATTAAAATGTTTGGGTGAAAGCGTGCATCTCTGAGAATGGTTAATGTAATGGAAAAATTAAAAATTGCTGCAAGTCCCCGGCAGCTTGCTGCAGGATCCCCAGCAGGCAGGGGGCAGGGGGTCTTGAGGGAAGCCAGTCCTAAGCAGGGACTGTGCATGAGACCATGGTGCAGGTCTCTGAAGGTGGCTGGTTCCCAGGGCGTTCCCTGCGGCCAGCCATGTGGGCAGCGGGTGGGCGAGAGACAGACAGATAGGTACACCATGCTGAATGAGGTTGCATATTTATTCAGGGGGTTATGGAGGGGGAAGGGAAAATGGGAGAAGAGCAGAGAGAGAGAAAGAGAGAGAGAGAGAGGCGAGACAGAAAGAAGGAAGGGGAGAAGTGGGGAAAGGCAGAAGCTGCCTCTCCGAGAGGAAGATGGGAAAGGAGAGAGAGACTAAGGCTGCAAGCAGAAAGGAAGACCTGCCTGCCTCAGTGGATGGGGGAGGGAGGGAGCCTTGCCTGGCTACAGGGGAGCAGGGGATTGCAATCTTTCAGCAGGGAATTATTCCGAATGTTAAGAGCGTGTAGAAAATGTTAAGCTGACAAGAACCAACCTGCACACCAGTTTTCCATTGCCAAACTGATTAGGAAACAGGTTTCCATTCGAAAAGTCCCCCTGGTGAAATAAAGTGACAGCGTAGTGGCCATAACACTCAAGTACCCTGGTGGTTTCTGCCTACTCTTCTCCTCAGAAGGGTTACCCAAGTGTGGAGGGCGTTGGAGGCCATCTGGCAGTACACGTACAACAAATTTACAAGCCAAATAGCTGGCTTGTGACCTAATATCTATGCAATCACATCTGCTACATATGGACATATACATTGAATATAATTCTAGATAGAGAGCCTTTTGAATTGGTCAAAATACACCTCAGAAGTAAAAAATACAATACAGACACAGGACACTGTGAAATTATCACTGGATTAAAAACTCTGGCCCTCTATGGGCCAGTCTGGGCCTCAGCAGAACAAGTGAGCCTGCTGGCTGTACTCATTTCTTTATCACACATGCTCTGCACTAAAAACTGGGGCAAACTAATCCTCTTCCTGTGTCTCTGAAGAAGCAAAATGACCCACATAAATAGAGAACGGGCTCAGCTTTTTCTAGGCAGCACTAATTTGACAGAAGCTATCCCTGGGCTATTTTACGAGCCTGAATGATGACTCCATTCCTGTTACCGTCCCAGTGACATGGTCACAACGACATCAGATGTGTCATACACAGTATCCAGCATGGCCTGCATCATAACTGAGTTTCTTCATCTTTATTTATACATTCATTGAGACAGGGTAGCAAATAGTCCGTGCTAGCCTAGAACTCACCATGCAGCTTAAGCTAGCCTGGAATGGCTGATTCTCTGCCTTAGATACGAAGGTATTTGAATTTCAGGTGTGCACTGAAGTCAGGGTTTGCAAAACCTTCAACATTTATGAAATGGTTTCTCAACTGACTTCAGCCAAGAAATTGCTTCCGTTAATAAAATCATCAGTGTAGCCCTCACAATATTATTAGCAAACAATGAGAAAGGCACTACCTTGCCCCAAAAAATCCAAGCACAAATACAACAAATTAAAGCAGCGGCGGCAACAGGTTAAGTTTCAGTTGGCTGCTGCTGCAGTTTGAAGGCAGGAATCTGGAGGCCCCATGCTTAGCTAAGTTGGTTCTTCTGAGTGCAGTGGGCTGTTTCCAGCAAACCATTTCAATAATGCAAGAGTATAAACCACATTGAAATTGCACTGAGAACGACATCTTCAATCTTGTACTGCAATTATACATTGAAAACAGAGTCAGCTCAAAATATGGAAATCCTAAAAACTGTTGGCAGGAACAAAGATAGGGCTGGATTCTCTGCATGAGGACACAGTTCCACAGCAGCTGGCCTGGCTTCCCGTGTGGCTCCTCAGCGAGGTTCCTGCTGTGCAGACAAGTGTTCCAGACATTGGTTGTGACAGAGTCATTCACAGAAAATGTCTGGTTATCAAAGCTTAGGTTCAATCTCAGTCTCTGTCTCTCTCCTGTGTTTGTGTTTATGTGTCTGTGTGCTCCTGTATCTCTGTGTGTGTGTCTGTGTTTGTGTGTGTGTGTCTGTGTTTGTGTGTGTGTTTCCTCATTCTTACAATCAGCTATGGTACAGTGTGCATGCTGGAACCTATCAGGACACCTGTCACTTATCAAGGTGACCCAAACCATGAGCATTGGAATCTGTCAATCTTGTTTCAGCCTAAAGAAGCCGATTAGCAAAGGAACATCTGCAAATTACTAGCAACCTTGGGCTTAACCTTCTTGTCTCTACAATGGGAATAATATGTCCACCTATTTCTTAAGATAATTATAAATATGAAAATATATGACACATGGGAAGGTCTATGATAATTCTTAGAGGATAATCGCCACATAAATATTAATTGCTTCCTGTATTAATCACAGTGTGAGGAACTCAACTCACAGAGAAACAATAATTAAGAAAGGATAATTCTTAAAAACCAAAATAATTTCAGTAGTCCTAAAGACATACCAAAAATGAAGAAACATTTCATCAAGAAAATCAGTGCATCAGGAAACAGAATGGGGACCCTATGAACTTCTATCATTTGAACCAACCACAGCAAGCTTCCTCCTTGACCTTCTCAGCAGATCAAGGCAGAACAGCTCCACCTGAGCAAAGCAGATGCAGAGACCAGGACTCTCTGCCACTTGATAACTGAGTGAAGGCTGTGGAGAGCCAGACCAACAACTTGTCTCGGGCTTCTGCCTCAGTGAGATTCTCTCCTGTCATGCAGCCCCCATTCAGGAGGAAGCTCTTCTCTGACTGGAAACTGGGGCAGACATGGCTTTTCTGTGGTTCCTTTACAGAATGGAATTCTACACCAGGAACTGTCAGCCAAGAGGCCCTGGGACTACTGCCTTTAGCAACAGCTTAGATGAAAGACAGAGCCCAGGAGTCTCTTAGAGAGGAAATATAAAGGGATCTCCTGCGTTGTCTGTCCTTGGGGACCAATATCATTTTGGTGCAGAAGACCAGAGAAAAAAATGAAAACCTTGCCCAGAGATGTGAGAGTCTCAAGTGAGTGGGCAGATGAAATTAGACTATAAAAGGGCCTTGGTCAAGTTTATGTTCAAGATATTTTCCAAGGATGTTATTTTTTTTAATATTGAAGTAAAATGTTGAAGCTGAAGCCTTTGAAAGATAAGACAAATTTGCACAATGAAGGAAACAATGAAAACTTAGAGGTTTGATAATGAAAAAGACACTGCTGGGTATATAAGGGTCTGGGCTACAAGCCACAGCCAGATAGAGGGCTGTACTAGGAGACAGGGCTATGCTACTGCAGAGCTAAAATGAAGTGCATTTCACATCTCATTCTGTCTGGCAGGGAGGCATGAGCCTCTACAGAAGAAGAAGAAGAAGAAGAAGAAGAAGAAGAAGAAGAAGGAGGAGGAGGAGGAGGAGGAGGAGGAGGAGGAGGAGGAGGAGGAGGAGGAGGAGGAGGAGGAGGAAGAGGAAGAAGAAGGAACCATCAAACCTTCAAGATTCATATACAACAGTTAAAACTCACTAAACAGAGAAAAGGCAAATTTATTTTCCAGAAGCCCGAGATACATGGGGACTTGGTTCAAATGCCTGGGGTGTGAGTGACATTCCAGAGACAGAGGGAGACTGAGTAGACAGAAATTACCTCGAAGAGGCAGGTGTGGAGGGAAGAGGCAGGTGTGGAGGATGATAGATCCCAAGTCAGGACTTGGAAACTCTTCAACAAAAACAGAACATCTAAGTATCATTCCTTTCTGGAGGGAAAGCCAATACATAACATCACACCAGTTCCCTCTGTTAGAAAACCAGAATGAGCTTGCTCTCTTCAGGAAATCTGCAATCTGGATGCGTTTTTAGAGCTCTCACCCTTCTCTTGTGTTTCCTCTCCTGACTTCACAATTTTCCACGGTGGAGTCACATACAAGCTCCATCTCCAGCATCCCTTACAGCCAAGGGAAAGCCAATCCTGGGCCTGTCCTGGTTCTTTCTGATGCCCTGTTTCTAGATACCATGGAGTCCTGTTGGCCAAAAATCTGAGTAACAGTCTGTGTTCACATAGCATTTTGTTGACTGAGACTATGGGAAGACTGAACACCAGGCCAACTTTCCTACCTGTTAATAGGACAAACAATGGTGGCTAATAATGATACTAATATTAGTGATGATGGTGATCATAATTATGTGCTTTATGGTTAAGTTTCTTGCAATTGAATGCATGCTTCGCAAAGGCAGAGTCTTGCGTTGATTTTTGCAAGGTTGTTTCTTCAGTGCCATGAGGTTTGAAAACTGTGGTGATCCACCACACTCCCTAGAACAGGGCTCCCTGAAGCTAGGAGCTGTGACTGTCCTTCTAAACCCACAGCCCCATGTCTTAGAAACTTTAACTGCATTCTGTTTTTAACTCCACACTCTTATTTTGTTTGGAGATGATGATGTTTATTTAAATGTATCTGTAGTAGGGATAAGAGACAGGCACATTTGCTCAAGAGACTGATTGAGAGGACCATCAGACTAATTTAAAGAACAATTCCTGGGGCTGGAGAGATGGCTCAGAGGATAAGAGCACTGGCTGCTCTTCCAGAGGTCCTGAGTTCAATTCCCAGCATCCACATGGTGACTCACAACCATCTGTAATGAGATCTGGTGCCCTCTTCTGGCCCACAGGGATACACATTCAGGCAGAATATTGTATATATAATAAATAAATAAATCTTTTTTTAAAAAAAGAACAATTCCCTCCGGTATAGTCATCTACAGGAGTCACCATTGGCTCCAGGAGAGAGAATGTGTCTTCAATGAGAAAATCAGTTAGTAACTCTAATTCTTATCATTAAAAACCAGGGAGTGACAGAGGATAAATCCACATAAGGCTTAGTGACAGCATGCTAGATTGCTACCTCTGTGCATTCCACCTAAGTGTTTGTGTGTCTGTACGCGTGCACCATATATGTGTATGCCATCTTGAAAACAAAGTGTAAGATGAATTCAGGCGATCATCTCAAAAGGCACAGGCTGTACCACCTGTGGGGTGCTGCCCTTCACTATGGGAAAATGCTCATAACCCAGGATCTTATTCTAGAGAAGCCTTCAGGATCAGACAAGGGTAGAGGGACATCATGACGCCCTGTAGTAGACAGAGGCAGCATCAAGAGGAGAGAGTGTGGAATGGCAAGCTTAGGTCAGAAATGTAGATGATCGACCACTGAGTCCAGACCAGGAAGGGAGCAAAGCCGTGAACTGATGTAGAGCTGACGTGAGTAGAGATGGGCCAGGAGCCTCTAGAGCAAGGGAGAGAGACAACCACTGCACACGCTGGCAGAGTGGCTGTGAAGGAGAACGCCATTGGGAGAGCTGGGAAGGTGGGACTCCACTTGAACTGTGGAGTGGAGGGTGGCGGAAGCTGCTCTAGAGATCACGGAAGTTAGGGCTGATGCTGAAAAGTCAGTCATGTAGAGTCTTAAAGGTGCTTAGGAGGATACACATGTTTGAGGAAGAAAAAAAGTGTGTGGATGGGGCTGGCAAAGTGGCTTAGAAAAGTGTGATGTGAACTTGATCCCCAAAACTCCTGCTGGAGAGCACACTCTCCTGCTCCCCAAATTTTTCAAGGCAGAGGACAAAAATCTTTAGAGAAAGAAGATGTCCTAAAAGCCCCATGGAAACAAGACAGTGTTTTCTGCATAACTCTTGAGCCTTCCTGTTTTTTTCCTCCACAGCTTCCTATTCCCCACAGACAGGAAATCACACCGTGACTTTCTGGTGTACGTGTCAACTGGCAACAACCTGGAGCTATCCAAGGAGTTCCAGTAGACGGATTATGTAGATGAGTCTGATGAAATGTGGGGGATGGACTTGATTACCGATTGATGTGAGAAGTAGCAAGGTAGAAAAAATTCATTGTCTGTGTCTTTAAATCATTGGATACACTTATCAAGGCGTCAAGTCAGCTTTCTGTTGTTGTGGGATGTTATATAGAATATAATTTATATGCAATAACCTACAGTCCCAATGATGTGCACAGCATTGTTAGCAAATACCATTGTTGCTCTGTTTGTTAAGCACTATATCTAAAGGTGTCCTTCGTATATCAACCCAGACAGATTAAGCTCATTTATGCTAATACCTATTTTCCTGGCAGTACAGTCTTCCTAATGCATTAATTATGACTCCAGATAGACCGTTGATTATTTCACGTATTCTAATTAGGGATCACTTTATTCAGTCAGCCATACACATGAGTAAACAAATAGAACGAATTCCCCGGGGAGAGGATAAAAAGACAATGATTTCCTCTCTACTACAGCCTGGCTAGTTTGCCCAACAATGAGGGAGTAATTAAAGAAGGAAATGAAGAGTGAGCCAACAGAGCTGCAGGAGCAGTTTCCTGGCAAGGATGCTTCCTCGCCAAGATTAAATTAAAACGGACATCTTCATCATCGACCGTAAGCGGAGAAATGTGTTAGCTGTGGTGGTCTGTTTTCACAAGCACGCAAACCATGCAGACAAACATATCACATGTACGTGAAATGAACTGAATGCCATTCTCTGGAGGCTAGATTCCCAGGGGTGCAAAGGATGAAGCAATGTAGCTTCTAATTACTGACTTTTATTTAGATTCCACCTCACCACACCAGGCTGCTGGGTATTGATTTTTGACGCTACCATTTAAAATACGAGGCTCACTTCAATTTTGGGTGCGAGGTTCAGTGTCTTAAATGAGGGATGGGAGAGATGGAGCAATAGCTCAGCAGTTAAGAGCCCTGACTGTTCCTGCAGAGAACCCAGGTTTGGTGCCCGTCTACCACATAGTGGTTCACAACCGTCTGTAGCTCCAGTTCCAGGGGATCTGTCACCTACTTCTGGCCTCCGCGGGCACTGCACACGCATGGTGCACAGATTTACATGGAGGAAAAGCACTCATAAGATAAATAAATTGCAAACCAGTGGGCAAAAATGATGGTGAGCCGGGCGGTGGTGGCGCACGCCTTTAATCCCAGCACTTGGGAGGCAGAGGCAGGCGGATCTCTGTGAGTTCGAGACCAGCCTGGTCTACAAGAGCTAGTTCCAGGACAGGCTCCAAAACCACAGAGAAACCCTGTCTCGAAAAATCAAAAAAAAAAAAATCGATGGTGAAGAGGAGTCACCAAAGTGCACAATACAGCAAACTTCGGCAGTGGCCATTTCCAAGTGTCATAGAGAGGAAACACAGATACTTTTATTAAATATTCATTCTTATAACATTTTCACAAACAAGCTAGAAAGAGAGAGAGAGAGAGAGAGAGAGAGAGAGAGAGAGGGATTCTGATTCCTCCAACTCAGCCTTTTGTCTGGCTTCCTCCAGTTTATTTTCTCACTTGTCCGCAGTGGTCACTGCAAACCAGCACATGGACTCTTATAGCTAACAAGGGTTTATGGGATTACGTCAGCATTCTCAGAGGTCCTCTACTTCACATTAGGCATTTGGGAAAAGAGTGCTTTAATTATCTGGGAAGCCGTCAAACAGCAATCAGACATTAAAAGACCGCAGCTTCTGTCTAAGATCACATTTGACTTCCGGGCTTTCATAACAACTGTGTCTCTGACCAGCTAGAGGCTTTGGGGAAAGCCATCAAGTAATTCTATTAGTCCTAATGAAGTAATAATGTTTTGAACTCATAAAACAACTGCCTGAAATAAGGGTAAAGGTCACAGTTCTTGGAAATTGGCGTCAGTCAGTTTAGATGGGTAATCAATAAATGTCCATTTAACACTGTTCATCCAGCCCAAAGACCAGAAATAGACCTTTGTTCTGTTTTCTCATTACTAGGAGTTAGGGTTATGCATGCATACGTGTGTGCATGTTTGCCTGTGTGTGTGTGTGTGTGTGTGGTATGGTGTGTTTGAATATCACACATTCAGCCAAGGTCCTTTTAAGCTATCCTGGACAGATAATGGCAGATATCTATGTAAAATTAATTCCTAAGAATATTCAAAAAGAGGCTGAAGAAATGCCTCAGTGGTTGGGAGCACCCGCTGCTCTCCCAGAAAAATCAGGTTCAATTCCCAGCACCCACATGGTGTACAGCCGTATGTAACTCCATTTCCGGAGGACTTGACACTCTCTTCTTGTCCCTGTGGCTTTCAGACACATACATAGTCCATAGACATACCTGTAGATCAAAACACACATACACAATAAGTAAGTTTTAAAAAACAATATTTAAAGATATAAGCTTTGACAATCATTTTAAAGAATACAATTTCTATGTGCATGTAATTATTTGCAGTTTAGGAGTTATAATATCAAAATAAAATATATTTTAAAAGCAGAGCTTACTTGAAAGGTATTCTTTTATTTCTGCATATCCAGACACAGGTCAATGGTGCAATATTTAACTCAATGATGTTTTAAGTATAAAAGTTATCATGTCCCCTAAATGGGGCACTGAGGGATTATGACTACAAGGGGATCCAGATGGAGGGGCACAGCTGAAGGCTGCTCTTCCCAACGTTAAGTCCTGATCTTCACAGGTGTGGTCTTCGGAAGCTGTTTGGAAACTGAATGTCTCATGACTCAGGAAAGGCCCACAGTTCTCACAGAAGATCTACACATCTATGAGTTGTTTTGAAGTAGGTAAAGGAAAAAGAGCAGACAGTCTATTTAGTGAGCAGGTATCGGTGAAAAGAACATGCGCCAATCAAGTTCTGAAAGGCAGCCCATAGCCCAGCGCAGCACAATGCTTTACACAGAAGAGGATCCTCTCCGCGAGCACCAGCTGCTCCCAGACAAAGCAAGTTCCATGGAAACTGTCCAGCTCTGTGTTTATGCCACCCTATGCAGAAATATTCATTTATATCACTACAATATAGATACATAATTTTAGTCCAAATTAAAATAAACGACTGAAGTAGGGAAGCAGTTAAGCCTAGAATTATTTACCTCAAAACGGTCATCGATTTTGAAACAGTTGCTCTCTTTGGCTGTGCCCACATTTCTTCTCTCAGATTATCAGTAGCAAATGCCAGAATGTCCTAGGACAAGCATTACCTACCTCAATCTAAATAGCTACTGTGGGAAGACTTATCCCTGATCATCCACCAACAAGCCCAGCAGACAAGAAAGGGTTACTTCCAGAGATTTAAAGACTAATTAATTGTTTTTTTTTCCTTGATGGGTAAGACACAGTTGAATGCTCACCTGGCATATTGTGTGTCTCCTCAGAAGTCATAATAAAAATAAACATTATTTTATGTTCAATATATTCTTAAAAATAAACACATCAAAGTTTCCAAATACCAAAACAGGCTCCACTTTTACCTAGAAAGAGGGAGGAGGCATTTTCATTACCAAAGAGCAAGCGGCGTGCAGGGACCACACAGTCAGACAGTGCCGTGTGGCCACTGCAGGTGCGAATCATGGCTGCTGACTTGCTCCCTGGGTGCCGGCAAAGCTGAGATAACTGCTGTGTTCTGATGTTTCCAGCTGGTGTGACAGAACTATTAGAGATCTGGAGAGAGCGCCATGGGCTGTGAGTGGATGCAAAAGAAGCACGCAGTACATGCTCAATAAACGTAAGTCACCACGACAAACACTATTAACTCCCTCACTTCTTCCAGCAGTCTCATCTTAGCAAGAGAAAATCAGGACGGGCATACACGGATCACATTTCCAAGTAGCAATGGCAAGCATGGGTTAGCTTGTGGAAATACAGCATTTAGCTCAACTTGTCAAAACTGAAGTGTTTTCCATTTCCATGTAAGATTTATATCCTTAAATTACATGTTCCCAGACACTTCTCTCTAAGTCAACAAACTTAAGGTATCATGGTGAGATATAATTTGGATTTCAAATATAGAAATGCTTGGCTAAAATGCCGACGCTGAGGCTCAAACCATGGGTTTGCTTTGGTCTTAAACACACCTTTAAAAGACGCGAGAGGCATCTTGCATCGCATGAAGCCCAGTTCGAATTCGGCAGCAATTGAATTATAGTGCGGTACTGACCCACAGGCTCAAAACCCATTTGTAAATCTGCACTGTATTCTCAACCTCATTCTCCAGAGACACCAAACGACAGGTGGACAAGTGACCAAACAGTTCCTGACAGTAAGAACGGGAGAATGTTCTAGCAATGGAGATATATATCTCTACATTCTCATTTACCAGCATTGTATAAAGATTTCTAGTTGAAGTAGAAAATGAGTGTTTCATCCAAATCCAATGTTTCCAAGGACTGAGCCCACCTAGCACTCTGTAACAGAAACATCAAGGAGGTAGATTATGCTGCCCTTCCTTAAAAAGAGAACCTTTTGCAGAAGGATGATCTTATTGGTGAATGTTTTCTGAGTATTTATCAAGTGTCGAGAATTATAATAAGTCCTTCGAGTGTGTCATCTCGGCTTAATTTCACAAACACCCTGTAGCTAGCTAGGCATCGATTCCAAGCAATAAAACTGTGGCTTAAACGGGTGAGAGCCTCCCCTGAGATGACATGATGGATGGGGATGGTTCCTCACTGCCTTGTATCTCCACGGTGGGACCCTGACTCCCCTTGGGCATGAGCTGTGAACATCCCCATACCTATGAGTAGACACGGAATCCCTCCGGTGCATGCAGATTTTATACCTTACCCCTTCCCTCTTTAACGTTTTAGCATAGATGATGGGTTTCAACTCTAATAGTTTCTGCAGCATGCTGGTCCCACATCCTCCAACCCCCATTGGATCCGGACCTGCTTGCTTTCTTTCCTTGAAGCAGCCCCAGGTACCACACTCTCCACCACACTGTCTCTAATTCTTGTCTACTGCTTTGACTCTTCAGACTCCAAAAGAAATACAGTCTCCAGACTCCTTGTCTTTTCCTGTTCTGGGGCCACTCAGCCTCACTTTCCTCTTAATCCAGCATCAACTTCCACAGTACTTCTCGGCTTGTTCTCCCCTTGTTCTAGTTGTCTGTCAAAATCTAACTGACTACCTAAATAATCCTCAACTATGTCATGAAGGTATCTGGGCATCCAAACCTGCTGAAAAGAAACCATGAAAGCACCGCCAGGCTTCTACTTTGATGTGTACTCACCCAAGGGTGCCCTCCTTGCGGCACCGGGGCCCACCATATTTCTCAGACCCATCAGTTTCAAACTTCCTGGTCTCAGGACATTTATGTGCTTGTAAAAATTACTGAAATAAGATCCTCCTGAATATTAACCTTCATCGGGCAATGAAAGGAGACAGAGATCCACATTGGAGCACCGGACAGAAATCTCAAGGTCCAAATCAGGAGCAGAAGGAGAGGGAGCACAAGCAAGGAACTCAGGACTGCGAGGGGTGCACCCACACACTGAGACAATGGGGATGTCCTATCGGGAACTCACCAAGGCCAGCTGGCCTGGGTCTGAAAAAGCATGGGATAAAACCGGACTAGGTGAACATAGCGGACAGTGAGGACTACTGAGAACTCAAGAACAATGGCAATGGGTTTTTGATCCTACTGCACGTACTGGCTTTGTAGGAGCCTAGGCAGTTTGGATGCTCACCTTACTAGAACTAGATGGAAGTGGGGGTTCCTTGGTCTTTCCACAGGGCAGGGAACCCTGATTGCTCTTCGGGCTGAGGAGGGAAGGGGACTTGATTGGGGGAGGGGGAGGGAAATGGGAGGCGGTGGCAGGGAAGAGACAGAAATCTTTAATAAATAAATAAATAAATAAAAAAGAATTTTTGTTTATGTGGGCTAGATATGCCAGTACTTCTAATATTAGAAATTAAAGCTGAGGAAACATTTATTAATCCATTTAAAAACAAGTGAAACAAACTGATTATATGTCAGTGTAAGTATTTTAGGAATAGTGTTCCTACTCTGTAAAACAGAAGTCATCAGGGGTCTGGAATCCACATGCCTTGCAGGTCGGCTTCTGGAAAATTGGAATCTCATACCAGTTTCTTTCCTGGAATTTCTGATTTTCAGTATATATCCAAAGGATGTTCAATTGTGCCACAAGGATATGTGCTCAACTATGTTCATAGCAGCATTGTTTGTCATAGCCAGAACCTGGAAACAACCTAAATGCCCCTCATCCAAAAAAAAAATGGATTAGGAAAACGTGGTACATTTACACAATGGAGTACTACACAGAAGGAAAAAATAACGACATCATATTGAGTGAGGTAACCCAGACACAGAAAGACAATTATCATATGTACTCACTCATGAGTGATTTTTAGACATAAAGCAAAGAAAACCAGTCTACAAATCACAATCCCAGAGAACCTAGACAATAATGAGGACCCTAAGAGAGATGTACATGGATTCAATCTATATGGGAAGTAGAAAAAGAAAAGATCTCCTGAGTAAATTGGGAGCATGGGGACCTTGGGAGAGGATTGAAGGGGAGGGGAGAAGAAGGGAAGGGAACAGAGAAAAATGTAGAGCTTAATAAAAATCAATTAACAAAACAAAAAACACATCCAAGTCGCCTCTCAAAAATTCTGTCAAACTGTCTTCTAGAATCCCTGGCTACTCTCCCCTTTGGCCAGACAGGTTTCTTTTGCAATGGGTTGCACTCAGTAGACAGATGGGTAAGAAGATAAAGTACTGAGAGTGAGCGGCCAGCCTTTAATGGGACGCCGATATTCACCCACCACCACCAAAGCTCTGTGGCACTGCAGAAGAGGAAGCAGGAAGAATTAAGAGATGGAGAAGAGTGGGAGTTGGGTGCTGTGAAATGCCATCTTCTGGACTTGGCATTGTTTGGTAACAGCCTTGGGTCATGAGGAATTGTGTCAGGCTATTGTGTGGCCTCTAGCCATCAAGAATTGCTTGCCCCAGCCTAACTGTTGTGCTCCATCTGCAAGAACAGTACTTCCAGGAATATAAAACAACCCACCCTGCTTGCAGTCAAACCACCTTAGAAAAACAACAAACAAACAAAAACAGCAGCAACAAGAACAACAAAAGAGCTGTTACTTCTTGGTAGCTTCCTGTGAATGTGTGTCAGTATTTATACCCACCCCCAGGTCCTCTAAGTGTGCTCTACCCTCATCCCTCAGAAAGGTTGGGGCACCTTGCCATTCTAATAATGCAGTCTCAGCCTGTTGAGATTTAATCTGTCTGCTTCCCTGACTCATTTTGATTGCAGGCATGGTTATGGTACTCATGGTCCCCCAGGAGATAGGACTATCTACAAAATCCCTCCACTAAATCAAGCCAGCGACAATCCAAGAATAGATGAGTTGGTGGCTTGAATAAGAATGGCCTGCATAGGTTCGTAGATCTGCATGCTTAGTCCTCAGTGGATGAGCTGTTTGGGGAGGATTAGGAGGTGGGACCTTGTTGGAGGAGGTGTGTCCTGATGGAGGAAGTGTGCTGCCAGGGGTAGGCTTCGAGGCTTCAAAAGCCCAAGCCAGGCCCAATGCCTCGCTCTCTCTTTCTCTCTCTGTCTGTTGTTTGTAGATCAGGATGGGATGTAAAGCTCTCAACTACTGCTCTAGTGCCTTGCCTATCTGCTCCCTGCCATGATGATCATGAAATCACCTTCTAAAACTGCAAGCAAGCACCCAATTAAACATTTTCTTTTATCAAAGTTGCCTTGGCTATGTTTTTTTTAAATAACAATAGAACAGTCACTAAAGTAATGGGCTAGGTAATTTCCAGGCTGTACCCCTTACTAAGGACCTATTCTTCATGGGTAGCTGTTGAGGGAGGTAAATTTTTTTTGGATGTAGTTGGCTTTTTATGATAATGTTTATCCTCTCATGAGGATATGGATAAAAGAAGTTAGATTTAATGGATTGTCTAAAAGGAAGAAGGAAGGAGGGAAGGAAAAAAGGAAGGAAGACATACATGAAATTCGAAGGGGGTGTGTAGGAAGAGACTAAGGGTAACTAGAGGAGGGAAATCAAGGTACATACAATCATATTCCATTCTATACATGCCTGAATTTCTCAAAAGCAAGGAAAGAATTTTTCTGCTCAGGTAAAGTGGGAACAATCTGTAAACATTGCCCTGCTTTTAACTATGCCAATCCCGTTCTTTTGGAATACCTAGGAACCTCTGAGTTACAGTGTTAAAGCTACTACCTTCCCCAGTCATGCTCTGCCACACTCTGGTGATATTCTATAGCATTCATTTTCCTTTAAACCTTCAGTGTCAGCTTCTTCTGTACTAAAATAAAGCCCTGGATAAACTCAATGCTTTAAATGCATTTTGTTGCTCTTTGGCCTGACTGTGATGTTTCCTTGGCATGTAAAGCCACCAGAAGAAAGTTTGCACGTGTTCTTGTTGCTTACCCACCAGGCTTACTGGTTTATAGCCAATCAAATTCCCATCTATTTCTGCACACTGCCCTGCCCCCCATGACAAAGTCAATGCCTGGCTTGCTCCTGAGGAATTTCTTTTCATGCTCCTTCTCTAGGAAACTGCCTCAGTTTGTGTACCAGTTCTTTTTTGTCTGATGCATCATTCCCAACAACATCCCAAAGCGTCTCTAAAGAGTCCGACATCAGAACGTCAATTCCTCTTCCTTTCTAGCTGTAGACCATCTTCTCTTTTCCGTTTTCAGCCAAACTTACCAGATGGCTGCCCTCACTCTGTCTGAACTGTGAACACAAAGGCAGTCAGGGATGCTGGGTTCCTTGGAAGACAACTGACAGGGTGGGGGCCATGCATCAAGAAGAATCCAATCCTTGAGGGAATGAGCTTTATCAATAAAAAGTGCATACGATGCTTTGTGATGACTCTTGTGAATTTAGCGACTTCCTTCCTTTCACATTCCGAAGGGTCTGTGAAATCAACTCCACAGTGATTTCACCAGGCAACACTGGCAGCTTTTGGGTCTTTTCAGCACCTGGCTTGATTTTGTTCTCTAGAGTAGAAGGGTTTGGTTTGGTTTTGTTTTGCTAAATACGCAAACATTGAATTTCAGCAGTCATTGTTTTCCTCCTTAAGTGTTACGACGTTAGCTATGCCAGTTGGTTTAAGCATCAGGCAAGACTTTTCCTGATTTAATTTTGATGCATAAATCAAAGCAAATCCTATCTTTTGATTTGTGGGCAGCACCGTGGATGAAAGGGAGCTAGAAGGAAGATACGTAGTATCAGCCCTTTCTTCATGCTAGAAGAATATTTACTTCCTGCTTCTTTCTCCCTAGCTGAAAGGCAAGGCACCACCACACCCCTGCTCAGAAGTATTCTGAAGACAACATAGGGTCATCCCCTTATTCTACCATCAGTCAGCTCTTGACTGAATGCCCAGCCCATGTGGATAATCAATCAGTTGTCAGGGCTGGAGTTTAGTATCTATTGTGCTTTAGAGATGATGGTGCTGAGTTCAAGCAGGATGACAACAGATTATCTGGATGTTGGTTTTGTTTATGCTCCAACATATCCACCATCCTATCCTTCGTTTGTTCCATGAACATCTTTATATCCAAATATCTACTTAAAGGTAAAGTCTCCCAATCTTAGGTTTCAATAGTCCACTGAAAATTGGTATCATGAAGTAATTTACTTTTAATATATATATGTTAATATTATATATCATCATATTATATTATTATATAATAGATATATATTCTATGTATATATTTTCAATTATTTCATTTTAAGGTAGATTTGATAAAAAAAATGAAGAGAAAAATATTTCACTTCAGAGACATTTGTAAAATTGTCTTCGCTTTTTAGGGTTTTTTTTTAACCAAATAAAACGAAAGGAATATAGACAGATAGATAGATCCATTTCACTGTGAATAAAGAAAATACCAATTATCATAAAATTCTACTTAATATCTGGCAGTTTTAATTGCTTAATGACACCATTCTCAGGCGTCTTCTCAGATACACATTGCTTCCATTTTTAGCTGTACCAGACACTTGCCAAACTAGAGATTATTGCCTTCTTAGTGTATTCTTTTATCCCTGAGAAAGAGTCCACTTATCAGATTTAATTTTAATGTATTTAACCCTTAATTGCTTGAAACAACTGATTGCTATCCTTATTTATTTTTATTTTTTAAATGGCTTCTTTGTGAGTTTCACGTCATGCATCCCGATGCCGTCCATCCTCCCATCACTTCATAGTCACCCTCCGCCATTTCATCCTCCACTCCAAAACAAAACAAAACTCAAAAGAAAAACAAAACAGACAACCAAATTAATTAATTCATGTGGGGGTCTGTGAGAAGTCCCCCAGTCACCACCAGTCACGATACAATGGGCAAGAGCATCTTTTCTATACCACTCAGCTACAGGTATTTGAAAAGCAGTGTGACCCTTCTATTTAGGGATTGGCTTACGAAAGTGGCAATCATGTTAGTTCATTTCTAATTGGTTAGAGCTGAGTGGTGTGAGGTGGGGAGTGGGGCTAAAGCTATAGTTTTTCCATTGTTGGACAAATCTAGACAAGTCCCAGGCTTTGTCCTTATTTGGGCATCACCTCTGGTGGGGAAAGAGGTGTTGGTGATTGATTGTCCTTTGTTAGTGAACCAAGGCCTAATTCTTAACTGAGTTATTAGGGGCCTGTCATGATAGATGCTTGACCCTCTCAATACACACACACACACACACACACACACACACAAGTCTTGACATGGAAGTTGTAGTGTGTGCAGCCAGTGAGGAGTGGAGCCAGTTCTCCCTAGGGCTGCAACCAGTGAGGTGCAGAACCAGTTCTCCCTAGGGCTACAGCCAGTGAGGGGTGGGGCCGACTCTGTGATGTCCTCTCCTCACTATCTTCAGTGGTAACAGAAGTCATGGACATCAACACAGACCTAGGCTGCAGCAGGGCCATCGACCCAGACATGGTCCTTGTCAGAAGCCTAAGGCATGATGTCACCATGTCTCTGGTGGGCAATGCAGATCACTCAGATTGGGATGGCAGCTGCATGGTGCTCAAACATCTACATGGTCTCGGGTGGTATCCCAGATCCTGGGCATCTTCACAGCCCTCAATTTCAACAGGAACCTTGGGCATCAATGCAGATCCTGACTGTCGCTGGACCATGGACCCAGGCTGCAGTAGGGCCACAGACCCAGACATGGTGCCTGGCACAGCTTGGACCTCGGCTTGGATGTCTTCATGGCCCTAGCTGGCATTTCAGGTCACCCAGGTTGGCATGGCCTCAATGGTAGTGTGGTACACAAGTGCCAGCATGTTCCCAGGTGGCAGCCCCAACCCTGGGCATCCACTTGGCCTTTGATAGTAACAATGGTCACAGATATCAATGCAGACCCTGGCTGTGGTAGGACCACACACCCAGACATGGCCCTTGACCGTAGTTTTGGGTCCAGATGTCACGAAGGCATCAGGTGGCAACACTACATGGTTCTGATGGTCATATAACCCTCAAATACCAACATGGCCTCACGAGTTGGCCCAGACTATGGGCCTCTGCATAGTCATTTGTGGCAACAGGGATCACTGAAATCAACACAGAACCTGGCTGCTATATGGCCACAGACCCATATATAGCCTTTGGCAGTAGTTCAGGCCCAGATGTCACCCTGAGCCTGTGTGGCAGTACAGGTTTCTTTCAATGGCTTAACCCTTGTTGGAACACATTCCTTTAACCACAACATGGTCATATGTGGTCGCCCAGACTCCAGGCATCTGCAGGACCCTTGGTAAGGGGAGCCACTGGCATCAACACAGACCTCCACAGTTGTGTTAGGAATAAAAGCCCAGACATGACCATTGGCAGCAACCCAGGCCCAGACATCTCCATGGTCCCAAGTGGCAAGCAGGCCATCCACATCAGCCAGTTCCTCACTGCCCTGAGCTCTTCAGATCTACCTTTCTCTCTAGCACGTGGTCGTTTCTGACCCTTGCTGTCTTCCATTTCCCTACCATATACAGACTCACCATAGGGGTGCCTGACCATCCAGCTCAGCAGGTGCTGGGTGGGCTTGTGGTTGGTCTCTCTGAAATCCTTATTTTTATCCTAAATATATATTTGTTTACTTCTTTTTCTCACATGAAACCTTTTCAACAAAAGTACTAATAAAATTTATTATTTTAATGTCTTCCTTTTTCTTTCTTTTATCCTCTCTCTCTCTCTCTCTCTCTCTCTCTCTCTCTCTCTCTCTGTGTGTGTGTGTGTGTGTGTGTGTGTGTGTGTTCAGTTTTTCAAGACAGGGTTTCTCTGTGTAACATCTTTGTAGACCAGGCTGGCCTCAACCTCACTGAGATCCGCCTGCCTCTGCCTCCTGAGTGCTGGAAGAAGCTAAGTATCTCCTGATTTTACGACATTGGATGAATGACTATAAGGAGCGAAGTGATGTTGCAATGAGAAGATAGGAAAGGGGTAAGCAGATGTCTTGGACATATGATGGGCAAGGAAGTGGCAAGGATTCGTTCTTCCAACCCCACCCATTCCCACTGCACATGAGGAGTCTCAGACTTGGAGGAGAGAACATCCTGGCGGAGGGAGACTGTGAGGTTTCCTTGCCTTCTGTGAGTGCAGTAAAGGGACTCTACCTATAACTCAGAATGTTAAGGAGGTCCTTGAGAAAAACTAATTAGATGTGAACGAGTTATGCTTCCGCTTTATCAAACCAAAGAGGTCAGGCTAGCGCCAGCAAATAAGAGACCCTGTAGCTTCTGGAGAGTCAGAAATCAATAAAACCATTTACAAATTTAACAAACATATGTTTTATTGTTTGCTTCTTGCTGTCAGGAAAGAGATCCCGGGGGCAAGGACAGAAATGCAGTTCAATTCTGCAGTGTGGGTTTAGTATGACAGCATCTGGGGTCCATTCCCAGTCTTAGTACAAGAAGAAATACCGGGATTCTATTAACACTGGGATCTTCAAGCCATACAAGAACAAAAGGAAGCAGTCAATATCAAACATGGAAAATCATATCTGAAACTATAATTTCGAAGTTAAATTTCCAGTTGCTATGTTTGTGAATAACACACGGAGAAACTGAGCGCTAACCTTCATATACTCTTGCTTCGAGAGAACTGTGGTGAGGGAGAGGGAAAGAGAGAGACTAAGGGGTAAGAAATAGGGCTTAAATTTTTGTTTTGCCATGTTTCTCTTTTTAGGGAGACCTATGAGCTTAGTTAAAGGGGTCCCTCTGGAAATGATCTGACAGATACGATGTGGCTGCTTCTCTGAGAGAAACTCAGCTACTGATGCAGCCCTGTACTGCGGGTTATGGTTGCACTAACTGAACAAGAATTTGGGGAAGAGCATTTGATTGGAAATATCACAGGGATGGGAGTGAAGACCTTTGTTATTGTGATTCTTACATGTGTTGCAGAAAGAGATGTCATTTGGCATGAATGCCTGGGAAAGACAAAAGACAAGTGTGGTCCTAACATGGGCAGAAGCAATCTTCCAGTGTACTGGACCATTTGGAGGCAGGAGAGCAGTTGTTGGGATAAAGGCAACAGCTGCATCAGCTGCACTGAGCAGGTGTCCAATCAAATGTTCCAGGACCAGGGCAGGAGTAGAAAACAGGAAAAGGTGTTTTCATTTCATAACACACGGTGAGATGATTGCAGAGCCCAGGCCACTGAGCCCTGCACAAATGTGTGTAACACAACGTGACTCGTGTGGCCTTGAACGTCATTTCAAGTCTGTAAACCTTGTTCATCTTAATGGATGTTGAATTGCTTAGGAATGGGGACCAGGAGACTCTCAGTTTAAAGAGTGCCTCTTTCCAGTCAGGTAGCAATTTCAGAAACCATTAGTACAGCCTTGTACTTACAGAATAAGCCATTGTTATGGATTCAGATAAGCATATGCATGAACATACTAGCTCATGTGTGTATGTGTGTGCAAATGTAAATTAATACCTCTACAATACAAATCATAAACTCAACAAGAAAATAAATTAAAGAAGACACAAAGCATAGAAAGATATCCCTTGTTCACAGACTGTAAGAATCAACATCGTTAAAATTTATATACTATCCCAATTGATCTGGAGATCCAACATATGACCCATGAAGAAACTGCTTATATTCTTCACTGAAACATGGAACAAAAGCCTAAAATTCCTATGAAATCACAAGAGTACACATGGCCTAAACAATCACGTGCCAAAGGGGGAAATCTGGAGCCAACATCATATTTGACATGGCTCAGTGATAGAATGCCTAGTGTGCGCGAGGTTCAGGGCTTTCTCCAGTACTTAGAGAAAACAAAATATACTACAGAGCTATAGTAACTCCAAAAGTTCAACATTTTCAAACACCTGACCATCAAATAATTGGATCAGACCAGGGAATCTAGGAAATAAAGCCATACATCCACAGACAAGCTATTTCTGACAGAGCCCATGCTGGCAATGCGGTTTCTTCAGTAACCATCATGGGGAAACGTGACACCTGGGTGCACACAGGTGAAACTGAGCCCCAGCGCTTTTCATGCATAAAAACCAATGCAAAATGGACCAAGCGTTAGTTAAAAATTCCAAACATCAAGAATAGTAGGGAAACTGAGTAAAATACTTCAAAATACCTATATGGAGAAAGGAATTTGGGTAAGAACTCAAAATCACAAGTGAAAAAAGCCAAAAATGGGCAAAAGATTACTAATGTAACAATATATGTAACAAGAGAATGTGCTCCTAGCTAAACCCAGAGATGGGAAAGAACATCCACAGAAAGGGAGACGATATTTGAAAAATATTTGTTTGGTAAAGAATTAAAACCGTGAATACTTAAGTCAAGGAAATGGATAGAAATCTAATGAAGAGGTGAGTGTAGTATGTGAGCCATTTATTTCTTCAGAGATCCAAATGACTAAGAGCATATAAAATGCTCAGTAACTCATTACAGAGCAACACAAATCAAAACAGAAATGAGATATTACCTCATCCAGTTAGAATCATCATTTAAAAACAGTCATTTAGTTTGATGACAACGTGAAGTAGAGGCACTCCTACATATTGGTAGTGGAATGGGAACCGCAACTGCTATTGTGACGAGCAGTCTTGAGCCATCTCAGAAAACCGAAAGTGAAACAATCGCACCGTGCGTCTATCTCACTGCCAAGCACGTACCCAAGGCAAGGGAAATGAGTCTGTTGAAGAGCTTCCTGCGTGGCAGTGTTTCATCCGTGTTCCTCACAACAGCTTGGGACAAGGCGTGTAGTCAAGCGTCCACAGACAGAATGACGGATAAAGAGGTCCAGAGCGTGGTGTGTGTAACACTAGAGATGCTGGACGTCCATCACAGCAACAGAGAAGGCAGACATCACCAAGGGAAGCAATGTGACCGCAGAAAGACAAGCGGTGCAAGCTCTCTCACATGCTGCAGAAGAGAAAAGGACAATTGCTACCACGGAAACGGTGAGCAGAGCACCAATCCAAAGAGGTTCGGAGGGTAGGAGGGAGGGAGGAAGAGGCCCAATGAAGAGCGTCAAAGGAGAGTAAAACAGGAGGCTTCAGTCCAAGTGTGCTGTGGCCCAGTGCGTTAGTGTAGTTACACTAACTGTGCACTTTCCATAGGGAAAACCTCGAAGTTTCCAGTAAAATAAATACGTCCACAGAGACAGAATGGACAGGTTCCCTGACTAAAGCTCCTGGTAAAACATATTTGCAAATTATCACAGTGTACCAAGAAATATATGCAGAATTTATATGGCGGTTACTTTTATTAAATACATCTTAGCAGGAAAAAAATTCAGGAACTAATACCCAAGAATAAAAACTAATGTAAGACTTCTAGAAATCTCAGCAAATATCAGCATGGTAGGTAACGAGGCGACCACACCAGGGCATCTGCCTCTTAGACACTTTCGAGCGACACAGACATTCCTACCTGCTCTCCCAGCACTAACTCACAAACCGGTTTCTGTCCTGAATCCTAGGGATTAGATTGCAGCTGTGTTAAGCTGTGGGCTGTGCCCAGTTCTGAAGCAAGCATTGCCTTTGCTCTAGTTCCAGGAACAGAAGCCAAGATGGAGCCCAGTTCTCGTCCTCACTCTCCTATTGCCGTTGTTGTGTGGAAATTTTTCTCTCATTTTTCCAACCAACATTTAGGTCCCAGTGTTTAAATACATGAAGCAGATTTAAATCCTGATGGGAAGTTTAAATGGCAATTTTCTTAATGGATAATACTTTGCATTGTGCTGTTTCCTAAAAACTAAGAATTCACATGTAAAAATGAAAAGAAAAATGACCTAATTCTTCTTCTGAAGAACCCAGACATTATAAAGATGTGAGCATGAAGCCTCACAACAAAATTTAATCCAAACTCAAGATCTCCCAAGTGTGAGTGATTTCAATTAGAAGACAGAGTTCACATTCCTGGCTCTCTACCATTTAATCAAAGACACCTTCCTTTACTCCACACCCCAATTTTATTCATTCAATTCCAACAGAGTGGGGCTGCTTCTTCATTTTAGTAATTTTTCATTCCTTGGAATATCTTCCGAGGCACCGTCCTTTTCCTCCCTTCCTGGAACACATCCGTAGCCACCTGAGTTGAAAGTAGAACACCAGTGTCAGCAAGACCCAGACACTAGTCCCAAGATGCTTTTAAGCCAATGAATAATGTCCCTGATTGCTGCAAAATATGCCTGCGTATTAATTCATCTGAGCAAACAGTTTTCTCATCTGTGCAAATACTTCTCCCAAGACAATGAATTGCTCATGGGAACAAACGGCTTGTTTGTCAAGCAGTCTGCTTCCTAAGATTTCTTCTGGGCTGACTTCAATCCCAAGCAACCATGGCACGTTATTTCCACAATTCCACATCATCACTTGCCTTGAAAGCCATGATTTAAGCCACTCAATATTTGACTCCAAACTTTACACATATGCTTGACTGACTTCCCTTTTGAGAGAGCTCTTAGACTGAAAAAGTACTATTTACATGAAAAGATTGTATGAAATCACTCTTCTCCTTAAGGAAATGATGGGATTTGTTTATTTCTTCATTCCACACACAACACTATGCTCATATGTCAGGTTCTGTCATAAGAAATGACACTGGTAAGCAATATGCTTGCAGCTCGTGTGAAGCCCTGGGTTTGATCCCCAATGTCAAACAAATAACAAGTCAAATAATAAGTAAATAAATAAGCAAACAAGAAAATTGGATCAAGTAATATAAGATCCCTCTGAAAAAGCATTTACAATTATAGAGAATATTTTTTGTTTGCAAAACTGAATATTTAAAACCAGAAATGGAGTCAAGACCAATAAAGTCTTTCTTTTTTTTAAAGGTTTGTTTAATTCTTAATTATGTGTGTGTGTTCATGTGTGAGCACAGGCTCCTATATTATGGGTGTGTTGGTATGTGCATATGTGAGCACAGGCTCCTGTATTATGTGTGGGCACTTGTATGTGTATGTGTGAGCACAGGCTCCTGTGTTATGTGTGGGCACTTGTATGTGCATGTGTGAGCACAGGCTCCTGTATTATGGGTGTGTTGGTATGTGCATATGTGAGCACAGGCTCCTGTATTATGTGTGGGCACTTGTATGTGTATGTGTGAGCACAGGCTTTTGTATTATGTGTGTGTGTGTTGATGTGTGTATGTATGAGCATCTCCTATGAGTACCAGGAAAGGAAAGCATGTATATTCACTTTAGAACTCGGGAAATAGCAGTCCAAAGGCTGACAGTAGTGTTCATCAAAGTCACTGCTAAGATGAGGCAAAGTCCTCCAGATGAGTCATTTTTAGGAAGAAAATAAGTACAGTCAAATATGATTAAACTAACAATTAATTCTGCTTTTACAGTAGTAAAAATTCTAATTTTTTATGATTGTGGGCAAGCTATTCACCACACTTCTCCATCCACTTCAAATGACAGTTCTTTACAATGTTATGGAAATTAAATGATGAAGGAGAAGAAAGGAAAGAATTGGAAAGCATTAAAGGTAAACCTCCCTTTGGTCTTTTACTTTATGAAAATATACAGGAGGAAAGGGGAATTAAAGATCTATGTACAGGAGAAGGAAAATGAACGTCCATATCTCATTGTATAAAAAAATGAACTTTTAACAAGTAAGAATTTAAATTTTAGACTTGAAACTTTAGAATTTCTAGAAGACAACTGGACGAATACTTCAGAATGTTAGACTGAACTGACTTCCGAGTGACAACAAGGAAACTTTGACATATGGGAGAATGTCGAGCTAAGTCTTCTGCACAGCAAAGGAAGCACACAACACAGCATAGGCGAGCACACGGCAGGGATGGAGAGAAGGCACAGTGCTAAGGACTTGCTGCTCTGCAGAGGACCTGAGTTTGGTTCCAGCACCCATGGAAGAGACTCACAAATGCCCTTAACTCCAGATTCTGGGAATCTGACAGCTTCACCAGACCTCTATAGGGTCCTGCACTCATATCCATCACTTTATCCCCCGACACTGATTCAGGTAAAAAAGTACTTATAATTAAAATAAAACTGAATAAGGAGACATAGAACTGGATAGCAAATTTATTAAAAACATACAGAGTCCTAACTCCCTGCATCACAATATTGTTCCTCATTCTTAACGTGGGAAAGAATTTTTTTTTAAACCTAACTCCCCTTAAGATTCCCAGGTGTTGCCTGGAGGTGATGGTGCACGCCTTTAATTCCAGCACTTGAGAGGCAAAGGTAGGCAGATCACAGTGAGTTTGTGGCAAGCCTGATCTACAAAGCAAGTTCCAGGACAGCCGGGACTGTTACACAGAGATGCTCTGTCTCGAAAAACTAAAAGATTACCATATGTATTACCAGACTGGTGTGAGGCTGGCTGTCACTGTGTCTTGTGTCTGGGCAGAGAATGGGGACAGTGCGTGGCCAGGCCGAGGGCTGGAGAGCCGCAAGTGCTCTCTTCTAGCTGGGGCAGACATGGTAGCAGCAGTAACAAGCCTGAGCAGGTGTGAGCAGGGGTCTCGGCAACTGCTCTGGCATGGCAGGGGTCTGAGGAGGGGGTAGGGGAAAGCCTGGAACCCACCAGGAAGGAGAGCAAGCTGCCTGAAAAGTGGACACCCGGATGTGTGAAAGAAGTCTGGGTGGTAAGTGAGGACACTGGCTGCCTGAATGACGCAGCTAGCCAATGATGGGCAACTAATTTTGGAGGCATTTGGAGCCCAGTCACCTGTGGCATTTGGGGCTGGGGGCGGGTGGCAGTTGGGGGCTGCTGGATAGAGACTGCATCAGGAAAACCCTGAACTCACATGGAAGAAAAGCCAGCTGTTGACGAGGTAGAGAGGTGGTAGCTTCACCCCCTTGGTGGGAACTAATAGTGGGTGCTAGATGAAGCATTTACCTAAGCTATTCTTTTAACAATAAAAGCTAGGGAGTCCGATGTCGGGCTAGAAACCCGATAGATCCAATGGAGTGACAGAGTGATGGAGGAACAGTCAGCTGATTCTTCCTCTGCACCTTCCCAGATCAAAAGGCCTACAAATCTTTCTAAGCCCCTCCCTATTCCTTCCCATTTCTCCCTATCCTAATCTGAGTCTACCAAAAACTGTATGAGTTATTCTGGCAAGCTGAATATGGACTCTGCTCTCTGATTCAAGGTTTAACATTATCGGCTGTCTCGTAGTAACAGTGGCATCAAATCTCCTGCAACACCGGCACCTTTTTTTCAGTTTTGTAATATGCACAAGGTCTTTGCTCTAAATCCTGGTCTCTTTAGATAAATATTGTCTTCTATGATTATATCTAGCCTCAGATACAGTCATCTACAGAGTCATCTTTGACTGGGAGTGTGCTAAGCCCTCCATATTGTTAAAGAATTATCCCGTTTAATAGCAACAGAATGGCGTATAACCAGTGTTAATATTCCTTTCTCTGCATCAGGAAATAGATTCAGAGAGTGTGGGGTATTGTTGAAGATAGAAGACAGACAGCTCTGGGTTGAGTGTGGTTCAGAGCTATGTCTTCAGATTTCTGGGAGCTGTCACTTTATAGTGTGTTACTGAAACTCTCTGCTTTTCTTCAAACCATCTTATTAAATTTCACAATGTTCTTTAATAGAAGCATAGTAAATTTGATTTCTTTTTAATATCGAGAATGACTTTGCTTCAGCCAGCAATTTGTGGGGTACACAAACAAGTACATCATCCTGGTGAGAAGGTTCCCAGACATTTTTCTTCTGCCTTACATTCTGAGTAACACAAGATAAATACTTCATTTTTCATTAGAATTATGTTGGAATTCAGTGTCAAGTGTCCACAGTGTTTCTTTGTGTTTGAAGAAAAAGAAACAGAGATCCCATCTGGTGGAGATGCGTTCCTCGGTCTCTAACCCATCTCGTTGCAGTACTGTAAAAGGTGTGATTCCTTTATAACTTAAAGATGACCTTTGTGCTATTCCAGACTCATGGAGTCGAATGTGTGCTTAGTGTTGGGTTTTATAGCATAGAACAACAGGACACGGTGAGAGCAGAGGTCAATGGTGAAGAGGGAGTGGCCTCAGTTTCTAGAACTCTGTTGTCTGATGCACTGATGCACTGAGATGTGTGAGGATCTGACTAAAGGAGCCAAGATGAGGAATTACCACTGCCAAAGTCACCAAAGTACCTGCCTATCTCTGATCTGAAATTTCAAAGTTTGAGATACTGCAAAGCCTCACGTTATAGAAATCCATAGATAGTGCAGCAAGTGGAAAAAGCCATACCTGCTACCTGTAAACAAACAAAATAAAAACACACATGTGCTAAAGTTTTCTATGAAATTTCTTTCATACAAATGTGCAGGGTATAAAGGACACATAAGTGAATTCCACGTCTACATTTGGGTACTCCCACGAGGTACTAATTACACACAAAGACCTAAATTTGAAAATCTATCACAATTGCAATTCCATTTCAAAAAGAAGACCACATCTTGTATCATGTGTTCAGGCCCATTTACAAAGAAAAGATTCATTACCACTTTCTAAATTATTAATAGTAATTAATCGCAAATAATCCCTCATAATTTTTCTTGATGGTGAATATTACCGGGAAGAAGATTTTGTACCTTGGACTAAAAGCAACTTTTGGAGGTTTCCATGAGTCACTCATTGATATCTATGTATCATGCAGGTAAGTGTCCACTCCACAATCTGGCTTTTTCCATTTATCTAAAATAGTTTTTTACAACAGAGCTCTGTGTTTGCATAGAAGTGCTTGTATCTGAGAAGCAGGCGAAAGCCACAGCTTGTCTATCAAACTTGTAAATTCTCTGGTATAGTGAAAAGAGGTTGATTCAAGGGAAATGTCGGGGAGACAATAAAAATGATGAGGCCAGGTTTGACTCTGCATGCTACATGCCGTGGGTGAGCGCTGGGCCCGTTGTCATCATTAAGAAAGCCTTTGCAGCTGAAAGGTGCGGCACATACCTTTAATCCCAGAATTCAGGAGACAGAGATAGGTGGTTCTCTGAGAGTTTCAGGACAGCCAGGGCTACACAGAGAAATTCTGTCCCGACAAACAGAGAAGGTGGGAGATGGCTGGGGATGCACTCCTAGCATGGTGGCTCACAACTGCTGGCAACTCCAGTTTCAGAGGTATGACACACTTTTCTGTTCTTTTAAGGCACCAGACAAGCGTGTAGTCCACATACAGAGAGTGAGAGGCCTTGGAGAATTCAGCTCTAAACAGGATGTGTCTATTAAATCAGGGCTCAGGGGACCTTGTGGAAGAGGAGGCAGAAAGAGTATAAGGGCCAGGCAGTCTGGGGTTCAGTAAGAAAGCAAGGTCCACAGGATCAAGAAGATCAGATCTCACCTGAACTCACAAGAACTGAGGCAGCGTGTGTGGGACTGCATCCGTCTGCACCACTGGTCCTCTATGTATATAGTATGGTCACCAGTCTAGTGCTTTTATGGGGTTCCTGAGTGTGCAAACAAGTGGGTCCCTTGGGCTCTTTCCCTTCTGTTTCATTTGTTTTGTCCAATTCTGATGTGTTAGTTTTTTATCTTATTATATTTCTATTTTACTGTATCTTATTGTATTATTATCCCTTAGACACTTGCTTGTTTTGTAATGAGATTTGTAAAGGAAGTGGATTCATTTGGTGGAGGGGGAACTGAGAGTAGAGAGAGGGAAAAATCATAATCAGCTTATTTTATGTGGGATAAAAACGATTTTAAATAAAATGGCGGAGTATGGAGCATGGTAAGCATGACAGAGCTGGCCAGTTTTCAGTGGCCTGTGACTAAAAATGTTAGCAATCATTCCACCAAGTTAATAAGATTTCAAGCTACCATCATGGAAGAAAATTTATCAAGACATACCAAAATTCACAATGTGGAAGATACTTTCTTGTGGCACTTTCAATTTGAAGACTATCTCAGGTAATGAATGCTTCTTCACAGCAACATGAAGAATAAGACTAAGAATTAGAATTAGCTTCATCTTGTGAAGGAATGGGTTTACTAGGTTGCCATACACCAATGAAGAGAACTATTGTCAGTGTCAGACATTTGAGAAACACGGAAGAGCTTTGAAATGAGTTGAGTATGATGAGTACTCTCTTCTTCTATAACATGCATAGACTTAGATGAATGTGCACCCAGAATTCAGAAGAAAAAGAAGAAGAGGAAGAAGAAGGAGGAGGAGGAGGAGGAGGAGGAGGAGGAGGAGGACGAGAAGAACAAGAACAACAACAAGAAGAACAAGTACAAGAAAAAGAGGAGGAGGAGGAGAGAGAGGAGGAGGAGGAAGAGGAAGAAGGTCGAAGGTGTTGGAGAGTTGAGTTGGTAAATAAAAATGTCTGCAGCAGCAAGCATGGGGATCTAGATCTGAGTTTGAACTCCTAGTATCCAAGTCATAAGCCAGGTGTGGTTACATGGTCTCGTGACCCCACTATTGCTAGGGATGGAGACCGATGGCTTGCTGTTCACCAAGCAAGCCCCATGTCTATGAGACTCTATATGTTAAGGAATATAGCAGAGACTCATATAGCAGGACACTATACGACACCGATACTACTGCCTACTACTACACACACACACACACAACAGAGAGAGAGAGAGAGAGAGAGAGAGAGAGAGAGAGAGAGAGAGAGAGAGAGAGAGAGAGAGAGAGAGAGAAGGGAGGGAGGGACGGAGGGAGGGAGGGAGGGAGGGACGGAGGGAGAGGGAGAGGGAGAGGAAGAGGGAGAGGGAGAGGGAGAGAGTAATAAAGTTCCCAGGTCTTCCAAATATAGTAAGTTAAAGAAAATCAATAGTCAGGCTTCTAAGGTGCATTCAGCAGGTAAAGAACTTACTGCTAAGCCTGATGACCTCATTTTTATCCCCAGAATACACTTGTTGGGAGGAGAAAACCGACAGAGCAAGTTGTTCTTTGACATCCACATATATAAAGACATACAAACAAATGAAATACATTTCAAATATTTCAAAAGCAATGAATACTGAGTTATCAAACATACACAGCATTGTAAACAGAGATTGCTCTTTTGTTTCCTGGCTACCCGTACCCAAATACTCGTGCAAAAACTATATTAATTGCAACACTGTTTGGCCAAGGGCTCAGGTATATTCCTAGCTAGCTCTTACATCTTAAATTAACACATTTCTATTCATCTATGTATCACCATGAGGCTGTGGCTTACTGGTAATGTTCTGATATCTTCCTCCTTCAGCAGCCACAAGGCATCTCCTTGACTCTGCCTACTTTCTCTGATTTCCCTCTTGGCTTTACTCTACTAAGCCATTGGCCAAAATAGCATTATTCATCAACCAATAAAAAACAACACATATACAGAAGGACATCCCATATCATAGCATACGCATATTAACCAACAAAATCAGAAAACATAACATACAGCATTACTGTATATATGGTCCTACATGAATATTATATTTTATAACTCTTTAAGCAACTGTCTCTTCAATAACATAAGTTCCTTCTCACCATTAAATGACAGAAACTACAGCCTAATGTCTGACTCATTTTACTCAAAGTCCCCAGTTTTCTCATCAAATATTTTTTCTAGCAGAAACAAAAATTATTCAAGTATCCACTTAAAATTTCTACTTTAGTTCAAGGGCACATATTTCAATAAAACTACCTTACTATGTAAAATATGATGGTTTTTATTCTATTGGTTTCCTGTTTCTATGGAGGGAAGGTCATGATTTGTTACTTATAATCACTGGAAACCAATTTCAGCTAATTTAAGAAGAGAAGACAGTTATTCAAAGGACATGAACTGGAGGACAATTTCCAGAATGACAGGGGAGGGCCCTAGGGATTCTGTGCTGTGAGACAGCGGCAGTATGTGAGCTCATGTATGTGTGGGCCTGCCCAATCAATCTTCAGAAACTGTCTACAGGGAAGTGAACAAAAGCATAAGCATTTGCTAAAGAGAAGAAACTATCAGAAGAGCGATGAGGCTCCAGCCTTGAGTCATAATTTCTCCCAGCACAGACACACATCACTCCAGAAATATGGACTTTCCACACTGGGCAAGTTAGCCTCAGACCTGGGGAAGACTGAGATCCCCATTCCCACAGTTCCCTGTGCAGGCTATAGCACTTTCTGGGAAAGCAGATTTTTTTTTTCTTCCTCATCCCTCCTCAGGATCCATGCTGCAGCAGCTGAAACAAATGAATCCCGCTCTTGGCCATTCAGCCCTCAGCCACAAGCAGAGAGGTATGCCAGAAGTTAAAGGCTGGGAATAATGAAGCCCTAGCATGAAAATTCCTAACATGAAGAGAGCCAGAAAACACAGACCACCACTCTGTTCGGTTCCCTTATTCTACTTTAAAATTATAAAAATTTCTTATATATAAATACATATATATGTATATATGTTTATTATTATTCATGAACATGAACATTCATGCATACACACACACACTGAACAGCAAGCTAGTCTTGGAGCAAATTTGAATTTATAAAATAAATTATCTAAAAATGCCCATATTAAACAGCAACAAGAATATCAGACATAAATAAGCTCTATAAACTGTCAGAAATTCAGATATCAACTTAGCATAAAAAATTCCAGAGTCAACAAATGAAACATTGACAGACTTTTGATGTATTTTTCTAGAAGGCCCATGTGTTAAAAGCATACATATTTTTCAACATTTACCAACTATAATGGGATGAATACTGTACACTGACTAAATGGAGATTCCATATTTTATTTAATACATCTTATTTAGAGTATAATTAAATTATTCCCCCTTTCCTTTCTCCCTCAAACTCCTCCTATACTCCCCATCTCCTTATCAAACATTGGCTTCTTTTTTCTTTTATTACTACTGATATGTTATGTTTGAGTCTCTTTTTATTGTTTGCGACTCCATATTTTAAAAGTAAAATCACCAAAATGGAAAATTTACTTGTGGAAACCAATGATAGATTTCAAATACAAAAAAAAAAAAAAAAAAAAAAAGGAACAGTCCATTCACATATGAAGAGGGGATATATTATCCACAGAACACAGAGGTCAAAAGAGAAACTAAGAAAAGCAATTACAGCCTTCAAGAAACATAGGCTAGCACTGGGCCCCAACGACGCACATGCAGATGAGTACTAACAGAGATAGTCAGATAAAAGGGAATGAAGTTTACAATGATAAGTTCTCAGGGCTGGAGAGATGGCTCAGTGGTTAAGAGCACTGGCTGCTTTTCCAGAAGTCCTGAGTTCAAGTCCCAGCAAGCACAAGAGGGTTCAAAACCATCTGAAATGAGATCTGGTGCCCTCTTCTGGCCTGCAGGCATACATGCAGGCAGAACACTGTATACAGTAAAGAAATAAATCTTTACCGCGAGGGGTGCACCCACACACTGAGACAATGGGGATATTCTATCGGGAACTCACCAAGGCCAGCTGGCCCGGGTCTGAAAAAGCCTGGGATAAAACCGGACTTGCTGAACATAGCGGACAATGAGGACTACTGAGAACTCAAGAACAATGGCAATGGGTTTTGGATCCTACTGCACGTACTGGCTTTGTGGGAGCGTGGGCAGTTTGGATGCTCTCCTTACTAGACCTGGATGGAGGTGGGTGGTCCTTGGACTTCCCACAGGGCAGGGAACCCTGATTGCTCTTTGGGCTGACGAGGGAGGGGCACTTGATCGGGGGAGGGGGAGGGAAATGGGAGGCGGTGGCGGGGAGGAGGCAGACATCTTAAATAAATAAATAAGTAAATAAATAAATAAATAAATGAGTAAAAAAAATTACAAGTTCTCTGGACATGCTTATATTCATTTCTTTTCTGAAAAATAGTATTACATAAGATTTATTTCAATGAAGAATTCATAATGTGTTATATATAAGGAGCATAGCAGTAACGCCTATCAGAAGGGGCAAGCAGGGCTGTATAGAAGCAATGTTCCTATTGTAGCTGTAATGAAGTCACAGCAAACCCAAGGAAGATTAGGATAAGACAAGACACATATGACACACCCTAGAAATTCCTAAATGACTTTCTCATAGCAGTGCAGAGAATCACAGCAGAAATAAGATTATCCGAATATTTGGTTATGATAGGAGAAAGCAATAAAGGATAAATGAAGGAGTTAAAAAGAAGAAAATTAAGAAAACTATAAGTAAACCAAATTTTAAGTTATCAGAAATAATAGCAAATATTAAGGCATATATTTAAATATATTTATATGTTACATTTTTAAAGTACATATATAATATATATAATGAAGTCATGCCTCTTGGAAATATACTGTTCCCCCTAAGAGCCATAAACGATGTAACAGAAATGCCACTGCCAGGCATAAAAATCCCCTTTCAAGTCCTAGAGAGTCTCAGGACAGTATATGGCTTTTGCTATTGCCATGGATGCCTTCCCAAAGCCAAAGGTAATACCCTATTGCTGAAGCCATCACAAACTTCAGACACAGGATTTGGAGGACCTGAGCCAGAACTGACCTGGAAGCTCCCCCCGGCATAACGACGAACTCTCAGCAACATGACTATCAAGGTTTATGTTGGGGGTAAGCCCCACTAACCCTCTCAGGGTTCAGAAGAATCGCTATAGCAGATGAAAAGCTGGCTAAAGATATCTGAAGGTAAATAAAGCAAGTTAGCTCACATAAGTCTTTTATCATGTCTCATTTCTAGGCTCTCTCTAATTTGTTGCTCCTCTTTGAGGTTCTTTCGCTACTCTCTCGCTGGTCCCTCTTCACTGTTCCTCATTGTTCCACCCACCCCACATGGTTCTTTGTTTCTATATCACACAGACAGTTAATGAGCATGCAGTTCACAGAATCACACAAAGTGGGTGAACCTGGAAAGGAGGCACCTTGCATCTCAAAGGGGCAACAAGACTGTAAAGTTCCCCCGCAGATATCAGGTGGATTAACTAAGAATCAATACAAAATTCTAAGAAGGTCTTGTGCGCTCACTACATTTCTGAAGTGTAACTAGTTCAGCTAGACATCTGTGGTTAATAATTGCAGAAAGACATGGCAGGGCTCTTCCACTTCTTTCCCCAGTGGCTGGGAACACAGCCTTGGTAACCACAGTAACACTACTTTTTTTTTTCCTGTTTGATATATTTTGCTTCTTTGTCAAAAATCAGGTGTTCGAAGATGATATCCAGGTCTTCTATTTGGTTTCGTTGGTCCTCCTGTCTGTTCTTATGCCAATACCAGACTGTTTTCAGTACCGTAGCCCTGTAGTAGAGTTTGAAGTCAGGGATTGTGATGCCTCCGGAAGTTCTTTTGTTGTACAGGATTATTTTGGGATGAATCCCATTATGGAAGGGAGAAAACTGAGATTTTTGCAAGATTTCTACAGAATTGACTGTGACTATCCTAAAGACAATGTTCTAGAAGCTCTGCAAGTTCGGTTCTCCATATGGAGTGGGCAAGCCCTTTGAGAGGTTATCTGATCCCAGCCAGTCATAGACACATATACATATGAGCAACACTGAGTGGATGCAACAGGTTCTATTAATATCCACACATGATTTTATAGATGTATATGTGTAATAGTAACAATTCCAGAACAGATCATGAAGTTAAAATACATGCTGCTTAAAAATTCTAAAGATTCAAGCATTATAATTAATTTTAGTATTGAACACATATTTATAATATGTTTAAACATATTCATAACATATTTTGGCATTAGATAAAAAAATCTATTACATATATGATTTTAGTATTACATATATGTTTTAATATAACAATCTTAATCAAGTGAGGCATGTTCTTCCATTCTTTATTAACCGGTGTTTTATAAATATTTTAAACAATAAAAGTGTTTAATAGTAAAATTACTTTAATTACTTTAAAAATAATGGCTCAGGTAACTTTCTTTCTTTAATATTTATTTTTTTATTTTACGGTATTCTTCCTACGTGTATCCCTACAGGCCAGAAAGGGGTAGCAGATCTCATTACAGAGGGTTGTAAGCCACCATGTGGTTGCTGCGAACTGAACTCAGGACCTCTGTAAAAGCAGCCAGTGCTGTTAACCTCTGAGCCATCTCTTCAGCTCCTCAGGTAAATTTCACTCTTTTGGTTTACAACTTCACATTCCTTTCCCTAGTTCTGGGAACTCCCAATGTTGTGTTTTGCTTTCCAGTTTCTGTGATAACAATCATGACAAATAGCAACTTAGATCGGAAAAGGCCCATTTGTTTTCTGCTCTACACCCCATCATCCATGGAAGTGAGGGCAGGAACTCCAGGCAGGAAGTAGAGCAAAGACCATGGAGGAATGTTTCTTCTTAACTTGCTCCTTCTGTTTGCTGTACCTGCTTTCTTATATAGCCACGCCCACCTGGCTAGGAATGGTACCATCCGCAGTGTTCTGGGCCCTCCCATACCAATCATTAATGAAAATGTGCCACAGATTATGTCTACAGGCCAATCTGATGGAAGCAATGTCTCATTTGCAGCTTTGTCTTCACAGGTATGTCAAAGGCTTATACAGAGTTGAAAGAAGCCAACCAGCACACCCCACTACTTTCTGACGGTCTCTGAGCATTTCCTCGCCATTACTTCAGGTACATTGCAGGTATAGCTCATGGCCCTCGGAAGGTGGATGCTCTCACCTGTGCGTTTGGGAGAGTTCCTGTCTCATTATCCGTCGTACCTGGTTCATTGCTGACTCATAAATCTTCCATGGATGGAGCAGACTACTTCTAATGAAGCCTTCAGCTCAGAGTCGGAAGCACCCGCCCTTCCTCTAAACTGTTGAGGAAGCTTTAAGTACTCTGCTCTCCCACGACTTAGTGAAATTAATGACCCAAAGATAAAAGTTAAATCCTCTCTATTCCTTTCTGGAAATAAAAAGCAGAACACGAAGGCCTGGGAGGAAACACCAAGGGCTTTTCAGAGGAGCCGATCATTTCACGTTATTTCTAATGTGTGAAGTTCACTACAAACAGCCATTAGGTTGGCAAGAGGCTCTGAGGTGTAATTGCAAGGTGGACACTGAAGGTTTGAGGCAAACATTTTCAAATAAGATGTGATCTGGGTTGATGGGAAGTACCCAGGATGTGTAGTTAAACCTGGGTTGTTAGCTAGACACTTAGTGTTGGATTTTAGACAATGTCATAGACACAAATACAGACACATTGGAGCCACTAGGGTGTCGCTAGCACCAAGAGGAAGATAAAAGATTTCTGCCTCCTATTTCACAGGTAAATGGAGCCATGAACTCGCATAATTTAAAACGATTTGCTTTCCAGAGGTTCTGTCCTCTGGGTTATATGAATATTAATTAGTTCAGCAACTGTTTCCTGAGTTCCTACTGCAGGCCCAGTGCTCTAGGGAGGTGTCTGCAGAAGTGGCAGAGCCATGGAGAGAAGAAGCTTACACTATTGGGGTGGAGCTGAAGAAAGCAGTTCAAAGGTGTGTATGTAGATACACACAGACACAGACAGACAAGTTCATGTGTGCTCCTATTCAAGAAGCTACAAGGGGTTTTACCACCCTCCGATAAGTTTAGGGAAGCACAGAAGTCCTATTTAGTTTTGAAATCCATACTTTTATTAATCTATGTGAATAGGCTTTTACCTATTAAAATGAAAATTATTTTCAAATTAGCTACAAAGGAAAGAACAAGTTTAATGTAGAAACTCGAGATACACCTAAAGTCAATTCGAAAAGTATAGATAATTTTAAAATAAAAGTCAAGCATATACTATGGAAATAGAAATGAGGGTCTGGATGTAATGGATTTCATAGTTGAATTACTAAAGAGCAACACACTCAGCTTGGGCTTGCTGGCAGCTATCTCTGATCCCAGAAGAAGGAGAATGGAGGATCAGAAGTTCAAGGCTATCTCCGTCTACATTAGTGAATTGAGAGCCAGTCTGTGCTGTTTGAGACACTTTTTCCCAACCCACACTCCCAAAGAGAGAAGCAAAAAAACCAAACAAACAAAAAACAACAACAAAAAAGAAGTAAAACAAGAAGCCTATGAAATTCAACAACTTTCCTAAGGCAAAAATCTACTAATTTAGACAGATTCTAAAACAGGAACATCCTTAAGTGAAATGATAGCATTTTCTTTATAAAGCAGACGCTATAGGATAAACCAGGATGCAGAGATAAAAATAAAAGAACAGTTTTACATCAACTTTCTGTACAAAAGAACTCAAGTGATGAAAAATGGGATAGAGAGGACCTGAAGGACTTGGTCAATTACACAGTCCTGATGCTCTGCCTGTGCACTGCCCACCTTGATACCTGGACACTGTCCTATCTCAAAGACACTACATAGGTCTTAATGAGTATGTGAGCAGTTCTGATAAAAGTAGAAATGATGATCACAACAAAATGAAGTTGGAACTAACAGAACTGTAAAACAGGAAACAGTTCTTGCAGGTAAAATGGAGTCAAGTCAAAATGACAGCCCTCAGGCCAAGGTGCTCTTGCCTGCTCCATTCAGCCCCCATCCCCCTGTCTTGTGACTAATGAGATGAATCTTCCTCTAAGGCCTCGAATAGAGGGTTGTATGGTGCCCTTAGACTCATAAGCTTGGCAGCGTTTATATGATGTTGAAAAAAGCATGCGATGACATTGATAACACTCGAGCAAACAGCAGAATAAGGATCAGGAGAGCTGGGGACTGATCAGATTTTTGACGAGCGTTGTCAATTAGGGGAACCAGTTGGAAAGTGATGCATACCAATCGGAACTTCATTTTCGTTCCTCCTCCCTAGTGAAGAGATTTTCTTTTACTTTTGTTACGGTCTCTTTAATAACACCTGAATGTTTGGCATACAGGCAACATGTTTCTCCCAGGGGCATGCATAAATCTCCGTCCTAAAGAAAAGTAGGTCCAGCCCATGCCGGATTCGCAGGACCATTTCATCTAGCCTTCCAACTTGATTTTGTAAGAAAGCGATGGAGGAATGGAGGTGGGAGATGTCTCTGTCAGTTTGTTCACTCAGGACCTGCAAGTTACAATCCCCAGCAATTAAGGCTGCTGTACCAAGGGCGGGTAGCCCTATAATACCTGCTCCTATCAGGAGGGGGACAAGTATAGGAGGTGCCCTCCTTGTGCATAGCAAGTCTGTAGTCACCAAATGCGTTCTCCCTGCCTCCACTTCATAGTGTAGGACTCGAGGCATGATATGAACTAATGCACAAAGCCCAGGCTTGTCTCTCTCAGTGAAATGTGCTAAAGAGAGGCAGGGTGTCAGGGCTTAATGATCTCTAACAGTTCACAAAAAGTTAGCCTTAACGATGGTAACTTCTGAGTTGAAGTTCATCTGATACTAAGATAAGACTTAACTCCAACTCATAAATATAATCTACAAAACGACTGGGAACATCACTGACCTTTACATAGTGTTCCTTATAGAACACAGCAGTGTCTTATATGACTCAGTTAACCAAAATAGCCATAGCTTAGCAATGCTAGGAAAAACAAGGAGCTTAGACATGTATCTTTAAACCAGTTTTTTGTAAGCTTAAATAAACCTTAAGTAAGGAAAGATATTCTTTAAGCCAACGGTGTCAATTTTGTGTGGGGCATTGTTATGCAAATGTATGGCATGCAGGCAACTCTAGGTTATTTTTGTAAAAGAATCATTTGACCCCAAAGGGTCATGACCCACAGGTTCAGAAACTGCTCCGTGCTCTCTGCCAGACTGTTTAAGGTCACCATCTTACTGCATCATATGCTAGATATACCCCAGTTCCTATTACTTAGCAGTTGTGGCCCTAACTTTAGCTAGCCAGTGACTACACAGGGTGTTTGGGATTCCATTGTAGTCTTGAGCCTTGCTCAGGGTCAGCCTCTACTGTAAAAACCAAGTTTTGAGTTGACATATTTCAGTTAACAAAAAGAGTTAGTCAGAAGCAGAACTAAAAGGGTTAAAAAGCAAGGTTAGCACATTGAACACTTGCCCAGAACCATAGACATTGATGGATTAGGTCTTTGTTTTAAGGTTACCCGTGCAGCCTTCTGATTATTAACCCTGTGTTAAAAGTTTTAAGTTAACTCTTTTTGTTACAAATATTGCAGATATTTAACCATACCCAGTAAACTTACAAGGCAATAATTCCTTGGCTGCTCTGCTCTCGCTCTTCCTGTCTGCCAATTTTTGACCTTGAGCACAGTGGCTTTCAAAGAAAGTTTTGATCTGAAAAAGGGTGGGCGATAACCCAATTCCAGAGCCAACTTTTCAATAAAAGAGGGCAACACAAAACAGTGTTAATATTATTCATGCCCAGTGGACATTTGTATTTCTGATACATTAGTTCCAATGACCAGAACACCCACAGATAAATTCTGAGCAGAGACAGTCGGCTACAACTGTCACAACATACAGAACACAGTAAATTCATGCATTCAAGACCCGTCAGACACAAGCATGCCATGGCCACATTCATACAGTCAAAAGAGACAGATAAAACTTTCCTTACATCCTCCAGCTGTAATTTCAAAAAGTGGGGGTAGGGGAGGCAGAGTCCAGTTCCCAAGATGTGGGAGTGGCTGCCTACTTTCCTGTCTTTAAGCTGCCCACTGTCCCCAAATCATAGACCCAGCCTTGGCTTAAGGGAGCCAAGGTGTACCTCTCCAAGAGCAGCAATTTTTTTAAAGTCTTTGAAGCACTGTAATATGAAATCTAGGATTGTAAGAGAAGGTAAAGCAGCTTGCCCATAATCTTAAAGTATAATACAAGACAGAAATCAACACAAAAAGGCAACATCAAAAAAAAAACCCTAACAGTTATAAGAGCAATAGAAAGATAAACTGCATGTAGATGATCAAGAGGAAAATGGACAAATAAGACAGATAAGACTTCGGGCGATAAACACACTGCTCTCTATCCCCTGACCTGGGACCCGGGGCCAAGCCAGGGAAGTCCAAAGATCTTGTCACACCTGGATGGCTCTGCAACTAGAAGGACTCCTTGGAGCAAGAGAAGTATCCCTTCTCTTCCCCTGACTCAAGGAGGGCTGCTGCATCTAGGCTCCTTGTTGATACCAAACACTGACATCAAAACATTGCTGGTCTCTAGAGTACTCCAACCCCACCTGTGGAATATCTCAATCTCGACGGAACCGCCTAATGTTACACCTAACCTGGGAACCTTTTACCTTCTAACAGCTCTGATCAATCAGTGACCTGTTTATGTAGTGATCTGATAAAGTCTTGGAACTCATAAGTATTCTCTCTCTTCTTCGTGGCACATACCAGGCTAGGTGTAACAAAATAAGACAGATTCAAGTTCATGAAAAAAGCAGTACTAGTGATCTAAGAACCCAGTTACTATATTAACTGCAATAGAACAAGTTTAAAGCATAGAAAATAAATAAAATAAACAGCAAAAAATGCTGAGATAAAATAGAGAAAGACAATAGTTGTAATTTACAAAACTAAAATCTGAACTTAAGTTAACCAAGCAGACAAACAGCCATTGACACAAGGAAAAACTGAGGCAATGGTGCAAAATAAGAGAGAGAAGGGGAAAATAAACACTGAGAGAAGCACATAAAATGTTAATGAAAAGTTAAAATAAAGCATAAGATATAATGAAATAAAATATAAAATAGATACAAAATATAAAATAAAAGTTACTACATGACCGCTGCTTTGCAGACATTAGAAATGAGAGTGTTTGGTACCATGCCCACTGAAAAAAACAGTGAAAAAAACTACTCCTAGGGCATCATGGGAAAATTACACCCCACTCCAGAATATTCTTGAAGACAACCAACTATTTTAGAGGCCAAAAAGTAGACAGAAATGTCCAGTTCTTTCCTTCTTTTCTTCTTTCCTACCCTTTTCTCCCTCCCTTCCTTTTTTTTTTTGAGAAGGAGTTTTTTTATTTTTTTATTTATTTATTAAAGGTTTCTGTCTCCTCCCCGCCACCGCCTCCCATTTCCCTCCCCTTCCCCCCATCAAGTTTCCCTCCCTCATCAGCCCAAAGAGCAATCAGGTTCCCTGCCCTGTGGGAAGTCCAAGGACCACCCACCACCATCCAGGTCCAGTAAGGGGAGTGAGAAGGAGTTTATTTTGAGACAGGGTCTCGCATACCCCAGGCTGGCCTCATATGACATGGTACTTAGCATCCTCCTGATTTTCCTCCGGAATGCTAGAATCACAGGTGTGCAGCACCATGCCTGGTTTACACTAGCTGGGGCTCAAGCTAGTGTAATGTGTAGTGCTCTACCAAGGTGGGGAACACACCTAAGCCGCAGCTTAAAAGCACACAGCATGCTGGACTTACCTGATTTAAGACCATTAATATTATCTGAAGTAGAACGGGAAGCCCGTGGAGAAGGCTTCAGCCTGACAATAGCACAAGCTGACTGTGTTTGTAAAGACACTAGCCCTATTTGTCTGCGCACAAAATGCAGGGGAGGCCAGGCCAGACTCAGGGAGGCCAGGCTGACATACTTCAGTATTAACTAAAGTATGAGAAACTTCACATTCAAGAGAAAGAAAATAAACAAAACAAAATAGAGCAAACAACAAACAAAAAAGCCCCAGGTCTCTCAGGAGAGTGCTCCAGGAAAGGTCGTAACCTGTCTTTGAGCTGTAGGTTGTATCCAGCTGCCACAACATCCTCAGAGCATTGCTGAGCTACTGAGAGTAACTTTCTACATGATTTCCGTCACATAATGTTAACTACTGTGTGAGGTTTTGATTAGACAGTCCAAATGAAGGTATGAATCATTATTTTTATGAAAACTGTCACACATGTTAATTTTAAAAAGTGACTCTTCCTGTTTTAAACAGTGTTAAGATAGCTACAACTAATTTTATCACGTTGCAATTTTAATTACACAGTACAGGACAGAAAGTTAATCTAATGATGGCTATCCATTAAGCAAATATCAACGGTAATTAGAAGGTCAGGGATTCTCTTGAGCAGTGACAGGCAAGGGAATTAAATCACTCCCTTATAAATATAGTAGCATAAATGCCACACAAGGGTGAGGGAGCTTTAGATTTACTAGTGAGCAGATGTACTTGATCTTCCCTGTGTTTCCTCCAGGAACCCTAAGTGTAGGCTAGGAGCTAGAGAGGTATGGAGGTTTGGATGATAAATGTCTCTTACATCTTCATGTATTTGCACACTTGAGTCTCCCCTAGTGCTGCTGTTTGGGAGGTTATGAGATTTTTCGGAGGCAATGTTTTGCCAGAGGAAGTATAAGACTGGGGGTGGGTTTTGAGGGCTTAGAGTCTGGTCCCACTTCCTCCTTTCTCCATGCTTCCTGTGTGAGAAGAAAACATGGGTGCTGCCATGCCATGCCATGCTTTCCTGGCTATGATGGACTCTGTCCCTCTTGAACTGAAAGCTAAATAATCCCTTTCTCTCTTTATGTTGCTTTGGTCGTGATAGTCGATCATAGCAACTAGGCAGTAACATGTACAAGGGGTCAATGGATCTAGAAGAAAATGTGTAATGGATGGGGTGGGGTCAGGTCAACCTGAAAACCTTTGGCTCCTATTTACCTGCCTTTAGGTTACAAAAGCCGAAGTGTGTAAGAGGTATTTCACTGCCTTTCTGTCATTATCAAATCGTGTAGGGTTATGACTCGGGTCATCTTTCTCTCATCTACACTCACATGAATTCTCACCACACATGCTGCAAACAATGCTGAACATCAAAGAAACATCCTCCCTCAGGAAGTTTTATTTTCTTTCTCCAGAAGGGACTGAGTCCTGATTGCTCATCTGACATAGAAGTCAACCATGGAGCATGCCTAACAGCCAACTTGGAAGTCTCCATAAGGAGGATTGAGACCCCACAGTGACGATTCCTCCAGGACTATGATAACACCACTTAGCCTGAAACACACCACCCAAGGATCGACTTTGGACTACAAACTCCTTAGAACAGTTTGAGGTGGCTAGCTGAGGCTATCCAGCCTCACAGACTACTCTAGCCAGGACTTGAGACAAGTCCTGCACTTTCCCATTTCGCATAGACTGAACAAAATATGATACAGCTACCTCTCCCAGGACTTGACAGTTAACCCAGATTTTTGTTTTCAGGATCCGTTAAAGATGCTATCACCCCCAGACAACAGGAAGTAAATTTAAGAATATAGTGCCCACATTCCCAAGAGGTGGATGGTGTTTGGTCATTCAATGGATTATAGATATTTATTGTTCAGTTACTAGGTAATGGTCAGGAAAAAAAGATAATAAACTATCTTTTCTCATTTTAAATGCCAAATCCATTTCCCACCCCCTCCCCTCCTCCTGCTCTCTCCACCTTTCCACCCTTACTCCCCATCCCCCCCCCTCATCTACTGTACAGAGTGGGTAAGGCTTTCCATGGGGAGTCATCAAATTCTAACACATTGCTTTGAGACAGGACTAAGACACCCCCCCACCCCCGCATATCTAGGCTGTGCAAGGTATCCCTCCAGAGAGAATGGGCTCCAAAAAGCCAGAACAGGCAGTAGGGACAAATCCTGGTCTCACTGCAAGTGGCCCTACAGTCTGCCCAAGCCATATAACTGTCACCTACATGCACCCACCTAGTTTGGCCTATGCTGGTACCCTTGCTGTCAGGCTAGAGTTGGAAGGTTTCCATTAGCTCAGATAAGCGGTTTCAGTGGGAATCTGAATCAGGGTCTTGACCTCTTTGCTCATATTCTCACTCCTCCCACTTTTCTACTGGAATTTGAGAGCTCAACCTAATGCTCCACTGTGGATCTCTTCATCGCTACCATTAGTTGCTGGATGTAGGTTGTATGATGACATTTAAGATAGTCATGAATCTGACTACCAGGCAAGGGCAGTTTAGGCACCATCTCCACTATTGCTTAGGGTCTTAGCTGGAGTCATCCTTATAGATTCCTGGGAATTTCTTTAGTGCTAGGTTTTGTGCTAGCCCCATAATGACTCCTTTAATCAAATATCTCTTTCCTTGTTCTCTGTCTCTGTCCTTTCCTCATCTTGAACATTTCTTTTCCTCTAGTTCTCCTCCTCCTTCCCCTTCACACCTTCTCATCCCCTTCTGCCTTCCCTTTTCCCCACACCACTGCTTCTATTAGTCGTAGGTTTGGTCTTTTCATGGTATCCTGTATTTCTTGGATGTTTTCTTTAGAGAATTTGTTGGATTTATCATTTTCTTTGACCAAGGAATCAAATTTCCTCTATAGTATCTTCAACATTTGAGATTTTTTTCTTCTATCTCTTGTATTCTGTTAGTTGTGCTTGGATCAGTAGTTTCAGTTCATTTATCCAGATTTTACATTTCTAGAATTCTCTCCATTTGTGTTTTCTTTATTGTCTCTATTTCAATTTTCAAGTCTTGAACTGTATCCTTCACCTATTTAATTACTTTTTCTTGGTTTTCTTGAGTTTCTTTAAGAGATTTATTGATTTCTTCCAATTTTTTGTTTGTATCCTCCATTTCTTTAAGGGAAGTTTTCATTTCCTCTTTAAGGGTCTCTATCATCTTCATAAATTTATATTTAAGATCATTTCCTTCTACTTTTTCTGGGTTAGGATGATCAGGTCTTCCTATTGACGGGCTGCTGTTGTAGCAGCCTATCTACAGGAACCTTGCTCGCTGGTTGGCCAGAGAAGCTGAGGCAGGTAAGAGAGGGGCCTGGGGTTTTGCCCCAGAACTAAGCACCTAAAGAATGGGGTGCTCAGTTGACTGGCTGACCTCTTGGTCCACTTTGTGCAATTATAAATCTACTATTAAAAAACATCTACTAGTTTTAAATGTTTTCCATTGGATTGGACTTTTGTATATTGCATGCAAATTTTATATATTGTTATAAATTTGAGATTAATTAAACATACTGTACATACATTTTTACTCTTGCACAATGTATTGTTACTATATTTATCTATCTATTTATACATTTGTTTAACAATGTAATGCAAATTTCTAGTCCTTTAAAATTATTATTGCCAACTGTTTAGGATAATAAGGAAATGCAGTTTAGTAATTAATCACCTAGTATCATTGAACTTGTCATATTAGATATGTTTTCAAGGTCAAACAAATATATATTTTACATAGACAGGTCATTTTCAAACACTTCAGAGATCTATAGAATATGGCCTTTAAGATGTTTTAATAATCTAGGTTCTTCTTTTTTATGACAACAAGGCATATCTGCTCCTGGCAGAACCAATTTACTTCAGAGAAGATAATATGAATTGGATAGACTTCACATGCAGTTTATTTTCTTTGTGGCAAAAGTAGGCCACTAGGTAGAAAAATGCCCTTTCCTTGACTACTGATAATTATGCTGTCCTAATTGGATAAGCAGAACACAAAAGAAAAAGACTGCCAAACATTGTCAAGACATGGAGGGACATCCCTTCCGAATATTCTGCTTCACAGAAAAGTCTGTTGGATATGTTAGGCCTGTAGGCTGAAGATGAATGCCCCAAAATACCAGAGGAACTTTGTGTGATTGTCTAGCCAGTTGTTTTGGTTATTATACACATATTTTGGAAGTCATTTGCTTGCACTTCCTGATTACTCAGTTAATATTATTTCTTTCTTGGGTCTGACAGAAAGTTGAAGATTAGATAGTTATAGTTTTCCTTGTCTACTAGGCATAGAAAGCAATTTATAAAAGAAAGTATATTAGGTACAAGACTTTGGACTCACCAAGATAGGATAGATATGGAGGATTTTCTCTAAACTTGTTAAAAGCAAATGGATTAGATATTGTTGATGTTCTTATTTCCTGTACATATTGTATATAGTTATTATTCTTACTGTGTATTTTTTCTTATATTTGCTATAGCCTTTTTATTTTAGACAAAAAGGGGAAATATAGTAATATTTTATTTATATTTTAATAAATAAAGCTCGCCTAAAGATCAAAAGGGAAAAGTTAAGCTACTAGAGGAAAGGCAGTGGTCACACACACCTTTAATCCCAGGATTTGGGAGACAGAGGCAGATGGATCTCTGTGAGTTTAAGGCTACCCTGGGATACACAAGGTCAATGCAGAAACGAATTCAAGTGATAGTGGCTCCCACCTTTAATCCTCGCACTAGAGGGAATATAACATGGGAGAGAGGTTTAGCCCACTTAGTCTACTCAGTCTGCAGTCGCCCAGTCTTGGTAGCAGTAAGACTTCTCTAGTAGCTTGACTGTTTTGCTTTTCTGGTTTTTGGGTTGAACCCCCATATCTGACTTTGGGGTTTTATTATACATGTGACATTTGCAACAATAAATAAATGGAACCTTCTGAAACTGAGAAGCTTCTGTAAAGCAAAGGACATGGTCAACAAGCTAAAACAGCAGCCTATAGAATGGGAAAACATCTTTACTAACCCCACATCGTACAGAGGGCTGATCTCCAAAATATACAAAGAACTCAAGAAATTGGTCATCAAAAGAAAAAATAATCCAATAAAAAAATGGGATACAGACCTAAACAGAGAGCTCTCAACAGATGAATGGCTGAAAGACACTTAAGGAAATGCTCAACATCCTTAGCCATCAGAGAAATGCAAATCAAAACAACTCTTAGATTCCATCTTATAACTGTAAGAATGGCCAAGATCAAAGCCTAAAGTTTACTCTTTTGATTCTCTGCTTAAGTCCTTTCTAGAGACTGTATGATGAAGTACACACTTTTTAATAGTGCATTCAAACTGCTTAAGGTTCTTTAATCCCTGAAGCTCCTTCATATATATATATATATATATATGGCATATATATATATGCCATAAAGTTGTCTAGATTATATCACCTAAGAAATGATTAGTGACTTAGAATGAATCAGATCAGATTTCCATTAAAAATGTGAAAAATGAGACACACACATTCTCCAAGTCTCATTTTTCAATAAAGTATTTTCAAGGAAATTGTGGAGGAAATGGATAACAGTTTCAATTATAAGTCTATGAAGATAAAGAAGTATTTCTGTCATGTTTCTTACACTGATCTTCAATTAAAATCAGAATATATTAAGTAATTCTTCAGTGACACAATAAAAATCAATATAATAAAGTTTAATTACACAGCTTTCTAGGCATCTGACCTCATCTAGCAATAACGTTTTGCAAAAGGCATATTAAAGTGGCAGTTTTGAAGTCAGTGCAAACCTTCATAATCAGGAAAGTTACTGAGGGAACGTCAAAGAGCTGAGGACCTTGCAGGGTGGCTTGTGTCTCAACTGCAACTCTGTCCCCCTCTTCCATCCTGCCCAAAACAAGCCAACTCACCAAAGCACTCTGAAAGCCTGGTGATTTGACAGCCCCAGCCAGTGGCTTGATTTCATCCTGCAGAGTCCTCTAACGATGTGTGTGCCCCATCAGGATTCATATGACTGTGAGGCTATCTAACAGAAAGCGATGGATACAGTCAGAATTTACCTGAAAGACAATAAACTAAACCAATATGGTAAAAAATCAAACCCACCATCTGTGAAGAATGCATCTTTGAAGAGCCCAGCTTCTTCCCACCTGGAAAACGAAAGAAAGTGTAAAATGACACAGGCAGATACCGGCTTCTGTGGACAACTTTATGGTTCTGGAAAAGTTGCAGTTCAGTTTATAGCATTAGTATTTATTTTACTAAAAGCAAACATAAATATTATGACTATGCTAGTATAAAGTCACAACACATATTATAAGGTCTTAAGTATCCGTTTGTCTAAGCCATACTACGTATTTATTTACTCAAGTTGAATGATACTACGAAAATACTGTATAAAAGTGATAACAAGGCTGCGCCCCATGCTTTGCCATCCTGAGTCCGAATAGTAGAATCCAGAAGGTGGTCAGAGACACATAAAGTCAGTAATTCGTACATCCGTCCGTGCCAAATAGGGCATGGGGAAGGCGATTGGCACAGCCATGGTAAAAACTGCTAAACTCAGTGAAAGACCTCAACCCAATCTCCATCTTCAGATGTTTTTGTGATCAACTAGGCCAGGGAAAACCTGGATACCCGTGGACGGCAGAAGCAATCTTGAGACCGGCTACACCTGCCAAGGAGGCAAAAACAGGATATCTGTGGGCAGCAGAATCAGCCTTGAAAAAAACACCCAGTCCTTTGTGTATCAAAGCTCAGGGAGGCAGAAACTGGCTGAAAACTGGCTTAGTTTAGACTTGTTTTGCCCCGACTTGTTTTTATCCTGCTAGACTTGTTTTCCTCTTGATGTTGACCCCCCACCCCATATGTTAATTTGAGTTGACCAATGACATTGCTGTTGCTATGTTTCCTAGAAATTAGGGTCTTTCAGTCAGAGCGACCAGACTTGTTTTGGACCCCTACTTGCTAAAGTACTTCAACAAGCAGAAAATCTACTTTGCTCACGATGCCCACCATCATGGGCCCCACGATGCTCCATCGGAGACATGGTGCTCCTCAGAACTCTGCCGGTCGCCAGGTCAAAGCACGTGAAACATGAACTGGTTGAGATCATTTTCAAAGTTGGCCGAGTTAACGACCCAATCACAGGAAAGCTCTGTACGGGGATGGCCTACCTAGAACGTCCACTCAGTTCAGAAACTGCTAACCCAAGTAAAACTCCAGAACTCAAGGCGTCTTCCACCTAGGGAAGAAGGAGCCAAAGGGATTTCTGTCTTTATGTCTCCTTTCTGACTTCGGTCACTAGCCACCCAGTTTCTCTTGTGACATTAATAAAATAGTAAACGTAAATGAAACAAAAAAAAAGTGATGACAATCCAGTTGAGCTCAAGTAAAAATTATGACCAATTATGCATGCCTTGTGGGTCTCTGAGGCAGTTAGAGAAAACCAAAAGTGATAAATTTAAGCTTAGGCTGCATTGCTGTTATTGATTGATAGCTGAACTTACATGAAGATGAAGTTAGTCTTGCGTACTAGGTACTTTGGTTTTCCTGGGACCTAAGGAAAGAAGGGCTTATTTGGGCTGGTATTTCAAGGGTCTATCTTGGTAGTGGGAGCTTGAGGTGGCAGGTCACAATGCACTCATGCTCAGGCAGCATGGAGATGAGTGTTCTCACTTAGTTTGCTTTCTCCATTTTTCTCTTTGGGACATCTATCCCTGGAATGGTGGTGGACATCATCCCCACATTTAGAATGCTATTGCCTTCTCAACCAGATTAACATAGAGTGAGTCTCTTCATCTTAATGACCTCTCAGAAGTACCAAGAGGTTGTTTGCCATGGTGATTCTAAACCCTATCAGGCTTATCGGTATTGATCCACCATACTTTTGAATTCAGTAGATTTTATAATGTTTTACATTTTAGTTTTACAAAGTCTCATCAGGTGGGAAAAATACAATAGAGTATTCTCTACTTTCTTTAGTTATTACATTGGTTAACCAGGTAGGAACGGTAATTTACCACCCAAGGTTCTTTATTCCAGAGCAGAGAAAGGAAGGATAAACAGAATAAGGGAAGCCAACTTAATTGATCAGCCGATCTTCTGAAGGTTTCTCACTGAGATGAGAGAGGCTGAAACAAGCATCAGGCTCTGATGAGTCATGAAACTGGACACCTAGGTTAAGCCCAGACACCAGGACTCAGGTCACTGAAGGAGCCATTCCTAAAGTAGAGCTTTGTCGAATCGCCCTTGGAAGTTCAGTAAGCAAGACCCCTCTCTACTTTCAGAAAGTGTCTATCCTGATGATTGACTTTTACAGATCTGCATCACGAAAAAATAGCCTCTTTCAACAGAAAGGAACTTTTCCCCTTAGAGATCTCAATGCTTCAGACTTAATAACATCCTTGACAAACAGGATTCTTATTTGAAGGCACTGCATTTTATTGGAATCTCTGTTTACCTGGAATGTTTCTGTTAAGATACAGAAGCTATATTTTTCTGGCCAGTATACTGACAGAGCTCCGTAAACTACCCTCTGGTCATTCTGTCCAGAAATGTCTCAGTGCTGCTTACGCCGTATTTACTGGGGAATCCCGGGGCCTGAAAAGCAGCCTTTAAACAACAGCTTCCCATAAGGATGTGAGAAATCTGGGGTGGGAGGTACTGAAATATCAATAAGAACAAAACTGCAGTAAGCTAAGTGTGTTGCTCTGTTGCTCCAGTTCTTGCCTCTAGCCCTGCATCAACAGTCCCTATTAGGATCCCCTTGAGAAGAGCCCTCTCCCCGTCCCTTGTTTATTTCAACCAACCAAATGCAAATTCCATCAACTAAAGCACAGAAAGCCCAGGATTATTTTCTGACTTTTAGAAGTTAAAAAATCTCTCCCCATCCATACACTTCTAGATGAGCATTTCCCAAATGTCTTAAAACCTTTAACTAGTGCCTTTGGGAGGATACTGACTTTTAAATCCTGGTGCTTTGCTGCAGTTTAGAGAAGCGTGCAGGTTGGTGAACAAATTGCTCACCCGGGTTAGAGCACATTTGTAAACGCATGAGCAGAAGACAAAACTAGCTGTGCCGGGAGGGTGTGAACATGCAGGATTCTGGAATAACAATGCTGGAGTCAATACATAAGGAAAGGAGAATAGTTATAAATTCAAGGCACTGATGGCAAAAATAAAAAAAGCCAAGGAAAACATCATCTAGAGAATTAAGCATGAACTCTGTAAACTGCCAGCCCCAGATTCATTACTTACAGCCCCAGGAAGACTGTTCAGATTAAATTCTGTCCTTGACATACATTAAGTTCTGCCTCAAAGGTGAGGGTATAAAGGAAAGAACGGTTGGTTTTTACTGTGACGGTGGACAATGTAGAGATTTCAGTAGAATAGACACTGGAGTCTGAGGGCAGAGGCCAAAATGAGTCTCAGCAAAGAAAAAAATAAAAAAGCAAAAGCCTACAGGGCCTGCTTCTGGAGATGGCCAGAATTCTGGCTTAAAGGGGCTGCTTTTAAAATACAGCATTTTCTGTGTGCCAGATCTGTTCCTGAAACCTATGGTTTGGTCTCTAACAGAAAGTCACCAATAGCAAAACAGCCAATATCCAGTAGTCAGCCCTAAAATCATATTCATGCAAATAGAATTATATAGACTCAGTAGATTGAACTTATACATAGATGCACATGTAACCACAATGAAAGAAACAGAGGTCCTGAATCTGAGCGGGCAAGAGGTAGATGATGTCAGAGTGGAATGCTGTAGTTGCCTTTGAGTCGTCTGTGCTCTGGAAGTGATCTCTCACACGTACTTCTGTGAAAACCCCTCTGGGCTCACCAAGCTAAACAGCTGCAATTGCTACTTTGTTTTGTCCTGTGTTACTCATTTATGTGCTTGTAAATATGTGTGTTTTTATGTGCGTGTACATATATGGTGTGTATGTATATGTGTGTGTGTCCCCATTTATAAGTATGTATGTTTGTCTGTATATGTTTGTATATGTATCTTTCTCTGTGCAGGTGTGTGTTTGCCTGAAGGTGTGTGCTTGCATATATATATATATATATATATATATATATATATATATACATATATATGTATATATGTCATGTATATGTGTATGTAACTAAGTGTGCTTGTTTTTCTGTGTTTGTGTTCATGTGTAACTCTGTATGTGCCTGTGTGCATATGTGCATTTCTGTGTGAGTGTCTATAAATGTGCCTGTGTAAATATATGTTTGATATGTATGCATTTGTATTTATGTATGTGTGTCTATTGTATATATGTTTGTTCATGAGTGTATATATATATGTATGCATGTATTTGTATATGTATGTGTGTACATGTGTATGATCTTTATATATGTATGTATGTATGTAAGTGTAGGATATGGCTTGTGTGTATATCTTTGGATGTATGCGTATGTGTATGAGTCTGTATATGTGTGTATGTCTGTGTACAGTCTGTGCACATGTGTGGATGCAGACATGTGTCTGTGTACATGTGTATATGTGTGCACATGTGCGTTTGTCTGTGTTTTGCATCTCTCTGAAATCTCTTGCACAATAGGGCATGGAGGTTCTCTTTACTAAGGGGAAAAAAAAAAGACCTCCAACAAGTCTCTCCCAACAGCCCATTCCAATGTCTTCCCCTTTCCTTCCTGGCAACTGATGTTTCAGCTTCATGAGCCACCAGTGTTACATAGTCACATGGTCTTGGATAAGGTGGTGACCTAGAGGGACTGCTGAGTTCATTCAGAGACATGGACAAAGAGTTGTACATCCTAGAGAGAAGACCCATGAAGAGAAGATGAAAGCGTGGGAAAGTGAAGTGACTTTTGTAGAGAGACAGGTCATTGACCCATGCCTGGAAAGTGACATGGGGGAGAGATATGGAGAAAAAAGAACAATAACAAACTTTAATGAACTTGTCATAGGTTGCAAAGGCCCGCCCCTTCCTTATTCCCTCTCCTCCCTGATTGGTCCTGGGAATCAGCCATTAGTCGTTTCATTCCTGGAACAGGTACAAAGTTTTGATGGACATGGGGAATTGGGGTGATAAGGCAGACAATCTCCGGAGCAAGGAACAGTTTCACGTAAAGGACCTGGCCCCTCTTTCAGATTAGCCTAAGTTCCCCTGACTGTCCTTCACCAGGGTGCTTGTCTAAGCTCAATCAGCTTCATACTCAAGCTGATGGATCAGTATCTGTGTCCTAAGAATGTGACACATTTTTGAACACTACTGCCAGAATAGATGGTCATATCCCCTGAGCAGTATACCATGCCAGATGTTTGCTAACAGGATGCACACATAGGTTCAGATCATCACCATATTGACTCTCTGCCAGATGTGTGGGTGAGACTGACACTAACCAACATCTTATAGACCCAGAGCTGTGGACATGACTGCTATACCAGTGTGTTACAGATCTAGATTCTAGTTACATCGTCCCCATCGTCTCACACCGAATCCTGACAATGTGACAGGCTCTAAAACGCCATGGAAACAAACCCCTGAGTATGTGGGGAAGGACTTTTCTGGAGTAGATTAGTTAAGGTGAGGGCATATACCCTAAATGTAGATAGCACCACTCTATGGACCGGGATGCTAGGATGAATAAGAAGGACAAAGTAAGCAGAGTCGACCTCCACCTCTCTCCACTTCCAGTCTGTGGACCTGAGGCCACCTGCCTCCAAATCCTGCCACCAGGCCTCCATGCCACAGTGGATGGTACCCCATCAGCCATGAGCCAAAGTCAACCCTTCCTTAGGTTGTTTTCTATAAGGCATTATGTCACAATAATAACCAAAGTCACTTAAATACAGCTAAGTGTTGCCTGAACTCATCTTTGTCCCAGTACCAAGCTCTTCCGTTTTCCTCTTTACTGCAGTTCTTCTTAATGCAGACCACTCGCAATGGGTCCTCTGAAAACAAATTAGGATCAAGTATGGTGTTAAACTGGGTGTGAGGAAATATGCCTGCAAAATGCATCTGCTGGGGCTGAATTTCATGGCATTTTTAGGCTGTTATGCAAGTATATTGGAGAAAAAAAGATCCGTTAAAATTGATTATACACATATAGTAAGGCTTTTTCCTTTAATTCAAACAGATTTAAAGCATTAATAGTGTCAAATAAAGCAGTAAAAAGATCTTGGTAATGTGTTGATTTAACTAACTTTTGTGGTATTAAGCTGGATGAAGACACAGGCCTTATCTGCAATGGCCTAGAGACTAGGAAGAAGCTATTAATAGTTTTAAATAATGCCTTGGTGACTAGGAAATAATTGTTTTTCACGTCTGTGGGTTCAGAACGCACTGGTTTTATAGTCAGTAGCTTATCTGCCCTGAGCTAAACACACTTTATATTTTAATTGTGGGTCCAAGTAGGTTTTATGGTGGAATGTTCTCCCTTCAAGTGCCTGCAAGTTATCGCCTTGTTTCTGATGGTAAAGGATAAGGGTACAAGGGGAGCATTAGCTGTTAGAGAATGCCCTCTGGTTGCAGCAACTGAACCTCCCCCTTCTGCATCCCTTCTCCCCTTTCATCTCTTCGGTTCTGCCTCCCCTGCGACCTTCCTCCCTCTGTGACTGCACCTGCTGGGCCATTTTGCCAGCTCCTATCTCTTAAACCTTAGCTCACCCATTTTAGTTCAGGTAACTAACACAGAAAAATAGTAACATACTCAACCTCCAAAACAGGTATCCTATGAGCAAGCTTTCCTTCTGCTCTGATTAGATTTGAATATGGCCAATTAAAGAAACTGGGGCTAGACTTTATGAATCCAAATTCCTAAACAAATTAAAATTGGCATTCCCATAATAAGCAGTCTGCCAGTGAAATTCTGCTTGTCATGCTTACAGAAGTAATTGCTGTTTATAATCATGACTTAGAGCCTTTCAGAGGTCCCCCAGGTGGCACCCGAAACATCAGAAAAATAAATTAAAATGTGCTCAATGGAGATTCATTGAACTGTTCATTATTAAACTTTTAATCTACTATCTCCTAATACCATATGATTATCCTTTATTACATTTTATATTTAATTTGTCAGAAAGCACTCTTCCACAACCATAGCAGAGCGTGTGGAGCTGAATTAGGCCATATGCAATACTCAGCCTTATAAATGTAAGCAATACTTGGAAACCCAACACAGATCAGGTATTTCAAAACAGAGATCATGATTTAGAATAGGTTCTGTCTACAGAAAGCCTCTGGCGGTGGTGGTGACTTTCACACCTTCCTTTCCCACCTCTGCTCACGTCTTCACTCACTGTTGTGTGTTAGTCACCATTGACTGGTTAGTGCGTCGGTGTCCCCACTTTATCATGAATGGAAATCCTTGCTTTTAGGGGTCACTGTTTCCCGGAGTTATAGTATATCAATAACCACCTAGTGTCAAGCTGGAAGAGATTTTTTTTTGTTTTGTTTGTTTTTTTTTTGTTTTGTTTTTTTTTTGTTTTTTGTTTTTTTACCATAACTCATCTGTGTTCTGTATTCTTCCAATGTTTCTGGGTATCCCTCTCTAGGATACACTGGCCACTTTTTTCACCTTTGTGGATTTGTAGTTTTCTAGAATTACACAAAGATGAAGTGATACATACTATATGACTTTAGTATATATCTTTTTCAGACTAACTTCATTGAGTTATCAATATACATTTAAAATTTCTCTGCATGTACATATTTATGACTTTTAGCTATACAAAATAATGAGCTGCGTTGTGATGATTTTTCACACGTGTATAATATGACTTGATGATGCTCATAGCCTCTGACATCCTTGTCCTTCCTTGCTTTGCCCACCTTCTTCTTCCTTAAGGCCCTTCTTATACTTTCATGTCTTGTTGAAATAGGAGCGGCGGGGCTGCGTCCCCGGCATCTGGCCGCCCCCATGGCTAACTTTACTTGAAATAATTACATGGAAACTGTATTCTTTTAAACACCGCTTGGCGCATTTCTATCTAGCCTCTTCTAGGCTAGCTCTCGCACCTGGACTAGCCCATTTCTAATAATCTGCTGTAGCCCACCAGCTGGCTTACCAGGAATGATCTTAACCTCCTTATGTCTGGAGTGCGAGAATCATGGCGACTCTCTGACTCAGCTTTTTTCTCCCAGCCTTACATTCTGTTTACTCCACCCACCTAAGGGTGGGCCTATCAAATGGGCCTAGCAGTTTCTTTATTGCTTAACCAATAAAATCAACAGATTGATATATGACACTCCCCCATCAATGTCTTCTCTATATGTCTAGATTTGTTGTAGAAGAGAGAATGCGTGATAACTGGGCTTTTTGTGTTCTACCCATTCTTCTGACAGTAACATAGCTGGCTCTTCTCTATGACTGAGAAATGCTCTATTTGGTTTTGGTGGGTTGACAGTTCTTTTATTTTTATTGCTGAATGGTATTTCAAATTTATCCATTGACCCGTTGAAGAATATGTCAGTTGTTACTTGGATTGCTAAATTTAGATGGAATTTATATTTAAGTCTGCTGCTAATGACTGCTCTTTTTTCAGAGTATTCTATATGTAAAGATACTGGACACCAGGTCCTGGGGTTAGGAGACCGGAGTGGTCAGGCATGGTGTTTGCTTGTGCTTGTTGGGTCCTGTATCTACAGAAGCAAAGGCTTCAAAGCTCCTGGTGTCCTTGGTTTTCTCCTCTCCTTAGTCTGCATCCACACACGTTGGCTCTGATAGATCCTCTATGCCATTCATCTTCTGCAACACAGCATTATGATTTTGGGGGAGTTCTTGGTACGCTGCAAAGGAATGGGACAGAGGGCACAGCCTAAATCCTTCAGATACACGTCAGCCTTTTGATATGACTGTGTCGTAGCCGTGTGACCTTCACAAACTCTTACATCCCATCTCTGCTCCTTACTACCTTCCTTGGATATAGTATTACTAACCTATTACCAGGAAACTTCCATCCGATGACTATGTCTTTTACTTCTGAGTTGAAATAGGACCCTTAGGAATAGAGCAGAGAGGAGGACACCCCTAAGATCCTTAGGAGTAGAGAGGGGTTCCCTACTTGCTGGGATATGGTGCTGACCACGATCTCTCTGCTGTGGAATATGTCCATCCTAATGATGGCGAGTGTATCTCATAATCCTTACAGTCTTCATTACTAAGAAAATCTCTTAAAAGTCTCCTTTGTTCACTTGTAACTTCTTCAGGGGAAACTAACAGAATTTGTATAAAGGTCTATGAACACATAGAGGCTTCCCCAAGCCTTCAGCTACCAGCACTTCCTTTTATTCATCCAAGGCCATACCCAGTCTCACTGACTTTTCTTCCTCCTGGTTCCAGTCCAGGTGGGGTCTTTTCTAGGCAAGTGCACCTCAAATGTGTTTTCCAAATATGTTTAGCTCTTCAGATTTGGAGGGAATGTTTGCCAGGAAACCTCAGTTCTCTGAAAGACCTGAGGAGAGTTGCTGATACTCTGCACCACACTTTCTTCTATTAAAAACTTGGAGTTGTTGGCCTTCAACTCATTCCATTTTAGAACCGAAACTGAACGACACTTTAAGGGCTTCATGTTTAAACATCATCTCTGAATATATACATAGTTTGATAATAACTACACAGTTAACAGACAAGAAAAAAATAGTGTTTAAATTTTGGTTTTCTGAATCCCAAACTTTCTGTTGTCACACGAGGGCACATGGCTTTAAAACATCGTGTAGGCTGTTGTCTAGATTATGGACAACAGGAGCATGGAAGATGAATATGAATCCAAGAAGCAAATGGCCATCTGAGATCTACAATTATGTTCAAGCTGAAAAACAGTTCGACCCAGGAACTGCTATTCTGGGAAAGGTCGAACCATTTCCTACAGTACCCAGTGATGGATCTCACAGTGGGGTCGCTTTCTGTAGGGACTCCGCAGTGTGGTCATTGACCTCACACATCGGTGACTGCGTTATTAGGGAGTAAATTTTCACCACTACTGAAAGCTTGCAAACATTGCAGCTGGCCAACACCTCACAATACACATTCATTTAGAGGCCCGCAGCCCTGAGTGCTGTAGTGTTTGAGAGCTTGGAGAGGCGAGAACGAGCAATCAAGATGAAGCCCTTGCTCTCGGGGTAACTTTTAAAGTGTTCTATTTGTTCTCACCTAAACAAACCATACATCATCACCACTGACTTGTTCACCAGCATAAGGGGATATTAACTGTGTGGCTTTTAAACCCCACAATGCATGCAAACAGAAAGTCTTTCACAAGGAAGGAAAGCCCAGAGCAATTTTCCCAGGCCAGAAACATGGCATCACTGAGCCCCAAGACCTGACCTTAGATTTGTGATTAACAGAGCTCATCTTCGCTCTACCAAGCTAAGCTGTGAAGAAATTGATTTTCATATGTTTTGTGTGTGAGAGGCACACAAGTCTAGTGGAGAGGCGAGAAGCTGGCCTGCCCTGATAAAGTAATGATTTATATGCAATTTAAAACTTCTCACGGGTGTTCCTCAGCCAGATTTTTTCTATGTGTGTGATAGAGCAGCTACAAAAGTCAGCTCCTGGCTTTGGGAGGATATGTATACAGATATTCCACAGCAAGGTGTATTCACCAGTTGCTGGCATTCGGGAACATTCTGACAAGCCTCTTTGTGGTTTTTCTGGAAGGCTATTCTATTTCCTTATGCTTAAGTGATCTTCCAGAACAGAAACATGATCTTTAGTCCATTTTCTGAATTGTTTTCTTCACGGGAAAGTCCAGATTTCTTTTGTGCATTCTTTTATACTTTAAGTCTGTGATTATTAAGATTTCCATATATATATATATATATATATACTTTTCCCCACAATGCAAGAGAGATGATTCTGTGCTTAAGAGTACACACTGCTCATGCACAAGACACAATTATGCTCTCAGCAACCCCATTGGGCGACTCACAACTGCCTCTGCCTCCAGTTCCAGGGGCTGTGACACCCTCTTGTGGCCTCTGTGCTCTCTCTCTCTCTCTCTCTCTCTCTCTCTCTCTCTCTCTCTTCTCTCTCTCTCTCTCTCGCTTCCTTTCTCTTTCTCTCACATACATACATTAAAAATAATATAAATATTTTAAATTGTTTCCAATCAATCAATAGTATTGACTGTATAGATCAGCACTGTACTTATTTATATACTACATATAATTCCCTCACTTGGGCTTTAAGTACAGTTTAAGTAAATACTGCGTTGCTGTTTTAACCTGATAATAATCACTGAGTACTGTCACGACATGAGAACTCCCACCTTTGTGTGCACAGAGGGTGCAGAATAGGAGGGCTTGAAAGCCGGTGCAGTAGCTGGTTGTATGCAATGCCCACTCTCAGTCTCATTTGGAAGCTGCCTGTCTCATATAGGGTTTCTGAAGTTCAGTTTCATAGTAATGCCATAAAGTATTTACAATAGATACATTTAAGACTACCTTTATGCTCTGTGAGAGATTATTGTTTCAATTCACATGAATTTGTTCAAAAGAATGGAGATTTTAAAGAGCGCATGAAATGTGTCTATGATAACGCAATACACGATTAATACCTCCTAATATTGATTTGTAACTTCTTGGGTATGTTTATGTAGATGTTGCTGATACTGTAGGATACAAATTCACTTTTCATATATTAAGATTGTGTATAGTAATTGAGATACTATGCTAAGATATTTGCTATGATATGGAACCATTTATCCACAAAGAAGGAAAAAGGGATCCCACCTGGACGTGGCTTTCCTGGTTTCTGGAAGAAATCGAATATCTCAAATTGTTTTATTTGTATAACAAACTAGAGGTTCTTTCCTATAGTCCTTTACATTTTGTGTGAGTATAAAGACTTCAATTTATACTAAATGGGATTCCTTATGGCTCTGATGAGCATGTGGTGACAGGCATCTTAAGAATTGTGCTTAAATAAAGTAAGTCACAAGGGCTTTAGTTTAATCCCCATCACATCTGGGCACATCATTCCACCTGTCTGAGGTTTAAGTGACTTCTTAAAACATAGAAGAAATTAGGTAAATTGGACTTAAAAGCAGCTACGTGCTTGCTACCAGTGATCTTATCCTTCTCTGACAGCTACCGCAAAGGAAGTATCCCACTCGTTACAAGGAAGCCAATAAAACTTCAAAATCCTCTCCAAAGCAGTGAGCAGATGAAGATAGCCTTATGTGTCCACAAAACACTGCTGGGAATAATAAGTAAATGTAGCAAAGCTGTGGAATGCTAAATCAATGCGGAAAAAATCAATTATATTTTATGGTCAATGCAAGGGAACGCTGCGAAGTGGAATCAAAGGCGCAGCAAGTCACTGCACATAAGTGCACATCCTCTGCACCCTCTCGCATGCTTAGGGTGGCTAATTTTCAATTTCGCCAGTGTGGCAAGTGTGTAATGGTGGCTCCTTATGGATTTAACTCACTTATACTCCTCTGCTTACGGATGGAAGTCAGTGTCGTTTTATTCACTTATCCATATGTATTCTTTTTAAACAGGGGTTGTTTCACTTCAACTTTTGAGTCAGGGTTTTACTGTGTAGCTCAGGGTAGTTCAGAATTCACTGCATAGCCCAGATTAGGCTTTAATTAGTAAGTCCCTCACTTCCAAAGTTCTGAGATTACAGGTATGGACCACATCCATGGGAATTTGTAATTTTCTTAATACAGCTTTTCAATGAGGCAAAGGAATTGATTTTTGGAGCCCAGTTCATCAATTCTGTGTCATTTCTATTAATTCGCTTAATGCAATGTTTTCTTCTAGAAGTTTTACCTTGGAATTTAGACATATTACCTACCCTTTGTTAATTGCTGCATACCGTATAAGGAATGGGATGCTATTGTTTTATATACGGGTATCTAAAGCCACCAGTGCTACCCACTGGAAACATCCACTTTCCAGGAGAATTATCTTGGCATTTCTGTGAAAATTCAGTGACCATCCTGGTTTATGGACAACAAAGATCCAAGGGCCAGCATCACTGTACTCTAGTGTCAGGAACGCGACAGGGAGGCCTGGCTCTGATAGCTCATTTTCACTTGGTTCCCTTTTTCAGTTTGTTTGGGCTAGGCACATTGGTGGCAGAACTCTGACAGGCACAAAGTTATGGGTTGGTTCTTAGCACTGGAAAACATTTTTGTTTATTTCATAGCCTCTGAATTTTCACAGATTTTTCAATCAGCTTTTCAAACTCTGTTAAAAAAAATCTGTTTGAATTTTAACTCAAATTAAATTGAACTTATAGATTGTGGGTATATTGGCATCTTCACCATACTGAATATTCCTGTTTATATCCTCAAAGAGTTCACTTAAAGATCCATCAAGTTAACTGAATTTGCCAGACGCTTATTGCTACACTAGATGTGTCAAAGAATTCTTTCTCTGTTTTTATTTTGGAAAGTTTCTTTGGCTTTCTTCAAGTTGCCTGATTTTCTTTTCTGTAATGACTAGATTACCATGAACCCTATTCATTGTGTATTTGCCATGGATGTTGTAGTTTCTCCTATGTTTTTGTGTGTGATTATTTGGATTTCTGGATGCTGAAGTCTTGGAAACAGAGGGCTTTCTGAATTCCTGAGAATACTCATAAGTTATTTCTAGGAATGTGGTCATTGTCTTTGTGTAGAACAAGAAATCTGACAGAATTCTGCAGTTTACCCCAGATTTTTATTGAAAATAACAGCTCAACAGCCACCAACGTCTTCTGAAATGAAGCCCTGTTACAAGGAGCTATTTTTAGAAGACCCTTGAATCTCTAGCATGTAATAATCATTTGTGGCAATTTAATGACCTGACTCACTTCCAGGGAAGTGAGTTCTTCTTCCCATGTTAAGGTATTTTATTTTGACCAAACTGAGCTGTTTGGGTATGGGATTCTGCCATACTACATTTGTTTCTAATGTACCAACTAGTTGATTAATCATAATTGAAAACTTCATAATTAAAGACTAAAAAGATCTTTGAGAGTAAGAGTATATAATATTTTTTTTCTTTTTTCCCAGTACAAATGACTGACTTGGCAGGAAAGTGGTAATAATAGACACAATGGTTGCTTCCTACGGCGCTGTGTTGTCTGCCTTTCCATCACGGACATCCACACCACATGGATTTTAATCCATGAAAACAGCCCATCATTCCCAAACTGGCAGCTTTGTTTTGAATTCTTCATCAATGTGTCCCAAAATAGCAAGGACTGCTGCACATCCCTTGAGGCTTTTAAACTGGCCAAGAGAATATACTCACATCCAAAGTAGAGTAACTTTAAGAATTTGTAGTTAACTTCAAACTAGAGACCTGAACTCTGGGTGAGACCTCAGAAAGTTGGTATGAGGCTTATCAATGCATGTTGTAAGATGAATTAATTAGACCACTGTTGGTGACATGGCACAGGGAACAGATGGAGCAGTAAGTCTCCTTATTTATGTGGTTGGTGTTATTCAGCAGAGCTACTTTGTTATCTGAGGTGTCGGCCTTCACAGGACAGGAATTATCTTCCATGACTATGCCTCTGACATCTGTATTTATTGATATTCTTTCCAGAATGCAGAGTTAGAATGTATTAGGCAGTGATAATGGCTTCAGTACTCTTTTTGTTCAGGGTGTTTGTGGAGGGTGATTAGAAGACTAACTGGTTTTCCCTTCTGCTGTCAAAAGCAGTGTGTGTGTGTGTGTGTGTGTGTGTGTGTGTGTGTGTGTGTGTGTGTGTATGTGTATGCTTGCACACATGTGTGATCATTTGATTAAGGTTGTCTTTTTTTTTTATTTTTGAGACAGGGTTTCTCTGTACTTTTTGGTGCCTGTCCTGGAACTAGCTCTTGTAAACCAGGCTGGCCTCGAACTCCCAGAGATCCGCCTGCCTCTGCCTCCCGAGTGCTGGGATTAAAGGCATGTGCCACCACTGCCCAGCCAAGGTTGTCTTCTTATTCTACAATTTAAGAAAGGATTTGTTGTCTCCTCCAGTTGAGTGGAATTTATACACATGTGTACACGACAACACACAGACTGCTGAAATAACCACAGTACATAGATGTCCCGTGCTATTTCTTAACTGCTGTAGAGATGTGTGCTTGAAAGACGAATCTTTCAATAACAAGAAACTAGACAGTTGGCAGATTTTCATGGTCCTCTGGGGGGCATCAAATGGCTTCATATACATGTTAGTTCTCCAAGCAAGTGCCTAGAGGATTTAGAGTCTGAGTTTCATCCACGTGACACCACCCAGATTTCAAAGCTACCATCACCATGGATAAGACTAAGTCTTTGGAAATGATACACTTGAATATCTTACCTTGTTTATTTGCACTAACAGGCATAGGCCAGGTGTAGTCCATTAAGCGACTCCATTTTTGCTATGAGTATAGAGCTGTGTTACTGACTCAGAAGAACACCTTGATGGCAGTTCGGTTAACTCCCATGGTGATACCCTTGCCAGTGACTGACCTGTGCAGAAGGATGATTATGGACAGATTTCTGGACAATGAGATGTGAAAGGCTGCCACTAGGGTGGCAGTTGGTCTGGAAAAGCCTCTATTTAAACGTATGGATGTAACTGCTGTGGAGCTGAAGAAGCCTCTAAAGGATGGAGGTAAAAGTACAGAAAAAGCTAGGATCTTGAAATGCCTTTCCTCGATCCATTGATCATGCCATTTTTGAATACTCACTGTCTCTAGTGTCCCAATGTGTAGCATGATTCATAGAGTATTGCTATTGCCTTCTACCATTTTAGGATGGGATTTTTAATGTGAGAACAGAAACATCATGAGACACAACAGAAAGCAATTCCACTGCTGTTGAAGCCCATAATGAAAGAGTCTTGAATTTGTAAGAGATTGTTTAATGCCATAGCTTTGGTGTGGAGCATAGATTGTTTTTTATTTATCTCCATTTATTAAATATTACCAACTCCTACAATCCACCCTTCCATGTGTCCGGTCTCCATGCAGCTCTCTTATGCAAGACTACAAAGGACAAACTTCCAAAAGTGAAAGCCGTGGTCTTTAGATTTTAGTCAAAGAAAAGAAAAACAAGCAAATAAACAAACAACCTACCAAAAATATAGCCAGAAAATTATTCCTGAACTCACTCCTTCATGATTCTGAAATTCACAAAAAGAAATCATGGCATTATATTAAAGGCTTATATGCCAAAAAGCTGTGGAATAAACCGAAGGATGGCTATGCAAAACAAATTTAGATGACCTCTTTGTGTAACAGTTCCCAGACGCAGCTGCTCTTGTGTTTGTCTAAGCTTGCCAGGACTCAGGGAAACCCTGTTAGAACCCACTTTACCAAAACAGAAATCAGGACATCCAGTCATCTGCAGAATCAAGAGGCAATAATTGCAGATTGGGCGACCTATCAGTTTTCACAGTTTAGTTCCTTTCTACTTCTTTTGAGTCCTGAAAGCAAACCCAAGACCTCAATCCTGATAGCCATGTGCTTTACCACTGAGTAACACTCCAAACTCTTACTTAAGTTTTTTAACAGATAGTTCAATTTTGTTTTTTAAAATTCTTCTCTCATGTATTGCATACTGACCATGATTTCCCCTCTCTCCACTCCTCCCGATGCTCCTCACACCACTTACCCTCTTTCTCAGATCCACTCCTCCTCTGTTTTACCTCAGAAAAGAGCAGGCTTCCCAGGAATATCAACAAAACATGGCATAACAAGTTCTAAAAAGAATACACAGGAACCATCATCCCAAGCCTGGGCAAAGCAACCCAATAGGAGGAAAATGGTCCTAAGAGTAGACAAAAGAGTCAGAGACACCCTAACTCTCACTGTTAGGAGTCTCACAAGAACATATGAAGAACTTGTTGGAGTGGCCAATCAATGACTGGTCCAAATTGAGGCCCACGGCACTAGAGAGAGCACATGACTGACATTTTCCTTTTTAGTGACTATAATTATTAATAAAAGTATGATGCTGGCATCTTATGGAATAGTTCATCACATTGCTTAATTGAAGAGCAGTGTTTCTTGCTGACATATTTACTGTATGACCACCTCTCTTAACCCAAATTGATAAACAACAATGCTAAGTGTGGATATTGAGCTTTCCTATGGTATAGTATCACAAGATGTTCTATGATAATACCTTCATAATATATAGGTCATCACTGGTATGATAAACTCAGCTCACACCGTTCTGCTATGGAGTAAGCAGGTCTGTGGGGCTCATCCTCCTCCTTCTATAGAAAGGTAGATATTTGATGTTCTTGCTTCACAGTGTGACTGCACGGGTGCGAAATCACACTGCAGGAGCACCTGTATCTCCAACATATGCCTGGTTTGTCTGCTAAACAATCATCTCATTATTGATGGAATAGAATATAAGGAATCTAATTTTCATCTGTACATGAAGAGTTTCATACAAAATATAACAATCAGAACTGCTGCAGCAGAAAGAGGTGAAACAGTCAATGGAAGGGTTGAAAATTCATAAGGAGTTTAATGCCTGGGCTGCATATTCGAATGCTCCTAACACCACTTAACTTTCTCTTCATTGAAAGAACAGGATTCCATGCCCAAAAATATGGTAGAGACAATGAACCTGCAACATACAGGAGACAAGAGGTATTAGTCTTGGGGCTGGGTCAGTCCTGAGTACTACAGCAGTTTGGAAAGAACTACACCCATATTCCCAAATATTGTTTATAAATGTTTCTTTACATTTAAAGGGGAATATGCTATAGAGATTTGCATTTGTATAGATCTTGATTTGTTGATACAAATTTAAGGTCAGTTTTGTTATACCATGTATATGTACATTTATGCTATTTATTAAGGCATTGTGTTTGCACAGCATATTTAAAATGTAATGCATAATTAAGAAATATAGGTAAATAGAGAGTCATCTATAATAGTCAAGCTTGTAGTCCTGTTTGATTTTCTAGATGTACAGACATGTATTTCACATAGAGAGGGATTCTTCAAATCTTTCTTTTTTTTAATTAATTAATTTATTTATTAAGGATTTCTGCCTACAGAATATGGCACTTAAAGTGTTTTAAGAATTTAGGACTTTTCATGACAATGAGACACATCTACTCCTGGCAGCACCAATTACTTCAAGAAGATGATGGGCACTGAAGAGGCTCCTCATGGAGTTTGTTAGCTATTTGGGCAAGAAATTGCTCTTGCCTGGACTGCTTGATGGTATGTTGGGTGAACTGGACATGCAGAAACCACAGAGAAATGACCACTGAACTTGCCTAAAGGTCAGATGATCCTTCAGAGTTCTTGCTTCATGAAAGAGTCTACCAGACATTCTGCAGGACACAGAAAAATGTGACAGACTGTTGTCTGAGTTTCTGTCCTGCCTGGTTCTCACAATTGTTAAGTCCCAAAAACATCACACAGAGGTCTACATTAGTTATAAACTGATTGGCCCATTAGCTCAGGCTTCTTATTAACTCTTATATTAACCCATTATTCTTGTCTATGCTAGCCATGTGGTTTGGTACCTTATTCAGTGAGGCAGTCATATTTTGTTTCTTCTGTGGCTTAGTTAAGAATGTGTCCTCTTCCCAGAATTCTCCTGTTCTCATTGACCCACCTCTACTTCCTATCTGGTTGTCCCACCTATACTTCCTGCCTGGCTACTGGCCAATCAGTGTTTATTTAAAATATAATTGACAAAATATAGACCATTGTCCCACACCAACAGACAAACTGCCAGTATAGGCAGAATTGTCTTTGAAATTCCTGTTTCATGCAAAAGTTTGCTGGATACTATGGGCCAATAGGCTGAAGATGGATGCTCCAATGTTACAGAAGAACTTTGGGTGACTGTCCAGGTTGTGAGATGTCTCTTTCAATTCTAGAGTTTTGGAAGTGCTTATAACACACTTCCTGTTTACTTAGGTAATAATATATCCTTCTGGAGTCTTCAATGGGGTTGAAGAATTTATAGTTATAATTATAGTTTTCCTTAGTTATGATAAAAGATATAGTAAATATAAATGTTGTAACTGTAATTCTTGCTTGTTACATGTTTTGTAATATGTATTTTTACTATGTTAAAGTTGAAACCTTCCTTTTCATTTAAACAGAAAGGGGGAGGTGATAGGAGATATCCCTCTGTGTGCTCTGAATACTATTGGTGAATAAAAAAAATTACCTTGGCCTGTTGATAGGACAGAACTTAGGTAGGTAAGGAAAACTAAACTGAATGCTGGGAGAAAAGAGGCAGAGTCAAGGAGAAGCCATGGAGCCGTTGCCAGAGACAGACATGCTAAAACCTTGCCAGTGGGCCATGAGCCTCATAGTAAAATATAAAATAATGGAGATGGGTTAATTCTAGATGTAAGAGCTAGCAAGCAATACACTTAAATAATTGGCCAAGCAATGATTTAATTAATACAGTTTGTGTGATTATTTTGGGTATGGGCAGCCAGGAACTGAACAAGCAGCCAAGGGGCCTTCTTACAACACTAAACAGGGAAACCAGTGGTTCTAAATTGGTGCTTCTAAAGCAGGAGCCATGCCCCATGGACTAAAGATCAATGGAATAATGCAGGAGACTTTGGAAATGCCTCCAACCTTTGTCTACTGGAAGTCCATCAACACATCTGTGCACAGAGCATCTAATCTTAATTAAGACATCTTGGTTGGAGACAGTGTGGGGTGTAAGACTTGGAGCTATAATGATACACACAGTGCCAGCCAGGTGTCAGGTAAAAAGAAGCCATGGACCAGAAGCCTACATTAGCCACTTTTCTCTCACTATAATAATAAGCCTTGACCAAAACAACTTAAGGAGAGAAAGGATTTATTCTGCCTCTCAGTTCTAGAGACAGAGGTCCCTCGTGGTCAGGAAGGCAGAGCATTAATGAGAGAAAACATGCTGAGGGGGACAAGAAGCTGATTGATCACACTGTCATCCATACACAGGAAGAGAGAAAAGGGAAAGAAACAGGAAACAAGGTAAGGTTATAAAACATCTAAGTCGGCCCACATGGACGCACTTCCTTTAGCAAGGCTCCAACTCCTAAAGGTTGTATAACTGCTGGAAACAGCATCACCAGCTGGGGCCCAAGTGTTCAAGGACATGAACCTGTGAGGGGCATTCCTCCTTCAAACCTCCGCAGAGCCACAAACACAAGAGGGAACAACAGAGATACCATTAGACAGGCAGAAAGGCGGTTGTCTGAGGTAGCAAGAGAGAGAGGAAGCGAAGAGCACAGAGCTGGGAGAGCAGTATCCATGATGAAGAAGGTCTGGGGCCAAGAAGAAGAACTGTATTCGCTCTATGGAGAATGGGAACAAACTGACAATTTACACAGCACAACGACCAATTCATTTCCAAGAAATTGATTTTCTCCAACTGTAGGCAGGTCAATCAATGAACGGCACTGAAGGGACAGGTACTGCTACTGCCCTTAGCATGAGGATCTTTGAACAGGGGTTGGAAACTGTATGAGAATCTGTTTCTGATGCACATCAATCAGTTCAGGTCTGTAAGAACTGAGTGGGAGAGATCAGGGCAAGTTGGTGGCATTTGACAAGAGGGAAACTAGCTTAGAGGGGAAATAAACCACTGGGCTGCTCTGTACACCTGGGCCCCAGTCCCATCTCTTTTTGAGGAAGCTGAGATGGATTGCTGAACTGCGGCTGCAGGTTCCAGTCTGTAAAACAATAATATTATCAATTCTGTGGGTTAATCAAGAGAGTAGACATAAGGCACATGGATGGTAGAGTAGATTTTACTACATAGCGGATGATAGAAGATGTTGGGTATCAGACAGAAATTAGAAAACTACTCAGTAAATATTGGGCAAAAACTAGAAAACCTTCAAATTATAAAAGACCTTTGTCATAAGGTACATGTCAAAAATGAATACTAGAAAAAAAGGAAAAAACCCATATAACTGAAGAAATAACTGAAGGCAAGAAGCTGACCCAAGCACTAATATAAGCTGGAACATATTGCAAGGTCAAAGCACTACAGTCTAAGCATCACCAAACAGGTCTTGAGGAGACAACGGTTCTTTTTATGGTGGCATCTGGTGCTCAACACCATGTGGAAGAAGTCTCCCCAGAAGGATAATCTTAGAGTTCGCACCACCGAACTCACAGAGCCCCCCTGTCTGAGCATTAGCTGAGGCTGGGCTGCACCAAAATCACACTTCCTTTTAATTAATCTGTGCATGCCTGAGGTCAGGTGATTTATCTTCAAAAAAACTTCAAGGATGAAAGAGCTCTCATGAAAAGCAGATTAGTTCTAATTACTATGAATCTCAGCAACTATTTAAGCCCTGCACTTACCAAATAATTAGATCTTGTATGGGGAAATCTAGCAGCATGGTCCTAGCGGCGTAAATCAACATGTAAACATTGTGTCCTGTGTGCGGCTAGAGCTCTACTATCTGAGGTAAGTATAATCTGCCCAGCACCACTTGGTCAGGCACTTTATCCAAAGTGAGCAAAGGAAAAGGAGTGGTTTTCTTTCTCTTCTGCATGGATTTCATAGCAATATATTCACTAAAAATGTGTCCCTTGCTCTTGAGGATAGTGTACACATTATGAATATAAAATTATCTTCATTGGAGAAAATAATCTCCAATGCAAACTGAAATTTCAATTTGCATATGACCCAATATGCCAACCCCTGGCCATATATAGAGAGATCTTTAAGCCAATACTTCACAGAGACACCTGTTCACCCATGTTACTCCACTGCTATGCAGAACAGCTAAGGTACAGAGTCTACATAGGCACACATCAATGGAGACCGTACAATGACGAATATGTGGTATAAATGCACAGTGTAGAGTCATATAACTAAAAAGAACCCCATCAGAGGCTGGAGAGTTGACTCAACAGCTAACAGTACTGGCTGCTCTTGCAGAGGACCCACATTGGAGGCCTCACAACCACCTCTAACTCCAGGACCCAGGCATCCAGTGCCCTCTTCTGGTCTATGCAGGCACCTTCACACACATGGCATGCATGCACACAATGTACACACACTTAACTAAAAAATAAAATATTATTTAAAAAGAAGAAAACGATGCTGTTGGTAAGAAAACAGAAGCAACTGGAGTTCCTCATGATTCCTGAATTAGGATAGGATCAGAAAGACAAATATTACATGTGTGTTCTCATATACAAAGTGGAGAGTTCAAAAATCACGAGAGTATAAAGGGAGTATCTGGGTGGGAAGGAGAAAAACATAGACAGCTTGGACAGGACAAAGATGCATCACACACACAGATGAAAATGTCTTAATAAGCACTTTCATTTTGTAAACCCAACATATGCTGACAATAAAGAAAACCATCTTCTTTCTGGCCACCCACAAACATCATCCAGAAGTTAAAAGGCTCAGTTGTTTCAGGTCACAGCGTTTCCAGGCATGAGAGGAAGTGCGCTGTTTTCTCCATTTAGCTGATAACCCAGGGACTGACGTGAGCTTTGGTTCGAATGGAGACACAGATGATAATTTGAAGGGCGGAAAGACTTCCACTGACAGTCAACAGCTGGGATACTGTTTCTGCTTAAGGAGGCTATGCGAGACACTCTTTCCAGTGGAATAAAGGAACAATAACATAGAGAACAAGGAAAACTGTAGGCACTCGGTGATTTGCAGTAAGCTTGGTATCTTTTAGCACCTGAAGAAAAGAACAGCAGCCTCCACCATCCTAGATGTGAGAAAAGTGCTGTTCTGGGCTTCTGAGACTTCCCGGGAGAGATGATTGCACCAGGCTGGCTTTCAGCTCAGCTCAGTCTCTTTCCTACCTGAACTGCAGAGACTGCCTGACTGAGCTCTTCAGTTCTCTCTGACTGGCTTTGCCCCAACACTTCAGTGGACTGCCATCTCCCACACTGCATTTTCTCAGTATTGGATACCTAAGCTATCAAATCAGAATCTGATTGAAGACTGAGGAAAATAAAGTCCAATTACTGAATTAGTTAGAAAACACTCTAAAATCTAGCATCGGACTTCAGGAGTCTGAAGCATTGAGCTTTGTCCTTTTGTTACTAGTTTGGAAGCTGTTTCTTCTTTCTTCCACTCTGAATCGTCTCTTTGATGCTTTTCCTGAAATCTCACATCTGCTTGTTTTTCTCATGAAGATAAATGTACAGTTCCCAGGACTTGAGTCTGTAGAACATAGACATGTTCTAAAGGAGATATCAGGAACTCTTGTTGCCTAGTCACTGTCCTCAAGTAAAGACCTCTCAAACGAGCTACCAGAGCCCAGCATCCGAACCAGGGGCATCTGGGTTTAGGTTAGGGATTTAGGTCTCAGAGCTTCATCCCCGGTTAGTCTGTGACTGTGTGAATGAGTGAGTGGTTTTCACCCAGGTGTGAGTCCATGTGGAATTCCCATTCCGCATCAGAATCAACCCCAGTTATTCCAGGTTTCCCGTGTCTGCTGCCATGACTCTCTTCCTCCCTCTGCTCCCTTCCCTTCTCCTGATTTCTATCCCTCCTGTTTTCTAGCTCCTTAATCTCTCTTCTTCTTTTTCTTTTTCTTCCCCTTTTCATATTTCTTCCCCTCCTTTCTTTTCATCTTCTTTTTCAAACTCATATTTTTTCCTCCCTTCTTTCTACCCCTTTATTCATATCCTCTTATTATACAAAAACCCTAATCTCACTCACCCTGAACAGCTAGTCCCCTCTCCTCTCCCACTTCCCTCCCTTATCTCCCCTACCCTCCTCCCCCCTCTCTCTCACATGTATGCATGTGTGTGCGTGTGTGTGTGTGTGTTTCCTAACATTTGAATGGGACTTTGGAGGTAAAAACCACACTTCTGGGTTATTAACTTTTGCACTAACCACTCACAAGAGAGTATACAGCCAGGCTCTTGGTTCCTCCTCTGAATAGAGAGCACACGTGGGCATGTGCACATGAATACACATGTGCCTACTTACATAGTATCTAGTATTTTCTCCCTAGTAACTGCTAGATGAAAAATGGCCACTGACCAGAGAAGTGTAGGTTATCGACATCTTGTCTTCATACACATGTAGAAATGCTGACATCACACACATGCTTTGAGGCAGCATTGGTGATTCTTCTGTTCTCCTGGATGTACGAACATGCACCAATGATGCACTAACATGTTTGCCTGATTCTTTTGACTTTTTTCTAAGTGCCAGCAGGAAATGCTTCTAGTCACCGACTCCAGCGCTAGAGGGATTCTAAGTCTCACAAATCACGAGAGATTCACATTTCCTTTTTGAAACTAACAAGGTACATGGGCATTGGAAAGCCTCCATCCAGATCTGCAAAGCAAATACAATGCTGTCAAGCTCATTGATGAACTCAATCTTTTGTTTTAGCTTCTAATTAGCATTCAATATTGAAGTCTAGTTTGGGTCAGGGTCTTAGTCCTCTTCCTCCTCCTCCTCGTACATACAAACACTCATGGAGAAATTCTATGAAGCTGTGACAATAAGTTTGCTTCTCATGCCCTTCCAACTCATGGGACACAAACATTCAGATTTCTATGACCCTTCTTGACGTGCACACCTTTACTGATCCACCACACAGGGGAATTCTGGTGTGTTAGGTTCTCTGGGGTCTGTTGGGTTTTTCTACTTGTCCTGTCTCAGTAATTGAGTACTGGGTAATTAATTTTCATTCTACACCAATGGTGATATTTTCTGTTTTCAAAGAGTCTTTATCCATCATAATAACAAGGACAACTTATTAAAATATGAAGCTTTCTGTGAGCAGTGACTATGGCTTCATCACCCACGCCCAGCTCAGTAGCTGTCACAAAAATCAAGGCCCATTAATTTTGTCTGAATTATGTGAAAAACAGCAGGACCCTGCAACAAATCTTTCAACGCTGCTAGAATCACAGGTAGGACTTTGTGACCAATTATTTCAAGGTCCTTCAGAGTTTCCTGAGTCCCAGATCTCTTGGTGATCACATCAGTAAGAATTTATTCAGCAGGCATATGAGCAGAAGTGTGTTCTGCAGGAAGAGTTTGTCTCACTTGCTGTCCTTTCAGAGTTGACAGTTTCAATTTCTTTTCCTGATAAAAGAATGTAACTTAATTCGGCTAACAGAGTGTGACAAATTGCCTTCATCACTCTTGCACACCGTTCTATATTCAGACATCTGTATCCTCTTTCCAGGTTCCCAGGTAGATGGACACAAACTCACCACCAAGTGAAAACAATCTGTAAGCTTGGCTATTCACAATGTGGCCTAGCTGGCTTCATCCTCTAGAGAACTACAGGTTGTACCAATCTCCCTCTCTCAGCTTCAGTTGCAATCAGTGGGATTCCTTGTTCATCCATCTAAGCATCAGTGTGGAGCAGTGTTAGAGGTGGAAAGTGATAGGCTTGCCAATGACATGAGAGAGGATGTCTTACAAATTGTCCAGGAGTTGTAGAGTCAGCAGTAACACTTTCTACCTTACCTTTGTATAAGCTTTTAGACCTGGAAGGTATAATACTAGGGATGTAGCTCAGTTGGTAGAGTGCTTGACTAGCGTGCGGGAAGCCCAGAGTTCTAATCCAGAACCACAGACAGCAGGTATGGCAACGCATGTCAATAATCTCAGCAATCCAATGAGGTGAACGGAAGTTTATGATCATCCCTAGCAACATAGTGGGTTTGAGATCAGCCTGGGTTACAAGAGACCTTGTTTCACAAAGAAAGAAGAGAAGAAAGTAGAGGAGAAAGAAGGAGGAGGAGGAGGGGAAATAGTGATACAGCCCCTGAGTTAAGTGTAACTTAAATTATATTATGTATTAGTTAACTGAACAGATCACTTCTGCAGATTTTTTCTGTTTTTGCATTGTCTCCTGGAGCACACTAGGATTGTGGACATTTGTGCTACCTTGACTACCTTTAACATGGACTCTGGAGAGCCAAATTTATGTTTGATACAAATTTGTGCTTTAGTATAATGAGCATGTACTCAGTGAGCCTTCAACACATATTTGTAAATAATAATCAATCTTGTCTGGGTATCAATTATTAACTTTCTTCATATTTAAAATGATAATATTCTCTGCATAATATTGTTATTATAAAGATAATTGAATTTTTATATATTAAAGATATATATGTATATGATATGCACTAAACACTGAAATAGTGTCTACTATAGTTTTCATTAAGTAGCAATTTGTAGCTAATGATATTTTGAAAATGCTACTATTATTCTTTGAGACAATTCTTAGAAATTATTAATTTGTACAGCCATTTTAGAAAACAATTTTGGAAATTTTCTTGCAAAGAAATAAAATAAACTATGATATAATAATGTAGCCACCAAACTGTTGGCAACGTGACCAAAGGAAATGAGATGGGTATATCAGAGAGACAATTAGTTCATCAAAGAGACTGCTGTACTATTCACAATAACTACAAAACACCACCAAACTAAAGATTTCCCAACGCATGAATAGAAAAAGCATTGCAGTAACCATATGCATCTGAATACTATTCAGTCTTCAGAGAGAAGTGCTTTTCACTTTCAAAAACATGGTTGAGTCTGCAGTACGTAAATTAAATGAAGCCGGGCACAGAAAGACACCTACTGCATGGCCCTATTCTATGTGGAGTACATAACAGTTAGTCTTGTGGAAATGGCTGGTAGAATCATGGTTGCTAGAGCTGGGTGGGGAAATTAGACAATGATCAGAATCAGTGATGTATGTCTTCAGTCCCCTCACTCAGAAAGATGAGAAAAGACTATGAATTTGAGTCCAACCTGGGATTTATGATGAGACTCTGTCTCAAATAATGATAATAATATCGTTTTTATTTCTTTTTGATTGCTGTAAAGAGACACCATTATCAACTTATAAAAGAAAGCCTTTGATTGAGGGCTTGATTAATGTTCAATGAGTGAGTGTTAGTTTTCAGGCATCTGTACTGGCCTGCCCTTGGGTTTCTGACACGCTACTTCCTCAACTGTAGCCCCTAAGAGCACCTCCTGTGCACATTCACTACATTCCCTTTTAAAAAGGGCCCTGCCCACCTCCCATCTCTCTCTCTCTCTCTCTCTCTCTCTCTCTCTCTCTCTCTCTCTCTTTCTCTCTCTCTCTCCCTTCTTTTCTGCCCCTCCTGTTCTTGAAGACCTGTCTCCCCTCTTTCCTCCCCCCTTTCCGTTCCCTTTTCCCCAATAAAAAACCCTTCACATAAGTTCTGTTGCATGGCACCATTCTCTTGCGTGCTGCTTTTTAAAAATTGACAACAGTGCGTCCATGACCATCACAGTAAAGACAGCAGCAGACATGGAGGAACAACACTGGAGCAGTACCTTAAAGCTTACATGTTTTACAACACAACCATGAGGCACAGAGATCTAACTGGAATGGTGTTGAATTTTGAAACCTCAAAGCCCACCTTTCTTCCACAAGGCCATCCTTCCTAATTCTTGCCAAACAATTCTGACAACTGGGGACCAAGAATTCAAATATATGAGCCTGTCCGGCCTACAACTTTGGAAGAAGATTTCAACTTTACAAGAGATCAGGCTGGATCTAGAACCCTAAGCCAAAAGACCAGACTGGAAAAAGAAAGCAAGGGAAAAAAAACCTGACTCAACAAAGACAAATACAAAAATCAACAACTAGACTGATAATCCTACCAAATCCAGATGCCTAGACACCAGCGTAAGAGCACAATCAATCACATAAAGGACAATATGGCACCACCAGAGCCTACCCATTCAATCACAGCAAGACCTGAACAATTCAGTGCAGATGAAGCATAAGAAAATGACCTTAAAAATAACTTCATGAAGATGATAGAGGTCCTTAAATAGGAAACAAAAAAAATCTGTTAAAGAAATAGAGAAAAAGACAAACTAAAAATTGGATAAAATTAATAAATCCCTAGAAGAATACCAAGAAAGCCAAGAAAAAACAAATAAACAAGTGAAGGAAACAGTTCAAGACCAGAAAATAAAAATAGAAGCAATAAAAAGAACACAAAGAGAAGAAATCTGAAAATTGAAAATCTAGGTAATTGAACCAGGAATTACACATGCATATATCACCAACAGAATACAAGGAATGGAAGACAGAATCTCAGGTATTGGAGACACCATAGAGGAAATAGATTCATAGGTTAAAGAAAATGTTAAATTCAATAAATTCCTAATATAAAACACCCAGAAAATTTGGTATACTATGAAAAGACTAAACCTCAGAATTATAGGAGTAGAAGAAGGAGAAGAATCCAAGCTCAAAGCCCAGAGAATGTATTTAACAAAATTATATAAGAAAATTTTCCCAAACTAAAGAAGGGCATGCCTATAAAGGTAGAAGAAGCTTATAGAAAACTCAAAAGATTATGTCAAGAAAGAAAATCTCCATGCCACATAATGATCAAAACACTAAATATGCAGAAAATATTAAAAGTGGCAAGGGGAAAAGGCCAAGTAACATATAAAGGCAGATCTGTTAGAATCACAGCCAAGTTCTCAATGGAGAATATCCATAAGGGACTGGACTGATGTCTTAGAGACTCTAAAAGACCATGAATATTAGTCCAGACTATAATTATGCCAGTGAAACTTTCAGTCACCATAAACAGAGAAAGCAAGATATTTAATGACAAAGTCAAATTTAAACAATATCTATCCATGAATACAGCCCTACAGAAGCAACTAGAAGGAAAACTCCAACCATAGGAAGTTAACTACACCCATAAAAACAAAGACTATAGATAATCTTACACCAGGAAAGACAAATAAAAGGAAATATGTACAAAGATACACACCACGACTACCAAAATAACATGAGTTAATCATTTATCATTAATATCCCTCAGTATCAAGGCACTCAATTTTCCAATAAAAAGCCATGGGCTAACAGAATGAATATGGAAAGAGGATTAATTTTTCTGCAGAAGGATAGTCCACCAGAATCTCCTAGTAGGCTGAGAATTATTATAAGTAGGCACTGTGAAGGCAAATTTTTCTCTGTCCTTTTCTTATAAGGTATAGTAAAGAAACAACCTTTTAAATCAATAACTATAAGAGGCCATCCTTTTGGTAATAGAGAAAGTAGTGGAATTCCAGATTGAAGAGGGCTCATGGGTTAATTACTTTGTTGACAGCTCTTATATCTGTCACACTTCTCCATTTATTAGATTTCTTTTTAACAACAAATACAGGAGAATTCAAGGACTGGTTGATTCTTCAATCGGGTGAGCATCTAGTTGCTCTTCTAAAGCCTGCTGTTTATCTTCTGTCAGTTAAGCATTTTAAAGGTCAGACCATTGATATCTCTAAAGGTTTGCTAGTTGCTTTGTGTTCTTGTACAGCCTGAATGGCTGGTGACCTTTGTGTATAGTACCTCATAATATCCTTCCCAGAATTGTAAGTTTCTGGAAATGCAGGAATGTTAATCTGGGTATTCCACTCCTGCAGCAGGTCACAACTCCATAAATTCACTGCAATATTGGCCACATATGGCCTCAGCCGTCCTCTCTGTCCTTCTAGCCCTATGTATTCAACCCATCTTATGCTTTGTTTCACTTCAGATAGGGTTCCAATTCCTCATTGGTGTAAGAGGTTCTTCTGTATTTGTGTTGATTTCATTGCTTGAATAAAGAAGCTGCCTTGGCCTTTTGATAGGGCAGCACTTAGGTGGGCAGAGTAGACAGAACAGAATGCAGTGAAGAAGGGAGGTGTGCCAGACACCATGATTCTCCTGCCCAGGACTCATGCTGGTAAGCCACAGTCAAGTGACAATACACATTAATGGAAATCGGGTAATCAAGATGTGACAGTTAGCCAATAAGAGGCTAAAACTAATGGGCCAGGCAGTGTTTAAATGAATACAGTGTCTGTATAATTATTTTGGGGATAAGCTATCTGGGCGGCGCAGGACACAGCCCACCACTGTAAGCTAGCTGGGAGGCCGGGACAGAATAAAGGGAGGTTGGGACAGAACAAAGGAGCCCCGCGCTCTCTTACTACACTAGTAATTGAAAAACTGCCTCTTGAAGAAGCCAATTTGTATGCCAAGATTCTGGAATAATGATACTCACATATGTACCCATGTCTATCAAGCCCACAATTACAATGCCATTTATATATACTTTTGGCTTTGTTCTTTGATCATTTATAGAAGTCTGCCAGAATATACATTTCCTATTTCCTATTGGAATTTTTGATTTATCCTCTATGGTTATTCCATCATCCAGAACAGTATGGTCTTTTATAGAAGTCTCTGGATTATTTTAATTTTCCTGGTGAGACATGTCCCCTCCACAATGACTGGACCACTTTTGATTTGGGGGCCTGTGAAAGCCCCCCTCATGGAGTTTCCCAGTGGTATCTGTTTGCTTTGTCTGTCTTTATTGATCTGCATTCATTGGTCCAATGTCAGCCTTTGCAACACCTTCTACATTCACCTGAAGGCTAAGTCCTCCTATTCTTGCCATTCCCAGAGGAGATATTATTCCTAGGAATTCTTTTTCTGCAATTCCTTTTTAGATGTACTATTCTACCACAATTAAAATATTTGACATTTTGATGTCTCCTCATTTCCTTGGAAATTGCTTCTCCTACCCAAGATTCAGTATTATAGTCAAATGTCTCAGTGTTCATTGTATGCAGGATCCATTCCATCCATTGGTGTTGGCTTAACCTTTAAAGGCCCAAGTATCTTTTGCATTCTAAGTTTACATTTTCAAAAGCTACAGATTCTATAAGTACTCATCTAGCACCTGGATCTGTTACTCCTATTTGTACAGCTTTAGTTAATCATTGTAAAAAGTCACTAAAGGGTTATCTCTGGCACTGTTTAATCCTGGTATATGATTCAATTCATTTTTCTGGATCTTGAATCCTGTCCCAAGCATTTAAGGCTGCTTTGTGGCATAGGGACAAGATTTGTTCATCATAAAGAGCTTGAGCCTGTGGGTCAGCATAAGTGTACTCACCAAGAATTTGATCTTGGGAAGCCTCTAGTCCTTTTTTCTTTTCCCTGTTGCTATAAAATTTTAGCCTCTTCCACGAAATAACATTTAAATATCAACTAGGGCCTGTCCTCCAGGACTGCTGAAACTAACTGAAGCCAGTCATGTGGCTTTGTTTTAATGCTACAAATCCATGTGTTTATCATCTCCCTAACAAATGTGGAATGCAAGCCATAAGTTACAACAGCTTGCTTAATTTCTTTTAGATAATTCATTCCTATAGGTAATCATCTACCTTCTTTGGATCCTTTTGTGCTTTTACTTTGTCAAAGTAGATTACAATGTAGGAAGCCAAAATCCTGGGTAAGTCATCTTTGACAGCTACTGGCAATGTTGAATCCTGTCCTTGTACCTTCTTTCCCTGCTCATCAGCTCCAATAATTTCCTCAGTTGTTTCAAATCTTTTTTACTACAGCTTGACTTGCATATATCTCTAGTGATTTCATTGAGGCATCTAGCCTGTGGTCCTCATTCTGCACATGTGATTCCAAGGTCTGACGTTTTTCCTTTAAAGATAACATCTTACCTTGAACATTATTTGGAGAGTGTGCAAATTGTCTTCCTGGAGAAATACTCTATCTGCTAACCTATCATAACTCTTTAACAAATTTTGATTGTCAAATTAAACAATATGAATTCTTCAGATAATTTCTCAGTATCCTTTGACATGGATTCAATTTTGTCTGTCAAAATTATGTTACCCTTTTCAATAGTATCAATTTTTTTAGGTAGCCTTTGATTTTCGATGTCATTTATCCTGTCAGCTAGCTGTTCATTATTAGTCTGTAAAAACTGTATCATTTCTAAAAGTGATTCATTCTTGGCTCTGTTATCAAACCATTTTCTTAAGGATATAATATAAAGAAAAAAAACTGAGTCCCAATATCCAATAAATGGATGTATCACAATAACCATATAAGCCTTGCAGAATACAATCCATAGTATTAGCAAAAAACTTACTAAACTTCTCTATGGTGATATTGTCTGCCATTATATAACTTTCTAGTTTACTGATTTATTAGTTAATAAAATATTTACCTGGTATGAGGTCTGGTAAATTGTTTTAGGTGTAATAATCTTTATTGTCCAGTAGGTGTCATGGTTGCAGAGTTGCAACTAGCAGTGATGCAACCAGTGGCTATATGAAGGTCCTGAGCTGCTTTAGTTGCCCATCTTGGTACTGGTTAATAATGAGAAATGTGCTTTGCTTGACAAATTAAAAGCAATTAAATCAATTCCGAACATGGAGCAGAAGCCTAGAACTCACTGACAGGGAGCACATGCTGGAAGCTGCACAAGTCCCTCGAAGCAGGGATCATGGCAGTGGGGGTCGGGGGCATTGTGTGCATGCTTAGGAAATTTCCAAGTCACTTCATGCAGTTAGCTCTGCTATGGTGAGGGTTTTACAAAAGCTTCTTAGTAAGTAAAAGCAAACCAAGTGGGCAGGGGTGGGAAACTTTCTGGGCTGTGGGCCATATAGGCCGGTAGGTGTGGAGTTCAGATCCACATGGGAGCCAGATGAAGAAGGATGCTAAAAAGAAAACCCACACTAGCTCAGAATTGAGTATAATAAAGGATTATTTATTTAGGGGTAGACTCACAGATCACAATCCTCTGCATGAACAGGAAACAGGAACTGAATTATGCTGCCAGAAGAGAGGCCAGATGCATGCTTTACATTTGCATATATAGTATAAGAGGCCACACTCAAGTGGGCAGGTAGCTTAAAGGCTACAGGTTGTAGGAATTCCTATAGCAGGCCACAGTTACCCTGCGACCCAAATCACCCAAAGGCATAACAAAGAAAGTAAATTACTGATAGAGGAATGTCATTGATTAATTAATAAAGAAACTGCTTGACCCTGATAGGTTAGAACATAGGTGGGTGGAGTAAACAGAACAGAATGCTGGGAGGAAGAGGAGGTGAGGTAAGATGCCTCAGACAGACGCCATGCAGCTCATCGCCAGGGCAGACACGATGAAGCAAGCCGCCAGGTCAGACATGCTGAATCTTTTCCGGTAAGACTGGTCCTACACAGTTTATTAGAGATGGGTTGATCGGGATATGAGAATTAGCCAGTAAGGGCTAGAGCTAATGGGCCAAGCAGTGTTTAAAAGAATACAGTTTGTGTGTTGTTATTTCGGGGCATAAGCTAGCCAGGCGGCTGGGAGCCAGGTGGCAGGAATGCAGCCCACAGCTCCTTCAACAAATTACAGACCAGTTTTACTAATGAACACACTGATACAAAAATACTCAATAAAATACTGGCAAACTGAATCCAAAAACACATCAAAAAGATCATCAACCATGATCAAGTAGGCTTCAACACAGACATTCAGGGATGGTTCAACATTCAAAAATCTGTTAATGCAATCAATCCAATAAACAACAACAAAAAAAACCCTACATGATCATCTCAAGAGATGCTGAAAAAGCCTTGGGTAAAATCCAACAGTTTTCATGATAAAAGTCTTAGAGACATCAAGGGATACAAGGGACATACCTAAACCTGAAGAGGCAGTATACATAAAGTCAATTGCCCATATCAAATTAAATGGAAAGAATCTCATAGCAATTCCACTAAAATCATGATCAAGACAAGGTTGTCCACTCTTTCCATATATATATATTCAAAGGAGTACTTGAATTTCTAGCTAGAACAATAAGACGACTAAGGAAAATCAAAAAGATACAAATCAGAGAAGAAGAGTCAAAGTATCTTAATTCGCAGATGGTATGAGATATACATAACCCTTAAAATTTCTACCAGCAAACTCCTACAGCTGATAAACACCTTTAGACAAGTAGCTGAATACAAGATAAAATAAAAAAGAAAGAAAGAAAAAAAGAAAGGAAGGAAGGTCAGTGTTTCCTCTATATACCAAAACACAAGCACACACACACACACACACACCAGGATAGCTAAAATAATTCTGATGGTATCACCATCCCTGATTTTAAGCTTTATTGCAGAGCTGCAGTAATAAAATTCAGGTGGTATTGGCATAAAAGCTGACATGGTAATCAATGGAATTAAATAGAAGATCCAGAAATCAATCTACACACTTACCTGTTTCTTTATAAAGAAGCCAGAACTATACAATGCAAAAAAGAAAGAATCTTAAAAAATTGTGCTGGCATAACTGGATGTCAGTATGTAGAAGAAATAAAATAGATCCATATTTATCACTCTGTTCAAAACTCAAGTCCAAATGGATCAAAGACTGCAATAGAAAACCAGATACACTAGGTAGAAAAGAAAACTAGATACAGAACTAGGTAGAAAAAGAAAGTGGGAACTAGCCTTGAATACATTGGCACAGAAGAAAACTCCCTGAACATCAGTAGAGCAGGCACTAAGAAAAACAATTAATAAACATGACTTAATGAAACTGAAAAGATTCTGTAAGGCAAAGGACAAAAGAGCAACCTATACAAGATAGGAAAAGATCTTCACCAACCCCACATCTGATGGAGGGCTGATCTCCAAAATATATAAAGAACTCAAGAAACTAGACATCAACAAACCAAGTAATCCAATTAAGAAATATGGTACATATCTAAACAGAATTCTCAACAAGGGAATCTCAAATGGCCAGAAAAGACTTAAAGAAATGTTCAACATCCTTAGCCGTCAGGGAAATGCAAATCAAAATGACTCTGAGATTCAATCTTATACCTGTCAGGATGGCTATGACCAAAACACAAGTGACAGCTCATGCTGAAGAGGATGTCGAGCAAGGGGAACACTTCTGCATTGCTGGTGAGAATGCAAATTTGTACAGTCACTTTGGAAATCAATATTGCAGTTTCTCAGAAAACTTGGAATCATTCTAGCAAAAGAACCAGCTATACCATTCTTAGGCTATAAAGAATGCTCAGTCATATCAAAGGGACACTTGCTCAACTGTGTTCATAGGAGCTTTCTTTGTAATAGCTAGAACCTGGAATTAACCTATATGTCCCTGGAATAAGGAATAGATTAAAAAATTATGATACATTGTTGGAGGAGGGTCATCTGTCTATCTGTTGCTTTCACTGGTTAATTAATAAAGAAACTGCTTGGCCTGATAGGTCAGAACATAGGTGGGTGGAGTAGACAGAACAGAATGCTGGGAGGAATAAGGCAGTGAGACACACACTATAGCTCTCCTCTCCAAGATAGTTGTAGGTTAAGATCCTTCCTGGTAAGCCACCACCTTGTGGTGCTACACAGATTACTAGAAATGGGTTAATCAAGATATGAGAATTAGCCAGTAAGAAGCTAGAGCTAATAGGCCAAGCAGTGTTTAAAAGAATACAATTTGTGTGTTGTTATTTCGGAGCATAAGCTAGCCAGCCGTGTGGAAGCCAGGCAGGAACACAGTCCGCCTCCGTTCCATTACTACAATACATATACACAATGTTTTTATAAATATTCTCTCTGCATGAGTCAAAGTCATCCTGAGAAAGAGGGAACAACTCATCCTCTTTTCACTGTGTTTCTTTAGGTCTGGGACAAAGCATGCTCCATTTGAATCCAGAGAAGTCCCCTCTCCTATTACTTCTTCTCTCGTCATCCACTTTCTTCCTTTCCCTCTTCTTCCTGTCCTTCCTCTCATTCTCCTCCTTCTTCTCTCCTCTTTCCTCCTTCTTTCTCCATGCCTTCCCTCCCCTTCCATCCCCTTATTTCTTGCCTTACCCCTCTTCCCTCAATTTTGTTACTTAAAATCAATACCCCTCAAGCCCACTGTGACAAACCCCAGAGCTTTCCATTGCCAGAGGAAACATATAAAGTCCAGCTCTAATATTCTCTGTTGGTCAACTGCTGCAGATGGAATGCCCCTGACACATGGTCTTAGTAGGACAGACCACATATACCTCACAGACAGTTGTCCCATTTTCTTCAGTAAGGAAGCCCTTTGCAGTGATCACTTGGTTTGCCAATTATGATTAGTTGCTTAAATTGAATGTTTTATGGTGGTGTATGACAAGGGCTGAGTAATTTTTTGGCCATTTCAGTGCATAGTGAGTACTTACTGTATCTTAATCCATCTTTGGTCCCTAAAAGGTCATTTCAAGGTTTTAAGTATCAGTTTACTCATCCAGAAACAGAATATTTACCTCCAAAGAGGACTAGAGAAAGAAAGGAATTCACACATCAGGGATGCATTGTTATTTAAAAAATTGTTAATGGACATGTTAGATGAATTGATGTTAGCAGGTTTGATTGACATGTGTTTACAATGAATAATGAATAATCCCTGGCTTCCAAAATCTCCATTCCTGGGTCTTTTCCTAGAGCATCATACCATTGAAAGTTAAAACTTTCTGCTTCAGGATCAGATCTCAGCAATGCTTCAAGGATTTATGGCAACTCCTTTTAACCTGGTGATGAGATTACCATCAAGCATGTCCACACACAGCCTTGTCAACATCTCTTTTTCCCTCTGTTAATTCTGTCCATCCGGTTGGCCTGGACTAATATCTCAAGGCATTTAGCTATGCTAATTGAAAATACCAGCCAAGCAAGATGCTTAGAATGTTGCTGCCAAAGGCAGTCTGTGGTTTTAAACAACCAGATTGATTTAAGGGCTTTTAACCAACTGCTCTATAAATCCCGTGGCCAACAGCTCAGTGCAGGTTGAAAGAAGAGTGATCTTCCAGTTTCCACCAATGTGAAGGAGCTGCAGGAAGGGACACAGAGTTGAGGTGTCCTATCCTCAGAGCAGGTAGCATGTTTCTGGGAAGAGAAGAGACCCACAGATGGAAAGCCAGAATTTCAGCTCAGGGCTGTAGTAATAGAAGCTGCTGTAATTTTGATGGAGCAGGACACAGGAGAAAGCAGACCACAAAATGTCTGAGACCAGAGTTTCTGGAGACATAGCAATGGGGGTCCTTCATGGCACTGAGGATATATCTTTACATGTCAGGAGTGTGAGTTATCAGAAAAAGGGACAGATGATGGGACTTCCACGATGACCCTCTTCAAGAACCCACGGAACAGCTGGCTTGTCACTGTAATCCACTGAGGTCCAGATGGTAGGCCATGAAGAGAGTCTTAGCCATGAGAAGGCATAGTCTGAGGCTTTGGGAAGCAGATGGCAAGTCTGCAGTTCCAAATGATTTGCTCCTAGCAGATCTCAGGCCTCAAGTGTGGGACAGGAGAACACAACTAAGTTCATTTCTCCCCACAAACTCAATGGAATAAATGGACACATGGGCTCAGAATTCTGGCAGTTCTGAACTTGGTTTACATAAAATCTTATTTCTTAAGGTCCTGTGGGGCGGGGAACCCGTGGTCTTATGCATGCTGGGTGAGCATTGGCACATTATGACACCAACCTTTTCTATTGTTATTGATGTTGTTGTTTAAAAACATGGTCTCATCAAGGTTCCCAACTGCAAATAGAAACACTACATCTTAGGAATTATAACATTCATCAGACTTTGTCAGACACCAGAAGCACTTGGGGCATATAACAAGCATATGGGTACATGGTGGTCAGTTTCCTTCTATAAAATGAGAAGCTTGGAGTAGAACCCAGAAAGCCACACTTTATTCAAGAACACAGGTGGTTTTAACATCCACCTGGATGAACAGTGTGGTACTGACAGACTTTTACCTCTTTACAATATAAGGAAAAGAGGATGAATTGCAGAGAGCCCACGAGGCTTTCCATTCAGTAGCCCTATTCTTTGCACATGTAGTTCATTTTGTAAATAATATTTTATATTTAGTTATTGAAATTCTTATGTTTATGTAATACATCTTTATCATGTCCATCTACCACTATCTCCCTCCAATATCTCCTGGTGCCTCTCACTCTGCCTCCTCTTAGCTTCATCTCCTCTTTTAGTTGTTATTAATAACCCCTTGAGTTCAATTAGTGACAACCATATCTGCAGGCCATATGCCTCATGGGCAACCAACCCTTAGCCAAGGCCCCAAAAGATAGTGATCCTTCCTTTCGCCCCCAGAAGATGTCAACTGACCACATCAGTTCCACTAGGGGTGGAGACTCAGAGGCCGCTCCCCATCCATGTTAGAATTTTGACTGGTTTTATATTGTACAGATGACCATGACTGTTATGAGTTGGTGTGGGTAGCAAAGTCCTCAAAGAATGCTGGAGATAATGATGACCTCCATAGAGAACTGGCAGTAAGAATATGAGCTGAGATTGAAAAGGTTTTACACATTGGAAACTTGTTGCAGTGTGGGCCTGGTTAAGTCAGCAGGGTTACCTTTTACTGGTGAACGGTTTGGTCTATATGTCTATGAGCACAGTGAAAATAAAAATATGGCGGAGAAAGGCACGTTATTGGGAAAGATGTAAAATAACCCTGGAAAGAATGGAGGCCATTTCTGTCTTCCAGTTCTCATCTGATTTACCCTGTGAACTCCTGACTTGTAATTTCTTCATTAGGAGATTGTCTCTGTAAAATCTGACATAAGTCGAGATGACCAAGTAGTAATCTGATTTTTATCTTATAGTTTTTAGAAGTTACATTTCTGTCACTCTTGTGAGAGAATAGCTGACAAGAGCAACCGGAAGAAAAATGGGTTTGCTCTGGATCACAGTGGGAGGGCCCCATCCACCATAGCAGGGAGGCATGAGGCAGGAACATGAAGAGGTTGGTCATTGCACCCAGAGTCAGGAGACAGGGAGATGAATGCTGAGGCTCAGATGATTTCACCTTTTCACTTTTATTTAGTTCAGTTTCCCGGCCCACATTCAGTAAACCTCCCTGAAAACACCCTATAGACATGTCTGAAGGTGTGTCTCCTAGGTGATTCCAAATCCAGCCCAATGGACAATGAAGACTAACCATCACGTGCTCTAGATATAGCTCATGATGCCTAAAGTATGTTTTAAAGACCCTGGCTGAAGAATTAAATTGCCCAAAGGTTAGTGTACCTGTAGGTCATCAGCAGGTTGCTATAATGTACAGAATAAGTTGCAAGCCCTGTTGTTGATCCTGAGCCATCATTTTTAACAAACAACTGGACAAAACTTTGGCTCTTTGCTCAGAAACTGATGATACCCGACCCTGCATTTGGACTTCATGAGCAGAGGAAAGGACCTGAGTTTTTACTTGTGCCTGCCCATCTCATGAACTGGTTATAATGTACAATGGAGAAAGTAGAATTCATCCAATTAACTGTTACGTCGAAAGTATAACAAGTTACCAGAAATGCAACTCAAAGTCTGTGAGTTTTCCACAAAGCAAGCACAGCTGCCAGTTAAGGGACTGTGCATAAAATACAACTGTTAAGTTCTTGCCATTTTCTGGTCTAGAACTTCTGTCTGATTCCTTACTTATTCCTTATGTTATGATCCATAGTTTTCAGATGATTGTCTAATTTGTGCATATTAATCTACCAGTCTGTTTATGAGTTATTTTCCTAGATTTGCCCCCTTGATTTTATGTAACTACAACAGCTGCATGTGTTCTCTGCATTGTCTAACCATGTAGAACTTGTATATTATTTCTGGCTCATCATAATGGGCTAGCTATCAGCCCCATTTACGGTTCAATTCATGTCTTTGGTCTCAACTTAAAAATATGGAATTAATGAATCTTAATTATAATATATAAAAAGCAAAAGGCTATATCACCATGCTAGGAAAAAGATTCTTTCGGAAAATCTCTTTCCCATCCCAGTTCTGTCTCCTCTTGTCCTCTTGTCACATGCCAACATGACATAAAACAAGGTAACAACTTAGTATTTAATACTGTGAATCAGAGGATAGGTTTCTTTTTATAGACTAGCAATTAGATAAATGACAGCACCCTTGGATTTATTGCTCTCTGATTCTTCACATGCCACTTAAGGTGCTCAAAGACAACTTGGATGGAGTAGCTGATAGCTGTTTGGATACTGTTTGTTGGTCTGGCTGTTTTACAGAAGTGGAAACTCAGAAATCTGTAACCTTAAGCATTTATAGATTTCTGACCCTTGGATTGAGTGAGTTAAGGCAGATGTGAAACACAGTGTCATCGGCTCGAAGCAGCTGAGAATGGTGACAATTTGAGGAAAATGAAGTGTTACTTGGAAGAGCTCTTGTAGCAGAAGTGACCCTCGCGTAGTACTACAGGTCCCTACAAATAATAAAACCAATTCAATTCTAGTGTCCTGACCGTGAGTCATGTTTGACCCCACAGTCAGATGCAGTGCCCATTACAGAGGCCAAATCAGGGTGGCTGGGAAAATGGGTCAGTGGCCCAGGATACAGCTTTCAACTCAGGGTCAGACAATACTTTACTTATTGACTCCAGCTCCACTCTACAGTGTATGTTAAGTGATGTATGATGTGGTATTTCCCTCTGTATGCTGTGAATACCATTGGTGAATAAAAAATCTGCCTTGGCCTGTTGATAGGGCAGAACTGAAGTAGGCGGGGAAAACTAAACAGAATATTTGACAGAATACAAACCATTGTCCCACAGCAAGAAAGGAAGAGAGGAAGGGAAGGAGGCAGGCATGCAGGAAGGGAGGAAGGAAGGAAAGAAAGAAGGAAATAAGGGAAAGGAGAAGGTGCAAAGGATTGAAGGAAAGAGGAAGGAAGGGTAGAAAGAAGGGAAGATGGAAGCAAGATAGAGGGAGAAGAGGAAGGGGAAGAAGGAATCAAGAAAAGAAGGGAGAAGGGAAGATGAATGGATGGGCAGGGAGGGTTGGAGCGAGGCTCAGAAAAACCAAATTGATTGCTATCTTCCCACGCACCTGCCTATAATTTGCCCTAAGTCACAGAGTAAATGCGAGGAACTAGAACACAAATATAAGATCTACAGTGTGTGGAAACTCAGGGCTCTGCCTTTCACAACCCTGTTCACCTGTTCTGCTGTCTTGTTGAAACTATGTGGTGAGAGTTGGCAGCTCTCTTGTTTGCACAAAGGTTGAGTAGGCATGCAAACCTTTAACTACCAGAACTACAGCAGGTCAGAATCCAGTTCAAAATCAACTCCCTGAAGGAATCTACAGTGGTCATGGCAAAACCTTGTCTCCACCAACACGGGCAGGAAGCTGTTTGAAGAGAGAAGAGCTAAAGGACGAGTAGCATATTTTTGTTTTGATACTTTTACATAAATCCTTGAGCAGTTCTGTTCTTCATATCCCAAACTGTGGAACTCCCTTGTCTCACTTATCTTGTGTCCCAGTACCCAGGCCAGAGGCAGTGAGGAAATGAAGAAGACACAGGCACACAGACACTTGTACATTGAATCTTAGATCAGGTGGGGTTTTCTAATGCTACTGCTACCTCACAACCAGGATCCTCACATGTTTATTAGGTCTGGCATGGGGTGTGGATGTGGCTAGTTTTGGCAGAAGTCTCTCCTGGTGAGTGGTCTTGGACTGTTAACAGCCTTGAAAAGGAAGTTGCAGTTTCTAGTCTTTGCCACACTGATCAATCATTCATAGATGCCCATTGGGGAAAGCTTTTGTATTCCTCTTGAACCTGGGCCATAGGGGTAATGGTTTTGCAAATTCCTCATTAGATAGTTGATGTTGGAGTCCTCAGTAGGCTATGCCCACGTCAAAACACACATTAACTCAGAACTTCACTTATTCAGGGTTTCGACTGATCCCTACAGAAATCCCAAATCCAGATCAACAATTAGATGGGTGATTACAGGGTGGAATGCTTACTAATACTCAAAACAACTTGACTGAGTATAAAAACACTCTGAAATGAAGGAAGAGAGAGACGAGGACCCCCACCTCACCTCAGGAGTCCATTGGTAGGCAATTCTAGTACAAGCAACAACGAAACCCTGTATCCACAGTAAGTGGTTACTGGAGAAGTACTGACTGTTAAAAGCCAAGAATGAATTCAGGGATGAACTAAACATTATTTTCCTTGATTGTGGTGTGGATATACAGATGGGGATTTTTGAAATGATATGCCCATAAAATAGGTGTTATATCATGCTGATTGAAATAGTCTGGTAACACCTGTTTCTCTACTATCTGGAACGACAGGGAACCAAATGAAGCAACTCCAAAGAGATGCTCTGAAACCTTAATCTTATCTCAAACAAGACGAATCTGCTCATCATAGGTATCAAGCCTAATCAGGCAATTAGATGAGACTAATGCATGCCAGTTGTGCCTCGCGCATCCACCTGTGATGAGCCAAGCACTTCTGTTCCACACATGGTTGCTTCAGAGAGCGGGTGAGACCCAACTGAGGTTCCTGCTGAACAACACCCGCACCACCTGGGCAAGGTTTGTTTATAGGTAGAAGCAAGGGATGAATACTGTGCAGTAACCAAGAAAGTCACTGGAAAGAAAAATCCTGGGTACAAACAGTATAAAACAAACGACACCCTCACGTGTTGGTGGGTGGTTAGTACTTCTCTTGGTGTCTAAACATTGACCATCTTCTAGAGTAGCGTAGACAGAACCATGCAGGGACATATGACCGTGCCGCTGTCACACCCAGGGACTGCGGAGTAAGAGTCGGAGCGTGACGCAGCTGCCAGAAGCAATGTCACTCCACACTGGATTAGAGTATTGGAGTAAAGAGACTCTAGGTTCTGTTGAGGCCGCAGTGAAGTTCTCCTCACGTACTCTTCTCCCTCACAGTTGTTCCTTGAAGGAAATAGCAGCCATTTTTCAGATAGCCTTAACATTGCCTTTGGTGAAGCCCTCAGGAATCCTGTCTGGAACCACATGTCTCGCTCACAGTTCCATGTGGATGTTGTTACTGGCACTCCGTGAGAATGATACTGATGACGTTTGGTACCACGAATATTTTTTTCTTACTACCCATATATTCCCAAGAGTTGTGAAAAAGACAAAATTGCTGCTGCCTACCAACACCAACACCCCAGAAAGCTAATTGCTCAAGAGAGGGTTTATAAAAGAAAGGAATAGTTTTGTTCTTTTCATAGTTTGGAAAGGTGGATTTTTGCTTGTATTTTTTTTCTTAAATATGAATACTCACGCCTGCTGTTTCCTAGGTTCAGAATTCTCTTATCATGGTGCTCAGTCTGTGTTACGAATGCCTGATCATGTTGAAGTTATGCCTGCCTGTACTCTCTAAATCCTTTGTTCTCAAATATATTATCTCATTCCATGTGTCATTTAAACATGGCTTCTCATGAAGGATTAACTATTTCCTATGGAAGAATTTCTCTTTTTCTTAGTATTTATAATATTACAGAAACATGGACAGATCTGACTAAATTGTTTGGGGAAAGAAAGGAAGGATAGAGAAAAGGAAGAAGTAAGGAAGGGTAAGGAAGAAAAGGAGGAAAAGCCAAGAAAGTGAAAAAGGAAAAACAATAAAGAAAGGGGAAGTATTAGCATCAAAGAAGAGGAAGTACATAACCTTGGAAAATAATAATATAGTCAAAAGAACATATAATCTAGAAAAAAGGCTAAGTTCAAGGATGTATAAAGCAAGATTATAGGATATTATGTATAAATGAATTGATATCTATGAAATCCCACAGTGCACAGTAGTTCCTCAAAAAGTAGATCCTATTTTTGTATTTAGAAATATATATGAGTGTATATATTCATGTAACAACCATTAGTTTAAAAGAGGTTATGAGTTTGAAAAAGCAAAGAGTAGTGTATGGGAAGATTTCGGGGAAGAAAGAAAAGGAGAGATGTTGCCATTGTATTATAATCTCAAAAATAAATAATTAAAAACATAAAAATAAGTTTTTGAATTGTGATTGAAGACAAGTAATTATTTTCTTGCTGAATTCCAAACAAAATAAAATAATACAAGCTGGCAAAGTTTCTGAAGTCAGAATTCCTGTGTATCAGGATAATTTTCTTACAAACTTCAATTTATTTCTTTACTGCTAAAATAATAGCAATAACAACACTCCCCATTGACAGAATGGTTCCTAATCAGCTCATTCTCTACCCTGACTTTTCCTGCAGAATTAGATTTGTTTTAAGAGACCACATTGTTTTCAGCCCCAGAGTCCATGAGAATGTGCTACAAAATGCTTTTCTGTACTGCAAGTACAAGAAGTCACAATAAACAATGGTACAGAAGCTTGATAAGATGCACGGTAGAGTAGATCACAGAGGTTCCTTTCTCTCTGATCTTAGCTGTAATGTGCATCTCAGATGGATTTTTTTCTTTACTGAAAAATTCTCCTTGGTTATCTACTCAAGACCACCATGGCCAAGATGTTACATTTGCAAGAGCAAAGAGCCTTGCCTGCATCCTCTCTTCACATCCTACCTCCAACATCCAAATCAAGATGCTGGAAGTAGGGAGGTGGAAAGGAGGATGCACATTTTAGCAGGCTGAACCTCATCCTATCTTTCCAGATGAATGGCCCCTTCTGAATCAGGGTCTCAGGCCAATCTAACCGACTTTTCCACATCCTCGTTTTGTAGGCAGGCTCAGTCCCTTGGTTCTTCTCTCTGCAATTTCATTAGCATCACCCCACCCTTTCAATATTCCCCATCCCTCTCTCTCCAGCTGTGTCTCTCCTTACTCTTATCCTCTAACACTAAACCCAAACCCTAAGGCCTGAATCTTCTTTCCCAGCTGCTATGCTGAGATTGAATAAATGTCTAATATTCAGAGATACATTCAAGCCTTGTTCTTTACTAAATTCACTGCAAGCATTTAATGCTGGACACCATACTTCATCCTGTCCCTTATATATGCACCCTTAGAAAAATGAGCTGGACTGGGACTGAATGAGCATATGATCAGACAGGACTCTCTGAATGTGGTTGACAATGGGGGCTGACTGAGAAGCCAATGATAATGGCACTGGGTTTTGATTCGACTGCATGTACTGGCTTTTTCGGAGCCTAGTCTGTTTAGATGCACACCTTCCTGGACCTGGATGGAGTGGGGAGGGCCTTGAACTTCCCACAGGGCAGGCACCCTGACTTCTCTTAGGAATGGAGAAAAAGGGGGAAGGGGAGGGGGCAAGTGGGAGGGAAAAGGGAGGAGGTGGAAATTTTTAATAAATAAATAAATAAGCTAATGTCCAAAATATATAAAGATATCAAGTGACTATATATCAACAAATCAAATAGCCCAATTTTAAAATGGGTAACAGATGTAAACAGAAAATGATCAGAACTGGAAACTCAAATGGCTGAGAAATGTTCAACATCTTCAACATCAAGGAAATGCAAATTAATAATGTTTTTATATTTCATCTTGGCCACCTGTCAAAATGGCCAAGATCAATAAAACAAATAAAAGCTCATGCTGGCAAGAATGTGGAAAAGCGAGAATGCTAATCCATTGCTGATGGGAATACAAACTGTATGGAAATCTGTGTGGCAGTTTCTTGGGTGAATAGAAATCTACCTACCTCGTGATCCAACTATACTCATGATCCACTCTCGGGCATATACCCAAAGAACTGAACATCCTACTATGAGACATTTGCTCAATGTTCATAGCCACCCTATTCATAATAACATAGTCGAAACTGGAAACAATAGTGGGTGTGAACAGATGAATGGATAAAGAAAATATGCGCCATTTACACAATGGAATATTACTCAGACATTTTTAAAAGATGAAATCATAGAATTTAAAAAGGTAAATGGATAGAAACATTAAAAAAACATTCTGAGTGAGGTAATCCAGACCCAGAAAGACAAATATGGTATTTATTCACTTTTATGAAAATGCTAGCTGTTAAGTCAATGATAGGTGAACTATACTCCATAGAACCAGAAAGATTAGATATAGAGTAAGGAACTAGGAGGATGGGATAGATCTCCCAAGAAATCAGAAATAGAATATATGGAGGGATGAGGGGTGTGGGGAGGACTGGAATGGGAGAATCAAGTGGAGAGGGTGAGGGAAGGGGGGATAAGGGACAGAAAATGGGGAGGGACAACTAAAATTAAGGGCCATTTGAGAGGTTGTTTGGAAACCCAATAGAATAGAAGCTTTCTAATGTGTGTGTGTGTGTGTGTGTGTGTGTGTGTGTGTGAGAGAGAGAGAGAGAGAGAGAGAGAGAGAGAGAGAATTCTCTCTGTGTGTGTGTGTATGTGTGTGTGTGTGTGAGAGAGAGAGAGAGAGAGAGAGAGAGTGTGTGTGTGTGAAGGAAATCTAAATGAACTCACCAAATAATGGGAAAGACAGACCCAACTGGACACCTCTCAATACCAAATGAAGCTTCCACAACTAGGAATGAGTTACATCTAATTAAGTTGTTGGTTAAAGAGGTCCCATAAAAATACTCAATTCAGATGTTGCCAAGGCTATAGGTTGCTCTCCACAAACTGGTAGCAATACCCCATTGCTGAAGACAGTAACCACACAATTCACTGAACATGGAGAAGTCAAGCTTGTGCTCACCTAGAGCATTCACACCTATGGGCTAGTGTTCTTGATACTGGAAGCTACTCTGCATGCTGCCAAAGGAAAAAGATAAACAAACCCTTCGATTTACATTGGTATCCTGCCTGCAAGATATGCTATGGCAATGGTGGCACAAAGCTTGTGGGAATAACTAACCAGTACCTGATTTGATTTAAGGCCCATTTCATGCTAATACTGCTAGGGTGATCAATCAAAATAGTAGATGGCCAAGAAAAAATGAACTCAACAGCATCTTTGGGAGTTCTTTGTCTCTTAATGTTGTGTCAAGGCATTTTTTTAACCTTACAAGTCCTTTGTATATATGATGGATTCATTTTTTGTGGGATTCTTGTACATGAAGACTTGTGTGTCTCTATGCCTATGCATTTCATGTGCTTTTCCTTTGGCTCTTTTTCTTCTGTATGTTTTGTTCTATTCTGATTGGTTTTTTCCTTCATTTTGTTATGTTTTATCTTATTATCATCCCTTAGATGTCTGTTTTCTAATGAGAAACAAAATTGGGATATAGCCAAAGGGGAGGGAAGGTGGAGAGGAACTAGAACTTGGGGGAAGGGAATTGTGATTAAAATGTGATATTGAGCCTATAGTTTATGATCCTAGAAAAGCTAAGTAACAAAGATAACCCTAAGAAAACATATATAGATCTACCTGGGAAGTCGAAATAGAAAGATCATCTGACAAAATTGGGAACATATGGGTAGGGGAGATGGGAGGGTGGAAGGGGAAGAGGAGGGAAGAAGGGGAGAGGTGAGGAGAACTTGAGGAAATGGGATGGTTGATATGGAGGGAGGACAGAGATGAGAGCAAGGAAAGAGATATTTTGTTTAAGGGAGCCGTTATGGGGTTAGCAGAAACCTGGCTCTAGAGACATCCCAGGAATCCACAAAGATGGCCCTGGTTAAGATTCTAAGCAATAGAGGAGAAGGTGCCCAAATTGGCCTTGCCCTGTAGTCAGACTGATGACTATCTTAACTATCACCGTAGAACCTTCATCCAACAACCAATGGAAACAGAGGCAGAGACCCAGATTGGAGCACTGGACTGAGCTCCCAGATTCCAGTTAAGAGTGGGAAGAATAAGAATATGAGCGAAGAGGTCAAGACCATGATGGGTAAACACAATGAAACAGTATACCTGAGCTAATGGCAGCTCACCAACTCCATCCAGCTTGGAAAGGAACAAGCATAGGATTATCTTGTCCCTCTGAATGTGGTTGACAGTTGCATTGCATGACTGGGGCAGACTGGGGGCCACTGGCATTGGCACCAGAATTTATCCTTACTGCTTGTACTAGCTTTTGGGGAACCTATTTTCTTTGGATGGATACCTTGCTCAACCTAGATATAGTAGGGAGGGTCTTGGACCTTCCCCAAAGCAATGTGCCTTACCTTCTCTGAGGAGTGGATGGGGGTTGGGTGGGGGAGTAAGTGGAGGGAATAGGAGGAGGAGAGGGAGTAGGAACTTGGATAAGTACGTATAGTGAAAAAAGATAGTTTGTTTTCTTTTTAAAAAAAATAAAAATAAATAAATAAAACAGATTTTAAGCCTTCTTGCTCCAAAAAAATATATTTTATGAAAAAAAATCAATTTTCAATACAAACAAATTTAAAAATATACAGTCATCAATGAAGATACCTGACAGCAACTTTGGGCTTCTATCTCTATGCATACATACCTACACATATATGTCCACCATCACACATTCAGCACACACTCCAACCATCCTCTAAAAAGAAATCAGAATATTCAGAAGACAAACCATTCAGAATATTGACAAGGCAATATTCTCTAATGTGATTTAGTTAACCAGACTATGGTCAGTAAATCATATAATCCCTTCCTGGGGTGATGTGGGATTGTCCTCTGTATGCTGTGAATATGTTTTATTGCCATTGGTTAGTAATGAAGCTGCTTTCAGCCAATGGCATAACAAAGTAAAGTCAGGCAGAACATCTGAACAGAGATGTAGAGAGAGAGAGAGATTAGGTGGAGTCAAAGTGATGCCATGTAGCTGCCAAAGGAGACAGAGGCCCTGGAATATTATTGGCAAGCCACGAGCCTTGGAGTAAAATATAAAATGGTAGAATTGGGTTAATTTAAGATGTAAGAGCTAGCTAGAAATATGTTTAAGCTATTGGCTAAACAGTATTGCAATTAATATAGTATATGTGTGTGATTATTTCAGGCCCGAGCAGCTGGGAAACAAACAAGCTGCCTCCTTCTACACAGAGGGATGGAATTTGAACAATACCTATTTGCTAACAATGTCTCTCCCCGCTCTGTCTCTCTCTCACACACACACCTAAGGAAACAGCAGTCTAGAATAAGAGAACAATAGCGATAAAACCTTGAGGCATTATGAAGCACGGAAATCCTATTATCGATATCTTCACAGTCTGATGAGGGACAAGTTGAAGTTTATAAATGGTAGGTTCTCTGGCCACAGAATATTTGCATATTTTTCATTGAGCCTAGGGCTCTGGCTGGGATTCTGTTGCTGGCAGGAGACTATGGTGTGTTAGTTCACAGTATGCATTTTGCAAGCTCACTGTACCTGGCATAGAACCAAAGATGTTTATTAGGAGAGAAACAGCAGACTTTTATTTCTATAGCCAGTCTTTCTCCAGCAGGTCAGAACTCTATAATCCTCACCTATACCGCATCTTCAGAATTGCATCAGTAATCATTTTCCTGGGATGACACATTGTATTTGTGACCCAGCTCATCAGTGTTTTTACAGCTGATTAAGCATTTTACTCTACTGCATCTTAGCAGGAATGTGTCAACAGTTCCAGCTGATTTGAGAGCTGCCCAATGCAGAGGTAGCATAATTATGCATCTTGTTTTGACAGCATTTCTGCAGTACTGGCACTTACAGGGAGAGAAAAAAAATGGAAAGGAGTAAAAAAGCAATTTATTTTTCTAATGTTTAGTGTTTATATGTGAAACAGACACTAAATACCTTCTTACCTGATGCTTATCAAATAAGTGCATTGGAATTGGCTATTACTATTGTGTATGTGGGGGTGTAAAAGAACCCTTAGAAATCATGACTCAATTAATTTCCCAGCTGAAAAAAAAATAATATTTTCAAGGATGAAGCCAGGAAAGAAAACTGGTGAGCATGGGTGCTCTTTTAATACTTAAGAGTCTGCTGCCACATGGGTGGGGAAACAAGCTGAAATAAAATGTACTTATAACCTGTTTGTTATGTATAAATTCACACCTCTGACAGCGGATAAAGGAAGTTAGATATTGAGCCTTCCTTCCTCCTTTGAGAGTCCTTGGTATACATGAGAATGAGACATAAGACATATATCCTAAAAACTACCAATACAGACAAGAAAGTGATGGCCAATTGAAATGTTTTGTTGTTTTTAGATTGTTGGTAAGAATCATGATTATTTAATAAATTAGTGGTTATACATGATCCTCCAACAACCATGACTTTTATAGCAATGATTAGTTAGCTAGTTTTCCAGTATGAAGCATGGTATCTGTCTTGTTGAATGGGATGTAAGTATAGCTAGAGGGCTATTGGTGAGCTCCAAGACATAAGCACTATCATTACATTCATATGGGTTATTGAACCATCGTGGTTATTGATGTGATTCATAGATGTGGTGACTATTCTTAGTTGTCATCTTGACTACATCTGGAATTAACTAAAACCTGAGTAGACCTGTATTTTTTTCTGAATTAAATCACTTGACGTGAGAAGACCCATGCATAACCTGATCTTTGAGGTGGAAAAATAAACCATTAATCTAGATCAGTGGTTTTCAACCTTCTTAATGCTGTGATGCTTTAATACAGTCCTTCATATTTTGGCAATCCCCCAATCATAAAGTTATTTTTGTTATTTCATAGTTGTAACCGTGCTACTGCTATGAATTATACAAATATCTGTGTTTTCCAATGGTCTTAGCCAATCCCTGTGAAAGAGTCATTTGACCCCCAAAGGGGTCACTGATTGAGATCTGTTGAAGAAGAGAAATTCACATTTTTCTGTAGGACATACCTTATGCTGGCAGCCTATATAAAGGGCATGAAAGAAGAAGTTTTTTTTTCTTTCTTTGGCTACTTGATATTGTTATCAAACCAATCCTCTACTGATATTAGAACTTCTTTGTGATTCCAGCATATACTGAAGACCAGCTGAGACATACAACCTTGTGAACTGAACAATTACTAGATTATTAGATCTTTAATTGGTAGGCAGTTACTTTTGGGCTAGCTCAACCACAGCTTCTAAGTCATTCTAATAAGTCCCCTTTCTCTGTGTGTGTGTGTGTACATTCTGTAAGTTCTGATTCTCTAGAGAACCCTGACTAATAAAATAATCATCAGAGTTCTGTAGGACTTTTGTTTGACTTCCTGCTTTGGAGCCTTGCATGGTACCTTCAAAGATAGTCTTCCGGAAGGGTGAATTCAAATCAGTTCTAGTTAAGGGCCATCTAGGCCCTGTATCTGAAGTATAAGGTGTCCTCAGTAATAGGGATGTAGTTTCCACCTCTGGGAGGCAACCAAGGGGAACAGCAACAGGCTATATCCACATAGATATGTGTAGTCTTCCTGCCTCACAAAGAACTTCTCTTTAAACAAATGGAAACCACTGCAGAAATACACAATCACATAAAATGAAGTGTTGTGGAGCCCAGTCCCAATGAAAATATTTACAAAACACGTCTGTATCTAAGGCTCAGGGAACATTCTGGAAGGGGTAGGGGATATTGTAAGAGGCAGAGGATCAGAGATTTTTCTGTAAGGTTGTGTCTTCTGGTGATATAAAAAAAATATACCTGTAAAGCCTCACCAACATGACAACCTGGGACACCTGCACCACTTGGAACCCCAGACAGACAAGGGTCTTGGGAGTAAAAAACACACAGAGACACAGGTCACTCTTGAAGCGAGAATGCCAATTTTATTATGTTCCAAGGCAGCTTATATAATGCTCTTCTTGACTAGTGACCACACTCTAGCTCTCAGGATTTTCTCCTGCAAAGCTCACCAGAAACCACTTCCTTGTTATCAGGAATTCATGAGGGTTCTGTGCTCAGAGCAGCTGCAAGCGTAGAAAAACAAGTTGTTTACTCCAGTAGGCAAGAGGTTATAGAAAGTTCAGGGTCTGAGGGTCTGAAGCTCCCAACAAGCACCCAAACATGAGATGAAGAAGGATGATGCCAACAAACCTGCCAAACTGCACAGGGGAAAATCCCATGAAGCCTCAACCCTACACAAAGAACTACATGTAAGTACACCTCTTGGTGGTCAATTACCAAATGATCAGTCCTGAAAACATATTATATACAAGTATTAGCTGTACTCAACAGGTGATGTTTAAGAATAGATATGTATATATTTATATGTAAATATATAATACATATACATATATGCATGCATGTGTGCAATAACAATTAATGAAAGAGAGGCCATAAATTTGGAGGGCAATAGGAAGAATATATGGGAGTTTTAGTGGGAAGGAAAGTAAGAAGAAGTGTTGTAATTAAATTACAATCCCAAATATAAACAAAAAGCTTACATTAAAAATGTCATGACTGAGAGTCAGGGTTGAGGAGTCTTACAGGAAGATGACAGAGGAGCAGAATGTTTATTGAAAAAAGTTATTTGGTTCAGGATAAAACACACAAGGGGGAAACATGAAGATGGAGAGCTTGAATTAATTCTCTAGGGCTATGTGGGCAAGTTCAGAGTGACGTGAAAAAGGTGGGGAGGTTAAACCTGTTAGGCAGATAAACATAGGCGTACCTGGTAATCCCCAAATATACTCTCAAGTAAAATTATTCTGTCAACTATTCTCTCTCCTCCACTTCCCTCCATGCCTTTTCCCTCACTTCCTTCTCTTCTTCCCTCTTCTGTTTATTCCTCCTTTGTTCCTTCCTTTCTTTTTCCTATTTGTTCTTTTGATATAAACTTATTGTTCAAGCTAGGTATCACCCTTTGTTCCCAAGGGTTTAGTTGAATTTACATTCTAGTGAGAGGAGACAAAATTCCTAATCATAAAATAAGTAAATTACAATGTCATAATATGATGAAAATTATTAAGGAAAGAGAAGAATGACATTATGAATAAAGAACTTACTTAGGAAGGATCCTGGAGTAAGGATTTTCTAAACATTCAGTGTTAAAGCTAAAACTATTCAAGACTAGCAAATACTATCCACACAGAGATGGAGCAAGGATGGAGTCTGGTGTGTTGTTCACACTACTGGAAGAGAGGAAGAGCTGCTAGGTGGACATCAACAGAAGGGAAGGAGGGAGGAAAGGGCCAGATTGTACAGTACAGAGAATTAGACTGTAAATACAGCAGGGATTCAGCAGCTGGTTAAATATGTTAGCTACACCTGCTGCTACGAAAACAGATCAGTGGAAGTTGAGGTAAGAAGGAAGTTTGCTAGAGAAGAAAAACCCAGTCCCAACAGGAGATGCTAGTGCACGTTGGCAAAATGGAAACAAGATCTTCAGTATGGTAGCCAAACTGATTAAGGAAATTGGCAAGCTTTTAGATAAATTAATAAATGATGGATTAATTTAGAAAGAAAACATAAAGAGAAACATTGACCAGTCTCAAAGATCCAGAACGTTGCTCTGCTGAGCTCACCTGGGGACCTTTGGGTGTAAAGTGACACAGGACTGCAAGAGAAAGGGTTATGATCGTGAGAGGTTGGTGGTGTGAGCACAGCTGCACTTGGCTGCTTGCTCATGGGAATTTGAGAAGCAGTAGGAAGCAGAATGGAGGCTAGAGCAAGGCAGGGTGGCTCTGTCATGTTAGACTTGGGAAACAAAGCAGGGATCTTCTTTAGGGGATGCTACTCAGGTCAAAGGAAACCAGTATCGGTACACGTTCTACACCTGAATGTGAACCACAGCTTTATTTATAGGCATCGCATTAGATTCTAAGCCCCTTGAAAGTAGAAACATATCTCAATCATCTTTGTTTTTATTGACTTTAGTGTGCAATAATAATAATAATAAATTTCAAAATATCTTTCCAAGTATATAGCCTGAGATTCATGTGTCACTTAAACTCAGGAATATGGAATTTCCCTTAATTGTATGCTCCTGTCTGGAATATATGAAGAAGAAAAAATAGAGTAATAAAAGGTATCTACAAAAATGTTATGACTTTCATCTATGCATACAGTTGGCCAAACATTCTCCTGTTTTGCATTGGAGTTTTTTCCTTCTTTCAATTGAGACAGTGTCTTAGGGTTTCTATTGCTGTGAAGAGACACCACAACCATGGCGATGCCTATAAAGGAAAGATTTAATTGCACATTGCTTATAGTTTCAGAGGTTTAGTCCTTTATTATGTCATGATGAGAAGTATAGCAGCCTGAAGACAGACATGGCACTGGAGAAGGAGCTGAGAGTTCTGCATTTTGATCTGTAGTGAACAGGAAGTGAACTGTCCCTCACACTGGGCATAGCTTGAGCATATGAGACCTCAAAGCCCACCCTTACAGTGGCACATTTCTTCCAAAAGGGCCACACCTACTCCAACAAGTCAGTCATACCTCCTAATAGAGTCACTCCTTAAGGCCAAATATTCAAAACTATGAATCCATGGGCGTTGTACCTATTTAAAGCACCACAAACAGGATTTCATGTATCCCAGGCTAGCCTTAAAGTCACTACATACTATGTATGTAGAGGCTGGCCTTTATTCCTGTCTCTACTTCCTCAGTGTTGTGATTACAGGGATGTTACATGATAACCATCCTTTTTTGTATTTGTGTTCACACAGTAACACGAAAAACATAATTGAGACTTGTTACTAATTTTTGAAAAAGGAAAACCTATTAAACATGGGTTTGTTGACTTAATTAAGCTTAACTCTTATTTTAAGACTATTGCCAAATAAACTGGATAATTAGATCTGTTCCTAAAGTAAGTTTCCTATAGAAAGATAATTTTTGTCATTATTTGATCAAATAACTTAGTATATACAAATGATTTTCATGCATTGAAAAAAAACAATTTGAATATCTAATTAAACCATTATACTATAGTTCATTCTGGGCACAGTTTTCTTTGCAATTAATGTGGCCAGACTAGGTAAACAGAATTAGAACCTACAGAGTAGAACTTACCAGAAATCATTAAAATTTCCTGATGCAATCTGAAGAGGAAGCAGCCCTGGTACTGGTACACAGGAGTCTGTTGTTTTCTTCCAATCTGAGCATCTCTCTGGGGCATCGGGAAGAGAGAGAGGCCTGTAAGCCTTGGGAAGCTCTGAAGGTTATAAAATGCCCTGAGGACACTCGGGAGGCTATGTAAGCAGTAGACAATCACTGGGGAAAGGAGATTGTCTAGCGTGGACTTGATTAATAGTTGGTCAGGGCGATTCAGCAATTCAGATTTGTGATTCATCAGTCATGTTGCATGGGCTTTGTGGTAATGAGGCTACCTGAGCCACCATGCGTTTAAATTCACCCTTCACCCGTGGTCCTATAGCAACTCTTCAGACATGCTCCAATAAGTCACCCCAGAGCACCCATTGGTTCACTAGTCTGCGCTGGAGGGGATTTGTCTCTTTGATCTGCTGTCAGTACCCAGTCTGGTGTAAACAGACATTTGTTCCCATCTCCCAAGAGGAAGTCACCAACGGGGCGTCTCATGTGGGTATTAACGATAACCTTCAAACCATCTGAAAACAAGCGTTTCTGTAAAGAGATCACACGGAGACCACAGCTGCAGCTTTGAACCTGCGCCCTGCAACTGGGACATCAAAACATTCAAATCATTGGGACTATAAACTATAATTCAAATTCTGGAATCTGAAAGCTTTGTGTGACTCTACACACCCATTCTTTCTAAGTTTGGAAGGTCCTTTAGATTGACAGACACTGTATTTCCGTACATCAGAAGAAAACCTGTGACACAGACACTCCCCAGGAGAGGTGTGCAAAGAGGAGAGCACAGTGTTCCCAGACGCCTAGACGTGCAACTCAGCTATGGAAATGCCGAGGATTCTTAACTGCATAACGTGTTATCAAAGAAGGAATATTGATGGGGTGATAGCAACAGGACCACAGGAAAATATAAAATGTGACCTAAAAATACAAAGTTGAAAAAGCAGCTTATTTACAATAAATAAGTAGTTATAGTTGGAATTTGAATTCTAGAGAAATTACTTGAAAAAATCTTGGTGAAGGTTTATTATAGAAAAGTCTCCTATGGTCTTATGAACTGATTTTATGATACTCAGTGGTATTAAAAGACATTGATTATACCACTCTCGGTAATATGATGTTCGATGACCACAAAAATGCTAAACCATGCACTCAGAAAATTAGACTCACCAGGTATTAGTTTCCAAATGATCTGTATAAATATGGAAATTTTAATTTTCAAAACACACTGTTGGGCTGGGGATGTGGCTCGGTGGGGAAAGGCCTGCTGTGAAAGCATGAGAATAAGTCTGGATGCACAGAACCCATATATAAAACAGAGTGGGACATGCTGGGGCATGGAGATGAGAATACCTACGGTTTGCTAGCACCCAGTCCAGCAGAGTCAGTGCCGTGGGTTCAGTGAGAGTCTCCCCAAGATAAGGTGGAAAACAGTAAAAGAAGACCTCTGGTCTCCACATGCCCCACCCATGCATCCAAACATGTGCACTCACATGCATTTGACCATGCATATATGCATACAATGGCACAGTCACATACAAACAATGTTACAGGATATTTGATCACAGTGTCAACCCTGACATTGGGCTATTTCCATAAAATCAACCATAGGTCAAGAGGCAGAGCAAGCAACCAGTTGACTGAAATTAACCATAGATGGTGAGGGGACTTGGGAGGTCAGAGAAAGAAAGACATGGGAAGTAGAAGGGTTGGAGGAGTTTTGTTTCAGATGAGCTAGGAGAAAGCTCTAAGACACCAGCAGAGGAGGAAGGTCAGCAGGCTGCTTTCTCTGCCTTTCTGAACTAACAGATTTTCACTCAAGCATCTGGTTCCTGAGTCTTTACTGGCATAATGAAATGATAGGGACTTAATTAAAACAACATTTGTCTCCCTGTTTGGAGGCTGCTGAGGTGGTGGCAGCATCTCCTGGGGCCACAGCCTTGGCCTCAGCAGTGAGGCAGCGATAGGATCAGATGCAACTGTTGTGCCTCAGATAAATACCATTAAATAATTAGATTAAAGAACAAATGCAGGTAATTTGGGAAGAGCTTGTTCAATCCCAGAGGTAGGGGCTGGAGATAGCTCTGCAGTTAAGAGCGCTTGCTGCTCTTGCAGAAGACCTGGGTTCAGTTCCCAGCACCCACATTACAAACATTTGTAACAAGTTCCAGAAGATCTCATGCCCTCTTCTGGCCTCTTTGGGTGCCAGGCAGAACATGCAGTACACATATATGTATGCCAACAAAGCATAAATAAAATAAATAAATCTAAAAATTAAACCCAAGGTCAGTTACTATTGAAACTTTTGGAAGCTTGGCTTATTATATATTTTTAAGATATATACTTTCCAATGCTGTGGTTTAAAAAGGGATTCAGAACTACTGACATTTTCTAAGTACTGGTAAAGTTTGATCTCATATGACCTTGTATTTTCAGCTTTAGCTACACTCTAAGATGAGCCAGGCTCTGCGTTTTACATCTGACCTCCTGATGCAGATTAGCTAGCAAACTCAGGAAGTATTCTCTTTACACTGAAAACCAGATGGACAGTGCTTAAAATTCAGGACATCAATCTATAAAGAATCTCCTGCTTCATGTACCACACCAACCTTCTCGCCACCTTCATGAGGAAACACGGCGTTTGACTCGGGCCCTCCTCTCTATCCACATGTTCATGAGGTCAGCCTTGGTCACAGCATGTAGATGGAAACTTCTACCAAGGCCACTGAGATGTGGCATTAATTAAGAAGGAAAAAATAGAGCATGGAGGGAAAGATATTCCACCTGACTTGGTGTTCGCCCCATTCAGCTGAGGCCTCTGCCTCCTGATTAAAGCATGAGCTCGGACCCGCCTGCCGCATCTGTACACTGTGGAGCCACTTGCATGCGTGCTGTCCCACCTTTTCCTCAGCAACGGTTCCAATGGCCATCTTTCAGGCCATTGGATACCTGTTCACTAGGACTCCATCTTAAGCACTAGGCAACTAAAGACTTGACTTGAAGTGTCTATACACTTTGCCTTTGGCTTTAATGGAAATGATATGGAAGACTAGGGTTGTAGTTACGGTTTCTCTCTCTGCGAAGAGACACCATGACCATGCCAACTCAGTTTCAGAACTTTAGTCCGTTATCATCACGGTGGGACATGTAGCACGCAGGCAGGCATGGCGACCGAGAAGGAGCGCTGAGTCCCACATCTTGATTCACAGGCAACAGGAAGTGAGCTGAACTAGGTGTAGCTTGAGCATAGGTGACCTCAAAGCCTGTCCCCACAGTGACACACTTCCTCCAACAAGACCACACTTACTAATAGTGCCATTTCATACAAGAGTATGGGGCTTAGTTACATTCAGACTACCACACTGGGCTCCCTTGTGCTTTGATTCTTTAAGGATTGGACAAATTCCCCCCACCAGTAAGACTCATTTCTGTGAAGAGCCAACAAAATCTTCTTGAGTGGAATTATTCTTTGGAAAATGTTTTTATATTTTTTTCCTACAAGCCTCTGTCTCTCTATCTCAGTCTGTCTCAGTCTCTCTGTATGTCTCTTAGATTCTTTCTCCTCTCCTCTCTCCTCTCCCCTCTCCTTTTACCTCTCTTCTCTCCCACCCAAGTCACTGTGCTCTACACAAAGATTGCTCACTGCCATTTCTCGTCCTCCTTTTAGGTCCACAGGGGAAGTTACTCCCTTGTCCCCTCTGTTAAAATTTATGAGCAACAGTGTGACATCTCCCAATAAGGAATGTAATTCCAGAAACAGGTCTGTTCACAGAGTGTCCCTGACCAAACTGTAATGTCATTACCCTTCCTACACTTTGAATGACAAACTCATTTCCAGAGAGGGCTAGGACAGGATTCTCATTTCCACCCTTTGAGTCATGTGTGTTTCCTAAGACAACTTGCTGCCTGGGGTTATGTTGCACCGCGGGAAAAAAAAAATGTTCACTTTAAGGTACACCCATAATTTTTCAAAACAAATGCTATGCCTTCAATGGGTTTATTTTGCCTTTTTCATTAACATGAAAAGCAGTGTGCTACTCTAGCGAAGTTAAGGCCTTATCTAAGTGGATTGAATATAAGCTAATACTGTTTGTTTTTCAACAATAGTAAACATTTGGCTATTTTTTCCTTTGAGAAAACATGGTGATGATGAGATCCTAAGCTGTGACAACTGAGGTCAGGAGGTTAGACTGGGGAATGTGATTAGGCAAACATTCAGAAGGTCTGGAATATTCTGTTCCGTTTTTATTGATAGTGTTGTGCTTGAGAAAGCCAAGCTTCCTATGTTGCCATCTTATCAGCCATAAGTAAGAACATTAACTACATTGCAAGATTTGTTTATTACTTTCCTTTTATACTCATTAAAACACACTGCATTGAACAAAACATCCTATAAACGTTTAGTAACACTGTTACTCTCATCCATGCATTTCTCTTTCTTTATTCAAAACTCCATTGATTCTTATTTTATATAGCACCCCAAATGATAAACTTGTATTTTACATCAGCAGCACTGGGGTCAATATCATAAAGTGCCAGCACTTGGTCAACGATTCATTGGCTCCTCTTGTCTGAATCACAGTGACCAGACACTGCTGAATAAATCTATTTAACAAACCAAGATGCAGAATATTGTGTGCAAATGGTTCTTACAAACCATACTGAGATCTGCCATTTCTTACATGCTCGACCCGGTCATTTTAAACATTCCTGAGTCTCCTAAAACTCTGACTAGAATAATCTAGCCATACAAACATATATTCCTGTTCCCATTGATAACCTTATCTTTTACTTCCCAGAGGAAATATCATCCAGCAAAAATGCATTAAGTAGCTATTAAATATCAGGTATTATTCTTGGCTCGGGTGACAGGGTGATTCGGTGGGTATTTAATATTCCCATTTTCTGGTCTTTATCTAAAGGAACCGTCAGATGATACACATGTGAATATAATTGAAGTGACTTAAATAGAACATAAACTGAGATAGATGGTATACTTTGAGGATAAGCATGGATTGATGAGTGTGATAAACTCAGATATGATGTGTTATGAAGACAATAAAACAAGATCATCAGATAGTGACAGGGTGCCATATTTACAATGATCAATAAAGGCTCTGCTCAGGAGTCAGCCATCACAATGAGGCAAAAGCGACTGATTACCTGGATGTCACGACTCCCTTCTCAGTAATAAAATGTTGTCTTTAGTAGACAAATGACCACCAAGTAACATAACAGTCTTCCTTCACTCTCCCACAGCTATATGTTGCTCTGTGATGAAGTTGCCATAAAAAGGTTCCTTGTGGTACTGCCAGGGGGTCCTCTTAAAAGAGAATGGATGAGTCCCTTTCTAGTGTTTTCTCCTCCTTCCTAGATTATACTGTAATTATATTTCATCTGGTCTCAGCGGACTCTCTTATCAGAGGGTTTGATGATTTCAGCTACAAATTCTCAAGATATGAGACTGCATACATGGCACAGTCTCACATGGTGTTACTGAAGAAAGAACCAAAGAAACAAAAGGGATTCTCCTGTGCACAAAGTTCTCAGAGCTGTTCACCTACCATGAGCTACACACTAGTCTCCTGCCTTTTCTACTCATAATGAATTTTCACATACTGAAATCATTAAACACTTACACTAAAATACCTTCAGTTTTAAACATCAGCAATGATAGAAGAATTGTCTGAAGTAATGCACCCAGATATGCCTGTGAGAAAGGACACCACATATTCTATGCAGAAAGGACTGTAGGAAGCAGAAGAGTGTCTGACAGGAAACCGTGGCAATCGCCATTGAGTGATGTGATGGTAGCTGCTGAAGCAGCAGAGTGTTGATGTTTTAAACATACAGAAGAAAAGCCAACAGAACTTCTGAGTTGTGGGTCGGGATGGCAAATGGCAAAGAGATGTGCAGAAGATGACTCCTGAACTGTTGGCCAAGCCAACTGGGTAGATTTATTGCAATTTGATGAAAGATAAAATCAATATTGGCTACTTCTCTCTTGTTGCAACTAAGTACCTGACAAAAGGTAACTGAAAGAAGTCTGAGGCTGCAGCCCATCCTGATGGGGAACACATGGCAGGAAGAGAGACTGTAGCTATGGCAGAAGAACTTGAGGCAGTGTCAGCGGGCAGGAGACAGAAAAACGAATGCTGACATGCGGCTGGCTTTTAGCTAGCTTTCTCTTGATTTTTGTTTGTTGATTTGCTTCCTTTTTCTAAGGACCAGGTGCATGAGTTGGAACCAGCCAATCACATTCAGAATGGGCCTTCCCCTCATTGCTAAAGCATCTTTTGAAACACCCTAATGGGCATGCTCAGGATGCTTCCAGGTGAATCTAAGTGCTGTCAAGTTAACAAGCAAGATTTAGCATCACAGTGTTCTCCGGGAAGGTGCCCTCACCACATGTGTTCTTTGTAAATCTCTCCCTCACCAATACACTATTTTTTCACACTCTACTCCAGCCTCTAGGACTCAATTCAAACATGATTCACTCTGGGAAGACTTCTCCAATCCTCTTTTCTGAACCAGAACTCCTTGGTTTTCCCAATGCAGCTGTATAAGTTTCTTGTAAGCAATTATTATATTATGATAAATATACTAACTTGTTTATTCCTATCATTAAAATTAAGTACTAAAACAAATATGTCTTTCGTCTTTGTACATGCAGGACTCATAACCCCAGCTACTTAACTAAGAAAATAAAGTGAAGATGGTATCTGAGGTATCCTAAAGGCAGGCTATTTAGTCTCAGAAGGGTGTTTACCTTCTTAAAATGTCCAATAAATGAAAGTATCTATATTAAAATTCTCCTTGTATTTTCTTATTGCTTATCATAAAAAATTCAGGTGTTTAATGGCTTTCCATGATAAAGAGTCTATAAAACTAAGCAAGTTTGGAGCCACAGAGATTACTCAGTGGTAAAGAGAGCTCGCTGTTCTTAGAAAAGACCCAGGTTCTGTTCCCAGTACCTACATGGCAGTTCACAAGTACGTGTAAATGCATTTGTACAGGATCCTATGTTCTCCGAAAGGGCACCAGAGATGCGCATGTTGCAATATGTTCAAACAGACACTCATGTGTACATACATAAACATGAACACATGTGAGAGAATGAGTAAGGTTGTGGGATACAGCACAGTATCACCCCGAGCTGTGGAAAGCACAGCCTCGGAATGGTGGGCATCAGTCCTTCATCCCCTGGCAAGGATCCCTCAGTAGTCACAGTGACTTCCCTGGACCAAGTGTGGCTTTAGAAGCTCTGGTATGCAGTCAGGCACATAGGATCAGAGGTTGCACAGAAAACAAAACTATTTCCCCCTTATTCTGTTTCTTTTGTGCTTTTAGACAGGAACTCATTCAGCAAAGACTGGCTTCACATTGATTTTGTAGCCAAGGGTAACCTTGAACTCCTGTTACTCCTGCCTTTGCTATGTTGGTATAGGGACAATAGGCATATACCACCATGCTCACCACTAAAATAGCCTTTCTATTCCTGTGTTAGGTGATAACAACATCCTAAATAAATCATGTAAATTACAAATGGGCAGATGGAGATTAGCATGCTAAGGAAGGCATATGGACTTCTGGAAAAGCAGCCCCATGGCCATCGGGCTGACAAAAAGGGAAGCCTGGAAAGAAAAAGGGACAGAGAACAAGGGCAAATTAGAGGAGTTCCTAAGTGTAGCAAGGTCCAGTACTTTCTCTTAAACACAGTGATCCTTCTCCAGCCCTCACATCCATCTATATGTGTGTTAGCATAACTCTTGATACAACCGGTGAGCTGCTGACAGAGCTGACTGCAGAGACAAAGACTGATCCTCAAGAATCTGAAATCTGCTGTTTGGAAATACAGGTTAGGTTGTGATATATAAGTGAAGTCACCGTGGCAGAGCTCAAGTTTCCCCTGTAAGGTAGCATTGCTACGTCATCAATGCTGGGGCTTCCTGACGGCAACTACCTCAGTGTCACCATGGGAATCCTGTGTCACTTTTGATACTAGTAAATGTATAGTCTAAAACTTTCAGGAGTGTATGTTAGTAAAAGGATGTTCCTTAATGTCCCCCTGTCGCGTGAATTCTAATTGGCCTTAATACAAAAAGCCCAGAGTCAAATATTAAGGGATAAAAGCTGAAAGATCAGAAAAGCAGAGCAGCCAGCCACTCGTTTTTACCTCTATGAAATCCTCAGACTGCATGGTGTATCCTGTCTCTCTAAGTCCTCAGACTGAAGGCCATCTCTATGAAACCTCAGACTGAAGCCTGAGCTCATGTATCCTCCTTCCTTATATTCCCCTCTCTGCCCAGCCATATCACTTCCTGTTTCCACCTCCCTAGTGTTGGGATTAAAGGTGTGATCCACCGCCACTGGGCTCTGTTTCTCTTTTAGACTGATTCAGTCAGGTGCAGCCCAGTGTGGTCTTGAACTCACAAAGGTTCATCTGCCTCTGTCTCTCGAGTGCTGGAATTAATGATGTGTGTCACCACTGCTTGGTCTCTATGGCTAACTAGTGTGGCCAGCTGCACTCTGATCTTCAGGCAAGCTTTATTTGTTAAAGCACAAACAAAATATCACCACCTTCCCCAAACACACCACCTTCCCCAACACAGTCCCCTTCAACAGTGAGGAAATGTTAACCCAGGGAACTTCCACTGAGGCAAGCACCAGAAGTAAAGCTTCGTAAGCAGGCATGAGTGGACAGGATGAGAGGTGATGTCTGCAGGGAGAACTTTGGATAGGGATAAATAAAGAAGGTAAAGGTGGCAAAATAGTTTGCAACATGGATGGAACCAATAGAAAGTAGATGAGAGGGGGTGATTCTGGACACGCTACCTGAAGGCCTCCTTGGTATCAGATTATAGGGCAGATGAACTAGAAAATACTTGGGAGTGTTTAAGGCAAAGGTGCCATTGATATAGTGTCTGTCATGAAAATTAGACAAAGAGGGAAAGGGAAGGGAGGGAGAATAAAGTGGAAGCTGCAGCTGTCTCCATTATTATTCACCCCTAAGATGTTGTCTAAAAAGAGACAACACTGGGGATATGGCATAAAGAAAATACTAAAATCATAAGGACCACAAGAACCGAAGTATACACCATCCTAAAATTAAAGAAAAATATACCGAGAGGAACCTTCTAACATGAAACTGTAGAGGTTTAGTGTGTGTGCATGCACATAGCCAGATGGTGCAAATTAGAATTTCTAATATCTTATTAATAAATATGAATGTAATTGACTATATTAGAAAGATAACAAAGTGTTTAGACTGCTCAACAAATTTATATTTAACTGCGTGCTAAATATAAGAGACTGAAAACAAAATGATTCAGGAAAATTAAAAGTAGAATAATTGGCAAAGGTTTATTAATAAAATGAAAATGAAAAATTAACGTGATTTTATATTAGAAAATAAGACAGTATGTAACCCAACCAGCAAACTATAAATCAGAGAATAAAGGTCAGAGGGATTACTGGTGACTGGAAAGAGTGCTGGGGGCCATGCTACACAGGGAGAATGGGAAGAAAGGAAAGAGGGGCAGGCAGATGGCCAGTTCATTCACAGTGTTGGCATGGATGGGATTTTCACAGAGAATACTGACCTGTGCAATTTATATGTACTGGTCATTATAATAACAAAAAGGAAACATGCAAAGCAGATGAGTTTATGTTTAAGAGAGGATAATTTGAACTAGAGTCATTAAAATAAGTTCCTGAGTTTCCCCTAACACTGTGTCCCGGCCCCATGAGTCTGCGAAGGAGCTCTTTAGTGCAGAGAGCATTGACGGAGAGAAGAAAACATGATCTGTCCAGAACACTCCTGACAGAAAAAGAAGATGGGCTCAGAGGCTCGTGGCTCATGTCAATGGGATCCTGTTTTTTGTGAAGTGATACAGACCAAAAAGACACACTATAAATGATGAAAATCCTAGGCTCTGCTTTAGAATCATTGCCTGGCATGTTTAAAGCCATATGTTCAACCCCCAGAACAGAAAGGAAGGTAAATAAAAAAGGAAGCAAATAAAATCTATGCAAATATTTATTGCATAAATAAAAATATTTAAATGAATGAAGTGAGAGACACACCGTGTCTTTTCAAATAATCCTTTGTATTGCAAATAACAGGACTTAGGATACTAATCTTTGTCAGCACCTGGATGGCATACAGGGTCACCACTGGAAAAAAAATCTCTAGGCACATTTAGAGTGAATTTTTAACTTGGTTAGTTGAGGTAGGAATACCCACTGTAAATATGTCACACATGATGGACTGCAGGAAACAGAGAGAGCAAGTGGAGCACCAGCATCCACCCCCTCTGCTTCCTGACTGTGGAGGGAATGTGAGCAGGTGCCTCATTCTCTATCCTGCTCCCCACCCCCCCCCCACACACGATAGACCATACCTTCAAACTGAAAGACCCTAATTTCTAGGGTTCAGGGAAGGATCCCCCAGACTCAATAAGCCACGCCAATAGATGCAAACAACAAGAGGATTCTTTAATGTTGTAGGCACCAACGGGGGACTCACTACTCCAGTGAGACTGAGCCCCCTTTTGGTATTTTTCCAGCAAATATTTATAGGGTCTCAGGGTTACATAACAGGGAAACATAGCAACAGCAATATCATTGGTCAACTCAAATTAACACAGGGAGGAGATCAACATCAGGACAAAAACATGTCTAACAGGATAAAAACAGATCAGTTTTCAGCCAGTTTTTGCCTCCCTGAGCTTTGATCCACAAAGGACTGGGTGTTTTTCTCAAGACTGCTCCAGTCACCCACAGATTTCCTGTTTTGCCCCCTTGGCAGGTGCAGCTGGTCTCAAGGCTGCTCCAGTCACCCACAGATATCCTGTTTTGCCCTGGCCTAGTAGATCATGAAAACATCTTAAGTTGGAGACTAGGGTTGGAGTCTTTCAAAACCATGATCCAAAACAAATCCTTGAACTGCTTCCATCAGGCATGTTATCATACTGACCAGACACCCAACACATTCAGACCCCAAAGCCTTCCTCTGAAAACTAAACAAGTAAATGTTAGTGGGATGACATTTTCACACTAGTACACGAACAATGCTATTCTTTACTTTAAAACCATAGTAGCTCGGTACAAAATGTGGAATCTGAAAATGATTTTACCGCCTTTGTTATTAGCAGGGACCCTGGCATGATCTTTAGTGTCAGGAGTTGCCACGCAACATGCTCTTGGGGAAGAGGGTGACAGGAAAACAAGGCTGTTCCCACCTAAAACTGATGGCAGAGATTCACATCAGCAGAAGGGGTTTGGTCAAGAGTTTGATATGAAACCTGGCCATTCAGGAACATCTGTGAGCTGTCTTTAAAGGGGATGGGTTTGAGTCATTATGTGGGTACCACCTCTGGACCTTATGTGTCTTGCAAGGGATAAGCACGAGACAACTGAGGCAGATCATCTTCCTAAAAACACTCTTCCGGTCAAGTGGCTTAGCTGTTTTACATACACAGCCCAGAAAAGAATACAGAGGCATAAAAGCAGTTCTATTTCTCCAACATCAAACAGGCTCCAAGTGACAGCAACAGTTTGTAATATTGGACTTCACCTGAGCCATGCAATAAGAAGAGTTTGAGTAAGCACTATAGTATGGGCTGTATCAGTGGAATCAGGCTTGGTAGTGAGGCCAGAAGTCTTAAAGAAAAAATATAATTGGTTAAAAAGATAGGGGTTTAATTCTGTGGGTTGATACAACACAATGATTCACATTTTCTTTTGAAGTGGTTAAAAGAACAAAGGAAGGAAGGAAGGAAGGAAGGAAGGAAGGAAGGAAGGAAGGAAGGAAGGAAGAGAATTCAGCAAAGCATGGGTCATGGTCAGAGTGTGGGAGAGGTGTTTGTGGGGGATCTCTCATACTGCTGTCCTTATTTTGTTAATCTTGAGAGTTTTTAGAGTCAATGTATCTAATGCAAAGAATCTAAAGGAAATGCTACTCGTTTATTTAAAATCTTATACTTATTAGAAATGAAGAAAGATCCTATGAAACACAGAGCTGTAGTTGGAGGCAAAAATGCTGTTTTGAAAAGTGAAAGCAGGCACATAGCCATTTTTTTAAACTTTACTCAAATGACATAGTCACTCCTGATCTCTGTAAATAGAAATTGTTAAATAAAAATATGCTCCGAGGCAACCTATACTTATTACGATGTCTACTAAGACCAAGGAGACAAAATTCTACCGAAATACACATTCTAACGTGGCTTTTCTTTCTTCCTGGGTCTTGCAGAAGGAAGGTTGGTCAGTTTCTGTTTTTCTGCATTATTTTTTTGGCTAAATTTATTTATGTTTATTTGTTGCCAAGACCTGTGCTGTGGACAAAAAGCTCTCGGGGAGGATTTAGGCTTTAATGCCAGCAAATGGAATCATGGAGGGTGAAGTTGATCTAGCATTTGGTTTGTAAGTAATATTGAGCCTAGTAATCCCGCAGTGTTCTGGAAAGGCCTGGTGGCAGAGTGTGTCTTCCCATCTGTTCACAATCAAAACTAAATCACAGGATTAGTGTGCCTAGCAACAAGCAGTGGAGTATGAGGTTTGAGGAAAATCAGAGATATGTGATCTGTACAATCGAATGCCACTTACTTCCCACAACTATTCTGACCTGCCAGATTGAGCGTGGAGAGATCACAGCAAGCCAGACAGGAAAATCAGTGTAACTGGACGTTGGTACCCACTAGCCTCCTAGGCCCTCTCTCCATCCTGCAGGGCATCCACGCTGCCCTCTTCTTCCAAGCCAAAGGCATGCTTTCTTGTTCTGTTTGCACTATGACAACATCAAAGTGATGATCATACACCCTACTACGCACCCATAACCTTATGAACTAAAGCATCCTAGGGATGCAGATGTCTGAAATCAATAATTCATTATCCACGACAGGGCAGTTTGGCAAGTGAACGCCAATAGCTCGCAGGTGTTCTAAACAGCAGAGGGGAAACCAGCCAGCCGAGAATAGCTGACTGTTGAGAGCACAGCCATGTCCTAGTTCTTTACGTGAGCGTTACAATTGGTCTCCACCATTCTGACAGGGAGATGCTCCCTCATCTCCATCACTGTGAGAAAACCAGCTTACAATAGCCACACAGTAAATTTGTGTTTGGACAATGGGGGTCTGATCAATGACTTTGAGCCCGGGGTTTCCAGGAAACAGGCAATATGAAAGGCATTGAACCCTGGACTGAGCTCCCCTACCTCTGGAGTAAGTTTCTGTTAGGGTGGTTATTTCGCCATTTGCTTTAGCTCAATTAATTTTGTTAAATAGATCATCTCGGTGGTCTGCAGTGTTTGATACACCCATCAGTCATAAACTACCTTCCTTTCCTCTCCCTCTCTCCCCCACTCTCTCTTTCTCATTCTCCCTAATCTGGCATATTGCATAGTATATGAGCAGGTGTTCATATGTGTGTGTACCTGTGTGGGTGTGAACTTGTCTGTGCACATGAGTGTGCTCATGGGCATCTGGAGGGCAGAGGCTGACATCAGGTTTCTTCATCGGTCACTTCCCATGTTTTTCTCACTGAGCCTAGAGCACAACAGTTAGGTGAGCTGAGTGCCCAATTATCCCCTACATGTCTGCACCATCCATAGTTTGGGGGCTATGGACCCGTGTCACTGCTTCTGACTTCTCCATAGGTGCTGTGGTTCCAACCTCAGGTAGATCCTCATGACTGTACAGCAGACACTTTACTTACTGAGCCATTTTTCCAGCCCTGCATTTTTCTTTTAGGTTGACTTTTTGAACTTTGCCCCCAGCTCAATATATGCCACCACATATTAGTTGGTCAACTTTTGTGTACTACCTTGAGATGTGGGGGAACTTAGAGACTGCCTCATAATTCGGGAACTTTATAGTTTCATTGAGCTTCTCACCAGGAACCAACAATGCACTTGTTTCCTGTCCAGTCGCTCCTCAGGATGAAGATTTGGCTCATGCCCTGGGTCTTCCAGACCCCCGGGGAAAGAGTGATTGTACTGAAGTGTGACTTCCTAAGGGTCACTCTGGATCAGAGCATTGCATTGTTCAGCTAGTGTCTAGCTAGATGCCATACTTCAGCTTCTTCACCTGGTAGGTAGCCTCTTCTTGCTGATTGGTCTATGTTCTTTGAGGATGGCTTCAAGTCGCACTGGACTCTTCTCTACGTTCTCCAGACCAGATGTAACTTGGTGTATGGTAGACTGCTCACATCTCATGGTTGAATACAATTTCAAAAGGTTCTTCATAGACATCTCTTTTGCTGATAAATTTCTGGCTGTTCTTCCATTTTTACTTATACTGGAATGGATCTCACGGTTGCATCTTCAAAAACTGCCAAGATAATCCCCATAGTAGTGTCTCTACGATGACAGAGTCTGTTCCTTAGAAAGAGCCATGGTACCCAGAGCTGGAGATAGAATGGTACCTTACCACCCCTAGAAGAATGCCCTTGTTTGGCCCTTGATAGGGAGCATTGCAGCTATCTTGACACCTCAGCTTGACTATTTAAGAAAGATACATCATTTAAAGTATAAACACAAAATGTGAGCTCCATGGACCAATAAAATGGCTGTCATCAAACCTGCAATTGTGTCTTAAATCTGTACCAAGTGACTCAGAGGGAACCAAGGCCGAATCTAGACAAGAGAGGATGTTGCACTCTGTCTTTGGCATTAACTTTCTGCAAATTGAGTCCCAGGACATTACCCATCTTATCTTCAGCAGAATCGTGTTTGCAACTAGAAAGCTGGTGTGGGGGTCATCCTGGTACCCTTGACTATGCCACCTCATTTGAAACTCTTGTAACATGACGTTGGAGGGCAGATGTCTGACACACCTGTATAGCAGGGCCAGCCATATCTTGCCAATGATTCCCACAGCAGGGAGCCTGTGTATAAACTTGCATATCTCAGAGCTATGGAGACTCAGGTGAAGGGCGGAGCACATCTTGGCCCAGTTACCTCCATATCTCATTCTTCCCATCGAGAAGAAACGGTGGTTCTGGCATAGATGCCTCTGTGCTTGATGCATTGTTGGGCAGTATTCAGAGACTCCAGATGGTTGTCTTTGGTTTTCTACTGTTTTATAATCTTAATGAGTTAAATGAGTTGTTTCATTTCCTTCATACCGAGGAAGCAATCGCTCTACCGCTGATATGATCATCTTGGAAGCCTCACACTTCAAATTAACCTTAGCCTTGCTTGCTTTCCTCAACACTCCTCCGTGTGAAAGGCAGAGTAATTGAGGAGCTGAAAACTTACCTGTCGGTTCCAGGCAGGAAGTGAGAGGTAAGGAAGAGCAAAAGCGTGGTAAGGAAACAGGAAGCAACGGGAAGATAGCAAGTCAGGGAAAGAAGCTGGAGCAAGGCAGGAGGGCTGAGTTCCATGGCTAGGCCACTAGGCAGCTTGTCAGATCATGTGACCCAAAGATTTTCATTCTGACCTTGATGGGAAGAATGAGAAAAGTAAGCATATTGCACCGCCTGTAGATTGTCCATGACTGAAAGAAAGAGAGAAGCTTTACAAGAGGCCCAAATAAGCTAAATAAAGATTCTGCATAATTGCAGAGGCTTTGGATTGAAAACCAGTTCTCACAGAGAGAAAGAATGATGTGTGTTGGCGGGCGGGGGGGGGGAGGGAGGGAGGAACAAGGGGAATTCATTGCTTCCATTGACTCTGATACTTTAGGATCCAAATAAAATCACTTAGACACTAAGCATAGGAATGAATGTTGACCACATATGAAAAAAGATGAAGCTCTCATCCACATAACGTGCATCAGTCAGCCCAGAAGGACCAACACCCCTAGCGCCAACAGTCCATCACATCCTCAGGTGGAACTACTATCTTTAGGAACAAGCTCCACCAAGCCAAACAAGGATGCCCAGATTATTGTATAGAACCAGTCTCCGAGGGATAACTGACAACTCCCTAGTTTTCGTTTCATTTAAATTAGGACCAACCAAGAACTGAAACCCACCACTGAGTCACTTACCAGACAGCCTGCTTGTGGAGAGCCTGCATGAAGCTCATTCATCCTTGCCAGCCTGGAACTTGTCTCTTTCACAGTAAAGCTTGATCCCTCTGCTGCCTCCCTGGAGTCTCTGCCCAGCTTGAGGGATGGAGGGGGTTGCCTGAAGTGCTGGGTGAAAGTCTTGTTGGTTTTCATATCTGAGGGCTTCCTTGTCTTTCTGCCCCATAAGTTCAAAGTGTTTTACAAACTGTGAGATGACAAAAGAACAAGCTAAGATGGTTATCCTTGAGTTCTGTACTCCTCATACTGAATGACACAAGATTAGAAAGGACCTTACTGATCTCATGAGAGCTTTTGTCTTATTTAAAAGAACAACCACTAGCCCATCCTTCCTCATTCACACCTTGAGGTAAACACTCAACAATTGATGATTTCATCTAAATCACTTGGTATTCAAACAAGAAAGTAAGTTGCTCAATGCGAAAGAGCCAATTAATAGTCAGAGTTCTTCTTAAATACTCTTCATTGAGACAAATTCTTAAACACCCCATATCAGACAACTTTAATGCAGAGTATTACCTTCACGTTGACAGATACGAAAGGTTCACATGATTTTCAAAAGGCTTCTAATAAGCTGCAAGGAGAAAGAAAGGGTTAAAAGACGGCATACTGGCTAATAACATGGTCCCAGCCATTACTGACTGGAATTTCATTAAAAACATCGAGCACGTCAATAAAACCCAATAATGTCTGCAATTCTAATACTAAAGTACTCTCTTCTAAAATTAAACAGAAAAAGGAACAGCAAGAAGGAACCAAGGCTCTGGAAATGCTCGTTGAGACCTAGCCTTACTAGGAGCTTGGTGGATGTGCGGATGTGTTGATATATGGTGTTCTTGAGATACTGGGAGAGAAAATGCAGCCCGTCCCTGAGCAGCAGTGCACACTACATGGTGTTGATAGATTTGAACATAAATTGGCTAAGGAAAAGGGGCTGCAATAGACAGCTCTTGCCTGGGCTTTGAATGGGGGCTCTAATTGGATTAAGGGGAAATGATCAGGCAGTCCACATTACAGGGCCATTGTGCTCCTTATCACAGCCCATATTTCCCCAGAGGGAAGAAGAATCAGGTGGAAAGGGAGAAGAGAAGTTGATGCAGCACCCTCTCTTGTCTAGATTCAGCCCTGGCTCCCTCTGAGCCACTTGGTGCAGATTTAAGACACAATTACAGTTTTGATGAGAGTCATTTCATTGGTCCATGGAGCTCGCATTTTATGTTTATCCTTTAAATGATGTATCTGTTTTAAATGATGGGCTATGAATCGGAGCCAGGCACATTCAAGCCATGCCAGGCTATGTTTCTAAGCCAATTGCCCATTACTGTTGGCTGTTTCCTAGTTAATAACACTCACAGAGGACCTGCAATTGGGCCTCTGGGTGAGGATAATTCACACACGCACACATCTTTTCAGCCTGATTTACAGATTTCTCTATTCACATTTTAACAAATCTGTAAAGTTTATCTTTTTCTTTGCTGCATCGATGAGATATGTAAGAGTTGATTTCATAGTTTTTGTTTAGTCTAGATTCCTTCTGCCTCCAGTTTTGCGGAAATTAACATCTCATTGGGGCAAATTATATAAAAAAAAAGCCTAAAAGTACATCCATTCTGATTTGACTTTTCTGTTCATAGGGAAATCTTAAGTTACTGCAGGAATCCAACTTCCACTTATCCCATAGTTTCATTCTACTTCATTGAGAAGCCAGACCCTCCTCCTGAAGGAAAACAAAGTGGCCAAAGGGCAAATCTATGTATGATTTGACTAAAAATGTTTTTGTGTATGTGAAATATGGCGCATATATATGTATATATATGTGTGTATATTGTGATAATATTAAAAGAAAAGGAAGTCAACTAAATATATATACCTTACCATTTCTGGTTTCAGACAAATTATATAGGTCATTTGTAAAGCAGAAGAATGATTGATTTTTCACATGTGAAGATGAAGTGCAAATCTACTGCTACTTCTGTCTGTGGCACAGTCACGTGACAAGAGCACAAAGTATTTTTGGGGAAATGCACATATGTATACATATGCCCCTTGCATTTTCTTCAAACTGGATGAAACAGTGACGGTTTGTTTCTGATCATAGTGTTTTTCTAGTTATAGTTTTGATACGTGGGTGAGACTCTTTATCAGGTGCCCACAATAGATAAAACAGCACCAGGGGTGGGGAGATGGCTTAGCTGCTAATGAAAGCACTTGTTGCCCAAGCATGAGGACCAGATCCACAGGAGCCCAGGCAAATATTGAGTGAACATGTTTACCCTGTAATTTCAGAGACACACAATCCCCAGAGCAAACTGACTAGCAAGGCAAGACCTCTATCCTGCCTCAGGGAATAAAATATAAAGAGTGGAGGATGATTCCAGCATCAACATGGGCCCCCGGGCCCCCACACCACATATGCACACATTCTCTCTCTCTCTCTCTCTCTCTCTCTCTCTCTCTCTCTCTCTCTCTCTCTCTCTCTCACACACACACACACACACACACACACACACACACACACACACAGACACAAATATACACATATATGCATACATAAACACTCCACACAAAATGAGGGAAAAGTAAAATAAAAAGGACATCAGATTACTTGTTTTCAGAGAAAATAAAAGAACCCAAAATACAGAGCCTCCAGGAGGAGGGCTGAGACAGCAGGCCAGGAGCCCACGGTCCCCATCTGGGATGTGTAGTAGACTGAATTAAACCTTGTTCCTGGGGCTGTGAAGCCTGTTCTTTCAGGAAAAGCCTGTCTCTCCAGTTTTCTGGCTTGCTCTGGTGACTACCTCACAGTGGGTCCCCATATCAACTCCCACGTTAAATCATATTTTAATTGCCTGAAATTCAAACAAATCACAGCAAGAAGCAGCAATTAGTCATTATTTAGCATATTTTATAACATTTGCAAATGTCGCTTCATTCAGTTTTCCCCCAACAGCTCTGAGAAGTGGGTGTTAGGTGGTATTTTTAAATGAGGGACTTGAGCCTCAGTGACATTAAGGAAATGGTTTGAGACTAGGAACTGAAGACAGGGGCCCCTGTCTTTTTACTGCCGTGCACCACCTCCATATTGGTGAAGCTATTCCTGGGGGTACCTCTTGCCTATCCATCAAACGGTATTCACTGAATTCCAATTAAGAGATGTGCAATGCTGGGACTAGAGAGTTGGCTCAGTAGTAACGAGAACCTGCTGCTGTTGCAGAGGATGGGGGTTCAATTCCAAACACCCCTATAGCTGCTCACAACCATCTACAACTTGAATTTCAGGGAATCTGACGTCTTCTGTGAACATCCACAGGCACTAGACACACATGGTGCATTTACATACATGGAGGCAAAGCGTTCATACACATAAAATAAAATAAAAAAATATGTAATATGACCTGGGTATGTTGACTTTTTCAGAGATATTTCTGATAAGGAAATAAAAAGTCAAGCCAGGAATAATAACACACTCCTGCAATCCTACCATGTCAGATGTAGAGGCACGAGGATTGTTGGAGAATCTGAGGCCCCAGTGTGGCTTACAGAAAAAGTTCCAAGCCATCCATTACTACTTAGTGAAACCCTGTCTCAAAACCACGCTACCTATACCCATAGACATATGGGTAGTACTAAGTAGACTCGCTGGGCTATAAAAGTTAATTAATTAGTTGATCAATTAGTTAAAAAGAAATGAGGAGGACATGGGAAAGCAGATGTGGAGGTACTGAAGGAGGTGGACTGGATATAACCTAAGTACATTGTACACATGTAGGAAAATACCACAGGGAGGGGGGAACAGGTATATATAGAGCTGGTTCAGTGATTAAAAGCACTTGCTGCTCTTCCAAAGGACCAGAGCTCAATCCCCAGAACCTATCCAAATTCAGAGGCTCACAAACACCTGTAATTCCAGCTGCAGGGATCCAACTTTTTCTGGCACTCACACACACACACACACATTGAAAAAATACTTGAAACTAGCAAAAAGGTCAAACATTTAAAACCTTCATTTAAAGGTTTTCATAATGAAGATCTAAAGCCATACTTAAGGAAAATGGTTGTTATCACATGGTTGTGTTAGAGCTGCTGACTCTCGCTTTCAACGTGACATTGACAACTGGAGGACCCGTATGCAGCAATAGGAAGTGTCCCGTGAATGACTGACAGCAAGGGAACATGGGAAGCATGCCGTTCTCAGTTCTCAGAGTATATTTTTTCTTTTTCTTTCTCTTTCATTTTTACGTTTGGTTTTGTGAGGCAGGGGTCCCCTGTATAGCAGCTCTGGCTGTCCTGAAACTCACTTTGTAGACCAGGCTGACCCCTAACTTCTCCCTGGTATCTAGCAATTTTCCTGTTTGGAATTGAAGGGCCATCGCTTCTGTGATATCGTGATATTTTTCATTGTTTAAGGGCCATCGCTTCTGCTTTGATTGTGATATTTTTATTGTTTAACAAAAGAAACATGAAAAAAATAATTATTTTGTCCTAGAAAATATGCTTGAGAGGAAACTTTCTGACTCCTCCAACCATGGGCTGACAAGACATGTAAACTTAAAAAACAGAGTATAGCTTCTTTGGGTGGTGTCACCTTCTCCTTTCTGTGTGTGTGTATGTGTGTGTGTGTTTGTGTGTGTGTGTGTGATGGTGTGTGATGGGTTGTTTCTGTCTGTTTGTATGTTTTTGAGACATGATCTCACAAAATCCAAGCTGATCCCAAATTCATTAAGAAGCTAAGCTGACTCTGAGCCCTGATCCTCATGTTGCCACTTCCCTGGTGCTGGTCTTGAAGAGGCAGCTCAGCTCCCTTCGGAGTGTCTGCCGGGGTGTGATCAGTAAAACCTAACGATAGGGTAGGAAGGAATTCTGCTCAGTCTCTCCAGAAATGACCGACCCTCAGCCTCCGAGCTCTTTGTAGAGCTTGTTCCTTCAGAAGAAGGAAATATTAAACAGCCTACCTGTCATCTCTGATGTATAGTTGTGCATGGACACCTGGACTGTGGGGCAGCTTTTACCAAGCTGGATTTTGACAGCTGCTAAATCTGCCCTCCATCAGCTTTGGTGAGCATGAACTTCAAGAGAAAGAGACCACACAGGGAACTGTGCCAGCTTTGAGAGATAAACAGCCCAGGAGAGCCACCTGTAGGCTACTGGGACTTAGAAGGTTAGGTGGAGAAGCCTGGAGGTCTCAGGAACCCAATTAGCTCCATTCTACAACAGTAGCCTGCTTGAGATTCACTCAACTTACCCAGGGTCCTAGCTGTGGGCCAAGGATTTAGATTCCAGCTCCGGAAAGGGCTTGCCTCTTGGGTTAAATATCCCCCGTCCCAGTTATCATTATCACACCTGCAGCTATTGCTGGCTCAAATAAATTCCAGTATCAAACCATCTCAATTTAAGTCTGGTGCTGAGTGATTTCATACATAGTTAACGTTTGCTGATTGTCTGTGTCTTCATTTCCATTTTCCTAACGCTATTCCTTACGTAGCTCATTATAGAGAGAAGTTGAGACTGTAGAAAAAATTCAATAATAAGCCAGAGTCCACAGAAAAATAATAGCTTCTATGTAGACTATGTTGCTAAAAATAAAGATTTTGAAGTGAGTGTATACACACACACACACACACACACACACACATATATATATATATACACCATATATACTACACAAATTTTATAATATTTGATATAGACATTTACAAGCGCATAAATATGTAAGAGATCCCAAACAGACACCATATATACTACACAAATTTTATAATATTTGATATAGGCATTTACAAACACATAAATCTGTCAGAGATCCCAAAACAGAGATAAACAAATAAAATAATCTATTTTGATGATGTGAAGTTAGAGGAGATAATCACAGTTTGACACAAGCTTCACAGCATAGTGACATAGATTTCCAACTCCTACAACAGCATTGACTACTGGGATAAACTTCATGGGCTCTTTAACACCTCTGCTTCATGGCGAGACCTTGGCATGCATGTTTTTCCTTCCCGCCTTTAGCAAACATGGGAGGTGTTGAGTTATTTATTCCTTGTTTGTTTTCTGATACTCTATCACTGTGAGGTTAGAGCATGTGCATCAAGGTTTTTCTTTCTCCTGGTTATGACTTTATTTTAACATCACCCTCCCTGCCCTCTGAAGAAGTGCAGCGGCACAGACAAAGTAATTGCTGTGGGAAACTGACAACTAATTATCTCACAGCAGAAAGAAGGCTGGACATTTAGATAATGAAATGTCAATCAGCGTAATGGAAGTGTCACTTACTTAATCCCTGCCTGGGCTTGAAAGGATTGCACACTATTTAGAGGTAGATCTTTGTGTGGGTGTACAGCCATGGGAGCGCACAGATGTGCCCGCCTACAGACCAATAGTGTAGCTACCAAGGCTAGCGTGTAGGTCAGTGTGTATATCTGTCTGTCCGCCAACTTCCGCGAGTCTATCAGCTGCAGCCTTCTCGCTCTGCGACAGGAAAGCACACATCTGCAGCTGTGTTTCTGCAGACAGCCAGATCATTTGCTCAGAAGAAGCTGCAGTGCCCTTGACATTGAACAGTACCAGAAATCTAACTCCAGACCGTCAAGCAAGGATTTGAATGCGGAGAAAGAAAAATGTTCGCATGAATATGTATGGGAAGCCCAGCTCTGTCTGTGTGAATACCATAAAGGTGCATGGAAGAGAATCACACGGCTGTTTGTGAGAACTAATTTAGATGGGAGAGGTGGGAGAGCCCCTGTAGTTTACGAAATAATCCACACATCAAATTATGCTTTGACTTCTTTGCTCCCTTTTAGTTCCCCCTCGGGCTGGATTCAGATTTTAACTCTTTCTTAACTGTGTAAACAAACAGTTTTAACCTCCAGAGCAAAGAAAAACTTCCTTCCTAGCAGGCAAATAACTTGTAATTAACATTATTAATTCTGTTAAAAGTCAGCATCATAGTAAACAAAGTCTACTGTACTCAGCTTCGCAAGGTCCCACCCCATGTTGGTGTCACTCACATGATAATTGCCAATGGCAGTGTCTGCTATAATAATAAACACAAATTAAAACATACTTCAAACTGATGGCTGAAAATATGGGAATGTCTTGCACTAGTTCTAGAAGGTGCTACGAGGTGCTGTCAAGATCACATGGCCTCTGATGCTCTGAGGCGGGCTCTTCCTCCCCTCAGGATCACATGTGTGGTCTGTGATGCTCCCAGGTGAGCTCCTTCCTTTCCTCCTCAGCTTTTCCTTGGCTCTCGGCTAGAGCTTCAGTCTTTGACTCCTATATCTGAGTCATTTCCACATCCATGTCTATTGGCTCATTGACTGACTGATAGATACTGATAGACTGAGATAGCCAGCATCTCTTATGTAGCCCAGGCTAGTCTCAAATTACTGATTCTCCTGCTCTGCCTCCCAGGTGCTAGAATTATGCAAAATCACCATATCTGGCTCCATGAATATCTTGAATTGTAATATGGTATATAATAAATATACCATAAAATATAGTGTATTTAATTGTAGGCAGAGGTTTCTGTCCCTCCTGGTCCCATAGTTGTTCATTCTCAAAGAAACACATAGAGGCCTACATTAATCATAAACTGGTTGGCCTATTAACTCAGGCTTTCTTATTTACTCTTACATCTTACATTAACCCATAATTCTTGTCTGTGCTAGCCACATGGCTTAGTACCTTTTATCAGTGAAGCACTCTCATCTTGTATCCTCTGTGTCTGGGTCATGACTACAGACAGAGTCTTACCTCTTCCCAGAATTCTCCTGTTCTGGTCACCCCACCTATACAGAATGAGTCTTACCTCTTCCCAGAATTCTCCTGTTCTGGTCACCCCACCTATACAGAATGAGTCTTACCTCTTCCCAGAATTTCCTGTTCTGGTCGCCCCACCTATACTTTCTGCCTGGCTACTGGCCAATCCGCATTTTCTTAAACCAGTACAACTGACAAACCTTTACAGGGTACAAGACCTTTGTCCCAAAGCATTTAATTATACAGGTATAACTATGTACTGTCCTATATAAGATAGAACCTTATTGTTATTTAGGGAGTTGTAAGACAGGCTCTCACATGGTTAAGAGTAGCTTAAAACTTATGAATTGAGGTGGGTATCAACCTATATGAAGTATGTATAAAAATACCATAAATAACTCAATGTTTTGCGTACTAAAATCAAATAAAGCATATTTTCAAAAAAACAGCTAATGATAACACTAGCAGCATTGTGGTCAAGTCAACCTGAGAACCAGAACAAGCATCTGAGGGCCTGGGAGAAGTCTCTGAGCCCACTGACATGTGCCCTGTGGAGCCCTACATTCAAATTACCTTTAAAAAATAAAGTGACTTGGGATCTGGGGAGGTGATTCAGTGGTTATAAGTACTGGCTTCTCTTGCTGAGGACCTGGACTTCATTCCCAGCATCTATCCAGCATCTATATGATAATTCACAACTGTCGGTAACTCTGGTCCATGGTATCCTATGTCCTTTCCTGGTCTCCTCTGGCACCAGGGATGCACATGGTGGACAGACATGCATGAAAGCAATATGCCTACATACATAAAATAGTCAAACTTAAAAAAAAAACTCACCTTAACAGTGTCTGTTAGAACAGAGACTTGTCAGGGGAGGATGACTCACCAGTCCACTGCAGGATGTCACAACCATTGTAATTAATAATGTTGTCCATCCCAATAGTGTGGAGAGATCTATGAGTCAACAACTTCTGTGTCTTGTTGTATCTAATCTTGATGCTTTCCTTCAGACCATGTCTGTAACTAGAACCCTCTAGTTTTAGCTCTATGGGTAATGTCACATGAAGTAATAAGAAGCTGATTAAATATTTCCCATCATGGTCGATACTTTGATGAGGGCGATGAAGCTGGGGAGACAGTGGCATGACCAGCTCCTGGGAGCTCTGTGGGGGTAAATCTGGCTGTTTTCACTTCCATATCTCATGCCCACCCTGGATTATAAATGCCTAGATTTAGAATGGAGTCTACTTTCCACAAATACTCCCCTCTCCTGTCACAAGTAAGTCAACTTTATTTCTCAAGATTTCAATGGATGTCCTCCCAGAAAACACATCAGTAGGCCCAGAGATTTCATCCCAGGCACACAGATCCTTGCTCTTGTTTTTAAGTTGATGTGACCATGGCACTGCCAGTGTTATCTTTAGCTGCTTTTTAAAAATATAATTTATTTTATATTGACTTATCATACAAAGTAACAGAGTTTTTTCTGGAATTTTCCCGCATAGGTGGTTGATACCTCAATTTACAGACAGTTACTTTTAAGCCAACCTGAATATGTGAGACTTTACCCTATAACCCCTAAAGAATAATAAAATAACATGTTATATGGTAAAGTACCTTAATCATAGCAACCTACCATATGTTATATTTATTATATATCACATATATTATTATATATTACATATTATATTATATATTACATATATTATTATATATATATTACATCATATTATAGCAACTGCAAACAGAGATGTGCGTCCACTCCCTCATCCCACAACACAGTGGCCATTTGGTAGTTTTGCTTAGCAACCAGTTGGGGAACTCTGTCAAGCAAATTCTGTCTCCTCACATTGTGCTTTTGCCCCAAAGAGAGTGCAACCCTGGGCCAGTACACAACTACCCCAGTGTCCTCAGGATTGTCGTTAACTGTCCCTTTCCTTTCTTGTGAACGGTTGTTAGGCAGTACTAAATGCCAACAGAATGCAGTACTGTTTCTGGCAGCCCTTTTGGGTTGTAAATTACTGCACGACTTGATTCAATTAACTTTGGGCTTCTATGCAAGGGCAGTTTTAGGTTTTAGGTTTTGAGGTTTGCAGTGACCCCAATAGAGTTCATTTAGCTGTCTCTTTGCCATGTCCTCCTGTAAATTAGTTAAACTTAATGATTTCATGGTCTTATTGGCTTTCCTCCTCTTTTTCTCCCTTCATTTTTCATTTCTCTTTTTTTTTGGTGTGTGTGCACATGCACAGGTAAGCACATGCACAGGTATGCATGTGCCCAGGTACACACCTGGACAGTTACACATGTGCAGAGGCATGCATGTGAAGAGGAGGGTATGTGCGCAGGTGTGCACATGGACAGGTACCCAGGTGGAAAGGTGTGCATGTGGACAGGTGTGCACATGGGCTGATATGCGTGTGCACAGGTCGGAGGGTACTCACATGGAGGGCATTTCACTGAACGCATTTTCTCCAGTTTCTCTTTATTTGTGGAAGTTGTGAATTCCACGGAAAAAGTTTTTCGATTACTGTCTCCTCAAATTCTGGAACAGCCAATGTCTAGAGACAGCACTGCTCTGTCTTAGTAGCATTTTGGTTTTGGTAGCAGGGTTGGTCCAGCCTCTGGCATTTTCAGACACTCCTAGCATAGAATCTCCAGCATGAAGAGGACAAGGCATTTGGTCAGTAAGTGTCTCAACAAGCTTTCCCTGAACCTGCCTCCACAACGCTTCTATGGGACATGGCAAACACCGATGGCCCTCTTTCTGTCCTGTGAAAACTCCCACTGTGGCTGTTGGGAAGGAGGGAAAGCGTGTGTGTGAGCTCAGACTCCTCCCTTCTCACACTTCAGCAGCTGTTCCTGGATTCTTCCTTCCTCTGTGTGCTCCTGGGCAACAGCTGGGAACGTTAGGTCTGTTTCTAAAGCTTGCCTTTTGTTCTTTTCAGTCAGGGCCTCAGTAGCTCAGTCTGACTTCAAGTTCTCCTCTCCAGGTAGCTAAAGATGACCTTGAACTCTGGCCTTCCTACCTCACCTACAAGCATCGCCACACTCAGGTTAGGTTTGTTTGTTTTTCAGTCATCTTCACAAGTTATGCTTGCTTTTTTGTGGGGCATCTGCGTGCCTTCCTCAAACTCCCATGGCATGCGTGAACTACTGCACACTCCTCTGCATTCAAGCTGAACGTTTTTATCCACAGTCACTCTCTCTGGGTAGACTCTCACTGGACTTGTGTGTAAACTCTGGGCATGTAAGGGACAGAGTTACACTATGCTCAAATGAGTTCCCCTCATTTGGTCAGTTCTTCCTGCGTGGAAACTTGTCAATAGGATTACTGAATTTGTCTGTGTCCCCCTCCCCCCGCTTTTCGTTCCCTCCCTCTAGGAATCCTCTGTTGCTTAATGGAAAATGCTGTCTTACTTTTTTTTAGCTTCGCATACAGTTCCCAGACATGAAACAGAGAAATCCCATGAGCTTTATATCTAGTTTTCCCCAGTGACTCACGTCTTGCAGAACTTTAGCATAGTGCAGCAAGCGGAATTTTGTGCAGTCAGGGGTGGGGAGTGTGCGGCGAGGGGGTGGTGGGGGGAGCTGATAAGTCTTTGCAAGCTGGAAAAGGAAGCCTCTCCCGGACCTCAGGTGGTGGAAGCTGCAGCAGATAGCGCCCTCTAGTGTTACGGTCTCATGCAGGTGTTGGGACCATCCGCCCTGCAAACACTAAAACTCAGTTACAAAATTAATATTTGCTGTCTGTGTGCATAAGTACATCCTTTGGGGATTTTCTATTTCTTTGTTTTTAAAAGCAAAGTAGCTATCCAGTGCATTCTTTTTCCACAAAATTTCCTTTTTAATGTTTTGGGGTTTTTTTTTTGTTTGTTTTGTTTTGGTTTGGTTTGGTTTGTTTTGGTTTTGGTTTTGGTTTGTATTACAGTTTGGGGGAAGTAAATTGACTTTAAAAGAAAAAAAATTTTGGCAAAAGATGCTGAGATAGGAAAATTTCACCACACAGAGGCAGAAAGGTGAAGGGAAAATTGGTCCTTGAATTGATTTTCTATGAATTTTATTCTACACAGAATGATACAAACAAAACTGCCCCCCCCCCGTCACCCAAAGCAATAGAAACTTCTAGAGATATAGGTATAGAGGCTGGAGGAGGTGTGGCAGACAGTCAGAACTATAAGTGTTACTGGTTTCTCCACAGGAAAGTGGTTACATTAGGCTGCTAGCAAACAACGGCGCTTTCGGGTAGGGGGGAAACGGCACCCTGACAGCCATCCCCGGAACTGCTTCCTCACCATGACCGCCATGTCTGCTGGGTCCGGCTTCGGGTAATGTACAAGTTTCTGTGTGTATAAAGTCATGCTCTGTTGGGAAAGCGGCTGGTCCCAATTTGCTTCATGAATCAAGGTGTGGAGATGGTTGCTTACGGATTGATTTAGAAAATGGATACCAGGACAGACAAAAGAAAAAAGAAAAAAATCAAAAAGAAGAAACAACTGAAAGGAAGACACACAACTTCAACGATTTTTCTATGACAGGAATTGCATTTGTATTTCAAGGTAATGGAGTTCAAGAAAATAAAAATAAATAAAAACGATGCACATTCCTCTTTTTCTCTGGCTTAATGAATATCATTTTTTCAGTATAAAATCTTTATATGTCCCGCATGTTAAAAATAAGTGTACATTATATCTTGTTAAGAAAAAAAAAAGCAGCCCAGACCCTTCTGGAACTCTGACAATCAGTGCCTATAGTTTCTCTCCCTGGTACCTTAACGGCCTTTCATTTTCTCTCAGTCTGTTTCCCTCCGTCTCGCCCTGCCTCTTCTTCTGTCGGTCCCGGTTTCTCTCCTACCACTGTTCAACCAGCTGCCGGGCAGCCTACTGACTGGTCGCTTTGGAAGCTCTGCATGGGCCTTGTGACAGCGACAGGTCGCGTGCAAACTGTGTGGGACAGAGCCTTGTAATAGCTGGAACAAACTGGAACAGTCTTGGCAAGGCTCGGTCTCGAGGAGCCAGGGCAGGCAGCTGCAATCCTTCTGGAGTTATCTCATGCCTCTGTGGCGTGTCCAATATGGTGGCTGCCGTCGTGAGGCTAACCTAGTTGACTGTTTAACTGGCAGCCAGTCTTTGCTCAAGGCAGCCAGGATGGCAAGGGATAGTATAACAGCTGCTAATGAGAAAATCAAATCGCCTCATCTCTTACGGGGTTGCTTATTCACAGAATAAACTTCAGGAGTGCTTACCATAGCTGTCTATAGAACTTGATCGTAACACTGTATGATTTTAACAGATCGTAACAGTTCTGTAGCAATGCTTCTCGTCACCCAGGGTCCAGAGAGAGATGTGTCCCCTTATCTGCCCAGTGTCCAGGGAGAAGCATGTCCCTCATCTGTCCAGAGTCCTCCCCTCATCTCCCTAGTGCCCAGGGTGAAGGGTGTCTCTCATCTGCCCAGTGTCCAGGGAGAAATGTGCCCTCCTCTGCCCAGAGTCCAGGGAGAAGCATGTCCCTCATCTGCCTAGTGTCCAGGGAGAAATGTGCCCTCCTCTCCCCAGAGTCCAGGGAGAAGCGTGTCCCTCATCTGCCCAGAGTCCAGGGAGAAGCATGTCCCTCATCTTCCCGGTATCCAGGGAGAAGTGTGTCCCTCATCTTCCCGGTATCCAGGCAGAAGTGTGTCCCTCATCTTCCCGGTATCCAGGCAGAAGTGTGTCCCTCATCTTCCCGGTATCCAGGGAGAAGCGTGTCCCTCATCTTCCTGGTATTCAAGGAGAAGTGTGTCCCTCATCTTCCTCATGTCCAGAGATAAGCCTGTCCCTCATCTCCCTAGTATCCAAGGAGAAGTGTGTCCCTCATCTTCCTCATGTCCAGAGATAAGCCTGTCCCTCATCTCCCTAGTATCCAGGGAGAAGTGTGTCCCTCATCTTCCCGGTATCCAGGGAGAAGCGTGTCCCTCATCTTCCTGGTATCCAGAGAGAAGTGTGTCCCTCATCTCCCTAGTATCCAGGGAGAAGTGTGTCCCTCATCTTCCCGGTATCCAGGGAGAAGCGTGTCCCTCATCTTCCTGGTATCCAGGGAGAAGTGTGTCCCTCATCTTCCTCATGTCCAGAGATAAGCGTGTCCCTCATCTTCCCGGTATCCAGGGAGAAGCGTGTCCCTCATCTTCCCGGTATCCAGGGAGAAGCGTGTCCCTCATCTTCCTGGTATCCAGGGAGAAGTGTGTCCCTCATCTTCCTCATGTCCAGAGATAAGCCTGTCCCTCATCTCCCTAGTATCCAAGGAGAAGTGTGTCCCTCATCTTCCCGGTATCCAGGGAGAAGTGTGTCCCTCATCTTCCTCATGTCCAGAGATAAGCGTGTCCCTCATCTCCCCAGTATCCAAGGAGAAGTGTGTCCCCCTCAGCTGTCTCGTTCCTATAGCCTATTCACAGCCACATCCACGTCCCTCCAGGGTTCAGCCCTTCCTTACTCCCTGGAAACTATGGCTCTGTTCTCCATTTTTGTAATTTTATCAGTTCAATAATGTTATACAAATGAGCCTGCAGAGCATGGTCTCTTTGGGGTTTCACTTTTTTGTTCTTAGCAAATTCTCTGCAGACGCATTTAGGGCTGTGTCTACATCGGTGCTTTGTCCCTTTTCAGTCAGGGGTGTGATGTGCAGGTTTGTTTAACCATTCACCCATTAAAGGATATTTGATCTGTTTCTAGTTTCAGGCCATTATACATTTTTAAAGGATGGCATAAAAATTCATGTGGAAGTTTTGTATGAGCATAAATTTTCATTTCTTTGAGAGATATGCCCAAGGGTACCATCCCTGTGGTATTTGCATTTCAGTCTGGGTGACACTGAGAACTGTTTTCCAGTGAGCTGTATAATTCAGTATTCACACACATGCAATTAGGAATGACTCAGCGTTGAGGAATAAACTGTGCCCCCCGCAAATTCAGATTCAAATGCTAAGTCCTAAGCCATGGTGTGGGCGTGGTTGCATTTGCAGAAAGAGCCTTGCGGAAGATAGTGTAGGGTAAGGAGTTCTGTGATAAGAACCCTTGCCACGCCGCTCTCAACCTTCTATCGGGCTCCATGAAGGGGATCTGATGCCCTATTCCTGTTCCTGCACACTCTCCACACAAATACATACACACAAAGAAAAATTAAAAAGTTTTAAAAATTAAAAGATACATTTCTTTTACACTATCATCTGTCTCATTTTGCTGGTGTCTAAGAAACCATTTCTCTGAAATCCTCAGTTTTTGACACCGCCGTCCTTTTGTTTCAGCCTCTCTGACTCCCGAGTAAAGATGCTGGCGTGTGCTGCTTTGTACCTCTGTCATTGGTATCTTTGATTTGTGCCATTGCACTCTTGGGATTTTTATTTGTTTGATTGTCTTTACTTTGTGGGGTTTTTTTCTTTTTGTGAAACATTTCCTGTGGCATTTGTCTATTCCTGAACAATATTTTAAGTGACTGAATTTTAGAGACTCTTCATACATTCCTGTTATGTCAGATATGAAGGATTTTTAAATACTTTCTTTTGCTCTATAGCTGATGTTTTCAATTTCTTCATGGGGGCCTTCCCAGAGGAAAGGTTTAACTTTGATGAAATTCCAACTTGCCAGATTTCCCTTTTATGACCCATACTTTAGTGATGAATCTAGAACTCCAGACATCCCTGTAGATCCAGAGTCTCGTATTTTCCTCTCAAAGTTTCATAGTTTTGTATTTTACATGTGGATGTATGATCCTTTTTTATATGTTTGCTAAAGGCGGGTGACTTAGTTTGTGACTCATTATTGTTTTGTCTATGATATGACAAGATCATCTCTATTGAGCTGGGGGGATGGCTCAGTGGTTAAAAGATGTTGTTGCTCTTGTAGAGGACCGGGTTCCTCACATTCATAACCATGGAAAACTCCAGTTCCAGGAAATCTGACTTCATTTTCTGACATCCTCAGTTACTCAGCATGCACATGACCCATGTATGCACAAGCAAAACTATCATACACATAAAAGAAAAATTTAAAATATAAAAGAAATGTTTTAAGACTTCCTATTTGTGGCTGTAGTTCCTTGCATATGGGAATGTGGTTGGGGCATTCTGGAACTCTGTAGGCTCTCTACAACACACAGCCAGGATTGATCTGTTTCTTACAGAACGTCTTAACTCCCCAGCAGATCCCTTTGGCACAACTTCTCAGAGGAGGATCAGTCACGAGTGCTGCCTGAGTTTGGAAGTTAAATGACCCCGGTGATGAGGTTACCATCTACTGCTTAGTCCTCTGCTTAGAGAGAGCTGTTTCCTGCTGGTCTCTGTCTGCACCCACTGGTCCTCCTGCTATGCTCGTGTCTTCAGCTCTGAATCTGAGAGGTGAAAATACAAACCATCTCCCAAGAATGCATTACTCTACTCTTATCCAGTGGTCTCAAGGTAATTTTACTTTCTCTTTTCATTTCCAGAATTTTCCTCTCTTTATGTGGATAAAGTATGAAGTTTTCCCAAGTACTGCTTGAAGTGGAATTTGATGGACATTCCAATGAGTGTTTGTCATCAGAGCACAGCCTTTTACACTGTTTGCTGGTGTCATCAGAGACAGAACCCACCTCTGTTTCACAGAAGCTGGAAGACATCATGTGTGTATATGCCTTGTCTCTTTAGAAATCATCACAGAGTCTACAGAAGAAAAACTATCAAGAATTTATTTAGCAGCAAGGGGGTGTCACACAGGTACAGGAAGGGCAGAGACAGCTCCAATGCTTGCTAGTGATTGGCATCTTTGGTGGCACTGAAGCTAGGCTGGTCCAACACTCCCAGCATCGACACCTACAGGGCAGCTGCCTCTCTGAACATTCCCTTGGTCTTCCCTCATTTGACTGACGTTCTTCTTTCATCCTTCCCTTTAGTTTAGGATTCCTAACTCTGCCCATCAGTTCCTTTACTGATGAAAGCAAATCAAGTTTACTTTGCTCTCAACACCATTTGTACAAGGACAGAGACTGTGAATGTTCCGAGTGGAAGGACTGAAGTGAGGTTTATTTCTAAAGTTCCAGGATGAGGCTGAAACACTAGGGCAAGAGTGAAGATCTAAAGCATAAAGTTGTATTGCTACCAGGGGAAGGTGCACTCCCTAAGTGAGAGACAGGCAAGAGAGGAACAGAAGATACAACTCAAGTATTCGGGGAAAATAACACTTTCAACCCTTGTCTAACTCTTCAATGCAACCTTTGTTGGTATCTTCTCACACAAATGAGACATTCTTCGCAGAGACCTCTCTCTTTCCAAGACAATTCACAGAGAACAATATTCATGGAAACAACACCCAAGATGTGACTCATGATCCTTGTACTGAGAAGAGGAACTGGACACAAAATTTCACCTCTAAGCAAAATGCTATTGTAACTGATACCTGGTGGAAAAGGAAAAATCAGCTTTTAGTTTTCTCCAACTGTAGGGTATATCAAACATACTGTCGGGCAGGCCGCATGCCTAGGAATAGTTGGCCAACAGAAAATGGATGTCATTGTTATTCACTGTTTTTTGTTTCTTTTTAATTGCTTTGGTATTTTCTTTTGTCTTATTGGCGTTTTTTTGTTTTGTTTTGTTTTTTTGAGAACATGAATTTGGGTGGGTAGTATGTGGGAGAAACTCTGGGAGGATTTGGGGGAGAAGAAATAATATGATCAAAATATAGTATACAAAAATATTTGATTCTACTAATAAATGATTCACCAAAGGTGAGGATGAACCTACCCTGACTCATGCATGTAGGGGAGCTGACTCCACCACCTCACCCAAGGCAGATGATCCCACTGGCTCGATTTGACCTGACTGTCTAACATCCAGGCCCACAACTGGGCACTGAGCTGACCCACTCTAACATCTAACCCCATCTACGTCCTGCTGGAACTTGTGAAGAGACTGGTCCTGTGGAATGATACCCACAGATCTCCAAGACACAGGATACCCCAGAAGAACTCCGGTGAAGATCTAGTGCAAATGGTGCACCAAAAACCAGAGACCTAGAACCAGACCAACGACTCACTGCAATGGACAGTTGCTAGTCAAACTAATGGGACAAAGGGGTATATTATATGACACACCAAAGCCTCCAGTGCCATACGGATGGGTGAGGAGGCAGGACAGAAGGAGAAGCAGAGATTTGGCTGTTTCTGTTTCAGGTGTTGTTTTTGTTCTGTTTTGGTTTAATGGGTCTTTCTTTCTTTCTTTCTTTCTTTCTTTCTTTCTTTCTTTCTTTCTTTCTTTCTCTCTTTGTTCTTGATTTTGTTTGCTTGCTAGCTTTGTTTTGTCTTCTTTCATGGGGGATGCAACAGAAATGAGGGGGAATAAGAGGGGAAGATTAGTGTAGGGCCCATGGGTCTACCTCTGCTCCGAGCGTTCATTTTGAGGACAGTTTCTGGCCAGCCAGTGTTTCCCCCTCTGCCCCTCCTGGTGATTAGCTATAGGGCATTGTTGACTCCACCTTGGGCGTGGTAATTTCCCACCTGCCTGGGAGGTATTCCATTGTGCAGAAGCTAGGTATTTAAGGTTTTTCTAAGTTTGAATAAACAGCATTCAGCTGATTTCCTTTCTAATGAACTAGGTCTCTTGTGTGTTCTTTCAACCTCCAGGCCCTTGCCCTGCTTGCGTATAGTACAGTGGAGTGTGAACTGTATGTAGAGAGTAATGCAGGCGCAGGCCTTACAGATTAGGAAGAGAACTGAACTGGGGTGCATGATGTGAAACCCAAAGGTTCAATAAAAACGTTATAAAAAGATTCAGTAGGATGTATTTTAATATATTTGTGCATACATGCACACACATATATATTGATATAGCGATAATAAAAAAAAGCTTGAGAGTGGGAGACTGTGGGAGAGACTCCAGGGAAAGTATTTAGGAGGGGCTGGAGGAAGAAATGGGGAAAAGTGGTATCATTCTGATTTCGATGAAGCATATTTTAAAATACACACAGGAAATCATATAAGTGGGTCACATGGCATTTAAGTTTAATCCAGCATCATTGAAGAATGCCTAGACATTTCCAAAGCTAACAACCACTTTCCCTAAGATTTTGTACAAATAAAACATTAATTTACACATGTAAATTAATATATTTACACCCACTGCACACCAGAATGCAGAAAGGGCCCCTTCTATCAAATTACTTGATGCAAATATATAAGCTATTATATACATGCATACATATTTCCACACATAAACTCACTGTAGCTGCAAAATACACAAACCTACAGACCCATGCTTCCTCTGTGACCTTGGGAATGTCACACCACCTTCCCAAAGCACCCGTTTCTTCATTTGTGAAATTCATAAATGGAACCAAACCATTCCTGAGCTAGCTGATAAATTTTTCAACACAAATATAACTGCTGACTGATACTTATCTATTATTCCCAGGTAAAATAAAATCAACAGCTGTTCACCCTGCTAGTAAATAAATATGCATTTTGTGTGTTAAATGAAAAGAGGATTCAGAAAATGAGCTAATGTGACATGTGTTTTGATCATCAATAGGATCTTAAGCCATATTCATTGAAACCCGTAATGGTAGAAAACATCTGGATATGGATACATGTTGTCACCTGAGACATCCCACACACTGTGGGCATCCCAGATTAGAATTAGAAAATTGAAAGGGAAGTTAGGCAAGCACAGAAGCTTCAATAGCAGGCAAGAAGGTTTGAACTTGTAACATCTACCTGCACAATTGTTCTGAACAATTAGAACACTTTAGACAATTGGGCTAGATTCTGAATAAAAGAGCACACAGCAGTTCCTGACTATTTTACACAGCCTTGAAGAAACATATACACCAACCTCTCTCCCTATTTAACTTGCACACTGTGTAAAATTATTCTGTGTAGGTTTCAAAACACCTGCAGGTATGTAGTCAGTGTTGTCGCTGTAAGTGTGTTTAAGGCTCCAGCAAGAGCCTTCCATTTAAAGACAGAACTGTGTGATATCACCAACGGAATGAGCATGAACGACTAAGAAAGAGAGAATCCCCCTTCCCCTTCCCTCAGCCAGCCACGCAGTTTTTTACATGGGAAGCATGGAGAATGCCTTCCCATCCTAACATCACCCGTCTATCCGTGGCACTAACTCAGGGGCATTAGAAATGCTTCACCTTCCCGGCTCAGAAGAGTCACTGTCCTTGACGCATCTCCGTTAGAAAGAACATGTGAAGCAGAACCCGCACAATATTTAAGTAACTACATTGGCTTTGAAGGAACTACCCAGACCTTTTTGATGTATTCATATCCATACTCTGATAGTATTGGTAGTGGTTTCCGTGAGAAATGTCCCCCCAGAGACCCATATATTTGAAGTCCAGGTCCCCAGTTGGTGACACTATTTGGGAAGGTTTAGCAGGTGGGGCTTTGGCAGAGGTAGCATATCACTGGGAATGGACTTTGAGATAAAAGGAAAAAAAAAAAGAACCTCACACCACTTTGAGTTTGCTCTTTACTTTGCAGCTCAAAAATGCAAGCCCTTAGCTTCCGGCTCCATCCATCAAGCTTGCACTTAGTGCCCTCCCTTCCCACTATGCTGGACTCTTAGCCTCTGGAAACAGTCCCCAAATGTCCACCTGTGAACTGCCTCGCCATGGTGTTTATCAGAGCAGCAGGACAGATACTAAGTCGCTATTGTTGCTGTTATCATCACCATCATTATTATTACACTATTTTTTAAAATGAGTTTCTTGACAGGCCTTGTGGTGAAAACTTAAAATTCCAGCTACTCAGGAGCTTGGGGCACAGGTTCAAGACCTGTCTGGGACACAAAGTGAGCAAGTTTATAGCCAGCCTGGGCAACTTAGCAAGATCCTGTCACAAAATCTAAAAAAAAAGAATGGGGATTCATGTTCAGTGGTTGAGTGCTTGCCTAGCATATATGAGCTCTGGGTTTTACCCTCAGTCCAAATGAAAGAACAAAAAAGATAAAAGAAGCAAAAAAGCAGATTGCCTTAGTAAGTTATAGTGTTCGTTTTTTTTGTTTTTTTTTTTTTTGTTGAAAAAGGCAGAAACAATGCTTGGCTGCTTTAGTCTGCTGTGACAGTGTAAGATTCAAGGAAATGAGCTTTAATTGAGTGTTTATTGTGCAGAGGAAGGATCATATTCAGGAAAACACAAACACTGGGATGCTGAGCTAAACGTCTACCTTGTAACTGACACATTGGTTCCCGTTTAGGGTCATTTTCCACCTTTAGGGTCCTGTGATATCACCAGGAAAGAGATGTGAACCTTCTCAAACCCTCCCTGTTGAGACACACTAGGAGTCTCCATCTCATCCCCGGGCTGGTTAAAGTGATCAGCCGAGTCTCCTGGAAGGTGTCCAAGAGCAGAAAGTAGGTTAAAAGATTCTTCTTGGCAGACAACAAAGAATAAAGATGTACACAGGACACTGCATAATGACATCAGAGGAGACAGCAGCGAATTCGCTCCCAGGGGAAAAGAAGTGATGTGAACTGCAGCTGGGGGATGGTAGTGTTGATCCAAATGACCCAAATGGAGTGAAGGATTCTGGGGATGACTGCAGGCTTGGGGATAAATGACACCAAGCAGGGAAAGCCTCTAAATGCAGGCACCTCAGAGACACAAGCTTAAGACCTCCAGGCAGTGAAGCAAATGTGCAGATGCTGTAAAGGAGGAAGCTCCTGCCTTGTTGAAAACACGCCATTTTTAGCCATGCTTGGCTGATAATCTCTCTAGCACAGGGTGACTCCTGACTCAACTAAATCAAAGAGTACATTTCTGGGTAAACTGGCCAATGAATCGTAGTAGAAATACCAGAGGCTAAAGGTTCCCCTGCTCCTAGAGATATACACATTTAGGATCCCGATAAGCAGACCTGCTGAGTTTTGTTGAGATGTTTTCTGAGCAGCTAACCTGCTACAGTTCAGGATTTTTCTAGACTGGTTTCTACTTCCACACAAGGTTTTACAGCTTAATCCTGACTGTTCCTAAGAGAGCAACCTGGCAGCAGCCTGCGGAACAAGTGAAGCTCCGAGGGGATTCAAATCACAAGGCTTCTGATGGCGTGTAACTTACATTTGGCCGTCGGGAGACCTACACCCACAATTCAGTGCAAATTTACCTCGAGGTTAATTATTCAACCTCCACTCTGTACAACTTCCTAAATGAAAGCCCAGCTCCCCTCCGAGGAAGCATTCTGTTAATACATTTAGAAAGACTAATGGCATCACTAGGGTTTAAATATGGAGGAGACATTTTAAGGCATTGGGCTGTTAGACTCACCGGCTATCACCATCAGTTCTAATGGTTATAACCTGACATGGTCGAGTGGATGAGGGATAGACTGAGCACATAGCTTTTGTTTCAATTCCACCCCTCACATTAGCTCTTTCCTTTACCCTGCAATAGATCAGCTTCAATTTCTAATACTTTATTATTAAAATAATAAGTCGATTTCTGACTTACAAAAAGCATATGTGGGATAAGAAACATTGTTAAAAGTTGGTTGAAATAAAACAGGTCCACATTGCAAAGATTACTGTGGGACAATAAATTGAACCCAAAGAACTCAAAAATCATTATAGTGTCTGTTTATGGAAGTGTGAGATAATCCTTCCTGTCAGGAGAAGGTCTCTGTGTTCTCCAGTGATGTGCATAGAGGTAATACACATCTGTTCTCTTGCAGCAAACCCTACTTACACTCTGCTCCAAAAGCATGTAATCAGTGGCAGGGAGAGATCCATGAAAAAAGTTTTGTTTTTAAAGAAAAGAAGTAAGAAGCATTGCAAAACTGTCCTTGAGACCACAGCTTGTCAAATATCTGCTCCATCTCACAAATGTCCTAAGGAGTCATGAAGGTCAACACGGCTCTCCAATCAGTTCTGCTAACTGCATCCCAGGGTGCAAGACATCAAGACGTTGCAGTGATAATATTACAGTAGCTGAATTGTTTAAGCACAAGCCTGTTGGACCAGAGAAAGTGTGTGTTTACTCTGCCACTTGCATCCACACCAATATTCCAGAAGCCATCTTCTCTTGTCCCATCTCTACTTGGCATGACAGCCGTGTGCGTATGTAAGCAACAGTATCACAGAAAGGATATAGAAACGTGGCCAGTTCCACTTTCCAAAGTCTCAAACCATGGAACAGTTGGTTTTATATTTTTAATACTTCATTTTTTTATTTTATGGTTTATAATCTTCTACTATATGGAAAATAGAAAGCCCAAGACTACATGCCTTTCTTTTGAATAATATTTAACTCTTTGAGAATTATATAAAATGCATTTTGAACACATCCACTCCCCTAACTCCTCCCAGATTCACTCACACCTCCTTATCCACTCAAATTTATGTTTTCTTTCCAAAACAAAAAACAAAAAAAGCATAATAAATAAACAAAACAAAAAGTACTTTCTGTGTTGTTCAATTGTCTTGGGAGCAGGAATGCCCACGGGTGAAGAGGGACTCTTTCAAAAGAGGGAAGGTAGAGTGTCGTGATATTTAGACAGAGAAGGGAAAAATGGAACAGGAAGGATGGGGGATGGGAGGTCAGAGTAAAGGAGGAAGTATAGGGAAACAACAAACACTAAAAGCCTTTGGAAAAGAGCAGTTGAGTTTTGCTTTGACTAATCTTTTAATCTAGGATGAGAGGAGGAAGGGCAGGCAGCTCAGAATGGAAGAGAATGGCTGTGAATGTCATTCCCAGAGGAGCACATACGGCTAATGGCCGACACTGTTCCCCAGTGTTCCCAGTGCCTGCCATGAGAAGCCACATTCATGATATCAAGGAGTAGATACTGCTGCACGCCAGGAAGATGTGTGCGGAGTATGTTAAACGCATCCTAGCTGAAGCCAAATTACTCAAAGTCGTAGAATTGTATATATCTGTCAGAAACGGGATGCACAAGTTTGAACTAATGTCGGATTTCATGTGTAACCAAATCAGGCTCAGGCCTTTGAAAATATGTTCAGGATCTAAATGAAGGAAATGCTTCCTAGGAGCATTTGAATATCCCAAGGAAAAAAATGCTCTCCCAGTGTGGCAGAAAGCACCGAAGGCAAGATGAAGAGACTCCACCTGAATGACTTCTTCAGTATCCACCGAGAATGCATTCTTGGACGAGAATCTTTGGAACCCTTCGGTTGTCCAGTCACCTTGGAATCACGCACCCATTCTGCTTTGCTGGCTTAATGTGAGATTCCTGTGAAAAAATAATTATCAAAGAAATTAAAAAGCAGAATTCTGAGCCATGCAAATGGGAGTTAAGTAATTTAAGCAATTGGAGGAATTGCTTCTAGACAGACTAGATCAGACGGACCGCTGCTCTGTGGGCATGGGGTGGGAGGGAGTTAGGCAATGCACAGTACTCTTAAATCCTTTCAAGTATTGTCAAATGCTATTAGAATCTCTGCATCTATGTGGAGCCTTGATTGTGAGCACGCTCTTCACGCTTCTGTGGTTGATGAAAGTCAGAAGTGGGCCATTTGATAGGAGTTTACCTTATTACTGGGCAACCCCCAAAAGGAGCTGTCAGCTGGGGAGAGCCTCTGCTGGGAACCACCTGCACTGACCTCAGGAAGCCCCACTGTTCAGTTCACTTTATAGTCACACTGAGGACGTGTTGGCAGCTGTAGAGCACCAGATAGTCACAGCTGGAACTCGTTCCAAACATGACAGCTGGCTCTGCAGAATCATAAACAAGAAGACTCGATGAACTCTAGGTGACCCTGTTTAACATGTGCCTATTCCGCCACCTCCACATGAGGGACATTTCCCCTGGTGGCTCAGCAGAGGACCTGTGATTGGTGCAAACACAACCTCCATTTGCAAGAGGGCTTGTACCATAATTGTGATTGGTGAGAACCCCTTTGCCAGAGCCTGTATGCATCCCCTCTGCTTCAGAAGCAGGCTGTTCGGCTGACTTTTCATGCAGGCTAGAGAATTCTGTCCTGTGCTGCCCCATCATGTCACAACGGGAGGCTCATTGAAAGCTTTTCTCCAGGGGTCTTAGCCTCTCTTATTTGGAGCTTTATCGTTGGAAGATGGCTGGGCTGATAATAGGAAGAAGGAATCTCAGAATTGGCAACAGTACCAGGGGAGCAGAGAAGTGGGCTGGAGTGATGGCTCAGAAGTTACAAGTACTTACTTGAGAATTACGAGGACTGGAGTTTGGGTCCTAGCCTATGGGTAACAAACCGAATGTCCCCAAACACCTGTACTCTGTCTCAGGGGAGCTGAAATAACAGGACTCACGGGACAAGCTGGCTTCCAGCCTACTACAAATGAGTCCCAGGTTGAGGCACTCAGTAGAAAGGGTAAAGAGTGTTAAGTGTTAAAACACTGCATACTCTCTTCTGGCTTCTGCATGCTCTCATGTGCATACATGTACACACACATACACAGAGAGTTAAATTTAAAGAAAAAATGTTAGAGTCAGAAGAACAGGAGTTTTGCCGTAAGATTGTGTCTTCTAGAAATGTCAAAGAAGTCTTAACAACTTGGCTGCCTAAATAAGACCTTAATAGCAACACCAGTAGACATGCTAACATGGCCCTGTAGCATGAGTAATAAGAACCCAGAGACAGATATGATCATAAAGCAAAGCAGCCAAGCCGCTAGGGAGTTCTTAGCTTCAGACTCAAAAGACAGTGAGTTTCTGTCTCTTCCCACCTTGCATTCATCTCTAGTGCTGGGATTAAAGGTGCGCACCACCACTGCCTGGCCTGTATGGCTGACTGGTGAGGCTAACTTTGCCCTCTGTCTTCGGGCAAGCTTTATTTATTAAAACACAAGTAAAATATCACTATAACAGGCAATTTAGGAATGCTGAGCGTGGGACAAAGTTTTGCCCAGGGAATAGACCAGCAGTTGGTTGCCAAATACCAAATGGTCAGCCCTAAAATTACATACACACAACCAACAACATATGGGCTGAGCAGATTGAATTTATATATTTAGGAATGTGAGTATATATATATATATATATATATATATATATATATATGTGTGTGTGTGTGTGTGTGTACGCATATATGTGTAGACATATATATACACACACACACACACACAGGTAAACACACAGTTAAAGAAAAAGAGGCTAGAGGCCATGAATTTTAGAGAGAGTGGATGGGTACATGGGAGGGATTAGAACGCGGAATAAAAAAATCTGTGTAATTATATTTTAATTTTTAAAAATTAAAACATTACAGAGGAAACAAATGTTAAGCCCCAGTCTCTGGCCTCCATCTTTGGACCCCCATCCAAATCTTGAGGAGGGTCAAGACGAGTCCTCCAAAATCTTGACCATGCCCTCAGTCTATTTAAACGGCTTTCCTGGAAAGCTTCCTGGTAGCCTCTTTTCCTTTCCCCTGGTGATCACATTAGTGGCCTCCCGGTTCCCCCTTGGGGCCACCGAGAGTACAGGAATCCCATTAAACCTGGATATTTTTTGATTTGGCTTGATTGGGATATTTGCATCAGCAGAGAGCTCGCGTTAGGAAAAATTCCTAACAAAAATAAGCTACAGTGTTCTAAAGGATGGGCGGTGAGTAGAAAGGAGCAAACATAACACACACCATGAGGAGCTGAAGACAGACGCTGGAGCTTTGACTGGAAGAGGTCCACGGAGCTGTCATGGATTCCAGCATCCCAGGCTGGCAAAGCTTGCTACTGTCAAAGACACCATGGGTCTGTAAATCATTATCTTAACCACTGTAGGAAGAGAAGGTCCCAACAGTAGAGCATCTCATGTGCTGCCTGCTGCACTCACTCACAGCTGAAGGCACTGGACCACTGTGATTAAAGTTCAGAGCAGCCCAGGGCACCATTCTGGATACCCGTTGACACAAACTCTGGCTTCTGACACATGGAGTAATCCCACCCCTCCGCTCTTAGGACCCAGAGCTGTCATAGCCTAGGTCTGTCAGCCCATCTTCCATAAGCCTGGGGACCACAGTGGCCAGGTCTGACAGCAGCCCCTGAGCTTTCCATTGACACACAAGCCAAGTCCCCAGCTGAAGTGCATCCCATCGTGTTACACTTTGCTGCTGCATTTGATTCAAAAGCTGGCTGTTCACACTGTAGTGCTGAGCATAGAGCCTCTTCTAGATGGCTTCTTAATCACTCTTTATCAAATTGAAACCACCTAAATCTTTTCTTTGAACATAGCATGTGATAACACTGAGCAGAAAGTCTCGTGGTTTCCTTGATAGTGTCTCTTTATCGCTTTATTGGTGAAGATATTCAGGCTCCAAGAGCTCGAACATCATTTGAAGGATCACACAGCTAGTGAGCTGCAGTGTGGGAGTTCAAACCTAAGTGAGTTTCCCCAAAAATCAAAGGTAGAGACAGTTGAAAAAGCCAGGGGGGAAAAAACCCAACAGGAGAACTGGAAAGACCATTGCTATGAGACTCAGGGAGGAAACCATTTGATGTTTGCAGCCTGGGAGGTCACTGGAGATTGTTCCAGAGATAATTCTCTGAATTTACGTTGACATGAAAATCCTGTTTTAAAGTAGCTGCAGCCATCTGTTCATTCTCTAATGATATAATTTAATTTTAATCTAATTCTGTTGAAGAGAAGCTTTGGTTTTCTCCCTCTGACCCACCATCATTGCTATAGATGGTAAAAAGTTGAGATGGGCAGGTTACAGTGGAATTTTGACCATCCTCAAGAACGTTAGCAAAATAATAAAGTTGACTTGTACTGATAGTGGGTTTGACTACTTTTTGTCCTCTGATCTGATTTCTCTGATTCCTTCATGCCTGCTTTTCAAAATTATGTTAAGATTCAAAGTCCAGATCTCAAATAAGCCCTTCATTAAAAGTCAACTTTCCTTTCCTTCACAGAGTCGTTCTCACCTGCTTCCTTTAAACCCTGGTTGTACAACCTGCTTTTCAGGGAAAACATCCACAGCCTGGAATCAGCGGCTGAGGCTTTCACTTACTTTCTCCTTTCTTCTCAGGACTGGGGGCTGATTTCGAAGCTGGGCTCAGCCATTGATTAGCTGTAGACGCCTTTGAGCCCTCATTTCCTCCGGAGCAAAGGGCATCTGATAACCATCTCCTCTTCCGAGCTGCTGCCCCGCAGACTACAGAAACCCTGTGAATGTGATTAGCAAATGCATCCTCTTGGTAATTGCTTCCCTCAGGACCCAGCTCCCCTCATTTGCATGTCTGTTGACTTTCTCCTCTTTGGCAGAGAGTAAATCCTCAGGACTAGTTCCTCTTTGCTTTTGCTCTTTCTCTTCTGTGTTTTTCTTCTTCCTGGTGCAACAAAGTTTTCAAATGAGGTCTCTAGTGTGGTCATCAATTATATGTAAATCTTACACAGTTACTGTCACGCGATCTCCTGGTACCTGCTAAGGATGCTCAGGATGGTGACTTCAGCAATGGCAGGACAGTGTGAGCTCTGTTGCTCTGACTGCCTGACCCTTTCAGTCCCTCACTTACTCTGGGGAGTAGCCTGCAGCAGAGGACCAGTCTCTGTGGGAGAGATTGTGTTCCCACAATGCACCAGGCATGTGTGAGCCCTGCCTTGGTACACATAGGTCCTCTCCTAATCCTGGGAGACAATCATAGATGCCCTGAACTCTGAATCATTGAGCCACATCATTGAGCAATCAGGCTCCCAAAACAGCCCCCATAGCGGACCCCACTAACACTCTGGCACTCCCACACCAGATCCCCTTAACCCTTTCCTCTTCACATTTATTTGGCAGTTTTATGCTGTGGCCAAATTACCAGGTGGTAAAGACAAAGAAATGCAAAATGTCAAGACTTCTGCCAACTTCCCATTGAAGCCATAAACATGAGAGGCAGTTCACTGCCTCCCAGATTCAGTCGGCAGCACAGATTTACTTCCCACAAGACAGCACCAGACCCCCCCACTTTGGAGCATTCAAGCACACTGTGCCTGAAGACTCACAGTACCGATGTGAGCAGAAAGCATTAGGCTGTGTATACTGAGTGGCCTTGTCTTATTTTCAAGCTGAGAACAGTTCAGAGGTATCTGAGCATTAGAAGAAGTCTGTGTACGACCCTAATGTCGAAGACACCCTGTATTGGCAGTCATAGAGGAAACGGGAAGAATTCTCGGAAATCAGACCAGTTTCTATTCTACCACATCCTTGAGCTATCTATTCCTTGGGAAGCTACTTAATTTTTCAACTGCAGTACTCTCATAAAAATAAAACTAAAAATCTGAAAAGTGCCTAATAGAATATTTGCGAGACTAAAGAAAGATAACATATAAATCTCAGCATACTACCTGGCGTTTAGCAGACCCTCAACTAAAATTACCAATTAAAAAGTCTTATATCCACTAAAATGAAGAAATATTAAGGCAAAAGAAAAGATGATTTCTGGGCCCCCAAGGATCTTGTCTCATTCTGCTTAAACAGCTGGATCCAGAGACTGAACACAAATGTATGCTTAGCCTGTAAGAGGCTTGGGTTTAATTCCAAGACACACACACACACACACACATATACAACCTCATTAGGTGGTAGTATTTCATTTCACCCTGCCCTGACTTTTCCTCTTCAGCTACGAAGACCTATGATTAGGACAGGATTTTATGTCCCGTAAGAACACTGCTTTGGGCATCGAGAAAGGACTATTTTGAACAAGATCGCCGTGGCCATGTCTGTTACTCCTGATAGAAAACGGACTCTAGATGACACGCTCTAGTCCATCCTTATCCTGCACTGCCTAATTGTTAGTGTGCTATCATCTCTCACGGGATGGCTCTCAGGGCAGCATAGACGGAGGGCGGAGTTTTCTGAACCGTGGTTTGTGTTTCATTTACATAGTTCATCTCATTCAACTTCTATAACGATTCTTGAAAGATGCAGGGAAATAACCCATAAAACCACCAAAGCCCATCCACTAGATGACTGAGCCTGGATCCCAAGTCAGACTTGGCGGCTTGTAGAGCTTACTTACCAATTAAAAGCCTGTCAACTGAGGCATATGTGCAGCTGGGCAGGGCTAGGCTGCAGCTGTAGTCTGCAAGTGTGTTTCTAGTTTTTATTTTTATTTTTTTTATTTTTGAGACAGGGTTTCTCCATAGCTTTTTTGGCTCCTGTCCTGGAACTAGCTCTTCTAGACCAGGCTGGTGTTTCTAGTTTTTGCAGGTCTCTTTCCCCAGCCCCACACAACTGATTTCCCTTGAAATACAGAGAGATCGAAACCGTTTATATATACCAATAAAACTGTCTCATTTGACCAGAGGTTATAGAGAGAACCCATCCTCTCCTTAGCAGAGCTTTCGTCCAGCATTCAAACATTCAGTATCTATGTGCAGCCAACTGTGTGCTTCCTGGAAAAGGTTTCTATGGAAGAGGACCCTGCACATGACGCTGGTCCAATAGTTATATATTTTGTTGCTTAGCTACAAACAGATATTGATGTTTAAGACACAGGCAGCAGCTAAGAGACAGGAAAGACAGCACAATGGACAAGGGCACATAGGGCCTTTGCTGGTGATAAACACCAGCTGCCACCGAAGGCATGTTTGGGGGACTCTCCCTTCCTCTAAATCTCCAGACATGAATCTAAGACCTGTGTACATGTCTTAACCACAGGCCACTGTTGAGTTAACACTCATGTAAGCCCCTGTCTCTAGCATCCATATTTGGAGGCCCCGTTCCTGTGCCCGCCAAGTCTTGACCCTCCTCCTCCTCCTCCTCCTCGGAGGGTCAAGACAAGCCCACCAAAATCTTGACCACGTCCTCAGCCTATTTTAACTGCTTCCCTGGAAAGTTTCCTGGTGGTCTCTTTTCCTTTCCCCTGGTGGTCACCTGAGAGCGCAGGAATCCCATTAAACCTGGATATTTTTTTAATTTGGCTTGATTGAGATTTTTGCATTGGCAGAGAGCTCGCCTTAGGAAAAATTTCTAACAACTCAGACAGAAACACAGAAGGGGATAGCCCAGAAAGCAGTCAATGAAGAGCTGGGTAAAGATGTTTCCTGTGTGGTGGAGGCATTTGCTTTATGTCAGCTGAAATTGAGAGGGCCTTTCCTGAGAAAGTATCTGTTAGTTCACAAAGTCTCCTTAGCCGAATGAAGCATCTTCCCTCTGTCACCTTCCTTGCCAAGCTCCATGTCAGCATCCGAAATCCTCAGATGAGTCTAGCTAATTGAGTCTCTTCACACTGGGGGTGACTTTCTCAGATGGCTCCCTCCCAGCATTCTCGGCACGTCTAATCCTGTTAGCAGCCTCCCATAGGTCATAGAACATTAATGCGGTTTTATCTGATTTTTTTTTTTTTTAGCCAATACCCTACAAAATGCATCAGGTTATTAGTGACTTTTATGTCATGTGGCTTTAGCAGAATTGAATGTTGATAAGACGTGATTGGGTGGAAAATTATAGCAATAGGGTGCTTGTCGTCTGTGATTGCAGCACGGGTTTTAGTTTGGAGAGGGGGTCCACAATTTAGTTTACTTAACGCTAATTTCCGAGGCACGCAAGGGCACTGCAATTCATAACAGATGATTAGGGGTTTTCACTGCTGGGCAGTGGAGCGGCCTTGCATGCTACAACATGATGCAGGCGAGCAGAGCCAGAAACCTGCCATAGCATTTCCTCCAAAGCCCCATTTCCCACCCCTCCCCCAACAAAAGGGAAAGAAAGAATACAGAACCGTGCAAGGGATGGTAGTCTTCTCTAAAATAAACTTATTAAATGAGACAGAATCTTTATTAAACAGTCGAGAGTCAAATAATTAGACAGCTTTTCTTCCCATTGAATTCCTAGCAGAAATCAATGCGCATTATACAGCAGCAGCCGCTGATACTGCAAAACACCCAAGGACAGTGAAAGACTGTGATTTATTGAAATATTTCATCAGCGTAATGGGCGAGAGACGGAGTGCAGTTTTTCTGCAGAGTACAGCTTAACTCTTGCTCATTTTTGTACGTCTCAGAAAAAAGCCACTTGCGTATTCTCCCCAAATGCAGTGTCTCCCATACAGAACCCTAACTATCCACTGCAAAGGACCGTCTCAACTTCTTAGTGCCTCATGAAGACTCGCACTTTGTCAGTCCACTGTGGATAGGGCTACCCAGAGGATGCGGCCCATCTTCAGATAAAATCCATGACTCACGCAAGGTTGCTACATTCTGTGCTGACTTGCAGTGTCACAGGACACCAAAGAGACTTTAGCACTCAAACACTCCTGCATAGCTCAAACTATGTGCTTGACCCTTTCTGTGAAAACTTTATTTAATACCAACCACTTTTGAGGATTCGAACAAATAATCTTCATTACAATCCAAAATTTTGGGGAAGATTTAATTGTAAAAGGAGAGGAAATTAAAATTTAAAGTCCAACGTTAAGCAACTAACTTAAGTAACGTTAAACCTGTGGGGCTGGCAAGGTGGCTCAGTGGGAAAAGATCTTGCTCCGTTAGCATTAGGACCAGTGTTCAGATCTACCAGGTCTGCACAAAAGGCAGGCAGATGCAGTTGAGTGATGGAGGAGGTGTTAATTTCATTGGTTAATGAAGAAACTGCCTTGGCCTTTGATAGGACAGCAGCTTAGATAGGCAGAGTAGACAGAACAGAGTGCTGGGAAGAAGGGAAGTGAGGCAGATGCGATGAAGCTCCAGCCCAAGATGAACGCAGGTTAGAATCTTCCTGGTAAGCTACCACTTTGTGGTGCTACCCAGATGATTAGAAATGGGTTAAGCAAGATGTGAGAATTAGCCAATAAGAGGCTGAAACTAATGGGCCAGGCAGTGTTTAAATGAATACAATTTGTGTGTTGTTATTTTGGCTGTAAAGCTAGCCTTGCGGGAGCTTGACGGGATGAAAAGTAGGCCTGCCAGCAGCACCTTCTACAGTTGAGTGTGTTGGGGAGAAAAAAAAAGGATCTCCTGGGAAAACTTACCAGCTAGATTGTGTAGCTCAATTGGCAAAATCCTAGATCAGCTAGAGACCCTCCCTCATTAAATAAAATGGAGAGTGATTAAAAAAACACACAACACCAACTTTAAGCCGATACACAACCACAGGCATACACACACAAACACACACAGGTGTACTTGGCCACACAAGTGTTTTTAAACATGTGAGTACTCATTTGTAGATTCACTCAAACCACACACTTGTACATCTGAAACAAAAATGATTTCAGCTTATTGTCATCATGAATGGCCTATGTCAGTTACTTGCAATGTTCCTAATGATTTGAAGGGCCTCTTGTACGTAGCTCAAGTGCCAGCTGCCTTCCAAATCTACCCTTGACCTAAGGAGAGGAAGTATTTCTAAATAAGAAAAGTTACTCTGAAAGTATAGACAATTGAATGGATGCTGTAGGCACAGGACAATGAAAACGATGATTATGTTCAAGTGAGAACTGTATAATTGAAGGGGAGAAATCATGTTAGAAAACAAAGTTAAATATGTCTAGGAACACAGAATTAATTTTTAGGTGCCTATTGACCAACATAGGAAAGAGTCATGTGATGGCTGATTTTGTTTGTCAATTTGACACTCTTGAGAGAAAAGAACCTTAATTGAAGAAATACTTCCATCTGATTTGCTGGTGGGCATGTCTGTGGAGCATTTTCTTAATTTCCAATTGAGACAAGAGGGCCCAGCCCATTCTTGTGGTACCATTCCGAAGATTATTAGAAACTATACCATTCTTATGCAACCCAGGTGATCCTGAGCTATAAAAAAAAAAAAAAAGTGCTGAGCAAGCAACTAAACAGCTTTCTTCCATGATCTCTACTTGAGTACCTGCCTTTGCTTCTCTTGATGGTGGACCTGTGAGATGAAACAAACCATTTCCTCATCCATGTTGTTTTGGGATCTGGTGTTCATTGACCACAGAAACAGTAAGCAAATGCAAACAAACTAATATTTAAGATTCATTAAATATTTCTGAAAAGTTATGCTATATCTTTAGCTAAGGTAATTTTTTTTCCCAATTGTCTTCCAAGTTACACAAGAATATTCCTCAAACACAGAGCACTTGACACAGACTTGGTCTGGTTGAGTTCTTCCTACTTTCTGCTTTTTGACTCAGTCTTACAGCTCACCATGTCGGCAGTTACTTTAGACACATACTTAAGTCTAAGATTAAGAAGAGAAGACATAAAAGAGAAAGGGTAAGAGAAAGAAATAGATTGACAGAAGGTTGGCAAGCTTATTCATATAGTTTTACACATGAAAAACACAAATGTCTGTAACATCCCAGGTACCAAAAATATCTTCAATATGTGAAGCAGTAGAAAATAGAAACAAAGAGTCTCAGTAATATGGAAATGTGCACTCCCTCTCTATAAGCAATGGATTATTTTTGATCAAGATGATTGAATATTAAGCATAACCTTTTCTGTGGCTGACTCTAGGCTGCCTTGACTGACACCCTTTACCCTTCAAATCCTTCTGTGTAGATACTCTGAATTTGCATGGTAAATTATCATATTCCTCAAGTTCTTCCCGAGAAACAGACTAACCTGTGGAGGCATTGAAGGTCTTGTGGGAGAGGTTTTCAAAATGTAAATGTCTCCATTCTCTCTAAGAAACAGGACCTTTCATGTCCTGAATTGTCACTGTCAGGAAATAAGATCAATAATCTGTTAACTTTGAGATAATACCACAAGTGTTAAAAACCAAAACATGCTTTTAAAGTGTCTCTCCTGACTAGAAATGCAGACAGCATTTTCTGTTGCAAACTTCTCCACTCTGTCTTCCTTCTCCTCTAAACAATATTACCATTAAAACCAAGAAACACCCAGAAAGGTGGCATAGTTTTTTCTCTTTTGAAAGAACCATAATTCTTATGCTATTGCTTATAAACTTATTTATCACACATGTCTTTAGGTTCATACTCTTTGGCCTCTATACCCAAATTCCCCTCTCATCTTGCTCTCAATAGCTAGTATTTAAGTCTATTAGTCCGTTTTTCTACGCATTTTATTTGTTTAGACTTTGTACTGTAGTAAAATAATCTCCCTTTGTGCACGCACACGCACGTGTGTGTGTGTGTGTGTGTGTGTGTATTATTTATTATTCCATTCAGGATCAAGTCTTGGAAGTTTCCGACTTTGTTGCAAATAGAGTACTTTCTTCCTCATCTATTTCCTTATTAATGACACTTATAATGACCCACAATTTAGTTATTATAAAATACAAATCTCTTTAATGTTTTTTCCTAACACGGGTAATAAGACTGCTGGATAATACAGTGGTTCTAGTTCAGAGATTTCAGGTTTGCTACAAGGTTTCTCTAATGTCTACAACAATTTACATTTTTACCAGAGGTGTAAACGGATTCCCTTTTCTGTTTTCTTCTGTCAACCACAGCCGCACCACGGCAGCTTTTCTAGAGGCACACACATAGCTCTGATCTGATCTGCCCAGTTATATGTAATCCTGAGAAACTAGATCATAAGCAAAGGAGCTGAAAACGTTTTTTCGGTGGCTGGTGTACGGTTCAGATGTCTACTTAATGCTCATATTTAACACTTTACTAGAAGCATGTTAGTAAGTGAGAGCCATCAAGTCAGAAAGGAAACATCAACTCATCCGTGTTTGCAGATGAAAGGTTTTGTGGGTGTAACTAAGCAGTGAGCTCTGAGCTGCAGCGGACCAAGTTAACACAGAGAACATAGTCTGCAGTCCCCACATAAAGATCTCCCTCAAAGCACATCAAGGGAATAAAGGGTAAAGTACTTAGGAGAAAACCCAGCCAAGGAGGGGGGAAATGTGTAGATGAGGCTACAACAATCTCTAGGAAAGTAATGGAAGAAAAACTGCAACGGGGAGATATTCTGGCTCATGTAGATACTGATACTGTTGACACTTCTTGTAACACACTTAAGAAAATCCTAATGAAAACACAACAGCATCGTCACAGAAATAGAAGGATAGACCTAAAATACATACAGATTCATAACAATCCTAAGAAAGAAAAACCGCTGCTCCTGATATAAGTGATTATAAGGTTACAACAATCAAGGCAGTATAGTGCTAGCCGAAAAACTGAGTGCAGGCCAGTGGAAGAGAATTGAAGGTCTATAAATAGAGCTGAACATAAGTGATTTCCAACAAGACGAACATGAAACTGGGTAAAGACAAACATTTCAATAAGTTTTCATTTTATTCACTCTATTTTTAACCAAAAATCATTTCCCTAATAAAAATAAATAAAACATTCTGTTTCTACAGCTGTGTTTTCCCTTTCCCTCCAAAACCTACTAACAGAAGCCTGCAGTGTTTCCAGCTACCTGAACACCCTGTAGATTGCTGTAATCGTTCATTCTTAGCAGAGCATATGGCTGCATAGTTTTCTTCTGCTGGTTTCTTTCATTCACTAATTCTCCTCCTTTTTTAGTTAGAAACAATAACAATATTACTACAGAATTCTCAAGGGGCTGGACACACCTATTTCCCTCTGCCTTCTAACCAGTCTTCTTTTATTTTATGGGAAAAAAATTTTGCACAATATTTTGTTATTTTAAAAAATCCTGGTGTGCCCCCGGCGGGCTCACAGAGCAGCTGCTAGCCCAGCAAAGACGGTTGTGGGTCCCTGCAAGATCCCCGGGCGGTTTACAAGTGGTGGTGGCCCATCCTGGGCGGGTGGCCCTGCCATGCGGCGGTGAGCAGGCAGAGACAGCCCGTGGCAGGTCTGGGAGAGCCAAGCGGGCGGGTGTGAACAGGCAGCAGCGGGTAAAAGGCACATAGACACAAAAAATAGGCATAAAGCTGAACATTTACTACTTAAAGGAGAGAGGGGGGGAAGGAGGGAGGGAGGGAGGGAGGGAAGGAGGGAGGGAGGGAGGAAGGAAGGAAAAAAAGGAGAAAGAAAGAAAGAAAGAAAGAAAGAAAGAAAGAAAGAAAGAAAGAAAGAAAGAAAGAAGGAGAAGAGAAAGGAGAGAGAGAGGGACAGAGAGAGGTGTGCGCTTACGCCAAGAGGGGACAGCGAGAGAGATTCAAGATGGCTTTTCCCTTAAAGGGACTATGATCCTGTTTTTCACCTCCCAACTCTTCCCAGACCCTCTCTCCTCCTGATACACCGACATTATGTTCTTCTTACCTGCTTTGTAAAAAACAAGAAATACACAAAAATCAAAACAGATAAGCAAAAGTGTAACCCATACACAGTGCTAAAACAAGGCAAAAAGGAAACCAAAAGTCCAAAAAAAATACCATTGAGTTCATTTTGTGTTGGCCAACTACCACCGGGCAGGAGGCCTGCACCGAGCTATAGTTGATATACCCAGTGGCACTTCACTGTAGAAAAATCCTTTGCCAGCAGATACGAACTGCAGATAGCTTCTTGGTAAGCCCATGTCCACTTTCCCTTTGCCCTGCTGGGACCACATGTGGCATTATATTGTGTAGATCTTTTACATGCTGCCACAGTCTCCATAAATTCATAAGTGCACCATTCCTGTTGTGTCTGGAAAACACCATTTCTTTGGAGTCACCCATTCCCTTTGGCTCTTACAATCTTTCCTCGTTCTCTTCAACACAGAGCCTCCAGGGAAGCACGTAGATGATGACGTCTCATTTAGGACTGAGTGCTCCAAAGTCTCCCACTTTCTGCACATTGTGTGCTTGTGGATTTCTGTGTTAATTCCCTTCTCCCACAAGAAGCGTCTCTGCTGTGGGTGACCAAGGCATTGATCCTTTATCAGATGCACAGCTGCTAAAGATCTCTACTTGTTCTTTAGGCTGCCACAAAGCCTGAATGATGGTACCATTTTCCACACAGATTTTAGCTTCATGAGGACCAGCTGTGAGGGAAATCTTCGTGGGTATCCTATCCTTGAAGTAGGCATCACGCCTGCTTAGGTGACTCTTCCTTCATAGTGTTTCATAGCAATGGGTTCTTTCCATTAAAATGTGCCACATTGAGCTAGTATTATTTCCAATGCTGATGTTTACAAGGATGAGCAGTAACAGACAATAAAAGACTATCACATCTTCCAAGAACTGGTGCCACTCAATGGACCTTAACCCTAGTTCTAATGCCCATAAGTAATATAAGCAAAGGATGGAACTTTTAGCTCCCCCTCATGCCAAATGAAATGGGAAAGAGCCTATAGATAGTATCCAGTGAGCCATTTTAAGACACCTACCTCAAATGTCAGCGAAGGCTGGCTGCTTGTGGAGTTAATGGCTCAACCCAGCTCCAATAATAAGGATTCTCCAAGGACTGGACTAATGTGTTCCTTGATGGCCAGTTTGTTCTGACTCACTGACTAGAGAGAAGTGGGTGAGATGTAATAAACGGGACTCTCTCCTCCCTTCCCATTGCTGTTGACTGTCATGAATGATGAGGTGACTCTAGTTACATGGCTCTGCCGGTTCTCACTCATCTGCTTGCCCGGTTGCAACCTGAGCTCCATGCAGCACACAGATGTCCCCTTCTCTGACTAACTCCTTCCCTTTCAGTGCATTGCAGACATGAACTTTTATGGTCCAATGCAGTGGTTCCAGCCTTCCTAAAGCTGTGACCCTTTAATACAGTTCCTCTCGTTGTGGTGACCCTCAACCATAAAATTACTTTGTTGCTATTTCATTACTGAAACTTTGCTACCATTATGGATTGCGATGGAAATATCTGATATGTGAGCCCAGTGGGTTGCAACCCACTGGCTGAGAAGCACTGATCTAATCATGTAACAGAGCAAAAGTTATCGTGGAGACATGACTTCTATGGGAAACAGAAGAACCCTTCTTAAATGAAAAAAAAAAACCTGTATTTTGGGTGGGGACATTCCAAATCACATTTGGTTTCCTGACTCCTCCGTGCTCAGGAAAGTGGGCAGTTGCGGTTTTGTAAATTTCTTGCTCAACTCAGCTCACTTGACTCAGAACTGGAGTTATTGGGTGCCAAGGACACACTCCCTACACACAGGAGTTTACAGGGTGGAATTAGGGGAAGCTCTCCCACTGCCTTAAACTGACAGCAACAGAAATGAAGCTCATCGTCCTTCACTCCCTGGCACAGAAAGTCTGTGATATTAATAGGGTCCATTCTTTATTGTTAAGCACCTAAAAAAAAAGTTCCCTTCTTCAGGATCATTTGTGAAGGTTCTGCTGGTCCAAACGATACTAATTTATTTCGTTCAGTGGAAGATGTCTTTGTTCTGTAATACATTTTAAAGGCACCCTGGCATGTAGCAGACAGTAATGACTATAGATGAGCAGACAGGGAGAAAGAAGCAGGGAGCAGCCCTTTTGTAATGATAGACACAGGGAGCCACAAATGTGCGTTTCTGAGAACATGGTCTGGTATGCATTTACAACTGATGTTTACAGGACTCGGCAAAGCCATCCATTCCCCAGAGGTGAGAGATGCTGAGGTATGCCTTCAGACAGAACTGACAAGGACTGAAGGCCCCTGAGATCCACAGCCACCCTCAAAGACAAAGTTTTCAGTCACTGTTATGAGCCTAACACCTTGGCAAGAGTTAGTCAGCTCCATTCTACGAAGGGAGAAGTATCTTCCTCCAGTGCACATGGGAAGGTGAGCTCTTCCAGGAACATGGTGATGGTGGACATTGAATGAATGAGCATGAAACCATAGACGATCAGGATCCCTTAGGTTCACAACGAAGAGCGGGTGTGGGCTCAGTTTGACCCATAAGTTCTAGAAGTCACCAAGTCCCTACATCTCTGTATTCATAAGTCCCTGGGGTGACTGTAAGCACCTTGTCAATTTTAATGAAAAAATTAGGGCCATAAAGCAAGTAACAGTTTAGCCAAATTGGTATTTCAGAGAGCTAATTAGATATTATTCTCTACTGCTGCTCAAGGTCTCACGGCATTGATCTCATAAAAAACAGTGGTGTTTCCTTTTGGGCTCTTCATGGTACTATTTTTACAAAGTTGAAAGAGTGAGGTATAATTCCAGAGGACAGGTGTTTTTATTAATAGTTTAATTTTCTAACTCTCTGTAAACAATAGTTATTTTAACGGCAAACAAAACTTTAAATGGCTTTATTTGAAAGAAAACATTGAATAGCATTGTGGATTCTTCCTTGTATGTCACCCAGAGGTGACAAGCGTCTGATCCCTCAGATTGGTATTCTCAAATTGTAAGGATAATCACTTGTTATAGAAAGGTTTTCTTTAATAGATGAAACACATTTACAGATTCATTGATCCTGGGATAAGGTCAGGAGTAACTGGTATGTGGGTGAAAGAATAAGAAGGGCACAGGGCAAGATAAGATTTTAAACCACACAGTGCAGCATAGACTTCCAAGATACCAAAGAACTAAAGTTACCAGTAGGATCATCATGTAACTAAAAAGAAGCATTCATTCATGTTTTTACAGCATTTAATAATACACCCTTAAAATGTTTTGAAGGGGTTGTTATCTTTAATTATCTGGGTGACACTATTCTGGAAAGCACTTTTATGAAAAGTTTTTAAAACTCCAAAATTTTGTTAATTCTGGAAGCTTCCCCCTCTAAAAGAACCACATGTATCAAATAAGTATATTTTAATAATATGAATGATGGATAATGTCAAGTGAACTGGAATCTTGATAAATAGGAAGCTATCTAATTTTTCACAATTGCCTATGGACTGGAATATACCATAGCCACACGTCTATGAAATGGAATGTATTATAGCCATATAGTACAGACTACAAAATGTTGTTTCGTTGCAGCGACTGTAGAGATGAATCAATGGTTTAGAGTTCTTGCTGCTTTCCCAAAGTATCCAAATTTAATTCCCAGCATCCACATTGAGCAGTTCACACCTGCTTAGAACTCCAGCTCCAAGTAATCCAATACCTTCTCCTGACTTCTGTAAGTGCCCATACTCATACGTGCACATACAGTTAAGTACAAACGTGGATACTTTTTAAAAAATTATTTGTCTTGAAAAATAGTAGTGATAAATCAGTTATACAAATTGCGGCTTGCCGGGCGGTGGTGGCGCACGCCTTTAATCCCAGCACTTGGGAGGCAGAGGCAGGCGGATCTCTGTGAGTTCGAGACCAGCCTGGTCTACAAGAGCTAGTTCCAGGACAGGCTCCAAAACCACAGAGAAACCCTGTCTCGAAAAACCAAAAAAAAAAAAAAAAAAAAAAAAAAACAAATTGCGGCTAGTCCACCACACTGCAGTTACAGGGGAAGTGAAATGTCTAGAAAACATTATGTACTTTTAGGAAAAATGCAGCCGTGCTGAGGGAAGCTTGGGACTACTGATCTCCGCCACTATTGCACTGATTTCCACCAGACCACAAGAGACTGCTGCTCCAAAGGATACTGGGAGTGGTGGGGGTGAAATGTGTTAGGGGTGACTTGTCCATTCATTGGTCTTCAGTCACATCGGCTCTCTGAGCACCGGCCCAGTCACTGAGGCAGAAGTGAAGGAGCTGGTGGAGGTAAAGTTAAAGGAGCACAAAGTAGAAGACTCAAGAGCCTCCTCCCAAGCCCTGCACAAGACTCGTGAATCCACAGGCAAGGGGGCAGCACTGAGGAATTTTGAGCCTAGAAATTCAGGATTAGACTTTCACATTAGGCTGTGGACAACGGGAATAAAGGTGAGTCCATGTGGGAGAGGAGCCAGAGCTCAGATGGTGAGACAAGGCTTTGTGGGTGGCACAACACCTGAAGAAGACCTTGACCAGGACAGCTGGAAACAGACTCGGGAACAAATGCACAGTTACCTGGTAATAAAAACTGAACATGGAGACTGAGTAGATACGTCACTCAAAGGATTGAACAGTTTGGGATAAAATATTGGGGCTTAGCACTGGATGTTGTTTCCCCAAAACACACTCTGCCACTCAAACCCATGTACTTGGTCATCCTCCCTGTGGCCAGCCCTCTCCTATAACCCCTGTAGAGTACAGAGACACAGACACAACCTGCACCATGGGGAGAACAGGAGAATGACTCACCTCCCAGATGAACTGCCCCAAGGACCAGATCCTAAACCCCAAGGCACATCCCATGGCCCTCCCCTTCCATTTCAGCATAAGTAAGTTAGCAGGGGCCCTGTCTGCAACTAAGGAGGAACTCCACTGCTCTGGTGCAGTGCCCACAGAAGGCAAGCAGGTGAGAGACCTGCCTCCAGGATGCACTCCCTCCACAGCTAACCAGTAGATTCTGTTTCCTCAAGATGAACGTCCACTGCCCAATCTCACAAACGTTGTCATCCTCCTCATGGACAGCCCTTCCCTCCAGCCCCAGCAGACTACATATAACCCACACCAGTTGGAAGAATAGATAAGTAACTGCTAGTCTAGGAATACATTCAACAATATGGCACCACCAGAACCCAAGAGCAAGACCTGAGCATGCCAATGCAACTGAAGCACAGATAAACGACCTTAAAAATAATTTTATAAGATGATAGAGGTTCTTAAAGAGGAAATGAAAAATTTCCATTAAAAAATTGAGGGAAAGACAAGAAAAAGTGGAAGAAATCAACAAATCACTTAGAGAAAGCCAAGAAAGTCAAGAAAAAACAAACAGGTGAAGAAAAAGGGTTAAGACTTGAAAGTTTAAGTTGAAGAAATAAAGAAAACACAAACTGGGGGAATTCAGAAAATGGAAAATCTGGGTAAGTAAACAGGAACTATGGATGTAAACATCATCAATAGAATACAAGAGATGAAAGACAGAATCTCAGGCGTTGAAGATAAGGTAGAGGAAATAGATTCATTGGCCAAAGACAATAAATTCCTAACATAAAACATCCAGAAAATCTGGGACACCATGAAAAGACCAAGCCTAAAAATAATAGGAATAGATGAAGGAGAAGAATCCCAGCTCAAAGGCACAGAAAACACATTCAACAAAATCATAGAAGAAAACTTTCACAATCTAAACAAGTATATGTTTATGAAAGTACAAGGAACTTACAGATTACAAAAACAGGTTGGATCAAAAAAAAGTCTGCTTGCTGCATAATACACAAAACACTAAAATAGAGGATAAAGAAAGAATATTAAGATCTGCAAAGAAAAAAGGTCAATTAACATATAAAAGCAAATCTATCATAATTACACCCAATTTCTCAGTGGAGACTCTTAAAGACAGAAGGTCCTGGACAGACATCTTTCAGAACACTAAGAGACCATGGATGCCAGCCCAGACTACTATACCCAGCAAAGCTTTCAATCGCCATAGACAGAGAAAACAAGAGATTTCATGACAAAAATCTGATTTAAACAATACCTATACACAAATCCAGCCCTACAGAAAGTACCAGAAGGAAAACTCCAACCCAACAAAGTTAGCTGCACCCATGAAAACACAGGCAACAGATAATAACAAATCAACAAAACCCAAAGAAAAAAACTGTATATGTGTGAGCACATGCACCACCACCACTAAAACCAAAAATATAACGAGAATTAACAATTACTGGCCATTAATATCTCTTAATATCAATGGACTCAATTTGTCAATAAAAAGAGAGACTAATAGAATTGATACAAAAATAGGATCCATCCTTCTGCTGAATACAAGAAACACATCTCAACTTCAAAGACAGACATTAACTCAGAGTAAAAGATTGGGAAAAGGTTTTCCAGTCAAATGTACCTAAGAAGCAAGTCAGTATAACTATCCTAAAACTTAACATAATAGCCTTCAAACTAAAATCAATCAAAAGAGATGGAGAAGGACATTTCATATTCATCAATGGAAAAATTCATCAAGGTGAAGTCTCAATTCTGAGCATCTATGAGCCCAAATAAAAGGAAAACCACATTTTTAAAGGAAATGTTACTAAAGTTTAAATCATACATTAATAGTGGGAAATTTCAATACTCCACTCTCACCAATGGATAGGTCTGCCAAACAGAAACTTAACAGAGAAATGAGGGAACTAACAGATCTTATGACTCAAGGGACTTAATAGACATCTACAGAACAATTCACCCAAACACAAAAATATACCTTCTTCTCAGCACCTCATGGAACATTCTCTAAAACTGGCCACATATTTGATCATAAAGCAAACCTCAACAAATACAAAAAACAAATTGGAATAGCCTTCTATATCTTATCAGATCACCATGTGTTAAATTTAGACTTCAACACCAAAACAAATTAAAAGAAAACCTTCAAACTCATGGAAATTGAAAAATCTCTTAATTGAATCACCACTGGGTAAAGAAAAAGTAAAGAAATTTAAAGCTTCCTAGAATTCTATGAAAATGAATCCACATCATAACCAAACTTATGAAACACTATGACAGAAGTTCTAAGTTCATAGCACTAAGTGCCCACATAAAAAAGTGAAGAAATATCACACTAGTGACTTAACAGCACACCTGAAAGCTCTAGAACGAAAAGAAGCAGACTCACCCAGGAGGAGAAGATAGGAAATAATCAAACTCGACAAAGACAACAATACAAAGAATTGATGACACAAAGAGTCGGTTCTTTGAGGAAATTAACAAGATACACAAACCCTTATCCAAGCAACAAAAAAGCAGAGAGAGAGAACATCCAAGTTAACAAAATCAGAAATAAAAGAACAGACACTGAGGAAATCCAGAGAATCATTAGGTCATACTTCAAAAACCTGTACTCCACAAAATTGAAAAATCTAAAAGAAATGGAGAATTTTCTTCATAGGTACCATATATCAAAATTGAATCAAGACCAGATAAACAATTTAAGTAGACTTATAAACCCTAAGGAAGAAGAAGTCATTAAAAGCCTTCCAACTAAAAAAAGCCCAGGGATAGATGGTTTCAGTGCAGAATTCTACCAGAATTTCAAAGAAGAACAAATATCAATACTACAATACTCGTCAAATTGTTCCACAAAATGGAAACAGAAGGAACATTGCCAAACAATTTTTATGAGGCTACAGTTACCCTGATACCCAAACCACACAAAGATGTAGCAAAGAAAGAGAATTACAAAAACAGTATTCCTCATGAACATTAATGAAAAAATATTCAATAAAATACTGACAAACTGAATCCAAGAACACACTAAAAAAATTATCCACCATGATCAAGTGGTCTTCATCCCAGAGATGCAGGGATGGTTCAACATACATATGAAAATCTATCAATGTAATCCGCCATATAAATAAACTGAAATGAAAAAAAAGCCACATGACCATCTCATTAGATGTTGAAAAAGCCTTTGAAGAAACCCAACATTCCTTTGTGATCAAGGTCTTGGAGAGATCAAGAATATAAGGAACATACCTAAGCATAATAAAAGAATAGACAACAGGTTGATAGCCAACATCAAATTAAGTGGAGAGAAACTCAAAGCAATTCCACTAAAATCAGGGACAAGATAAGGCTGTCCACTCTCTCCATATGTATTCAATATAGTACTCCATGTTCTAGCTAGAGCAATACGACAGCAAAAAGAGATCAAGGGGATTCAAATCTCACTATTTGCAGATAATACGATAGTATACATAAGTGACCCCCAAAATTCTACGAGGGAATTATTATAGCTGATAAATACCTTCAGTTATGTGGTGGAATACAAGATTAACTCAAAAAATCAGTAGCCCTCCTATGTACAAATATTAAATGGGCTGAACAAGAAATCAGAGAAACAACACCCTTTACAATAGCCACAAATAAAATATCTTAGGGTAACTCTAACCAAACAAATGAAAGACAAGAACTTTAAGTCTTTGAAGAAAGAAATTGAAGAAGATATAAGAAAATAAAGCTCTCCCGTGTTCTTGGATAGGTAGGATCAACATAATAAAAACAACAATCTTAGCAAAAGAAATCTACAGATTCAATGTAATACCTATCTAAGTTCCAACAAAATTCTTCACAGACCTTGAAAGAACAATACTCAACTTCATATGGAAAAACAAACACCAGGTTAGCTAAAACAATCCTGTATAATAAAGGAATTTCTGGCGGAATCACCATCTCTGACTTCAAGCTCTGCTATAGAGCTATAGTAATAAAATAAAAGCACAGTATTAGCATAAAAACGAACAGGTGTACCAATGGAAAGGAATTGAAGATCCTGCCATAAATCCACACACCTATGAGCACCTGATTTTTGACAAAGAAGCCAAACAACAGAAAAAAAGTATCATCTACAAATGCTGCTGCCATAACTAGATGTTAGCATGTAAAAAGGCAAGTAGATCCATATTTATTGCCCTGTTCACAACTCACATACAAGTTCATCAAAGACCTCAACATAAATCCAGCTATACTGAAGCTGATAGAAGAGAAAGTGGGAAGTAGCCTTGAAAACATTGACACAGGAGACAACTTCCTGAATATAATATCAGTAACACAGACACTGAGAGCAACAATTAATAAATTGTTCTTCTGAAACTTAGAAGCTTCTGTAAGTCAAAGAAGGACACAGTCAATAAGACAAAACAACAGCCTACAGAATTGGAAAAGATATTCACGAACCCTACATCTGACAGAGGACTGATCTCCAAAATATATAAAGAACTCAAGAAACTAGACATCAAAATACCAAATAATCCAGTTAAAAAATATGGTACAGATTTAAACAGAGATTTCTCAATGGAAGAATCGCAAATGGCTGAGATTCACTTAAAGAACTGTTAAACATCCTTAGCCATCAGGGAAATATAAAATCAAAATAACTTTGAGATACTCTCTTATACCTGTCTGAATGGCTAAGATCAAAAACACTAATGACAGCCTATGATAGAGAGGATTTGGAGGAAGGGGAGTACTTTTCCACTTCCGATGAGAGGGTAAATTTGTACAACTACTTTGGAAGTTGGTATTGCAGTTTTGAGACACCTGACCTGAGTTCGTGGGAGCTCACAGACTCTGAACTGACAGCTAGGGAGCCTCCCTGAGACCAACCTAGGCCCTTTGCGTGTGTGTGACAGTTTTGTAGCTTGGTCTGTTTGTGGGGTTCCTAGGAGTAGGACCTGTCCCTGGCACTTGATTTGGCTTTTGGGAACCCAGTCCCTAAGCTGGGTTGCCTTGCCCAGTCTTGATGCAGGGGGAGGAGCTTTGTGCTACCACAGTTGGATGTGCCCTGCTGTTGACTCCCATGGGAGGCCTGCCCCTTTCTGAATAGAGATGGAGGAGGAGCAGACAGGGAGTGGTAGAAGGGAGGTGTGGGGGAGGGGATGGGAGGGGAAGAGGCAGGGGAGGGGAAACTGTGGTCAGTATGTAAAATAAATGAAAAAATAATTTAATAAAAAAAAGAAAAACTATTGGGACTTAGGGAAATAAAAGTGAAAGTTAACAAAATTTGTTGGATACTACTTATTCTGCTCCTACGTGAGCTTATAGAGAGATAAACACTAAAAACAGATACACACATATACCTTTAAGATGTATGAGTGCATCTGTACATATATAAGATATAAGATATATATGGAAGAGGATTAATACCAATTATCAATATTGACAGAGTGTTTATGTATTTGTGGACATACACATAGATTAGTTCATGCACATAGATGTGTATATAAATATATATATGCATTTTCATCTATCATGGGCATTTTGTATTCCCAAACTGCATGTCGTTTTCTTTGCTATACTGGGTATTAACCATTAATATGGAAGCTGCTAAATCTTCCAATGGCAGGGTAAAAATGTGGTCACAGAAACAAGCTTTTATAGAGCGTTAACAACGTGCTTAGGTCTGGTTTGAGTGTTTTAAGCATACACTACGATCCAGAGCAACCACTCCCATGACGATCCTCTCAAGAAGGCAAGCTCACTTTACAAACAATAAATACAACCCTCAGATTGTCCCCGTCACCTTCAAATTATGCAACTACCCCGAGTTCAGAAAAAGATTTTCAGCGTTTTCCCGTTTACTCTCCCCATTAATTACTTTCTGATTTTTGGGGGGAGTTCTTAAAAACATCTTTAAAATTCTTTTGAGATTATCGTTCTGTGTCTGTATGTGAGTCCAGGCACAAGAGTGAATGCAGGTGCCTGTGGAGGCTAAAAGATGCCCTGAAGATGAACTTTCAGGCAGCTGTGAGCCTACCCATCATGGTTTATGGGAACCAAGCATGGGTCTTTTGGGAGAGCAGCAAGAGCACTTGACTGCAGAGCCATCTCTTTTTCCCCTTAGGAGCATCTTTTGAAGACACCACAAGTGAGCTTCACAGCTCTGTAGGAGGGCAGGATCTGATTTAAAAAAAAAATGTTCTTTGCACTGAGATTCGAGACTTCAAACAAGATAGCGCTGGATTTTTATGTGATTTGAAAAGAGTCAATTAGCTATTCTGGGTTTATGGACTTCATGCTAAAGAAGAAATAGATTGAATTAGGAGTTGCATTTGAAACACAATATATTTAGGGTCTTTTTCGTTCACATATAGGATTTCAAAGCATGACATGGCCCAATCTATAAATAAGAATTTGCTGTTCTCAAGTGTGAAAATGCTATGTTCTTTGAGACTCCAGGATGATCTCTGTTCTGCATTTTCTTGCAATGGTGAGCCACACAAAACGCTGAGAAGCCCTCAGATTCCTAGACACCCTTGTTTGGACTTTCATACCATCATTATAAAGCTAGACCTAGGATCAACTAAGGCAATTGCTGTGACAAGCTGCTGCAGGCTCAGGGCTAAATATAGTCTCTCATCAGGATGCCTTAATGGGGTGAGAGAAGTTGGGCACGACCCGGTCTCATTAGCTACTTCTGGCTAGGAGTAGAAACAATTCCGGGAAGAAAAACAGGAGGCATAGAAAGCATCCCTAGGAATCCGTGCTGAGGCATATTTGCCTGTAACAAGTTAGACCAGTGCCACCATCAGAAATTAGCTCCTAGCACAGCTTAGTGATTCAAAAACCCAATGCTAAAATGAAACAAAAGCCACCCACTCTGGTGAGAGTTCACAGATAGTATCTATGCGTGGGAACACCAACAGGGGCGAGGACACCATTAAAAAGGGAAGGAATACTGGCGTAAAATCTTAATAAAATTCACCTGAAATGTTTTTAAGACTACAGACCTCACTGAAACGTGTATTTTTGTTATTAAATAATAAATATGGATTAAGTTCTTCTCATGCTGACACACATACACACTGTGAAATAATGAATGAGAACATATTCTTTAATATTTTAAGATTTGGTGGAAGCACAGTTTCTAGAAAATACTGGTCTCACCCATCTCAGTCTATTCTGCTCATTGTCCGACGCTCTCTTGTGCATCATCAACTACATACATGAAGGAATGAGGAAGCCAACCAGCATGGGGAGCTTCAGGAGTTTGGAAATTCCCTGGAGCATCACGTCATATTTTGAAGGTAGTCCCAACTATTGTCAGTATTTTATTCTAGGTATTTAGATCATTGGCTCTAATGAGGGTCCAAGGATATTTGTACTCATTGTGAAGAAAAGGCCAGAATTTAATCCAAGGCATTTATATTTCAAAGCTCACATTTCCAACACAGTCTTTGCTTCACTACACACGTAAGGGTAGGCTCCACACTCTGCTGAGATGTAGAACCGTAAACAAAGGATGCTCTGAAGATAGACCCACCCAAGAGAGTCCTTGCTCTGCCGCTGACTAACCCTAGGGCAGACTGACAGCTGTGTGTCAGTTTCTCACACCAGTACCCTCAGCTGCGAAATGAGAATTCTAATTAGAAATATCACAGTGAAGGCTAAAGGCGAGGTCCTAGTCCTGAGAGCCTTCCCTAGCTCAGCATCCAGAAAAGTAAAACAGCAAACAAGAATCTGTAGCCTACATGAACTCAAAATGGCTGTGACCCTGAGCACAGGACCTGCTCATGGATTGGGTAGGGCTCATGAAGCTCCACCCTTGACTGATGGCTTCTGGGAGAGAGAGAGAGTTAGGCGTGGTTTGTTCAGGGATATGATACTGGAGATGCTACTTGTACCCATACAGATAAGCAACACTAAGTGGGTTTGGAAGGGGGTGGTGGTTAAAAACTAGAATTTGGGAGAGAAAAATGGTGGCGATCGGGGAGAAATTGAAGAGCAGGGAATGAGAAACAGATCTAATCAAAACACATTATTTGCATATATGAAATACTCAAACAAAATTAAAAATTTATAGGTGTGTATTTGACCTTGACCAGCAGGTCATTCTTTGGTGACAGGGTCCTAAGGGGCAGGTCCAGGAAAAGAGAAGATAAAGAAGACATAGAGCTGGAGGCAGGAGATCTTGCATAAACTGAAGGCTTAGGCCAAGCAAGTTTATTAGGAAGCACAGCATCTTATGCACAGTATTTTGGGGAGAAATAGGACTAAGTCAGTAGGAAGCTGGTCAGGCAGTGCTGCATAGGGTGAGCATAGAGCATCTCAAGGACACTGTATTACAAGCACACAATGGCCATGATTGATAACCAAAGCCCTTTCAGTGGGAAGAGCTGGGTTCTCAGGATCTGAAGCCATAGCTGGGTTCTCAGGATCTGAAGCCATAGCTCCCCCAAGGCCCTAGTCCCAGGCCATCATCAGCTCTGCGAAGAAGTCCCTCCCTGCTTTTAGACTTCTTGAAGGAGCTGTGTTCAATCTTCATCCAGGCCCCCGGGAAAAGCTCCAAGGTCCTGGCCCTAGGCTTTGACTGACTCTGCCAAGCTTGTTCCTGGTTTAGATAAGGAGCTGTGTTCCTTCAAGGCCTTGGGGAAAGCTTTGGCTCAGCCTAGTCTTCAACACGTGTCTACGGCTAACAAGATAAAAATAAGCCAAGCTGAGAAGGCCTTATTGTGACTGACATCAGAATTCAAGGATCATCTGCAATTAACTTTCCTCCCCCGTCCTTCATTGATCGCTTGATACATATGCTTCCTCGGAATTGGATTTTTATCCAAGCATGGCAAATTAAACTTCTATTTTAACAATTAAAACGATCAGACTGGTGAACGAGACTCTGAGTCTGATTTATTCTGGTTCGAATTCTAGCTGCCAGGCATAAGGGAGACTGTCTTTGTTTGTAGGAGAAGCCTGACAGGCTGGCTGGATTGGCGAAGGTCTATGACTGACTGTCACTCAGAAATCATGATTCTTAATATTTGGGGTGTGTTCCCCACGGACTGGCTAAAGGCCCAGGAGCAGTCACTTCCGCATAAAGCCTTTCCTTGGCTCCTCATTCTGCACTCAAATAAATGCACAGACAACAGACCAATGTTTAGAAGGATTTTACAAATCGACCCCCCCCACACACACAATAGTTATACTTAGTAAAGTTTTCTGTTAAAATACAATATTACCAGAAAAACAATTTCATAAGTAACGTGCTTGTTGTGCAAACTTGAAGGCCCGTGTTTGGATCCCCAGCACGGATGTAAAACGGCCTTGCACAGGGTGCACGCTTCAAACCCCAGTGCTGGAAGGTGGAGACAGGAGGATCCATGGGACTTAGAGCCAATCAGTCTTCTGGAATCCATGAGCGGTAGGTTCAGCGAGAGAGCCCTACCTTACAATGTAAAGTAAAGAGAGCCAGTAAAGTGGTCCCATGGGAAAAGGTGTTTACTGCCAAGCGTGGAAACCTGAGTCTAATCCCAGGGAACCATTTAGGAAAAGGAAAACTGATACCCACATGATGTCCTCTGACCTCCAGGTACACACTGTGTACCCTTACACGTACACACCGAGTAAACAAATAAATGTACTAACAATTTTAATTAAAAAAATGAGGTAGAGAGGTGAGGACTCGAGACAGAGTACACTCACAAGCCTGTGTCACCCAGCCTGGCAGGAATCCTATATTCGCTATAGTTTTTCTAGAAAATATAATAAAACCTTTTTAAACACCTGGAGATAATTCTCAACTACCTCAGATTTCTGAAATAACTCTGGGATCTCATTTCAAAGATCGTAATTGGCTTGACTCTCAAAAAAGGACGGAGATTAAGGAAAGAGCACAGAGAAATCAACCAGCCTAAAATAAGGAGCTTATTAAAAAAAAGTCTACACGCTTTTGTGAATTTTCACCTCTGTTGGCGTGGGCCTTTTGCTGATGCAGAGGCTTTTGGGCATCATTTCTGCTTCTGTAAGTATCTCCAATAGAAACTCCTTAGTTCACCCAGTTGGACATTGGTGCAGTCGTTACTTTTGTTCATCCTGGGTTCACTTTGGGAGGTGAATAGATGTGTGCGCTACATCACACAACAGACCGGCACAGAATCAAGTCAGGCAGGCAGCCTCCCTGGCACAGATGCAGACTCCTTGGTGTAGTAATTTGGAGGCGGCGGGGCTGCGTTCCCAACACCCCAGCCGCCTGCTCGGCTAGCTTTTGCCCCAAAATAACAACACACAAACTGTATTCATTTAATCACTGCTTGGCCCTTTATCTCTAGCCCTTACTGGCTAATTCTGATATCCCGATCAACCCATCTCTAATAATCTGTGAGCACCGGTCTTACCGGGAAAGATTCAGCATGTCTGACCTGGCGGCTTGCTTCATCGCGTGCCTCTGCCCAGGAGCCGGGAGCATGGCGTCTCTCTCTGAGGTGTCTGCTCCCGAGATGAGAGCTGTCGAGTCTGAGCTCACTTCCTCTTCCTCCCAGCGTTTTGTTCTGTCTACTCCTCCCACCTATCTTCTAACCAATGAAATGGGCCAAGGCAGTTCCTTTATTAGCCAATGACCTTCCTCCATCACCTTGACATAGAAGCATGAGGCACTCTCCAGGCTCTACCCCCTGTTACTGAGGAGTTACTAGTGACCAACAGTTTTGGGAGGAAGGATACACATTCTTTTTCAAGGAGGTTCCGGCTCCTAGGTTTCTCAGGCTCCTAGCGATGGCCCACAACCATGTGCATCCAATAAAGCATAGTAAGGAGGAGGAGGAAGAGTAAGGAAAAAAGGAAGGAGGAGGAGGGGCAAGAGGACCAGAAGCAGCACACGTGAAGTTAAAAGGGGGCATGTTGTGGGTATACCGGGGAACTTAGGGGGTGGGAGGTGGAGATGATATTTTTATTTTATTGAATACATGTATAAAATTGCCAATCACAAAGAAAAACCATAATACAAATGCAACCTTGATGGATACTATTGTCTTATGATTTGTTTCTTCCTAACTCCTTGAAATGCAGTGTGGAATTGGTGGTCCTGCTTGAGACCCAACTGTACAGAGTTTTCAGACTTACCACAGTGGCCAGCATACTCTAGAATGCAAATCTGATAGTTAAGCCAGACTTACTGCAAAGCTACCATTGCCTTTGAGAACATATATTCTAGGAAACAGATCTGGCTTAGATTTCTACTTGTAATTTCCATTCTGCCCAGGAAGACTTTCTAAGGAGTAACTTTTTCAGCATGAGTGTTTTGTTGATTTGTTTTCTTATTCTTCCATAGACAAGTCATTACTAACCTATTCTTCACATACTTACATAGAGGCAGCATAGAGCTTGTGTCCTATTAAAAATCACTGCTAAATATATCCCCCCCTCACAAAAACAGTGGTGAGAAAGAACAAAAGGGAGACCAGACTCAAGAAGAAATATTGCCTAACGTGGTGAAGTTTTTCATAGCTACATCCTGACTCACAATATTGGCAACCAATCTGTCCTTCAAATTCATTCCACCAAGCCAGTGGTTGGCTTCCCTGGTGCTATAGGTAGATGTTCTGCCTGTGGATTTGCCTTGGAGTTTCCACGCACTAGGAATGAGAAAGCAGAAAATGTCTCTCAATAATTAGCTGCTGTATTAGCTGTACAGAAGGTACAGTCTAATGCATGCAGGGCATGCTTGCATGGCACACAGAAGTAATGTCTGGAGGAAACTGCTTGTCTTCCAGGAAGTACTACATAATTGATTAAAATCATCTAAGGGAGCCAGCCTTAGCGTTCCAGTCTGCTTTTGCCAATGGCTGCACCAGAGGTTGGATGCATTTGAGAGCACAGGAATCCGGTTGGAATTAATTATCAAATGTTCACTTGAATACCTCCCTGATCACTCATTGTCAAACCTTAGCTTGCATACAAATGACTGTCTTATAACCACGCAAACTCCTGGACCTGTATTCCATGTATATTGATCGAATAAGTGTGGAATGGCTTGGAATCCTGTATTTGCAGCAAGCAGAGAAGTGATTCCTAATCTTGAAACCATATAGCCACACCTGAAAACATTTGTTTAGAGTCCCATCCTTGTGTACTGGGAATCCAGCCTTCTTCCAGATGAGGCTTTCAAGCCCTTCTTGCACACACTGTGAAACTAGGACAGATGTCTGCTTCCATTGTTAACAGTAACAATATTACTGATAAAATATCCCTAATTGCTGTGAATAATACTTAACAAATTGATATCTAATGGGCAAAATATTTTGACAATATATAAGGTATTTTGTATACTATCAGCTCATTTAATCTCTAAAATCACCTCAATTACCTCTAAATAACCACTCTGCTCAGTGCTCTGATTTATTTCCTTGTGCTGGGGCTGTGGATGTATCCAGGGACTTGTGTCCATGCTCACCTGTGGAACTCCACCCTGGCCCTTCATCCTTCAAGACAGAGTCTCACTAAGTCCTTCACACTAGTTTTGAACCTGTGTCTTCTGACCTCTATTCCTTACATGCTGAGATTTGCAGGCATGTGCCAAAAACCTTGGCTATTTTCTGATTTTCTTTTGAACCTTCAGAACTTTAACAAAGACCTCACAGAGTAAGTGCCTGAGCCTATAACAGGCTGCTACACACCCTGTGGTCTTAGACTTAGCTGTCTGTTACATAGGGCTCCCCGCGGGTGTGTCAAGCCTTCTTGGTTCTCCCTGCAGTCCCGTCCAGGCTCTCTGTTTCCAGCTTCATTTGCTGTATCTCACCTTCCATTCCCCACCTAGTCAGCCTGGTACTTCTGATTCCTGCCAACCAGGATATATTGGAAGCACATGGCATGACCCTGCTCATACAGAACGTAGTCTTCTTAAAGAGATCTATCTATTTGTGGGTGGACGTTTTCAATTCTGAAATTTCATATGAAGAAGAGCTGAAGAGATGACTTAGCAGCTAAGGGCTCATCCTCCTCTTGCAAGTGACTTGAGTCCAATTCCTATCACCCATGTCCCATGGCTCACAACCACATGTAACTCCAGTTTAAGGGATTGGACATTTGACCTCTGCCAGCACCTGTGTGTATGTGGCATTCACCCCTCCCATACAGATACACACACACACACACACACACACACACACACTATTACTACTACTAATAGTATAAATAAATCTTTTTCAAATATATATAATTACAGTTATAATATAAATTGTAAAGGAAGCTGAGACTTCCTACATTCTTTGATGGACAATGAAGACAACAAGAGACAATCGATAATACTGATGACCACCATATGTGACCTTTTGAAACATATATAGTGGATAATTAGGGGATTAGGTGAACAACTAGTCGGTGATGATGATGTGGCTGGTTTTGTGAGACTACAGAAGAGCCAGAGAGCCCAGGGTGATCATCAGAGAGTTCCGAGAGAACTAATGAAGCCCAAAGGAAGAGGCCAAAGGCGAACCGATATCAAAGTGGGCCTGAAACGCAGATCATTGCTGAGGTGCTAGGTTAAACAGCCAGCCACCAGTGATGGGGAGCTGGTTATTGGTAACGGTGAATACGCTGTCAATGATCATGCGTGGATGGCAGGGCCAGCCCTTAATCTCTAAACAGTGTGGAGCAATCTGGGAGAGGCGAAGGGTGGGCTGCAGGAATGACAGTGTTCTGTTTGAAAGGCAGCTCTCCTTCAAATATGTCATTGGTGTGGCCTCTGGTACGGCTTTTCAAGGCACAGGACCTAAATTTTCGAAAGGCAGGAACATTCACAAACCCCACAATATAAGGAGCAGATTCCCCGGGGAGAGGCGGTGTAGGAGATTCATGCCCGAAAGGTGTGCAGAATTGAAACTCATGCTCTTCGGATGTTCTGACATTTCTTCTTGGCCACTAAGCCCAGCACAGGAAGTCATCAGAGATGATGAACTCACACCTACACCCTATAACCAAAGAGTTTCCATTCCTAGCAAGAGTCAGCGTGGAAGCCCTAGGACCACGGAGCCTGACTCAATCAAGCTATATCTATATTTGAAGAGATGAGGTGACCATTTCCTTGTTTCCTCTAGGACTACAGGTCATGGAATAAAGATAGCAATATTCTCAAGGAGAACAGGACCAACAGAGAAACTAAGGTTGAAGTGAGCATTCGCCTCGAGTGAACAGGGAGGGTTTCTCCTTGGATGTCTCCATCCTCTACAGGAACAGGAAACCATTCTGCTTTGCTCTTACCCATCACAGTTCAAAATAGTAGATAGACCAAATGAACAAGCGGAGTGTGGTTTGATAATGTGTAAAGAGGACAGCTCAGCATCTCCTAACGCCCAACAACTCAAGGCTGAGTCCGAACAAGGGCGATTTCCATAGATCCCTTTGCAACGCTCGTCAAAGAGTGATCTACGAAACTGTTGTTCATGGGGTGTCATTTGTTCAAACACATAGCCCAAGACTGTCCTGCATTCAAGACCCCCATTGCTCTCAGAAAGTGCCTTTGGATCAAACTGCTAGTTTTCAATTCTTTTTGCAATTACCCGTTCACTTTCCCTGGTGCTGACCAAAGGGCCCAAGTTAATAATGCTGGCAGTTCCTGGTGCTGATCGGTTGTTTACGACGACTTAAAATGACATCTGACTGGGCGTTTCTTTGCTATCATCTTGGTAAGGTTTGTTTGGGATGCCACAGAACTTAAGATGTGCAGCGTAACTCACTGATGGTTGCTGAAATTTTGCCATGCATCTTACAATTAGCATTTCAAGGAGCTTGTATATGTGTCTATGGAAGGTAGTTTGGAGCGCATGTCCTCATAATAATGCTCATGTATTTGGCTTTTTATAGGCAGAAATGAGCTTATTCACTGTTGGCATGCAGGAAAGCAAGTATTAATTGAGAAGACTAAGTGAACGGTTTGCTGCTAACAGCAATGCTAATCCTGTTATATTCCCATGGGACTTAATTTATCCTTTATGGAATGGAACACTTTTATTTTTAAACTCAGTTGAAGCCTACAAGGTACACAGACTTTCATTATTCTCACCAGGAAAAATCGTACACCTGGTATAAATAAAAGAGAATTTGAATTCACGTCTTTTCATAGCTACAGCACTGTCTGAGGTGACTGACAGCCTTGCCTCAAGTAGAAGCTCTCGAGTTGGTGAAACTTGTGAAATGGCTGGAAGTTGGTTTTTCCCACTGACTGGTTTCATTCACAGGTCCTTTCCTTCCCTAGGGGGTCTACAAAGAAGACTGTGTGGGGCCATTAGGAGCCCTGTGAGACACTCATGTCTCTGATGTATCCTCTCTTCAAAACCTCTTCTCAAAAAGGATCTAAAACACTGCTCTTACAAACTATAGCTGAACACTGACCCCTTTTGGGAGGTTCTGTTTCTAGCCCAGTGTAGCCCACAGTCTAAATTTATCCAGAGCTTTCCTGGCCCATAAAAGTATAGCAACCTGGGTGCAAGCTTAGCACAAGAAGCTCAAAGGAGCCAGTCAGCTATGCTCCAAATCTACAAATTGGGTGCTGACAGGACATCCAGCACCATATCAGAACCAGGATATGATGGGGAGCCTGGCTATACTGTCAGCCATATGAATCTTCAATTACATTTTACCACATAAACCCCACTGTTTGGTAGAAACTTATCAAGTAACTCCCACACACCAACGGTAGAATTTCAGGAATCTGTCATCTGTAAAAGAGACTTGGGGATGGGCATGAATGACCTTTGATGTCACACTTAGCATCTGCTGAATACTATGATGCTGTCATGGCTGGTTTCTTCTATCAAGTAGGATGCTAAAACTGCATTTGCCGTATTTATGCAAACCTGATCACAAGCCCCTTATGCTCTGTGCCCTGTCCCCCTCCTTGCTGCATATTCCTGAAGCATCCAAGTCCAGAAGTCTACATACTATCCCATTTGCTGAGCAGACAAGTGACAACCTTACTTGATATAGGTCCTAAACTCAAGGTTTGGACAGCTCAGTCTAAACCAATCATTCTGAATCCCAAAGTACCCAAGAAAGGGAAATCCATACACATTTAGCATATTCTTTCAGAAGGCACTTGGCATTTCTTCCTGGAAAGCATTTAATCATAACCTGGCATTTTCCGGCCTCTGAAGTCCTGACTCAAAGATTAGATAGGTAAGGAAAGGCAAGATTTCCAGCGCTAAGCTCTAGATCTAGCATCATATGGATATCTTCGCTTCTCATACGTCCTGCACAGCAGTTTGCTCAAGTTGATGAGAACAGTAACAGGCTGTTAAAGACAGTGTGAAATGGTAACAGGTGGAAGATTTAAGATTCGAGGCATAAAGTAGAATCTCTACAAAGGTCATTTCTGGGCTAGGGAGGTTGTTCAGCAGTTAAAATGATGCACTGCTTCTGCAGAGGATCCACATTCAATCCCCAGCACCCACGTCCAGTATGTTGCAACTGCCTATACCTCCAGTAGGTATAACACCCTCTTCTGATCTCTGTGGACATGTCACTCATATGTGCATAGCTACACACACACACACACACACACACATGTGCGCACGCACACTCACACACACTAATGTTTTTAAAAGAATGAAACTATATTTCATAAGAAGTAATTTAGATGCAAGAATAGCTTACAAAGACCCTGTATTATGAAAAGTGACCACAGCACAATGAGTGGCAATTTGCACACTTATAAGATCTGTCTAGAATGACATTTAAAACAAGGAGAAGAGGGTTGCTGTTGTTAAAACTGAACTATGAGATATGCATAAGCCCATGTGGCCAGGATGGTATTGTAGTCCCTCAGTGTAAGCCTCTCTTCATGATCCCTGAACAGCATCTGTCCAAACACCCTTCCAACATGATCTGTGTTGCCCCTTCAGTCCAACATGATTTCTTCCTCCTACAGAGAGATTTTTTCATCAACCATCAAATGGTTTCTATTCAAGAGAGCAATTAACACTGGATTCAAGAACATAAATGAGCGGCAGCATCCTGAGGTATTGGGAAATTATTCCAGTCTCCACCTATCTTTCTGTCCTTCACTGACCAGATGTCAATGGCCCATCATCTGTCACTGAGTTCAACACCGGAGTATGGATATGGTGGTGCTCGCTTGCAATCCCAGTGCTTGTGAGGCAGCAGCAAGAGCACGGCTGATGTGGGAGTGATTTTTTATTAATAAAGAAACTGCCTAGACCCATTTGATAGGCCAACCCTTAGGTAGGCGGAGAAAACAGAACAAAATGCTGGGAGAAAGAAGCTAAATCAGAGAGTCACCATGATTCTCCCATTCCAGACAGACACAGGTTAAGATCTTTCCTGGTAAGCCAGCTCGTGGAGCTACACAGATTATTAGAAATGGGTTAGATCGATATGTAAGAGCTAGCCAATAAAAAACTGGAACTAATGGGCCAGACAGTGTTTAAAAGAATACAGTTTTCGTGTAATTATTTCCGGTAAAGCTAGCTGTGCAGGCAGCCGGGTGCTGGGGACGCAGCCCACCGCTCCTATTACAACATGTGGCTGTAAGTTCAAGGCCACTGTGGTCTACATAACAAGTTCCAAACCAGCCTGGGATATACAAGACCCTTTCTCAAAAACTCAGCCAAGAAGATAAATTCAATCCATTTCACCTCATCTCCGCTCAGCTCTCTGAGAATCTTTGACAGTGGCTGGGTTTCAGCCTTGTTTCTCTGGGCCAAATTATTCTTCCTCTGTTTGCACCTTGCACATGGCCTCGTGTCGTCTTGTGGTGACCTCTTTCAGAGGAGATTTCTTTTCTATTTGGTGAAGGGAGACCCACTGATCTTGTGTTCTCTATTTCAGTATCACCTGGGAGCAGAAGTCAATTAGGAGTCATGTGCCCAGCAGGAGAGAGAACACACCTGTATTAACTGGACTGCTAACCATGGCCTGCCCTACTTTTAACCTCAGACCTAAAACAACCCAAATCCCATCTGTTCATACCACCAGCAAAAAGACTTCCTTCTCCTGTTTTATAAGTAGAAACTGAGTCCTTATCCCCCCCCCAAAATATTCATACATTATATGTCTTTTAAAAAGGTCTGCTTTCAAGGTTTAGAGGCATAAATAAAAGCTTAGAAAATGAGCTCATATTCTCCAAATCAGGGGAAATATAACTGAAATAATAACTCCAAGGTCCTAGACTTTAAAAACTCACCTCTAAAAGTAGCAAAATCAGATGTATTTTATACTTTAAAAAAACAGGTTTACAAAATTAAGGTGAACCTTTGGAAACATTGGAATAGTTTGGCAATTTTTAATTTTAAAAAATGATTATGAGGCTGGGCATAGTGGTACATGTCAATGATCTGAGATCTCAGTTCTTAGGAGACAGAACCAGGAGGAAAGAGACTTCATGATGAGCCTGGAATGGTTTACACACGCTGTCTTTAAAAGAAAAAAATCAAGCATAAGTTCACGATGAGCATGCATTTTACTTTCAGCTAAGGTTTGTGTTAAGATTAATTTTATTGAGACATGTTTGTGTCTGCAGGTATAGATGTATGTGCACATGCGTGCAGAGCCCAGGGACGCCAAAGGACGGTGGCAGCTAACCTGGAACTGGAGTTACAGGTGGTTGTGAGCCATCTCATGGGTGCTGGGAACAGAACCTGGGTCCTCTGCAGGAGGATTCAGTGTTCTACTTTGCTGGGCCACCTCCCCCACCCCAGGATTTGGGTGTTAATGAGAAATTCTGTTACTCTGATATTTCCGAATTTCTTGTGTAGTTCATGCTTACATCGGAAGAGTTGCCCTTGTTCCTGTGGGGTAGGGGAGGACAGTGAAAGGACACCGTGGGTGCTGAGCTGACCAGTGCAGGTGGGTGGGCGTGTGAGCTAAGTATTCAGAATAGTGCTCAGGACCAGCTGCAGACAGGAAGCTTTTGAGCCTCCTGAGCGCCCGTCCTTGATTTACATCATAGATGTCACTTAGAGGTCATAAATGTGGAATGTTTCATCTGGTGGATAGAAAGTAAAATAATTTTATTGTACCACAATCCATGAGCTGATAACTGATGAATTAATAAAGGAAAACAGTAGACCAGGAAACATATCCCCAGCCAAAGCTTTTCTTTACAATACTGCCAGACTCTAGATCTGAGGACTAAAAAGTCTTATAGGACTACAACATGACTATCAATCACCAAAAGGAAATATATGTTCACTTATTTTATAGAGATATTCACATGACACATATATTATGAAATTTAAGACATCTCATTATTAGATATAAAAATAGAGATACAAGCTCTAAGATTTTGTCCATACCATTTGCACTCTAGGGAAAAATGAACTAATGCATTACTATCAGCAATTTGCAATAGCGCATATCTGGGACCTTTTGCTTGTTCATGTGTTCAGTGTGAGTCATGAAATAAAGAATTATGAAGAGCATAGACCTTCTCCACATGATCCTGCTTCCTCTACTTCAGGAATGAAATACATATTTTTGCCTAATGGTCTAGAGACCAACACAAGTATCACCCTCTACCTTGGTTACCACGCACAAAAGAAAGGAGGTGTGCCCTTCCACCTCTGTACTAGATGTAGAATTAGCAGCATAAAAGCAGAGGTTTCTCACCATAAACAATCATTACTATGTAAATGAACAGTCTCTCTTTTCGAATTAACATACTTAGAAGGCAATACAATCTCCAAAAGCGCCCTGTGAATGATGCAACTGGAAAATTTTTTACACATGATAAACCAGAAAGCTGAGCCTCCACATTAAGTACCATTTGCCTGGTGCCTGTACATAATAGGTTATTACAATATTGAGAGAGAAAAATGAACTGATGAAAACTTGAACAAAACCTGTGCATGGAACAGAACCATTTATGAAATCTAAGACCAAAACCCTAGTGGCTCCAGAACCTTCTTCTCAGAGTGCAGTTGCCCTGGGTATTGGTGATGGAAAGACAGACTGAAGTTAGAATAGGAAGCCCTGGGTCCAGTATCAAGCAATTTCTGAGCAATTTGATCACTCTGTTCCTAAGTCTTACACCGTTTAAGTTCCACAGGTGGGTGGATTTAATTCCTGCCTTGCCCATCACAGGGCTAAGCTAGAGAATCCGTGTGGAATGGTCTAGCATTGCTAGGAAAACCTTCTAGAGGCCTGGAAGATCAGACTTTTGTCAAAAGTCTACTTCAAGAAAGACGTATGTGTGAAGCATACATACCGACTACCCTGATAAACCTAAGTGTTGAAACTGGGTTTTTTTGTGCTCCATCTGGTCATATAGCTTCATCATAGTAAAATATTTCCAACGAATGTGAAACTGCTCCATATACAAAGAAGCACAAGACCTTGGAAGTGCCTGTGAAGAAATTGCCGGTTAATACTGAAGATTTGCGCTTTTGTTTTCTAGGTTCCCCAAAGCAAATACCTTTGACTGGGCAGTGTGAGCAATAGAAATGTATAGGTCGTGGAGCCGAGGCTGAAGATTTGTGCCTCTTGAGGCTCCACTCTGAAGACCTCAACTTCATTTAAAGGCTTTTTCCTAAATACCAGGCACTTTGCTTCCTGGGGCACTCACATCTAAGGATGCATCATCTACCTTCTGAGAAAAGAGAATCCACATCCAGGAGGAGAGAGAAATGGTGCTACACAAATTCTAAAGGCTTGCAGTCACCAAAGAAGGGGATTCACGCAGGGTTCTTGAAGGAACCGAGATCTGTGGGGGGTTTTGGAGTAAAGGCATCTAAAGAAGTGGGCATTTCTCACAGGAAGAACACGGGGCCACTTTATGGAATGAAGATGTAGGTGATGCATGTGCAATCCTGCTTCGTCAGTCCTCATGACCCTCGATGCATGACAGCCACTCCCATGGGTAACATGTAGGCTTGCAAAAGGCTTTCACTATTATCACTTTGTGATGTCTTGAACATGGCCTCCATAGGGAGTGGCATTAGTAGGAGGTGTGGCCTTGTTGGAATAAGTATGGTGTTGTTAGAGGAAGTGTGTCTCTGTGGGGGTGGGCTTTGAAGTCTCTTTGATCAAGCTCCACTGGGTGTAGAAAACGGGAAATCAAACAGTTGACTTCCTGTTGCCTGTGGGTTAGGATGTAGGACCATCAGCACCATGTCTGCCTGCATGCTGCCATACCCCACCATGAGGATAACGGACTAAACCTCTGAACTGTAAGCTGGCCAAATTAAATGTTTTCCTGTATAAGAGTTGCCATGGTCATGGCATCTCTCCACAACAATAGAAACCCTAAATAAGGCACACTTCAAATAGTTTTAGCCTATGGCTTATCTATCCCTAGCACAGAGAAAGTAGAACCCAGACATACTGAGTTCCAGCCCAATTCTTACTACTGCAGTCTTGTTCTCTCTACCCCTATAAATTTTAAATCAGCATTTGGATTCTCGTGTCTCTCTCTGATGCCTCAGAATGTAATTGATAAAGTGTTAAATGTGACCAAAAAAAAAAAAAGGGAGACCAGACAAGTCAAGTATCAGCATAGGTTTAGATCACCAAGGTGCTTCTCTGACTCCTAAAGATAAGTACCCTCCAAACTGCTATTACTGTATAGGTTAAACAGTAATTAAGGAAATTTTTACATTTTTCCTCAGAAACTTCGAATCTAGAGAATCAAAGACGTTCTGGAAAGAAGTTATTTCTGTCAGCTGCCATCTGTCATAAATAATGTTTAATCAACTGACTGAGCCGGGTGCATATCTTAAGACACAAAGTCACTCGGCATGATTTGAGATTCCATAGATTATCTGCGTGCTAAGTACTATATTTGAATTCCGCACTAGGGATGCATTATAAATTCTTCCCTCAGTGACAGCTATGAGCCTTCACAAACTCAACCCTTAAAATTTTAACTAGCATTGCAAAGCAAGGACGTGATCAGAGAGCTGGAATGAAATACTTCTTAAGGCATTATTAAGCATGCCCTCGTGTCAGAATATGGCATGGGTCTGTAAGCAGGACAAGTTGAGAAAGAGGAATTAAATAGAAAAATTCACTACAAGTTCATTTGAAAATTCTCATTACTTTGGGAGAACACTAAATGTGCTTCTTTCTAAACCAGTCATAATTCTTTTGGCACAGCCTAAATCAAGGAAAAATAAAGGCAAATGCACAAATACTGTGAGTATAGATCGCTATCAATGCACAAGAGAGTTTTATCTTTACACTGCTTTCGGGACCCGAAGAGTGGGCACGTTTTTGGAAATCTTATATAGAATGTGACAATATGAAAACTAAATTATGGTAAAACTGTGAGATAAACTCACATTTAAGGATGCATCATATAAGTTTAAGGATTCTATTAATAATCCGAGGCCTTCAGTCTGAATATTGCTTAACTACATTGTTTTGAAGCCTTTTTGTGCAATGTGTAACCCAATGAGCACTTACATCATTGTCAGCCCACAGCGTTTTGGAAATGGTGAAAGCTGTTCCTCTAGCGATGTTATAAGAGACTCTCCATTCTAACAACATCCTATGTGACACCTCGCATCCTGTTAGAGTTTGGGAACTCTGTCTCTAGAAGCATGCACCAGACTGTCCTGTGTTCCTGTCATGCACTGTGACACTCAGGCTAGAAACCTCCCCTCAGGCATCGTTGTACTGTGATACCATGGAGATAATGAATGCAAGGCCATTTGATGTCGCCATCAGGAGAATCCACCTAAAAACCAGACGAGAATTCAAAGAACTGGGAGACACAGCATTAGTGAAAAGGCATGGCAGCTCCCCAGCCATCCCCACCTAAAACACAGACTTTAACCTTCTCCTTATGTCTACTTAGAAAGATCTGAAGCTCAATAAGGAAGTCACAACAAGTTCCAGAGACAAGCTAAAACAGCCCAGACAGAGCCTGCTTTATAACAGCACTTTCGACAGAAGGTCTTTTTGAATAAGGTGGAGGTTTGAGTTGATAAGTCATGTCATTATAATCTTCTGAACCATGAGGTTACTATAAAAGCCAACCCCTGGAGCTTTCAGAACCCTAATACGTGGATTCTCAGAAAGGTTCTTGTGTCTCAGTTGATCCTTTCCATGCATTTTCTTTCGGATGTTTAATGACTAAAGGATCGAGCCCAAATATTGTCACATCGAGAAGATCTGCCATGTGTATTATTTGCCATTTTACCATGGCAGATGCTCCATTATTTCCTCGCTCATTTTTGAGCACCAACTGTGATCATGGTAATGTGGATTTATGACTCAACTGTAAATTATCCATCCCCCACTAAAGGCTCATAGCTCGCATAGATAATTCTAAAAATGGTAAGATCCGTGTGCAATATGCCGTAACAGAGACAGGAAGAAGTGTGTAAATGGACATCTGTTTGGGGGATGAGGAGCAATGGAAGTCTTTGAGAGATGGGGATGCTTTGACCTGGGTTTTTATCATTTTCTTTTTTTCTCTCTTCTGTTTCCTTCTCTTCTCTCCACTCTTCTCCTCCTCTCCTCTTATTTTCTTTTCTTTTTTAACAAAGCTCTTTATTGAGCCTTCGGGAATTTCACATCATGCACCCCAATCCTATTTACCTTTCAGTTTCTCTGTATCTGCCCCTCACCCTTGTAGCATCCTCCCAAAAAAATCTCTTTCAAAATTAATTTAAAATGAAACAAACAAAAACCCACCTCACTCCTCTGTCATTCCTGTCTCTCTAACACCTCTTCATTTGTCCTAGTGGCATTGATAGCTACAGTGTGTCACTAAGTAAACCCTTTCTTCCAATCAGCCCCACCTACAAATGTTCTTTGCCATGAGCCACTGTTCTAGTTCAAGGCCTCAAGCACACCATCATCATGGATCCTCACCAAAACTCTGCTCAGATATCCCACTGCTTCCCGAAGTCATGGAGATCCTGCAGCTGTTGTTCCATAGGACCAGTCCTTTCACACATTGCAGCAGGTCATAGATGGGGTAGATGTTAGGGTAGGCCAACCCAAGGCCCAGGATGTGGGTCTAGGTGATAACTGGGCTGATTTGGTCCAGGCCATTGGGACTCCCTCCTCGGGTGAGGGGAAGAGCCATCTCTCCTACACCCATGCCCTTTGGGTCAGCTTTCCCATGCCAGTGGTGAGGGGTGGGGGCATCTCTCTCTAGTGGGGGGCATCTCTCTCGTGAGGGCAGGGCCAGTTCTTCTGCTTCAGTGTCCAGTGTGGGACAGGGTCAGCTAAGCCAGGGCCCATGAAGAGTGGGGATGGCTCAGCACAGGCCCTCAGATTTTAGCACTCATGATTGCGATGGTCTCCTGTGGTAACAGAGGCCAAGGACATAAACACAGATCCTGACTGCAGCAGGACCATAGACCCAGATATGAAACTCAGCTGCAGCTTGGGCTTGGACCTCACCAGAGTCCTGGTGATGGCACAAGTCACCCAGCCCAGTATGGCCCCGGTGGCAGCATGACCTTCAGACACCAACATTGTCTCAGGTGGCTAGCCAGACCCGAGGTGTCCGCATGGCCTTCAGTAATAACAGGAACCACAGACATCAATTCAAACCCTAGCTGCTCCAGACCCACAGACCCAGATAAGGCCCTTGGCAGCAGCTCAGACCAGATGTCATCATGGCCCTGTAACAGTACAGGCCACTCAGATCAGCATGGTCCACATGGCTATAGGTTGTGGCCTAGACTCCAGGAACCCATGTGGCCTTTGGTGGCAACATGGACTATGGGCATCAACACAGATCCCGGTGGTGGTAGGACCACAGACCCAGACATGGTCCTCAGCAGCCCTGGCCTGGATGTTTCCATGACCCCAGATGGCAGCACAGGCCACTCATTTTATCATTTTCTTAGTCTCAAGAGTCGCTCTGTATATTCCTCCTGACAGGTGACATTAACGGAAGAGTGGCTTCTGTGTCCTGGATGCCTGGTGTGGTTGGTGGACCTTCTGGCGTTTCCCACACTTTTGCCTTGCTGTGCTTCCCACAGATGCTGTCCTCATCCCTCTGGTTCTTCAGACCAGAGACTGACAGTCATCCTCAACTGTTTTCTTCCTCTCACGCACTCCCACCTGGAGCCTGTTTGGACTCCATCTCTGGTATACACACTCAGTTTGTAGAAGGAGCAGCAGGCTGCGTCCCGCCACCCGGATAGCTTTACATCCGAAATAATTACACGTAAAGTGTATTCTTTTAAGCACTGCTTGGCCCATTAGCTCTAGCCTCTTACTGGCTAATTCTCACATCTTGATTAACCCATTTCTATTAATCTGTGTAGCACCATGAGGTGGTAGCTTACCAGGAAGAGTCTTAACCTGCGTCCATCTTAGAGAGGAGAGCTATAGTGTCTGCTCACTTCCCTTCTTCCCAGCATTCTGTTCGGTCTACTCCACCTATCTAAATTCTGCCCTATCAGGCCAAGCAGTTTTCTTTATTAATTAACCATTGAAACAACAGATAGACAGATGACCCTCCCCCATCATCAGTTCTCCGCCATTTCATCACTCTGGCTGCTCCTTCCCATGCACCCACCATCACTCAGACTATTGCAGTGGTCCCCTCTGTGAGCTATGTCTCTCCTTGCTTCTCAGTGGACCCTTATTCTCAGAGTGTTCAGAGACACTGGCTCAGGATACAGGGTAAAGTACATGACTCCTTGGCTTAAAGCTGTTGTGTTTCCACTCATTGACTAAACAAAGTCATCACTCTAGGTGCTAGGAAGCCCTGGATATGCCTCCATTTCCCCAAAACTTCATTACTAGCCTGTTCTTTTCCACATGGGTGACATTAGGGCTTTTTACCTGGGATTTCCAATCCTGCTGCATGGGTGTCTCAATCTCAGTGTGTGTGTGTGTGTGTGTGTGTGTGTGTGTGTTAACTGAGTCATCTGAGGAAGGCTTTTTACAAACTCTCCCGCGGCCTCTGTTGCATTCCTTCCTCTGATCCTGTCATCTTCATTATTTTATTAGTGGAACTAATTATCAAGCTAGCTAGCAGATGTGATGCCTTAGGAAAGAGGATTCATGACTGCCTGTATTCTCCATCGATAGACACAAAGTGTGGTCAAATCACATTAAATCCACAGGCAACGTGTGACTTCTCCAGAAATTCCACTCTGGAGCATCAAGGCCAGTCCCCTCTCTCTGCGGTAATGGTCACATTCCCTAGCTCTCATGGGAAACTCTGGGGGTGTCCTGGGTTGCCTGCTAATGTTATTCTTTGACTCATGTATTTGTTCATTGACTGCCTGTTGCACGGAAATTCAGACTTCCTGAGATTCTTGAACAAGCACACAGATCAATAGACATCGGCTAAATAAATCAACAAACCAGCTCTACAGAAACAGAGCTACAGTCTAATAGCTGTGCTTCTCAACCTGGGGTTCGCAACCCTTTTGGGGGTTGAATGATACTTTCATAGGGGTCATATATCAGATATCCTGCATAGAGATGTTTGCGTTACAATTCATGACAGTAGCAACATTACAGTTATGAAATAGCACAAAAATAATTTTATAGTTGGGGGTCTCCACAACATGAGAAACTGTAATAAAGGGTCTCGGCATTAGGAAGGTTGAGAACCACTGCTCTAGAGGAAGGGGGGAACTATGTTAGAAGATCAATTTCTTGGTTAAAGTTCATTAATATATATCTCTATTCAGGCAGAAATTACAACTGTTTTATCATTCACTGGCTGGTGCAAACACTCAGAGGCATATATGCATATATGAGATATATATCTCATATTATTGATACCATTTCATTTAATCTTCAGTCTATCATTCTGGATGAAGTTCTATTATTGCTTCCATTTAACAAATGGAAAAAAATTGGGAACGGAATGGTGAATTGAGCTCACCTCTCTAATAAATACTAGCTAATTGTCTCATTCAGCCACATTGTCCAATCAAGTTTTCATTCAGTTGTAAGAATAATAGGCAAGAAAAACTGCATCCTACACTCATGTCCTCCTATCTCCACTGGTGTTTTTCAAAGGGGGGTGGGGAAGGAGTCTACAGCTTTCCCTGGTCTTCTTCATGAAGACTCAGAATTTCTCTGGCCCAGTTCACTGCCATTCTACCCTGGGCAGGGAATGAGAACACCTAAGAAACGCTTGTGCTGGCATTATCAGCCTTACCCATGGCCCAGGGGCTACAAAATACAAGTTTAAAGTAAAAAAGAAGTAAAAGAAGCTCTAGGAATCTGAGGAATGTTGAAACAGTTTTAAATAATTACAAAGGAGTTGAGGGAACCACACGTACCCCAGGTCTCTTTACTTCCAGAGCCATGTTCAGCCCACAAAGTGAACAACAGGAGGCCCGGGAGACACTCCAGCAGACTGAAGCCAGCCAGACATGCCCTCAAAGTAGCAGTTTGGAATTTCTTACTCTCTCTCCCGTGAAGATAATGTTAAACATTTACACGTTTTTAAATTCCCTAATCTGACTTACCTCAACAATTCTATCTTTCTTATGCTTTCTGATTTATAATCATTAGAAGTCAATTTCTCTCCCAAGGCAAAGTGTTCAGGAATATGGATATATACTAACGCAGGCATTTATATGTATTTTTCATGCCAAGGCAGCCTACACTAATGCAGTTTTTTTCCTCCCTCATTTTTATACCACACAGGGAAGCCACGTATCAACACAGTGCCTTTTTGCCACCTAGTGGGAAACTTAATTTTACCCTATTTTTCTCCATCTCCTGTCTTCTAAGAGATGATGAAATCTATGGAAGCTAATACAGAAAAGAGAGTGGCTGCATGTTCAACTCCAGGGCATTAGGGCAGAAAGACACGGCTGGTCCAGAAGGAAGACCTGGCCGAGGCTGGAAGTGAGAAAGAAGCATCCTCCCACTGTGTTCTCAGGGCTGAGAATTCACTGGTGTCATTGTCCTGCCATTTTTTTTCTATGTTCAAGTTTTAGATCGCAGCCCTTGCGATCAATACTGCCCATAAAACCTATTCTGAAGTGCATAACTCTAACAAATGGGTTACATCCAAATTCAGCATGCCCGTGGACTTTCAGGCACCTGAAGAAAGTAGAGAAAGTCATGACTAAATGTCCAGCTATTAAAAACCTCCATCAATAATAATAAGAGCTTCAAGTTAACGAGAGTTTATGACACAGAGGATGTGATTTGATAATGCCTATGAATGGCTGTGCCTAGTGGCTGTCATATAGTTAGGGTCCAATAAATCATAATTATTTGGTGCCAAACACTGTGTTAATTGCCTCATATCTATTATCTTGCTTCATCCTCATGAATGCCTTCAAAGTAATAATTATTTTCCCCATTTTATATTTGAGGAGCTGAGTCTTACAGGTAAATGGAGGAGCCAAATCCTGCACCCCCTCCATGTGTTTGAGAGAGTGTATGTGTGTGTGCACATGTGTATAGAGTTTAAAATCTATTTTATTGCCCATGCTCCCGTTGTTCAAGTCAATAAGTCAATAAACAAAATAAAACCCTTTATTCTCCTGCTAAGTCACAGTTTTCTTGATATATGGCTCCATGGCAGGGCTACTAATCTTTCTTACAGTAGTATATCTTTCTATTTAGATGGGTATGAATCAGTAATAGAAACGAAAGTCTCTAAAGAGATCAATAAAGGTTTTAAAAGAGCTTGGTGCCAATGAAGAGAAAGCCCATTGTTTCATAGGAGCTGAAGGTGCTATTCAAACAGTAAGTTATTACAATGACCATTTCTGCATTAATTGTTGGCAGAGATGTAAACACAAGGAAAAGCAGTAGCGAGCTCTGGTGGCCTTTCAGAGGGCAGCAGTCAGGGTGATGTCATAAGAATGGACTCTGAAACAGCCTAAGATTGAAAACTGGCTCTGCCAAGTACTGGCTCTATGACTACCTGCAAGCTATTTAAATCCTTCATGCCTCAGTTTCTCTTTGAAAGAAAAAAAAAACCACAGGGGTCAGAAAGAAACCACCAAGCCTGATGGCCTGAGTTGGACCCCTGGGACCCAAATGGTTGAAGGGAAGAACTGACTCCTGGAAGCTGTGCTCTGATCTCCACATGTGCACCGTGACGCACATGCACCCACATTCATGTTCACATGAGAGAAATAAGTGCGTAATAAATTTCTATTCTAAAAGAAAAGAATAGGGGCTGTGTTGGTAAAGTAGTTGCTGTGTAAGGCTGAGGATTCTTATGGGGCCCACAGGCCAGCATCACATAAGACAGCAGTTCACGGTGGAGCTTATCTTCAGTCCCTGAGTTGGGACATGGAGACAGGTGGATCCTGGGGTTTGCTGGCCAGCCAACACAGTTCGGGCTCCATGTTGAGTGAGAGACTTATCATAAAATAAGTAATTAAATGAATATAAATAAGGTGGTTAACTAAGGAAGACACACGATATCAACATTGCCCCACACAAGCATGTGTGCGTGCACACACACGCGCGCATGTGCACGCGCACACACACACACACGGGTGATCTCTCTACCTACGTGGACACATATTCAAAAATAGTTTTAAGATAGAGAAGATTGTGTCTTACTTGCTCAGTTATGTGTTGAATATGGTAATGAGAAGCCTCCTTTGGAGAAGAGGTTTTTTTTTTATTGCTGTTGTTAGAAGAAAGTTAACTATTGACCCAGGATTGTGTAACTGCTGATATTAATGGTGGCCCTGATTCTAGAGCTGGAAAGTATAGCTACTCAGGCATCCCAAAGCAGAGAAACAATTAAGTCTGACAAAGACTGAATTGGATGTCAGTGAGGATGACATCAGAATGGTGAGAATCAGAGAAAAGCGGGGGCGGGGGAACCTTTGCAATACCTTGACTCTGGATGCAATGCGTGGATTCAGTAGAAGGAACACAAGCTAATAAGTCTCATGGCAAAAGCTAAGGGACAAGGTTATTACCTTAATGGTCCATTTGCTTCTAAGCATTTAAGCAATGGAGGATAGAGACAATATTAGGGTTTCACACACATCAGAAACTATTCTGGCCTCTGAGATACAACATTGAATGACAATATGGGCCTGTGTGATAAGCCATATGGAAAATGCAAGGACATTTATGATGGACACTTTCACATGAAGGCTGTGAGACCACTTGCAAATAATAAGGCATCTTAAAACAGAATGATATGTTTTTGTGTTGAAAGAAAAATTTAAAAAAACGAACAGATTGTGCCAAGTCTCTTAATGATTGAAGCACAGGTGGGTTTTGTTACCCAAGGACAATGATTAAGTTAAATGATGCAATTATTCAGTCAAAAGTCAGTGTAGCCATATCTGCTTTATCCGTCTTACACACCAGGGTCTGTTTCAGTTGTGTCCAGCCGTGTTATTAGAATCTCTAAACTACTGGGACACTATCTTACATCATACAGTTTTGCAGGTTTTACACTGCCTCTTAGGCTCACTTGTCTGTGCTGCTGTGAGTGTTGAACTCAACCAGGGCGTACAGTTAGCTGGCACCGAGAGGTTGAGTGGGTACATCTTTCTTGCCATGCAGCTTTCTTAAACTCTTGACTTTCTTCCAACATAGTGATGTGGGTTAGTGCTTCAGCGGGTCAAAACTAGAAGCTTACATGCAAGGTGCATCACCCAGGCAGGCCATGAGTCATTGGCCTTGTTGCATTTGGGTTGGAGATGAAGCAGCAAACCCTGTGACAGTGTTGGTACACATCAAGAGCTTCTCACTTCATGGTGAAGAAGCCCATGACAGAAGAGAGAAGACACCAGCTTCCCACAGCCCACTCCGAAGGAAATTTTAAACTCTATATATAGTTTACACACACACACACACACACACACACACACACACACACACACACACATAGCTAGCAATACACTTAAGTTATTGGCCAAGCAGTGATTTAAATAATATAGTTTCTGTGTGGTTATTTCAGGAGTCTAGACAGCAGAGAAATGAACAAGCAGCCTTGACTGGCAGACTGAGGAGAACCCTAGGGATCTTGGAATGTGCTTTTAAACTATCATCAGCACTCCAGGAAGACCCAAATTTTTAAAGCTCCCAGCTCTTTTCAGCAGCAGTTGTGTGAACAGCAAGCCTCCAGCACATGCCAGCCCTAATGGTGGTGCCACAATCCTAAGAACAATTTAGCAGTCTTGTGCTGTGTGCCTCTTCATCGACATCAGCTCACACCTCACAGCCACAGGCTGTTGTAGTGAAGAACCAGCAAGCAGCTTGAACCTGTTCTCCATCCCATGAGTGGTTATCTGATTTTTTTTCCCCTCCAGTATGCTCAGAAGCACATTCCAAGATCCCTAGGGTCCTCTTTGGTCTGTTAGTCAAAAATAACCTTGTTGGGGAAAGGCTGGCTGTTTGTTCATTTCCCTGCTGCCTAGACTCCTGAAATAATCACACAGAAACTATATTATTTAAATCACTGCTTGACCAATCACTTAAGTGTATTTTTAGTTAGCTCTTATAACTTTGGTTAACCCATTTCTATTAATCTGTGTACTGCCGCGTGGCTGTGGCTTACTGACAAGGTTCCAGCACATCTGTCTGAGGCAGCACCAGCGAGTCTGTCTGCCTGAGGCGGCAGCTACATAGCTTCTCATGACTCGGCTTTCAGCCTGGCTTTACCCTGTTAAGCCATTGGCCGAAAGCAGTTTCTTTATTTGCCAATGGCAATAAAACATATTCACAGCATACATCACCTCCCACATCACAATGTTAACCAGCAGTTAAGTAACTACAAGCATCCTGTGCACCAAGGTTTGTGAAAGAAGACAGGAGGTTGCATACAGTGTCTCTAGGCAAACAGTCTATGCACTAGGGTATGTGTGAGAACATGGAAGGCCCCATAGAGTGGTTCCAGGCTAACATTCCATGTACTAGGGTATGTGTGGGAGCACAGGAAGCCCCATAGGCTGGTTCCAGGCTAACATTCGATGCACTCAAGTATGCATGAGAATGCATGAGGCCTCATAGAGTGGTTCCCAGAAGAGAGATTTCCATTGACTTTAGAGAGCTCCATTTGAAGGGTCCCCCCACTAGTGGAGATACCAAAGTCATCTGCAGAGGTGAGAGGTGGAGCTTTTGCTTCTGAGACTGGCCCAAGGTTGGTAGTATTCACAATATAGAAAGAAAACTATCTTCCTTTGTGGTGACCAGACAAGCTGTAGCTCCCCCTGGACCTAGGTCAGCTCAGGTTACCCAGAACTTTATAAACACAACAAGGCAGCAAGCAAAGCAGCCCAAGGCTTTCCTTCCACTCATGTATTGTGTGTATCTCATCTTTACAGGGACATCTTGTACATTTGTCATAAAACTAAATTGTGTACATCCTCTTATACGTAACACAGGAAGTACAATATGAGCTCATCACTTCATACCACCCAACCAAGGCAGTGTGGTATAAATTTCTGAACCATTGTTTGTAGTTTCTCATGTCAATAATTAACTTTATAAGCTGCAGATCCATATATATATAATTTTCTCTTGTGCTTTCAAAATAGATAATGCTGAATATTTACAAATAGTTACTATAGTTTCTGTATGTTGTTTAGTCATACACATACCATGCATATATATATATATATATACTGTAATAGTGACTCAGACCCAGAAAAGTTTAAGATGACACACATTTCGCATGGACTACAGTGGAAGTCTCATGGACCACAGTGGAAGTTGCATGAACTGCACTGGAAGTCTCATTGACTGCAGCAGAAGTTGCATGGACTACAATGGAAATCAGTTAGTCTGCAGTCACATTAAATGTTTATGATCATGATTTCGCCTGGAATTTGATGTCACCTCTGTCAGCATTTGATTTGCACAGAATTTCAACAAAGTGTACTTGCTGACAAGCACACACACATACACTCACACACACACACACACACACACACACACATTGCATTTTTGTAGCTTGGGGCCATTTAAGCTTCCAAACACTTGGGATATATTAATATGCTAACATACTCACACAGCTGATTCTAGTAGCTTCTCAATTTTTAATAAAGTATATCAAGTTCCCTTTCTTTCTCAGCAAGCAAACAAATGTAAGAAAGTTACTGTGCTACTGTTTTGAAGTGTAACTGTAAACTCAAAGATGACATGAATGAGCCATACACAAAATCTGTGTGTTAAGTGTGTATAAATTATGTGTATGCACACATATGTATATACTTCTGAGTCCCTGAACCAACCCTTGAGAATCACTACTCTAGTATACAAAACAAAGATCACTGTTAACTACAATGAGATGATCAGATGCAGTGTCATTCCTAAGTGCCTTCTAGAGCATGGAAAAATATAGAAAGTACCTGTGCCTTTGAGGGCCTCATTGATGGAGAAGAGCGAGCCAGCAGCTCAGAAAGAAAGAGAGTTGCTAAGGTGCAACAGTGAAAACTAGTTCAGCACTTTGTAGTAAGAGACAGGAACTCATGAGACACAAAAAAACAATGGACAACCTGAAGTGCAGTGCAAGGTTTAGAAAGAATGAAAATTATCTCTAAGTCTCGCTTAAGAAACATCTGAGGATGAATGAAGTAGTATTGGAGAGGCAGGAAAGAAGGAGAAACAAAGAGATTTATCTGCTGATTTTATTTTAGTTTGGCTTTGGGGAGATGTTTTGCTTTTGTTTGCTTTCTGGCTTGCTTGCTATTTTTTTTCTTTTGGGGGCATGGCAGGGATGAGGGGATGATATGAAGGACTGGGAGGTGAGCAGAATTGGGGTGCATGATGTGAAACTCCCAAAGAGTCAATGAAGAAGTTAAATTAAAAAAGGAGAAAGATCTGTACTCTGTTTACATAGGATACAGAGTTTTAAATAATGATAGTATGATATGGAGATTAACAATATTTTAAACTTTAGCAAAGAGACCTGAAGTAATCAATTTAACCACTGACTCCTCCATAGAACTGTAGAAATATAAGACAGGGATACTGGTGCATACCCATAATCCCAGAATTAGGATCAGTGTGTTTCCGCAGTGTTTGAAATCCCAGATTAGCCTGATATCCAAGTGACTGTGTGGATGTTAGAAGAAATAAAGGAGGGAGAGGAGGTGAGAAGAGGGAGAGAAGGGGGGGAAAGGGAAAGAATATGAGGGGAGGAAAAGGGAAAGAAAAGGATACAGAAGGACCTAGAAGAATGCTATATCACTATTACCCTCTAAGCAAAATGTATTGAGTTGTTTGGAAACTAAGACAAGTTAATGATTTTTGCTCAGCACAAAATGAACAGTAATCTCCCTTACTGCTGCTGCTGCTGTCAGTGCTGTTACTGTAAGGTGGGTGTTTTGTCTGCTGCTCTGAGTGCAGTGAGATGGATAAAATGTGAACAAGACTGTCCAAGGCAACTCATGGTGATCAGATTCACACCACCATTTGCAGCACCAACTCCACTCTCTTAAGTAAATATCACCAGTGACCTTTTATAGCTTTATGGTCATGATCAAAGTCTACATCAGTGACATGCTCCCTCTTGGCTGGTATGGGAGGTCCTTCTGTCTATGTGTTGCTTTTATTGGTTAATGAAAAAGAAACTGCTTTGACCTGTAGCAAGGCAGAACTTAGCTAGTCAGGGAAAACTAAACTGAATGCTGGGAGAAAAAAGGCAGAGAAAAGGAGAAGCCATGTAGCCCTGCTAGAGAGATGTGGAGACAGATTCCAGAACTTTACCTGTTAAGCCATAGCCTCCTGGCGATACACAGATTAATGGAGGTGGGTTAATTTAAGATATGAATTAGCCAGAAATACGCTTAAGCTATTGACCAAACAGTATTGCAAATAATATGGTTTCTGTGTGGTTATTTCAAGGTTGAGAAGCCGGGAACAAACAAGTGGCCCCCTACAACACTTGGGATTACATTCCCTGTCTGCTTCCCACTCTTATATGATGTGGGATTCCTCCTCTGTATGCTGTGACTATGTTTTATTACCATTGGTTAATAAAGAAGCTGTTTTGGTTAACGACTTATCAGAATAAAGACATGTGGAAAATCCAAACATATATATATATATATATATAGAGAGAGAGAGAGAGAGAGAGTAGGCAGAGACAAGGAGACACCATGTTGCTGCAGAAGGAGACAGGACCAGAACCTTATCAGTAAACCACGAGCCTCATGGCAATATAAAGAATAACAGAAGTGGGTTAATTTATGATGTAAGAGTTAGTTAATAAGAAGCCTAAGCTAATAGGGTAAGCAGTGTTGTAATTAATATAGTTTCTATGGGATTACTTTGGGTTTGGTGGCTGGGAAATGAACAAGCAGTCTCTGCCTACAAATTGGTGCCCAATGTGGGCTAACTACAGCCACATAAAACCTGAAAGAGCTTAAAAAGGAATTCCAGACAAATAAAAAAAGAGTTTAGTGTAGCTTCTTTGGGGGTGGGCTCTGCTACTGGTGAGCAAGGGCTCAGTGACTCCTTTAAGAGAGGTCTTCCTTTGGGGGAGGGCTTCCTGGTTCATGCTAGTTGCATGAACAGCTCTGGCTCTTTCAGGAGTCCAAGCTCTTAAATGAGGTCTGTGAGCAGTATGTTACAAATTTCTTAGTGGTGACACAGACCTGCTGTGACCCTGGAACTGGGGCAATGTGCATGGCTCTCAGAGGCCGTGAACATGCCTCCCTCTGCCATGTTAGACTGGGTGGAACAACAGGTAGGGTTGTGGAGCTGGTCCTAGTCATGTCTGCTTGGCATTTAAAAGAAAAAAAAAGCACTCCTGGTCACAAAATAATTACAGATATACACACAATAAAGACAGATTCAGATTAGAAAGATCTCTAAATGGGTCACAGTGTTGGATAAAGTACAAATATTTGGGAGAGACAAGAAAAAGACTATAGACATTATAGAACAGTAAAAGTAATATAAAATGGTACAGACAGCCATAGATTAAAAGAGTAAAGATAATAAAATAAATATTAAAAGCAATAGAGCTGAAAAGAAATAAGCCACCTAAAGATGGAAAATACACAGAGAATCTGGATTATGTATATTATTGTATTCTTTGAACCATTTGACTGTGAAGGAGCTAAGCACAAAAGACAGTTCATTGCTAAATCAACATACATATTTTATTGACTTCAAAATTTGGGTCTAAGGATATGTTGCTTTTGAAAAGAGGTTCTACTTTTGTTTCCACAGAAAGCTGTGGATTCTTTCCAGGTTAATGTGATTTGATGAAACAAGACTCCCTGATAGTTCTCCGTGAACCCTAAAAATACTTCACCCCACAAAAAGCAGGAAGCAGTTTGGAGAAAACTGTGCCAAAACTTCCAAAATGGTTGTTTATAAATGCTTGTTTTCACTTAAAAGGGGTTGGGTAACTGCAGATGGGAACAATTAAAACATTTAGAAGATGCAGGTAAAAGAACCACACAACGTTGCGTGTTGGTGACAGGTAGCCAGTTTGAAGGGCTAAATTAGAAGCAGCAAAACAGAGTTAAAGAGCATCATCTTTGAAGCAAGAAAATCTTGAGGGGGAAGATGCAAAAACTCTAAGGATTAAAATGTGGCCTGGAGAGGTCATCTAAGCAAGTAGGCCTGGATGTAGAGGCAGAGTTACTGTTTCTAAAAAGGAGGTTAACATGCCACAAAAAAAAAAATGGAGCGATCTGTGTAGATCCTAAAGCATAAATTTCCATGTGCCAGGAGGGATGGGCACTTGCTGGTTTTGCAGTAGACCAAGGTTCAGTTCCCAATGCCCACAGAGCAGCTCACAATTGCTTGCAGTTTCAGTTCAGGGGAATCTAGCACCATCTTCTGGCTTCTCCCTGATCCTGCAAGCACATGGCGCACAAACTGAAACAAAAACACAAAGATAATATTTTTTTAAAGAGTACTTTTCCAGCCAGTAGAGGGGAAGATGAACACTGAACAAATCACAGCCTCGAGGCAGCAAGGGATAGCTATCTTAAAGATATAGCCAGTCCGATCCTTTAAGCCTTACTATAGTAAATAGAATTGAATTCTTTCAGCAGACAGTAAATGTAAAATTTAAAGATATTAAATACATTTCTCAATGACCAAAAAAGGGAAAAAAGTCTTTATCAAAAGAAATCACTTTCTTGAAAATCTTTGAGCAGAAGCTATATAACAATTGGCATTGTAGAAAATATCTATACTCAGGGAAATTGTAACCTATTACTCACAAAGTCTGCCTGGCTTAAGATTAAGGTTTCTGAAATATTATAAACCTGATCTTCAGAGAGCAAAAATTGAAGGTCTAAACGTTTAAATGATAGCTGTCTGACAAGGAGAATTAAGGGCACTCACAGCTTGCTACAGAAGAAAGCCCCCATACACAAGAAACTGAAGCTCCCTTTCTGTCAACTGATTTCTTTAATTATATTAAAAATCAAAAGACATGTACAAATAGCTGTATAAGTCAGTAACCAGGATTAAAAAGGTGAAAGAACAATTTACATGGATACACAGAGAAGGGAGATCAACCTGCAGAACTCGGGACTCAAAACAGCCACGCAAGGCTGGGAAGGAAGGCAGAGAATAGCCAGACAAGATTATTCTCATGCCTTTGTATTTAATGAAATTTGCGGTTGCTGTTCTTTGCTGTTGGTTTTCTCTCCTTGGGCCCCAATGCATCCTTCTTCCTGATTTCTTGCTCTCGGAATGGAAATGTCTCCTCTAAGCCTCACGAGCCACTGTTTCTTTGTAAGCACATAGCATGTGGTGTCGCGGGTTCGTAGCTGGAGAGGAATTCTGCCTTGGAGGGAGACATGGGTCTCACCATGACTGATAGAAACAATCCCTTGTGTTGACTTTGTGGTCTGTAGGAAAATGAGTTAGCTCTCTGGGATTGTGGGGTAAAATGAAAGTGGTTTCTACATACGAGAAGAATATGAATGTGGGTGGAAGAAAACCACAATGAGGTAAACTGAACAGTTTGTATCCTCTGCAAAATTCATATGCTGGACTTGCAGAGACTAAGTATGGCTTTTTGTAGGTAAGCCTTTTGAGAGGTGATTTACATAAGTGAGAGCTGGGATCCTAAATAAGATGATTATGTTCTAAGGAAGAACAGATCCCTCCTTGTCAACATGCGTTAACTGAAAACTACAGGAGGGTTCAGTGAGTGGGTGGCTGTCTACAACGGACAAAGAGACAACTTAAATGGAGCTGAGTTACCAAGAGCCTTCCAGCCTCCAGAATTATAAAATAGCTTATCATGTGTCAGAAGGACTTACCTGTGGGGCCATCTGAACAGACCAATACATCTGTCCAGTCAGAAGAGATCACAAAGGCCAAATCTGGATCAAACTGGCAACAAGATAAAGTAGCATTAGATTATGACACACAGTATGAATCCATACGGATATAACCTGCTTGTGGACTGGCAAGATGGCTCAGCAGGTAAGAGCACTTGCCACCAAGCCTGATGACCTGAGTTTAATCCCAGAATGATGGGAGGAGAGAACTGATACCTGTTCATTGTCCGCTGACATCTATACATGTGACGTGACAAGCACACACATAGACACACACACACACTCCAAAATAAATGTTTTTAAAAAGAACAAAATACGCGTGAGTCTGTATATAATATGTGTATATTATATGTTATTACAGGAAAGGTTTATAAAAACCACCTGTTTTATCTATAAAAAAAAGCTGTAGAGAGAAATCTGAAAAAGCACAAGCCGTGAACGTTAAATACAATGTAAACTCCTTGTTCAGTAATTATAACAATATATAACACTGATAAGAGATGTTCATTAAGTGTGAGAAGTCAGTCAGGGGTTTCCAGCACCCCTGTATTATTTTTCCAAGTTTTCTCTAAACCTAAAGTGTTCTAACATATAAAGATATTTTAATAAAATGTGTTCAAACTATTTATTTTATGTGTATGAGTGTTTTGCCTTTATGTTTGTATGTGTGCGGTAAGTATGCAGTGTTCATAAAGACCAGAAGGAGGTGTCAGATATCTGTAACTAGAGTTAGGGATATCTGTGAGTCACCATATAAGTGTTGGGAACTGAACCCATGTTGTTCCCACGATAGCAAATGCTCTCATCCGTTGAGCCGTCTCTCCAGCTCTGTTGATGGCATTCTTAAAGCATTATTTTGAGGCAAAAAAAAGTGGATATAAGAAAATACACACCATGGATTGTCTGAATGTCCGAAGCAAGTGAAATTAGTCTTTGATGATAAAAGAAAAGGAATAGCTGTCTGTCGACAGGAAGGAGACGTGAACTGAACGGAAGCATGAGTGTCGGTCATAAGATACAGTCTGGGGCATGCATTTGACAAAGGGGCACTGTCAGTCATAAGATACAGTCTGTGGCATACTTTGATGAAGAGGCTGACTCCAGTGATACGTATCTTCTATCACCTGTAGATCTGGACCTTGGTTAAGCTTGGATCCTACATATGGACAAAGAGGTTCCGGAGGTTTAAGTGACCCTTCTCTTTCAGCTGTTGGACCGGCAGGGCTCCCAGCCATACAGCTTCTGTCCCGATGCATACCGTGCCATAACAGAAGCTCAGGTCTGACTTGCTCTTGTTCTTGCATGCCCCTTCAGATCTTCTTGACTGGCTTGTCTTGCTCACTCCCAGGTAAGTAAACAACCAACACTTCACAGCACCCTGGTGTATGATGGTCAACCTCCAAGCCAAGTTAATGTTTGGGGCAGTATTCAGGTTGGCCTTGAAATCATGCACTGTCTTTCAAGGGTTTGGAACTGCTGTTGGACACCACATCCAGTCTATCATGTCTTCCCTACCGATCTCTTTTATAATGCACACTCACTTCATGCATGGGGACAGGGAGGAAATTCCTGCCCACCATCTTTTCCAAGGTGGTATTTGAAGTCAAATGATCATGATCAGCCCCTTGCTGGTCACGAAGGAGCTGTTCTTTCCTGGAAGCAGATGAGAAAACTGAGAGGAAGCTGTTTATCTTCTTATAATAAATAAGTAGATTCACCTAAGTGATTGATGGTCTCATGGCCTTTTTATGCCTCGGTGGTCTAGGCCATGGTTTCTTGCTTGCTACTTGTGTACCCAGTGCTACTGCTGAATATATCCCGGCTTGCACAGGTTTTTTTTTTGATAATTTGAAATGTTTCTGCATAAATTGAGTTGGTGTTGAAGCTATTCTGCCCTTATTTATAATACTAATTAGTTCACATTGGTTTTTTTTGAATTTTTAGCAAATGTAAGAGTCTAAATAATTAGTATGAATATACCTGACTAGCATCAATTTTAGACATAGTAGTCAGCTGTACTTTGTTATTATAGATGTTCTCAAAGTGGCTGTACATTAGTTTATTGAATGGGAAAACTGATTTATTAGGCATATAATTTCAGCAAAAGACAGATGGCCAGATTTTTTGACTAAAATAAATTTCTAGTGCTTTTAAAGTATGAACATTCTTAAACATTGTTTACTAGAACATATTAATTATATATAATGATGGATTTCATTACTGCATTTTCATATATGTACATAATGTATTTCAATTACATTTACTACTTCCTGTTAACTTATTTTGTCTCTTCCTCTTCTCCTTTAATTTGCATTTTTCTGGAATATAGTTATAATTTGAAGTATGAGTATCCTGACATTCCTCTGCCTAGAGAACAGCAATTATAAACATATCTCTCAAAATGTGCTGCATTTGTTAGATTAAATAGCTGCCAGTGAAGGTAGAATGTGCCACGTTCTCTGTGAAAAAGGTAATTCACATAGGATTTAATAATCTAAATATAGGTTACCAAATTATTATTATGACAACATCTGAGATAACAACTGTAATAAAAGATAATTAAAGTCTCATTTGACTTTTTCCACTTCCAATCAAATGACAGAGGAAGAGTCGGTAGGAGGATTTTGTTGTTTGTTTCAGTTAACAGTCTAGAACCCGGCTCAGCACAAGTCAAGATGTGTTATTACATTGGCAGATATGTCTCTCTTGCAAATGATGAATTCTCACTCAGCTCATCTAACATTCAGGGACCATTCTGTTGTCCAAAATGTGCTTCCTTCAGTTGAGTAAAGACAGCATCCTTCCAAAAGGGAAAGGCTCTTGATGATAAAATGTGGTTGGGGTTTGTTAGAAAACCAATATTCCTTATTTAATCATTTCAATTTGCTCTTGCTAGGAAAAATCATTTCTCCAAATGTTATAAATTAGGATGAATAACGTTGGAATGATTTCAAAAATTATCAGAAACTTAAAGTTTCTGGCACAGAAATGATTGCAGTCAATAAATTTATGTTTAATTGGACTCCATGCAATACGTCTGTGTTTTTGCCATTTTTCTTTGTTTGGTATTTCCTGTGTGTATGAAATTTATGTACGTGAGTGCGTGGGTGTGTGGAGACCGGAGGTTAACATCCGGTATCTTCCTCAGTTCGTCTCTACCTTTCCTTCTGAGACAGGGTCTCTCACTGAATGTGGATCTAAATTCCACACAATGACTTGGTCAGAGAGCCCCAAGGGTCATGTTTCAGTCACCCCAGCACTGGGATTAAAGTTATACACCACTATTCCCAACCTTGTTTAAGTGGTATATAGGAATTCTGACTCAGATCCTCAGGTATTTCACCTACTAAGGCATCTCTCCAACTCTAATTCATTATTTCTTAAAGTCAACTTTTCTAAAAATTTATATTAAAAAGCCCATTATTTCAACCTACTTGGTCCCTGTCTCTGTGCACATTAGCCTTGGGCTCTCTATCTCTTCATGGGAACTTCAAGTTCTTCTTCTTAGATTGATTTTCTTTAGTATCTGTTATGAGAGAATTCTGCTAACAAAGGCTCCTCCTAATTTTTGTTTATCTGAAAGTCTTTATGTTCTACTTTTGAAGAATGAGGCTGCTGGATCTAGGAAGATGTCAATCTTTTTAATCTATTGTTATTCGCTCTTGCCTCTGCCTCCTGTGGTTCTGAGTCAAAACCCAGAGGTTAAGCTGCTGGAAGCCCCCTTAAGAAGGATGCTCACTTTTGTCTTCCTGCTTGTAAGCGCTCTTTGTTTTTCATTAACTTGACCTTGAGGATTCCAGGTGGGCTCATCTGAGTGATCTTGTTTGCTCCTTCTTATTCTTCACCCCTGTCTAGATTGCGAGGGTTTCATTGGGTTTGGACCCTTTCAGCCAGTTTCTCCATTTTGTCCAGTTTTTACCCTCAACAAAATTAGTAACCCTCTCATATACAGATGATTAAAAGGCTAAGAAGAAATCAGAGAAACATTAACCTTTACAATAGCCACAAACAACATAAAATATCTTGGGGTAACACTAACCAAAGGAGTGAAAGACCTCTATGACAAGAACTTTATGTCTTTGAAGAAAGAAACTGAAGATAGTATCAGAAAATGGAAAAATCTCCCATGCTCTTGGGTAGGTAGGATCAATATAATAAAAATGGCAATCTAACCAAAATCAGTCTGCAGATTTAATGCTATCCCCATCAAAATCCCAACACAATTATTCACAGACATCCAAAGAACAATACTCAACTTTATATGGTAAAACAAAAAACCCAGGATACCCAAAACAATCTTGTACAATAAAGGAACTTCTGGAGGCATCACCATCCCTGACTTCAAACTCTATTACAGAGCCACAGTAGCGAAAACAGCCTGGTATTGGCATAAAAACAGACAGGGGGACAAACGGAATTGAATCAAGGATCCAAATATTAATCCACACACTTATGAACACCTGAGTTCTTAAAAAGAAGCTAAAATTATACAATGGAAAGAAAGAAAGCATCTTCAACAAACAGTGCTTTAGTGGTTGAGGTGGGGTAGGTGGATGATGGAGGGAGCAGGAGGAGGGGAGGGAGAATGGACTACAATTGGTATGCAAAGTGAAAAAAGATTGTTTTAAAATACAAATTTTAAAAAGATACAAAACAAATTAAAATTAAATTTAAAAAAAGAATCATTGTATACGTACCTCTACAGTTTTCAGTCATTCTTGAGTTTGTTTATTCTCCTTAGATCTTTTATGACAGTGTCACTCACTGGCTTTCAGCTTTAGTTAAAATATTATTGACTTGAGCTTTATCGCACTCTATTCCATCACCATATTAAAAATAACGCTTTGGGCGTCAGGCCTTTCTCCCAGGTTCATCAGTCTTTGCTAGTTCTGCCACTGATTGGTTCAGGCACTTTACAGAGCTGATTAAGCACATCTGTAGAGTTGGTTGCCAGAGCCCCCTGAAGTCTCTGCCTATTTAAACTTAGTAATCAGCTAGTAATTAGACAGGGTCTTCCCTAAACACCTTAACCTAATGCATCTCATACTGTATTAGAGACTGAGCTGGTGTGTGTCCAGGCGCACTTTCCTCTTTCCCGAGGTTTAGGACTTTGCCTCAGTCTCTGACTTCAGCTAGCACAGTAGCTGTTTCCATGCTCTGGACACACTCCACGCCTGTACGTGCATGTGGCCTTCTAAATTCCTAGCAGTGCTTAGAACTTTTCAAATACTTCGTGAAAATCTCATATTTAAACTTTTCCTTTTGGCCATTCTCTTGTTTTCCTGCACAACCATCTGTGACAGTAACCAGTAGACAGTGATTCTTTTCAACCAAAGCACTAGAGCTAAGCCAGTTGTAACTGAATGGGATGAAGCCAGTCAAAGGGTTGTGAGTGGAGTTTTTCCAGAAAACCACAGGGCAAGTCAGTGTTGATGATGCCCCAAAAATGATGTTAGGAACTTCACATCTATTTTTTTTATTGATTTTTATTGAGCTCGACATTATTCTATGCTCCCCTCCCTGCCTCTCCCCTCCCCTTCAACTCCCTTCCAAGGTCCCCATGCTCCCAATTTACTCAGGAGATCTTGTCTTTTTCTACTCCCCATGTAGATTACATTTATGCATGTCTCTCTTGGGGTCCTCATTGTTGTCTAGGTTCTCTGGCATTGCAATTTGTGGGCTGGTTTTCTTTATGTTTAAAAACCACTTATGAGTGGTAATTGTCGTTTTGGGTCTGGGTTACCTCACTCAAACTGGTGTTTTGTTCCATTTGCCTGCAAAATTGAAGATGTCATTACTTTTTTTCTGCTGTGTAGTCCTCCATTGTGTAAATGTACCACATTTCCTTATCCATTCTTTGGTCGAGGGGTCTTTAGGTTGTTTCCGGGTTCTGGCTATGACAAAAAAAAAAGCTGCTATGAACATAGTTGAGCACATGTCCTTGTGGCACGATTGAGCATCCTTTGGATATTTTATTCAAAAGTGGTATTACTGGGTCTTGAGGAAGGTTGTTTCCTACTTTTCTGAGAAATCGCCACACTGACATCCAAATGGGCTGTACCAGCTTGCACTCCCACCAGCAATGCAGAAGTGTTCCCTTTTACCCACAACTCTCCAGCATAAGTTGTTATCAGTGTTTTTGATCTTGGCCATTCTTACAGGTATAAGAAGGAATCTCGGAGTTGTTTTGATTTGCATTTCTCTGACGACTATTCTAACACACCAGCTGCTGCTGGGTGGCTGATGTCATGAGTGCCGTGGTTCTACAGAGCTGTTTCAAAATGTTCATAAAGGTTGGAAGTGGAAATCAAGAGCATGGCAAGTGGACACACAGCAACCGTTGTGCTTGGAGTGTGTTGCTCTATTCAGAGAGCCTTTCATCTCTCCTGTGCCACCTTCCCAAAATGCTGCCCTCATTGGGCTAATTCTAGACTCATGCAAATGTTGTATATCATACATTTGTGGAGGGGAGATAGTTCAAAGACTCAATTCAACTGTTGTTTACCGTTTTCTTTGTGGGAGCCAGCCTTTGAAAGTTACAGCTAGTTGTTTGTTTTTATAATATTCATGTTCTATCAGCTGGTTCAAATAACTCTTCATTGGACTTTAATCAGTCAGTATCTGTAAGGGTCTGAATCTTTCCATATAGTCAACCCCATTAAAGAAAGTGTAAACATGCAAGTCTTTAACGAGCACATGTGAAGGGTGTCCTATGGAGTGCCCGAGGTTTACATGCCCACATCTTTCAGGGTGCTGCTAGCGTGCATGACGATCCCTGAGAGGAAGCTGTGTCTTCGAAGGCTGACTGTCTGGATAGACCTTCAGTGGTATGGACAGCTTGAAATGTTGAAGATCAAGAGTCCAATCACAATTTATCTCGGGTGATCTTTATCCCTCTAAGTAACCATTGCTTGTCCACCTCTATGTCAGACTTAATATCCTGTGACCTGAAAAACTCCTGGGATGTTAGCTTAAAACCCAGTCTCTAGCAAATTACAGTCTAAGAGTCACCAGCTTGCATCAGAGGCCTGTAGCTGTGTTTTCTCTGCTTTGTTGTAACTGCCTACTTCATTTCAAATGTAATTTCAAACTGTCTTGATTTATGATTTTCTTTGTTCTCTTACTTTGGAATATGGAATTCGGTAACCTATATCTGTTTTCTCCGACAGTGGTCATTCATATATGGCTCCAGAATGAACTATCTCTTTTCTCCTTTGAGGCGAGAGTTGTGTTTTTGCAACAAAATTTAGTTAACAGTCAACTAGATCTTGCAACCCATGGTGGATTGATGTGAATTTCATAGAATGCTTTATTGGAGGAGTGACAGCAATCTGTACTTGGTTTAAGTAATAGAGACAGCTGCATTTAAATAAGAGAGACCATTTAAGGTGGGGAAAAACCAACTATTTGAATCAAAGTCTTTTTTGGAAGAACTGGTAAACAGAAACACAGACTTTGGATAATTGGCATTTAGATGAAAATTCAATGAATGATTAGATCCAGATGTCTTTCATTTAGTTTATTTTATTGTGTCATGCTGGAGGTGCAGAGATGGAACACAGGTCTTCCTGCAGAATAGGCAATCCTCTCTAAGAATACCTCAACCTGCTAAAATTGTAACCGCCATGTATTATCCAATGTGTCTTTAAAAAATATAAACCTGCTGTCTACATGATTACTCCCAAGTTTAGTGTCATTTCCTTCTTCAAGAAAAATCCTTTCTATAGAATTGCATTTCTTCCTCTTTTCTCTAGGCTTGTTTACATGAAAGCTGGGCAAGCTACAAACTTGGGCAGTGACATTTTAAAAACAAGTCTTGATCTATTTGAGCACAGGGAGTTTGGAAGATGGAAAAATCAGAATTGGAAAGAAGCAGAGAGTTCATTTTGCTCAACCTGTCCCTGAGCAGCCGATGGCTTTCAGTAGTTCGTATTAGGATTCATGAAGCCTGCATTTGGATACTTAAGATGGCAAAACATTCATTGCCTTGAAAGTAGCCAGTATCACACTGGTACATATTAGATTGTTAAAGTCGCCCTCAGTTTACTCTAAATCTGTTCCGCTAAACAACCTTCATGGTTCTCCAGAGTGGAAGTCTTGATTTCTGCAATGACATTGGAACTGGGTGATTATCTACTGAGAGTGCTCCCATGGGCATTTAAGAGTTATAACAATATCCCTGCTATCTACTTTTGACAAATCTCAACATTTCCTGTATGTTCCCAATAATCAGAAATGTCTGCTAGCATTGCCCAATGTCTTTTGTAGGGTGTGACAGCAACCTATCTGTGAACCCTTGCTCTAAAATAAGCCAAAATAATACAATAATAAAACTTTGACCTGTTCATAAAACCTCGCTGTCATCTACCCAGCCACACTGTGTGACTATGGCCAAGTTACAAGTCCTTTTTCAGATTCAAGTTCTAATAAAGTAGGATTGCTGTTATCTTCTTTGTAGTTATAAAACAAGACTCAGTAACAACAGATATAAATCATAGAAAATGTTTCCCAGGACTCAGGAAATGAACCACAAATGTAGGTTCCATTCACAGATACAAAGGGTTCTTCCTGGAAGACTGACTCTCAGACAATACTATACAGCAAGATGTATAGAACTGAAGGAAAACACTAAGCAATACAGGACTAGGGGATTGTCAAATGGAAAAAAGAAATGTTTCCGAAGGTATGAAGTAGTCATGAAATGTGGGCAAAGTCAGTTCTAAAATATCCAACGCAAAAGTTATTTCAGCTTACATGTTTTTGGATGTAAAGGCACTGTCAATCAAGCAGGACTATGATACACTCTCTGGAATCTGGCTTCAATAAATATGATGTTTATGGCTTGCAATAAAAATAAACAGTTGGAGAACCTTAATGAAGATGGGGAAGTACATTTCCACGAATAAACATGCCTCCCTGGTTTCACAGAAAAGGTCCCCGCTAATTAGCAATGCCAGAATTAATTGCATTCAAAATGGTACAGAATGTTTTTGATGCCATTTGATTTGAATTGCATTCATGATGAAGTTTAAGAAAGGAAAAACTCACTGCCTTTGTAGATAAAAAGTACCTAGATTATGATTCCTGATTTTTATTCTTTCCATAAATGGATTTTCTACATAAAATACAAAGCTTCTAAAGTAGTTCAAATATCAGATAACAATAAACAATTCTTTAGTGCCATTATCACTCAGATGTTCCATGAAGCACACCCACACGGAAAGGCTTTCAACTACTAACTTATGTTCAGATTTAACTCTCTAAGCCTTGGTTTTGCTTGCGTCATTCTTCTCAAACTGTCAATCATAATGTGAGCCATTCAGTTGGGTCCACAGCCATACTCTCTTCACTCTGGAATCCACTGTCTCAGCTTCCCCACAATATTCCCACCCCAAACAGAGAACCTTGGTAAGAGGAAACATCCACACATAGCACCTTTCAAAATCATGTCGTTCTAACCGCCTTTAGTACCTAAGTTGCCTTTGTCTTTCAAACAACAGGCACTACTCACATCTGAGTATCTGAAGCTGGAGCCCCAGATGAGAGAAAACATCTTGACTTTTGTCTATCTGGGTCTGGGTAACTCTACTCAATATGACTCTTTCTAGTTCCATTTGTAAGCAAAGTTCATAATTTCATTTTTTCTTTACAGTTGAGTAGTATTCCATAGTATATATGCACCACATTTTCATTATCTAGTTGTTAGCCAATGAACATTTCTATTTCCAAGACGTTGTGAATATCTTGCTATCTAGAGTAGCAATGAACATGACTGAGCAAGTATTTTTGACTTCTGTTGGGCATATGCTAAGGGGTGGTATAGCTAAATCCTGTGGTAGACTTATTTTTCGCTTTGTGGGAGTGCTCCTCACTGATTTCCAGAGAGTCTGCATGAACTTTCTTCCCACCAGCAATAGATGAGGCTCCTCTTTCCCTGCAACCTCAGCAGCTTTGGTTGTCAATTGTTTTGCTGATCTTTGCCATTCTGAGAGGGAAGAGAGGAAATCTGTTGTTTTAATTTATTTGTCCAAAATTGCTAAGGATGATGAACACTCTTTGAGGTATTTATTTGTATTTTCTTTTCTTCTATCTTTAACTCACTGTGTAGCTTTCATGCCCATTTTTGATTAGGTTGTTTCCTTGAGTCTTTGTTTTTTGAGTTCTTTGTGTATTCTGGATATTAATCCTTTGTCAGATGTACAGCTGATAAGGATTATCTATCATTCTGTGGGTTTCTTTACTTGTTTCCTTTGCTGTATGGAAGCTTTTTAGATTTATGAGGTCGCAGCTGTCAAAGTTTTTACCTTAATTCCTTGACAAATGGAGTCCTGTTCAGAAAGCCTTCCCCTATACCTATATCCTGCATAACATATTGCTTATGTTTTTTTTGTATCAGTTTTAGTGTTATCCATTTCAAACTGGATTCTTGCATAGATTAAGTAGACCCATAGTATCTATCTATCACCCTGACAAAAAGAGTGAATCAAAGTCTATCAAAGACCAGTTTTTAGTTCTTGTAACAAACTTTTCCATCTTGGGCCCACAACACATACATTCAGTCATCAAACCCAAGCTCAAATCCAGACCTTTTCTGCCAGTTAAATATCCACTCATTGAAATAATTTTGCAATTGTATGCCTGTTATTGTCTTAGTTATGATTTCTATTGCTGTGAAGACTCTCCATGACTAAGGCAACTCTTATTAAAAAATATTTAATTAGGGCTGGATTTCAGTTCAGAGGTTTAGTCCCTTACTATCATGGTGGATTGCATGCAGGCAGATATACTGCTGGAGAAGGAGCTGACAGTTCTACATCTTCATCTATCTACAGGCAGCAGCAATCTGTGTTCCAAATTGGCATAACTTGAACATAGGAGACCTCAAAAGCCCACCCCTATCAGTGACACACTTCCTTCAACAAGGTTATACCTACTCCAACAAAGCCACGCCTTCTAGTTGTACCACTCCCTACAGGGATGCTTTCTTTTAAACCACCACATTCCACTCCCTGGTCCCCATAGGCTTGTATCCATATAACAATGAAAAATTACATTCAGTAAAACTTCTGAAGTCCCCAAAATCTACAACAGTCTCATGCTTATTTAAGTCTAAAGCTTTAAGTCTCTTATGAGATCCCTGAAATGTCTTAACTGTAATCCTATATAAAATGAAAGTCAAAAAGCAGATTGCATATTTCTAACATATAATTGCCATATACAGAAATATATTTTACCACTCCAAAAAGGAGGAAGGGGTGGATAGTGAGGAAATACTGGACCAGAGAAGTTAAAAACCAGCAGGGCAAACTCGAAACTTGGTATCCTCATATCTAATGTCAAAACACTCTTTAGATCACCAACTCCTTTCAGCCTGCTGGCTACAACATTCTTCTGTCTCTTTGGCTGGTTCCACTCCTGTTATCAGCTTTGCTTGACAGCTATCCCATGGCTCTGGCATCCCCAGCATCTTTGGGTCTCCAAGGGGATCAGGCTTCATTTGTAGAGCCTCACGCAATGGTCTCTCTAGGCCTCCATTCAGGGACACCCCTGACACATATCTGGCCTCAATAGATTTTCTTAGTCACAGAAGATTCTATATCCCTTTTATTGTATCCATGACTCTAAAGCCAGAGCCATGTGGCTGAAGAAGGTGTGTTCTGCTACTTGCTGAGGCTAGAACGTGGCCCCTCATTCAATTACATCTTCATAAACTTTCTGTTTTCAGTCATTTCCTTCACTGCTTAGTTGTCCTAAAACTGGATCTGTAGATGGAGGTGACCTCAAACTCAAAGATCTGCCAGGCTCTGCCTCTAGAGTGAACATGCACCGCCACACTCGGCTCTAAGATTTTCTTTAATTCCTCCTCACACATTGGAAATTTAGCTGGGTGGGATCTTGGCGTGAGGTCACCATTTCATATATTCCATTTCTTAATCCTTTCATCCCCTGGAACACAGGACTTGGCATTCCTTTTCATTTTCTGATGCTCCTTTCCTCCTCATATTATATATTTTATATTTTTTACTTGGTCAGTTTGTTCCTTTTCATTATAAATCTTCATTAGCGTTAACACTAGTAAACACATGACAAACTCTGCCTTGAGATTTCCTCTGCCAATGGAATTAAATCCAAAATTCTTCACTTTATTCTCAGGCATACTTTTCAAACAAGAACAAAAAGCAGCTATATTCTTTACCAAAATATCACAAGAATGATCTTGAGGGAATATACCAACATTCTCCTCCTCTGAAACCCCTTGAGCCAAGCCCCCAGCAGTTCTAATGACCCTCAGCACCACTGTCTTCCATGTCCTTATTTGTGTGGTCTATAAAGCTGCACTTAAAGTATTCCACTGCTTTCCTGTTGCGGAAGGTCCTTCTGCTCCTCCAGCCAACAGCCGCTGAGATACCAGCCCATTGGGGCGTGGTCTCTCTCTTTAAAAAAGCGGCCACTTCCCTCCTCACACTCTCTTTGCTTCCTGCTCTGATTCGGCGACTAGACTCCTTCCTGATTGTGCAGAGGGCTGTTGTCTGGGATGGTGATCTGTAAGTTTTTTCCCCTTTAAATAAATACCACCCTATTAATCATAATTCCAAACTGGTGTGGGATTGTTTATGACTTACACCTTCACTTTCCTAACCCAAACTCCCAACATCCAAATTCCTCTAAACAAAAGCATGGTCAGGCCTATCACAGCAATACCCCTGGTACCAGCTTCTGTCTTAGGGTTTCTATTACTGGGAAGGGACACCGTAAACCAGGACAACTGTTACAAGGGAAAACATTTAATTGAGGTGGGCTTACAGTTCAGAGGTTTAGTCTATTATTGTCATGGTGAGTGGCATGCAGACAGACATAGGGCTGGAGGAGGAGCTGAGAGTTCTATATCTTGATAGGCAGATAGAAGAAGGAGTCTGAATCCCACACTGGGCATAGCTTGAGCACAGGAGACCTCAAAGGCTACCTCCAACAGTGATCTCCTTCCTTCAATAAGGCCACACCTACTTCAATAAAGCTACACTTCCTAATTGCTCCACTCTCTACAAGGACGTTTTCTTTCAAATTACCACAGTTACCACGTCTGAACAAATACTATTTGAACTCTAGAGAATTTTCATTTGCCTAATTTCCTATTCTTGGAACAGGACAGGAAACGAGCTCATATTTCACTGTGTGTGTGAAAAAGGGTTCAGGACTCTGAAGAGCACAGACGACTTTGCAGTATGGCAGAGGGAAGCTAATATGTTAAGAGCCACATTTTGGGGGTGACTTTGTTGAGATCCTAGGCACAGCAGTTTCATACAATCCAGGATAGAAGCATGGGGATTAGGAGTGTTAAGTAGGAGGAACAGAGATTCAAAGGAAACACAGAGGCATAGAATAGTACTGGAAGGGTAACTCAGTCAAAACTGAATGCTGGATTCACTCGCATTTATTTCCATACACTTTTATACCCTAATACAAAAGGGGGGAAGAAGGCAAAAGACTGCTTTAACATGATACAAAGGACAGCTAGAACAGTTACTTACTTCAATATTTGAGATATCAAGCCGTCTTTCCTGAGAAAACCATTTGATGTTTGGGACTGTGAAAACATCCTAGACCAAGTATCCTGCAGGCAACCACTACCTAAGTCAAACCTATTTTAAAACAAGAGGCAGAAGTGTACTTGATTCTCTGATTTTTGGTCAGGGTGGAGAGATCTACCTCTCTGGGCCATTTTAATGTCTGAAACACCATGTGACCACACCTTAGGTCAGGGTATGCAGCCACACTGTCAACAACTTGAGCAAGCAAACTAAATTCAAACTTGACCTTCAGACAAAGTGGAATAGACTCACATTTTTTTGGTCCCAAGACTGATAGACATATTATCTCCTGTACTTTGTGTCTACACTTCTCAAGGTCACTGGAACATTTTAGAAGAATAAAATGACTAGGAAAGCCACAATATCATTCATTGTCTTCATCCTCAGTCAGTCAAGAGCAGATAAAAACTACAGATGACATCAAATTACAACTGTAACACACGCGCGCACACACGCACACTGAACGCACAGAGACTTATTTCTGAACGCTTGCATCAGTAAGTCTATAATAATACATGCATTCTAAGATTTAATTTACAGGGGAACTAATTTAACAAGTTAAGGCGAAGCATTGTTTTTTTATTTTATCACCAAATGTTCCCTTTCCTGGACAGTGAGACCTATCAATACTGTGATTTTAATTTATTCATCCATGTTCTGTGATCTCAGAATGTAACACAATGCCAGATAGTGTCAGTAATTCAAGAGTAAAGAGGCTTGTCTGGATAATTAAATGATGTACAGCTTACCCTCTGCTTTATCAAAGGTGAGATGATATTTGGATCTGGTTTGAAATAAAGATACATTATCCCAGCTTGCCCAAGCTTGCCATGCGTATCATGGCTCGTTCTGAGCACCATTTACCTCGCCAACAGAAAGTGTTTTTGTTTTTCCTGATCTCCAGGGAGCTAATTCATAATCATTCCCATGTGATCTTGATAGGGCTATTGACGTATACTAAAAACAAGTTCGAGATTGTAAAGCCATGATTAAGGCAATTAAATAAATGGCCTGCTGTCATTAATATCTTGATTGTGGATTGCTGTAGTATCGACTGAAGTTAACTCGTACACATACATTGCATGATTTGCCCTGGAATGCTTTAAATAATAATAATCCTAAGATCATTTCCTCATAAGTACCATGATCTCCCCCTGTGTTCACAAATGGTGTAGTCACAGATATTTAGATAGGAATAATGAGAAACTTGTGTTGCTCCTTAGCCTGAAAATGTCTCTGTTATTTAATTGCAATTACTCAGGCAGGGCTTTCTGCACTAGATTTTAAGTGTTCAATATTTCTTGTGCTGATTGATTGATACATCTCTACTAAATATTCTTAAATTCAGTGTCATAATGCCAAACTTAAAATTATTTTATTTGTATACCCTCTAAGACTTTTCCTATTAATACATTTACCTTTTATTAAGACAGTGTCCTATTATGCAATCCTAACTCTACTGTAATTCAGTGTGCAGACCATGGTGTCCTAAAAACTCACAAAGCTCTGCCTGTCTCTGCCTTCTGTGTGTTTCAATTAAAGGCAAGTACCACCTGGCTTAATCAATTCATTTCTTTTTAAAAATCCCACCAGAACATGTTAAATGTTGTGATTTCTTTTTTTCTATTTTCTCTTTGTTTTTGTTTTGCTTTGCAGAAATGTCTTGCAGATACCATGCGAAAAGGAAAAATATGACACAGACAAGAAAGCAAAACAGAGAATGTCCACCGAAGAGTTCTCCAGGGCAAAGCTATAAACTGCATTACAGAGCCGGAATTTATAACTGGTACAGAGCGTTCTCTCATCAGGATAATACTAGAGAGGAACTGGATATACTTGAAACACACTGTAACTGTTTCCATCTCTTGGATGCTCAGTGGTCCTGTTTCATGGCATCATTATCTTTCTCTGAGTATTAAAAGTTGATGGCAATCTAAAGAATCAGTTGTGCGTGTCTTATTTGGGTTTGCTTTCATCTCCCCAACTCTGGAAAGATTTTTCTGTCTCAGCAACGCCGTGCGGTTGAACACTAACTTCAGGAGGATTTGGGCTTGTTGAAGACAATATCATGCAGCAGAGAGGAGCAGTTCTCGGGGGTCTATTGTCAGCCTTGGATTCATTTCCTGTTACTATTCCAACAAACACTGGAGGGCTCAGAACAATTGAGGATCTGACATATGTCATCCTGAACCACAATCTATATTTCTGAATGTTTGTGTTTCTTGTGGAGACAATGGAAAAGGACCCATCCCAGTATTTTCCAGCTTTTGGAGAATTTTCTCATGGGTACTGAGTCCTCCAAAGCAGTATTTTCCATCTCTCTGGCCATTTTAACCATCATGTCTTCTGGCCCTGACCTTAGCAGGGGAAGTATCTTTTATGGCTCATCTAATTAATGCTCATGTAGACCAGCAAGGACTACACACTTGAAAAGTCTCTTTCCCCACACAAGGCATCTCTTACACGGTCCAGGAAGATGGTACTTGTACCTCTATCTCTGTGTCACTAATTTGTGACATTAGTAATTCATTTTACTTCTCTAATTCTTAGTGATAATTATTCACTGTCTACTTGGGTGGCTTTTCTTTATTTAATTCCCATCATTCCTTGCTATTCCAGTTGTTGCAAGATCTAAATATGATGCTAAACGATTAGTTCTTTCTATAATAAAAGTTCAGATTATAATGGTCCCAGATTTATGTATCAATTTTGTTATTTATCAAACAGCGTGTTTGCTATGTGGAGAGAGACACTGTTTTAGAGACACCATGTTGGACAAATAGACAAGGTACTACCTGCGATCATATAGACTGAAGAAGAATCTATAAGGCTCAAGTAACTGGAAGAAAATTGAGTGACTACCAAAGACCAGCACAAAATTAAACCAGTTAACTTTCTCATGGAGGGAGAGAGGGACCCACCAAACCTACCTCTCGCTGAGGAGCTACTGAGAGTTGATGGAAGCTGAGGGAGAAAGAATTGGCTTTCTTTGGGGTGTGGCTCTGCGAGGCTGACCATGGTTTAGTGGATGTCCCACACCCATGAGCATATATGGTACCAGTTAGACTCAATGGGCTATTAAAATAAGGAAAAAATGGAAGAGGCCCCAAAGCCAGAAGGGTCATGTGAGGATGGAGGGAACCTGGGAATAGCTGAATGAGAAGTGGGGGTAAACCTGATCAAAATATATAACATTGCATGAAATTAGAGTATTTTAAAAATCCATTGATATAGAAAAAGTAGCAAAAAGGCAAAATAATAATAAATGGTAATGATATCAATTACTTTATTTGTAGTTTTTATTCTGTTTTAAAGTTTCTGATACCTCATTTTTATTCTGCAACTTATCCTTTCCTTTGTCTTTAGGTTTAGGGTTCAGTGTGATTTTCCTGAGCTTACTTAAGGTGTCTCTTGACCTTATTAGTTTATTTTCTCATTGGAACCCCTATAAATTAGCAGCTTATTATGTTTTCCACATTTACACAGTTTGTTTCATCTTTAAGGGTCCGCTATTCCATGATCAAAATCATCATGGCTCAAATTTTATTGTATTAATTGAGAATCTGTAAATGTTTTGCTTTAATATAGGAAAATTTAAATTCAAGTGCTTCTCTGCCCCCTAAGAACTTCATCCCAGTGTTACCTGCCCACATAGAATGCCCGAGGAAATTTTGATTATAAAGAACAAGCTGAGGTTGAGAAGTGGGTCTTGACTAGCATCACATAAAGATAATTAATGCAACTATAAAGTCTCAGAGTGATACCACCCCGTAGGAAGGATTCAGGCTCCCAAGGCTGAGTGACAGCATTGGTAAACAACATCTGGACACCCTTAAAACTCCATACTCTAGTTTTAGATGCTCGTTAGTTATGGAGGAAGAGCCATCTCCCCGTCCATAAATATAAGCAGAAACAAACACCTCAATGGGCTTCAGGCTGCTCTGAGATAGGCCAACTGAAAGCAAAACACCGCACAAGGCTTGTGCTCACATGAAGAGGTGACAGTCTCTCATTCCTGGAGGCAAATGTTCCTGTGAGTGAGTTACTGTTGCCTGAGCTTTTGTCTAGCTTCCGGGTAAGCCCAACAACATTGTTCTAGAATTTTTAATCTTCCCCTTCTGTGCTGCTTCCTTTTTCTCTTCCTCATAATACCGCTGAGTTTCTGTTAGCTCACAGAAAAGTTGTATTGCCAAGATTTGCAACCTAGATTTATTGGTATAGGCCAGCTACTTCAGATGTTGAGGTAAGAGTGTTACAGGTTCAAGGTCTTTACAGGACAACTTGAGGCTGCCTCACGTTTGTTAAAGGGAGCTTGGGTTAGTGGTAGAGTATTTGCCTCGTGTGTGCAAGGCTCTGGGTTAACTCCTAGTACCACAATAAAAGAGAAAAATTGACAAATGCAGTCACATCTGTGTAAATAAAAGCACACCCACAGGTGCACATGTGGAAGACAAGCAGAGTGCTTCAGCTCTACTTTCCAGGAAGAAATTACTAATCCTAAGAATCATTTTTAAGTCAACCAACTAACTGTGCATTTCACGCCGCCACTCATCACAGCAGGGCCTGAAACCACGAAGAGCCATGGAAGTCTTCTAGAAGTTGTCATTCTCAAAATCAATTTGAGGTTTTTAATGACAATCTTGAACAAATGGAGCACAAAGCCCACAGAAGGACAGCACGGGGCTGAGAGTGTTAACCGAGTGAACGCAACACTAACAACGTCGAGGCATACAGATGGCACTGCAAACTTCCGGAATTGCTCTACGAAATGCCTTGGCTTCAGTAACAGTGCGGAGTCTTTTCTTCAGTGGATTCTTCAGTGGATTCTCTTGTTTCAGGTTGGATATATTCAGGCTCTGCACCAAACTGGAATGAAACTAAGATGAATCACCATGGTTAATATCTAATAGCAATGAAATCACGTGAAAAATAACGAGAGTGACAATGGTCTGCAGCATTTGGTCCTGGAAGCACACAGGAGAATCATAAATAAAACCAGAGCGAAAAAAAAAACACACAATAAAAACACTTGGACTGAAACATTGGCACACAATAGAAAATCACTATTGAAAATATAGTTCATTTAGAATGACTCCTCCGAGCATCCAGAGTACCTCTGCACACAATATAGACAATTCCCCTAAAAATATGATTGACAGAGTCAGCTAAGGGTGCTGGCATGCGCAGATTAACTGCAAGGCTGCAGGCAGCTTTAAGAAAATGTACAAATAAAATTACACTAAACATTTTTCAGAAAACTGTCAATGACCCAGTGTTGCAGATAGGTACAACTAAGAAATCAATTGCATAAAAACAGATTAAGAGTAATTATGAGGCTTAGGTTACTTTGAATGAACACAATCAAAGGCTAGACGCTACTTAAAATGTTGCTTTCATGTGCAAAGATGTAATTTTTCAAAATGTTTATTGCTTCCCTCCAAGCTTCACACTTAGATTTGGATCTGCCTTACGTTAATTTTTGGATATTGACTGGCAAGGTTCGGAGTTCCCTTTTCATTGGGCAGCTAACGGCTCCACTGGTGTTTGTGAAACAGACCTTTTGTCACTCGGTTACATCTCATTAGTGTCTTTATCAAAATAATTATTTCTCTTTTATACCAAAACAGAGAGGGTAATTACTTCGCTAAAGAGTCATTATGCAATGAAGCCCAAAGTGTCCTTCTGGGAACCAGAGAGAATCAGGGCAGCCAGGGACACAGGGTAGCAGCCCTCACATTAGCTGTGCCTCACTGAACGGTTCTTCCTAACATTTCCTGCTCACTCCAGCTCTGAGGAACACTGAGGTGCGATTTCAATCATGGGTTTTTTGCTCAAGATGGTTTTGCTCAGTTACCTATTTCCAGATGACCTGGACATGAACAGCTAGCTCCCCAGCTCATTCCTAGGGCAGCATGACCCCTCAACAGCAACAACATATGCTCAAAAATGTTCGTATTTGATAAGATATAGTGGTAGTACCTAATCCTGAACTGGCCCAGCACATGACCTTGGTCATGGCACACATCGGCACCTTAGTGTCTTCATCTAAATGGCAGTGTTAGATAGTTGATCTTCAAACCCCTGGGCTCTGACATTACGGATTCAGTGAAGGAGCTGGAAGGCCTGACGTGATTAACAGCCAGGACTTCCTCATTCATTTCTGTCTTTGATAGGAAGGAAAAGAGTAAGGTTATTTCTTACCTCGGACCTTTTATTCAACAACCCAATCCTATTAATTCCAATTAAAATTTGTAGTTTTAATTACTTAGTCTGATGGATTTTTTTTTTTTTACAAAGTCTCCTACATGTAAATCTTTGCTCTCCTCTTTCAGTGTGGCAGCTGCCTAGAGCTTTGTAATTTCTGCTCCTGAAGCCATGGAAGGTACCGCCTCTGATTCATTATTCTTTGTTCCTATTTATTGATTGAGCCTTTTTCCTCTCTTCTCTCCTGATAGTGAAAACACTTTGCTTAAACAGAACTTTCAAAAGTGTCTAAAGATCTTAAATTATCTTAATGTCTTTTCATTCATAGCAGTATTAAAGATGGTTAACGAGGCTCCTGCCCCAGATGAAATAGGTCAGCATCCCAGCTGCCTGGTTTTCAGTCCTGCCATTATCTCCTATTTGCTCTGTCTTTGGTCTGCTGACCCCTAAGTCATATGATATGGGGCGCAGAAGGAACCCCTTACACCGAAATACATTCCTCACAGTGTTGCATGGTCATAGATGTGTGTGCACTCGGTTTGTATCCTATTGGATCTCAAAATCAGTAAGAATCCAGGATTTTGTGAGGATATAATGCCTCCCGGTGTTTTCCGAATTCAATATTTGTATTTCTAAATTCAATATTGTAACATACAAAAATAATAAGAAAATAATGCTTAAATCTTTGGTGGATATTTTTCCAGTTATAAGTTTTAAATGAATGAAGTGACTGTCGTTAATTGTAGCCTATCTACATTACTTGAAGATTCTAATCCTCTGTTAACTAGTTTGACATTGTATCAGTGCTTGTCCAGCACTGACTTTGCCTCAGACACTATGCTAAACATTTCAAGCCGGTTGCTATGAGGTGCCTTCTCCTCCTACACCAAACAACTGCTTGAGAGAAACACCATCGTTCTTTTCCATTCTTTAATTATTAAGCTCGGAGTTAGAAAAGATAATTTATTCAGGTTTTAGAATTCACAAGTGACAAAAACAGAATTATGACTCAATTAAACACAGAAGAATTTAAACGTTGAAACATCCATTACTATAAAACCACCATTATTCTAACTTTTCCTTCCACGACTAGTGGTTTTAGCTAATGGTGTCAATGTTTTTTAAATGTACTATAATTTTTACATGGTGTAGTAGTTACATTTCTCTTTGCTGTGATTAAAAATGTCTGACAAATATCAAGTCAAGGGAGGGCACATTTCTTTTCTTTGCCACTGGAGGCATAGCAAGCAAAACTTTTGCACAGCTGTGCATCTCCTCAGCCTGGAATCTGGGAGCAGAGGAAGTGGGGCTAAGTTATACAACCCCAAGGCATGCCCATAGGGGACCACTTCTTCTAGTAAGGCTCCATCTTCTAAAGGTTCCACCACCTTCCCAAAACAATGGTGGCCTTTTGAGCACTACAAGTACTAACAGAGGAGTGTTCAAAGGTGCTCACGTGCAAACTACAACACGCCAGGTGAGACGTTTCTGTGTGATGAGCACTTTGGCGTTTGCATGCTAACTAACCTACAGAGTCCCGCAAAATGAATGTCACCCCGTGACAATGGCTTCTCTTACCAGGTTAGCCCTCCTCTCAAGCTAAGTTAGTACTGATGATTGCACTCAACAGCATGAGTTTTGTTTTTCTTCCTATGATTGGCACTTGTACTATCCTCGCACTATAAAACCTAGCAGTGTGCTGAGCATTTTAAATGGAATTTGCTATGTAGAAAATGTAGCTATACTAACAAGTATGCTCTGTCCGCCCTCTACTTATTCATGTGAGATTACCAGTCCTCTTCTGCAAACAAGCTTTGAAAGATGGGAGAAATGGGACGGTGAGAAACCATAGGTAGAAAGGTTACCATGAAATAGACTTGAGTCAGTTACTTTCCTCATTCCTCCCACAAAATCCATGACCAAAGTAAGTTAAAAGAGCAAAGATTTCTTTCAATTTTGGATTCAAGGGGAAGGCCATGATGGCGGGGAAGTGTGGTAGCAAGAACAGCGTGCTGCTAGTAACACTGCATCCAGACTGGGGCTGAGTTCACTTTCTTCCTATTAGTCCAGCAGCCCAGCTCACAGATGGTGCTGTCCAGAGGCAAGATGAGTCTTCTCACCTCACCTAACTTATTCTGGGTAATCCCGCCCAGGCATGCCTTGTCTCCATGACAACTCTAGAGCCTGCCAAGTCTGCAGTATTAGCCACCACAAACCTGTCTGTATCAGAAGTAACTATCCTGTGTCCACATTTCTAGGCTCCTGCATAGGCTCCGGCTTCACCCCACCCCATCCCACTTTCCCAGTAATCAGACCTCAATCACAGCCTTCCTACGTCTCCCCCAGTGGATTCCAAGCAACTACCACAGAATCCATCCCTGAATGTGCCCCACAAATATTGAGTAACTATCTTACCATCCACAGAGCTACTCCAAACCCCCTAGCTCATATTAAAGGGAAAACAATGGGCATTTTCTTTCCCATTTCATAGGAAGAATAATAACATAATTCTGGAGTCTTTCAATGAGTTATTCATTTTGTATCTTCTCTTCAGTGTGTGCCTAACCATCCACAGACTTTAAGTCCTGTCGTATATTCTTGCAGACTGCACTCTCTGGGGAGCCATACACACTCTCCAGTTAAGGCCGTTTTATCCCTCATATCATGTCTTCATTACTTCCTGTTACTCAAATCCCCAGGTACCACCCAGGGAGGAGGGTGGCCCCACAGCGTGTCGGCAGCCACAGAGAGCATCAGGTGTCACTGTTCCGCATAGATTTCTCATTTATTTATTAGTTCTTGGTGTGTACGTTTCTGTGAGTTCATGTGCCCCACGTATGCGCAGTGATCTCAGAGACCAGAAGAGGGTGGTGGATACCCTGGAGCTGGAGTTACAGACAGTTGTGAGCTGTCTGATGTGGTGTCTAGGATCTGAATTCTGGACCTCTGCAAGATCAGTAACTGCTCTCTTGATGCTTTTAATTCATTTCTTAAGTTAGCATACAAAGTAGTGGGGTTTATCATGGTCTTCTCATACATACTATGTTCTTGCTTACCTGCTTCCTTCTTCTTCCTCATCCGTCCTGTGACCTGCTGGACCCCTCTGGTCAATCAGTCCCTTCTGCTCTTAATGTACTTTGTGTTCTATTATGTTCTCCCCTCACCTGAAGATTTCTTTCTCCCCCTCACAGCCCTCCTTCTCCCTTCATGCACACAGAGAGTACAAACAGCTCGAGTGTGTGTGTGTGTGTGTGTGTGTGTGTGTGTTAAAATCTAGGACACACATGTGAAAGAAAACATGTGCCTCACTTATTGTTCCTAACGTAATGTCTTCCATCTATTCTCCCGCAAACACCTCCTGTGGTCAGGTCATTGTTTCTTTTTTTTTTTAAGATTTATTTATTTATTATGAATACAGTGTTCTGCCTGCATGTAAGCCTGAATGCCAGAAGAAAGCACCTGAACTCATTAGAGATGGTTGTGAGCCACCATGTGGTTGCTGGGAATTGAACTCAGGACCTCTAGAAGAACAGCCAGTGCTCTTAACCTCTGAGCCATCTCTCCAGCCCGGGTCATTGTTTCTTTATGCACACAGCTCATGCTCCTTGTCCGTTCGTCTGTTGATGGTCATGTCGACTGTTTCCAGTTCTAAGCTACTGTGACTCACGCAGCAAGGCAGGTGGAAGTGCAGGCATCCCTGCAGGAAGACTGAGAGTCCTCTGAGTACATTTCCTGGAGTGATGTCCCTGGGAGGGGCAGTGGGTAGGTGTATCCTTAGCTTTCTGAGGACTCTTCCTACGGATTTGCACAGTGGCTGTGCCGGGGTACACTCCCATCAGCAGTGCGGATGGTTCCTTTCATTCAGCATCCTCACCAGTGTTTGCTGCCCTTTGTTTTACTGGCCCTGGCCATGCTGAGGTGAGATGGAATTTCAGAGTAGTTTTGTTTGCTTTTCCCTGGCGTGGGACACCTTGACACATATGTCCTGACCATCTGTGAGTCTTCTTTTGAGCACTGTCTGTTCATTCCCCACCCATTTGCAGCAAGGATAAGTTGTTCAGCTGGTGCATCCTCCTTTTTGCCTTTAAAAAATGTATTCTCAGTATCAGCCTCTAGTCTGAGGTATGGCTGGCTGTTCCCTTTGACGACAGTTCCCTTTGCTGTGAGGTAGCTGCTGAATTCTTGTCACCCCAGTTAAAGCTGATGCCCAGCATTCCTGGGGTTCTTTGAAACAGCAGAGGGCCTCAGGGGGAGACCAGCACCTCCATCATTCTTCCGGCTTTAGTCTCAACTCTCTCTCAACACTGACATGCCTAGCACTCTTTCCCGATTGGGGCATATCAGAAATTTAGAGTTTGTGTTCCTCACCAGAGGAACCCTCTAACATCAGTGTGCCCCACTGTTTTTTTAATTTTTTCAGTCTTCTCTGCACACTCTGACATTTCCAACAGTCTTTAACTGGCATTCTTCCTTCCTCTACACAGACTTCTCATCTGTAAGTGTGCCGTTTCCATGTCTTCTCACGGTCCCTGCTGCACTAAGAGCAAGGAGTACTCAACTCACTAATCGTAGCATAGAGCCCAAACCCTTCAGCTCTACACGCCCTTTGCTACACGCCAAGATAATGGTGTCTGCCTCTTTGCCTATATGGTCTCTACTCCTTCCAAAGCCATTTTTGCGAATCATTCGGAACGTCATGGTGGCCCAGCATGGAACATCTGCTGGGCATTTGTGTACCATAGCTAACCAGCTGCAAACCATGCTCCTCGGGGAATTTCCCATCTGCAAACCTCCAACCACCACTGAAAATCTTTCCTGTGGCCTTCCTGGACTCTGATGAATGATTTTCTCCAGGGAACCCTAAGATCCTCAGAATAGGAGGCACTCTCCACCTCCAGAGCACTGTGCCACAGCTGCGCTATTGCTCCAACTGTTACCATCCAGGCTGGTGTTACATCATCAGCAATTAAATTTCATCTTTATTAAACTTACTTGAAACACAGAGAAAATCAACTGGCCCTGAGCCTTCATCCCAATCTCTTGTATACTCTTTCTATATGTCAATGTGAGTTTCTCTGGCTCTGTTTTAATTTTTTATTCTTTGGTGCTGGTGAGAAAAGAAGGGCCCTTGGGGCCACAAGGAAATATCTCTACCACTGAATGCTTCTTCTAGTTTTCTTCAAATCCCCTGGAGAGAGGAAGCTTTAAGATCCAGCTAATGTGCATTAGAAAGAAACACCTTGGGGTGGACTCAAGCAAACCCCAGTGTCTTCTGGACATGACAGGATATTGTACTCTGGAACCCATTGCATCCATGGGTGCCCTCCTAAGACTTGTATTAGATCAAGCCAGTTAACCTCCCATCATGGAGTAGGAGGGGGCTCCTGAGCCCCCATCTCCAGCTGAGGACCAATTGATGACTTCTAAAAGAAGAGGAGTATGTTTTCTTTAAGTCATTGACTCCTGGGGAATCTACCAACCTCCAGTCGATGGCCCCATACCTGGGAGTATGTGAGCAGCATCAATGAGTTGGTAGATACTTAAGAAGTGGACATGGTTGGAAGAGGTGAGAATTGGGGTGGGCCTAGGAGTTGAAGGGAGTTTTTTGGGTGAATAGGATTAAAATAAATTGCGTAAAGAGAATAATTTAAAGCAACACTTGGAGATGGATGTGTAGATGGCTCCTCTTCATTTTATAAGGTTCAAACCCTTTTCATTCAATATATGAGCCAGTTTTGTAGTTGAGTCACGACATCCGGCCAGACTAGTCTAATTGCATTTCTTCGACAACCGTGAGTCATTCATCTGTGCTCCATGTCCTTCCCACATCCTTCATCATTGATAGATTTTTCATTGTCATGAACACAATAGTGTTTACAGAAGTTAAAGTCTATTGAATGGATATAAGAAAGATATAAGTAACAAAGTTTTAAAAGGAAAGAGGAAAGATCTACATTCTGCCTACAGTGTTCCTGCCAGCTTACTCACCTAGCAATTAGCATATTATTTGCAGATCAGATGCAGTGGCTTGCCCATCATGGTAGATAATTAAGGAATGGATAAATCATTTACTGTGAGTTGCGCTGAGCATTGGAAGTTTTGTAACATCACTGGAAGCTGAACTCACTCTAATCGATTATCAGGCATTGTCTATGGGCTGGGGAGATGGCTCGGTGCATAAAGCGCTTCCACACAAGCATGAGGACAGGAGTTTGAAACCAGAGAACACATACAAATGCCAGATAGGCATGAAAACTCATCTGCCATTCCAGCACATGAAAGGCAGAGATCAGGGATCCCCACAGCAAGCCGATCAGCTAGATTAACTGACACTGGCAAGGTTCAGGTTCAGTTGAAAGACCCAACCTCAATGAGGAAGATGGGAGGCAACCGAGGAAGACTTGCAAAGTCAGCTCAGGGCATCAAATCATCAAATGCATGTGCACACATGTACACAATCATCTTCACACACGAATACACCCACATATATCTTAGCATGAATATACCACACATATATGTGAAAAAAGCCCAACTTTCTAATCTAGATGCAGAAAGGGAGGTAGCAAGGCACAGAAATGAGATGCAAAGGGCTAGCTGATAGGGCACGTAACTCCTGGAAGAGGAAAGAATGCTCTCTGGATCCATCGGTTCTAATCAGCCTAATCTCAGCTCTGCAGCACATTCCTCCCCGGTCAGGAAGCATCACTTACAATCCTCTCTTGTTTTCCAAGGCCATATTTCTAGTGAATGAACGAGTTCCTTTGACTCGAGGTAATTATTAATTATAAGGATGTTACAGTGCCTTGGGAGGAGATAAAGGAAACCTGGAAAGACGCATTCATCTCAAGCCAATTAAAAGACTTACTCATTAGTAAATAAAGCCATCTCGTTAAAGGCGTTTCATTAATCACTGAGAAAATGTGTAAACTTGGTGGTGGTATGCAGAAAACTTGGGAGAGGCTGAGTGCCTGATCACACTTTCAGAGAGAAGAAATAAAAACCTTTCCTTCGGAGAACATGACTGGGGGTAATACCATTTCATATCCACCAACGGAAGCAAAAACTAATGAGAACACTAATGCAGAACCAGGGAGTCCGCGAAACAAATGTCACCGGTCTCCCGGAACAACATCTCTCCGGCATCCATCATCTAATTTGCTTCTGCTTCAACCCTAGCTTGAAAAAAAAATAAAAAAATTCCCCAATTACAGTCATCTGTTGAGGAAGTCTTCAGAAAGTGAGTGACAGGCCCAGGTGGCTCTGGAAAGCAACCATGTCCTGGAGGGATGTTTGAGCTTTCCTACGACTAAATTTTTGCTTGTTTGATTGGCTTTTTTATTTTTAAAAATTTGTGTGTGTGTGTATTTAAGTGTTCAAGAATATTAAACTTTGTCCTTTGGGGAAAATTGTGTGCCTGAAGACTGCTAATTTTACCGGAGATAAATGTCTATGTTGAAAGAATGCCAGGTCTTTGTCATGCCTCTGCTGTTTCATTGGCAGATTTGGTGGCTACCTTCTCTGTCGGACGTCAGCTTTGTAACTGGGATCAAGAGAGAAAGATTCCCTGCTACTAGGATGTCTGCTGTCTACTAGAACTCACAAACAAAATCTGAAAGACTCCTTTCCCCCAGTCCCTGGCAAAATATTTTCCCTTTGCTGGAGTAGAAGTGAAAAGGGACTTCATTCTTTACCTGAGTAACTCTCCGTTCCTTGCAAGACTCAAGACTGTATCTAGGCATAGCATGCATTCTTAGAGGTAAAAACATATTAACTAACCTTACAGTGTGATGTTAGATTATCAGACTTAATAATGAGAGTGACTTGTCAATTATCATATGCCATTAGGGGTGATGATAACTCATAATGTCGTATGAGTGGCAAAGCTGCATGCTTATTTTCAATACTAAGCTTGCATATGTATGCATCGAATATATATATATATAATTTTTTTCTCAATTAGTCTACCCATGTTGTTCATGGAAAAATTTAAGGGCTTTGATGTCACCAAACATATTGAATAACTACTAACATTTTCATTTTAAAATCAAATGATTCCTTTCTCATCCTATTCTTGGTCTATATGAGTGGAGAGTGTTCACGGATGCTTTGCCCTTGAATGTCACTTAGGTCATCCCTATAGCTGGCAAGAGAATAAGGAGACAGGCAAGCTGTGGACATTGGTGTGCTTGTCTGAGTGCCAAGTGGCTAGATCCAAGGCCGTCAGAAAAGACCGCTTATAGGTTTCAGGCACACAGATAAGGGTTTGGACCCTCAGCTCTCCTCTTGTATGATAGTCTAGAGGAGCCACTGCAGCACTTTGACTTGACCTTATCGCCATCTGCTTCCTGCACGTCTCAGCTGGGAGAGGCTTGCCGTGAGAGCCGCCTGTTGCTGTCCATATACGCCTGAGGTTTCTTAATCAGTTGGCTCTCCTCGCAATTTTAAACTTTGCTTGTGCCTTCTGGCACAAACCTCTTCTCTCACAAAAAGGTTTGGGAGATTTTGACACTGTCAGCTTGACATACGGCATAACCTGTCTTCGTGGCAGCTGTCTCCCCTGCATTCCATTCCCAACTGTCACATTGTTTGGCAGCTGACGGTCAACAGGTGTACCTCTTGCCTTACAAGGTGGGTGGCTGCCAGAGGAGACATTGCTAGAACAGATCTAACCCTCCAGTGATTTGTGTGTGTCTGTCATGGCCTGGAAACCTTGGCCATGGGCAATATTCCAAATGTAAAGCAAGAGGGCACTTTGCCATTTTAGCAGATGGGCATGTAGAGCCCAGAGCCTGAGCAACAAACACCACGGTATGGTTGGAGGACAAGACGTACGGCCAGTAACATTTAATAGGCTATTAGTCTGTTGCTTAGGAACCTCAGACTCAGGACCAAAGTCCTTGCTAATTACAACTTGAGCTTAGGCTATTCCCATCTTTAGAGCCAGGGGCTGTGACTGCCATGGTAAACGCCGCGGGCAGCCAGCTAGATATGTGAAGCTGCCAACAAGGCCAGCCATGAAATCTGCACGTCGAAGGAGACTTGCTTCTCCTAAGCGAAGTCAGCAAAGGCAGCCTGGTGGTCTGAGGAATAAAGATGAATTATTGTGTATTTGTACTCTGTCCCCTGCTTTTACAGTGAGTGAACAGGAAAATCGGGTGGCATACAAAATGCTGGAGAATAAATCCTTCTTGAACTGCAGAGACAGATGAGGCTGTGCTGACTCCAGGCTAGACGAAAGAGGAAACAAATGGGAGACCCAGACTCTGACTCCATCCATTATTGCGCCTGCAGGATCAGAGTAGAAGATCTCGGAAGTCTAACTTCCAGTTCCAACCCTGGTCTCCACTTACTATAATTCTATTACTCCAATCTTACATATGGCTATTACAATAAATCTCCCCAGGAGAGTTCCCATGATTTGGTGTGAACTTCTTCATATGTAACAAAAAATTCCCTACGTATTATTGATCACAAAAAAAGCAAAAAATAAGAAAAGAATCCGGATCGATCAAACGTCAATGTTAAGGGCATTGCTTGTCTGTCCCTGGTCTTGCCATGCAAACCTTTTTTGGTGTCTGCTTCATCAATCTCTGTATCATCAGCTGCTTCCTGGAGGAGAACTACAAATCAATTCTCAGAGCTGTCTGGCTTTCTCCATTTGGTGTTTCAGCCATCTATCCTCTGTGTCCCACAAGCTTTGCAGGCCTTGTGTATCCAAGCAGATTTTTATAGCCACTCCAATTTCTCGGCACTCGGATGCTTTTCTTCCCCCGTATCCCTCAGCTGTCTATGTGTCCAAGTGCAGCAACTTGTGTGATAAATTATATGATGCTCTGTGTGGTCCACAAATCAGTTTCACAAGTTAGAGTTTCTTTGCTCTAGCCTCACAAATCTAACCCGGACGATGACATCCTCTCATGTATCTGACTTTCCTCCTCTTCACCCACATTTCATTGCTCTTCTGTATTTTTAGTTTGGTTTCACCTATAGGGTAACTTTATTACATTTATTTCTTTATCATGGTGTGTGTGCCTGTGTATGAGGGCAGCACATGAGCGGAAGCCACAGCTAACCTATGAAAGTTGGATTCTACCTTCCTTCATGTGGGTCCAGGGGATTGAACTCAGGTTGTCAGGGTTGGTGGCAAGCACCTTTGTCCCTTCACCATTGAACCATCTCTCCAATCCCTTCGATAACAATTTCCGTAAATGATATTTCTATGTTCAGCTTTGTTCCAATTATGCCTTTCTCCAGACCACTGTAATAGTTTTAAAAGTACAATAATATCTCTGATATAAAAGAAAAAAAGGGGTCTCTGACCCATATAAAACAACTTTAACAGAATATCTATAAAGTAGCGAATTCTAACATTAACCTCTCATGCCCTTCTCTCAGCCACATGGCAGCCCTGAAGGTCCAACTGGTCTACTCCCAATCTTTCCAAATCTCAGCTCAGAATCTTACCTAACAACATGTTGTTCCTTTTGCCTGCAACTTTTCTGGGGCCTGAGCTACCACTGACTCCTCCAGTCTTTCCCCATGCCTCAACTCTACTCACAGGTACGTTTGGGGTCAGCTTTGATAACAAACCATGATGTGCCTCATTCTATCTACCACAACCATCTTAACCACAGAACACATTTTTCTCTTAAACTATTAAAATAGCCTATTTACCTAGCATTTAAAACTGAATTTAGGGACTGGAGAGGTGGCTCAGCAGTCAAGAGCACTGACTTCTCCTCTAGATTACACAGATTCAAATTCAAAACCCATACGATGGCTCACTACTGTCTGTAACTGCAGTTCTAGGGCATCCAACACCCTATTCTGGCCCCTTGCAAACACCAGACATACACATGGTTCCTAGACAGGCAATGCAGGCAAAAATAACTTATGAACATGGAATAAAAATTTTCTTTAAAAATAAAAACTGAATTTAGTATTTAACGATTCCATGTTACCTGTTTATTGGCCTGTTGATCACTGTGTTTTATATTTGACTCAGCCACTAAACCAGTTTATAGTGTGCATTTTCTTGTATGCTTATAGCACTTCAGGTATGAGTTAAGAACCTTAAGGTATCTCCATTAGCTTTCTCAACTACTGTGGTGGATAAGCACCTGCGTCTTCATAGCTATAAACTTCGTGGGCTTTTAAATGGTTACTACTAGTAAAGAGAGAAAATGGGGAATTTTTAAATTTTTCTCCATGAATCTTTACCATTACTTACGTTCTTTGTTCTTGTCCACATATCAAAAAGTCCATCAGCTATTATGTTCCTGTATCCAACTAAAATCTTCATTTAAAAATTCTTGGGCATAGATCCACAGGTAAGAATATCTCAGCTTGATTTCATCTCTGTCTTTACTCCATGTCATTTGATGAGATTATTTTGCAGGGTACAGAATTTCTTCCAATACTTGGCCCAGGTCTATAACTCAAAACAGGAGCATAAATTTGGTTCCTGTTGCTTTTTCATAGCTGGAAGCTCAAAAGCCAGAAGGATTCTTTTAAAGTGTAAATGAGACCATGTCATTACACTGCCAAAACTCTTCCAATAGTTTCTCAGCTCTCTCATGGTAAAATCCCACAGACTTCTTTCATGAAGGGGTATAAAATCCAGTAAGTTTGATTAAGCTTCATATCGAATCATCTCTTGGAGACTCAGCATTCTTGTCATCATATAACAATGGATTGGAGAACTTTTATGATAAAAACTTAACATTTTCCAAACTTGTATCAACATATTTCTAAAACTATAGCCAATTTCCTGACATCCCTTAGGATATTCTGTTATGGAATCTCCAACATTCAGGTATAGGGTGTAACCTGGATTGTTCAGATGCTCCGGGGAGACTGAAGAGTGACAGGGTCACCTAGGATTAGGATTAGCTTTCTACAGTGTTACCCTCTCCATGGAGTGGATGGGGGAGGAGGAAAGTGGAGGGATCAGGAGGGAGTGGAAAATGGATTTGGCATGTAAAATGAGAAAATATATATTTTTTAAAAAAATAAAAAAAGAATAGCTTCCTATATTTTTCTTTAATTTGAAAGTAAAGTTGATGCAGAGATGTGATGCTCAGTCTTCATTGCTCATGTGACAGGATTTGGAGTCAGCTAGAAGACAAACCTCTGAGCATGTCTGTGATGTTTTCAAGAAGGTTTGTCTGAGGTCAGAAGACAGGCTTGCCCATCTGGGTGTTGCCATCCCAAAGGCTGGGGTTCTGGGCTGGATAAAAAGGAGAAAATAGGCTGGGCAGCAGCATCCTTCCTGCATGTGGGAATAATGTAGCCAGCCACTTCACATTCCTGCCTGTGTGCCTTCCCCACCATGATGGACTGAGCTTTAAAGTCATGAGTCAAAAGAAGCCTTGCTTCTCCTGACTTACATTTTTTAAAAATCTTTTTCAGAAATGCGAATTTACCACATTCTCTTGGGGCTGATAAGGGAGCCACTTTTCTCTAGTGAATCTCATTTTCCTCTGCCTCATGTTGAAATGAAAATGGTCTCTTGCCTGGGGTGACAGAGAGACCCCATGCTAGTAACAGGTGTGTGAACGTGTAAGAAGCGTGAATGCTGCTGTTACCAAGAAGAGCTTCACAATCATGCTCAGCAAGAAAGGCCAAATGGACCCTGGTCACCATGAGAACCACTGTCCCTAGGTATACAGAAAACAAGGGCTGGACAGATCACTTCCTGATGAAGAACACTTGCCAATCTTGCAGAGGATCTGGCTTCAGCTCCCAACACTTATGTCTGGCAACTCACAACTGCCAGTCAATTCAGTTTGAGAAGATCCAAGGTCCTCTTCTGGCTTCCACTGGTACTGCACTCATGTGGTACCCATAAACTCATACAGGCACACCTATGTAAACATTAATAAAAACAAACACATAAGAAATGGAGAGATGACTTAGTGGTTAAGAATGCTTTCTGGGCTATCCTAGCCTACAAGTGTTGACTGAGGTTTCTGTCCTGCCCGGTTCCCACAGTCGTTAAGTCCCAAAGAAATCACACAGAGGTCTACATTGTTTATAAAGTGATTGACCTCGGGCTTTTTATTAACTCTTATAACTTATATTAGTCCATAATTCTTTTTTTTTTTTTTTGATTTTCGAGACAGGGTTTCTCTGTAGCTTTTGGTTCCTGTCCTGGAACTAGCTCTTGTAGACCAGGCTGGCCTCAAACTCACAGAGATCCACCTGCCTCTGCCTCCCAAGTGCTGGGATTAAAGGCGTGTGCCACCACTGCCCAGCTAAGTCCATTATTCTTGTCTGTGTTAGCCACATGGCTTGTACCTTTTTTGGCGAGGCAGTCACATCTTGCATCCTCTGTGTCTGGGTCACACCTGTGGTCTGAAACTTCCCTCTTCCCAGAATTCTTATTGCCCTGCCTCTACTTCCTGCCTGACAACCGGCCAATCAGTATTTATTTAAAATAAAAGTGACAGGGTACAGACCATTGTCCCACAGCATACAAGAGTTAGTTCCAGGACAGGTTCCAAAGCTAAAAAAAAAAAAGAAACCTGTCTCAAAAGAAAAAAGAAAAAAAAGAAAGAAAACAAACAAACAAAAAGAGCTTTCTGTCCTTGTAAATGATCTGAATTCAGGTCCCAGCACCGTATCAGGCAACTCACAATTGTGTATAACCTTTCTCCATGGTATCCAGCACCATCATCTGGGCTCCATAAGCATCTTCATTCAGACGTATGTATTCACACAGATTTATGTGTTTATACACAATTAACATTTTTCACATTTTTAATAAAAAGTAAGAATATGATACTGAAAGATCTGGTAGTGATACAGAACTCTGGAGATGCAGTAAAAGCCTCAGGGCTAGAGTTTCAGATTTGGATCTGGGGGCTGTGTATCCAATTTAGTCTTTCTACACAGGCCCAGAATTGTACAGTCTATTCTAAACAACAACCAGGGATGGCAATTTACATTCTAGTTATGGGAAAACCCCTTTTGTCTTGTTTGCCACTAGCAGAGAAGCCCAGAGCACCGCTGTGTACAAACCACATGTCTCCCTTGAGGTCAATGATATCGACATTTTCTACCTCATCTGGAGAGGCTTCATCCACCAGCCACAGTAAATCTGACTCAGTCTCATTTTCCCCATTGTTGATAATTCTGGCTTTGGCAGAAGCATCTGTCATTTCCCAAAAACAAAGCAAGGGAGAGAACCTCCTTCCGGAAATGTGTGATGAAGGGTCCCGCAGTTCAGTTCCTGTGTTTTACATCTGGGCTCCAGTTAGCTCTAAAGAGGCTTGGAAATAACTCTGTGAACACACCGGATCAATCCCCACTCAAGCAGCCATTTGTCACCTTCTCATCTGGCTTGCTGAGCAGCCGGTGGAACAAGATACAGGTTTTTCTAGACACAAATAAGAGGTATGTATTAGAGTTGGCCTAACTGGAGAAGGAGTAAAGAGAAAGGTATCAAAATAATTTTAAAAGAGAAAATACATGTATTTATTTAAAATCAAGGTCAGAATTTCCTAGGAGAAATGGAATCAGCCACTGATTGTCTTTTCTGGAAAATACTTTGAGAATTAGATTTGCCACGTCTTAGTAAGTGGTCCAAAGTCCATGTGAATATTGTGTTAAATGTCTTGTGTCAGATAGCCTATAGTGAATGTCTGTCTATTTGTCTGTTGGCTTCTTTTTTATCTTCTCTTCCCCATTTCTAGTAATAGCCCCGTAGGATTTCTATCAGATACTAACTTTCTATTCTATACGCTCCTGTTAGAACTGTCAAGTACAGCGACTCTTCTTCAACCCCAGCCTGTGAGTATGTGATCTGGGCGGCATCAAGACTGCAATTATTGAAATAAAATGGATTCACTGGGTGGCTATTAGTGACTCTTTTCTCCAAGAAACATGAACCTGTGCATCTTCCCAAGACATAATGTAGCCAAGTAAGAGATGACTGAATCTGGCTTTAGCTCAATAAGAAAAAAAATGCACTGAAGAAGACAGGGAAGTAAGAATTGGCCACATTACCAGTTATAAGATTTCAAGCAATTTAGTGGGTAAGACAGTCTCTGCCTGAGAAATGGAAGTATATTGAAAGCAGGCTTTGAACTTCAAAAACAGTAAAAGTCTCAGAACACTGAGCCGGAGTACGAGGTAAAGACCACAGGCTGTTTTCCTGTACCTGCATGAGCCAGACAGACAAGAAACTGGCTTCATTATCAGCTCCCCCCAACCCTTAGGAAACACAGCACAGAGCAGGTCTCCATCCGTGTCAGTAAAGGACAGCAAAGCCAGCCCAGGGCTCTGCTTTGACAGCCACCACTGCAGTAAAACATAGCCCTACACTGATTCCCCTGATTCCTTCCCACAGCTCAGTGCTGGCATGCGAAGCTGCTAATCTCCCAAGGCCCTGGGCAGACAGAGGAGTGAAACCTTTGTATTTCAGCCTTCATTACCTCCAGACGCAGCCCGGGCCTGAGATATGTTTCTGAGTCTGTCCAGGTCTCTCCGGCTCTGGCAGGATGAACTCAGCTTAGTAGCAACCTCAATAGCTAATGGCCCATCCCCGCCAACCTTTACCGAACTTCTGGTAACACAGTAACGCAGCACTAAAAACATCTCTGTTTAGCAAGCTTGCCTGCCACATCCCTACGCAGGTGGGTGAAAGACAGGTGGGGACCTCTGTGGCGAGCAAGTCTGTGGTGGAGAGATGGAGAGAAAGAGAAGCACAGTGCTGTGGAGAGAGGCAGAACTGGAGACAGGACAGCATTAAGAGTGGCCTGCTCTGACATCTGAGCCCGTGGTGATATCTGGATCCATGTTGCCGTTGAGGGTCATGTCTGGGGCCAAGACTGTGTGATGTCCGTGCTCCATGTTACCACCGAAGGCCATGCTGATGTCCATGACTTGGGCTACTGCCTGAGGCCATGTTGATGTCCAAGGGTCATAGTGCCTTCAGGGGTCATATTCATGTGGGTGGCCTGTGCTACTACCCTAGTACAAGTTGATGTCCATGGTCCAGGCTGCTGCCAAGGGCCTTGTCTGGGCCCATGGTTCTACTGCAGCCACTGTCTGTGATGTTGCCAGACAGCATGAGGAAGCCTGTGGCAAGAGCAAGGAAACGACTTTTGCAATAATATCGATGATTGCAGATACGCAGTTGAGAGGGAGGGACATAGCAAGTTTCTGTGACAACTCATACACCCTGTTAGCACCCCCAAAAAAGTAACAGCCTAAACAGGAAGCCATTCTTAGGAAGTGTGATAAAGATGTAGAGGTTGGCTCCCCAAAACTGCTGGCTTATGGTGGGGGTGTGGGAATAGAACGATTCAGCTCTACTTATGGGACAGGCCACTGAATTTGAACATGTTCCAGTAAGTCTATGGATCACACAAATTGGACTTCTTGGGTTTTTTTTAAGGGGGGAAGTCACAAAAAAGGGGAAAGACATGGACAGACTGGGAAATGAGAAGGATCGGGGTACATGATGTAAAAGTCCCAAAGAACCAATGAGAGAAAGAGGGGGGAGAGAGGTAAAACTAAACAACTGCTGTATTCCCTGCACCCTGATTAAAACAAACAAAAAACCTCAATCTAATCTTTAAGGGATGGGGTTAGACATTAAAGTAGACAAATGACCTCTTTCTTGGAGCTCAATGTCAAACTTGTGAAATTCAAATTGGGAGATATCCTTGTCTTCTTTCCCAGGGCCAGTGAACTCAATAGAGCCTTTGGAACCATTCCTATTCCAGAAGGACACTGAAGACCCAAGACCATATAGACAGATGTTCTAACAAGTATCACCTGTGACGGGTTCTACTGTGATGAGTCAGGAGTACTAAGTGGTATTAGATAGCTCATAGCAGCATTGGTCTTGAACATATGCAGGGTCTTTGGGACTTGTGGGTATGAGGTACATTCTAGTAGAGATGACCATTTCTTCCCCAAGCACTCATAGTACAACAAACAGGACATTCATTGTCTCCCTGGGAACAAAAGAGAAGCATTGTATAAAACACCAAGGCTGGTCTCCATAGAGAGGCCAGCTCTAGGCAGATACACAAAGCATTTTCCTGTAGGTTGCTGGTTGAGGACAGGGTTTAGAGACTATTCTGTCTCCAAGTGCAGGCAGGTAGACATGGTCTGCTCTTCTTTTTTTTTGTTGTTGTTGTTTTTTAAATTTATTTATTTATTAAGGATTTCTGCCTCCTCCCCGCCACCACCTCCCATTTCGCATGGTCTGCCGTTCTTTTTTTTTTAATTTATTTATTTATTAAGGAATTCTGCCTCCTCCCCGCAACCGCCTCCCATTTCCCTCCCCCTCCCCCGATCAAGTCACCCTCCCTCATCTGCTGGAAGAGCAATCAGGGTTCCCTGACCTGTGGGAAGCCCAAGGACCGCCCTTCTTAACATTACCAAAGTAACAGGATTTCCTCGGGTTTCCACACATATTGCATGCTAACTTCTTCCCCCCACCTCCATGCTCCCTCTTTACTTGTACCCGGCTACCCCCTGATCCCCATTTCAACTGTCATATCACATATATTCTATTACAGTCTAGTACTCCTCCCACATTTCCATTAAATTTCTTCTAAGGCTGGAGAGATGATTCAGTGATTGACAGTATTTGCTGCAGCTCCAGAGGAACAGAGTTCAGGTCCTAGCATGCACATTGGATAGTTCTCTATCACCTGTGACTCCAGATCCAGGAAATCTGACCCCACTCTCTGGACTCTCCAAAAATCTGCAGCTACCTGTGCACACACACACACACACACACACACACACTACACATAACCTAAAATAAAAATAAATCTTTTTAAAAGCTTATTTCTCTCTTCTAATGTATCTACACGTGTACACACATGTACATATGCAGGCATGCATGTGTATATATATGTATGTATATATATATGTGAAGAGAGAAAGAAATAGAGAGTTGGGATCAGGATGTGTATGGTAGTTTGAACATAATTGGCCTTCACAAGCTCATAGGGAGTGGCACTATTAGGAGATGTGGCCTTGTTGAAGTAGGTGTATCCTTGGTGGAGGAAGTGTGTCACTGTGGGGGCGGGCTTTGAGGTCTCCTATGCTCAAACTAAGCCTAGTTTAGTTCACTTCCTGTTCCCTGGGCAAGATATAGAACTCTCAGCTACCTCCCCAGTACCATGTCTGCCTCCATGGCTCCATGTCCCACCTTGATGATAATAGACTGAGCTCCTGAACTGTAAGCCACCCACTTACATGTTTTCCTTTATATGAGTTGCCATGGTCACGGTCTCATCACAATAATAGAAACCCTAAGACAATGTGATAAGGAACAAAGGTTATTTCTCTTTCTGGAAAAAAAAAACATTATATTTTTTCAGATCTATACGTGCTCCTGAAAATTTTATAATTTTATTTTTTATAGCTGAGTAAAATCTCGTTATTTATTTGTACCACATTTTCATTGTCCATTTGTCTCTTTATGGAAATCTAGATTGATTCAATTTCTCAGTTACTGTGAACAGTGCAGCTATATACATCGATGTGCAGGTGTCGCTGTGGGAAGATGTAGAACCCTTGGGCCATATGCCCAGGAGTGGTCATGTCCTTGGGGCATATGTGTGGACTGAGTTTTCCGTCCCGCCATTTGGTCCCAAGAAATCACACAGAGGTCTACATTAGTTATAAACTAATAGGCCCATTAACTCAGGCTTCTTATTAATGCCTATAGATTACATTAGCTTATTATTCTTGTCTGTGTTAGCCGCATGGCTCCGTACCTTTTTTGGCTAGGCAATCACATCTTGCTTGCTCTGTGGCTGGGTCACGACTGCAGAAAGAACTTTCCTCTTTCCAGAATTCTTGTTGCCCCACCTTACCCCCTGCCTGGTCACTGCGCCTATACTTCCTGCCTGGCTACTGGCCAATCAACGTTTATTTAAAATATAATTGACAGGGTAGAGACCATTGTCCCACAGCACATATGCCCAGGAGTGGTCAGGTTCTAGCTCTGGTCTTGGTTTCCTGAGAAACCTCCATCCTCAGGTCACACCTTCAGCCCCAGTGAACAAGGATTCTTCTTTCTGTACATCTGGGTTAGCACTTGTTCTCATCTATTTGCTTGGAGATTGTCATTCTAACTGGGTTAAGATGGGATCTCAAAAGCTCAGGACTGAGGAGACTCACTGTTGGATTCTATCATAATTTTAAGGAAAATTTAAAGCCAGTATGTCTTAACTGGGCTAATTCTAGCTGTGATGGAACGCCGTAACCAAGAGCAATTTGGGGAGGAAAGGGTCGATTTCACCCACAGTTCCACAGAACAGTTCATCCTCAAAAGCAGTGAGGGATGGAAATCAAGCAGGGCAGGAACCTGGGGGCCAAGCTGGTACACAGACCACAGAGGAGTGCTGTTTATTGGCCAGTTCCTCCTAGCTTGCTCAGCCTGTTTGCTTATAGAACTTGGTACCATCATCCCAGAGGTGGCTCCACCTACCTCCCCCATCAATCACTAATTTAAAAAATTCCCTCCAGGATTGCCTACCTATAGCCTGGTCTTATGGAGGCATTTTCTAAACTGAAGTTTTCTCCTTTCTGATGGCTCCAGCTTGTTGTCAAGTTGACATCAAACCCGCCAGCGTACCATGCTTCTCAAACCATTACCTAAAACCAAAAGAAAAGAACACAACCAAAGCCGTGCCTCAAAGTCAGTATGTCCTGATACTAAAACCAAATAAGACACAGAAAATTACAAACCAGTTTCCATGATGTATATAGATGCTAATCTTATCCAAAAGAGACTCGCAAACTGAATTTGATAATACAGTAAGATGATTGCACATCGCAATCAAGTTGGTTTTCTACCCAGGTTGCAAGTTTGGTTCAAGACATGTAAATCAGTAAATGTAATGCACCATTTTAACAGATCGAGGACAGAAATACACAATCATATTGACTAATTCAACACACCTTCACAATGAAAGTCCTGAAGAAAAGAAAATAAGAGGAAACCCATGTCCAACTTTGTACTAGATCTGGAGAAAAAAATTGAGAGCATTTACTCTAAAATCTGGCTTACAGTGTTTGAGGAACACCTCTACTCAGTCCAGCCTCTTGACAAGTGTGGGTACGGACAAACTTGAACCTGGGGTGCCCTCTAGTGCTCACAAAATGACAATACACCAATACAAACCCTGAACTCCAAATATTAATAGTAGTGAAACAAGACTCCAAATACTTAATAGTAGTGAAACAAGAACCACAGCAACCATAGACTCAGAAAAAAAAGAAAGAAAGAAAGAAAGAAAGAAAGAAAGAAAGAAAGAAAGAAAGAAAGAAAGAAAGAAAAAGAAGAAGAAGAAGAAGAAGAAGAAGAAGAAGAAGAAGAAGAAGAAGAAGAAGAAGAAGAAGAAGAAGAAGAAGCCTGCTTAGGAATTTCATAAGGACACGTAACAAAAACAAACATGAAGCCGAAGTGCCTAATCCTTCAGTGCATAGATGCAATCACGGAACAATTAGAGTCAAGCATTTTATAGAACCATAAGCTCACATGATCAACAAAATAAGGTGCCGGTGGCCCATCAAACGGCAACTAACACGTGAAGACTCGTTGACTGAGATTATAATTGATGGTTTAAGGAACTTGAGGAACTTCAAAATTTCACAAACAATTCAGTAATTTGTCAGATTAACATAACAGAAGACTGAAACAAAAATAAACAGAAGACTCACATTGAAAGAGTCTCTAGATGAAATTCAAAATGTGATATAAAACATCAACAGCTGAATATATCAAATGGAAGAAAGAGCTGGTAAGCTTAAAGACAGGCCATTTAAAAACATATAAGGGAGAAGAATGAAAAGTGCTTATCTGGATTTTGGAACCGCACTAAAAGTACAAGCTGAGGGTTACAGAGATACAAGCGGGGCGTGGATGCTGAAGAGATGGCGATGCTATTTTTAAAATAGTAACAGAGCAACCCAAGCTTATATCTAAGTACGGAAGCCCAATGTGGCCGTGGTTATTTTTAACTAAGCCAAGTCTATCCCATGGCCTCATTCTCAAGCTCTCAAAGGAGAGAGGTAAAGAGAGGCTTATTAAAGACTTGAAGACCAAATACGAGGTAAACGTGTTTTGATTCACCTAGAGTCATGCTTGTCAGCAGGGACGTTAGTCTCCAGGCCTGCATGAGTTGAGTTAGCCACAGGGCTGAACAAAAAAGAGGAACTAACAAATGAGAATACTACATCCAGACAAGCTAATCTTTACAAACTGAAAGGAATGCATGGTCATTACCAGAAAACAATAACAGAGATCATTTCTCACCACCATACCTCCCCCAAAATCGCTGGTTAAAAACGGCAAGAGTAACTGTGCGACCAGACTCCACACAAAGTGCACAAAGCAAGTGTGCCTTTAATATGAAGGCTAAACGTTCAAAACTAATTGTATTTATAAGCCAACCAACAGATGCTGTCATGTGACTGAAAATAGGACAATAAACTTTCAAAATATATGGGAAAGAGAATGCAAACATGGGAGCTTTGTTAATATTTTTTTTTCTTTTATGTCTTTTCTCACGCCTACTCTTATTTGATGTTGGTATCATTTTAAAATAGTTTCCTATAGTCAAAAGATGTTATTTTTGTAAAATTTATTAAACATATCAAAAGTAATAAACAAGCTGTCAAACACCAGGACACACAAAGATCACTCTCACCTAGGAAGCCAGAGAAGAGGAAAGAAGCCAATTAGCTAGGAAACAGCTTGCCGCATTAGGCTCAGGGAGGCTTTCCCAGCTGTAAAGAATCAAATCATGTTCTTGGCAGGTAAATGAACACAACCAGTGATCACGATGTTAGGTTCAAAAGTCCGCCTCATGAAGACAGATACCGCATGTTATCTCTCCTATGTAGAAAATACAAAAAGGATAGAAAACCAAAATGTGGACTCCCAATGATATGGAAAAGGAAGGGGAAAGGGGAGCACAGGAGCGAATAAGAAAGAGTAACGGGAGGTGAGCGTTTGAGGACAGTCGCCTCATCCCCCTGTACTTGCAATCAGCTAGATTAGATTCCTAAAAGCTACTTCATAGCCTACATTTTTTTTTCTGCGTAGACGATGGTTATGTCGCACTTATTTTATCACAGAAGCGACACAATAGCCCTATTCGGTGTTGCTAGTCAGTGTTTCTCCACGATATTTCTGATTTTCCAGTCCCTTCTGATCTCAGCAATGGGATCTTGTCTTTACTACCGCAGGGATGGCATTGCCCAGATTGTGTGATGCTGTTTGTAGGCTTCAAACTGTAAGCGTTGAGGTAGGAGAGTCAGTGATACAAGAACTGAGAAGTAGGCGGGACCTCTGAGGACTGGTCCTTAGAAACACTAAGGCAGAAGTGGCCATATGACACATGCCTGATGCAGTCTCTCACCACCTGCCCATTTCTCAATGCTTTGAAGGAAACAGAAAGACCAACTCTTGGGCTCTTGAGCTCCTAGGAAGTTCCCTAAAGACAATATGGAGTTCTCTGTGTATACCTTGCTGTCCTGGAGCTGACTCTCAGCTAGCCCCAAACTCGGAGAATCGAGAGAGACAAATTTGGACGCTTCATATTCTGTGTAATAAATAACTCCTGCTTAGTCCTAGGCCTGCTCCATTCCAACAATGCCTCCTGGATATGAGAAACAAAAAGGTAGTAAAAAAGATGATATCCTTAAAAGAGTCTACCCTGTGAAGAGTCTATAAACTATGACACCATTTCCTTGCAGAGCTTTCTGTGTGGCCTTGAGCTTTAAAATGATCTCATATAAATAATGACATTATATATAGATGATATGTATGGGCATCTTCACTGTGCATATTTGTGTGAATTAATTTCAGTTAGCATTTGAAGTACTGTACTTGAGAATCCATATTCTATAGCCCCATTTCCCTTGAATATGCATAATATTTATCTGCTAATTAAATATGAAAAAAGCACCTACATTCCAAAGTGACTGTGATAGTAAACATTTATTCTAAATCTATGCCAGTCAAAGAAGGTCATAATTGGCAAAGGGAAAGCTAATTTACCCCCAGTGGTGAAAGTATGTGGTGTTCAGACATTTCTGTGGGTAAGAAAATAGTTTATAAATTCTAAAGCCTGCTAAGAACCAGAAATTGAAGGTCTGCTTAATGCAACTGCCTTGGGAACTTCATCTCAGAACGAGTTTTTGCCTCTTCTCCTCCTAACAAATGCTTCTGTCACTTTATCCAGCTGGAGGGCAGCCTGTTGTCCGTCTCAAAAAGAACTGTTCAAGCATGGAATGCGTGCATTACCTGGGGTCACAGAGCACCAGAGTACATTCAAGAAAGGCAGTTTCCATACCTGCCCAGTAATAAATGCAGAGAGATGAAAGACTACAGTAGGTATATCAGTCGCTCTTCTGTTGCTATGATCAAACACTACAGCCAAGAGCATGCTCTAGAAGGGAGAATGACACCACAGGGTTCTGGGGTCTTAAGATTCCATCGTGCTGGGCGAGCAGCAAGGCCGCAAGTCTCAGGCACGGTGGCAGGGGCAGGAAACTTGAAGATCACATCTTTAACAGCAAACAGGAAGCAGAAGGAGAGCCAGAAGTGGGGAGCTTTAAACTCCCAAAAGTGGCCCCCAAGTGATAGATTTCCTCTAGAGAGACTTGCTTCCTCTTAACCTCCCCAAACAGAGCCACTAACTGGGGAACAAATGTTTAAGGTCTGAGCTTATAGGCAACAGTAGGAGATTTTTCTCACTCCATCCCACTAGGAGGAAGCTGAACGCATGAGAGTTGCTTCTTTTTTCAAAACTAACTTCCTTCTGAGACCATTAACTTTCTTTACTATGTATTGAATAACCCTAGGGAAGTGGGGGAAACAACACACACTTTCTCCACTTGCAAATTATCTTTAATGCCCCCACTCAACAGAACAAATGCAATATGAAGCTCAAGCCCCCTGAAACAGATCGAAGGGGGCCATGTTCCTCCAATAGAATTTGAACTGCAGTATAAGTAATGCAGTGTGGAGCTGAGGATGTGGCAATGGCCTTACAAACATGAGGACATGTGTTTGGAGCCCCCGGAACCCACCTGAGAACCTAGGTGTGGCAGCAGTGTGTACCTGTAATCCCAGTGGTGGTGAGCATAGAGATGGAGGCAGACATATTTCAGGAAGCCTCCTTAGCAGCCAGTCTACTCACCTGGCAAGGAGCTGGGCCAATGAGAGACCCTAAATCAAACAAAGGAAGAGTTTGAGGAGCTACACTTGGAGTTGTCCTATGATCTCATTGCACACAGATAGAGACATGTGCAGCTCTCTTCACACGAAGCTACACATACATGCACACCCCCGCCCATCCCCCACATGCTCTTTTTTTAAGAGAAAGAAATGTTACAACATGTATCTTATTTAATAAAACCTAGCACAAATAACTAGAGATGCATCTCAGTGACAGAGGCTTTGCCTAATATGCACAAGGCTCTAAATGACAGAGCTTTTACCTATCAGGCACATTCCCCAGCACCATAAAAACAAACAAACAAAAAAACTAACTCAAAATTGTCTTAGTCAGTGCCATAAGAAAGGACATATATAAGAAGACGCTTTTGATCTTTTACAGTGGAGCAGGGGCAGTCTCTGACTCTTCTGCCTGCCTTTGGGACCCTTTTCCTCTTACTGAGTTGCCTCATTCAGCCTCAATGTGAGACTCAGTGCCTGGTCTTATGGTGGCAAGTTATGCCATATTTGGTTGATGGCCCTGGGAGGCCTGCTTTTACCTGTCAGGAGGTGGAGGGGAGAGGGAGGGAAGCTACAGTCAGGATGTAACATATGAGAGAATAATAAAGTCAAAAATAATGAAAAAGAAAAAAGACCCTTTCATTGAGCTGGTAAGATATGTACAAACTAACAAACTTATTTACATGTGTATTCTCAGAAAAGTACACATTCGGTTTAAATTTTCTATAGAATAAGAACATCACACACGAAAATTAGCCAGACCCCAAATCTGTACAACTCACTGAAGTTCTCTGTAGCTTAAATTGCAGTTTGACATGGAGCTGAGCAGCCTCACATCAAATATTTCATTTTCATCATCAAATATATTTCATAATGTCAGTCACCACCTAAACCAAAAGAAAAGAAAACTCCATGGCAGACAGAAAAAGAATAAGCTTGGTATCAACTTGCATAAAACATTATGTGATATCTTTATTTGCAAATTTTTTAAATAATAAAATTTTAAGGTATTTTGTCATAGAACATATTTTATCTACTTATTATTGTGAGTTCCAAGACTCTACAAGTAAATCTGAACAGGAGAAAAGTAGACTGGTCTTGGAGAACCTTAAATCTTCCCAGAGCGTATCTGCTCCAAAGTGGGATGATTGGAGAGCTCAGGGCAGCCAGGAAGACAACAAGATTGCTCCCTGAAAGGGTAATTTGTGTGTAATTATTATGTAGCGGGGAAATTGTGCATCGTGTAATTCACTTATTCTTCTCTGTTCCCACTTTTATCTAACATAAAATAACTGAGTAGAACACAACCAAAATTAAACAATAAAATCCTGAAATAAATGTTGTTTTAATGAGGCCAAACACTTTTTGCTTTTTTGATAATCACTCAAATAATTTGAAGGTTGAAAAGATCAGTTGTGCTAAGTACCATACCTATTGTAAGATTTAACCTGTATTGTGTGTGTGGGTACCTTACAGATATCTCAGGCAAAGCACACTGTACACACAGAAGGCACAGAAACCCTTTAGACTGTTGGCAAGACCAGTGTGTAATGGCACACTTGTATTCTAGAATTATAATTGAAGACTGCACATTGGTTTCCCAGTTACCCAGACCTGAGTAATCAAACAAAAGCTTTATTAATGACAACACTCTTTGACCTATGGCTTAGGGGTATTCCCAGATAGTTCTTACATCTTAAACTGACCCATTTGTATTAATCTATGTATTGCCACAAGACTGTGGCTTAATGGAAAGTTTCTGGCATCTTTATAGCTTTATGTCACCTTAATGCAAGCTAGAGTTATTTGAGAAGAGAGAACCTCAGCTGAGAAAGGGAGGCCGGTGTGGAATCCTGTGGGGTATTTTCTTGACTGGTGATTGATATGGGAGGGCCTCGCCCATTGTGGGTGGTGTTAACCCAGGCAGTGCCCCTCCAGTATATAGAAAATCAGGTTGAGCAAGCCATGTGGAACCAGCCAGTAAGCAGTGTTCTTCCACAGTTGCTGCTTGAGTTTCTGCTCTGATGAAATTCCTTCAATAATGGACTGTGATGTGGACCTGTAATCGGAAATAAACCCACAAGAAAATTGTCATTATCCATAGCTGCTTGTGATAAAGCAGAGATGAAAAAAAAATATCTCCAAACACAACGAGCTTTCTGTACAGGTAGAATTTGAACCCAGGTCAACGTCATGTTCAATCTTCCTTTGTTTATATGTAACGTGTGATCAATGAACAATTGTGAGTTTCAGATCTAATTCTTCAATGGAAGAAGGGCAGGATAAATGTCAGAGCTGGAGGATGGGGAGGATTGTTGTGACATGGACATGGGTATCTGTATTTTTATATTGAGTGTGTGACTACCTTACAAACATCTTAGGCAAAGCACACTGTACACATGAAAGGCACAGTAACCCAGTTAGGCTGTTGGCAAGGCCAGGGTGAAACGGCACACAAGTATTCTAGGGATTGAAATGTTGTACCAATATAATGATCTTCTAACCAAATGCATAATCTTTAAATCTTGACTAGGAAACAGGGAGAAGCATTAAATTTGAAACAATTGTACAAATGAATTAAATTTGGAATGCAGTGACGTTGTCTCCCAGACACCCACGGCTATTGTACTTATGAGCTCACAGCACCGTGTTACCTGCATTAACTCAAGGACTGAAATTCCCAGCACAGATCATGTGGATGATCTCTAGGCCACATGCTGAGAAGCTTTAGGCAGTGATAGTTCCTGGGGGAGATGGAATCACTCTTTTTTGAGATGTGGCAACTGGTAGCTTTCCCATCCTCCACTAGATAGTCCCACAATCATGTACCTATGGGCAGTACTAACTAGTTTTATTGGATTACCTCCCCTCAAAGAAACCTGAAGTCGGAAGGGGGCATGTTGGGAGGGTTCCAGAGACAGCTGGAGGTGAAACGGGAGGTAGATGCATTCATACTTCATTGTATACTTATAGGAAATTCTCAGGAATAAATATTTTAAAAATATACAGATGTTCGTTCAATGTAAAGTATATTATAACTCTTTTTAGTCTAATAATTAATCTGAATTAGTATGCATAGATGGGTATAAATCTTTACCCATTGATTCCACCATTTGTAACCCAGGGTTGTAAGACTATGGTCCAATAGTTCTTTCCTTTTGTCGTGTGTCCTGGCTAATTTCTAATACTGTCGCAATTAAGCTTTGTCCATGGTAGTATGTATGAAAATTCCTCTAGATCTAGACTAGTGTTTCTGCTACTAGGGTTGCATTCTGTATATATAAACATAGGTGATTAGAAGGAAATCTTGCACTCAAAATGTAGGTGATAGGTTGTTAAGAAGCTCATACACAAAAGTCAATATCCTGAGATTCCCCCAGCATTCTTCATTTCCAGGATGTGCAACAGCAGACATCCATCGTTACAGGATGGAGCAAAAGCTGTGCTACCACAACTGCTTCAGTTTCTGTGGCTGTTTTCAAAATCCACCCCAAGTTGGAGCATTAAATCAACAGCCATTTTATTTTCAGTGTTTGGAGCCCGCTTCCTGAGCTGAGAGTGCCGTGGGGAAGTTTTCCTTTAGATCTGGTCTGGATTCACTAAACCACTGGAAAATCTCTTGGCAAATCAGATAAGCCAAGGTAATCTGTAGCACTAATAATAAAAACCCAGAGACAGAAATCAGGGTTCAATCTGAAAACCAGAAAAGCAAAGCAGCTAAGCCACTAGAGAAGTCTTACCTCTACCAAGGTTGGGCAATTGCAGACTAAGCAGACTAAACCACTCTCTCCCTTCTCATTTTATAGTCCCTCTAGTGCTGGGATTAAAGGCATGTGACTCCCTCGGACTGGGATTAAAGGTGTGAACCGCCCCCACATGGATTTGTTTCTGCATTGGTCTTGTGTACCCCAGAGTGGTCTTGACCTCACACAGATCCATCTAGCTCTGTCTCCCAAATCCTGGAATTAAAAATGTGTATCACCATCGCCTAAACTCTAATGCTTTTAGCTTTGCCTCTGATCTTCAGGCAAGATTAATTTATCAAAATACAGATAATATACCACCGCAGTAATTTAACATGGCTTTGTTCTTATGTCTGGCCATAGGTAGTAGCTATCAAGGAAGTCCCTCTCTGTGAGTTCTCATTCCTCACACAGGCACCCATGGCTACTATCATGCCAGTCTTTCTCTCTGTGAGGTCTCTCCCCTCATACAGGTCTCTATAGGTGTCATATCTGCCATGGAGGCTTCTCTTTCCTTATCCCAGTGGTTTCACACAGTATTCTCCAGTTTCTAAGGGGAAAAATCAGATGTAAGTTTCTTGGGAAGTTTTGATTTATGAGTTAGACATGATTTCCTGCATGTTCTGTAGTTCATTATACATCACAAGGCCAGTTCAAATTCAGCCTCTCCTCCTGATAGCAGAAGCAGAAACTTCACATTTCAAAAAAAATGTTGAGACATTTTATTTACTAAACTTCGTTTTGTTTGTTATTTGATGGATTCTGGAACTTACTGCAGTGTGGTGACTCTAAAACATTAAACTTATGAGAAGAATATGCCTCCCTGTACTACCTCCACCACTCACTCAGGTTATCACTTCATCTACAAGGATAAGACAAACGTCATTAAATGAAAATTAAAGGAAAATGGGTAGCCTTTTATGTTATCTAACAGAGTGTGGTTCATAGGACACTGAGTATCTGTTAGAGCAATAATCACAGAAATGAACAGCAACATGGGGAGAGCCTTAGAGCATAGGGTTGACATTCATACATAACCACTACAAAAAGTATTGCTTGGTTCCCATGACACCTACCCATTCTTGTTGAGTCAGTCTATGTATAAAACATGGAAGCTGACATGGCAGAGAGTAGGGTGAGGCATAAGAAGGTGGGTTAAATAGGACAAAGTAAAAGATGAACCAGGGAGGATGAATGATAAATATCCAGCGCTTAATAAGAAGTGCAATAAATTCATCTCGGAACACTTAATTGAAAAAAAATCCTGAACTATTTCAAGTAATAAGGTAGAGGTATTATAACTGATATAAAACACTGACTTGAGGTCCCAAGTAAAAAATAGCTATTTAGTAGTCTGATTTAAGTCCTGCAAATATGCATATATAACATAGACTGATCCGTGTCTATAGCTTCCTAAATCTCTGAGCATATGCAGAAAGCACATTTGAAATGTTTTCTGCCAGTGAATAAACCAAAAAGTACAGGGTTTTTCATATAAATGATATTTTATCATGAAAATGTAATATAAACTTAATAAATTAAAAAGTGAGATAGTGAGTTGTAAGTCATTGAAATACAGGATAATTGGAATGATGCCGATGGTGACCTTTATTATGTTTAATGCTTTGGGAACGCAGTTTCAGTGAATATTTGTTTCAGATGCAGGAGACAGTGTGGACAGACGTGATAACATGAGCAAGTGGGAAGGACTTAGGGGCAGGAGTGTTAGCAGCTGTGCAGGAGGATAAGTCTGTTGGGTAGCATCTGGGCACATCGGGGAAGCAGAAGGTGCGTTACTAGTCTTCTCATTTGCCCATTATTCAGTGCTGGTCTCTAATCCATGGGGTGGTATCACCAGTGTCCAGGACAGATTTATTTCCTTGCTAAGATCTCTCCAGAAAGCCCCTCGTGGATATACCGGCAGATGTATTTCATAAGTGAATCTTATTTCAGTCAACTTGACTGTGAAGAGCTACCATCACAGCCTCATATGCAAACAACATGCTCCTATATCTTGTGGTATTTTGTTTGCTGAGATATTTCTTCAAGTATTTGGAGAGAGAGGATGCCAGGAATAATAATATCCAGAGAGTATAGATAAGTACACTGTAGTTCCCAGTCTCACTCTGGATCCCTCAACCCAGGCATGAAGCATTGTACTGTGCTCTCTGCCATTCTTTAAATTGCCTTCAGCCTCCTCATCCACACAAATCAGTTCAACCTGCTCGTGGCCATGAGCGAAAGCAACCCTTCATTCCCTCACCCATTTATCACTTCAGTTCCTTCGCTACGCACTTAGAGTCACAGTAGTGAGGAGAGTGACTAACAGCAGCAGACAGTACATCTAGAAGTAGGGTCAGAGGAAATCAGTATGGCTATTTCTCAGAAAATTAGGAAACAACCTACCTCAAGACCCAGCAATACCACTTTTGGGTATATATCAAAAGGATGCTCAATCATACTACAAGGACATGTGCTCAGCTATGTTCATAGCAGCATTATTTGTCATAGCCAGAACCTAGAAACAACCCAAATGCCCCTCAACTGAAGAATGGATGAGGAACATTTACACAATAGAGTACTATACAGCAGAAAAAAATGACATCTTGAAACTTGTGGGCAAATGGATAGATCTCAAAAACATTATATTGAGTGAGGTAACCCAGACCCAAAAAGAAAAATATAATATATATTCACTCATAGGTGGCTTTTAGACATAAAGCAAAGGAAAATCAGCTGAAAATTCACAATCCCAGAGAATCTAGGCAACAAAGAGGACCCTAAGAGAGACATACATGGATCTAATCCATATAGGAAATAGAAAAAGACAATCTCCTGAGGAAATTGTGAGCATGGAGATCATGGGAGAGGGTAGAAGGGGAAGAGGGAGGAAGTGAGTGAAATGGAGAAAAATATAGCTCAATTAAAACAATTTAAAAAATCAAAAAGGAAAGAAAGAAAGAAGGAAGGAAGGAAGGAAGGAAGAAAAGAAAAGAAGAAGTAAAGAAAAAAGAAAGGTAACGGGCTTCCAGTGAGAAAGACCCTGAAGGAGGCTGGGAGTCTGGCAGAGCCACCAGGCTGTTCATTGACATATGGTTGGATAGGACATTTTAAAAATGTCTTGAATAAAACATGTAAAGCCTTGAAACCATGATTTCTATAAAAGAAAAGTCGAACACAAATTCATTGCTGTGCTTAGCATGTGTTTGATGCCTGCTCTGGGTCAGTCATTGCTTGATGTTCTGTGGAAGTAGCTTCGAAAAATTAAACAAAAATCTGTTGTCTCAAATTTACATCTGAATAGGAGTCACCAAAACTGTGTGCTAAAAGGTCTTGCAGCCAGACCCTTGGAAGCAGAAACCTGCAGAACTCTGTCTCCCTTCTGTGTTATTGCACCAATATCTCTAAGTTGCAATCCCATCTTGTTAATTAATGTATCTGTTTCTTATATATTGCTCTTTTAATTTGGGCCCATTTTCCTATTCAGATGCACATTTGAGACAACAGTATTCAGATAAACAGCTAATAAAAGAAATTTAATGATACCAAATGGCTGTAATTGTTCTGAATCACAAGATAAATGTCGGGGTTTGGAAAGTGTCCCGTGGTCTGTGTGTGTCTATCCCTGATGTCTGTGGTTTTGCTAGTCCAGTGCTCTCTACTGAACCAGCACTCCACTTGATTTTTGGAACATAATTGTTTACTGTGAGAAAGTTCACTTTGTATAAACCTACCCTACATTTGGCAACAAGAACATCAAAGAAAATATTTATTTCATAACTTCAAAGTGTGTGTGTATGTGTTTGTGCACATGCCTGTGGAGGCCATAAGTCAATGGAAGGTGTTTTTCTCAATCACTCTCTATCTTATTTTAAGACCAGTTCCCTAGGAAGAAGGATGTTGACAGGTTCACCTGGTTCCTTGCAAAGTCTCCCTGAGTCTAGTATCCAATCCTCATCTTCTGCATGTCAACAATTCTCACCTATTCATTTATTTTAAGTTGATCCGATTCCTGAGGACTGGCTGACACCAATCAAACTCACAAGAGATTGATTAGGAATCCTTAATCTAATTTCTTCATATATAATGAGAAACAGTGCTGCTTAATGAACCAAAATTCTCACGTCAATTGGATAGCATCTTCTGCTTCTGATAGGAAACTGTTCCTGGGAACTGAATTAATATGTGAAAGTTACTGGGTAAGGAAAGAGATGAAGGAAAGGAAATGCAATTACCTTAATGAACTTATAATTAATTGCTGTCTCTTCTGTTGGCTATAGCGTTGGATTTATTTGTTCATTCCACATGTCCTCAGCATCTGCTCTGTGCCCATTGTACTGCTGAGGTGCATAAAAATGTGTGGAAAACAACACAGAAAATACATACAGAACAACATTGGTCAAGATGCCCCTGTGCACCAAACCTCATGGGTTTTATAATCACACAACACTGAATTTTCACAGAAAATTTTATGAGGAATTTACATTTTATTTTGCCCCTTTGGAGATGGTAATTATTTTTAATAAGATGCAATTTAAAGAAATTTGGATCACACAGTTCAGGGTTTCATGATTGCCTATTTCTCAAACTCATGCCATTTATAGCATATAACTCAATACAGCTTTTAATTACATAGGAAAAAATGAAAAGTTTATAAATAAAAATGTGGAAAATTCACGCCATGGATCCCTAGTCTACAAGCAGGATATGGGAGTGCCACATCACCTGAATTATTTCAAACTGACTCCAAGAGTCCCCTTGAGCATATTGACCAGAGAACAACAACTTCTTGTTCTTGTTCTTGTTCTTCTTGTTCTTCTTGTTCTTCCTCTTCCTCCTCCTCCTCCTCCTCCTCCTCCTCCTCCTCCTCCTCCTCCTCCTCCTCCTCCTCCTCCTCCTCCTCCTCTTCTTCTTCTTCTTCTTCTTCTTCTTCTTCTTCTTCTTCTTCTTCCTTTTTTTGAGACAGGGTTTCTATGTAGCTTTGGAGCCTGTCCTGGAGCTAGCTCTTGTAGACCTGGCTGGCCTCAGACTCACAGAGATCCATCTGCCTCTGCTTCCAGAGTGCTGGGATTAAAAGCATACGCCACTACCACCCATCTTCCTTACAACTTCTTAAGTGATTATCTGAGGGTTATGTATAATTTTTGTGGTCTTAGATAGGTTCTGGTGCCTGATTGTTTGATAACACATGTTATTAGGATCAGCAGAGCCTGAGAAAGGTGGCCCTGTGTAATATGGGTGTCTCTCTTTCTATTAGCTGAAAGTCTCAGTTACAAAGAGGTTTCCACAGAAGGCTGACTTCTCGGTTGTAAGAGAGAAATTCAATATTTCAAGTTATGAAAGCCATGGTTGCCTCATACTTGAATCTCCTATCATTTGCCCTGCAGACTCACAAAGTTTGGTCAGACTTGCAAGATCATCCAGCCAGTTTTTCAATCTTTCTCACCCTCTCCCCATCTCTCGCTCTACCTGCTTCTCCTCCCCACCTTCTCCCTTCCACTGTCCCTCTCTCCTCTACCCCTATTATTTCTGTTTCTCTAGTAAACTCTAACTTATGAAGATTTTAGTACTTGTCTCCATCCATAAGAACAGAGAAATCTTTATGCTATTAGGACAACAGAATTCTGAAGTGCCAGGAACCAGACAGAAGCACAGATTGTGAGAGGCAAGATGACGAGTCTTGCTATACTACACATCAGAATTAAACCAGCAACAAGAATAACTTGCCTCATATGAACCTACAGTACTGTTCATTTGATCCTGGTACCTCATGAGGGAAATGCATAAGCAATCCATTAAATTCTTACTTGAACACTATGTGAAATAGTTCTGAGTTGAAGAAACAATACGTAGGTTTAATTTCCAAAAAGCAAAAACAGATTAGGACACTTTCCATATCTAAGCCTATTTACAGTGGATCTAGAGCCCCCTGAACAAAGACAGTCGAGGAATCTCGAAGAGGATCCTTGCTGAGCCACTGAATACTTACACTGTTGATATTTCTGCCATGCCTCCCCAAAGGGACCAACATCTACAGCCTTGACCAGCATGAGTGTACACTGAGGCATGAAACACTCAGGTTTTCAATGGATTTTTGTGCCTGGATTTAGAATAGCACTAATTCTCAGAGACCCAACATATCTTTGTGATGCATTATGAACTTGGAGCCTCACAGAGTTCAAATGATCGATGGAATTTTGCTTCAAGTACACCTCACAGGAAAACCCATTGGTTCTCACAAAGGCTGATTTTCATTACCAACTTGTTTGGGCCATGAGGCTCAGATAGTTGGTCAAATTATTCGGTAGGCATGTGTGTTGGAGATTGTCTTGACTATTAATTTATGTAGGAAGATCCAGGCCCCTTTGCATGATACCTGTCCCAGGGAAAAAGACCCTGAGCTGTACAAGAAAGTAGCTAAGCGTCTGTCTGTATGTCAGCTAGCCAGGGACAGCTATCTGCTTCAGTTCCCAGCTCGAGTTCCTGCCCTGACTTCCCTCAGTGCTAGCCTGTCAGTCAGCTCTGAGTTGAAATAAACCCATTCCTCCCCTAAGGTGCTTCTCGTCAAGTGTTTGTCACAGCAACAGGGTAAAACTAGAACGATCATAGTTTTCATTTATTCCTATCGACGACTCCTTCCTTCTACTGCCGTAGGGACAAAGAACCTATCCGTACTGTATTTTGCTTTAAAAATCTCCAGTTATGTGGCAGGGAAAGGAGCATTTATGCTTGAGTAAGTAAAACTTGAGATTTTCTGAAGAATTCCACATTCAAAATAGAAATCTAATAATTAATTCCACTCAGTTGATATTTCTATTTCTACTCTAACAATGGGAATAAGTGTTCTTGATTAGGAGCTTAGGAAAACAGACTGTGATAAAGCAGGCTGCTTTTGAAGACACTGTCTGTCTTAGTTCTCTTACATGGAGGCAGTGCTTTTCAGCTCAACTGATAAGTCTCTGCACTGAGTTTCAGGTTGAAATGTCATGGTGGTATACAACTTATTCCTTGATTGCTCCGAAAGCTTCCTGACTTATTTTACCTCAATTTCCTCTTTTCATATCACCATGCTCCTCTGAAAAGACATTTCAGACTTTTATGGTGGCATTAGAGGGGGAAATTATCAGTGTCAATTATTACAAAGTACTCAGGGAAAGTATCAGGTGTTGAAATCTAAAACAGGCCATCAGGATGATCTTAAGCTCACTGGTATAATAGTTACTGGAAGGAGCCTAAAAATATTCACCAGCACACAGACACAACTCCCCAGGCATGCATAGAACAGGAAATAGTAGGGACCTGACATTTGCTATTTAAACCAAACATTAGTGTAATAGAAGGTATTTGCCTGTGTCAGCAGGAGTAGTGTCATAAATGCTGCAGACTTACATTTTTCCCTTGATAACATTGCAAGGGGACCATTAGAAGATGCAGCCACAATGTGTCAAGAATAGAAATGGATGTGTACACAACAAAAATTTCCCAGTTCACATCCCCATTTTAGAAAGGTGAATTGGAACGGTAAAAGCGTCAGGCAGCAGGTGTTCCACCATAAATAGATTGAGAGTCACATGCTTACTTTGGATATTGTTAGTCTGCTATTGCAGGGCCCATGGACTGGCAAGACCTTAGCTACTTCATCCACGTTGTTCCAAATCTAAGAATCTGGAAAATTCAGAAATCATTCCTTCTAGAAAGCACTAAGACTGTACATATCCAACCAAAGGTAAACCTATACAAAGCACAGAAGATCCATAGGAAACCAGTGTAGGTCAACCTGTATATGCCTAGGGATACAGCAACCACCTGCCTGCAGAGTTATACTACCAGTCATTTTTGCCTTCATACGTTCAGAAAATTAATTTTAGTCTTATGTATGTGGGCGTACGTGTGACCAAAAAGGCCAGAAGAAGGCATCAGATCCCCTGGAGCTGTAGTTCCAGGCCTTTATGAGTTTCCTGAAGGTCATGTGAGAACACACCTCCAGTTACCCCCAGTCACCTCGAGAGCAGTGCATTTTCTTAAACACTCAGCAATCTCTCTACCCCCTTTCTCTTTTAAATTATTTTTATCAAGCTATATATTTTTCTCTGCTCCCTTCTCTCCCTCCCCTTCCTATTCTACCCTCTCCCATGATCCCCATGCTCTCAATTTATTCAAGAGATCTTGTCTTTTTCTACTTCCCATGTAGATTAGATCCATGTATGACTCTCTTAGGGTACTCATTGCTGTCTAGATCCTCTGGGATTGTGATTGTAGGCTGGTTTTTCTTTGCTTTGTGTCTAGGAGACACTTATCAGTGAGTACACATTATATTTTTCTGAGTCTGGGTTACCTCACTCAATATGATATTTTCTAGATCAATCCATTTGTCCACAAATTTCAAGATGTCATTACTATTTTCTGCTGTGTAGTACATCATTATGTAAATATACCACATTTTCCTTATCCATTCTTTGGTAGAGGGGCACTTAGGTTGTTTCCACATTCTGGCTATGACAAACAACACTGCTTTGAACATAGTTGAGCACATGTCTTTGTGGTATGATTAAGCATCCTTTGGGTATATGCCCAAAAGGTCTTGAGGTAAATTGTTTCCTAACTTTCTGAGAAATTGCCATAGTGATTTTCAAAGTAGTTTTACCAGTTTGCACTCCCACCAGCAATGAAGGAGTGTTCCCTTTACCCCTCAACCTCACCAGCATAAGCTGTCATCAATGTTTTTGATCCTGGTCATTCTGACAAGTATAAGATGGAATCTCAGCCTTGTTTTGATTTGCATTTCTCTGATAACTAAGGATGTTGAGTATTTCCTTAAGTTATTTTAGATTCCTTTGTTGAGAGTTCTCTGTTTAGGTCTGTACCCCATTTTTTATTGGATTAATTGTTCTTTTGATGATCAGTTTCTTGAGTTCTTTGTATATTTTGGAGAACTGTGCCCCCCGTCAGATTTGGGGTTGGTGAAGATATTTTTTCCATTCTGTAAGCTGATGTTTTGTCTTGCTGACCATATCCATTTCTCTACCGAAGATTTTCAGTTTCAAGAGGTCCCATTCATTAATTGTTCTCAGTGTTTGCGTTACTGTGGTTACGTTTAGGAAGTAATCTCCTGCGCCAATGCATTCAACTGTACTTTCCACTTTCTCTTCTGTGAGGTTCAGTGTGGTTGATTTTATGTTGAGGTCTTTGATCCATTTGTGATGGAGGAAGGTCATTGGTTAATTATAATAAAAAAAAACTGCTTGGCCTTCATAGGTTAAAACATAGGTAGGCTCTCACAACACATTTGGACTTGAGTTTTGTTCAGGGCGATAGGTATAGATCTATTTTTATTCTTCTACATGTTGATATCCAGGTATGCTAGCACCATTTGTTGAATATTCTTTCTTTTTTCCATTTTATACCTGTGGTTCAGAATCAGGTGTTTGTAGGTGTGTGATATCTGGGTTTCAGTTCAGTTCCATTGGTCCTCCTGTCTGTTTTTATGCTAGTACTAGGTTGTTTTCAGTACTGTAGTTTTGTAGTAGAGTTTGAAGTCAGGGATTGTGATGCCTGTAGACGTTTGTTTATTATACAGGATTGTTTTGGCTATCCTGGGTTTGCTTTCCATATGAAGTTGAGTATTGTTCTTTTGACGTTCGTGAAGAATTTTGCTGGGATTTTGATGAACATTGCATTGAATCTGTAGTTTACTTTTGGTAAGATTGCCATTTTCATTATGATAATTCTACCTACCCAAGAGCATGGGAGATCGTCCCATTTTCTGGTGTCTTCTTTAATTTCTTTCTTCAAAGATTTAAAGTTCTATCATTACAGGTCTTCCACTTGTTTAGTCAGAGTTACCCCAAGATATTTTATGTTATTTGTGGTTATTGTAAAGGGTTGTTCTTCTCTTATTTCTTTGTCAGCCCATTTATCACAGTACAGGAGGGTTACTGATTTTTTTCAAGTTTTCTTTTTTCTTTTTTTTTCTTATAGGGAAAATATTTAATTGGGGTGGCTAGCTTACAGTTCAGAGGTTCAGTCCATTATCATCATGGTGGGAGATGGTTACGTGGAGGCAGACATGGTGCTGGAAAGGTAGTTGAGAGTTCTCCATCTTGTCCAGGCAACAGGAAGTGGTCTGAGACACTGAGTGTGGCCTGAGCATACATGAGACCTCAAAGCCCATCCCCACGGTGACATACTACCTCCAACAAAACCACATCTGCTCCAACAAGGCCACACCTCTCATTAATGCTACTCAGTTTAGGGATCATTTTTTGTTTCAAATCACCACATTCTATATCCTTCTACATTACTGAAGATGTTTGTGAGTTTCCTTGGTAGAACTTTTGGGGTTGCTTATATAAACTATCATATCATCAGAAAATAGAGTTTGACTCTTCTTTTCCCATTTGTAGCCCCTTCAACTCCTTTTGATGTCTTATTGCTCTAACTAGGACCTCAGGAACTATATTGAATAGATATGGAGAGAGTGGACAACCTTGTCTTGTTCATGATTTTGGTGGGATCACTGGGAGTTTCTCTCCATTTAGTTCGATGTGGGCTGTTGATTTGCTGTATATTGCCTTTATTATCTTTAGGTATGTTCCTTGTACCCCTGCTCTCTCTAAAACTTTTATCATGAAGGGATGTTGTATTTTATCAGAGGGTTATTCAGAATCAAATGAAATGACCATGTGGGGGTTTTTTCACTTTATTTACTTGGTGTGTTACCTTGAAAGATTTTTATATTTTGAATAATCCCTGCATGTCTGGAATGAAGCCAACTTGGTCAGGGTGATGGATTTTCCTAATATGTTCTTGAATTCTGTTTGTAGTATTTTATTTTATTGGAATTGATCTGTAATTATCTTTCTTAGTAATGTCTTTGTGTTGTTTGGGTATCAGGGTAATTATAGTCTCATAAAAAGAGTTTGGCAATGTTCCTTCTGTTTCTATTGTGTGCAACAATTTGAGGAGTATTGGTACTAGATAATTTTTTAAAATATTACAGAGTTCTGCACTGAAACCATCTGGTCCTGGACTTTTTTTTTTGGTTGGGAGACTTTTGACGACTGTTTCTATTTCTTTAGCAGTTACACATCTATTTAATTTGCTTATCTGGTCTTGATTTAATTTTGGTAAATGATATTTATGCAGAAAATTATCCATTTCTTTTAAGTTTTCCAATTTTGTGGAGTACAGGTTTTTGGAGTATGACCTGATGATTCTCTGGATTTCCCCAATGTTGTTGCTTTTGTACCTGATTTTGTTAATTTGGATATTCTCTCTCTGCCTTTTAGTTGGTTGTCTATTTCGTTGATTTTCTCTAAGAATAAGCTCTTTGTCTCATGGATTCTTTGTACTGTTTTCTTTGTTTCTATTTTGTTGGTTTCAACTCAACATGATTACTTCCTGCCATCTAGTTCTCCTGGGTGAATTTGATTTTTTTTGTTCTAGAGTTTTCAGGTGTTCTGTCATCTCAGTATTGTGGGATATTTATCTAGGCATTTAGTGCTATGAGTTTTCCTCTTAACACTGTTTTTATTGTATATTAAAGAGTTGTATGGCCATTTTTGTTTAATTTTAGGAAGTTTTTAATTTATTCTTTCATTTTTTACTTTGACTCATTTGTGATTCAGGTGAGCATTGTTTAATTTCCATGCGTTTGTTGGATTTCTGAAATTAGTGTTGCCATTGAATTCTAATTTTAAGCCATGGTGATATGATAAGATATGTGGGGCTATTCCAATATTTTTTGTATCTGTTGAGGTTTACGTTGTTACCTAGAATATGGTCAATTTTAGAGAGGGTTCCATGAGGTGCTGAGAAGAAAGTATATTCTTTTATGTTTGGATAGAATGTTCTATAGATATCTATTAAGTCCACTTGAGTTATAACATCTTTCAGTTCCCTTATTTATCTGTTCATGTTTTGTCTGACTGACCTGTCCTGTGGTGAGAGTGGGATATTGAATTCTCCCACTACTAGCTAGTATGTGGTGTTTAATGGGTCATTAGTTTTGGTAGTGTTTCTTTTACATATGAGGGTGCCCTTGTATTTGGGGCATAGATGTTCAGTATTGGGATTTCCTCTTGATAGATTTTTCCTGTGACTAATATGAAATGTCCTTCTTTGTCTCTTTTGATTGATTTTAGTTTGAGAAATATTTTGTTAGATATTAGGATAGCTACATCAGCTTGTTTCTTAGGTCAATTTGATTGGAAAATTTTTTCACAAACCTTTACTTTGAGGTGATTTCTGTCTTTGAGGTTGAGATGTGTTTCTTTTATGCAACAGAAGAATGGATTCTGTTTTTGTATCCAATCTATTAGCCTGTGTCTTTTAATGGTGAGTTGTATCCATTTATATTAATGGATGGATTTGACCACGGATTGCTCTTTCCTGTTACTTTAGTTTTCATTGTTGGTGATATTATTGAGTGTTTTCTTCCCCCTTCTTTGGGATTTGCTGCTGTGAGATCATCTATTGTCTGTGTTGTGGATGTAGCTAACTTCCCAGGGTTAGAGTTTTCCTTTTAGTATTTTGTATAGGGCTGGGTTTGAGGCTAGGTATTGGATGAAGCTGGTTCTGTCATGGAATATCTTGTTTTGTCCGTCTATGGTGATTGAAAGTTTTGCTAGCTATCATAGTCTGGACTGGCATCTGCGGACTCTTAATGTCTGCATAATGCTTGACCAGAACCTTCTGACCTTCATTGTTTTTATTGAGAAACCGGGTGTAATTCTGATAGATCTAGTTCTATATATACTTGGCCTTTTTCATTTGCAGCTCTTAATATTTTTTATTCTGTACATTTAGTGTTTGGAATATTACGTGGAAAGGGGACTAATTTTTGGTCCAGTCTATTTGGTGCTCTGTGAGCTTCTTGTATTTTCATATGCATATCTTTCTGTAGGTTGGGAAAGTTTTCTTTTATAATTTTGTTGAATATATTTTCTGTGTTTTTGTGTTGGACATTTCCTTCTATTTCTATTATTCTTAGGCTTGGTCTTTTCATGGTGTCCCATATTTCCTGGATATTTTGTGCTAAGCTTTTGTTAGATGTAACATTTTTTTTGACTGCTGAGTCTATTTCCTCTATTGTATCTTTAACGCTTGAAATTCCCATATCTTGTATTCTACTGTTTATACTTGCATTTTGTGGTTTCTGATCATTTTTACTTATTTTCCATTTCCAAAATTCCCTTGGTTTGTGTTTTCTTTATTGTCTCTATTTCAGTTTTCAAGTCTTGAATTGTTTGTTTCACATGTTTGATTGTGATTTTTTTGGCTTTTTTTTAAGGGTTTTGTTAATTTCTTTCAAATTTTTGTTTGTCTTTTCCTTCATTTTTTTTTGAGAGAATTTCTCCTTTCCTCTTTAATGGCCTCAAACATTCTCTTAAAGTTATTTTTAGGCAATTTTCTTCTGCTTTATCTGTATTGGGATGTTCAAGTCTTGCTGTTTTAGAGTCATGAGTTTTTGTTGGTGTCATGTTATTCCTTGTGGTGTTGAGTGTATTCTTACCTTGTCCACCATATTTTCCTCTGATTGGTATAGCTGGGGCCATGTCTCTGGTGATCACTCTTCCAGGTGTCAGTGGATCCAAGGTTCAGATGGTTATCCCTCATGGTGGAGTCAGGGTCATGGTTCCAGTCACCTCAGAGGTCACTCATCATTCCCAGAGGTCATTCATGCCTGCTCCCATGGATAGTGCTTGTTTTGGCATGCTCCCCGGAGGTCTCTGGTTCAGGTCTGTTCCCACGGAGGTCGGGGGGCCTTGGTCTGGTCCCATGGTGGTCGCTGGTTCGGGCCTACTCCACTGGCATTTGCTCTCCTGGGCCTGCTCCAGCAGAGGTCGCTGACTCGGGCCTACTCCCACAGAGATCACTGGCTCAAGCCTGCTCCTGCGGAGGTCAGTGGCTTGTGCCTGGTCCCATGGAGGTTGCTGCCTTGGGTCTGCTCTTGCAGAGGTCATTGGCTTGGGTCTGCTCCTGCAGGTGTCCCAGACTCGGGCCTGTTCCCACAGAGGTTGCTGCTCTGGGCCTGGTCCCATGAAGGTCACTGGCTCTGGGCCTGGTCCCATGGAGGTGCTGGTTCTGGCCTGGTGCAGAGGAGGTTGCTGGTTTGAGTCTGATCTTGTCGAGATCACTGGCTCAGGCCTGTACTGGTGGAGATCACTGGCTCTGGCCTGCTCCCACGGAAGTCACTGGCTCAGGCCTGTTCCAGCAGAGGTTGCTGGCTCCTCTCTTTCTTTCTTTCTTTCTTTCTTTCTTTCTTTCTTTCTTTCTTTCTTTCTTTCTTTCTTTCTTTCTTTCTTTCTTCTTAAAAACTCTGGACTTATTAGTATATTAAATTAGCTCATTCTTCCCGTGAAAAATTGAGAATTTATAAGGGAACAAATAGGTTCGCTTTAATTCCTCCAGATTTAAGTAATTCATTATTAATATTTGATGTGTTTTTCTCTGTATCTAGTATTAGAAATAAAGATGCATGATACACATGATAAATCACATAAATATATATGTAGAACAAAAGTCCTAATTTATATCCAATACACAGTAAACATGTTACTGCCCCTATTTATTTACATGTTTACTTTTATTTTTCTGTATTAATATATGCTAATATTAGCAGAGCATATTTGTTTTTTTTTCCTACCCCTTTGTCTACTTTAGATACAAAATGTGACTTTTTTATGTTTTGTCTTCATGTACATATGTATAATACATGAGTACAGTACCCACTGAGGCCGGAAGAGGGCAGCTGGATCTCTTGGAATTGGAGTTATAGATGATTATGAGCTACCATTTAGATGCTGGAAACTGAACCCTGTGTTTCTGGAAATCAACCAGTGCTCTTAACCTCTGACCCATCTTGTCAGCACAGTTTCCAAATTTTGACATTACAAGTGACGTAATAAAATTACTTTTGTAGAAAAAGTATGGGTTTGCACCACCGTTTCTGTCTTCAATTTTGAGATCTTTAAATAAAATAAAATATCAGGACCTATTTTTTTTTAGTTCTATAGAATCCAACTTTAGAGTTCAGAAAGTAGGACCAGTTTTATTAGGTATTGCCAAGGATATTAAAACTCTCATTTGCTTTGCTCTAAAGCTCTAAGTTTTCAATGCCAAGGGAAATATATAAATCAAAAGAAAAAGACATGCAAATTTGTTAAGAATAAAATCTCCTTGGGAGTTGGAAAGATGGCACAGGAGTTAAGAGCACTGACTACTCTTCCACAGGACCCAGGTTCAATTCCCAGCAGCACTAGGAAATCTGACGCCCTCTTATGGCCTCAGTGAGCACTGCATGCATGTGGTATACATCCATAATGCAGGCATAACACCCATACATATAAAGTAATTAATTAAAAAAATCAAACTGTCTGGTGAGGTAGGTACTATCATTTATTAAAAATAGAAGAATATTTAAAACTCCTGAGTATCAAAATGTGGGTAGCTAACAAAAGCTGCCAAAAAATGTCAACCAAGAGCAAAATAGACCCCTGATAATACTAACTAACCTGAAAACCCAAGGACCATGACGATTCTAAATCACTCAGACTGTTTCTCCCTCCTTCAAAGCTCCTCAATGAAATACGTAGACTCTGCAGGTCAGGTTATCAACCATCATTGATTATTTCTGCTTTAGTGTAACCAGAACATATACTAATCAACAGAGCAAGCTGCGTGAAATGAATCATTTAGAAATGCTGGGGAAATAGGAAATCATGTTCAGCGGATCTGTGTGAGTTCTCCCAGTCCCTGGGATATTACCCTTGTAACAAGCCATGGCTTTGCTATGAAAATTCTCCTTTGTGTGCTTGAGAAGAGCTAGAACATATCAATAATTAGCATAAACACATGCCAAACATTCTCTTTCAACAGCTTGTCAAGAAACTTGCTATGAAAAAGCCCTCACAGAGCTTTCAATATACTCGGAAGTTTTATCAAAGGATAGAATTTATGGATTAATGTTCTATGGTAATTGCTTTTATTACAGTATTGAGGACTTTTCTCTGTCCTAAACTTTACCAAGTCCAAGAAAACTGGCAGAAAATACTCTTCTGGATTTGGAAAAATCTGATTTTGATGAAGGGAATCCCATCTCTGAGAAGGAGTATATAATATCTATCCTACATATTACAAGTAATTAAAAGTACATACCATAATACTGACTTAACTTTAAAAATAAAGAGTGCACCTTACTGAGATATGTTCTTCGAGTGTATCTAGTATTGAAGAAGGGCGCTCCCAAGATCAGTGTCTGGAAACCAAGACTGCCTATGCTTCTTCTAGCTCCATATGGCAAAGATAACATACCCACAACAAAGGAGTTATGATGCCCAAAATTCCTAATGCCTGAGAAACTTGGTTACAATGCTAACGATGGCCTAGAGTGGGTGAATTCTGTAAACATCACTGAAGCTCTTGTTTCTTCCCATAAGTTATTTCCCATCTTGGTAGTTATTTCCCATCTTTCCCAAGACAGTTGATTTTCGCTCGTTATGGTTCACTTATTGGGTCTGGAACAAATTTGATTTTGCTGGGGGAACAAAAATGACCATAATAATACTTGGAAGAGACACTGGCTAATGACAAATGACGTAGGTTTATGTTAATCTCACTGCACAAGAATAAGATTTTTGAGCCAAATTTGACACAACCTTTAATTAAATATTGGCCAGGATGTTGGACTCTGGCAACATCTATTCCCAGGTCCCCAGAAAATGAAAAGGAGTCACATTTTGCAGAGAGTTACAAAGACAACCCATAAGGCCACCGTATTTCCCATCAGGTCCAACCAGGGACAAGCATATCCTGATACACTTACTCTATACCATCCCCTAACACCCACACCCAATCAGGAATAAGCATACACCCTGATGTATTTTCTGCCCGCATACCTCCCTCAAAGATGTGATCAAGCCCATACAGTGCAGTTGGGTGAAACAAACTTATTTAGGGGAGTGAAAACAGGTCATCTGTTAGCTCCCATGAACAATAGCCTCCAGCATTTCAGGAAGTACTTGTCCTTGGGCAAGGTGCTTATAAGCTAGAGGAAATTTTGCTTTATGGATCTCTTAGGCACAGTAATTAAAGCATAATTTGGCTTTCACATTTATTACTGTATTGCTGTATTGTTAGTTATATAGGTATTTTTCCTATCATTTAAGGCATCATTTGAATATGAGTCAGAAGATATCTCAGTCAGAACCTCATGTTACCAACCACACCTCTTACACTTGTTTCATGAGGACAGATCCAGGAGGAATATAGCCAGTGCCCTTACAGAAAAAAAAAAAAAAAAAAAAAAAACGTAGCTTTCCTACCATCGGAGGACAAAGACGAAAGGTGATATCTGTGAATCAGAAGGTCAGCCCACCCCAGATACCAACTCTAGCAACCTGGCCTTCAATTTCCCAGGCTGTAGAACTGCAAGAATGTATTTTTTGTAAAAACACTCACTTTATGCTGATTTACCACAGTGGTCTGACTTCAGGTGTCTGACACTCAACACTGAGGCACAAGGACGAAGGAATTCCAATAAACTGATAAACCTGGGTACACTTGAAACAGAAATCGGGGAGTTTCTTCTGCTCATCTATAGAGTATGACACAGAAATTTGTACTTAAAGTCTGGCAAACCCTGTCATTTGTAATTGTGACACACTCTCTCATTCTATCTTCTGGAAACATGTAGAATAATCCAGATGTCTTCTGTACATGCAATTGCTCTAACATATTTTCATCCACTTTTCTTCTTTGGCAGGTACTAAAGGGTGAAGGATGTAGTCTGTCCTTCTTCTTTCCCTGAGAGCCAGGCTCTTAAAAGTGCCATTCTGAGAAAGCCTGGAGGGAATGTTGTTTGGAACTTTTCAAGGTCACTGAGTTCAGCTGTGGTGCTGAGGACTAGGAGGATGAGATCCTCCACCTTGTCATCTCCCAGACTCCATCTTACACACCGTAGTCTTGATGAGTCACCAAAAATCAGCATTCCACGCTGCCCTCATGTTTCAGAAGGTGAGAACTGCCAAGGTCCTTCTAAGACTAAGATTATCAAATTTAGATTTTTCTCCATGGAGCACAACACAGACTTTATCTCCCATTTATTTCATTTTCTTTCTGTCCATAAAAGTACTTCAAAGTGTGGGAGGCCGTTCAGAGCTTGGTGTGTAAAGTGTTAATCATGAGCTGGCTGCCAAGCTCTGGCTCGTGAGTTACGGACGTTTGTTCCCAGTGCTGTCAGAGATGAGCAGTGTGATCTTGGAGAGAAAGTTAATTAATTTTCCCAAGTGCGTTAGCTTAGCTGAGTATTGATATAAAAGAAAGAACGCTATCAAATGAATTTCTGTGGTTTTTGAAGGGACTTTATTGAAGAAATTTAGAAGTCTAAAGATCACAGCAAAATGGTTTCAGTTATTCCCAATTCACCGTGTCAATAATCCTCAGTCATTAAATCTAAGGGATCTTGAATTTCCCTTTTGTAATATAAATCCAATACACTGAATTTATAAGTCAGAGGTGAACGGTGGCTCAGTAGAATGCAGTGCACTGTCTTCTAAGCCCCAGGCTCGATGCTTTGTTCTCTGTCTGCATTTGCTCGTTGGGCCTTTCAGTCCCAATCTTGTACTTCATCTGCTTTGCCAAGCTCTCCCCTCCTGTGTCATCATCGTGCTGAATTAGGCAGGAACTGAGTAATTATTTAGTTTCCGCTATGTACTAAGAAACCTGCAGATGTTGTTCAAAGCCTTGCTACAGTGTCTGACATGTTTTAAATGTTCAGCGAACCTGTGCCAAATGAATGCTTTCGTGAGCGAGTTTCACGTGATTTCCCGGTGATTATTACGTCACCGACAGCACCAGCTGTTGCTGAGACGTTCTGCTAATTTGGAGCAACGAACAGGATTTTCTTGTGTGGAGGGGGTGGAGAATGGCCCTGCCACATGGGTGCAGTAGCCCCTGGAGGCCAGAAGAGGCCTGTAGATCCCCTGGAGATGGAGTTCCAGGCAGTCCTGAGCTTCCCAGAGTGGGTGCTGGGACACAAACATGAGTACTCTGGAAGACTATTAGTGCCCTTACCCACCACACCATCCCTACAGCACTAAGATCAGTTTCCTCCTAACTGTCTCTTATTTTCTTAGCTTGGAAACTGGTGAAAAACATTTGATAGGATGAGATCATCTTTTTAAAAAAAAATATGGTTTCAATTAAAGAAATTTGTATAGCTTTTTATATCCACCTCCAGCTGAGCATATAGCCCAAACACTATAAATTCTAGATATCTGAAAGAGACAAAATATAGAGAGGGGATCTGAGACAGGTAGGCTGCTCTTCAAGTCCTTCATACCTTGCCATTTTCATCGTGGTCATTATCACCACCACCACCACTACCACCCAGGCCCAGAATCACAACACTGCGCTCACAAAGGCAATACTTATGAGGTCTAAACAGCTAAAAGAAGCAGAACAGGACAGGTCACTCCCACGCCATATCCAGCCTCCCCAGCGAGTCAGATCTCCAATGCCTTTCTCTAGAATCTAGCCTCCTGATTCTCTGACCCTTCCCCTCCACACACCCTTCCAAATCTTCCATACCCAGTCTGGGTCTCACATCCAGTGTCCAGACCTAGTCTGGCTGCTCTGCATCTGTGCAGTAACCCACCTGCAGGAATCTGCCAGAACCCAGAGATCCCTTCCACACTGTATCCACCCTCTCCACCGAGTCAAACCTATACCCACACTCACACACACACAGGAAAGTGGGGGGAGGGGGCTCAAGGGGGAAGGGAAAAGGAATTCTAAAAAGCCTTTAAAAATAAATTGCTATGAATTGGCTTATTAGCAGCAAGAACTCATGTTCAGAGGGCTGTAAATATGAGAGCTCACTGCCAAGGCAGTCCTCAGTATCTAGGAGCTCCTTTTCCCTGCTGTGTGTGAAGAGCTTACTTGGTGGAAACAAAGATTTAGGGCTCTTTTTCTCTCTCCTAGAAGCACCCCTAGTACACTTGTGAGGGCTCTGTCTCGTAACTTCTTCCACACTTCTCTCTTAATACTGTCACAGGATGGTAAGAGTGCCAGAAAGTGCTCTAAAAATTGTGTGTTGATATGGAGGGCCCCAGGAAGGGAAAATATTTAAGATCTCCTAGGTGAACTGGAAGTAGGGGTAGAAGGGAGGGGATGGGAACATGAGGGTCCAGATGGCCAAGTTGGGCGAGTGACAAAGAGGCAAACAATGAAAGAGATATCTTGATAGAGGGAGTCAGTATGGGGTTAGGGAGAACCCTAGTGCTAGGGAAATGCCCAGGAAATCACAAGGATGACCCCAGCTAAGAATCTAAGCAATAGTGGACAGTGTTCTGGGACTGGCCTTCCTCTATATCAGATTAGTGACTACCCTAATTGTCATCATAGAATCTAGATCCAGAAACTGATGGAAGCAGATGCAGTGATCCACACCCAAGCATTGGGCTGAGCGCTTTGAGTTCAGTTGAAGAGAGGGAGGAGGGATCATATGAGCAAGAGCAGTCAGTTCATGACTGGGAAAACCACAGAGACAGCTGACCTGAGCTAGTGGAAGCTCACGAACTCTGGACTGACAGCTGGGGAACCTGCATGGGCCTGAACTAGGCACTCTGAATGTGGTGACAGTTATGTGGCTTCATCTGTTGGAGAGACCCCTAGTGGAACCAGGACTTGTCTGGGTGCACGAATTGGCTGTTTGGAGCCCATTCCCTATAGTGGGATACCTTTCTCAGTCTTGATACAGTGGGGAGGGGAATGGTCCTGCCTCAACTTAGTATACCAGACTTTGTTGACTCCCCAAGGGAGGCCTTACCCCCGCCCCCAGGAGTGGATAGGTGGTGGGATGGGGGCAGAGGTGAGGAGGTAGGAGAAGATTCTGGAGGAAGGGGGAACTGGCATTGGTATGTAAAATAGAAAAAATAAATAAATAAAAAGAGAATTGTGTGTTGCTTTGTTTTTGTTGTGGCTAAATCTTGAAAATCTATTCCTATAGTTGTGAGTCACGCAGTCTGTGGGTTCCCCCTGCTGGCTCATTGACTGTTAGAAGCTTGAACGGCTTACAACCATCTGCTAAATTTCAGTTCTAGAGAGAAAAAGGACACCAGAGGGGATCTTTAGCCTGGAAACCTCCAGTCCCTAAGGGAATGTGGAGGTGGGACAAGCAGTGAGGCATAGTCCCCTGGTCTGCATGCCACACACTTGGAGATTGGTTACTAATGTTTAATATTTCTGGTTTTATAGCAAAGGATGCTGAGAATGAACAGTTATCACTCCGTGGTCCAGCTGTGCTTGTCTGTCTCAGATGGCGCTCAGTCTCAGGAGGTACAATCACCAGTTTACCTGTTCAGCAGCCTCGTGCACCAGTTCTATAGTATACCTGCTTCACCTCTGGATTCCACTGGATGTTTGAGTCTTGGGTTTCTGTTTCAAATCACATTCTCCAAAGTCCACAATGGTTTATTCCGTATCTCATACTACATCTGGTTCCGAGTGCAGATGTATTGTTATTTTGGTGCAAAAGAGAAAATGTACCTGATGGCGGATGCCATGGAAACTCCCGTACAGGACTGCCTATAAAGACACATCTCATGTTGCTTAACGTTCAAATGTATAAAAGTACATTAAAGAAACTGCTTATAATAATAAGACTAATAAACGAAAGCACCTTGCAAGGCTGCTTCACTTTTGAATCCATGTCTGGAGCTGCATCAGGAGAGAACAGAGATTGGTATCTCATAGGGAAATGGCAGAACAAAAAAAGTGTACTGCCTGGGAATGGGATGAAAAGAATAGTTGGGGTCATTTAATCTCATTGAGACCTGACCACTGTAGGTTGGAGTGCAGGAACCCCAAACTTCCTTCACACCAAGATTCAGTGAAAAGCAAAGCCTCGTTCAGTGTGTTATTCGGTGCTATTGAGAAACCTGACGCTGCTGCCATCCGGCTCCTTGATAAGAGAGATCACAGGCACCTGGGAGCTCACAAAGTATTAGTTACGTTTATGCTGCTTGGATATTTGGCATGAAGCAAAGCTCCATTATGGGGATGGGAAATGTCTAAAAACGTAAAATAATAGTATCTGAGAACTCTGCATGATTTTCCTTTCCAAGTTCAGGTCCTTCCCTTCATCTGTCAATCCAGAAAAACCCTCTTTCCTCTATCTTATTGACCTGGCCCTTCTTCTGTGACAAGATTATATGGACTGGCACACTGTGAAGACCTCTGCCTGGTGAGGATTCCTGGGTCTAAACCATGATTCACACTGGGAGGTTGAGACAGAAGTATCAAGAGTTCAAAGCTAGTGTCTACTACATAAGGAGCTCCAGGTCAGTCCTCTTTGAAAAACAACAATAAGAATAAAAATAAATAATAAAAAAACAATGACAAGGCCCGGTACCTCCTCTCTCTTCCTATCCCATCCAGCTTACATCCAGATCCCCCCACCCTCTGTTTCTCTTCCCCCTCCCTTCCCTGGTGGCAGAGAGCCTCCCTGCTCTGCCTGCCTGGGCGCTGGGACTGAACCCGAAGGTGAGTGCAAAGGGGAAGGTGGTAGCTCCTTTGTCTCCATAACCTGCCTGCAGCAAGCAGGGTGGGCCTTTGTTTGGAAGCTAACCAAGCAGCAAGGAGATCGGAACTGGACTCCAGGAGAAACATCACGGGGGAGTGACATCACTTGGAAGGTACATCAGTTGGCAAGAAGACCTGATCCTGTAAAAGAAGATCCATAGGAGAATATTGGAAGGAAGAGATGGGGAGACGCCAATGCAAGAATTCACCCAACAATCTGAAGAACAACACGAAACCACCAGAAGCCAGCGACCTCACAACAGGAGGACATGAACACCTTAATCATGAAGAAGGAGAAAAAACTGACTTCATGACAGTGATTGACACCCTTAAACAGCATATAAAAAACGCCCTTATAGAAATGGATGAGAAGTATAACAGAAAGTTCGAGGAATTGAGTAAATCAGTGAATGATACCCTAGGAAAGCAAGGAAAAACAATCAAGCAGATAATGGAAACAGTTCATGATTTGAAAAATGAAATGGAGGCAAAGAAGAAAACACAAACAGAGGGCCGGCTGGACATGGAAAATCTAGGTAAACGAATAGAGACTACAGAAACAAGCATAACCAGCAGAATACAAGAGATAGAAGAAAGAATCTCAGAGTCTGAGGATAACATAGAGAAAATAAACGCACTGATCAAAGAAAACAGCAAGTCCAACAAACTCTCATCACAAAACATTCAGGAAATATGGGACACAATAAAAAGACCAAACCTAAGAATAATTGGAGTAGAAGAAGGAGAAGAAGTGCAGCTCAACGGTCCAGAAAATATACTTAACAAAATTATAGAAGAAAACTTTCCCAACCTGAAGAAGGATGTACCTATGAAGGTTCAAGAGGCATACAGAACCCCAAATAGGCTGGATCAAAAAAAAACATCCCCTCGCCATATAATAATCAAAACACAAAATATACAGAATAAAGAAAGAATATTAAGAGCCGCAAAGGAAAAAGGCCAACTTACTTATAAAGGTAAACCTATCAGACTTACACCTGACTTCTCTATGGAAACCATGAAAGCCAGAAGGTCCTGGATAGATGTACTGCAAAAACTAAGAGACCATGGATGCAAGCCCAGACTACTATATCCAGCCAAGCTTTCGTTCACCATAAATGGAGAAAACAAAATTTTCCAGGATAAAAACAAATTTAAGCAATACGTAGCCACAAATCCAGCCTTACAGAAAATAATAGAAGGAAAATCACTAACCAAGGAGTCCAACAAAGACCTCAATAACTCAGACATCTAGAGACCCTTCACCAGCGCAACTCAAAGAAGGGAAACACACAAACCCTACTACTTAAAAAGTGACCGGAGTTAACAACCACTGGTCATTAATATCACTTAATGTCAATGGACTCAACTCACCTATAAAAAGGCACAGGCTAAGAGACTGGATACGAAAACAGGATCCAACATTCTGCTGTCTACAAGAAACACACCTCAACCACAAAGACAGGCACCTACTCAGAGTAAAGGGCTGGGAAAAGGCTTATCAAGCAAATGGACCTAAGAAACAAGCAGGTGTGGCCATACTAATTTCTAACAAAGTTGACTTCAAACTTAAATCAATCAAAAGAGATGGAGAGGGACATTTTATACTCATAACAGGAAAAATTCATCAGGAAGAAATCTCAATCCTGAATATCTATGCCCCTAATATAAAAGCACCCACGTATGTAAAAGAAACATTGCTAAAATTCAAGGCAGCCATCAAACCGCACACATTAATAGTAGGAGACTTCAACACTCCTCTTTCACCAATGGACAGGTCAATCAGACAGAAACCTAACAGAGAAATTAGAGAATTAATGGAGGTAATGAAGCAAATGGACTTAACAGACATCTATAGAATATTCCACCCAAATAGGAAAGAATATACCTTTTTCTCTGCAGCTCATGGAACCTTCTCGAAAATTGACCACATACTTGGTAACAAAGCTAACTTACACAGCTACAAAAAAATATTACTAACCACCTGTGTCTTATCAGACCACCATGGATTAAAGTTAGAATTCAACAACAATGCTACCCCCAGAAAGCCTACAAACTCATGGAAACTGAACAGTCAACTACTGAACCATACCTGGATTAAGGAGGAAATAAAGAAAGAAATTAAAGTCTTCCTTGAATTCAATGAAAATAAAGAAACAACATACTCGAACTTATGGGACACTATGAAAGCAGTCCTGAGAGGAAAGTTCATAGCACTAAGTGCCCACTTAAAGAAAACAGAGAAAGCACATATTGGAGACTTAACAGCCCACCTGAAAGCTCTAGAAAAAAAAGAAGCAGACTCACCTAGGAGGAGTAGAAGACTGGAAATAATCAAACTGAGGGCTGAAATCAACAAAATAGAAACACAAAAAACAATCCAAAGAATCAATGAATCAAGAAGCTGGTTCCTGGAAAAAATCAACAAGATTGACAAACCCCTATCCAAACTAATCAAACGGCAGAGAGAAAATTTGCAAATTAATAAGATCAGAAATGAAAAGGGGGACATAACCACAAACACAGAGGAAATTCAGAGAGTCATTAGATCTTACTACAAAAGCTTGTATGCCACTAAACTGGAAAATGTAAAAGAAATGGACACTTTCTTAGATAAATACAATTTACCAAAATTAAATCAGGACCAGGTGAACAAGCTAAACAGACCTGTCAGTCGCGAAGAACTAGAAGCTGTTATCAAAAACCTCCCTACCAAAAAAAGCCCAGGGCCAGATGGTTTCAATGCGGAATTCTACCAGAACTTCCAAGAAGACCTAATACCTATACTCCTCAATGTATTCCACAATATAGAAACAGAAGGGTCATTACCAAATTCCTTTTATGAAGCTACAGTTACTCTGATACCAAAACCACACAAAGACTCAACCAGGAAAGAGAATTACAGGCCGATCTCACTCATGAATATCGACGCAAAAATCCTCAACAAAATACTGGCAAACCGAATCCAAGAACACATCCGAAAAATTATCCATTATGATCAAGTAGGCTTCATTCCTGAGATGCAGGGCTGGTTCAACATACGAAAATCTATCAATGTAATCCATCATATAAATAAACTGAAAGAAAAAAACCATATGATCATTTCATTAGATGCTGAAAAAGCATTTGACAAAATTCAACATCCATTTATGTTAAAAGTCTTGGAGAGATTAGGGATACAAGGGTCATACCTAAATATAATAAAAGCTATATACAGCAAGCCGACAGCTAACATCAAATTAAATGGAGAGAAACTCAAAGCCATCCCGCTTAACTCAGGAACGCGACAAGGCTGCCCACTTTCGCCATACCTCTTCAATATAGTGCTGGAAGTTCTAGCAATAGCAATAAGACAGCATAATGGGATCAAGGGGATTCGAATTGGAAATGAAGAAGTTAAACTTTCGTTATTCGCAGATGATATGATAGTGTACATAAGCGACCCCCAAAATTCCGCCAAAGAACTTTTACAGCTGATAAACAGCTTTAGTAATGTGGCAGGATACAAGATCAACTCCAAAAAATCAGTCGCCCTCCTATACTCAAAGGATATGGAAGCAGAGAGGGAAATCAGAGAAGCTTCTCCATTCACGATAGCCACAAACAGCATAAAATATCTTGGGGTAAATCTAACCAAGGAAGTGAAAGATCTATTTGACAAGAACTTTAAGGCATTGAAGAAAGAAATTGAAGAGGATACCAAAAAATGGATGGACATCCCTTGCTCTTGGATTGGGAGGATTAACATAGTAAAAATGGCAATTCTACCAAAGGCAATTTATAGATTCAATGCAATCCCCATCAAGATCCCATCAAAATTCTTCACAGATCTGGAGAGGACAATAATCAACTTTATATGGAAAAACAAAAAACCCAGGATAGCCAAAACAATCCTATACAATAAAGGATCTTCTGGAGGCATTACCATCCCTGACTTCAAACTCTATTACAGAGCTACAGTAATGAAAACAGGGTGGTACTGGCATAAAAACAGAGAAGTCGACCAATGGAATCGTATAGAAGACCCGGACTTTATCCCACAAACCTATGAACACCTCATTTTCGATAAAGGAGCTAAAAGTTTACATTGGAAGAAAGAAAGCATCTTCAACAAATGGTGCTGGCACAACTGGATGTCAACCTGTAGAAGAATGAAAATAGACCCATATCTATCACCGTGCACAAAACTCAAGTCCAAATGGATTAAAGACCTCAATATCAGCCCGAAAACACTGAACCTGATAGAAGAGAAAGTGGGCAATACCCTACAACAGATGGGCACAGGCGATCGCTTCTTAGGTATAACCCCAGAAGCACAGACATTAAGGGCAACATTGAATAAATGGGACCTACTAAAACTGAGAAGCTTCTGTAAAGCAAAGGACACTGTCACTAAGACACAAAGGCAACCTACTGACTGGGAGAAGATCTTCACCAACCCCGCAACAGACAAAGGTCTGATCTCCAAAATATATAGAGAACTCAAGAAACTAGACTTTAAAATGCTAATTAACCCAATTAAAAAATGGGGCGCTGAACTGAACAGAGAATTCTCAACAGAAGAAGTTCAAATGACCAAAAGACACTTAAGGTCATGCTCAACCTCCTTAGCGATCAGGGAAATGCAAATCAAAACAACTTTGAGATATCATCTTACACCTGTAAGATTGGCTAAAGTCAAAAACACCAAGGATAGCCTTTGCTGGAGAGGCTGTGGAGGAAGGGGTACCCTCATCCATTGCTGGTGGGAATGCAATCTTGTGCAACCACTGTGGAAGTCAGTGTTTCGGTTTCTCCGGAAATTCGGGATCAACCTACCCCTGGACCCAGCAATACCACTCTTGGGAATTTACCCAAGAGATGCTCTATCACATGTCAAAAGCATTTGTTCAACTATGTTCATAGCAGTATTATTTGTAATAGCCAGAACCTGGAAACAACCTAGATGCCCTTCAATGGAAGAATGGATGAAGAAAGTATGGAATATATACACACTAGAGTACTACGTTGCGGTAAAAAACAATGACTTCTCGAATTTTGCATGCAAATGGATGGAAATAGAAAACACTATCCTGAGTGAGGTATCCCAGGCCCAAAAAGACGAACATGGGATGTACTCACTCATAATTGGTTTCTAGCCATAAATAGGGTTCACGGAGTCTACAATAGGTGAATCTAAAGAAGCTAAGTAAGAAGGTGATCCCAAGGAAAAACATATAGTTATCCTCTTGGATAAGGGAAGTAGACAAAATTGCCGGGGGGAAAAGTGGGATCTTGGGGGTGGGGTGGGATGGGGGTTAGGGGAGATGGGGAGAGAAAAGGTAGAAGGGAAGGAGGGTGGACTTGGGGAAACAGGAGGATCGGGATAAAGGAAGGTTGGATAGGGGAGCACGGAACCACAATTCTTAGTTAAGGGACCCACTTTAGGGTGGGCAGGAGACTTGACCCTAGAGGGGCTCCCAGGTGCCCAAGCTGAGGTCCCCAGTTAGTTCCCTGGGCAGCTGAGGATAGGGAACCTGAAATGACCCTACCCTAGAGCAATACTGACGAATATATTGCATACCATCCTAGAACTTGCATCTGGCGATGGATGGAGATAGAGACAGAGACCCACACTGGAGCACTGGACTGAGCTCCCAAGGTCCCAATGAGGAGCAGAAGGAGTGAGAACATGAGCAAAGATGTCGGGACCACGAGGAGTGCACCCACCCACTGAGACAGTGGAGATGATCTACTGGGAGCTCACCAAGGCCAGCTGGACTGTTACCAGAAAAAGCATGGGATAAAACTGGACTCTCGGAACATGGCGAACAATGAGGGCTGATGAGACGCCAAGGACAATGGCACGCGGTTTTGATCCTATGCAATGTGCTGGCTTGGTGGGAGCCTAGCCAGTCTGGATGTTCACCTTCCTAGATATGGATGGAGGGGGGAGGACCTAGGACGTACCACAGGGCAGGGAACCCTGACAGCTCTTTGGACTGGAAAGGGAGGGGGAGAGGAGTGGGGAGAAGGGGAGAGGGGTGGGAGGAGGGGGAGAAGAGTGGGAGGAGGGGGAGGGAAATGGGAGGCTGGTGGGAGGAGGTGGAAATTTGTTTTTTTTTCTTTTCTTTATCCTCCTTTTATCAATAAAAAAATTAAAAAAAAAAAAAAAAAAAAAAAAACAATGACAAAAGCAAACTGTGACTCGGCCACTGAGGAGCTCTTGGGTTAGCTCCTAATGCTGGTAAAACATCATTTTGAAAAACATGAAAATGTGTTATTTCTCTTTGGTGACTACTATATCATAATATATTTATGCTTGTGCATGAAATCACTTGAGTGTGTTTTCCATGTACAATATTTTAAATGACAAACGAAAACCGTGGCAAGCCCGGCTCATGTACAAGTATTAAGTACAACTCAACTGTGAGCAAAGCTATGCTTCGAGATTTGCCTTTGCGTGAGGAGGATCTTGCACACTGACCTCCTGTTTTTTTGAAAAAGCCAGTGAACTAAAACCTAAAAGTTGAAACCATGCAATGAATAACCAACATCATAGGTTAGCTGGCTGGCCTGAGCCAATGACACAGACACCAGGCAGTTGGTGTCCGAGGGAAACAGCTGCTTAGGTCACATTTGCTTGAAAGACCACACAAGTCCCCAGGGCTCAACACACCATGTGTGTCCCACAGGATGAGTGTGCTCCAGGTGTGAAGGGATCATGAGTGTCTTCTTACATTGATATTCATGCCCTGGTCCTTTTGAACAATGCAGAATTCATCTAAGGATATTCTATAGGATGTTACGTGGCTCTTTAAAGAGAAACAAAGGAGATGGGGGAGGGTGCCCATAGTTATTTGGAGTCTATTGAATGAAATAAAAGTATGGCAAAAGCGATTCTTCCAAGGCTTTTACCCTCTTGATGTGCAATGTATTCTGTGAATTTACAAAAGATGGCAGCTGCGTTTGTACTTAATGAGATTTGGTGGCATGTACTAAGGTCATTCAGAACTGTATTAGGGCAATTTTGATTACTGTGGCACTGAGAACCTTCCTTTGCATTTCAAGGTCAGACACCATGAATGATAACTGCCTTCAAGTAGGTAGAGCAACCCCACCTAGCGAGAATGGCGGTCACTGCTAACAGCCTCTCCTTGGTATCAGAGCAGACCAACACTTCCCAGAGAGATGGGACTAGTGTGCGTTTGATGTAGACAGTAAGCTTGATCTAGAGAGACAGTTCAAAATTACAGATGATGCCTGGACTTTCAGAAGATCAGGGATTGGCTCTCAGAATTCACATTAGGCGACCCACAACCACCTGCAACTCCAGCTCCATGGGATCCATCAACTCTTCTGCCCTCCATGGGGACCAGCACTCATGTACAGATGCACACAAGTAAATACATGAAGAGAAAAAAATAGGTAAATCATAAAAGGAAAGCAAACTTGCACTAACCAGCACCCCTCCATGTGCGCATTTCTCTTTACCGGGAGCTCAGTGATGACTACATTATTCCAATATCTGTAATGAAGTTGGGGAAGTGGAAGAAATATACTCAGACTGAGTCAGATGACCACGTTCACCTTCATGGCTTAGAGCCATTTCCTCAAATACTAAAATAAACGTGTAATCAAAGTCCTATCTTAAAGGGCAAAGCCCTTGTGTGGCTTCTGTCCACCCACTGGGAGTGGAGCCCGGATTCTGACCAAGGAAGGAACATACAAGTACATAGAGACTGAAATAAACCTGAGTCTTCTACATGGCCACACAGACGGGGTGAGCCCTATCTGTCATCCCAGCTTTTGGAGGTAAAAGCAGGAGGATCCCTGGTTAACCATCATTTCTCTCTCTCTCTCTCTCTCTCTCTCTCTCTCTCTCTCTCTCTCTCTCTCTCTCTCTCTCTCTTCCAAAACAGGGTTTCCCTGATTGTGCTGAAACTCACTCTGTAGACAAGGCTGACCTTGAACTCACAGAGATCCATCTGGCTCGAATTGTTTGCAATTTAAAAAAAAAATTAAATCAAACTCAGAGGAGGCCTACCCCTTTCTGAACAGAACCAAAGGAGTAGAATGCAGAGGAATAAGGCGGGAAGGTGGGAGAAAGGGAGGGAGCCGGGGGAGCTGCTGCCAGGATGTAAAATAAATGAATCACATGGACAAAATGTAAAAAGATTAAATCAAAATATTAAAAATCAAAAACCCATCCAACTAGCTCTGCCATTATCTCTACCTCCATACTGTGAAGTCCACGCTCCACATTTTCACACAGGTTTTCTTATACTGTCAACGTCTCTGGCTTTCACCCATGTTTACTGCCTTGTATACAGGCCATGATCAGGACTTCATCGCTCAATACAGGAAAGGAGGGAAAGACAAGAGCGTTGAAGCCATATTCTGCAGACCTTTTCCCCCAGGAAGCGCTCCTGAACCCCTTACAAAGCCAGCTGAGTCACCTTGGGGGAAGCTGTTGGAGTCTCAGTCTCCTCTCTGAAATAGAACTCCTAAAAATACCTCCCTCATGGACTACAGATGACATGAGATCCGCTACTGCTGGCCCTGGCATATTACTCAGTGTTTGGTGGTGGTGGAAGCTTCTGTCCCCATTATTAATAGTAACCAGGGCAGGGATTCTGAACGTTACACCAAGACTCCAGAAAGAAAACTCCGTTAAATTAGCTCTACACTTGGCTTAGATTCAGAATGCAGGTCTACATCAAAAACAAGCCAATGAAATAAAGCAGGATAAAAATCAATAAACCAGCTTTAGACCCAATTACTGTTCCCCGAAAGGACAACCAAAAAATACAAAAAAATAAATAAAACCTTACCAGAGACCCAATGCTCCCTTCACCTTGGTATAGATAGGGAGAGTATCAGATTCCCATGGGCACTTGCTCTAAGCCATGCTTCTCACACCCCCTGAATCCTTAGACATAAAGATGCCAATATTGTTTCCTTCTCACCTTAACACAGCGAGGTCTGCAGAGGTTGTCTTATAGGTGTTTACCCACTTAGACAGCAGGAGAAAAAAGAATTCTGTCTCTTTACTGCCTACACACTGCCCAGCCCTTCTCTTGGGTTTGGTTGTTTCTTTTTTTTTTGTTTTTGTTTTTGTTTTTGTTTTTTCAAGACAGGGTTTCTCTGTGGCTTTGGAGCCTGTCCTGGAACTAGCTCTGTAGACCAGGCTGGTCTCGAACTCACAGAGATCCGCCTGCCTCTGCCTCCCGAGTGCTGGGATTAAAGGCATGCGCCACCATCGCCCTGTGGGTTTGGTTGTTTCTTAAGGCATTTTCAGAAGCCAGAGTTTAGATGCTTACAGTCCCAGGAGTCACACATCTCTTGCCATTATGCTGAGGAAAACCTGCCCCTGACTCTCACTGCCCACATCCACTCTGCTTGTCTCTAGGTAAGCTGAAGTCTTCCTTCTTATTTTCCTCTATGGATTTTTTTTTCTCATTACACCCAGAACCCAAGTGACTCCTCTCTCTGTCTCCTTGAGAGACAGAGGATTTCATCTTCAAAACTTTCCAGAATGTGAAGAGACACATAGAGATCCTGGAGGACATCAGGGAATAGCAAGCCAAGCAAGTGCTTACGCTTCTGTCAGCAGATTTTCTGACGTCCTTGTTCTACCACTGTTAAAAAGGTGAAAAGGGCAGTTAGGGAGGTGTTGGGCCCAGACAGAATCCTTCAGTTGTTAGTCTGAGGTGAACTGGAATCACCTGAGCCATGGTGGAGAATTATATCAGATTGACTTGGTTGAGAAGTACCACCCACTATGAAGAGATCATTCCCTGACTGGGATCCTAGATTGGATAAATAAAGAAGCATGCTGAACACTGGAGTCAACCTTTCTTTGCTTCTGGGTCATGGGCATTACGTAAACAACTGCTTCAGGCTTCTGCCATGTTGACTTCCCTGCCAGGATAGACTGTATCCTTGAACTATGAATCAAAATAAGACCTTTCTCCCTTATGTTTCCTTTGTTGGGGTGTTTTACTGGGGCAACAAAAACCAACACGAAGATACTCATTTTACTACAAATACATAACTCCCTGCTTTTAATCTCTGAATTCTTTGATAGGGTTTCTAGCTGATAAAGGTCTTCATGCTATCTCATCGTTAGCCTTGTTCTTGATGCATCCTTTTGAAGGCTTATCCATCCTAGATCCTCAAGACTTGTGAGAGGAATATGCGGTGATGTAACCAGTTTCTCAGCAAAGTCTAGGATGAAAACAATCACAAGTCACAATAAAACAGGAGCAGAGATAGGATCCAAACTCTAATGTCGTTATGAACATTAAATGAGAAGTCTGATGTTAATGTTAGCATTGTGCCTAAGGGTCCATAAGGGTTTACTCTCAGCATATGACAAAATCTTCTCTTGATAGTAACCATGCAGTTTCTCCCTCCAGTAATGAATTTGTTTGTCTGTTTGAGACATGGTTTCTCTGTAGAAAGGTCCCAACTATCCTGGAACTTGCTTCGTAGACCAGGCTGAGCTCAAACTCATAGAGATCTGACTGATTTTGCCACCCCAGTGCTGGAATTAAGGGTCTGTGCTACCACTGGTCAGTTTCCAATAAAGAATTTGAACCTCCCCAAAACATCCTTCTCCCCATGACAGTATGCACTAAAAGTTCTTAATAGAAAAATATATTAGTTTATCTGTCTACTTTGGTTCCAGTTGGTATGAATTTAAAATGAAATTAATACAGAGAAATTCCTATTAACTTAAAACTGTTTCTATTTAAGATTTATTTTATTAATTTTGCTTGTTTATCTGTGTGTGGATATGTGCACTTGAGTTCAGGTATCTGGATAGATCAGACGATGACATTGGATTGCCGGGAGCAAAGACCTGTACGTGGTTATTGCCATCTTAGTCACAAATTAAGTAAAATATTTACCTGTGTCACCTCTGTAAGGCAAGTTCCAGGCCTAGGGTACTACCCTTATCTCCCTGTGAATTAAGAGTGCTCCAGAAGTAATTAGCATTTCCCCCTGTAAATATTTACAGACCCTCGGCATCTCCTAATCTCTTCCTATCAGCCAGGGAGTCTCCAGACCTGACATTCCAGCATCCTACCATTCTCCCTGCCATTTTGCTATATAATGCTCCTGAGAAAAAAATAAAGTCAGCAGCTTGACCAGAACGCAGACTTGCTGTCCATTTCTCGTGTCTTTTGCCCCCTTTCATTCCTCTTCCTTCAAGGTTTGTGCTGTGCTCCCATCCATGGCCCACTGGTCAGGACAGAAAATGGAGATAAAGTCACTTTGTGCCACCCAACATGGGTGCTGGGAACTGATGGATATTCAGAAAGAGCATCAAGTGCTTTAAACTCTGAGCCATCTCTCTCTGGCTTCAAGGAGGGCTTCTTAGCCAAGTATTGCAATTTATTCTTTCTTTTGTCTTACTTGACTTGTGTATTCAAAATAAACAAAAGACCTCAAAAGGAAAGGGTGCTTACAAAGCTCTGCTTTCTGAGTGTCTGTTAGCCTGACTCAGGAAAAAAGTCAACACACTCAGACTTATATAGTTTCTGTTTCCGAAATGATCCTGTATAAATGGAATAATATTGAGCTGTACATATACAGTGGTTCTAAGAAACACGTTTTTACTAAAATTTAGACTCAGAAGACTATACTCTCCAGTACATTAAATCTAAGTAGGTAACTGACTGCTTGAGTGTCTTTGAATACACATATACCCTCACGGAGCTATAGATGTTCAACTGCTATTAAACTCCAAGTGAAACACTGCATAAAACTTAATGATATTATTAAATGGTTATTGTCAATACAATAATAATAACAAGACATTCCTTGGAACACTCAGTTGCTACTAAAAGCCATAGCAAGAAGCTCCAAAAGAACCACAAATTCAAGATGAAGTTCTGATTCCCTAAACATTATGAGCCAAAAATAAACAGGGCAACAGAAGGAACGAGTTAGAGCCTCTCACAGCACTCCAGTCATTCCTAATTCTGAGATGATTACAGGAAAGAAATGTTTTGAAAGTTGTCCTGGCCAAGACAGCAGGCAGAGGGCTGCATTTTGCCCTGTTTAAGACAGAGTCTCATTCTATTGTCCAGTACCAGACTCACTATGTAGCCTAGCCTGGCCTTAAACTCATAGGAATCTTCCTGCCTCAGCATCCTGAGTGCTTGGATGACAGCTATGAGCCAGCATGCTTGACTTAGAAGTTGGTTGTGTTCCACAACTAGTATCAGCAATAGAGCAGAGTGGGGGTAAGTCCTTCCACTCAGCTCCACTGAGACAGAGTACATTTGGTTTAAGGAGTGGGATGATAGCATCAAAGGCCTTCATGACTAATCCATATTGCTTAAAATAATTACTTATGCTTGATTCTTCTTACATGGGCTGGCTTTACAACTTAGAGAATAAAACAGCTACTGGAGTGTAACATTAAGGGTTCTGTAACATGAGGAGCCTGCTTGTTGGTGGGGTTTTTGTCCAGCCTGGTACCCCACAACTGTTTAGCCCCAAAGAAAATAACACATAGATCTCCATAAATTTTAAGCTGATTAGCCCATTAGCTCTAGCCTCTCATTGGCTAACTCTCACATCTTGATTAACCCATTTTTCTGATCTATTTAGCCACGTGGCTCAGTACCTTTTTCAGTGGGGCAGATCACATCCTGTTGCTTCGGTGGTCTGGGCAGGACTGGGAGGAATCAGCTTCCTCCTTCCCAGAACTCTCCTGTACTCATTGTATAATTTCTACTTCCTGTCTGCTTTTCTCGCCTATACTTCCTGCCTGGCCAATAGGCGTTTATTTAAAACATGACTGACAGAATACAGACAATTCTCCCGCACCACTAGAGTAAGACATCTACCCTCCTGCAAACACTGGCAGATGGAGTGGCATCTCACTTGGTACCATCCAGCAAAAGGGAAACTTCCCCATCTTGAGAGAGGTATTGTTTTGGTCACAAAAGCAGGAGGCAAATTTTTAGATTTACCTCCCAAAGGGATAGGAAATGATTTAGGATTGCAACTTTTCTAAAATAAATAATAGCAGCGAAGGGAAGTGGCAGTCTAGCATCAATCAAATTGAGCAGATTTGACGACTTTGATCACAAGACAATGGGCCATGCTAGTCAGAGTCTGTTCTTTGGCAACCCCCCCCCACACACACACACATAAAGACCTCGTAGGGATGATGTCAGAAAGCTACATCACAGAGACAACAATATCTGAGCATGCCCGAAGGATGACTAATGTCCCAGGAAAGCCTCAGACATGTCCTCACATCCTGCACTTAGGTTTAAGAAATGAACACACAGCCGGGCGGTGGTGGCGCACACCTTTAATCCCAGCACTCGGGAAGCAGAGGCAGGCAGATCTCTGTGAGTTCGAGACCAGCCTGGTCTACAGAGCTAGTTCCAGGACAGGCTCCAAAGCCACAGAGAAACCCTGTCTCGAAAAACCAAAAAAAAAAAAAAAAAGAAAAAAAAAGAAATGAACACACATTTTCAAGGATAAAAATTTTGACCTAATTTCACCTCAAAAATAAGTGCTTGGAGTCTGCTGCAGACTGGGAGGTTTATCTGGAGATCTTAGTTTTATTGTGTTACTTATATTTTACTGCATGGCTGAAAAGATTTTCTGTGAGTAAACATGCACTTGTTTGTAATATACAATGTACTTTTGTCTAAATGTATCTTTGGGATAGTAAATCAAGTTTAAGTATCTAAGGCATATTGACAATTTTTTTTGTTTGTTTTTAGAAACAGGGTTTCTCTGTAACTTTGGAGCCTGTCCTGGAACTAGCTCTTGTAGACCAGGCTGGCCTCGAACTCACAGAGATCCACCTGCCTCCGCCTCCCAATTGCTGGGATTAGCATGAACCACCTTGGTAGCATCAACTGTCAAGGCATTTAGCATGAATAACAAGTTTTCCAAATGCTTAGGCTCGGTAACCTGGTAAAAAGCTAGGCCCTGATCTGGACAGGCCCTATGTATACACGCGTGTGTGTACATATGTGTATGTGTTGTTATGCCCACATCACAAGTCACCCAAAGACCATTGAGAGTCTGAGTTCATATGCAAATACAAAGAGCCTTTACTGAATGCTCGAGCTGGGGCTCTCATCTGTTCTGACACAGCCGTTGAGAATTCTTGAGCTCAGCTATGGCAGGGTTTTTAAGGAGTAAAGGATGAGGGGGGCAGAGGAATTCTGGGTCCATATGGGGGTTGAACTCTTGATTGGGCAGGAGTGGGGCAACAGAAGTCTTGTCAAACAGGGATTGGTACTGGAATTGCTGCAAGGAAATTGGCAACCTATATACAAGTTATGTAAGCTATTTTTTAATGTTCTGGAGTATCTTGTTTGTCTCAATTTTGATTGGTCCCCCTACAGGGTGCAGTGTGTGATTTTTGCTGGATATTGTAAGGGTGAGGCCTAGTCCCACCATTGTTAATCTGCAATCTGTCATGGTTGCACTAATGTTCAGTTGGATCTCATTTTGTATGTGTGTAGGTGTTACAGCTGTTCTGGGTTGTCAATTTGACTACATTTGGGATGAACTAAAACGCAAATGTCTGGGTACACCTGTGAGTGGTTTTTCTTAATGAAAACATTTGCAATGGGAAGACCTATTTTTAATCTAGATCTTTTGAGGTACAAGAGCCACCTTTAAGCTGGGTCACATCTCTTGCTGGCAGCCTATATAAAGACATGGAAGAAAGAAGCATTTGTTCTTTTCCTGTTCACCATCACTCTCAGTGGTAACTCTATTCCTTCCCTGGCACCAGAGCCTAAATCTTTGGGATTCTAGCCTATACTGAAGACCAACTGAGACATCCAGCCTCATGGACTGAACAACTACTAGGTTCTTGGACCACACCTATAGTTGTGGCTCCTTCAACCACATTGACACATATAAATCTTTATATAGACTCATTTTGTCGATTCTATTCTTGTAGAGAACCCTATTACAGTGTTTGTATGTACATATGTATGCACATTTATGAATGCATGTACATATCTCTACACACGTGTATTTTCTACATGTGTTTCTGTATGTATATATGTGTGTATATGTATGTTTGTACATTTGTGAATGTATTTATAGTGTATATGTACATGTGCACTTTCCATATATGTATGTCTCTCTGTATGTACATATGTGTTTTGTTTGTTTGATGAGACAGGGTGTCACTTTGTAGGCCAGACTGGTTCCCAAATCACTTCTTAGTTCAAGTTGGTCCTTCCGTCTCTGCTCTCAGATGCTGGGATTGAGGAACAAGACACCACATTTAGCCTAAATTTCTTTTTTATTAAACTTTTTAATTTATTTGACATACCAACCACAATTTCCCCTCCCTCTTTTTTTCTCATTTCCCCCACCTCCCACCTATCTCCCCATCCACACTCCCTCCATTTAACAAGGTTACCCAAATTTCTCAATACTACTGCAGCAAATATACTGTAGAGCTAAAGTAGAGGAAACTCTAGTCATTTTTATATTTAAGCCATGTTTACTGATAAGGCCAGTGTCATTAATAGAATAGACTGCATATGTAAAGCAGAAGCAGCAAGGAATAGAGAAGATTACTTCACCACTTTTGCCATTTTCCTTCCCAGCTTTGGGACCCATGGTCTCACAGAGTAATGTAAAATCCTGTGTAGAGCTGTGTCTGTTCTGCCCTTCCTTCCTGTTATATGGGAGCATTTTCATTTTGTGTGCGCAGGTCTCAGAGAAAGACTGTGTGAGCATCTACCTCTTTCAACACCCCCCCCCCCACACACACACACACAACTCCAGGAAGGGCCAGTAGATCTCCAGATGTCACTGCCTCACTGCATTTCGTGGTTTCATAGCCTCTGATGTCCCTTTTTTGTCTTTTCTAAATACTTTCAAAGGTTCACCAATTAGATGACTGGCTATATTTGTGTTAGCGTACTCAATTATGTTAGGAATAGATCCAGGGAATTTCCAAATGCAATTAGTTACGGTGAGTCGGGCAGGAGGACATTGTGCTGACTATTTGGAACAAATGTAAAATATTATTTCCATGGTTGCCTTTTTTATTGTGATTTGGCTCAGCTACACTATATGTTGGGGGGAAAGCAAATAGAATTAGAGTGAGTTAGTCAAGGAAAACAGAAAGGTCACCCAATACGTTAGGTAACACACCGTGTACAGATGGGAAGACTGAAGCCCATGTTAGAACACGTGAAGTCATTCAAAGACTCTGTGATGGCAAACGCAGGTCTTTAGGATTAGAAGGAAGGATGAGAAGTCAGTAGGAGCAGGGAAATGCCCCGGAAGTAATACAGTACCCATGGAACTCCACACCTCTGCTACACCAGTAAGAGATGAGATTTGCAGGTGAAAGCAGGCGGGGTTCGTTTCCTGACTCTGTAAATGAAGGTCGTTCTCCAACCCTGTAACTGTGTCCAGGCAAATTTCATTCCTCATTTGAAAAATGGGAATTCCAGATAACTTTTAAATTCCTCCCCTGAATTCAGTGTCCTGCCGGTTCTTCAACTTTCTGTGACAAATTTGCCAATATTTGAGCCCAAGATAAAAATTTTATAGATAAAATTCACCTGCACCAAGAAATCCTAAGGTGAAAACAGCTCGGAACAAAACTCATTGTGATTGTCTCTTTGTAAACACCAGAGGGCACTAAATACTGAAGAAAATGGCAGAAATTTGGCAGATCTCTGGAGAGGTATTAAAGACAAAGAAAGTATAGAGACCTCAGAGGAACCCATCTGTATGCAGTATCTGTGCTGCTTCAACACGGAGCGCGAGCGGGGGTTGCAATGTGAAGAAACACGCTATTGCGCGAATGTGATGAGAATTAAACTGAGAACTGAGATCTTCTCTTAAAGGGACTGAGAAATCTGCATCTGGATTGTGAATAACCACCTCCTCCCCTCTCCTCCCCTTCCTGTCACTGAGCCTTTATCTCTGTCTCTGGCTATAGTTCATCCCCCCCCCCTCCCCCCCCCCCCGTCACCCTCACAGTCACCATAGCGAAGGGAGGAAACTGTAGGTGCTCCTAAACCACTAACACCCAGAATATGTGTTAAAAAAAAATTACTGCTATTACTAGAAGCCGTGCAATGCAGAGCCAGACAAATATAGATTTATAGCATTAAATGTATGTAACATTAGATCAGGTCCATAACAAAATGGAAATAAAAAAAAAAACAAAATGCATGGTGCTGGGGTGAAAAGATTTGCTTTAGAAAGAAAACTGGTCTCTGGGAGCTATCTTTAAAAAGGGAAGGAAAAGGGATGCCATAAAGTTAGAAGGGTGGGGTGGATCTGGGAGGATTTAAGGGGAAAAATGGGGGTTGAATATAAACAAAACATATGAATGTCTCAGAGGATAAAATATTAAAGTAGAAGAATTTCTCTTTATATCTGCATGTAATATACATGTAAAATGATTATAAAGATTTTCTTAAAACTTAATAAAACTAGCTGGTCACTTGACACAGAGGCAGACAGATTTCTGTGAGTTCAAGGCCAGCCTGGTCTACAAAACTAGTACAAAAATAGCCAGGGCTGTTGCATAGAGAAACACTATCAAGAGAAAGAGAGAGGGAGGGAGGAAGAAAAGAAGGAAGGGAGGGAGGGAAGGAGGGAGGGAAGAAAGAAGGGAGGGAGAAAGGGAAGAAAAAGAAAGCGCTATGTATAATTCTTCTATCTACTGACAGCTTGATTATATCAATAATAGCAAAAGAAAAAAGGAAAAAAACCCTTGTGTTCTCTTTCTCCCCTTTTAGTCTTTGTATACTAGTAACAGGATATGCCTCTGTATTCTTCTTCTAGTGGATAGATTGATGCCACTTCTTATTTTAAGCCTCTGTCCCCATTGTATTCTTGACATGCCCTGCTAGTTTTTAGTTTCCCTTTGGGCACATCCTTACACGACAGTACCTAAAATGTTCCACACTCATTTTGTATTCTTCCTCCTTCTGAGAAACTGGAACCTTCCAGGTCAACACTGCAGGGGTTCCCCTCGCTTTCCATTTCCTATGTGCCCAACCGCTATGCTGAAAGTGGAAACTCTGTTTTTTACACCATCAGCATCTTTCAGAATCCCACACACCAGCAGCTCAGGGGCCTTTCATTGTCCCTTCTGGCCTTAGAACATGGGGGATTGAAGAATAACGCCAGATTTTCTTTTATTTAAGCACATATATGTTTAAAATCATTAGAAAAAGCTAGTAGTTTGGTAAATACTTTTATTTTCTTCAAATTTTACTGAAAGTTTTTTGTACAAAAATAGTTATTTTTGATTCTAGTTGGCTTAATAGAAAAAGCTAAATTGAAGATCTTTATGTGCTTACTAGTGTATTTTAATGTGACTCCAAATTAGAAATGTTTTCTTTCCCTGCCTTGATCCTTTGCAATGCTTAAAATTTAAGAGCTTTTGTAATAGCATTTATTTGTTTATTTTGTATATATGTCTGTGTTTATAGAGGGGGAGGTGCACTTTCCTTTTACCATGTGGATCTGAGGCCTTGAACTCAGGCCATTGGCTAGACAGCAAGCACTTTTACTGGCTGAGCCATCTCGCTGGCCTTAATTTTTTGAAAACTGAAGAAAACCTGTAGTTCAATGTATAAAATAAATATCCATGGCTCACTGATACAAATGAAATATGGAATGAATGAATCAGAAGCAAGAGACAATTTTTTCCAGAAGAATTCTGAATAATTTATATAGTTCCTTAGGAGTGAGAAAGCCCTGGGTATCTGAGAATGCTTGTCAGGGCTCTGACAAGTATTCAAGAGAAGAAAAAAGATAAAAATGGTTTAAAAAAATTTAATTTTTTCTTCGTAATCCAGAAAAGTAGTTGACTGGAAAGAGCAAATGCCTGGCTGAGTAATTGCCAAGGGACATACTCTGACCTGTGTTCAGTTAAAAGCATCACCTCAGCCCCTAACATTCTTATCCAAAAGAAGTCTGGAATGTTTGGTTGGAAGCTTCACCCCAAGCCCTGACATTCATTTTGGAATGTTTGAGTGTAAAGTTCCATTTCAAGCCCCCTCCCCTGGGAGTTGCCTCAATCCAAATTCCACCTCTGAGAAAGCTGCCAAACAGTGACCCCTCCCCAGAGAGGGTCAAGACCACTCCCACAGGCTATTTAAACCCAAGAACCAGTCTTTCTGGTTTTTCTCCCCACCCCTCACCCCCTCTGTGGCCTGGAGGACGACCCAGGAGGGCTGGCGACCATTAAACTTGGGCTTTTCCTAATTCAGTCTGATTTGGTCTGACTTGGATTATTGCATCGGTGGAGAGGCTGATCTGGCCGGGAAAACTTTACAACAGGAATCATCAGTTTTTCGCTCTTGGTCATGTACCCAGGCTGAGATGGATCTGCCAGCAGTGTCTGTCTTCAGTGAAGCGGAGAGCAATGACTTAACAGTAGAAGCCCTGATTGTAAAAACTCGCTCTTCGTTGTCTTTGGACATGACTTTCTTAAGACAGGGCTGGGTTAGAGTCCTGCCCTCTCCACGTCAAATGAATAAATAATTAAGCAGGGTGGGCTCCTGTTCTCTGGGAGAGACCATTCCAGCAAAGAAGAATTTGCTTACAGAAACTAAATCAAAAATTTCATTAGCAACTGTCTCCTTAAAGCGTGAAATTACAAAACACAGCACACTTAAAGTTTGCCCAACATTTGGAGAAATCAAATGCATTCCTGCCACTTGAGATGCCCCTGGTAAACGCTGTGTTACCACTGGCTGGAGCACAAACATGATTTATTTAGGGTAGATAAATCCCAGACATGACCACCGGGTCACCGAAACTCTTTAACTTCACTCGATATCATTTACTGAAATTGCACATAAATTATAAACCTTGATGATGGGATGTTTTTATTTAGACATATTTCATAAATATTCTGATCAATTTCCTTATACATAAAATATGTTTCCATTAGCTTGAAGCTCTTACATTTTATTCAAATTTGTTTTTGAAACTCAAGTTTCAAAAGCAGCTTTAGGATTTTAATAGCAAGTATATTTGGGGGAGCCTGAGTTGTCTGACAGCTTATTTGAATCCTTGCTTGAGGTCATCCTTTGATGGGTGTCTACTGTTTCTTGACTACATTGCCACAGCACTAACATCCACTTGAATACTGAGTTAAACACTCTGATCAACATGAGAGTTTATCGGATATTAAGAATAGGTTCCAATATTATAAACAATGTTTGTATTGTCATTTTTATGTGTCATGTACATAATTTTTAAGTTTGGAAACCGTTGCATTTGTACCATGGATTGTAGAAGTATGACATGCTAATAAAATCAATCTCCTTGCAAAAAATTACAGGTTTAGTAGTAACATGTTACAGCATCTCCTGAGTAATAACAAGTACAACGGAGTGAAGACACTCTACGTTTTATTTATTTTTTAAGGTTTTTCAAAATCTTATACGTATGCAAGTATGTGTATGTACACATGTGTGCAGGGTGCCTCAAAAGACCAAGATGGGGCTCTAGACCTCTGGGAACTGGAGGTACAGATGGTTGTGAGCCACCTGCCATGAATGATGGGGCCTGAACTCAGTTCCTCTTCATGACTGGCAAGAGCTCCTAACCACCCACTGGACTGTCTATCCGCCCAGATAAGTAAAGAACAGTGAAATGACCTTGTGCGGGATGAATTGTTTTATGTTGTGGATAACAGAGGTGCCACTAAGAAAGGTTAAGAGCCGCAAAGGCATACAGCTAAAACGTGAATGGGCTAGTGTTTGTAAGTGGCTCCATTGAGCCAACCAGTGATTAAACCCCCATTAGAAAGCTCTGCTTGGGACAAAGAAAATCAACTAGCAGGGATAGGACAGCATCGTGGAAGCAGGGTGAATCTGGGGTGGTTCCCAAATTCTTCATTGAGGCCCCAAACTAGATTAAATCATGTCCAATAAATCATGGAGTGGGGCATTTTAAGAGAAATAACAAAAATGCAGTCTAGATATAACTTAAAAATACTCCACAGAATCAGAACTGGCTGCCTTGTTTCGACTTTGAGGAGTGATGTGGAGAAGGCCTGTACCTTCAGGCTCTCCAGGATCTTGTTCTGCATAGTTATTTTTTCTCTTTTCAGAATCAGATTCCTAAATGTTTTTAGACGATGCACTGGCCACTTTAGCCTGGATTTCTCCAGTCATGGAGCCTGCAATGAGAAACACTACAAGAAGACTGCTCAGGGAAATGAGAGTCGGGAAGAGCCAGACAGAAGCAGAGAGGGAGCTGATGGGAGAGCATGCTGTCTGCCCACAAAGTCGCTGGCTGTTCTGGACCTCCCAGGGGTCTCCAGTGCTGTTGATTGTGCCAAGCTCCCTTTGTTCCCACACTGCAGGCGCAGCCTGTAACTCCTATCACAGCTACCAAGAAGTTGTTCTTGGTTACACCACGTTCAGTTTCCTGTCTTAAGATGATGGGGATCTCTTTCCTGAAATACATTTTTTTTAGGGGCTGGGGTTTGGAGCCAATGCAATGGCTAGTCATTATTAGAGAGAAATTTTCCATTGCATTCTAAAATGTTAACACGGAGGCTCAGTGGGCCAGCTGATGGGGGCACTGGTGTATAATGAGTTCCACAGTGTGGGGGTCACTGAGTCTCGCCTTTGTGCAGCCAAATGACAGCTGTCCTCTTCACCAACCCAGCCCATTGTTCTTCAGTTGTTGGTGATGGATGGGACTAAAGGAGGATCTTCCTTGGTGCCCGAAGCTGCCTTTGGAGGTCACATCGTGTATGGATCCAGTCCCTCCCTCCTTTGTTGCTATCATGACCTCCTTTCCAGCCCTATATCCTAATCTTCATTGTTAAGTTTATATCCTGGTTAATGGAAATCCACCTCTGCTGATTCAATAAGGCCATAAAATTGAGTTAATAAATCCAGGTTGATTCTGAGCACAGCATTCCTGGGTAGTCCCAGAGGAAGTTGAGGAAACCACCAGGGGAAACCACAAGGTGGAGGCTTTTACTGCCCTCTGGAGTGGAACTGCCTATGGTGGCCTTGTTCAGGATGAAGTCTAGACTGAGACAACTCTGAAGGAGAGGGCTTGGGGTGGGTGGAGCCTCCTCCTGAATGTTCTAAACTCTTTGGATACATGGATTCCAGGGGCTGAGGTGAGGCTTCCACCTAAACATTCCAGACTCTTTGGATATATAGATGTGAGGGGTTGGGGTGAAGCTTTCACCTAAACATCCCAGACTCTGCGTACATGGGCATCTGTTCGTGTCTGACTGTTTCCTGCAGTCATAGGATGATGTGGGGAGTGGGAGAGTTGGAAGTCAGTGGGCTCATGCTCAGCGCAATGTTGGGTGGAGGAGCATCAGCTTAACTGCCATCCTGGAGACCTTAGACATCTGTTTCTTGAGAGAGCTGAGAATGCAGGTTGCTAGGAGAAAAAAAAATAGGTTGCTATCATTAGCCCTATGAACAGGGCTAGCCATGGGAAGGGTGACTCACTGCCAGAAAGAACAGGACAGAGACGTGCCCTGGTTGTACAGACAAGGTAAGGGTGAATGAACAGGACATGAGAGCAGATGTGCCTTTTAAAACCGGATTCCTGAGATTCCATCTTACACCTGTAAGAATGTCCAAGATCAAAAACACTGATAACAACTTATGCTGGAGAGGTTGTGGAGTAAAGGGAACACTCCTACATTGCTGCAAAGAATGCAAGCTGGTATAGCCCCTTTGGATGTCAGTGTGGCAATCTCTCAGAAAATTAGGAAACAACCTTCCTCAAGACCCAGTAATACCACTTTTGGGTATATATCCAAAGGATACTCAATCATGCCACAAGTACATGTGCTCAACTATGTTTGTAGCAGGATTGTTTGTCATAGCCAGAACCTGGAAACAACCTAAAGGCCCCTTTACCGAAGAATGGATAAGGAAAATGTGGTACATTTACACAATGGAGTACTACACAGTAGAAAAAAATATGACATCTTGAATTTTGCAGGAAAATGGATGGAGCTAAAAAACATCATTCTGAGTAAGGTAACCCAGACCCAGAAAGACAATTATCACAGGTACTCAGTAATAAGTAGTTTTAAAATATAAAACAAAGAAAATCTGCCAACAAATCACAATCCAAGAGAACCTAGACAACAATGAATACCCTAAGAGAGACATACATAGCTTTTAATCTACATGGAAAATAGAAAAAGACAAGATTCCCTGAGTTAATTGGAAGCATGGGAACCTTGGAATATGGTTGAAAAGGAGGGGAGAGGCAGGGAGGGGAGCAGAGAAAAATGTAGAGCTCAATAAAAATCAATTTAAAAAAGATAGTTGTATGCAAAAAATATTTTTTAAAAACAAATTCCAATTGCTAGGTAGGTGCCCATTTGAGTCTGGAGAGGTGGTACCAATGGTGAAGTCCCAGGAGATGGTGCAGGTACTGGCATATCCGGGAAATCCTTTGCTGTTTTTCCTTGGCTTTGACCACACGTGTGACCTGTAAGATAAGCTCAAAAATGGGCAGAGTCAAAATAGGCCCTGGAGACTTAGTTTTCACCAGACCAGATTTCTTGATACAGCAGCAGAACTTCTCCCAGGAATCTGCAGGTGTCTGTAAGAAACCTGGAACAGATTTGCATTTGTTTGGCATCAAAGCAAAAGGCTATGGCATCAGATTAAAAGCTATGAATGTTTTAGGAGACAATTAAGGAAATTTTAAAACTCTGAACGTCTGAAGTTACATCTGAAACCTGGCTGTCCTGGACTATGAAGCCTATGAAAGAGGCACACCTGTCTGTAGTTTTAGCAGGAAACTTAACTAATAAACCAATGAGCTACCAGTATCTGAAGTCATTAAATGCCATCAGAGAGATCTGGAAGGAATAAGTAAATGAGAGGAAGTGAGACAGTTTTCAGCCACCCAGGTAATCCCAAGTCTCTCCATGGTCTTTGGCCAACACCAGTCTTTGAAGCCTTTAGCTGCTAAGCCCAGGAGGTCTGACGCTCATCAGTAGGAATACCACCTCCAGAAAGTCATGGGGCAGGTGGCAACCAGGCCTTTAGGGCTTGCTCCACCAGAATTCCCACTGAACAAATAACCTTAACACCGTCTCACTGGGGACAAGCTGGTGGAACTTTCCAAGAAGCTGTCTTTACTTGGTTTCAATTGGGATGTGACAAGCTGGTTCAAGTTCCAGCTATGTATCCTTTGCTATGATGACAAATACCTGTAGGTTCAAAGAAAGCCTTTCTCCTCTAAGTTACTTTATGTCAGGATATTTTATCTGAAATGAAACTAGGATTAATGACAGCTTCATAGTGTAAAGGTTAATCCTGAGTGACATGTCTGGATTTAGAACCACCTAGGAGACACATCTTTGGGCTCTTTGATAGCATTGTTGCCAAAAAAAGATAAATGTGCTGTCTAAGGGGAGGTCAATGAGTCAGAACCACACAGTTCTGTCATAATTATGATTACAGGATGTTATGTTTCAAACCCTGGACAAATGGCTGAGGTGGCTATTTAACACATCAAAGCAGACCAGCATCCCTCAGTCCCCACCTGTTACAGGGTATGACTCTCATATCCCACCCTAGACCCTGAACTCTCTGGCCCAGGGCCTGGGCTGCCCTTCCACCAGAGATTCTTCCCTATATAATCCAGATATTTTGGTTATACGACTCCTGGCTGCTGCACCTGACTCCCATCTTCTCCTTTATCTCCCTTCCTCCTCTCCCTGAATGGCCCAGCCCAGTCCTCTTGTGTCCTCTCTGGATTCTCCCAGATGTCCCTATCTGAACCTACACTGTCCCTTTTATCTATAATAAACTTCCTCCTCCGCCATACCAAGGAGCAATCATGTCCTTTCTTTTTCTTTGTATTTACTTTATTATTTTTCATTCATAGGCAAGCACATCTTTTGCTCACTTATACACATCCACTCCTCAAATACAACTGCTAAATACATAAAGGACAGAATTGTTCAAAGCCTTGAATCTCTTGGTCATGCATGACATCTTCTGTGAAGCTCAGCGGGAGAAAATCTGAACCGTGTACAGAAGCCGAGAGCACAGCCCTGCAGCAAAATCCTAGCCATCTCGGAATCTCTAAAAGGTGATTCTCCATTTCAGAACATCCCTAGAACAGAGGAACACACAGCAACCATGTGACCAAGCCACACAAAGTTTTCTTTGGTCCATTGTTTCCTTTTTTTTTTTTTTTTGGTCCATTGTTTCTTAATTCTTAAATCACCCCAATCTATCCCTAGATGTTGTTATGTCCGCTGCTCGGGTGTCTGACCACGTCACCCGACAACAGTAATTCTTATCTCCTAGTTACTGCGGGGCTGCCAGGCCCAATTCAGAGCAATTTGTTCCCTGGGAATTCCCCTGCTTCATTTTCAGTAAGAGGCAGGTAAACATTCTTCCCAGAGTGCTCAGTGAAGTGCTCCCCGCATCATCTAGACTGTGAAAGATGTTCCCATATTTCCATTTCCCCCATCACACGCATCGTGAGTGCACAGTTGGCTTACAGTTAGTGCTAGTTAGCTTATACCTGTTCAACTCTGAAGGAAGAGACGGACTCAAACTTAGCCCCTGTGTCTGACCTTCTCCCGACTGTAAAAATGCCCTTGGCTCAGCTTGAAGGAAGTGTCCGTTAAAGAATCAATGTCCAAGTTGCAGTAGATACCTAGCCAAGAGTCTTCTGGAACGTTGGAGAAGACGTCACAAAAGGAGTGAGCTGCTTTAAGGGAAGTGATTCTTTTTCTCTCCCGACAGAAAATAAGCCCCGATTGTGAAGAACATTTTGCGGTAGCCTGTCTCCAGGGGAACCAGGGCTACGAGTAGGCCAGGCTGAGGCCGCCCACCAGAGAGGCTGTGAGAAGAGTTGGAGATGGTGAACTGTGGGTACCTGCCCTGAGTGGGTGGACCGACTAAAACAGGAAACTCTACGCCCGTATGGAGGAAGGACAGGAGCCAGAAGACTCCCAGGAGCCCGCCAGGGCTGGGGTATCCAGGGAAGCTGGTAGGGTAGAGGGGCGAGGAGTCCCAGAAGATGTAGATGTTGTGAGGGCTCCTGAGGAGGCAAGACAGGTGGAGGTGCCTGAAACCGCCACGAATTTAAACTTGTTGAGGGTCCCTCAGAGGGCAAGAAGGGTGGGAAGTCCTGGAGTCTCCAGGGATGTAAGCATGGTGAGGGGCTCAGATAAGGACCAGGTGGAAATCTTGGAGGAGGGAGGAATAAGGATGGAGATGCTGAGAGTCCAGGAGACAGAAACTGGGGAGGAATCTGGACTGTCCGGAGAGATCAGCGAATTGGTGGTCTCTAAAAGCAAGGTGCCAGGAAGGTCCAAAGGGAAGAGGAGGAGTCGCCAGCATGAACTGGAGGAGCAAGTGGATGGGCAACAGAATCAAGAAAGCCATTTAGGCCAGACTAGCCAGGATCGGGAGGACTTCTTAGATCCCAACTTGGAAGGGACAGTGCCTTGCTATGGCTCCCGGACAATAAAACACAAGGGCTTAGCTGACAGTCTGATGGGTCGCCGCCACCGCAAGAGTCTGGCCAAGTACCGCCTGGAGAGGAAGCCCAGTGTGAGGAGCGGCTCTGGATCTTTGGCTCAGGGCCGCTTGTCCCTGGCACCTCGATCGTTCCTGGCTCCTGGATCGTCCCTGACTCCTGGATCGTCCCTGACTCCTGGATCGTCCCTGACTCCTGGATCGTCCCTGTCTGCTGGATTGTCCCTGGCTCCTGGATCGTCCCTGGCTCCCAGATCGTCCCTGGCTCCCAGGGTGCCCCCGGTTCCCAGGGTGTCCCTAGTGCCTCGGGTGTCTCTGGCGCCCCGGGTGTCCCTGGGTCTGGACTCAAATCGTTCTAGCTCCTTGAGGAGAGAGAGCTCCACTTGGTATCAAGAGCCACAGCTGGAATACCGGCGGCCCACCATTCGCTTCAGCCTCCGCCCCAAGACATCTCGCCGCCTGTCGCAGCGGTCAGCCACCGCCTGCGTCTCGCTCATCAGTGCCTTCAACGAGCTGGCAAAGATGGGTGACCCGGACCTGTTGGAGATGGTGGAGGAGGAAGGTAGGACCGCAGGCTAGTGCTGAACAGGCGTGTGAAATTTCTCCGCGAGCGGTTTCTGGGGAACGTTCGCAGCGTGGTAAGCCCTGCCCTGTGCCTTTCCTGCCAGGTGGAGGGTGACATTCTGTGCCCCGCGATGGACCCGAATCCACCTGTGCACCTGGCACCTGCAACCTGTGACTCCCTAGGATATCCGGGCATCTGTCTAGGACCCCTCTGACATCGAGTGATTGGCGTGTTGTAGTGTCCTGGGCCAGGGTTTTCCAAGAATATAGTTTGCACAGTCGGTGACGCTTCTGTAACGAACTTGCCCTGATGTTTTCCTGTCAGCTCTCTGCAGACCCTTCAGACAGGTTTTGAGACAGTGATTACAGGATGGACTTACCTAAGGTTCTAACAGCTCTTGGGAACACTATGGTGTGTGTGTGTGTGTGTGTGTGTGTGTGTGTGTGTGTGTGTGTGTGTTACACCGCTTTAAATGAAGCCTTATTTATGTTGAAAACACTAGCTTACACTGGCCTATATTTTGTCGATTTATAGTCTAGTTACATTTTTCCTAAACATAGTTTTCCTTCTGGAACAACTAAGTCTCGGTTCTCTTAGTAATTCGGGAGCTTTTATTTTTATTGTCTTCTTTTTTCCAGTATTTTGGACATACAAGGTGTTCTGGTATTGGAAGAGGAGAAGATAAAATCTCTCACTCTGTAGCCAAGGCAGACTTCGAACTCATGGCAGAACTCCAGTTGCAGACTGAGTGCTGAGGCAGGAGCTCCTGGCTCTATTAAAATAAAATGATTAGAAGATACACGTGTAGTCTTCCTATTTGGTCTTAGCAAGACCAAGAATATGGCTGTTGTCTCTCCCATACCTGTTATTTTTCTTTTTGAAACAGAGTCTCACTGTGTAGACTAGGCTAGCCTCAAACACACAGAGATCTGCCTGCCTCTGCCTCCCGAGAACTGGGATTCAAGGCATGGAGCACCATTGCCTGCCTTATATCTTGGTGTGTTTCTAAAGTTCAGTCACATAGTACACCGTTCCTTGTATTTGGCAAGCGGTATTCCATTGTGAAGGAATGCCACACCCATTCCTTCATCAAATCCTGGGCAGAAAGTTAATTTCCCTCTTTATGCTACGGTGAACATACAGCGATGAACATTCGTTTCTAAGTTATTGTTCAAACATTATTTCTCATTTTTCTTGCATCTATCTCAGAAGGTCCATGGAACATGCAGTCACTCTCTATTGACTAACTTAAGCCATGGCCACAGTTTTTTAAGGGTCTACATAGTTTTTTTTTAAATCCCACCAGTGGCTTCTATTTCTTTTTTGAATGAAAAAATATGAAACAAAAAGTATATACACTGTGATAGTTTCTGGGCAATAAAGAAAAATATTACCTTGCAGTCACATGGAGATGAACTATTTCATTTTTCAGTCGTGTGCAGGTCCATGTGATTTAGTCTTAGGGTAAGCCTACTTACCAGAAGCTGTGGGGCTAGCAACCCTTTGTCATGAGAACAAATGTAGCTTCTGTCTCTCCAAGGAGTTTCAGAACATTCCTGAGGCTCATCTCTTTTCATTGCAAATGGCGTGGTGGAGTATCTTTCCTTATATAATCTCAGCTATCTCTCTTATTTGAGTGAACATGGGAGAAAATTATATTAATGGGAAGCTTGGCATCTGAATCCTGACCATATGTCTGGACCTGGCAGCAAGACACTCAAGAGAGCAGGGTCTTGGCAGCCCAGTTCCTCAGACAACTCCTGTTTTTTTCAGGTGTAAAATGAGAAAGTCCCATGCTTTGCTTTATTGGTCTGGAAGCCCATTTGTTATAGTTGCTTCTCTGTTGCTGTGAAGGGACGTCACGACTAAGGCAATTTATAAAAGAAAATGTTTATTGGGAATCACAGTTCCAGATGGTTAGAGTCCATGACCATCATGGCAGAGAACATGACAGCAAACACGACATTGGAGTACTGGTCCACAGGCATAATGCAGAGAGAGGGAGGGAGGGGGGAGAATGAAATGGAAGTGATGTGATCTTTTGAAACCTCAGCGTTCACCCCTAATGACATACTGCCTCCAACAAGGCACACCTCCCTATCCCTCCCAAACAGGTCCATGTGCAGAACTCAAATATGTCAGCCTACAGGGGTCATTCTTATTCAAACTACCAGACTTTTTTGTATGCTTTGGTGACTGCTATTGACAAGTTATAACTGGAAAAAGTAGATTGAAGTTTAGCATTGAAAATGAAAGTTTAAAAGCTGGATGTAAAGTCATATCATTATAGCTATATTAAGCAGTGTATCTAATAAAACCACCTACCCCTTAGCTATGAGGTTATTTAAGTTCCCTTGCAGTTGTTAGTTGTTCTCAATAGGAACACACTAAGAAATCTGCTGTGAAGTGATTTCAAAAGCCTGAGTGGTAGAGCTTCTTCTTGCACATCAGGACACAGTATGAGCTTGGGAACACTAACCCATCTGTGGTCTGATATTTACCAAAACACTGCTCATGGTGCCACGTGGTTATACTTTATTTTGTGCTGCTGGTAAGCACGTAACATGAGATGATCTCTTGGCAAACACATGGGCTATTTTGAGCTCTGCTTTTGCAAGAGAATGTGTTCATGGTAAGGTGCCTTCCATGGAAACCGGTCATCCAGTCTGTGCTGGGTTTTCTCTGTAGTGTATAAATGCTGACTCTCCTCAGTGGTCAGTACCACCCTTCACAACTCTGCTTTCTTGCCTACATACAGCAAGTTTCCAGGGCTGGAGGGATCTCAAAGTGCTCACGTAGAACTGGCTCCAAATTTGACCTCCTCAGGACCCTTGGTTTTTAACATTCAAAAAAAAAATTACTTTTAAGTGTTTTAAATTTTGTTTATTTTATTTTATATGTATGAGAGTTTTACCTGTGTGTATGTGTACTACATGGATACATGGTGCCCTCAGAAACAGGAAGAGGGCATTATATCCCCTGGGACTGGAGTTACAGATGGTTGTGAACAGCCATGCAAATGCTGGGAAGGGAAACTGATCCTCTCTACAAGAGCAATATGTGTTCTAAACTGCTGAGTCATCTCCTCAGCCCTTATTTTTTATCTTTGTGTGTCTCTGTGTCTGCTGTGTGATGCTGGTGCCTGTAGAAGCCAGAAGAGAGCCTTGGGTTCCTTGGAGCTAGAATAACAGACATTTATGAGCTGCAAGATATAGGTGCTGGGAGCAGAGCCTTGGTCCTCTGGAAGAACTCTGCTTATTCTGGACCTCTGAGCTCTCATTTCAGCCCTAGGCCTCATGCTTGGTATGTGTGTCTGAGTCATGAATATTTGTACGTGGGATAGCAAGCGATCTGTGTGTGTCTGTCTGTCTAATATAGGAGGAAAAAGAATCTAACCTCCTCAAATACTGCTGCTCAGTAGATTCAACACACAGAAAAAAGAATTCATGAAGTGGTTTGGGGCAAGGCTAGGGAGGAGAATGTCTGAGCTGCCACAGTGTGAAGTATCAGCTGGGCAGAGCCAGTGCAGAGAGTTTACTCCAGGGAAGGGAAGCAGGGGATTAAAGGGTACAGAGTGTGGGGAGGGTAGCAGGGACCTTGGAAGACTTAGAGCAACCCTTGTCAGAATCTTCAAATCCATCTTGTCCAGTTCAGATGAGAGTTTGAAAGTGAAAGTGTCTCTCCTGCCTAATTTTATGTCAAACAGAGCAAAGGAGGCAGGTAAAGGAGGGTTTTCTGTTTAGAATCTTCAGCTTTTCCTTCATAAAAATGGAGCCATAAAGTGCTCTGTGCACCTTGGTTAAGGACTGCTTTGTGATAACTCTGTGATGCGATCCTATTTGGGGATTGCATTGCTCCTTGGTGTAATTGTGATAGCTTGTCTTCCACCTCTGTGAGTTGGTGTCCCCTCCTACCATAACTTGAGATATAAATACATATCTCTGAGAGTCTTGATCCTAACTTCTTTGTCATAGGCCTGTTAATTAATTTTTGTTGCTTTAATGAAGTGTCTGACAATGATGGTATGTCAGGAGCAGAGTAGTATTTAGTTCACGCATTTAGAGCTGAGCGATTGACATATGTAGAGCTTGAGGGATTTCTGGCTATGCCTCATATCACAATGACTGATACTGCAGGAGCAAATGCAAGAGAACAATTTACAGTGTGACTAGGCTCTTGATGGCTCAGCAGGTAAGAGCATTGCCTGCTCTTCCAAAGGTCCCGAGTTCAATTCCCAGCAACCACATGGTAACTCACTACTATCTGTAATGAGATCTGGTGTCTTCTTGAGGAAGAGACTTGGTCAGTTGTCCTCATAAATTAGGACCATGAAACCCAAATATGGACAAATTTAACAGAACCACCATATATAGGCTGCCCATGCATGCTTTGCCAGGGTACAAATTTTCTTTTTCTATTTCAGGTTCTTGCCTTCCCTTCTCAATATTGTCACACTGGAAGCCAGACCTCTGGCATGTGAAACTCTGGGGGACACACTCAAACCATATCCAAAGGCATGTAAGAGTGATCAGTCTTCCCTTCGCTCACAAGTAAACTGAGAACTGTTTGGGGCATTATTGAATCCCAAGCTATATATTGAGGCATATTCACTGGGAAAGCCCTTGATGTTTGGGTTTTATGTTATATACTTTTCAAAGGATGTTTTATTTCTGTTTTTCTCTTTCACAAGAAAAAGTCCACACTCAGTGGTGCAGTCATTTTTGCTTAAGGTTCATGTTGTGCTTTTAAGTGTTAACACCTTTCTGTTTGTTTTTTTTATTGTTTTTACTGAGCTATATATTTTTCCCACTCCCCTTCCTTCCTCCCCTTTTCCTCTTGGCCTCCCACTCCCACCATGCTCCCACTTAAGAGAAAAAAGGCAAGATCTGATGAGTTATTGGACGTATTAACATCTTAAGAATGCCTCCTGCAACACAAAGATATGAATATAAAAATAATTACAAGAACTTTATTCTGAAACCTAAGCCAAATAATGTACAGAACTCCAGAAAAATGAATTTGGAATATAACATATCCTAATAATTGCAACAATATCAACAAGGATCTTCTATACACCAAGCACACACATCAGGTCACACACCTTACAAGGTGGAAGTCATTGTGACATTGATGTGTCGGCTGAAAGGGAAGCTATGGATGCTGTGTTGTTTGCCATGATGCATTGTACCCACCTGTGTAGGGAACATAGCCTGAGGAACAAACGGGAGCCTGGAAGCGCAGCTAATACTGAACCCTGTTATCTTTCTATATTGCCCATGCTTTAGTGCGGCATGATTAATAAAAACTCACAGACAGATATTGGGGTTCAACCCAAAGACCAGAAAAGCAAAGCAGCCAGCCACTGGCTCTTCCCTTGATCTCAGTCTGAAAGGGGTGACCCTTCCTTCAGGAAACTTCAAAGTGAGACTAGGATTGAGAGTTGTTTCCCCATATTTTATAACCCTCTCTAGTTATGGGTTTAAAGGCATGCGCCACTAACACCTGGTATCTATGGTAAGCTAATGAGGCAACTGGGATTAAAGGTGTGTGGCTGTTTTACTTTTCTGATCTTCAGGCAAGCATTAGTTATTAAAATACAAATGAAATGCCATGCCACTACATTTCCCCTCTTTGTCTAAAATAAAATAGAAGGCTATAACTAAGGAAAACCATATACAATAAGTACAATAACTATATACAATATATACAGGCCATAAATGCATCAATAATGTCTAGTCCATTTGCATTTGACAAATTCAGAGAAAATGCTCCATATCTATCCTATCTTGGTGAGTCCAAAGTCTTGTACCATAACTTGCTTTCTGCATCCGGTAAATAAAAAAAAAACATAGCTATCTAGTCTTAACTCCCTCAGAGACTCAAGAAGGAAATAATATTAATTGAGTATGCAGGAAGTGCAAGCAAGTGACTTCCAAAAAATGTGAGTAAAAACAGAAACAGTAGTCTTCCTATACAGTCACCCAAAGTTCGTCTGTAATGTTGAGACACCCATCCTCAGTCTACAAGCCTAGCATGTCTGACAGCATGTCTGTGAAGCATGATATTCTGAAGGGCTGTCCTGCTTTGTCTTGACAAATGTTTGGCAGTCACTTTCTTTTATGTCCTGCTTCACTAATAGGACAGCATAGTGTTAATAGTCAAAGCAGTGCATTTTCTTGCCCAGTGGCTTACTTTTGCCATAAAAATAATAAATTCTATGTGGAGTTTCTTTTTTAATATTTATTTATTTATTATGTATACAATATTCTATCTGTGTGTATGCCTGCTGGCCAGAAGAGGGCACCAGACCTCATTACAGATGGTTGTGAGCCACCATGTGGTTGCTGGGAACTGAACTCATGACCTTTGGAAGAGCAGGCAATGCTCTTAACCACTGAGCCATCTCTCCAGCCCCATGTGGAGTTTCTTTGATGCCCATTGTATTCTGTGAAGTAGATTGGTGCTTCCAGAAATGGACATGTCTCATTGTCATGAAAAAGAGCCTATGCTATTGAAACATCTTAAATACCTTATTCTGTAGATCTTTAAAGTGTTTGAATATGACTACAGAGTTGGTAATAATAATTTTCAAGGACTAGAAATTTGCCTTACATTGTTAAATGAGCTGTATCCTTGAACAAGATTAGAAATGAATGTACCATATGTTTTAACAAAATTAATATCAAATTTGTATCAATATTCAAAATTTGTATATAATATACAAAAGTCCAATTCAATGTAAAACATTTAAAATTAGTAGTTGCTTTTTAAAATTACATTCAATAATCTACCTTTTTATTTTATCATATCTGTATGCTCTCTTTTTCTTTTCAGAGTAGATTCAATAATCTATCCTTTTATCCTATCATATCTATAATATCTATAAACCATTGAATGATCAAAAACCATCCACCCTACCTCTTGTGAATATGGGCATTGTATTCTTAAATTTACTTCCTGCTGACTGGGGGCAACAGTATCTTTAGGAGATCTTGAAAGAAAAATTTGGGTTAATTGTCAAGACCTGGGAGTGGTGCCTATATCATTTTTTGTCCAGTCTATGTGTAATGGAAAACTTCAGGACTTGTCCCATGTCCTGGCTAGAGTAGTATTTGAAACTAAATCAACTCTTCTAGCCACCTCAAAATTGTTCTGAATTGTTCATAGTCCAAAACTAATCTTTAAGTGGTGTTATCACCTGAATGGCATCGTATGAACCACGTAGAATCCTTGCTGTGTGGCACCATCTTCTTTCCAGAGACTTCAAAGATTAGTGTAAAAAATTTTATTATTCACTGTAAAAAAGTTAAACATTATACATATAAAAACAGAAAGTTTAAATTTAAGTAGACATTGAAAGAAAGGTACCATAGAGAAGAAAGTAGGTATAGAAAGAAATCGAATTTTGGAAAACTGTTTTGATAATAACCTTAGTCCCAAAATTTTTATTTTTCTTTGGTTCCACACCAGATGACTCTCCTGATATGAGACAGAAACTCTGAGTTTTTTTATTTAACAACATGCTTTGATTTATAGAAGTACTGAGCCGCAGACCAACTCCAAAACCAGCTTTGATTTTTAAGTCAGTTGGGGCTACTATTATATTGAAAAGTAAGGAGATATTTATGTTTGGGAGTGAGATTTTACCCTGCGGAGAAGATTGGTATCATAAACCAAATTTTTCTTTATTTGGTGATTCTTTATGGATAGCTATCTTTTTTTCTTTAGGCATCTATATGTCTCAGGTCTCTTGACCTCTCAAAGATGGATATTTTCTATTTTCCTGAAAGACAAGAACAGAATCCTGCCCCAACCATTGTGAGGTTTCCTTACAACTTGTAGAATTGTCATCTCAGTGAGTGACCTGTCATTTCTCTGTATCAAGAGGTTTGTCCTTTTCAAATTGAATATTGATAATTTTGATGGTATTTATAGCTTCTCTTCTCCTGTAGAAAAAGGAGTGAAATCCTTTCTTCAACATAGTACATCTAGTTTCCTTCTGAGGTCAAAACATCCTTAAAGTACACCAGCTATTTAATACAGAAGTTTTTTCTATTGTCCAGTGTCTCTGCAGTTGTTGTTCCTTTTTCTCATTGACATTAAAAAAATTCAAAGTTGCAACCAATTTCTAGGGGTGTTTATCATCCCTTTGTGTTTGTTCAACATATCCTTTGTAGTTCAATTTAATCTTTCTATAACTGCCTTACCTGTAGGATTGTGTGGTATACCTGTATATGTTTTATATAGTAATATAATGTCTTAGAGACATATGCTGAAACATTGTCTTCTTCATTTGTCATTCTTACCCATGATTGCCATAACTTCTAATAAATGTATGATTACCAAATCAGCCTTTTCTGAATGCAAGGCAGTTGTCCATTAAAAACCTGAATAGGCATCAATGGTGTTATATACATATTTTAGTGTTTTAAATTCTACAAAATGGAACATACCCATCTGCCAGATTTCATTCCTTTGCATACCCTTTGCACCCATATTCCTGCAGGTAGTGGTGTTTGGTTGTACAATGAAAAAGTAGAAGATTTTCTAATGTTCTCCTTGGCTTGTTGTATGTATTTTAAAAGTCCTTTTAAAACATTTGCTATTGACATGATGTTTTTTATGAAATCCTGAGGGTTTCATCACATTTCCTGTCAATAATTGGTTTTTATATTACCTTATGCTAGAGGATCTGGCAGACTCATATGAGATGTGTGTTATGTACCTGAATAAGCAATAAAGTCAATTCTGTATCATTGGGTATAAATTCAGTGGTTTCAATATGCAAAACAACTCATTCTGCATATTGTGAATCAGTAACTATGTTGAGAGGGTCTTTAAAATCCCTTAGTACCTTGAAAATAGCATATAATTCTGACTTTTGGATAGAATCATAAGGACTATTTTCCACTTCACTTAAATTTTCCGATTTGCGACCTACCTTTCCTGATTTATTTGTATCAGTATAGATGTGAAGTCTCCAGTTATTGGTGTTTCCCATACAATGTGAGGCAAGATCCAATTAGTTCTCTTTATAAATCTAGTTCTCTCACTTTTGGAGCAGTTGTTGAGCTTTCCAAGAAAATTACTATAAGCTCTTTGCCAGTGTCCACTGACTTCCAATAATTTGTTAATTTCATCACTCGTAAAAGATACTAAAAATTTATGCTGTGTCTATACCTACTAATTTACAACATAATTTGTCTTTCTTTTTCTTATCTTTTCTAGGTTTAAGAGCCAAAGAAATAGACTATGTTTTCCAAAGGAGTGAGGTAAGTCAGTGTATTAACTTTATTATATGCAAAATACAAAGATTATGTCAAGGTTAGCACCTCAGATGTATAACTGCTTTGGACCCCACTTATCCTCACCTATAATTCTCTGACTTGATCATCTTTTAATGTGAGGCAGATCTCACACCTCATTCACTATTTAAACTTAACATTAGGTTGGTGTTCTCACTTAAGAAAACCAACCATTTGCAAATAGTTTCACTGTCAGAAAGTTGCTTGATTTAAGAGTCACACAAGTTCTAGAATTCATTTTAAAACTCAATTTTTAAATGGAGCGGAGCAAGATATTTTTGTATTGGAAAAGTCTCATTTGAATTCATATTGAGGTTTCCTGTGCAATAAGTTCAGATGTGCTGGGGTTTGATCTGCAAGACAATAACTTTAAACAAAACACTATAGGGACGTGTAATGCTGGTTTTTGTGTGACCATCGTTGTTGGGATGGAACATATTCTTACTGAGGGCTATCTGGTTCAAGTGACTCAAGAGTTAAGAAAACACTTTTATCTAAAACAATAAAATCAAATACAGTTGCTCTCTGTATCTGCAAGTCCCAGCCTTGCGTAGTCAATCAACTAAGCCTTGAAGGGAGGAAAAGTTAGATTGTCCCGTGACAGCATGTTGTGTACCCGAAACACACATGATGGAGTAATGAGGCGATTTGTGAGTCCTCTGAATGAATAAGACCACATTTGTTACTTGTAAAAGTATGTGACATCCATCAACTTAACAGTGCTCTTCTATTTTGTACCAGTTTACTTAATTGGTTAGTGGCTGGGCACTGGGAAGGAGGGCACATGACAATGAAAGCTGTGCCACTGTTGAGGAACCGTAGGCTTGACCATAGTAAGGATTCTTCTTAGACATAACAAATCCAGGTTACAGGAGCCAATGAAATACACAGCCAAGAGGTTAAAAATGAAGGAAGGAACTCTACCAGTTTATGTTTCAAGTTGGAGACATAATTGCCAGTTTGGGGTCAAATCTGAAAAAAACTGACCTTTATTCTAAGGTGTGAGATAGTCAAGTTCCTGTGAGGACATTACCAGGACCATGTGGTTTGCTTCAGCCATTTCATATGTAAAACAACTGCTTTTTCTGTATGTTCATAGAATGCAGATGTTTTAAGGTTCTGGGGTCAAACAAGGACAAACTAAGTTCCTTTACTGTCTTCATAGTGTAAATGTAGTTCTACCATTTATTTATATTTATTTTTCTGTTTTTTAAGTTTCTGTTGTGTGTGTGGGTTTGTGATACACACATGTATTCAGGTGTCCCTGGAAGGCCAGAAGATGTAGGAGTTACATGTGTTGCTAAGAACCAAATCCAGGCACTCCAAAAGAGTAGCAATTACTCTTAACTTCTGAGACATCACTCTGTCTCTTTGTGGTTAGTTTGTAGAGACTGCCATTTCAGAACTGTTTGATGTGTTAGTTTTATTTGTTATTTTGTTACAGTTTTGCAGTCACCAGTATGATTTGTGTTGGCTGAAGTAGTTTGAATATACCTATGCTCAACCTGTCTTCCTCTTAGCTAAGAAGACAGAGAGACTATTGTTCCTTGCAATCTACTGTGTAAATTCTACAACGCGCAGTATATTCCCGAAAGCTCCTGAAGTGCCCTTAATCCGCATTCACTGTTTTTCAAAACTGATTTGCCCAGAACCAAGCAGTTGGATGTGATGCTGGAGAGAGAGAGAGAGAGAGAGAGAGAGAGAGAGAGAGAGAGAGAGAGAGAGAGAGAGAGAGAGACAGGAGAGAGAGAAGAGAGAGAAAACTGAATATCCAATGTGAATATGGACTTATGGTCTTATGGTCTTCAGGTCACCTCTGGTAACTGGGGCCACTTCTGATCCTATCCCTGAAAATTCAGAAGTGGACAGGTGAGACCTCAGGAGCCAAATCTGTGGTGTGTGCACCACTGAGTAACAGGTGAATTGGAAAGCCATGTCCAAGAAAGCAGACACACTTCGGTTGCATGTGGCTTGAGTGTATCATATATGCACAGGGATTTGTCTTGCATTGTACACTGTTTTAAAGCATGATGTGTCCTCTTCAAAGCTACAAATTTTCAATAACTTCAAACCAATGACAAGAAACATGAAACATCCAGTCGGTGATGCATGTTCCCTGTTGGTCCTGCTCAGAATCCTAAAAATTCCACAGCTTCTGGTTATTTTACTGTGGGGTAGAAGGTTTTAAGCCTTTCACCTGTTGCAAATTGTCTCAGGACTTAGTAGAGCTTCCTCTACAATGTTTCTCTTCCTTCCTCCGTTCTTTCCATCTTTTTTTCTTTCCAAACTTACACAGATATGTGTACAGATACATACACACACGGACATGTACGCACACATACTTGCAACTTCATATACCGTTTCAGATGGAGAAATTGAGTTCAGGTTTCAGGGTGTGGTATTTCTGCAGAGAGAACCTCACTGTTCTTGCTTTGGAAACTTAAATGTTACAGTTTTTTACTCAGGCCATTCTTAACAACTCTGTATCTCCCTCTCTCCCCCTCCCTCCCTCCCTCTCTCACTTTTTGCTATTAACAGAGCCTGGCCTCCAGGGATACCAGCTTCCTCATCAGTGATGAGCCACAGCCATTGGTAAGCAACGGCCCGTGGTTCCTTTCTTGGGTGGGCAGACATAGATGTCCTTCTGTGTCCTGACCTGGGCATACTAGCATGCCAATCTCAGGTCCTTATGTGTGGTGTCTGAGAATGTATGACTTTCAGAAAATTATTTTTTAAGAAAAAGATTATAGCGGACATGGTAAGAAGAGCGGCACATAGGGAACATTAGTTTACACTTTTAATAAGTTTGGCTGTTGCAGAAACTTTGTGAAAACCACTCTGTGTTTATGGGGCAGGTCTTGGAATTGAACCCCCAGCCTTCTTACTCCACTACAGTATGCTTAGCTATAAATTAATGCCTAAGAATAATCATAATTTAAACTTCAAAAATTAAACTTAGATCCAACTCAGAAGTTATTGAACTTAAAATTTGATTAAGTTTGCTGAGTAAATAAGGATGCTCTTTGGGAAGACGGGAAATGGAGTTCAGGTGTCCTCGGTTTTCCCTGGCATTGTCTTTGAGGGTCCTTGCTTGTGCTTAGTAGCTCTGTCTCCTCTGCACCTTCTGGTTGAGACAACTTTAAGTGCTTCCTTGCACCTAGTAACCTCCACAGTTGATGCTGTCCTTTGACTTTGTAGAGCGCACCTCAGCTGGAGCATTCCTAATGTGTTTCTCATGATTCAAACTGGAGGTGGAGAAAGTAAAAAGTCTCATCAGCTTTGCATCACGTCCTGGGCACACTGGGACATTTTAGCCTTGATTATTTGGCTTAAAGTGGGTTTGCTCAGGTTTCTCCACTCCCATGTTTCTGTATGTTTCTCTTCTTATGTACCACACTAGTCTCTGTGTCAGTATGCACATGAGTGCTAAGGGTTGTGCTTTATCTTAAAAGTATTTGATAGTAATAACTGTTTGGTTGGTTTTTCTTTTGCTGTCACTAACAGTGCCAAAACTTGAACCCAGGACCATCTAGACAAACATTCTACCATTAAATCACATTTCCTTTCCCTGGACTTCTTCTGTGGCCTTTCCTTCCCCCCTCCTTCCTCCATCAGCATCACATCATAGATATTTATTTTATATCTTGTGTTATAAGCTCAATAATATTTTATTTCATTGCATTAGAGAGCATTTTAGTGAAATTGGTATAACTTGGACACACTCCATGATTGTGTTCTGTTTTATTCTTTGTGTTTTCTTCATTTTTGATACTACAAGATATGCAGGTTCATCTTGTACATTTCTAGCCTTAATCTGAGAATGAATCGCTGCTCCAGGGAACTTTTGTTCTCTTTACAACCAGTCAGTACGAAGTGCATCTGTCAGCCAAGATCTTCTTAGACGTGTTCAAAGTAGGATGCTTTGAGGAGCAGTTGTATAGATTGTCGTAGTTCAGGAGATTACCAACATACACAGGTATAGCAACCACGGACCCAGTGCAGCCCACGGGACCAGGGAACAGAGAGAAATGGACTGTTTCCGGAACCCAGAAGGGGAAAATCAAGTAATAAGACACTCTTGAATTCAAATATAGGACAGTGAGGAGAAAAGAAGCCTGGCTTGTGGCTGGAGTATCATTGGGCTATTTTTCTAAAATGAATGTATTTTTTTTAATTTATGTTTCTCTTCTTTTTTCATTAATGACCTGTACCTTTAGTGTTCTCTTTAAGAAATAGGGGTAGGGCTGGCAGTTCTGTGATGTGTATGATGCTTAAGGGGAGGAAGGATACAGCCGAACAGTCACCACCAGAAATGGAGAGTTTACCAGCTTCCCTGTAGCACAGCAATGGTGGGCAAGATGCGAGAGAAACTCATGAACACAGGCTCTCTGAGGGGCAGCGTCTATGCAGGCGTTAGGAGTGTTTTGGTGTCATGATGATTTGGAATAACTAATTCTGGGCTTGTTGTAGTTACCCATGCCTGGTGTCAAGGCAGAGCAGGTCTCGCTAAGCCAGAACCATCTCAACAACAACACCTGCTCCAGCCTGACACCCATACTGTGAAGCCAGGGTTAGCTATGATAAACTCTTTCCACGTAGGTGGTGGCTGTACTTTCAGGAAGTAAACCCTTCATCTTAGGGAACAGCAGTCTTGCTCCAGGGCTGGAATGTCTCGCCATAGCTGCTCACCACAGAGCACAGCTTTATTGATGGGTGCCTGTGTGTTGAAGCCCAAAAGGATTTGTGCTGACTCTCCAATGGTTGCTCCACAGCCTCAGAAGCGATTCAATTTGTTCCTGAGGAGGCGTCTGATGGTAAAACAGTGCTGGCTGCTGATGCCTGTACCTGAGTGTCTGCAGTAACAGCCTGGATGCTTTCTGAATACTGAGTTAAATTCCATGAATGCTGTACACACGGGGGGGGGGGGGACTTGATCACTGATTCCCAGTTATCAAGCAGTTGGCATTTAATCATGGTAATCCTCAAGTCTTTTCTGTTTGATGAGCCCACTTCCTAAAAGCATACATGCAAACACACTTACACACACACTGTAAATAACTTCAAAGGCTCAGGAGTCATCAGGATTATAAATGATAGGAAGCTAGATCCTAACTGTGTATTGCTTTGTAGTAACTGGGCATCTTTAAGGACAAGTATACACACAAATATATACACTAAAGTGTGTTCTTCATGTCCTGTTTTCAGTAAAATAAAAGCATGATGTATTTTAATGACATAGACTTGTCTGTAAAAAAAAAAATTGAGTGGACTTTTTTTCTGCTCCATTTAGCTCTTAATCAGTTTTTTTAAGAATCTTAAGACTTAGGGCTGGAGAAATGACTCCGTGTTTACGAGAACTGGCTGCTTTTGCAGAAGTCCAGGGTTGAACCTCAGCAACCATCATGGCTCCCAATCATCTGTAACTCCAGACCTACGGGAATCCTATGGCTAGCCTTCTGAGAACTATAAACTCTTCTAAAAACAAGAATGATTTCCCCAAGGTTCTACTGTGCAAATCCTGGTTGCCACAAAACAAAAGATGGATGTTATTTTGCTTTCTGAGTTTGTCTTTGATTATATGTGGACTAAACTATGCTTCTCTTGGCTTCCACACATTTTGGCGAACTTTATCAAATATGTTCATTTTGCAGTGATATGCAACAATGGCAGTGAGTGTTTCATTTACTTTCTCCTTTTTAAAACTCACTTGAGGTAGAGGAACTTTTTTTTTCCCCTCAGGTTTTCCTTTCCTTTATGAAAGGGGAGGGGCTCTGGGTCTTCTTCTAGAGACAGGCAGATAAGTCAAGCCTTTGAATTAAATTTTTTCTGACACTTGGTCTGTTCTCCTTAGATGTTTTTGTGTGTTTGTTCCACCACTCTTATCCTCATATGCCTTAAGTGCCTCTTCCTCCTCCACCACAGGCACCAGTGACCCATAGGCAAATAGAATTACTGTGTTCACAGACCTCAGATCAAGCCCAAGACTTCTGCCCCTTTTATGAGAAATCTCAGCTGAGCTGAAAAGTGTGGACCAGCACAAGGCCTGTAGAAAGGTGCTCAGGAGTTAGCAGATGTACCTGCTAAAAAAAAAAAAATCAAGGGATCTAGCTCTCATTTACCAGTTCCAGGAAGCAACTGGGAGACCTCCCACCAACCTTTGCATGATGCTGAGCCTCTCACAAGGGACTGTGGCTCTAAAGTACATAGTATTGAACCTTTCCCATGAATGGTGAGGAAGAAAATCAAATGTGAAATCTTTTTTTTGCCCCTGAAATGCTCAGTGCTGTTTTTGTTTGTTGTTTTCTTTTGCTATCACAAAAGGGAAGGAATTCATGAGCTGCACGTCATATAAAAGGTGAACATGTAATTTTGATTATTTGAGAAAATTCATGAAATCCTAAAGAAAGACAGGTTGTGGCTCACTTTAAGACACTGATGACAGACATCTGTAGGACTTAGCCATGATGATGCTGCTTGCCCACTCCCTGCTTCTGATTCTTAACTGCACCTTGGTTTTTGACTGCGCCCTGAAAGAAATGTGTAATAATGCCAGACTTAGTAGACTAGTTGGTGTGGTGTTCAATTAAAACCACACATTTCTGTCTGAGTATGTATTTTGCTGTCTGTGTATGAGTATATTCATCTTATATTTTGGTCAACTTGCAGCATTTTTGTGAAAGCATGTGGTTAATGTGCTTTGCATGAACTTAAAACATTTCAGCCTTTCCTGAGTATGTATCATCTAAGCCTCTCTGTGAAATTTTATGTTATAAAAGGAACCTAATTTCTGTCATGTTTTGGTTTGCTTGCTGTGTTGAGTATGGAAAAAAAAAGTGGTGGCCAAGTTGCAATGATTTTTCTTCATGTTTTTGCCTTCTGAAAATACACAATAATGTAAAATCATGTTAATTATGTCTTCTACAGTTTCAAAGAAGCGAACAAAGCAAAGATTCAATCTTCTTCAATGATGGAGTTAGGCAGATCGACTTTGTCCTTTCTTATGTGGAAGATGCGAAGAAAGATGCAGAGCTTAAGGCAGTAAGTGCTTATCTGGGAGAAGCAGAAAAGAAAGATGAATATTCTAAGACAGAACTGACTGAGAATCTACTGAGGATACAGCGTTTATCAGTTAACATTTACTTCCTGAATATTTTGGACTTGATAACTGAGTTAACTTCTTTCTTCTCCCCCGTCTTCTTCTTTCTTCTTCTCTTCCCCTCCCTTATTCTCCCACTTCTCTTTCTATGTGACTGACATCAATTTCATGCACCTTGCTTTAGATATTAAGTGTGACCCCACAAATAGAGGTTTTATCTCTGAATCTGTACAGTGGTTCTCAACCTTCCTAATGCTGCAATCCTTTAATAAAGTCCCTCATGTTGTGGTGATCCCCAACCATAAAATTATTACATTGCTGCTTCATAACTGATATTTGCTACTGTTATGAATCATAATGTAATTATCTGATACACAGGATAGCTGATATGTGACTCCCAAAAAGTTAGAAACCATAGGTTAAGAACCACTGATCTACATACTCATAAGCACACACACATACACACACACACACACACACACACATAGGTATACACACACATATATTAATCAGGTTCTAGTGTTAATCAGGTTCTAGTCCTCTTGTGAGTTTTCTATTCATAACTATTAGCCTAATAATGTCATCTATCTGCTTTTGGTTTCAGGGAAGTAACATAATTTTCCTAGAGAAGCTGGCTCTTCTCTAGCTGTAGAACTAATGCCTTACAGGGTGAACTGTTGACAGAGGTTTCTGTCCTGCTCAATTCCACAGCCAGTCTGGCTTCCTCTGTCATGACTGCTGATGGACTCTTTCCTCTTCCCAGGATTCTCCTGTTCTCATTGCTCCATCTAAACTTCCTGCCTGGTCACCCCCCCCCTATACTTTCTGCCTAGCTACTGGCCAATCAGCATTTTATTAAATTACTACAAGTGACAAGTCTTTACATAGTACAAGACCGTAGTATAAGTCCCACAGCGGTGAACCTCTTGCATAGTTTAGACTTGCATCTCACATGATGACTGTACATTTGAGAAATGGTTAAAACTGCTTCTGTTTTTCACTTCATAATTTTGGACTAACTATTTATCTTCCATATTATTTGATTTTTTTCAACTTTAAAATGATAAGTCTAGTCTCTCACTATTTAGAGTAAATTAAATAGTACATTAAAAAAACTGAACATAAGAACATATTGAGGGCTATTTCCTCGATGGTAGCAGGAAATATTCCCTGAAGTTCAATTTTCATTATTGCTATCTACTTCAGAACCAATAATCTTATGTTAAGGAAGAACAAAAAGAATAAATGGTTGATTATGTTTAATAAATCAAATCATTTGATGTATCCAAAGGATCTTATACTTGTGATACAATTGTGGTAATTTCCTTGGTATAAAGATTGTTTTTACTGTCTTTTAGTGATTCTGCTAATGTCCAGTGAAATGTCTTTCTGGTTCTTGATTAAATTTTAATGATTCATTCAGGGAAATAAAAGTCAGAATCAGTAAATAAATTTAAAAAAGAACCATTGATCTACTATCTTCTTCTAATATTCAGTTTTCATCTTCAAAGTGTGTATATATTTGATATAATAAAAAGATAGCTTTTGTGTTGAGCTCTAACCCTGGTTCTACCACTATTGCTTCCTGAGTTTATTATTTTTGCTTTAATGCCTCTAAGACAGCAAGGTAGGTTCACAACACCAAGTATGTTGTCTTATTCCTTGTCCCATCCCCTATGTGCTCAAAATGCTGTTAGGGTTTGATGAGTGCTCCATAATTGAAATGATGAATAAGAGACTTGATGTCCATGTATAAGGATTTATATGTGTGGACATATTATAGACATAGATGTGCAGGTATTTATTTAAATGCTGAAACATTACACAGGTAATAACTTGAAAATGGAGTGGCATCCCCAGAACCTGAATTTACTTAGCTTTGCATCTTTCTACCCTGTCTGAGGAACCGTCTACTAATGCCTCTGAGATCCATAGACAACAGCCATCTTTGTATCTTTTTATATTTTCTATGGATGATCCCTTCACACCTGACAACTTTCTTGAGAATCTCTGTTTCTCATGGTCATCTTCTTTTCCAATAGGGACAGTACAGGCTGAGAGCCTTGTTGACTTTCTTCTTCCTCTTTTCTTCCTAAAATTTCCAAGTTTTGAATCTCAGAAAATTGACTTTATTTCCTGTTGCCAGGGAGTGGGCCCACTTGTTTGTCCCAGCCGCCTGCCTTGCATAGCCCCCAAAATAACCACACAGAAACTGTATTAATTAAATTACTGTTTGGCCCATTAGTTCTAGCCTCTTATTGGCTAACTCTCACATCTTGATTTAACCCAATTCTATTAATTTGTATTTTGCCATTTGGCTGTGGTTTACCAGCAAGATTCTAACTGGCGTCTGTCTCAGGCAGAGAATCCATGGCTTCTCTGACTCTGCTTTCTTCCTCCCAGAATTCAGTTCCATTTTTTCCACCTACCTAAGTTCTGCCCCTATCAGGCCAAGGCAGTTTCTTAATTCATTAACCAATACAAGCAGCATATAGAAAGAAGGACTTCCTATAATATTTCCCCTTTTCTGTTTAAACAAAAAGGAAGGCTTTAACTTTAATATAGTAAAATTACATATAACAAAACAGGTAGCAAATAAGAATTATAGTTACAATATTTATATCTACTTTATCTTTTACCATAACTAAGTAAAGCTATATTATTACTATTTATTTTTCAGTTCCATCAAAGACTCTAGAAGGATATAATATTACCTAAGTAAACAGGAAGTACATTTTAAGTACTCCTAAAATTCTAGAATTGACAGAGACATCTCGCTGCCTGGACAGTCACCCAAAGTTCTTCTGTACCATTGGGACATCCATCTTTAGCCCACAGGCCCATAATATCCAGCAGACCTTTTCATGAAGCAGGAAAATTCAAAGACAGTTCAGTCACTTCTGTATCCTGCAGAATGTCTCACAGAGTCTTTCATTAGGTGAAGGATCATCTCACCTTTAGGCAAGTTCAGCAGTCATTTCTCTGCATGTCGTGCATGTCCAATGAAGCAGTCCAGGCAAGAGCAGTTTCTTGCCCAAATGGCTAAGAAGCCTCTTCAATGCCCATGTTCCTCTCAAAGTAGCTTGGTGCTTCCAGGAGCAGATGCTTCTCACTGTCATGAAAAGTTCTAAGTTCTTAAAGGTTTTAAATGCCATATTCCGAAGATCTCTGAAAGGTTTGAAGAATACCTAACTGAAATATATGTCTATACATCTAGAAAATATAACTAACATATTACAAGCTTGACTATTATAGATGAATATCCATTAGCCTATATTTCTCAATTATACATTACATTTTTTAAGTGAACTACACAATTACAACACCTCAATCAAGAGCAGAAATATACATATAATAAGATTGACCATAAATTTGTATCAATAAACCAAGATCTATACCAATGCAAATTATTTATATCTATATCATATCCCCTTTAAATGCAAAAGAACATTTATAAACAATATTTGGGAATATGGGCATAGTTTTTTCTCTCCAAACTGCTTCTTGCTGTATGGGTGCACTGTTAATCTGGACTTTCGTGGTGTATCCTGTGTGCCAGGTTCATCTCAGTCAGCAATTGGGTGAAGAAATTTTTTGAGGGTGTTTATGACAACCTTTCAGGAGGCCTTGGTCTATGAAACCATATTTGCCTGTAGGCAATCTACAGTTTTTCATCCTCTGTGAAAACAAAAGAAGAACCTCTTTTCCCAAGCAACATGTTCTTAGACCTAAATTCTGAAGTCAAGATACCTTTATAATATACATGCTGGTTTAGCTAAGCAGCCCATACAATGAAATATCTCTGTACTTAGTTCCTTCACAGTTGAAATATTCAAAGATAACAAAATATACATAATCCAGATTCTCTGTGAATTTTCCATTTTTATGTGGCATATATTTTTTACTTCTTTTAATCTATGAATGTCTATAATCTGTCCCTTTAAAGACTTTACTCCCTTTTTTAACATTACTTTATGACTCTCTATACTCTTTTTCTTCTTTCTCCCAAGGCTGTGTACATTTATCGAATACTGTGACCCATTTAAAGGTCTTTTATGTCTAAATCAGTCCTATTGTGAATCTGTAATTCTTTACTGTCCAGGGGCACTTCTTAAAATGCTAAGTGCTTCTTAAAAACTTAAGTTGCGCCATTAGTAGGGGTAATATGGTACTACAGCAAAAACCTGTGTCTAACTCATTTTTTTGCTTTTGTTTTGTTGTTGTTGTTGTTGTTTTTCTAGAATTCCTTTTTAAGCTTTCTCAGGTTTTATGTGGATATAGTTGACCACGTTGGAGTTCCAATTGTAAGGAGAATGAATACAGATTCTGTGTGATTATTTCATGTGTAAGCTAGCCAGGCGGCCGGGAGAGGCAAGTGGGCCCTCTCCCTTACAACATTTTCCTTATCCACCCCAGGCTCCTGGCTATTTCTGCCACTGTTTTCTCTGCCTCACTGCCATTCTCTCATCCAACACTCCTTTCTAATGACCCATGAATATAACACATGCATGAATGTGTATTTTGTCATTTGTCATTTCTGTTATTAAATGTCTTTTACCAACACTCTTAGCTTTTATTTAACCACCATTCTCCAAAATTATATCACTGTAAGTGATTGTAACTCTGTAAGTTTGTTCCATTTGCTTTTTTTTAAAACCCACCTCCCAATTATTCATGCTCATAAACTTTTTCATCACTATTATATTGCCGTGGTTTTCTTCCTTCCTCCTTTGAAACACAATAAATAAAAAATAAGGGTCAGAATTTGGGATTCAACCTGAAGATCTGAAAAGCAAAACAACCATCCACTAGCTCTCACCTTGACCTTAAATAGCAATCTTGCCACCAGGAATCTCAGAATAAGACTGTATGTTAAGAACTGTTTTCTCCCATTTTATAAGCTTTTCTAGGGCTTGGATTAAAGGCATGCACCACTGGGATTAAAAGCATGCATCAGCGAATTACTATGACAACTATGTGGCTACTGGGATTAAAGGTGTGCATGTCATTGTGGCTACTAGGATTAAAGTTATGTGTTACCATAACCTGGTCTGTAAGGCTATCCAGTAGGACTGTTTTACTCTCAGATCTTTAAGCAGTCTTTATTTATTAAAATACAACTGAAATACCAGTACATTTCCCCTTTTTGTCTAAAATAAAAAAGAAGAATATAACTAATATCAGAAAACTATATACAATAAGTACCATGACTATGTACTATATATAGACAATAAATACATCAACAATATCTAGTCCATTTGCATTTGACAAATTCAGAGAAAATATTTTGTATCTATTCTATCTTGGTAAGTCCAAAGTCTTATACCTAATTTACTTTCTATCATAACTTGCTTTCTGTGTCTGGTAAGCTATAACTATAGCTGTCTAATCTTTAACTCCCTTAAAGACCCAAGAAGGAACTAATATTAACTCAGTAAGCGACCTGGTGATCCTCTGTATTTCCTCCATGTCTGCTGTTATATCCCCCTTTTCATTTATGATTCTGTTAATTTGGATATTCTCTTGCTGCCTTTTGGTTAGTTTGGATAAAGGTTTGTCTATTTTGTTGATTTTCTTGAAAAACCAACTCTTTGTCTCATTGATTCTTTGTATTGTTTTCTTTGTTTCTATTTTGTTGATTTCAGCTCTCAATTTGATTATTTCCTGCCATCTAGGTCTCTTAGGCATGTCTGCTTCTTTTTGTTCTAAAGTTTTTAAATGTTTTATTAATTCACTAGTGTGGGATTTTTCCAGCTTCTTTATGTAGGCGTTTAGTGCTATGAACTTTCCTCTTAACACTGCTTTCATAGTGTCTCATAAATTTGGTTATGTTGTATGGTCATTTTCATTGAATTTTAGGAAGCCTTATTTTCCCCCTTTATTTCTTCCTTGATCCATTGATGATTCAGGTGAGTATTGTTTAATTTCCACATATTTGTAGGTTTTCTGGAATTATTATTGTTGTTGACTTCTGGTTTTTGTCCATGGTGATCTGATAAGATACATTAGGTTATTTTAATTTTTTTGGATTTATTGAGGTTTGTTTTGTTATTGTATATGTGGTTGATTATTGAGAAGATTCTATGAGGTGCTAAGAAAAAGGTATGTTCTTTTCTGTTTGGATGAAATATTTTATATATGTCTGTTAAGTCCATTTGAGTCATAACATTTGTTAGTTCTCTTATTTCTCTGTTCATTTTTCGTCTGATTGACCTGTCCAGTGGTAAGAGGGGAGTGTTGAAGTCTCCCACTATTAGTGTGGGGGGGTTAAAGTATGATTTAAGCTTTAGAAGTGTTTCTTTTACATACATGTGTGCCCTTTTATTTCGAGCATAGATGTTCAGTATTGAAATTTTGTCTTGATAAATTTTTCCTGTGACTGATATGAAATGATCTTCTTTGTCTCTTTTGACTGATTTTAGCTTGAAGTCTATTTTGTTAGATATCAAGATAGCTACACCCACTTGTTTCTTAGGTCCATTTGATTGGTACAGTTTTTTCCAACCCTTTACTCGAGATGATGTCTGTCCTTGATGTTTAGATGTGTTTCTTGTATGCAGGACAAGGATGGATTCTGTGCATTTCTAAGGTAAATTCAGTCTATTTACATTAAGGGATATTAATGACCAGTGATTGCTACCTCCTGTTAATTTAGTTTTCATTGTCGGTGATGTTAATTTGTGTGTTTTTGTTTTCTTTGGGATTTTCTGCTTTGTGACCATCAGTTGTCTGTGTTTTTGTTGGTGTAGCCATCTTCCTTGGGTTGGAGTTTTCCTTCTAGTATTTTGTGTAGGGCTGGGTTTGTGACTAAGTATTGGTGAAACCTAGATTTGTCATGGAATATCTTGTTTTGTTTTTCTATGGTGATTAACAGTTTTGCTGGGTATAGTAGTCTGGGCTGGTGTTGGTGGTCTCAATGTCTGCATAATGCTTGACCATGACATTCTGACTTTTATTGTCTCCAAAGAGAAGCCAAGTGTAATTCTGATAGGTCTACCTTTATATGTTACTTGGAATTTTTCCTTTGCAGCTCTTAATATTCTTTCTTTACTCTGTATGTTTTGTGTTTTGATTATTATGGGCAAGAGAACTTTTTTTTTTTTTGATCCAGTCTATTTGGTGTTCTGTAAGCTCTCTTGTATCTTCATAGGCATATCTTTCTTTAGGTTGGGAAAGTTTTCTTCTATGATTTCATTAAATATATTTTCTGTGCTTTTGAGTTGAAATTTTTTTCTATACGTATTATTCTTAGATTTGGCCTTTTTATAGTATCCCATATTTTCTGAATATTTTGGTTTGAGCTTTTCTTAGATTTAATGTTTTCTTTAACTGATGAGTCTGTTTCCTCTATTGTATCTTCTGTGCTTCAGATTCTCTCTTCCATCTCTTATATTCTGCTGTTCATACTTTTGTTTGTGGTTCCTGATCATTTTTTCATGATTTCTGTTTCTTTTATTCCTTCGGCTTGTGTTTTCTTTATTGTCTCTATTTCAGTTTTCAAGTCTTGAATAGTTTCTTTCATATGTTTGATTTATTTTTCTTGGTTTTCTTTAAGTGGTTTGCTGCTGTCTTCCAATTTTTTGTTTGTCTTTTCCTCCATTTCTTTAAGGAAATTTTTCACTTCCTCTTTAAGAGTTTCAATCATTCTCTTGAAGTTATTTTTTAGGTCCTTTTCTTCTGCTTCATCTATATTTGGTTGTTCATTTCTTTCTGTTTTAGGGTCTTTAGGTTTTACTGGTGTTGTTTTGCTCTTTGTGGTGTTACATGTGTTCTTACCTTTTCTACTCATCTTTTCCTCTAATAGGTGTGGTTGGAGCTTTCTGAGATTCTGTTGAATAATATTCTAGGTGCCAGTGGTTACTTCCCTGTACCTGTTCTAGTGGAGATCACTGACTCTGGATCAGGTCATTGGCTAAATCCTGGTCTGCCAGTGTCCCAGGACTCCTAAGTTGGCATTTTCAAAAGCCAGAAATTCAATAAGAACTCCTCTATCTTCCTATTCTATAGCCTTAGTTAATCTTTGTAAAAAGTCACTAAAGGGTTCTCTTTGGCCTTCTTTAACCCTAGTATATATTCAATTCTTTTTCTTAGTTCTTGAATACTGCCCCAAGAATTTACCTCTTTGACATAGATAAAGGATGTGCTCATCATAAAGAGCTTGATCCTGCAAATAAGCATAAGTGCTCTTATCAAGAATTTGATCTTGGGAAGCCTCAAATCCTTTGTTCTTCTCTGGTGTTCTAAAATTTTTGCCTTTTCTCTCCATTAGCGTCTCCACAGCAGTTGTGGCCCATCTTCTAGGATTGCTGATACCAATCATGTGTGATAGCCTTATTGCTGGAAACCCACATTTTCACCGTCTCCATAACAAATGGTGAATGCAAGTCATAAGATACTAGTGCTTGTTTAATTTCCTTTAGATCATTCATACCTATAGGTTTCCATTCACATTCTCTGAATGCTTTAGGGTATTTAATGCTGGATGGTTTTTTAGAGGTGATTACAGGATAAGTAGCTAAAACCCTTGGTATGTCATCTCTGACTCTGACAGGTAATAGTGATGTTAAATCCTGCCCTTTTACCTCCACCTCCCTTTATCAGTTCTGATAATTTCCTCAATCGTTTCAAATCTTTTTACCACTGATTTGTAAAGCATTAATCTCTTGACCTGTGAATATATCTAATGATTTAAATGACTCACATAATCTCTGGGCCTCATTCTACATGTATGATTTCAAAATATAAAATTTTTCCAATAATGATAACTTCTCATCCTTGGATAGTACTTGGATGGTGTGCAGAATACCTTCCTGAAGAGATACTCTATCTGCTAACTTAACATAACTTTTTAACAGATTTTGATTGTCAAATTCAAAACTATGAATTCTTTCAGATAATTTTTCAGCACTCTTTATCATGGCTTGAACTTTTCTGGAAAATTATTAATATCCTTTTCAATGGTATTAATTTTTTAGCTAACTTTTGATTTTTGATGGTATACATACTGTCAGCTAGCTGGTTATTATTAGTCCATAAAGACTGTATCATTTTCAAAAGTACTTCATTCTTGGCTTTGTTATGATAAAATTTTTAAAGGATATAATATGAAAAACAAAGGTAAGTCACATTATTAAGTAAATGGATGCATCAGAAAAACAATATAAGCCCTGCAGAATATCATCTATGATATAATGGAAACATTATTAAATTCCTTGATGGTAATATTTTCTACAATTATATAACTTCCAGATTTATTTATTGATTGATTTATTAATAAAATGAACCTATGTTTGTTAGGAGATCTCAGTAAATTGTTTTCTGGGAATATAAACCAGAAGCTGTTCAAGTCACAGCATAGCGGGGGGCGGGGGAGTGTGCAAGATCCTAGGAAATTGCCAAGTCACTATGCAGCAGGTCTCCCAAAGGGGTAGCTCTGCTCTGGCAGGGTTTTGGCAGAAAAAATACTTATTAGGTAAAATCATCCCAAGTGGATAGGGATGGGAAACCTTTGGACATGACCCTTTTGAGCCAGTTTTAGTAGGCATGGAGTTGGAATCCACATGAGTTCCAAATGAAGCACAATTAATAAAAGCTCAGGGTCAGAAACTGGAGTTCAACCTGAAGATCTGAAAAGCAAAACAGCCAGCCACTGGCTCTTACCTCAAACTCTGTCTTAAATGGCTATCCTGCCTCTCAGAATCTCAGAATGAGACTGTGTGTTGAGAGCTGTCTCTTCCCATTTTATAATCTTTTCTAGGGCAGGGATTAAAGGCATGCACCACAGGGAATAAAGCCATACACCACCAGATTTCTATGACAACTAGTGTGGCTACTGGGATTAAGGTGTGTGCTATTGTGGCTACTGGAATTAAAGGTGCATGTTATTGTGGCTACTAGGATTAAAGGTGTGTGTTACTATAACCTGGTCTGTAAGGCTGACCAGTGGGACTGTTTTACTGTCAGATCTTCAAGCAGTCTTTATTTATTAAAATATAATTGAAATGCCATTTCCTCTTCCTGCATCCACCCATCCACTTGTCCATCCATCCCTCTCTTACTTCCTTCTTTCCTTTTGTAAACCTTCTTTAGCAATTGTTGGTTATGGGATGTGTGACATTCTCGTATTTGCCTATAACATGTTTTGATCATGCTCACCCATCTGTTTCTTTCTCCCTCTTCCACATCTTTATGTCCCCCTTTCACTCTCACACCCTCTTCACACCATGACAATACTTGTTTGGTTAGTCCAGCCTTCTTCCCTTAACACCATAATCTCCAGTTTCTGATGTATTCATGACACAATTTCCTTCTTCTCCATTATGTATATATCATTTGTCCTGGTCCACTCACTCCTCTGTTGTTGTAGTCAGTGTTGTGTTGCTGTGAAAAGACACCACGACCACAACAACTCCTATACAGGAAAGCTTTTAATTGGGGCTTTCTTACAGTTTCAGAGGTTTAGTCCATTATCATCATAGCAGGGAGCGTGGTAGCATGCAGGCTGAATGGTGCTGAAGGAGTAGCTGAGAGTTCTACATCTGGATCCACAGGCACGAAGAAGAGAGAGAGAGGGAGAGCTACTGGGCCTGGCTTAGGCTCTCAAAGTCATAAAAGCCTCAGGAAGTGACACATACCCTTTAAGAAGGCCACCTAATTCTTCTAAATAGTGCTACACCCTGATGACTAAGCACTCATATGAGTCTGTGGAGGCCATTATTATTCAAAGCAACACATCTGTTGATGAGCACCCAGGCTGGCTCACTCCATAATTTAGCTTATGTGATACAGCTGCAGTAGATGAGGTTCTGAAAGCATCTTTATAGTAACTGCTCCTTACCCCTCTTATCTTCATCCAGCTTAAGTCTGATAGTCAAAAATTGTTATCATTCTCATATACATGTCTCTATATCCCTTCCTTACATATTATTACTTATTTGCCAAAAAAATCTGTAAATAAAACCTTTAGTGTAGTACATGCAAAGGTCCATGTACCCCAACCTCAAAGTCCATCTCCACATGTAAAGCAATAGCCAAATCTCAGTTCTTGTCTTGCTTAACTAGTGTATTACTAAACATTTTCTAGAGTAGCAGAACTGATAGAATGAGTCTCTCTCTCTCTCTCTCTATATATATATATATATATATATATATATATATATATATATATATATGAATGATAGAGTTGGATCAGTAGTTAAGAGCATGTACTGCCCTTGCAAAGGACATGACTTCAGTTCCCAGCACACATGTGGGTCAGCTCACAAGTGCCTATCACTCCAGTCCCAGGACATTGATGCCCTCTTCAGGCCTCCACAGCCATGGTACTTACATGTACAAATACATACACAGAAACACAACATAATTTTTTAAAGATATAATGTTATTTTATAAATTAACTCCAGAATATGTATATAAAAATTGAATTACATAAAAATTAGACACATGCTTTCATCCATTGTTTTTTTAAGATCTATAAGAAGAAACCTCTCACAGTTAAAATTTTTCCTCACCTAAAATTTTCATTTTATTTTTCACACATTTTTTCTTATGTAAATTGCTGCCCTTGTGCATCTTCTATTTCTCATCAAATCATTATTTTGTAACAATAAACATAATTAGATTGGTTGACATATTTTTCTCCTTGGCCATAATATTCTAAGATATAATTTTACGTTGAGTATTGATTAACATTACAGCTATGTGTATTTATGATTAAATGAGCACATATTTGATAGAACATCACTGATATTATACAAAATATAATCAGAAAAATTTTAATGTAAGTAGCATGGATAACATAAATGCATTGATTGACGAGGTATAGGGACTAATTGTTTTCTTCATTTATGCATGAATAAGATCATTCCTAGAATCACAGAGTTCCGGTCCAATTATGTTCTTTGTTCTTATACATCTTGGTGCAAAGTAAGGTGATTTGGATCAATAGAATGGAATTGCTGAATTATAGATTTCTCAAAACCCCTGAGTTTTGTGCAAGTAATTTTAAAAGGTGGATTGAGAGGTAGCTCAGTAGTTAAGGGCATTAGAAGCTCTTGTAGAAACATGTATGTGTGGTTCCCAGCATATACTTGGAGGCTCAGTACTGTCCATATCACCAGTCCTAGGAGCCCATATGTCCCCCTTTGTCCTCTGTGGGCACTCCACAAATATGGTGCACAGGCATAGATGCAGGCAAGATACACATATCAAGGTTTATGTTGGGGTTAAGTCCCACTAAAACTCTCACGATTCAAAAAGATTTGCTCAGTCAGGCAAAAACCTGACTAATTAGGACTGAGCATAAACAAATTAAGTAACATAAATCTATTCATCATATCCCGTGTCTTCTTTCTATGTTCTCTCTAATCACACTGTTTCTTGTTCCTTGCTGCTGCTGTTGTTCTTGCTGTTCTTGCTGCTCTTCCCCCTCACTTGAGGTTTCCAGTTTATATGACCCACACAGGCATTAAGGATGGTATCAACATGCACTTTAGAATCATAAATAAAAAAATAGATAGAACCTGAAAAAGAAGCACTCCAAAAAAAAATGACACCGTTCAGGAAGAGCCAGCATCCAAGGGGAAATACCTGACATTCCAAACCATTAGACAAGATCGGTAGACATTTCTGAACCTTGGACTCCTCTCCCCTCACCCCAATCTCTATTGGGATAACCAGCTTTGGTAACATCCAGACCTGTTTGTCAGTAAGAGCTGGAAGGCTGTCTTCCTATCATTTAAAAATCCCTGTGTGGTTTATTAGCAAAGGTAATTGTGGGGGACTGACTTTAAGTAGATTTGACTATTAGACCCAAGAGTGGATGTTATCACTCTAAGGCCCCACGGGACAGTCATTCCCTTGCCCATAGAGGAGGGAACTACATTGCTGAGGTATTTTGGGAATGAATTCCATTTTGAAGGGGAGAAGATGCATAGCTTCACAAGGTTTCTGTAAAATTGACAGTGACTATCCAAAAAACAAGTGTTCCTGAAGTTCTACAAGTCAGGTCCCCCACAAGTTGTACACTGTGGGTCTGTCTAAGAATCTGTCAGCTGGACACATACTGTATAGCACCTCTTGCTCCAACATATACACATAAAATAAAAATTAAGAGAATTTTTAAGAAATTTAGAACTATTTCATTAATTACAAAGCAGTAAAATGTAAAATAATGTTTAATGACCTGGAACTCACTCTTATTTCTGCCATCCATTCTGTTGAACTCTTAGGGTAGGTGACTGTCTAAGTTACAAAAGCCATTGTCTTTGCAACTGGAGATATAGTCACTCTGTTAGTGCTGAATGCAGCATTTTAAATTATTCTCCATTCCTACTGGATTTTTTAATTATGTTATATATTGAAGAAATATATTTAAGTCAAGATAGTTGAGCGGGGATGGTTTCTAGACTTAGGCCCCTTCACATTAACACTGGAAGCAGAAAGGAAGCAGAGATTCTTTATTGTGTCTGCCAGAACTTCAATGTAAAGGAACCTACTGATCATAAATGACTCAATACATCCTAGTGAAGCCTTTCAAAGTTCAGTTTTCTGAACTGTTCACAATGAAGGCTGGAAGAGGATTTGTTCAGCAAGGCTTTGTCTAAATCTTACAGTAATTATTTACAAGCCATGATTTGTGGTGAATCTTAACCTTTTTTCTCTAAGTGAAAGTCCTCTTGCTAGTCACGATCAAAAACCACGATGAGATTATGGCCTGCTGTGTCATGTAGAGGGATGCTATAAAATAGTCCCACACTACCTCAGAATTGAGTATAATAAAGGGTCCTTTATTTAGGGGCAGATTCACAGATTCACAGATCCCTGCATGAGCAGGGAACAGGAACTGAATCCAGAAGTTGAGAAAGGGAGGCCTCACAAGCTTTACATTTATATTTATAGTAAAAAGAGGCCATGCCCAAGTAGACTGGTATCTTAAAGGCTATTGACTGAAGGAGTTCTCACAGCACCCCCCCTTTTGTCTAAATAAGAGAGTTCTAAGCCTAATACAAAATTATATACAATAAAAACAAGTATCAAGCATAAAATTAGAATTACAACCAGCATAAACAATAGCAAGCAAGAAACATATTCTTAATGTTTCAATAATTGTCCTATCCTAAGGAGTCTAAGTCTTGTATTAGAAATGGCTTGACTAAGTCATGAGAGAAAATAACTACAAGTATCTAGTCTTCAACCCCATTGAAGACCTGAGAAGGGAAATAATATTACTTGAGTAAACAGGAAGTTAATCAAGCACCTTCCAAAATATGCAATAAATGACAGAGACAACTGACTACCTGGGCAATCACCCACACTCTCATTTGCAATGTTGGAGCAACCAACTTTGGTTAAGGCCTAGAGTAACTGACTGACCATTTTCAGAGGCAGGAAAGTTTTCAAAACCATCTTCCCCTGTCTTGGCAAGGTTTGGTATTCTTTTTTCTTGTATCTTGCTTGTTCTGCACAGACATTGTGCATTTTGTCAGAGGTCAAGGCATGGGCAGTTCTTTGCCCAAAGGCCAATTTTGCCAAGAAGAAAACAAGCTCAAAGTGGAGTGTCTTCAGTGCTCAACATTCTCTCAGGAATAGATGGGTGCTGCCAGGAGCAATTGTGTCTGGCTCCAGATGTAGATGGATGCTATAAAGTATTCCTAGCTGAGAATTGATATAATAAAGGTTTCTTTATTTAAGGGTAGATACACAGATCACAGTTCTCTGCACAAGAGGGTAAGAGGAACCAAATCCAGTAGCCAAGAGAGAGGCTGTGCAAGCTTTACTTCTATATTTATAGTACAAGAGACCACGCCCAAGTAGGCTGATATCTTAAAGGCTATTGGCTGAAAGAGTTACCACAGCAGTGGCATTAGAATTATTTGTTTGAAGATCACTGATCTTTGTAATGTTGAGCCTGTACCAGCTAGGAGCCTGTGTGTCTCTGTCTCCAAGTTTCTCATACTGTCAAATCACTCAGTGAAAGTTTGTGTGTATCATCAAATGTGAATCTGTGAACCTTAGAGATTGTTCCTATTTTGTATTTCCAGAGTTTTGTCAATCATGCTATAGGTCAAAATCAGCCCATGACCTGAAGTCAGGAATGCTTTGTAGTGTATTTTTACATACAACCATGGAAGGTTCTAGAACCCTCTGGAAGCACAGCCTTGAGTCTGCCTAGCCCTTAATAAGATGTCACCAAGGTTAGCTAGGCATGTCAGCTAGCATAGAGTGCTAGCCTGTCCCTGAGCACTAACACAGAGAGTTGCCCTAGGACTGCCAACAAACACAAAGGGTTGGCCTGGCATTGTCAGCTCCCACAGAGCATCAGGCTGGCACTGTCCACTAAGGCAGAGTATCTGCAGCACCGTTTCATTTATTTCTGCCATAGGAAAGAAGACGCGAGTTTGAACTAAATCTCAGGAAAACGGGTCTTGAGTTGGAAATTGAAGATAAAATGGTAACTATATTTGATAAATTATCCAAGGATTTTATTTTAAGTGGGTTTTTCTCCTATTCATGTATTTGGCTAGATAGAGAGTGGGTTTGGAGCAATACATAAATCTTTTGGCTACAGAAATATGCATGGAGACAAGACATCCTGCATTTTCACAGGTCTGTAGTCAGTAAGGTGACGTTTCAGTGAAGCTTCTTAAAATGTGCAGGAGCATAGGAAGTCGAAGAAAGGCCAATCTGTAAAGTGCTTGCCATAAAATTTCACCCAGAAACCATATAAAACTCTGGATATGATAATATGTTCTTATAATGCCAACTGTGGTAAACAAGTGGGCCCCTGGGACATAGTGTTCATCGAGTCTACCCTCATTGGTGAGCCCCAGTCCCAGTGAAAGACCATCTCAGAGCAAACAAGCAAACAAGGTGGATGACTCCTATGGAGGTACACACAAGACTGACTCCAGTCACACACATCCACACACTACATATGCAATATCAGACACGCGTGCATGCACGCGCACGTGCACACACACATACACACGTGTCTTCCACTAAGGGTATAGAAAGATGAAGCACTTTGTTTACATAGCTGTTTTACCTTGATGCTGCCTGTCACATTGCACACTGGGCCTGGCTGTCTTGCAGGATAGCCACTATTTAACCCATGGTACTCTGTTCATGAATAGGTAACATTATTTCATTCTGTAACTGTATTCATGTTTATTATCGCTTCTCTACAATTACCTTTAAAGTTGTGTTTAAGCCCTACTTAAGATCACATTCTCTCTGTGACTCTTCTGAAATCCTCCAACTTTGTTTTCATTTTCTAACTATTATTTCTCATCAGTTTTTACTGATACAATCAATGAATGTGTGTAGTACAACACAATATATAACTTACTTTCCTTTGTAGTGGACCTTCAGGTCGGGTCTATGAAGGAACTATGGAAGAAGAGTGGGAATATCTAACAGCATGCATATAATATAATGTAATGTAGTACAATGTAATATAATATAATATAATAAATTCTAATAACCTCACTGATTATCGAAACAAAATCCTGAGATGACGCTCATCAAAAACCATTATAGTGTCTAGAATTATATATATGTATATATCACTGTGAATCAGTCTAGTGCTGAGTGAACTAGACACACTAAAGTATATTATAGATGATATTGAGTATATTTATGCTAGTATAGCCATAAACCTGAAGTATATTTCAAACAAAATTCTCTCTCAGTCTCCATGTGTCTTTGTAGCACCCCTCCTTGTGGCATGCATATATACACATGTATATAATGTATGTGTGTTAATTTCTATGTTAGTACATGTCTTAGTTTCTTTTCTTTCACTATGATAAGATACCATGGCCAAGGAAACTTATAAAACAAAGTTTTTGGGGGAGCAATGATTTCAGAGGTTTAGAATATGTGATGGAGAAGCACTTTGTAGAGGCAGGAACAGTTGAGAGATTCCATCTTGATCCATGACAGGAGGAAGAGAATAAGACACTGGACCTGAAGTATGCATTTGAAACTTCAAGGTTCTCTTTCAGTGACACACTTCCTCCAACAAATCCACACCTTCTCATCCTTCTCAAATAATTCCACTAGCTAGGGACAAAGCACTCAAACGTATGAACCTATGGAAGCTATAGGTTCCATATAGGTTCAAACCACCATAGTACGCACACACACATAAACATCTTAGAGGAATCTCATTTCTTAAAAGTTTTGCTTAAAAATTGATTAAATTGAAAATTTATTTTATCATTGAGAATTTGAGATTTGCTTTCTTTTATCTTTAAATTTCTTTCACTCTGTCTCTTTTTTATGCAGAACTCTGAAGATGGAAAAACCTATTTTGTGAAGATCCACGCCCCATGGGAGGTCCTAGTCACTTATGCTGAAGTGCTGGGAATCAAGATGCCTATTAAGTTGAGTGACATCCCACGACCAAAGTACACACCTCTGAGGTACATGCTTGGGCCTGTGAAGCTCCCAGCCACTGTGAAGTACCCTCACCCTGAGTATTTCACTGCCCAGTTCAGCAGACATCGCCAGGAGCTCTTCCTCATTGAAGACGAGGCCACTTTCTTTCCATCTTCAGCGAGAAACAGAATTGTAAGTGGTGAAGGCTTTGGACACCTCTCTCCATGTGTGCTGTGTAAGACTCTGTTCTTACAGGATTGTGCAGGCTCAAAGCTAAGCACTCAGAGTTTTACTAGGCATGGCAAATATAACCATCTCATAGGATTATGCAGGGATGGAGTCTGTTAGATCCAGTTTTAACTTGTTAAAATCCCTATTCCTCAAATATTATTTAAGAGCAGGTGATTGATAGTAGATACAATAGTATAGGAGGAATAACATAACTCCAGAACAGCCTATCACTGAGAGCCCAAGGGTTTGTGCATTATATCATCATTGTAAATTGATTCCGTGATCTTAAATTGGATTTTATAAATTTAACATCAGAATATCGATCAGTTTAATTCAGTTTAAATATTTTAATTTCTTTATATATAGAAAGGCTTCAAGGAGCCTCGGACATTTTCCCCCCAATTAAATCATTTTCAGGCTTGTCAACAATATTTCTTCTCCGTCCGTAGTCCTAGGTCTTGTACATTGCTGACTGGAAGCCCCAGACACCACTGTTTCCTTGTGTTGGGTTGAGATCATACATTTCTTATGTTACCCTGAAACTTAAGTGAATTCATCTGCAAACAGCTTTGAACAACACTTAACAGACAGCAACTGCTCAGTGGGAAAGAGCTCTCATTCTCATTAGACATCTGATTTCAGAAGAACAAAGACCATGTTGGTCTTGCCTTTGTATTTTGTGTGTGTGTGTCTGTGTGTGTATGTGCGTGTGCACACATGTGTGTGATTTAATTATACCATCTGATTCCCAGCCACTACAGACCTATTTGCCCTTGAGACCCACACATTCTCTGCTTATAAGTAGAAGATATGGCACATTCAATTTTCTTACTAGTTTTTTTTAAAAAAAAATATTTATTTACTATGTGTACAATATTCTGTCTGTGTGTATGTCTTCAGGCCAGAAGGGGGCACCAGACCTCATTACAGATGGTTGTGAGCCACCATGTGGTTGCTGGGAATTGAACTCAGGACCTTTGGAAGAGCAGGCAATGCTCTTAACCACTAAGCCATCTCTCCAGCCCTCTTACTAGTTCTTAACCCATTATTTTTATTTAAATTTACAGAGATATCAAACAGATGTAGCTACTAAAATTTTGGTACGATGCAAACTGAATATGAATTGGGAAAGAATATTTTTATTTTCCCAGCAGAATTAAAATATACAAAGGCCTACACGTCAAACCATCACCTTTCAGGGAATAGGGAGGCGCTGCTGTTGTATCAGAAAACTTCTTTTCAAGCCGTAATGTTGCTGTTTCCTAAATAAGTAACTTCTCTGGAAGCAGAGGTTCTGTGCTGGAATGAAAATGTAGTCAGTAACTTGTTCTCTATTGTTCTAATTATAGTCTGATAATGACTGAGGATGCTACTAATTGCTGAGTGCCAGCCTAATGTATACAAAGTGCTAGATTTAGGCTTTATCCCACCTTCCACAAAGATGGACCAGGAGACTGTTCAGCGCAGGAAGGTTGCTGCTATTCCTTCACCTTATCCTTTGCTACTCATTGTCGCTTGTAAACCTTGCCAGCGAGTTTTGTAAGTGGGAGTATAGGCTCCCTTCCTTCTATAGCACAGAAACACCATGCTCACGGTTTAAAAGGCTGATGTAGAAAGAGTCCCTTCCTTCCTGTCCCACTCAGCTTTTTAATCTGTGTATGGACACAATGAATAAATCTCTGGAGCATCGTATTAGGACAGACCCTCATATTTGAAAGCATCTTCCCAAACACCACAGTAAGAAATTATATATGCATGCATATGACACACATATGTAATGTTAAATTGAGAGTCCCCATGACGCATATGTGTGTGCACACCATCGTAATAGAAAAAGTATGGAATTTTTGATATAGATTTAGCCACTTGTATAGGTGGGAAAGCTTACACAGTTAACATGAGTTCTGAATTGAATCTCTGCCTAATGCATCTGCATTGAAAGAGAAACCGATAAGAAATTTTCTGTCACTTTGGTCATAAGGACAGACCTGACTTTCAGAGCACACTAAAGGGAGGGCACCAGCTTCCTGTCCATCTGTGGTGGACACATTCCATTGCTATAGTACATGCATGTGCCACTTGGCTGAGATTCAGTGACACCATGTTTTCTGAATATTGGTGGAACCCTGCCTTGAGATGCTCTAGAAACAACACTTCCCCAACTGGACATAACACTTTTATTTCTCCATGTGTCTATGTGACTGTTAGAATCCTTCCTGAATATCACAAATAGACCATTGTGGAGTGGACTTGCTGGGCCTGGTATTTCACACCTGGAATACAGGCCCTTCAAAGGCTGAAGCAGGAAGACCACCATTAAGTGTGGGACCAGCCTGGACTATGCAGTGAGCTCCAGCCAGTTCTGAGAAATAAAGTTAAGACCCTATCTCAAAACAAATAAGCAAATAAATAAATCCATGAAGATAATAATCATGCACACATACAAAAGCTGAAGAGGTAGATAATGTTGGATATATTTTGACTATTCCCTTAACCAGCATTCCCCTTCATCTCTCTGGCACTCCCTACGATCCCTTCTCCCTGAGACAAAACACCATGAAAATTGGTCCAGGCATACAATGTCACATTGACCTCTGTGTGATCAAGTTAAAGTTCCTTAGTTTGAATCAAAAGCCAGGAGTGAGAAAACTTCATAAGACAGATTTGTGAAATGCTGAGGACGGCCAGCTGCTCGGCCACCTGTGCCAGTCAGTCAAATCTTGGACACCAAGGAGACATTCCTGAAGGAAATTGAAAGTGTATTGCAGTTGACAGACATCCAGTAAGACAGCTTTTTCAGCCTTGTGGCTGAACCTTTTGGGGTGTGGATAGATCAAACCTTTAAGCCAACATTACCTTACATCAAACCTAATGTGGGTTTAGACCCTACCCTCAGTCTGTGAAGCCAGGGCGATGTGAAGAAACTGCTGCAGAAGACCTTGACAACTGTGAAGATGGTTTCTGGGGGTTTACACGAAGACTCTATCTCCTGCGCACCTGGGTGCACAGCAGAAGTCACAAAGAAGGGGCTACAGCTTGCCGTCTACAAGATCTGGGTCAGGGAACTGGTGACAGGGGCTGTGCCCTTAGCAGATTCTCAGTGCAGATGCAGAAGTGTCCTGTCAGACCCGCGGGGTCCTCTTTCCCCCAGGCCTGTTGGCCACCATGTGGAGAGGGGAAAGAAGCAGATTGAGCAGCAGAAATCTTTGGTGGCCCTTGAGCACGAATAGAGACATTCCTCTGGGAGACATATTTCTGTGTATCAGCTCAACTTTATTCCAGATTTAAGGAATATATAGGACTGGGGAGCCTGGGAACAAACTTACTTTGCATTAAGTGGCATCTCCTAACACAGGCTTTGCATGTGACTGTAGGGTCCTATAGCGAGCTCCTAGTGCAAGTCTTCTTAGTCGGGGTCTGTGCCCAGTGTCAAGATAAGGATGACTCAGGCATCTGACTTAGAGACAGCTTTAAGTTAAGGTCAGTCTTTCAGGCCCACATACATTTTCCAGATAAGGCTGGGTGGAGAACAGGAAGCTTTACTGGAGAGAAAGAGTTCCGTGCTATGGAGCTGATGAGTAATCTGCCAGGCCACAGGGAGGCTGTGACCTCAACCAGCCAGCAGTGTCCTATAACACCAGAAGATGCCCTCTAGGACTTCCCTGTAGGAGTGGAGAGGCTCACTTCAGAGCCTCAAAGGGCAGGATGATGCTTTTGCTAGGGGTCCAGGCAGTGGATAACTTTAAATTGAAACCCATGCTCACATGGCATTGTGAAAATTCTAGTGCATATTAGAATTAGAGCATCTATCTCCCTCTGTATCCTATAACAGGACAACGAAGCCCAGGGGGCAGCACATCTGCCTAAACTGAACATGCTAACCCACAGATGGAGTGCACTTTGCAGGAAGCAACTTCTATTGTTACTTCAGGAAGCACACAGCTCCCTGGCACTCAAACTAAAAAGCATAATGGCTTCTCTCCATGCTGCAAATATGACCTCCACTCTCCAGCCCATGGATCACTGGTTTCGGGTCCTTTGATGCAGCAAATGTGTTCGTGTTTTGTACGGCTCTGACTGAGAGAGATAGTGACCGTTATGATGAAATGAAAATCTTCTAGAAATGATTCACGATCCTAGATGTCATTAAAATATTCACAACTCATTGGAGGAGATCAAATATGAAAACTATGAAGAGCTTGCAAGGAGTTGATTTCAATATGAATGAAGGGCACAAGATTTCAGGGGCAAAAGAAGCTGCAGATGTAAGCTGCAGGTGAGCCAGAACTAGGTGGAGCTTGAAGACAGGTCTAATAAGGTCACCAGGAGTTTTAGGGTAAAAGCCCCACCATCTAGGCTCTAGGTGTCTCAAGGACTGAGCTTGACCGACAGTCCCATTATGATAAACAACATAACATCTGGCAAAGGCGCCATCTATATCATCAGAGTGATAGGCTGAAGAAATACTGAAACCAACCTGGCCACGTCTCAATTTAGTCCCCTATTTCTCCAAGTGAACTATTAATAATGGCACTTGAAACACCGATTCTAGTAAAAACTTATGGCATGGGAGTGTCTCAGAGGTATTTGATACAAGAGAAGAAAATTAAATGATGATTCATGCACCCTTGGCCCCAAACAAGGCAATGGGGTATTGTCAGAACCCAGGAATAAAACTCCTGCCAATGGGCTGGAGAGATGGCTCAGTGGTTAAGAGCATCGCCTGCTTTTCCAAAGGTCCGGAGTTCAATTCCCAGCAACCACATGGTGGCTCATAACCATCTGTAATGAGGTCTGGTGCCCTCTTCTGGCCTTCAGGCATACACACAGAAAGAATATTGTATACATAATAAATAAATAAATATTTAAAAAAAAAAACTCCTGCCCATTCCATCTAGCGCCTCAATCTATGGCCTCTCACAGTCCGTGAAGAAAAGCATTTTTCTGTAGTCAGGGCCTGTGTCCATTCAGAGTAGACACTGAGCACTTGCGATTGTCAAAGTGTGAAAAGTTTGAAGTTCCGCAAGGTGCTGAAGTGTCTTCACATTTAACTTAGGTTTACTGTCTTAGTCCCTGCATTTTTACCTCAAATATTCAACCTATTGAAGTCCCTGCATACTTGTGTGCTGTAGGTGAAATTCATCTACTGACTTCTTCTGGTACCTACCTGGCAGGTTTACTATATTCTGTCACGATGCCCTTTTGGAGTTGAAGAGGGGAAGAAAAAGATTGGAATTGAAAGATTACTAAACTCCAGCACTTACTTATCTGCCTACCCACTCCACGATGTGAGTATCAGCCACCTTCACAATTCAGAGCCCATTTCCTATCTCAGTCACAGCCTGCCTTCCCGAGGGATCGAACAATAGTCCAACATTTTTCCTTTTTTTTTCTTTCTTTCTTTTTTTTTTTTTTTACAAACTCCTAGGCAAAGGGAAAACACCCAGACTCCCTGCTTCCAACCTGAGGAGTGTACTCGCGGGGCTAAAGTGCATTCAATGCCTTATTACGCTGGCATTTCTAATGAAAAGTACTTTTAATGATTATTTGTATTTGCACACAGTATTTTCTTTAGAATCCATTCTTGAATTCTTATATATTTGGGTGACACATTACTCAGAAAGTTCTATCCTGTCTTTACTCATAGATTTTGAATATTTTAATGAGTAAATGCACCCATGTTTATCCATCCAATAGAGAAGTGGATTCAATCACAGGGAAAGTATTTTGCTGGCTATTATTTTCACACCACCATGAATCCAAGTTCAGAGGTCAGGACCGCCTAGAAAAGAAGCAGATGTTTAGTGCATTCCTAGGAATTCCTCTAGTGCCAGGTTTTTTGCTAGACCCACAGTGGCTCCCTCAATCAAAACATCTCCAAGATCCTCTCTACCTCTCCTCCCACCCAAATCCACACTCTCTCTCTCTCTCTCTCTCTCTCTCTCTCTCTCTCTCTCTCTCTCTCTCTCTCTCATTAGGAGTGATTTTTGAAGGCCTGCAGCCAAACTTTTCCACATGACTTAAACTGCAACCAGTCGTTCAACAGTATGAAACATGACTTTAAATTGGTTCTGCAAGGATGACTGTGATCTGATTCCTGTAGACTGCAGCAGCAATTTCATAGAAGCATTTTCCCCTTTTAACACACCTATGGTCCTTTAACATAAAGGAGGGAAACTGTCCGCCCTCCTATTATGCCTCCCACCCCAAGATGTCCATAGTCTTCCAGAGAAAAACAGTGTGGGGGTTCCAGTCAAGAGACCAATATGTGCTATACTTAGGAAGATCTGTGCTATACTTAGAAAGATATATGCTATACTTAGGAAGATCCTGTTAGAGTAGTGCACATATTGCCAGGCATTTTTGATAATGTTTACTTACAAAGGCGATTATGCTTTGAAGACTTTGAGGATTTTATTTACCTGTAGGACATTGATTTTTTTTTTTTAGCCCATTGCCCTGTTATAAATCCAGTACCTGCTGTGGTCCCAGGATATTTTAAGCTGTGCGTCCAGCCTTTCAGCACAGCTTCCCTTGCTCATTGGAAATCAGTGGCACTGAGCTGTCTTTAGGAGGAGCTGGACTTCACCATCTTTGACATCTGTCAACTTTGAAGTGCTGGGCTTTCTCTCGTGTGCTTTTTAGAGAGGTGATTTACACCAGCCCCAAACACCACCTTTGGGACACCGTCTTCAAGTTTCACTTGCTAAAAGTCAGTGGTATTACCTACAGAACAACAAAGTTCTTGAATTTGTAGGGTATAAAATGTCACTTTTTTTCTCTTAGCTTTTTTTTCCCATTTATTTATTTATTAAAGATTTCTGTCTCTTCCCGGCCACTTCCTCCCATTTCCCTCCCCCTCCCCCAATCAAGTTCCCCTCCCTTGTCAGCCCATAGAGCTATCAGGGTTCCCTGCCCTGTGGGAAGTCCAAGAAACCCCCACCACCATCCAGGTCTAGTAAGGTGAACATCCAAACTGCCTAGGCTCCCCCAAAGCCAGTACATGCAGTAGGATCAAAAACCCATTGCGATTGTTCTTGAGTTCTCAGTACTCCTCACTACTACCCAGCTTCAAGTTTAACACAAGTGAAGGTTGATGATAAAAAGTGACATATGAGGACTACTGAGAACTCAAAATGTCACTTTTTGTCATCAACCTTCACTTGTGTTAAACTTGAAGCTGGGTACTCATGCACACTCTGCTCAGTCATTCTCTTCTCCGCAGTTCTCATGTCCACGTGATGCTCTAACAGTGTATCAGCTGTTGTGTAAATGGCACTTCATTTCCTGGGCCAGATTAATAAATAAATCACCCTGACTGTGGTTTCTTAGGAAAATGTTAGCAAATGACTCTATACGACTGGAGTAAGAATTAGAAGTCAATCAGCAAAAGATGCTGTCAGTTTTGTCCACCTGTCCAGAGAGGCTCCCTCCCCACCAGCTGGGTCTCTCATGTTCTCCTCTTACACTCTCCTTGACTGTGCACAGGGCCAGTACTGGAAGCCATCCAGGACTCCTCACATCAATGAGAGGTACACCCTTCACCAGAACTGGGCTCGGTTTTCCTACTTTTACAAGGAGCAGCCTTTAGATTTGATTCGGTAAGTCATTGTGCGTCATGACCACAGGAGACCTTGCTCAGTGCCCTTGCTACCCACTGTGTTTCCCAGCCCCTCTCTTTACTATTGATTGTTCATTTGGAAGAAGATACTTGTTGCCACCATCTAGGAAGGATTCAGCATGACTATTAAGGGTCAGGACCTACCTAGCTTTTAGCTAAGCTGTAATCAGTCTAGTTCCTGCCTTGTACAAGCAGCTCCCACTTGGTCGTGGTACTGAAATGCTGTGTGGTGCATCTTGTAATGTGGCAATGATGCTTTATTTTCCTTTGAAAATGTAATATGATATGTCTACATTTTAGTTTAAGTATATATACAAAGTTCGTTTTCTTCCCTCGTAGAAGAACTTAGAATACAGGAGAAACTGGTTTGTGAGTTTGGATGTGTTCATCTCAGAGATCTGTAAAGATATTGGTTCTATAATCTCAATCTTTTTGACATGGTTGCAATCAATGCAAATAGGTGACAGAATCAAAGGATATATGTGGATTTTTTTTAATTATTTTTTATTTTTTCTGTGTATCTGGAATTGTTTCCAAACAGGAACGATAATAAAAATGAAAGCTCATGAATAGACTTACGTATGATAACGATTTGATTTTCAGCAAAGGGAACTAAGAAGTCCAATGTGAGAAGAGGCAGTGTAAGAGTAAATGACCCTGGTGCAGGTGATGAACACACAAGATGACAACAAAAATGCACCCATGAATGTGGGCAGGGGCTGTAAAATTGGGATGGAAATCAGAAAGGAAAGTTAATGGTACACATATGAGATTGCCAAAGAACGAACAAACAAAATGGATGAAAAGTAAGATGAGGAACATGGTTGCAGCCTAGTGTTAAAACGCTTGCTTAGTATGAAAATTACACATGCTCAAAGGTTTAGTTGTTAGCCTGTGTTTTTAAATTTATTAATCAAGTGCACAGTTTAGTAAAAAACCGCTTTTTATGCATCTTCATTTTATAAACAATAAATTCTCATTCGATCCCATTTAGGAAATAACTCAACAATTTCCTACATTGAGACTATTTTAATAAAAAGTATAGGTCTACAGGCCTTTTAGGAGTTTAATATCAAGAAATAGTATTCTTGAAATTTGAAAGGGAGATGAAAGTGGTCATTTTAAATTAGTCACAAAGGTCAACAAAGTAACTAACCATGACCTGATTTGAATAAAGTCCCACTCAGTGAGAGGGACCCCATGCTCAACACTATCTAAATGGCCAAGAGCCTGAGATTAGGTAGGCTGGGAACCTAGGGGAAAACTAACTACTACTACTGTTCTGCTAAAGGAACACAGCAATAAAAATGACTCCTAATGGCATCTGCTGAACTCATAGACCAGTGTCTTACTTGGCCATCATCAGGGAAGCTCCCTCCTGCAACAGACGGGAACAAATTCAGAGACTCACAACTGCACAATGTGAGAAACCTTGAAACACTCAGTCCAAAATAGAGTGTCTCCCTCAAATCCCTCCCCTCAGGACTCAAGGAACTCTGAAGAGGCAAAGAGATTGTAGAAACCAGAGTGGGTAGTGAACACCAAGAAAACATGGTCTTCTAAACACAAAAGAACACGTATGAATTCAGAGACTATGGCAACCTACAGAAGGCCTGCACAGGGCTGCCCCAGATAAGGTGCAAGAGTTGACATGGGACACAAGTCCCCATCCCTAACCTAGAACTTATATCCAATTGTATCAATTATATCACAAAAAATAGTTTCTTTTAAAAGAATTTCACTGGGTTTACAAACCATACTTAAGGGAAGGCCCCAGGCTTGGCAGTAAGTGGCCAACACAGAAAAAAAAATCATCTCTACAGTGTTTTGCGAGGGTTTCGGTCGTGCAATGTTTTGACAATGTTTTACTGTTAGATTATTTATTTTTACTGTACAGGTCTTTTGTTGATAAGTTATGGTTTCTGAATTTGTTTTTATGAATATTCTGTATGTGCGTCAATGTCTACAGGTGTCTCTTATGCTTTTCCTTTGGCTTTTTTTTTTCCTGTCTGTTTTTTGCTATTCTGGATTGTTTTTACTTTATCTTATTATTATTTAGATACCTGTTTGTATTCTGAGAGAGAGAGAGAGAGAGAGAGAGAGAGAGAGAGAGAGAGAGAGAGAGAACACGGAAAGGTGTGTATTTGGGTCTGTAGGTAGCTAAGGAAGATCTGGAAGGAGTTGGGAGAAGAGAACCATAATCAAAATATACTATATGGAAAAAATTCTATTTCCAATAAAGAAAAAAAGAGATTCCATAAAAGAAAAATAAGACAAAATCCAGGTTTTCAAGATATCCAGTTTCTTCATAAATTCCTAAGAATTCTTGTGTTTGTAGCAACTGTATCTCCTAAGATGGATTCTGTGAAGTTTAGGGAAAAAATATAAAAATATAGGTACCAAAAATTAGAATGTAGAAAGAAAGACATATAAAGTTGTAATCCTAAAAACAAGAACAAACTACCAACAGCCTTCTCAGCAGATTAAGGATCAATTATCAGCAAAGGATTATTTCATTTTATAACTGGCTGTTTTGTTTACAAGAAAAAAGCATCCCATGTCTCCAGCTGTGGTCTCAGCTAGCTGACAAGCTTTGGTGCCCCACAGAGTCTTTATACTTTTCTTTTTTCTGGAATGAAGCTTCCTGGTTTACTAGACTTTGGTGGTCTGTCCCCATCTATGCATGACCCCGTGGACCCAGCATTCTGCAAACATTAATAATGTGAAAGCAAAGCAAATAGAATATATTCAAAAATAAAACACTTAGGAGTGAACCTGGTTCCTTCGAGGGAATAGGTAGGAACCAGAAATCTCAGTTGGGCCAGGCATGAGTCTATAGTATACCATTACATGGACGACATTTTGTTATCCGATTCAAACATGGATACCTTGAACAGACTGTTTGAAGAAATAAAGATACTTTTACCTAAATGGGGATTGCAAATCACTCCTGAAAAGATTCAGAAGGGAGGTTCTGTTAATTGTTTAGGTTATAAAATAGGTTTGCAAAAAATTAAGACACAAAAGGCACAAATTAGGAGAGATCGCCTACGGACTCTTAATGACTTTCAAAGACTGTTAGGAGACATTTCCAGTCTACGACCAGCTATTGGGATAACACCTGATCTAATAATTCATTTGAACAAAACCTTGGATGGTGATAAAGATTTAAACAGTCCCAAAGAATTAACAGCTGAAGCAGAAAAGGAACTGACAATGATTGAGGAAAAATTACAACAGGCACATGTGGACAGGGTGAATCCAAGTATTCTTGTCATACACCATCAAAATTTTCTCCTACAGGAATTTTAATGCAGAGAGATGATATTATTTTGGAATGGACCTTTTTACCACATAAACCAAGTAAGAAACTGGAAACTTATGTGGAAAAAGTCTCTGAGTTAATTATAAAATCCTTAGTCATTAGAGAAATGCAAATCAAAACAACTCCATCTTATACCTGTAAGAATGGCCAAGATCAAAAACACTGATGAAAACTTATGCTGGAGAGGTTGTAGGGAAAAGGGAACACTTCTGCATTGTTGGTGGGAATGTAAGCTGGTACAACCCCTTTGGATGTCAGTGTGGAAATTTCTCAGAGAATTAGGAAACAACCTTCCTCAAGACCCAGTAATACCACTTTTGGGTATATATCCAAAGGATGCTAAATTGTGCCACAGAGACATGTGCTCAACTATGTTTATAGCAGTTTGTTTGTCATAGCCAGAACCTGGAAACAACCTAAATGCCCCTCAACAAAGAATGGATAAGGAAAATGTGGTATGTTTATACAATGGAGTACTACACAGCAGAAAAATAATAACAGCTTGAATTTTTCAGGAAAATAGATAGAGCTAGAAAATATTATTTAGAGCGAGGTAACCCAGACACAGAAAGACAATTATCAGATGTACTCACTCATGGGTGGTTTTTAAACATAAAGCAAAGAAAGCCAACCTACAAACCACAATCCCAAAGAACTTAGACAGCAATGCAGACACTAAGAAAGACACTAAGTAGAAAGTAGAAAAAGACAAGATCTCCTAAGTAAATTGGGAGCATGAAGATCTTGGGGGAAGATTGAAAGGGGGAGGGAAGAGGCAGGGAAGGGATCAGAAAAAAAGTGTAGAACTCAATAAATATCAATAAAAAAAACTTAGTACTTAAATATAATGCAGGCATTTATTGTAATCCCGGCATGGAGGAGACCGAAGCAGGAGAATTGGTTAGAGTTCAAGGCTAGTCTAGGCTACAGAGTGAAACTGCCTCAAAAAGGAAAGACAGGAAAAAAAAGAGAAAAGAATATTAGTGTCTTTTTGGTGATCTTGATGTTGTGTAGTATTATAGAAATTGCTTTATTCTTTAATAAAATCTCAGAGAGATGCAGCAGGGTCATTGACATTTACTGTGGGGAAGTGTCAACTGCTGATAGCCTAGGGACTGACACAGACAGCATTGTGGAGAAAATAAAATCAAACTGTAAAATGTTTATCAGCACTGAAAAGAAAACACAATACACACAGAAACACCTATTTAATTAGAAAGGTTTCAAAGCTGAAGAATTAATGTGCGGCATGAGAAATCTATTTAGAATCTGCTTAAATGGTCTCCATGGGAGGTAAGAGCTATGTCCCTCTTGTTTGCTCACTATTGCCTCCTCCCAGGGCAAACTTGGAAGCTGCAGGTCACCATTGTAGTTCTCAAAGTATTAAGTAGCAAGCTTTCAGACCCTAAGGGCAGTGAAACCTGTGAGAGGTCGCAGCCTCTCACAGTTCTCTAGGAGGAGAGGGCTGTCCGCAGGTCTCTGAGGGTGTGCTCAGCTAAACCTGGCCCTGAGTACAAGCAGGTGTCGGAACAACACTGCCAACCTCTCCACTCTGCTGCAGTCGTGCCTGAGTGCCATCAGAACACCCGCTTCCACTGTGGAAAGAAGCGGGGCAATCGGGCAGACGATGTCTGTCTCTTTAATTTGTCAATTGCTACAGGATGCATTTCCTTATTAATAACTTAGTATGTATTTGTTCACTATTTAATACTGTACTTTAAACACATGGAAGTTTTAAGATGCATGAGTTCTCAATATGATATTATTTAAAATTTAGATTCTATCATGATGGCTTCCTTCTTCCATGGGCTATTTCTTTTCCATTTTTACTACTGTAAACTTGCCTGCCAGCGTGGAGCAGGGCACCTGGCCCACAATTGTTTTTTTTTTCCAGCCTCTGATTCTGTCTCTCGTTCACAGGAATTATTATGGAGAAAAGATCGGTATCTATTTTGTGTTTCTCGGGTATTACACAGAAATGCTGTTGATTGCGGCTCTGGTTGGCTTGGCCTGCTTCATCTACGGTTTGTTATCAATGGAAAATAACCAAACTAGGTGAGCACAAGAGACTAACACACTTAGAGACTGCCCCGGCCTAAGCTTCTGCAGCCTCCTTATTTCCCCACATTTACCTCAATGTTTCCTGTGGCCGCAGGCACTATTTTCAAAGCAGACTCCTGTGTAATGCTTCAACGCGCCGAGGGCTTTATGGAAACTGCCTTTTGCTGTTGTCTTGGCTTTAATTTCATCTATTTTAACTTCATTTATTCTTTTCATTGTTGGAGAATTTCATAATGCATACAAAGTGTTTTTGATCAAACCCACTTCCGCCTGCTCAGTTCCTCCTCAGTGTTCCACCATTTTCCTTCCCAAGTTTCATGTGTTTATTTTAAAACGCAAGTCTGCTTGGTGTTGACCTCACGTGCATGCATGGAGGACGATGTTCTGGGGCATGTGGCCTCACTCCCATTCCCCAGCACCAGCCATCGATTGTCCATAGCTCTTCCGCTAGTGTGAGACCACATGACTCCTCATTCCGCATCCATCTTAACGTTGTCTGACTCAATCCTGTTTGGGTCTTCAACGTCAGGCTGCATTTAAAAATGTACCCTAAGGAGTCTGTTTCCTATACTATGACTTCCACCAATATAGAAACCTTTGCTTTGTTCCCACTTTTGTCGTGAGTGGACGCTCACTGAACACTCCGTCTGGTGAGAACTGCTTGGATGTTTCACTCCAAACTGCATTGCTTTTTATCTGACTTCTCTGGGCAGCACTGAAATCTGTGACCCTAACATCGGAGGTCAAATGATCATGTGTCCACTTTGTGATGGAGTCTGTGATTACTGGAGACTCAACACCACGTGCCTGCATTCGAAGGTAAGTGTGCCGTGGGTCGGGACAGAGACTGGCACTTCCTTCCTGTGCTGACGTCTTTCGTATTAAGAGGGTTTTTTGATGGTATTGCCTTTACAGTTCTCCCATCTGTTTGATAATGAGTCAACTGTGTTCTTTGCCCTCTTCATGGGGATCTGGGGTGAGTACAAAGTCTCCTCCAATTTTGTTTTTATTTTTGGTTTGTTTTTTTTGTATTATGACCATTCATGAATTTATCGCATTTTGTCTAATCTGTTGTGTAATTTGTACAACTGCCTGTTCGTTTACTTGTTTTCCTTTTACCACCTGAAATAGCTCTGGAATAATATTTTCTTTTTTGAGACAAGATCTCATAAAGTGCTGAATTCTCTGTGTAGCTGAGGATGGCCTTTATCTCCTGCCTTTTCCTTCTAAATTCTGGGATTAGTAGTGTGTACTGTGGCACAGAATATAGATGTTGCTGGGGATGGAACCCTGGAACGGTTTCTAGGCCAGCACTCTACCCACCTAGTAAAACAAGTATCTTTACATATTTATATAACAACCTTATAAGAATAAAACTTAGCATGTGAATTTGCCGAAAAAATTTGTATATACAACTTAAAAGCTTTACTACATTCTTATATGACACACACACACACACACACACACACACACACACACACACACACATATATATATATATATAACTTTTAAACACATTCTGATTTTAGCTTTTAACACTGGAGATGCCGTTTGATGGGTTGGATGTCTTCCCATTATAGTTTTCATTTGCAGTTGTTTGATCACAAGTGTTTTTAGTATTTGATATTGGGCCAACAAACATGATCTCAGCATTTCCAACTGACAACATGCCAAGCGCTTTGCAAACGAAATGATTGAAAGCAGACATGAACATTTCTTTTTGAAGATTTATTCTTATTGGTTTCAACTGTATGTGCCCCCATCACGAGCATGCGCACGCCGTATGTGCACATCTGGTGCCCAATGAGGAAAAAGGTCATTGGATCTCCTTGACCTGGAGTAAAGGTGGTTGTGACCCCCCAGAATGGATGCTGGGTACGGAACTCAGATCCTCTGCTCGAGCAGCAGATCCACTCCATTGCAAGGCGCCCCTCCTGGCCCTAGGGTTGCTGCCTTGCAACTTCTATTTGTCAAACAAACTTTTGCTTGACTGTCTATTGATGGCTCCACCCTGATGCTTCCTTCTGCTGCAGTCACACTGTTTCTGGAGTTTTGGAAACAGCGACAAGCCAGGCTTGAGTATGAGTGGGATCTGGTGGACTTTGAAGAAGAGCAGCAGCAGCTCCAGCTGCGGCCCGAGTTTGAAGCCATGTGTAAACGGAAGAAGTTGAATCCTGTGACGAAGGTACAGTAGCTATGGAGTGGGAGCTTGCTTCAGGGGACCCTCTGCTATCGGCTGCCCTGGAATAGTCATGTTCCGTCTATGTGCAAGTTAATTCACAAAATTTCTATTTTTTTCTGATTTATGCATAGTCATATATCTGAAAAAGTTCAAACCTATTTACAAATAGAAAGTAGTTGGAACTTCTACTCAGCCTTGCATTTTCACCCCAGAGACGGGATGTTCTCACATATATCCTTACGTCTGCTCTCACTGGATTATTTCTAAAGCAAATGCAATGCATCACAGTATGAAATGTGAGATTTTTTGCTACTAGGTGAGAAAAGATGAAATAGAAGCCAGTGTGTGTGTGTGGAAATGAGTTAATGGGTTAAAAGGTATCTGTGTTAAGACAGTGGATTTATGAGCGAGAATTTTATTTGAACGAATTTCTCTTCCCGTGATACTTTTGCACTGATTGCCTGGGAAACACACTGCATTGGAAGTGAGACGTGTCTAAATTTTCAAATCTTTAACCATCAATCTGTCTGTTCTTGACTAAGGCATCTTGTAACATCCATATACTCATTTGAAAGTGAAATATGCTTTATTAGCTTCATAGGCTTGGAGCCACTATGTGCTATGTGGAAGGCAGTGTGTTCTGCCTCAAGTGCCCTGTCTTCTGCAGAATCCCATCCTTCCTTGAAGGCACCCCAGCAGTAGAACTCTCAAGATTCTTGTCACAACTTAGGGATGAGCCAAATATCTCTTAATTGTGACTGAAATGTCATGCCAATGTGCAGCATTTGGGTTCTGGTGGCCTTCTCTTAAAGAAGGAATTACCTTCCATGGGCTATATAATGAGAAACCCTTTGTGAGGTCTCTACCTTTAGCATGTGCCTTGATTTTTCTACTGTTATTTGGAGTCCCAACTGTGAGGCCAAAGTGTGACTTTGTTATTTCTCCAATGTTGCAGGAGATGGAGCCACACATGCCCCCGTGCCATCGCATCCCATGGTACTTTGTGTCAGGGACCACAGTGATCTTCGGGGTAAGCACCATTTAGGAAACTTTGACCGTTTCTTTAGGACACAATTCCTTATGAACTACAGTATCTCCTAAACCCTGTCTGCATCAGCTCTTGGATCATTCCTGCAATGCCCCATTCTTGCTATATTGCATATTTCTCTTATACAAACATGATAGAATTTATATATATATTTTTCCCCAAGACTGAAGTTTGTAGATAGATGTGTGGGAGAGTCCTGACTTCCCAGCTTGTTCCCGTTTGTATCACTGACTGACACCTGGCACCAAGCAGAATGTCACGTTCATCATTGCAGTCTTTGGTTAATGTTGTCAGCATCACTCATTCCCTTATAGTATCTGTGCATATGACACCATGAACTATTACCACTTTCTCCTTGTTGAGACACAGATTCAAATCTGAGGAAGACAGATCTATGGGGGGAGACGTTCCTCTCCGTATCTATAGCTAATATATTTATCCACCACTGTGACTGTTTGTCCTTTCCTTTCTAAATCGGTGTACTGGTCACAGTTGGATTTTATTTTTTTTTAAAGATTTATTTATTTATTATGTATACAATGTGCTGCTGGCATGTATGCCCACACACCAGAAGAGGGCACCAGATCTCATTACAAATGTTTGTGAGCCACCGTGTGGTTGCTGGGAATTGAACTCAGGTCCTCTGGAAGAGCAGACAGTACTCTGAACCTCTGAGCCATCTCTCCAGTCCTACAGTTAGATTTTAATTTTGGGAAGAGGGATGGGGGTGTTGGCTTCTGAGAGAATGTGATATTGAGGTGTAAACAAATTAACTATTTTAGAGAGTGGTTTAACTCTCTCCAATGTGTGTGCCTGTGTATGTGCATGTGTGTGTGTCTATGTGTGTTTCTGTGTGCCTGTGTGTGTATGCATGTGTCTGTGTATGTGCATGTGTCTATGCGTTTGTGCATGAGTCTATGTGTGTGTGTCTGTCTCTGTGTGTGTGTGAATGTGTTTCTGTGTGTCCGTGTGTGTGTGTGTGCATGTGTCTGTGTCTGTATATGTGCGTGTGCCTGTATTGTGTCTGTGTGTGTATATATTGTGATTTTTAACAGCTCTTATTAAAATATTTCTTATATCTTGAAAGAATTAGTTGGGGTGTATTTTCTTACCTTGCATGACAACTTGTAGAAGAAAAAATGAATAAAAGGGAGACAAATAGGTACCGTGGGATCAATTCTGAGAAAGGAGCTTGGAAGCACGGTCTCAGAATGGCTTTTCTGTTTTCAATTTCTTATCACTTAGCACTCAATTTGATTTGCTTCCTCAAATTTAGAATCAAGTTTTCCAGTCATTGAATCGATATAGAGCCACAGTACTTTACAATATACAATGTATACAAAACTGATGTGGAAACTACACAATGTTTGGTCAAATTTTTCCTGAAGGGGGATTCATTTGTGGTTACATAGTCTCTGGTTCAGGCTTATATTTTATTTTCTTTATAATATTAAAAATGAATCTATATTGATAGCTATATTCTAGATAGATAGATGAAAGATAAATAGATAGATTTATAGATCAAAGATAAATAGATTGATAGATAGATCAAAGATAGATAGATAGATAGATAGATAGATAGATAGATAGATAGAGAAGATGAAGGGTCAGTAGATAATAGACAGACAAACAATCAGGTAGATAGACAGACAGAGGATAAATGATAGATGATAAACTTATCTCAAGAGCCACACCAAAGCATACCAAGCCAGGGGTAGGATTCAGAAATATGACTGTCGTTTGTAAACACTGAGAAAATGAATTTAAAAGTTGAATGTAATAGTCATATTGCTAGAATGAAATAACTGTCAAGAATCAATTGAAAAGAGTTAATTGGTTCAGAGCTCAAAGACATAGCCCATCGTGGCGAAGAATGTGTGGCAATGGGAGCTTGAGGCAGCTGGCTACATTGATTGAGAATCACAAAGCAGAGACAGAGAGAGAAATGCCAGTCCTCAACTCAATTTCCCCTTTCATCCTATCCAGATCCCAGGCACAGGGAGTGGCCTCGCTCCCAGTTAAGATGGATCTCCATCGCAATTAACCTAATCTAGATAACTCACTCACAGATGGATCTCCTGTTAAGTTGACAGTGTTTTCCATCCCAGGTGATAATAGTTTTCTCTAGTTCGTGTTTAACTCATAGCAATCAAATGATTTTTTTTTTCCAGTTTTTTTACCTTGCGGTATCTTATCTGATGCTTCTGTAGTAAGAGTAGATGCTGTGCTTAAGCAGCTGCTGAGCAGCATAACAAAATGGGAAAATAGCGCATCCCATGGTTCTCGCTTTCCCCCTCAGATGGCTCTCCTCCTCAGCAGCATGGTGTCTGTCCTTGTGTATCGCCTGTCAGTCTTTGCCACTTTTGCCAGCTTCATGGAGAGTGAAGCCACCCTGCAGAATGTGAAGAGCTTCCTCACCCCCCAGCTGGCCACCTCTCTCTCTGGATCATGCCTGAACTGCATTGTCATCTTGATCTTGAATTTTTTCTATGAGAAGATATCTGCCTGGATTACAAAAATGGGTAAGCTGGCCAAATTCCAAGAGTGATTTAAACACAGGTTTTAGCCAACACTGCACATCCATCTTTGGACCCCCTCTCAGGAACTGGCAACTGAAGAGCACAATTTTCAGGCTGTTTTGTTCTCTGAGTAGATCCGCACTTGGTTTTTAATTCCTTAAGATCCATATTCAGTCACTTCACAATGGAAGCAAGAAAAACTGTAAGGCTAAGGACACCTTGGGCCATTTTGAGGGTCCTTATCTTAACATTCCCTGGGCGGAGCTAGCTGAATCCTGATCAAAATCCACACCTTACTAGAAACATGGGATAATCTGGTTTTACATATTTTCTTCATGGGGGATATTTGCTTCTAGAAATCATTCTGAAATAGAAAAAAAATAACAAAACAAAAACGAACAGAGCAGCAGTTCCTCATGCATAGCCCTAGAATATGGTGCCTTTCTGTCTATGTAGCATCTGTTACAACCCAGATTATTTTCTTGGTAAAGTTTTTAAATTTCTCCTGAAGTGAGAAGTGCTGGGGTCCAGGGTAAAGGACTTGAGCAAGGAATACTGCAAAGAACACGTGTGCTTCTGCTCCCACCTTGAACAAGTTAGAGAGAGACAAAGCTAGCCATTTATCTAGCAGTAAGGGGCATCCCTTCTCAAGGCTCCACACAAAGGCAAGCACCAGGCAAGCATTGCCTGGAAGCAGCCCTTGCATCATCTTCAGATTTTGAGTTCTCAGCCAAGTTTACTTTTTCTCTGGGTAAAGTGTTTAAAAAGACATCAAGAATTATGGCTCTATTCAGTGAAAATTGTTCCAAACCTCCTACCTGAGATGTTTTTAATAAATTCAAGTGAGCTTCAGCAAAATGGAAGTTATCTGTGTCTTAGAATATTTTGTTCTCCTGAAAGTGTCATGGGAGTGTCTGCTCTATGGAGAAATTACAGACTCCTGATAAGAAGTGTATTCCCTTACTCTTAGCACTCCCCAAAATGATCTAGGCGTTGGGGAGAAATTAATTTTTTTTATCTTTAGAATTTGTTACATTGGAAACCATGACTGCATTTTAATTAAGGAGAAAGAAGGCATATATTATCTCTGTCAGCATTTGTAGGCAGAGTTTAGTGCATGAGAAGAAAGTAGAATGTAGTTAAAAACCATCTCAGCTCTGGACATAGTTCTTGACATAAGCTTCCTGGTTTACACCAGCTTGACCATTATGAGAGGAGGCAGGAGCATGATGGGATTTTTGTTAGTGTTTAGCAGTGATGGCAAGGAGCACTGCCCATTTTGGAGAAACCCCACTTTCAGACTGTCTTATACCGAGAGCAACCCCACCCTAGAAAAGGAGTAAGTGCTTCCGAGACTCTGTCAGCCATGGGATCAACACAACATGAGCAACAGGAAGCCAGCACAAAAGCCCAGCTCTTCAGCATTGGTCAGCTGAGGTCAGCTAGAGGAGCATGTTTACACACTTTGGAATGGCATGCCTAGATGTCCACTTCTAAGTACAGCATTCAGGAAAAGTCCATTGATTCCTGGTGGTTTCTCTTGGCAGAAATTCCTCGAACTTACCAGGAGTATGAGAGCAGTCTCACTCTGAAGATATTTCTCTTCCAGTTCGTGAATTATTACTCAGCTTGCTTTTACGTGGCCTTCTTTAAAGGGAAGCTCGTGGGCTATCCTGGAAAGTACACATACATGTTTAACTTATGGAGAAGCGAAGAGGTAAGGCCTCTCTTTCAGCTCAGATTTATGGTTTCAGATAGTTAAGACTTGCCTTTCTCCCTAGTACTAACTCAGTCATTGTCAAGCTGTAGAAGTCTAACTGATCATCAGTCTTATCGTCTGTTAGATGTTTCATTCCCTTTGAGCAAGAACTTATATGGCACCAGTCTTGCTTGGTTTTCTGTTGCTATGATCAAATACCCTGGCAAATGGAACTCGTGGGAGAAAGGACTTATTTCCTCACTTCAAGAGTGTAGCTCGTCATGGCAGGAAAGTCAAAGCAGCTGGACACATGGCATCCAAAGTCAGGAATCAAAGAGCAATGAAGGCCTTTGGCTGCTCGGCTCCCTTTCTCCACTTACACAGTCCAGGGTCCCATCAAGAGAATGATGCCACCCACAGTGGGGAGGTTTTCCCACTTCAATTACTGTAATAGAAATGACCCTGCATAGGCATGTCCAGATGCTCATTGCCCAAATGATTCTATTACATTCTAACAGGGTAACAGTTGACAGTAACCATCCAACAGTCTATGATCTGTTCATAAGACATAGAACTTTTTTTCTTGAAAGCATCCTGCAAAAGGTCAAGAGTCAAGAAAGGGCTTTTCATGAGACATGAATGATAGTTTTCAAACTGATCACATGAAAATTATAGCACCTTTTGATCCTAGCACAGACATAAGTATTCAGAATTTTTTTTAAACTCAGAGTCTGTATTTCCATCACAGTCCACAAATGGGTGTGCTGCAGCTACCCTGGTAGTAGTCCCACATGATTTGTGGACTGAATGGCTCTGGAATATCCTCATTGCCTCTCCTGACCATATTAAAACCTCTTACCATACCTTCTTGAGTTTCTGGCATTCCAGGTGTTGCAAAATTCTGTTTCTCCTCTTTCTCTGTTTCCTCCTCCCTTGTTTCTGAACAGTGTGATCCTGCAGGCTGTCTGATAGAGCTGACAACCCAGCTAACCATCATCATGATTGCAAAACAGATTTATACTAACGTCTATGAAGCCTGTCAACCGTATGTATAGATGGGAATTTTTTTTTCAGTCATGGTATCTTTGTCAGATAATGTCTAAGCAAACAGGAACAATTTGTGTTTAGTCCAGAGTGCAGAATGCCTCTGGTAATAGAGATTATGTAGTATTTATTTAATTGCATGGCCATTGAGGATTTTCTTCCAGGTCAGGAGGTGGTGCATGCCTTTAATCCTAACACATGGGAGTCAGAGACAGGCAGATCTCTGAGTTCAAGGGCAAGCTGAACTACACAGTTTCAGGATAGCCCCACTACACAGAAAAATCTCTGTCTCAAAACTAAAAAACAGGAAAGTTTTTCTTCTTTAGTTCTGCCCTTTAGTTTCATTTTTGATTGACAAATAACTCTTATGTTTCCTCACTTGCATGTACATATTTACTGATTGCAATGCAATGTTTCCATGAAGGCTTTTTTGTGTGTTTTTGAGAAGGTCTTACCAAATGGTATGGGCTGGCCTGGAACTAATAACTCACGGAGATCCAACAGCCTCTGCTTCCTATAGTGTTTGGGATTAAAGGCATGAACCTTAAAACCTGTGGCACGTTTAAGTGAATATTTCTGTTGTTGAGTGAAGCTATAAAGATTTAACTGAGAATCAATACAGTAGATCCCTAGTAGAATATTCTGCAGACTGCATATTATACTTTTGTAACTTAAAATTTTTAATATAAAATGTGTGTATTTCTTTGAGAATTTCATGCGTGCATACACTGCACTTTAATTCTATGCAGTCCACTCTTCCCTAACCCCTCCTCCATCCACTGCTCTCCATCTCCCCAGCCACTTCCCACTTCCTAGTCTTTCTTTCGCTTTTCTTTGGCTGTGGTCCACGGAGGTCAGTTTATACTATGTATGATCTCATGCATGTGTGGTCATCCACTGGAGGGTGGTCAGCCTACCAGGGGCCTCAGCTTTCAAGAAAACTTATACTTCCTCTCCCAGAAGCCATCGGCTTCAATAGCTACTCATCCATTGGTGGGGGTTCATCACCCCCAGAAACACACTCACCATGCACTTCATGCTGGAAGGTTGAGTGCCTCAGTCTTGTGTGCAATGGGCACAGCTGTGAGTTCCTGAGTGCAACAGTCCCATCATCTACAGAAGACTCTGCTTATCCCTCACATAGTCTTGCTGACCTCTGGGGTTTACTGTCTTTCTTCCCTCTCCTTGGCAATACTGCCTGTGCTTTGGGCTGCTATGTATATTTGTTACTATTAGTAAAAGTTGAACCTTTGATTTTTGTTTTATAATTCTTGCATTATGTTGTGTAGTCATAGAAATACTAAAGAACTTGGGTCATTTGATGAGGGAGGAGTTGCTCCCTCATCCAAAAGCACAAAAATCATGAATGGATTGTATATATTTAGTTAGTGTATAAATACACTAACTAAAATACCAGCTCATATTACACATCAAAGGAGCATTTCTTCCAAGGAAAAGAGAAAGGATAAAAATGGTCTCAGTTTGTGTTGGGGATTTTCACTGTGTAAGAAGCAGTTTGAAGTCGGGTTGGTTTTATTTCCTATTTAATACATAAAATAGAAAACACATTAATGGCGATAAATGGTGTTTTCTGGGTTGGAAGTCACAACATAGAAAAACTATCCATTATCCCTATACTGACACATGCACATAGTTTATTTCAGTGGAAACATCAGCATTGTTGGCTGTATAGATGAGCAGATTCTAAATGTTAGCTGGGAGGTCAAGAAACTAGAAAATTAAAATAGAGGAATTGCTCCATTTAATTTTAAAACTAACTATAAAACTTTATTAATGACAAGAATATGAAACTGGAAACAAGCTGGTTCTATAAGTAATGGGGAAATGCAGATGTCAAAATCTGTGATCTGTGCAAACATGACTAGATTATTTTAGCCTGGTTGCAAAAGTATTAAAAAAAATAAAACCAGTAAACATTCATGTTAGAAACTGTTGAAAAAATCAAATATCCATACCAAAATATAAAACTGGGGACAAACCTCAGTTATTCAAAAATAGCTCCAAGTATATCTTAGGTACCAAAACTGATTTCAAGGAGCAGAAATAGAGGCAGCCAGCCAGTAGACCTTTGAAAAGCTGCTCAAAGAAGACAGGCTCCACCTCTCCCCTCTCTGTGGATCCTCCCATCCTTAAAAAGTTTTATTTTGTTTTCTTTGTATTTCAATTTGGATGTGCACTATATATAAATATTCATTTCAGTACACAATGGATGCAGCTGTCTGTGATAACGCTATTTATCTGTTGATCCATTTGCTTGTATGAACTCCACCTCTTTGGGGTCTCATTTGCCTAATTAATTAGCATGAAGGGACAGCTCTCCGTCTGGGTGTGATTCCTTTGCAGGGGTGCGTGCGCTTGTTCCTGCTGTTTGATGCCTCTCCCACCTGACCGCTTCTCTGTTTATTTGCACTAATGCTTCACAAGCTTTAGCTCCAAATTCTCCTTTGTTTTCTTCCTTTCTGAGAATATGTGTGGAAAATATTTTGTCTTATCATAGTTTTAAATAATCTCATGAGATTGCTCAAACTTGGATTCAACTGAGGCATCTCCATGTTTCTATTTGCAAGGCTGTATTCTTGAAGTCACCACGAGGTGGAGCAAGGCCACCACCCCTACATTGTGACAACCAAACCTCCCTGCAAAATTACTCTGACTGGGAGGCACTGCTTTAAATGCTTAAAAGGGGAGAGTTTGAAAGTCAGGTTGAGCATCCTGGTATTATTTGGTCTCCTATCTTTGGTAGATTTTTTCTTTTTCTTTTTAGAAACCTACGAATGTGTTTGTTTGGTTTTTTTTTTCTTCCATTTCCAGAACGTAGCGGGTGAAGCGGTGATACTCTCTGTTTCATAACCTCAGTGATTGTTTTATTTCATTTATTTGTTTTTATTCATGCTATTCTCATGAATGTGGTCTTGTACATTTTCACTTCAGTTTTTATTCCAAATGTCTTTACAGCAACAAGGAATCTCTATCTTGCGGGATGCTTGCTCACAATGTGCCATCTTGATTTCATGAATGTATTTGATACTAAGCGCTATTGGGTTTGCATTAAATCTGCCAGCATGTCTATTGTGTTGGTTATTTCTAGTTAAACAACAAACTTTTACTTTGGCTCAATTCTACACTATCATAATCTCCTTGTATGGTTTGGACCTTGGCCCGAGGTTTGTAGTACTGTTGATTGACTCAGATAAGCCTCTGCTCTTCTTTCATGTACCGTCTCTGTTATGTCCGATGTCTCACTTCTGCAAGTGTTTTCTGAGCTTTGCAGTGGTGCAGAGATTGTCCATTGCCCCGGCCCTGCCCACCTTCTTCACATGCTCTGTCACCTGGCCTGCCTCTGAGTGAGTGCTCTTCTTGTCAGCAGGGAGAGGCAGAGCCACTTGCCTTCTCCTCACCTCCCTCTGTGGCAAAAGCAACACCATGTCTTCCTTTGGACTTCATCTCCTCTTGTGCTAGTTTAAGAAACTCAGCCTCTCTGACCGTTTCCAGACTTGACATACTGGCTCTCTTACTTCTTTCTTCAAGTATCAACTTCTATCATTTCTAACAGCTGGGTTTTTAATTGGTGGAGACGCCGAAGAGCCAGGACCAACTCTGAGAAGCTATACAGTCGCTGGGAGCAAGATCATGACCTTCAACCTTTTGGACAACTTGGGCTGTTCTATGAGTACTTGGAAACAGGTAATTTCCAAATATGATTCTCAGGCAGCAATAACACTGATAAAATGAATAGCTTTTATCTCTTGCAATTTCCTTTTCTCTTATGTATCATAGATGTTTAAATTATTGAATAAAAAGATAGATGAATGGATGGATAGATGATGGCTATATGGATAGATGGCAGGTGGATGGATGAATTCACACATGAATAGTGGCAAATGGATTGATGGATGGAAAGGTGAGTTGTATATATCTAGGTGAATAGTGGGTAGGTAGATGAATGGATGTGAGTATAGATTAATAGATGACAGATGTACACACACAAATATTGAGGGAGGAAAGATGGATGGATGTATTGATTGTGGAGAGATGTATAGACAGCAGGTAAATATATATACAGATGGCAGGAATATGATATATGGATAGCAGATGGATGAGAGAAGATTCATGGCTATCTATGGAAGATAGGTGAATGGATAGATAAATGGTGATTGGATAGATGGGTAGATAGAGAAAATGATTCAGTTTTCCTTCGTCCCAGTGATTGAACAGAGATGAAACACTGAGGTGAGATCTTAGAGATCTCAGGTTGTTTGTGTGGTCTACCAAGGGGATTTCTGCTCATCAATATCCCATAATATGCTTTGGTAGAACTATAACGGGCACTTTATGTACTTATTATTAAGACCCTGGTGCAAAGAGAGAGATTATCTGAACACCATTAAGTGATGAATATTTTAGATATGCTATATATTTTATCTTAAAATCTGTGAGTGTAACAGAAAACATTTTTATGCTTCATGACAAACCAATGTTACTATAGTTTACTTTATGTTGTGTGGTATTAGTTGGGTAATACTATGCACATTGTTGGGTAAAGAGATGGGAATTCTTTCATGCAGCTCACTATGCAATTAGGTAGTTCTTGCTTTATAGGATGATAAAACACTGTATTTTCTCACTGTGGAGGATCTGAATAAATGTGTATTCACAGGCAGGGGAGCTTAGTACTGACAGAGATGTAAAATATCATTTATAACAAAATTAGCTTCAGTATCTTGAGAGCCAACCAAGACTTGGTTTATACTGAAAACTCTCACACATTCTTCTAGTCATGAAATAACTATACAGTGAAATGATTGCCTGACTTTTTTTACTCTTGGTTTTAAAGATACTGAAATCAAATACATCAGTTTTCTAGGAAAGATCTGAGACTAACACCTTGAAACACATGCTACTTCTTCCTCAGAATAGTTGTAGTTCCTTAAGAAAAGAGAGGAATGGACTAATGTAATTGGAGACTGCTCATTTGTTTCCCAGTGGCTCAGACCCAAATAATCCCACAGAAACTGTATTAATTACAACACTGTTTGGCCAATGACTCAGGAATATTTCTAGGTAGTTCTTACATCTTAAATTAACACATTTCTATTTATCTTTGTAATACCATTAGGCTGTGTCTTACCATTAAGTTTCCAGCATCATCCTTTGGCAGCTACATGGATTAACTCTGCCTATTCTCTCATTATATTTCTGTTCAGATTTTCCATCTGGCTATATTCTTCCATGCCACAGGCAAACAAGCTTCTTTATTAACCAATGGTAATAAAACATACAGGATAAAGAGAAGAATCCCACATCATCTCCCCTTTTCTGTCTAAATACAAAGGAAGGTTTTAACTTTAACATAGTAAAATTACGCAAAATAAAACAGTTACCAAGAAAGAATTATAGTCACACTATTTCTTTTTGACTCAAAAGTTTCAGTATCTAATTTATCTTTTATCATAACTAAGGAAAACTATAACTATCTAGCTTTCAACTTCATCAAAGACCCCAGAAGGATATAATATTACCTAAGTAAACAGAAGGTGCATTGGAAGCGCTTTTAAAACTCTGAAATTGACAGAGATGTCTTGTTGCCTGGATAGTGTTCTGAAGTTCTTCTTTAACATTGGGGCATCCATCTTCAGCCTACAGTCCCATACTATCCAACAGACATTTTCATGAGGCAGGAAATTTGAAATATGGTTCTGTTTATGTTGGCAGTTTGTCAGTCACTTTCTTTTGTATCCTGAAGAATCTCTAGCAGACTCTTTCATGAAGCAGAACCCCTGAAAGACTGTGTCATCTTATTTAGGCAAGTTCAGCAGTCATTTTTCCATGGGTCCTGCATGTCCAGTTCATACAGCATACCATCAGGCAGTTAAGGTAAGAGCAGTTTCTTGCCCAAATGGCTAGCCTTGTCACATTAAAGGCAAATTCCATAACAAGTTTTTTAATGCTCATCAACCTCTCTGAAGTAATTGGTGGTTCCAGAAGCAGATATGTCTTACTGTCAAAAAAGTCTAAGTTCTTACAACATTTTAAATGCCATATTCTGTAGGCCTTTGATAGGTTTTAAGTATACTTATCCACCTGAAGTATATTTCTGTACATCTAGATAACCTAACTAACATGACTACAGTTTGACTCTTATAGATGACTATTTATTAATCCATAATTTTTAATTATACATTACATTTTAAATGAGCTGTATAAACATAATACCGTAAACAAGAGTAGGCATTTACATATAACAAAATTGACCTTAAACTTGTATCAATAAACCAAAGTCCATACAAATGTAAAAATTTTATTTCTATATGATATCTCCCCCCTTTTTATAGAAGGTGATTGACTGTGACTATTTAACCATTTATACCCTTCACCTTTTAAATAAAAACAAACATTTATAAAAAATCATTTTTGGAAATTGGGCATAGTTTTCTCCAAACTGCTTCCTGCTGTTTGTTGGGCAAAGTATTTTTAGGATTAGTGGAGACCTTCTGGGGGTCTTATTCAATCAAACCACATTAGCTTGGAAAGAATCCACTGGTTCTCATCTTCTATTAAAACAAAAGCAGAACCTCTTTTCCAAAGTAACACACCCTTAGACTCAAATTTTGAAGTCAAGATACCTTTAAAATATATACATTGGTTTAGCATAGAATCCTGTACAATTATATGTCTCTCTGTATTTAGCTCATTCATGGTCAAAAAATTTAAAGAAAACACAATATATATAATTCAAACTCTGTGTATTTTCACTCTTTACGTGGCTTTTTTTACTCTACTTTTAATATTTATTTTATTATCATTACTTCTTTACTTTCACTGTCTCCTTAAAGACTTTGTTTTTCTAAAACTATTGCTTTTTATAACTGTCTATATACTTTTCCCCTCTCTCCTAAGCTTATGTACATTTTTTAAACACACTGTATCATATTGAGAGATCTTTCATATCTGAATCTGTCCTATTGTATATCTATGATCATTTTCTGACCAGGAACACCTTTTTTTAAAAAAATGCTAAGCAGACAAGGCCAGGACCAATGCCGCCACCCTGCCTGTTTGTGCCACCCATTTCAACATGGTGGAGGAATATTCAATGCCTCTGTGAGCCATGCTTTCCAGCCAACCTTCAGGGACACAGTGGGTCTATGTTATGATTAAGCAATTTGTAACACATTCACAGACCCCATTTAAATACTCCATAATAGGACCAGCACAAGCCAGGAAACCAGCTCTTAAAGGAGTTGCACAGTTTTGCTGCTAATGCTGAGTGAGGAAACCTTCTCTTAAAGGAATTGCACATCTACTTGCCTCTAGCAGAACCCACCTGAGAAAATACTACTATCTAGAAACCATACTTAACTCTGTTTTTTGTGTCTAGAACTCCTTCCCAAGCTCTCTCAGGATTTATGTGGATGTAGTTGCTCCACATTGGAACCATTTGTAATAGGAGACTGCTTATTCATTTCCCAGATTCTCAAACTCAAATAATCACACAGAAACTATATTGATTACAAAACTGCTTGGGCAATGGCTCAAAGATATTTCTAGAAAATTCTTTCATATTAAATTGTCCCATTTCTATTAATCTATGTATCACCATAAGACTGTGGACTACTAGTAAGTTTTCAGCATCCTTCTCCTTCAGCAGCTACATGGCATCTCCTTGACTCTGCCTATTGTCTCTCTCTCTATATATGTCTTTGGATTTTCTACCTGGCTATATTCTGTCCTGCCATAAACCAAAGCAGCCTCTTTATTAACCAATGGCAATAAAACACATTCACAACATATAGAAAGGAATCCTGCATATAATTGTATAATTGTAAATGTCATAACAAGACAGGTGAAAAGAGAGAGAGTGAGGTTGCAAGTGGCAGGGCTAGGCTGAATGGCCCTTTATCTCTTTGGTAATGATGGGTGACCTGTGTTCTTTCAGTTATCCAGTTTGGGTTTGTCACGCTGTTCGTGGCCTCCTTTCCCCTGGCCCCCTTGTTTGCTCTCATAAACAACATTATGGAGATCCGAGTGGATGCCTGGAAGCTGACGACTCAGTACAGGAGACCTGTGGCTGCAAAAGCTCACTCCATAGGTGTCTGGCAGGACATTCTCTATGGAATGGCCATCATTTCCATTGCAACTAACGTAAGTGCCTCTTTCCAAGGGATGACGTTGCTCTTCTTTTTGCTTCTGTTGGGGTGGAGGATTGTGAATGATACCGGACTCAATCCTCATGGGCACCAATTTCATCACAGAGTTGATTTCTAAGGACAAGCCACCTGAAACTTTACTTTCTGAGCAAGAACAATGACAAGAAAATAGTATTTTCTAATTGAAATTTCATGATGTTGTTTTACAGACTTGCTAATCTAGGTAGAAAATCAGTGACAGTGTAACATGTATGAACAATGGAGTGAAAAATTGATTATACACAAATATGTAAAATATAAAGAATACATATTGGGGGCTGGAGAGATTGCTCAGAGGCTAAGAGCACTGGCTATTCTTCCAAAGGTTCTGAATTCAATTCCCAGCAACCACATGGTGGTTCACAACCATCTGTAATGGGGTCTGGTGCCCTCTTCTGGCCTGCAGGCATACACACAGACCGAATATTGTATACATAATAAATAAATAAATAGAATACATGTTTACTTACCTTTACTTACAAAATGATTTTTGAAAACTAAATCTCACAAACACTACTTTTATATCCCTTATATCCATCTAAAATTGTTTTATCAATTAAAGGTTTTTTGAGATAATCAAAAGGAAATTTGACACCTGAATATTTGTGGTTTATTTTAGAAAACTTTATGAAAGGAAACATGGCTGAAATTGTGGAGCTTAAATATGGTGGGTATATAAAGAGATGTGGAGCACAGTTACAGAAAAATCCATGGCTGGAAATGCTTTTTTAAAACTAAGACAGGAAAACCTAACCGAAGTATGTGACTTCAGTCACTAAAGGAAAACATAACTAAAAGCAGTAAAAAAAAAAATAAAATTATTCATAGATAGTCAACTTAGAAGATAAAAGCGTAATTAACACAAATACTGAGTTAGTTTGTTATAAAGACATAAAACAAAAAAAATGCCAGGTGGTGGTGGCACATGCCTTTAATCCTAGCACTCAGGAGGCAGAGGCAGGTGGACCTCTCAGTTAAAGGCCAGCCTGGTCTACAGAGTGAATTTCAGGACAGCCAGGACCACACAGAGAAATTCTGTCTTGAAAAAAAACATACAAACAAAACAAATAGACAATAAATAAGAACAAACAAAACACCGAAACCCGTGAAAACAATAGACTTCTTTTTAGCAGATTGTAAAATTTTGCTTGAAATGACCAATTACTAGATATTTAAATGTTAGATTATTAAAGAATCAATGGAAATGCCAAATATATTCATTGACATAGAAGTAACAGAAAAGTTTTTTTTTTAAAAAAAAATATACCACAAACTACACAGGTGCCAGAGTTAGACAGATGGTTTTAAATGCACTCATGTGGGCTAGAATAAACAAATTATTTTTGTGATCATTGGGCTTAAAAAGAACCATAACACCCCCATATAATGAAGTTCTGAAATTAATTGTTCTAAGCTACAAGAAAAATGTCAAACCACACTCTTTCCTTTTATTCATCAGCCTATTATTGACACAATACACATACACAAAACACAGACTCACACAGGTGCACAGAAAGACACAGTCATAAATACACACTGGTACATTCATACATCATTATACATCATTCATACATACATATACATATGGTCACACATAAGCATGTGCACACAGATTTTACAGATGTATACAGATGCTCACAAATACAAACAAAAACACACATATAGATGTGAAAATACACAGAGATACAGACATATGAATTCCCCTATTTCCCCACCTGTCTCTCTCCCAGCCCACACAAGGGAATTTAAGAACAATGAATGTGCCAATCAAAAACATGAGTCATAGCAAGGTCAAGGAGAGAGAGCATGTTTTGGGGCAGCAAATACACATAGGTTCAATTCTTAACTTAGCCATTCTGTAGCTATGAAATTTTGAAAATCAGTTCCAGACTACCTATGTGCCTTCAAAAGTTTTAGAGTGGTGTTTGAGTTACCTCATGTTCATGTGGCTCATGGAAGTGGGCTTGTATACAAGTCAGACTTTGTGCACTGAACTGGGCTCATTGTTGTTCTTTCCCTTTGTCCATCAGGCCTTCATTGTTGCCTTCACATCTGACATCATCCCACGGTTAGTTTACTTCTATGCCTACTCAAGCAATTCCACAGAGCCCTTGAGTGGATATGTCAATAACAGCCTGTCAGTGTTCCTGATAGCTGACTTCCCCAACGACACAGCGCCCATGGAGAAAAAAGACTTCACCACTTGCAGGTCTCCTTCTGTCTAGGCTTTAGTTCTGTACTTTTAATGTTTCTCTTAAATTATCTTTTTCCTGATGTTTGTCTTGTGGTGTAAAAGGTTTACTTGATACAAGGCATTTCCTGGGTTAATATCATATATCATTTCTGGAATTCATACATTGTATGACCTGACAGACTATACAAAAGGAAATAATATTATGGGCCAAGGTCATGTTGTTCTTAAATAGTTTCTTAGTTTTGAATTATTTTTGAAAATGATGCTCGCTAACTAGGATAGGCTCCCTGGACTTGAGCTATAACATCTATCACTCAGTTTGGTTAATTAAGTGAATTTTACCATTTATCCTCAGAGAAAGAAATAGAGAAATAACAATGTAATAATGGGACCAGTACACCAGCCATCATTCCACTTAAAGATTTTCTTTAGTGTAGAATGTGTGAGTGATATTTGTGAATTGTTACCACACCCAGTTTATCATGTTCTGTGGGGATCTTTATACCATAGACTATTAAAACAATAGTCAGTAAGTAGGTGGTTAGATAATAGAGATATTATAGATTATAGATCACTGATGGAGATATGCAGGTAGTTGGGTAGATAGATAGATAGATAGATAGATAGATAGATAGATAGATAGATAGGCAGATGAAAGAGGTAGATGATGAAGATAGATTAATAGATATACATGTAGAGAGAGAGTTGATCGATTGTAGACATACATGATAAAGGTAAATGATGCATATATATGAGATAAAGATTGATGGGTAGAAGATAGCGATAAATAGGTAGATTGTATTGATATATGCATGGATAGATTGATAGGTAGAAATAATTTATGACAGATTGATGATACAGGTAGATAGTAGATCATAAATAAATAGTAGATAGATAACAGACAGACCGATAGACACGTGCACACATATGTACACAAAAAATCTTGAAAATTGACTTCATCCTCATATTAACTTCTCACTTTGGGATTCCAACAACGAGAAAGGAAGCCATTTCGGAACAATAGGACAAAAACACTGATCTGTGGCACATTTGGATAGGAAGGAATCATGGCACAGTGTTCAAGACTGGGATCTCCGTTGTCTGATCTCTGGGTTTCAACCACTTTCTAAAAACTAGAGTGAGTGATTGAAGAACATCAAGTCTAGTGAAGGGAATCATCCGAAAGTCTGAGCATGACATGAAGAACACAGAAAGAGAACACTGCCTTGTCAATACATCTGAAAGGAAAAGGCTTGTCCAGGAAACAGAAGTGGTCCACATAGCATAGCGAGGTGGTTGGGTCAGATAGGAGGAGGATTTCTACAAAATGCTGTCATAGCTTGGTCTCTCATGGAAGAAACTGAACTAGACCAAGGAAGTTTTCCTGGTTTATGTCCCCTTAGGTAGGTAATATGGGTAAGTAGCACAAGCCTGGAGCTGGAGAACAGAAAAAAGGTTTAACACTGTTGCTTTGCTGTGACCTGAGTTTGTACTCAACTTCAATCTAAGAGAAATGGTAAAAGTTTATTTATTCCAGGTCTGTTCATGAAACTTGCCACAAATGTCATCTGTCATTCTGTCTACCTGTCATATATATTATCTATCTAAATATCACAGATTATCGATCTCTCCATCTAGCTCCATGTCTATCTGCATATCTACCTATCATCTATAAACTATTTATCATATGTATCTATCACAGACTATCTCTCTGTCCATCTATTTACCTGTCTACTATCTATCACATCTATGTGGCATAAATCATCTCTCTATATACGTTTCCCTATCCATGTTCATTTTTGGTCTTCTCTGTTTTGTAGGTACAGAGATTACAGGAACCCTCCTGATCATGAGAACAAGTATGTCCATAGCATGCAGTTCTGGCATGTCCTTGCCGCCAAGATGGCCTTCATCATAGTGATGGAAGTAAGCTGAACTGACTCTCCCACGTCTCTTTCATCTCACCCAGCTCTTTTGCCACTCCCCGAAGCAACTGTTTCTAAACACACCTGTTACCAGGAAAATAGCGCCCTCTTCTTTCGTTTGAAGGAATCACTTGTTGTCATAAGTTGCAACTCCACTATGGGAGCTTGATATTCACTTACAATTGGTAAAGGTCCCTTGGCAAGAGAAAAAGAAAGGAGATGCCTGAAAAGGTCAGGAAAAGGGTGATTTGTAGAGCACCTGTTCCAAAGGCTCTGTTTTAGCTATTCTCATCATCTAGCCTTCCTTTGTTTTTACCTGTGACAGATGAACCTGATATTCATCAAAATATGTCATTGGCTTAAGGTTAATTAGCTACTATCAGAGCTGGGATTTGGAGGCAGGTAGATCTCTGTTAGTTCATCAAGACCAATCTTGTCTACAAGAGCTAGTTCCAGGACAGGCTTCAAAGCTACAGAGAAACCCTGTCTCAAAAAAAAAAAAAAAAAAAACAGACAAGCAATTTTCTTTCCTTTTGATACATGAGATTAGAGGGTGCTCTGAAGGAGGTACTTTAGATGGGATCATAATAGTTATAATATGATGAGGGGAAAACAGAAACCACTAGCATTGTCAAGAGTTTGCTGGTGAGACTCCTAAGTGGAAGTTCATGCCTGAGAAGGAAGAGAAGGCTTTAGTGTTGATAATTGTTCTGGGACTCTGTTCTCAGCTGGCCTGGGGGTTCAGCCAGCTTCCTGGGTAAGAATTTCTTCCCCTCCCTGTGTCCCTAGGTTTCGCTCTATCTTTCCTGCCCGTGCTCAGTATTCTGAATTTCACTGTTTAGAAAGTGTGCTTTTAATATGTGTCTACCTCCACTCTACACCACAGCCTCTGCCCTTTCTGTTATAAAGATAAAAAGCGTTCACTGTTGAAATGACCTGGCGCAAGTGAGAAGGAAACATGGAACATTCAACAAACCCACTTAGGAGTTTATTAGCGGGTGTGTGTACAGGCCTGGGGAAAGTCAGTGTGCAGAGAGAGAGAGAGAGAGAGAGAGAGAGGAAGAGGGCACGTCCAGCTTTAAAAGCTGCCTAGCACATGCGCACAGGGGGTTGATGTGACTATATCATACACAGGTGACGGGGCTCATGCAGGCACGCAAGGGCTTAGCTGAGTCAAATGTGGATGATGCAACCATGCTTGTGTGGGTCACATGGGGCCCCAGAGCCATTAGGCACTTCTTCCTGAGGGTTTCTCTGCACATGCATGGCCCTAAATCCCAAAAATGTCAGCCTCATTGTGTCTGAAATCGTAACATTCCACCCTTTTATTATAAAAATTTGGGGAGTTTGGGATCTTTAATGTGTGGGAATGGGGTATTGTAAGGTCTCTCATGACTGCTTCCTGCTGATTTTGTGGGCCTCAGAGAGTTGAAATGCTTGACCACATTCTGGGGTGGCTGATTACTGTTGGGTTTTTTTTTTTTTTTTCGAGCTCTGTAAAACTGGCTGGCTGGCAGCTTGGACCTTGCAAAAATGCTGGAAAGGCAGAAAATTATGTCTGGAAAAAATTTAGATCCCGGTGATTAGGGAGGAAAGTCCCAAGATGGAAGATAGAGGGTTTGGGGGGGGGAGGTGGCCTGAAGGAGGGAATTTCCCAGTGGTTCCCGAGACCAGGAATGATAAGGGAAGAATTAAATGATACTTATTCTGGGTGAGTCTGGTCTGCTTAGATATGTCCAATTGGCTCCCTGGAGCTCATGAAAAGAATGTTTGAAAAGAAATAGGTCTTAGACATATTAAAAGCTTATAATTACTATGGAATAGTGTTGGAATAGAAGATGGTGGGGAGGAGTGAGGAAAAGAAGGGGGAATTATTAGAAAGGGAGATTATTAGACCCCTCAGTGTTTTATCTGGAGCAAATCTTAAGGCACTTGCTCTCCTTTAGCATCACGGTATTACCTTAACATCCAGGAGACACTGCTGCAGTCAGTGATAAACCTGCTATGTTAAAGTAATCGTTTGTGAGGTTTTGGAGTCTGGGGCTGTGAATGTCCCAAATTTGTTTTTGTTTCTTACCACCTGGACTTTTGGCAATCCTTGTACCTCCGGCTCTATGTTTAATGATGGTCCCTGTAATAACAACTGAGTGGTTAACTGAAAATTTAAGCATGACATTGGAGATATAGAGATGTTGGTAGAGCAGATAGAAGAAAGAGGAAGAAGAAGAGTATATGGTTTTGGCACAGGAGAGTTGAGTGTGGTGATGAGACTTTTATTTTTCTGAAACCAGAGAAAGAGTGGCTGATCTTGGTGGCCTCTGTTCCCTTATCTTGAGCTCGAAGAGTCAAAGTTTTAAGGTGAGATAGTGAAAGTAGATCAGAAGCTAATGCCTGAACATATAGGTGTGGGCTGTCCTGGAATCCCTGGGAAAGGACAGTCCAGGTGAGCTGTGTGGAGAGGTGAGTTTCAGGGTCAGTCCAGGTGAAGGCAAAGATTTGAGATTGAGAGCTGAGAGGAATAGAGAAAAAAGCCTCCTTAAGGTCTAGAACTGAGAAATGGGAGGTTCCTGGGGAGATAGTGGAAAGAAGTGTGTAAGGATTAGGTACTACAGGATGAAGAGGAACCACTGCAGAGTTAATGAGTCAGAGGTCTTGAATCAGGTAACAGGTTTCATTAGGTTTTTTAACAGCAACTATAGAGGTGTTAAAGGGAGAAGAGGTGGGGCGATGTAGCTTTTTTCTTAGAAGGTCCGAGATAATAGGCTTAAGTCCCCTGAGGCTCTGAAGAGGGGGGGGCACTGAACTTGGGTAATGTACTTAGTAGGGTCTTGGAGTTGGATAAGGATGGGGGAACGGTGTTTAGCAACACAGGGGTTTTGGGTGTCCCAGACTTGGAGGTTTACCTGAGAGGCTGGTAGAGGAAAAGACACATTGGGGCTGGGAGATTGTGAGGATAGAAGGAGGAGGAGGAGAGCTGTTGGTGAGTCCAAGGTAAGGTAAATGGAAGGAACAAATGAAATGGAAGCTTCTACTTTTGCTAAAAAAAAATCTCTTCCCATAAGAGGTACTGAGCAAGTAGGCATGACTAAAAATAAATGAATGGATAAATATCCCTAAAAAACAGAGTTAAGTGGTGGGGACTGGTGAGGTAGATAAGGCTGTCCCTTTAGCCTGACAATAAGGAAACTAGAAGGAGAGGTAGGTCCCCAGAATTCTGTCAGTACTGAGTAGGTGGCTCCAGTGTCCAAGAGAAAGGAGACGGGCCATCTTGTTACTGTGATGTTTACCCATGGCTCCCTGTTACAGATAACGGTAGTGGTCAGGTCAAAGGGCAGCCTCACGCACTCATGACCAGATGTAGAAGGTCAACTTGGGAATTTTCTGGGTTTTATGTCTCCATGCCACAATGTACATGAGGACAATCGACTGTCTAATGTTCTTCCCTATGGCATCTTGGACAAGGTCTTATGGGACCAAGATGAGAGGATTAGGGCATGCTTGGGCCCAGTGACCAGCTCTACCACATTTGAAACACAGGCCTGGTGGGAGGGCAAGGGAGCAACACAGATAACACGGATCAGGTGGTCTGTCACCTCGGCCAGTAGAAGGGCTGTTGCTAGCATGTGACAGTGATGATTGCAGGTTTTGTCATTCCTCTCATGGTACACCTTAAAAGCCAACTCTAAGACTTCTGCTTGTGGGGTCAAGGGGCCTTTCTCCAAACATCTAAGCTTAGCCTTAATGTCAGGATAGCACTGAAAAAGAATGAGCCATGAGTAGCTGTCTGCCTTCCGTGGTTTCTGGATCTAAGTTAGTATATTGTAACACGGCTTTAGTGAGGCAATTCCAAAAATGCAAAAGGATTTTTCTTCGTATCTTGAATGACCTCTGAGAGCTTATTATAGTTTACTGGCTTGAAGGCAGCCTTACATGACCTGCCAGGACGCGAGTCAAAAACTGGTCCCTAGCTAAAATTTCACCTGGGGTGTTATAGTCCCAGTGTGGTTCCTGCTTGGGGACCGCCTCCGCTCCCAGAGGGTGTGTTGCTTGTGCTTGGTGAACCTCCTCTGTATGTAGTCTGGCCTGCTCCCAAACTTGCTTGTGCTCTTTAGAAAGAAGGTTGTTAGATAGGATCATATAGATAACATGAAAGATTATGAGACTGGGACTTAGAGCTTAGATAGTAAATGAGTTGTATATAAGGAAACTCCTTCCATCTGCCTGTGCACTGACAGTAGTTAGAAAGCTCCACAGAAAATGAGGATCAAAGATGCTGTTAGCCAGCCACTTTAAATTGTTATCTAAATTATAAGGAGGTCATTTTTTGAACAAAGATGGACAAGTGTGGAAATATGTAGGTAAGGCATTAAGGCCTGGGTTTTCAGGGCCTCTAAAAGGCATCCCAAGGGAGAGGCTGGATTGATTGTCTTGGATGGCCTGCTACCCATAGCTGTAACTGTAAAAACCCACAAAAAAACAGTGATACCACAAGGCTTATAGGGAGACATCTCCCCTTTATAGGTGGGATGTAAAATGACGGGAAAACCACAGGGCTTGTAGGAGAGCATCCTCTACCTACAGGTGGGGTGTTAAAGCCTGACTGACTCTAGCCGGGGTGACTTGGAAGCCAGAGAGGCCCTGACAGGGACCTCTGACAAGTGGTCCAGAAAAAAAAAGAAAAACAAAGAGAAAGAAAAATTTGAGGGAACCTGAGCCCCCAGTCATGGGAATATTGACCCCAGGTTATCCAAATACGATTTTAGCTAAGGGAAGCAATCCAGAGATGAATGTCAGTGAAGGACTCAACCATAGCCTCAAAGACCATGGTTGGGGGCTGTACCCCCATTTCTAGGAACATCGGAAGATTGCCTGGAGCTCAACGGTCAATTCCTCAGGTTCAGAGAAACTGTTAAGATGACCAGAATAGGAGAAACTCACCAACTGAAGCCACTGGTGGTGTGCATAGAAAGAAGGGTGGGCGAGCCTATCGAGTCCGATGGCACCAATGAAATTATGTGACGTGAGTGAGAAGGAAACATGGAACATGCAAAAAAACCTGCTTAGTAGTTTATTAGAGGGAGCGTGTACAGGCCTGGGGATGTCAGTGTGTAGAGAGAAAGAGGAAGATGGTGTGTCCAGATTTTAAAAGCTACCTAGTGCATGCGCACAGGGGGTTGATGTGACTAAGTCATACACAGGTGACAGGGCTCACGCATGCACACAAGGGCTTAGCTGAGTCATATGTGGATAATGCAACCACGCATGCACATGGGTCACGCAGGGCCCCAGGGCCATTAGGCATTTCTGCCTGAGAGCTTGTCTGCATATGCATGACCCTAGAACCCAGAAGTGTCAGCCTTATTGTGGCTGAAATCCTAACAACTGTTATGCCCAGATCGATGAAGTTCCCCAAAAACCAACAAGGAGAATGAGTCCCATATGCAAGCAAAGAACCTTTATTTTATTTAAGTTTGCAAACTCAGTCTCTCTGTGTGTCCAGTATAGTAGAATAATCTGATAGCCCCAAGCTCAGTTGGGGTTGGGTTTTTATAGCAGTAAAGCTGAGGGTGAAGGATTTCTAAGGTTCAGGACCTCTGATTGACTGACATTTGTTTAGGGTTGTCCTCGTGAATGTGTGCTGGAAAGTGGTCCTATCTACAATGGTTAGAACATTAGGAATTTCTGTTCCTGGGTAGTGCCTGGGTAATCTCAGTTTGTGGTCCTTCCTGTAACCAGGTATTGCCTCAGGGTAAACTACTGAGTTCCAGGCCTCCAATTAAGCTAATCATGGCAAGATCCTACACTGGCAGGTGATAATGGCTGGAAGTTAAGAACTTCCTTTGGGTTGGTCTATTCCAATTAAGCTTATCATGGTTGGCTGAGTTCTACATTCACATAATTCCTAGACATTCTACTGCTTCTCAAAGAAACCCAAACTGATGCACTTGTTTTCAGTTCTACCCTGCACTCACTGTCCTCAGAAGGCCTGACTGCCTTCGTTCCTGAAAACTCTCTAAGAATCTAAAACAGAGTGACCACTATTCTTTAAGTTTCATCTTCACACTAAATCATAAAGTGCATGGTTGAGTGTGAGCTGTGCTATCTAAAGAAAACTAGGACTGTTTTAGAGATGCTTCCTTAGGTTCTTAGGACGGGGCACAGATAAAGGGCAGGCATTTTAATAGCCATATTCTGTTCCTCTAGTTGCTTATTTAAATATACATATATATATATATATTAAGATTTATTTATTATGTATACAACATTCGCCTCCATGAATGCTGTCACACCAGAAGAGGGCACCAGATCTCTTTACAGATGGTTGTGACCCACCATGTGGTTGCTGGGAATTGAACTCACGACCTGTGGAAGAACAGCCAGTCCTCTTAACCACTGAGCCATCTCTCCAGCCCCCTAAATATATATTATTTAATTCAATTGTATGTGTGAAAATTATAGGGTACACACACGCACACTCACACATGCACAGGCATGTGCATATGTATGTGTCTGTAGGATTCAACTTTGTGCTTCTTGTGTCCAACACAGTTTATCAAAGTTCAGGGGGACCTTTGACGACTCCTTGATGACTTCTTGATGATTCTAACAGTATCTCTGTTCTTCCTTTATCACCCCTTTAGCACATCGTGCTTCTGTTCAAATTTTTATTAGCATGGATGATACCAGATGTTCCAAAGGATGTCACAGAGAAAATCAAACGAGAAAAGTTAATGACTGTCAAAATTATCCATGACTTCGAGCTCAACAAGTTGAAAGAAAATTTGAATTTTGAGTACAGTAACATCATTAGGGATGACACAGAGGAAGACAACAGATCACTGGGGAGCAAATCCTCTGTCTAATCCACATGCAAGGTGGGAAGCTCTGCACCCTTCTCTGTTCACTATTGCCTCTGGATTTCTGGCTGGATGTTGGAATTTATATATCTATTTGTTTTACTTTCTTCCTTTTATTTTTAACTCAGAGACTTCATGCCCTTTGCTAGAGGCTGACATCGGAAGAGAACACAGGCAGGCACTATCCACTGGGCTCTCCCAGGGGGTAACTCGTGGAGTCCTGAAGACAGTTGCAGGTGGTGCCACTGGACACAGAGTCTGGGAAATCATGAAGTATTGCTACTTAGAGTGAAATCCTGGCCTTGGGGATGCTTGGTCACTTCCCAGAGCAACTGCGCATCTCTGCTCTCTCCTGTTGAGTGTTTTGTCTCCCTCCCAACAAGAAAAGGGTCACATTGAAGAGTGAGCTAGCAACGAGATCTGCCATCTCATAGAACAGTTGCCTTTGTAAAATGCATACATTAAAAACTCAAATCAGATGTCTTGAGAAATCTCACTTATTGACAAATGTTGGGTAAAAATTATAGCAAGACTGTACTCTTGACCATGTCAGGTGCAAGTTAGCTTCTGTTGGAATCCCAGATAGCCTTTCCTGGTAAAGGTAGAATCAATTTTCACAAAAGACTCTCAGAGGGCTTTTAAAGGTAATGTCTCCATTTTGTTGACTAACTTCCACACCATGGAGTCAGGTGACTACAGGCTTCCAAGTGAAGTAACTATGCAAAGCCCAAGTGTCTTCTTAGGAGATAAAGAATGCAAGACAGTGTGCTCTCTTCAGCAGCACATATGCTAACATTGGAACAATACAGAGAAGAATAGCATGGCCCCTATTAAAGAAAAAAAAAAGAATGCAAGACAGTACATGGACATTAACTTATTCAATGATAAAGTGAAACTCTTCCATTTTTCCGAGATGCTGATTTTTGCATCATGAAGACTTTTTTGAGATCTAACCATTTGTATAAATTGGGCCCAAACTATTTACAAATTGTGATCTCTTCACTCTGAAGAAATTCCAGACCTTGTAATAAGTTTACAGTCTTTTCATGGGCGACCTTGCCCCCACAATGTCCAGTGCCTTTGACACATAAGACATGGTCTAGGTGACTGTTAATTTGACATGATAGACTATTTTAGGTGTCAACCCGTCTTAGAGAAACTGTCAGTGTTGTGAGCCCAGAGTTTATCACCAAACGATAACCAACCACATGAGAAGATGATAATCAGGTGGACAAAAGTATATTTGAGAAGTACCCCTTCCATATTTATCCTATGTGGATATACACAATCTTTGCCATTGCTTCAGTTAATGCAATATCACATTCGTGCCTGCCTGTACCTTACTGCTAGACTGAGAGATAGGGTTCAGCCCTAGAGTACTCAGATCTTTAGGTTTAAATTAGAATTCAGCTACAAAGGAGTATTTTTTTAAACCAACTACGTACAAAAAAAAAAAAAAAACCTGATCACACGATTTCTAAAAGTAGTGTTCCCTTAACCATAATGCAATCTTACAACATAGCTGATGTTACCATAGTAACTAACTGCAGATAGATATTAAGTATCTAAAACCAGGGATTATGGATTTTATAAAAATGACAAAAGAGCTAGTACATCACATTACTGATTTGTTATATAGTCGATAGACTACATGTTTGGGTTCCTTGAAATGATTCCAAAATTAAAAACTAATTTCGTGTATGGAGATGGTTAACTTAAGAAAGGCAGCCCTTTTGAGCATGACCAAGCCACAGCTGAGGTTGGCCGTCAAATTACAGGGTCACTGCAACGCTCTTCATACACTGTTCACATTGCCTTCTTCATGGGTGCTACTGTTAGAAAAAAGGGTGGATTATAGGTTTTTGGAAATGCACTTTAATTTTGTGACTTCAAAGTATCATGGAGACAGACTCCAAGCTAAGGACAAATCTGACTTGTAAAGCTGCCCATTGCAGGTTCAAAACCAACTCAAGCACCAAGTGTCTAAAGTCATGGTAGACAGTAACAAAACTGGAATTTATTCTATTACAAGTGCTTCTTAGGACTTATCTGTGTTTTCACTTCACATTTGCCTTGGAATTTTCCACTGAGCACTTTCTTCCTGCCTCGTATTTTACCCTGAGATACTAGAATAACTTTCTAGAAAGTCTTCTAACTAAAATCAGACGGAGTTTGCCCAGGTGGATTTGCCCCATTTCACCAAAACACTGGTTGGTGTGAGATCAATGGAACTATCATGTTACTGTTCTTCCTGCAATTTTAGTCTACTTTTCTGTGTAGTAATTAAAATATGTCAATTATTTCAGAATTATATAAAAATGAATGGCAATGTTTAAAACATAACATATAGTATGGTGTAATTTGTGTAAGATACAACTGTCCATCCCTCTAAATACGTCATTGGATACAAGATGTAGCTCTTCTGCTATCAGGTGTTGTATCCTGAGGTCATCTCAGAGAATACAAACTTGCTTTTCTCTCCATTTCTCCCTCCTTCTGTCCCTCCCTTCCATTTTCCCTTCCCCCCTTCTTCTTCCCCCCCTTACCTTTCTCCCTCATTCCTTCCTTTGCTCTTTGCTCCCTTATTTCCTTCTCTTCTTTCTTAAAGGGAGTACACAGGTATTTAGGGGAAATTGTCTTTATTTATGCATGCAAACCTGAAAAACCAAATCACAAGTACAAGTAGGTGTACAGTGATTTGGATATATTATTTTCAACTCTTTGTATTTGAAGACTGTCAAATAAAAGTTGGTTAGAAAAGTTTTTAAGTATCCCACCTATTCAACATGTTTATTTATACATAGAACAAAAAGGAACACTAGAAGAGCTAGATGATGGTGGCATACACCATTTTAATCAGCACTTGGGAGGCAGAGGAAGGGGGCTGTCGGTGAGTTCAAGGCCAACCTCCTCTAGAGATTGAATTCCAATACAGTGGGGACTACACAGATAAACTCCATTGGAAAACAAAATGAAAAGAAAAAAGAAAAACAAAATAAACAAAAACAACAAAACACTAGAAGAAAGTCTATCAAGTCTATAAATAGAAAAGAGAACTTGTGTTTGTATCTATATCTACAAATTCACTAAAAGCATGGGTGTCTGAGGATCATGTTAAAGGAGACAAAATCACCAATGTTCAGAATGTAAGATCTCCACTGGGCTAACATCTGGTTTTCCTTTGCAAATGAACTGGCGGCAAAAAGAGATGAAGGAGAATCCTCCAGTTAGAGCAGCTGAGGAGACAACACTCACTTGTGCCTTCTCTGTGGACTCTGATTTCACCCATCCATGAAAATCAAATCAACAGATAACCAGAGTAGGCTGGGAGCCAGCGAACCCGTACTCTGAATCACGGACCATGTCTAATGTTTTCCCCCAAATACAATAGTTTTATTAACTATTTAGGAATTTCATACATCATATCCCAATCATACTCATTTCCCATTGCTCCCAGGTCTGCCCTCCCACACTTTCACCCTTTAAAAAAAGACTCATATCATAGACAGTCTTCCCTAAAAGTGTCTAATTTCTATCGCATGTTTTATGTGTGGCATTACTTGGATTTTTGAGAGTATGTTTATTTCAGAGGTACTTTCTGAAAAGGCATGTTGCCTGAGATCTCCTTCATATAATCCTGGATGAGAAAGGTAAGGGAATCCTGTCTGTTTTGAAAGTTTTTGCTTCAAATTCCATAGTAAGCATACTCCCAACACATAGATGCACACAAGCATGCACACACGCATGCACACAAGCATGCACACACGCATGCACACAGAGAAGAAAATCTGTTGAGTTGCTAAAAAGGCACGCTATAGTGGGGCCAGCTACTCATGTGAGCAGAACCTGAGGACATCACTCAGTCTCTGGGAACTGAGCAGCAATTCTCATAATTTTCTGAGTTCAGTACCTCCTCTTCTTCATGACTATGCTTTATCTCTCCCCTGATGGGAATCTTCTCTAAGTATCACCAGCCCTCTTTGTACAACTCCCTGGCCATGGGGGCTGTCTTCATTTTCTAGGTTTGAATTTCTTTTTACATATTAGGACAGACAAGGGTGCTTTGCCTCCTAAAATGTTTCCTGTACACCTTTTCAATGAATTTTTCATCATGTCTAATTTTATCCATAATTATTTCTAATGACATTCATGTGCATCTGCCATGTGACTTGTGAGATCTTTCAAGGAATGTTTCCAGGCCTGGTGTGATTCTAGGTTCTCAACAAATATTTTCAGAATGAGTAAATCAATATTAGCTCTTATTTCAATTCAGACACTCAGAATATTTCTGGGGAAAAGAGGAAGGACTAGGTAGTATTTCTCTATGGCAAAGAATACAATTATTTACTCTAGAAGCAATGTCTTCATGCCAGAGGACTATTTCTTGGAGTATGTATCCAATCCACCCAAATCCATGTTGGGTTTGGGTGGATTCACCTCTAGTCACCTGGGATGGACCTTGAAAAGGGTGCATAGGGGAATCACTTTTGCACCATCATCCCAGCTTCACAGATATTTAATATCATTTCCATCTTCACATAAACTTCCACAATGAACATATTATGGATATTCCTAAATAAATGTATTTCAGTGAGTTTAGTCACTAAATATTTGTATAGCTGTATTTTAAAAGATGACTGTGTAAAACAAGTCCCGAGGGCACGCGATTTTGTTTGTGAAGAGACAATTTGATAAGAGGTTTTCTCTTAATACCGAATCTCCTATGGAAGTACATAGTGTTCATTGAGTGGCCTTCCAGGGATACTTTTTTGAAGATGACTTCATAGTTATTAAAATATATATTTAATATAATATATTCCTGTGATGCATATGTACTGAAATAATGGAAATGTGCTACTAGAATCCTTTCTCAACCATACTGCCTAGTTAAATATAATTTTACCAGCATTGGACTTAACAATTGCAAAGGTGTTTTAGGTCTTTGTGGATGTTTTTATCTCTACCTTTGGGAAACACATTTTCCCCACATCATTTGAAATAGTCAAGTTTGTTTGTTCTTATGTGATTCTGCATGTAGAGTTATACCTCTGGGATGCAATCCAAAAGTTCCTATAGAAAATCCACTCTCCCTATTGGTTCAAATAGCATCCAAAGTTTGACCTCAGGGATGTAGCTCAAGGCCATTCTGTTTAATAAACACTTGCCTGAATTGCATCTAAGAAAGTTATAACCCATGTGGATGACATTAATAATTCATATTATCTGGAGGCATCACAATCCCTGACTTCAAACTCTACTACAGAGCTAAAGTACTGAAAACAGCCTAGGTGGCATAAGAACAGACAGGAGGACCAATGAAACAAAATATAAGACCCAGATATCAGTCTACACATCTTTGAACAGCTGATCTTTGAAAAGGAAGCCAAAAATATCAAATGGAAAAAAGAAATCATATTTCAAAAGTGGTGCTGGCATAACTGGATATCAGCATGTAGAAGAATGAAAATAGACCCATATCTATCACCATGCACAAAACTCAAGTCCAAATGGATCAAAGACCTCAACATAAAGCCAGCCACACTGAACATTATAGAAGAGAAAGTGGGAAGTACACTTGAACACATTGGCATAGGGGACCACTTCCTAAACATAACCCCAGCAGCACAGACACTGAGAGAAACAATTAATAAATGGTACCTCCTGAAACTGAAAATCTTCTGTAAAGCAAAAGACATGCTCAACAAGACAAAATGACAGCCTACAGATCTTCACTAACCCCACATTAGACAGGGGTCTGCTCTCCAAAATATACAAAGAATTCAAGAATTTGAACACCAAAAAAACAAATAATCCAATAAGAAATGGGGTAAAGACCTAAACCAAGAACTCTCATCAGAGGAATTTAAAATGGCTGAAAGACACTAAGAAAATGTTCAAAATCTTTAGTCATCAGAGAAATGCAAATCAAAACAACTCTGAGATTCCATCTTACACCTATAAGAATGGCCAAGATAAAAAACACTGATGACAACTTATGTTGGAGAGGTTGTAGGGTAAAGAAATACTCCTGCATTTTAGGTGGGAATGCAAGCTGGTATTTGGATGTCAGTGTGGAAATTTCTCAGAAAATTAGGAAACAACATTCCTGAAGACCAAGTAATACCACTTTTGGGTATATATCCAAAGGATGCTCAATCGTGCCACAAGGACATGTGCTCAACTATGCTCATAGCAGCTTTGTTTGTCATAGCTGGAACCTGGAAACAACCTAAATGATCCTCGACTGATGAATGGATAAGGAAATTGTGGTACATTTACACAATGGAGTACTACACAGCAGAAAAAAATAACGACATCTTGAATTTTGCAGGAAAATGGATGGAACTAGAAAACATTATTTCGAGTGAGGTAACCCAGACACAGAAAGACAATTATCACATGTACTCACTCATAGGTGGTTTTTAAACATAAAGCAAAGAAACTAGCCTATAAACCACAATCCCAGAAAACTTAGACAACAATGAGGACACTAAGAGAGACTTACATAGATCTAATCAACATGGGAAGTAGAAAGTAGAAAAGACAAGGTCTCCTGAGTAAATTGGAAGCATGGGGACCTTGGGGGAGGTTCAAGGGGGGAAGGGAGAGGCGGGGAGGAAGCAGAGAGAAATGTAGAGCTCAATAAATATCAAAACAAAAACAAAAAATAATTCACATTAATTCAGCACTATTTAATTGTTTTGCTTAATGAAATAAGCTCACTCATTTTATACATATGCATCCAAAATGGAAAGTCTTGTGTGATTGTCTCTCAAAACAAACAAACAACAGCAGCAAAAATAACTTCCCCCTTGGGAGAAGGTATCATAAAGGAGGGAAAGATAAAATTTCAATGGAATGTAAGTATTTTGAAATAAAATGCTAAAGCATTAATATTATTTGCTGACAAATATAAGTATAGGCATAAATTTTACCTGTATGGAGATAATTCAGCAGTGTGCTGTGTATTAGGTCATTTAAAACAGCTTCGGATTCCGAAGAGTTCATATCAAACTGCCTGTCGTTTACTTAACAGAGTGCTCTAAGGCTACAGCTGTCGTTTTCCTTCTGTGTATCCTCCTTCTGCCTCCTGCCTTCTTTGTCTCCCTCCATTTCTTTCTCTCTACTTCCTTTGTTGTTCGTCTTAGGGGTTGAATCAAACACAACAATATTATTATGCATCCCATAAACATTTGCTTTATATACAAGGGATACAAGGTGTTCCCAGGACACCACACACCTAAACAGAAGCTTCTGCAGTGTTGCTTCCCCGCCATGCTGTCAGAGCTGGCATGGCCAAGCTGGCCAAACAGAGTAACTTGTCAGTGCTTAATAAAGCCCTCCTCCCTTGCAGAGCCAAATGCAGCCTTCCTCCTGAGAACTCTGCAGACGATGACATCTCCCCACTTGGTATCCATAGCATCCATTCCTGAAGAGCCCTAGAAAGGCCCTTGGTCAGGGCTATGCTCCCAGCTCCCCTAGGAAGTTGGCAAGCTGGCTAGCCAAAAGCAGCATTCTGGGTTCCTGAACTTCCTCTGTCCGTGGTGCTGAAATACTTAGCTGCGACTGGCGCACACTGAAGGGCGCGGTCAGCTTTTTTGGAAAGGCTCCCCTGAGGCTGCCTAAATCACAGCTGTGTGTCTGTTACTCACTCACGTTCGCAAAAAGCAGCTAACCTCAGTCTTAATTCGACTCTGCCACTCTGCCGCAGAGCACACTTACGCCGGCGCGATGGGAGGAGACCACGCTAAGGCAGGAAGCTAACAGCAGCCTAGCTCACCTGAGGCCTGGGAAGCTCCCAAGGGTTCTGAGAGCTATGAGCTCTGATTAGCAAAGTCACCATTTTAGACAGTAGGGGTTCTTCTGCCTTTTCCCTAACACAGAGTTCCTTAGCGTTTCTGATCCCTCTGATTAAAAGCCAGAGGATGTATTGCAATAAGCCTTCAAAACCGGGAATTTGCATTGTTTTTCTGTGAGCTGACTTCCAGAGCAAGCACTTCTCAGCAGCACCAGCCCAAATATTGCGGCACATTGAGAACCTGTTTATGAGTGCAGGGATGTTGCATTAAATGCACCTGTCGTTGTGTGTGTGTGTGTGTGTGTGTATGCGTGTGTAATTTTGTATGATTACCTGGGGATTGTCACATCTTCCAACCCAACCCTTAAGCCTGAAATGTCCATTCAGCACCTATTCAGAAAGCCTGCTGTTTTTCTTTTAAATTCCCCAAATTTAAATTCCTTTGATCCAGACAAGTGAATAACAAAAGCCAAATCCCTTTCAAGAATAAATATCAAAAACTAATGATAAAAAGAAATTTAATCTGCAAAAAAATAATGAAGAATCTCTCATGGGAAATTCTTTATTGAATGAAATTGGATCAAAAAATATCAATAGTTGATCATTGATGTTTCTCTCCTGAACCTAAAAGGCCATATATGTACTCTTATTTGTTTGCTACGTAACAAATAATTATGTTATTAGACAGTTAGGAATCTTTCTCTTGTGTGGGAAAAGTCACAGTAATTTTAGAACAAACAGAACCATAAACTGAAAAATTATTTTGAAAGTAATAGAAAAATGTTTAAATCCTATGCTTTGCATAATCACTACACTAAGCACACTGTAGTTTGTATAATCCAAGTCCTGCTAGATGTGTTATATCTTCTAGGAATACTATTTTTCGTTAGTGATATAAGCAAAATAAATGAGACAGCAGAGAGAGAGTAGGAAAATGGATTTTGAAAAGCATTCATTTTTACATGTGGAAAATGAAGCCTTGGCTTCAGTGAGAGTTGTAACCCAGATGACCAAAGCACATCTCTATTTTCCATGTGGCTTGGTTCGGGTGGGCTTCCGCAGGCACCATCACGCACCTCTGCGGCAGTAGATGCTGCAAGCACCCTGCAGTCTTGCAGCTGTTCAGAAACCTGTGAAGTCAGAAATTCGGGTTCAGAGTTCAACTTTGTAAATGTTGGTATACAAAGCCAAGGCAAAAATAATCAAACCCATTAAATTCCTTCCTTGCAGAAAGAAAGGCCTTGTTTCTGGTACTTGCTTCCCGTATCTGTGATATACAACCATGAAGTCTAGTCTTAATGACCTGTTCTGTAGTGAAATTTGATAGAATTTGAAGAGAGCTTCGAGTTTCTTGGAAACCGTAGTCCAAGATATATATGTCAGGAATTGATGTTAAAATTCCACAGACTTCGTGTGTGTGTGTGTGTGTGTGTGTGTGAGATCAATGGTGCACCATTTAATCGTGGATATAGGAATAAAAGTACCTACAAGAGAGACTGGGAAAATGTTGGCCAATTGTAAGTGAAGACACTGTCTCATTGAGAGAAAGCTATTAATTTTTAGCCTGTTCTCTTATTTAAAAAATAGAAACTTATAGATGTGGTAGATACGAGAACAACATCCTCTTTTCTCAAGGCCATTTTAACATCCAATTCTCTTTTCCTTTCCGAGTCCTACAAGGATCAGATTGAGAAGAGTCAAGTCCTGTGAAATAAAATGAGATTTCCTCTTAGTGGTACAGAAAGTGGTGTGGGTGCCCCTTGGTAAATCCGGAAATCTCATTTTCTGCATCTGGAAATGGGCCTGCGATATTTTTCTGTATGTTGTAGCTGAGATAGTAGTGATGCAAGATTGTAACTGATTAATTACTCACGTTGTTGGAAGGAAGCTGAAGTATCAGACATTCTAACAGGAGTAAAGAGGAGAGAGAGACAGAGAGACGGAGACAGACAGAAAGACAGAGAGAAGGAGGGAGAGAGACAGAGAGAGGAAGGGAGAGAGAGACAGAGAGACAGAGAGAGGCAGGGAGGGAGAGTGGGTGGGGGAGGGGGGAAGAGAGAGAAGGGGAGGAAGTGATGAAGCAGTTCACCAAGGTAAAGGATTGAGAAGTGTTTGACAGGGAGGCCACCAGATAGAAAAGGCTACCCCTTGGGTCCAGTGAGGACTAGGAACAAGGAAGAAGGTGGTCCTTAAGGAGCTGCATCTGGATAGAGTTAGAGTTGAGCCTGGTTCTGTCAGGCCCTTCTCAAGCCCCGGAGTTGATGGAAAAGACCCATAGTAGCTAAGATTAAAGCACCTATGAGCCAGGGAGGGCATCCATTAGGGGACATTCTTTTCCCAACCCTCTTCCTTTCACGCTGGTACCTCAAAAGTTAGGGCCAAAGGGCCTGTATGTGAATGGAGACCAGAAAGATGATAGAATTGGGGTTCCCTCAGTTAAGCCCAAGGGTATTAAAGGGTAGGTGCTGCTGCCCAGGGAGAAGGGCTTAGAATTTCACAGAATTTAAGAGCAGGCAGACTCTCTATTGCAGGCATTTTAACCAGGCAGCAAGAAAGAGGTCAGAGACCAACTCCCCAGCTCCTGAGGGTTGAGGAAACTGAATGCTGGCTGAACTTAGGGCATCTTTGTCCCCTAAACTCTCTGGGGGATGTGCCTGCTTCTTAATCTGATGTTCAGGGTCCTGGAGGAGAAGCAAGACACCCGAGAGACCATTGAGCTGACAGAGGATGGCAAGCCACTAGAAGTGCCTGAAAAGAAGGCCCTACTGTGTGACTGCACCTGCTTTGGCCTGCCCCGCCGCTACATCATAGCCATCATGAGCGGCCTTGGCTTCTGCATCTTCTTTGGCATCCGCTGCAACCTGGGTGTGGCCATTGTAGACATGGTCAACAACAGCACCATCCACCGCGGAGGCAAAGTTATCAAGGAGGTGGGCATTGGCAAAGCCCTAGAGGGGACTTCCTCCGCTAGCCACTCACCTGTGGCTAGCTTGTTTTCCCCACTGGAACCGAAAGGTTTGCCTGTTGTCTAAACCTTCCCTTGGTCCAACTATTCTGGAAAGGACCACTAGAGTGCTATTATCTCCCTTTTCCGCTAGGTTCCCGGCCTTTCCGTCCTCCTTTGCGAGGTGTAAAATAGTGTCTAGCTCACTACATTTGTATAAAGAAGTACCAGCTAGGAGCTAACAATATCTGTTAAATCTAAAAGAAAGCATTTTTCTTTAACTGGAAAGTGTAACATTATAAAGTTCCCCTGGCTCCCTTCAGATCACACCCGCCCAGGAAAACAAAGTTAAAAACAGAAAACTTGTTTTGTTATCTAACTCAAACAAGCAACATATCCTGAAGTCAAATTACCATATGTATAACTGGTTTCACCAGCAGCTCTTTAGGCAAGAACAGAACTCCAGCTGGGAGAGAAGTACCCAGCTGGGTAGGAAAATCCGCAGTTCGCGAAAGTGGTACCAGCTGTGAGGTGGGGTGGGGAGGGAGAGGGCGAGCTGACGGTCACAGAGACCTTTCCGGGGAAAGTAGTAAAGCTGCTTCATTTGGTGGCGGAAACTGAGAACACTCTGAGGAGCCAAACTAGAGTCCCTGGGCCCTCTGGAACCCAGGATACTCAGGACATTCTAATTGCAAGAGAAATAATGGCAGTCCCAATTACCCGGGCAAGGTAAAAGCTTAGACCTTTACAGTAATTGAGTAACGTGCAGATATTTAGCTCCAGTTTTATGAGAGGCGCATCTTGTGCTGTGGACCAGTGTGGTCTGGGCGCAGTCAAGGCTTGACATTCACACAGCTATGAAACAGAACCTTAGCCGCTGCCTCTCCCCGCCACCACACAACCTTCTCCAAACTCTCTGCTAGACTGTCCCCAAACTCTTTTGATCCTGCCCACCCATATTTAGAAGAGACACCCGTTCCGATCCCTTCAAGCCTTCACCCCGCCCTGCGTGCCTCCTGAGGGTTACATTTCATTCTGGGGGTCACCCCACTACTGTATTTTTACTGGCTGGCAACAGCCAAAAAAACCTTAACCAATATTCTTTTCGGAGAATCCAAATGTCTTAGTCCAATTAAGGAGGTCCCAGGTTCACTGACCACAGTCCAGTCCGCGAGGAAGCTTGGCAGCCCGTATTTCACTGGGAATCACAACACCTTTCTTTTAAAAGGAGTCCCTCTTGTCAGCAGCTATTTTGTTACAAAACGAAAATTAGGCCCCTGACCTCGGTATTGCAGAAAATGTCCTGCGTGTTTAAAGGTTCAGGGCACACAAACCTCCGAAAGGGAATTAGGAGCGCTGACTCTGCTTTGCCACCAGTGACTAGTTGTTTCTTTGTAGTTTTCCTCTGTTCTTATAGAAATCCAAATTCAATTGGGACCCTGAAACTGTTGGGGTGATTCATGGCTCCTTCTTCTGGGGCTACATCATCACCCAGATTCCGGGTGGATATATCGCATCGCGGCTGGCTGCCATCAGGTAAAGCTATTGAAGTCTGTGCTTGAGACTCTCTGCTCGTTTTTTCTTTCGTGCAGTTCTAGACAGCCCCGGGAAGTTTGGAAACTCCCTGATGGAGTCTCCTTGTAGCTGGACAGGCCTTCCAGGCGGCAGAGCTCCAGTGGCGCCCTGCAAGATGGAAAGGCTTAGGTTTCTCAAGACCTTCTTTGTACAGGAGTAGACCAAGCTAGGTCCCTCTGAGCAGTCTTGGTAGAGAAGCGGCCCCAGTGCCCTAGAATAGGGTGCGCCCGCGCGTGTGCGTGCTGGGAGTTTCTGTGTTGGATGCTGCAAAAACGGGGCAGTGGTGTAAAGTGCAGAAGTGGGAGAGAAGGGGCGTGCCCAGACAGGCGCTAGGGTGATGCGGAACTTCAGCAGGGCGCGTCTAAGGCTGGCCCCTAACCTAGCCTAGCGGGTGTTGTGAGCCTGAAGAATTTGTTTCTACTGTGCCAGGAGGGCTCTAGGGCTCTCTCACTTGTTAATGAGCTCCGTGCTTAGGGGCGGGAGTGAGCTGAGCAGCTCACCAGAGTCCCTGTTTCTTTGGCTTTCAGTCCTGTAGTGGTGGAGGGAGCCAAGGTCCTAACGCCAGCTTTCAGGGGCACCCCTCCTCCAAGATTCATCTACAGATACACCGGCAGCATAAAGGCTAGTGGGTGGCGATACCAAGGAGCTGGGAATGACTGCCGGAGGACTACAGATATTTCTGTTTGCTTCACTGAGTGTATTTTAATGACAAACCAACAAAGCTAAATGTCCCTCTTTGGGTATGAACCCAGGCCGAGCATTGTTGCCCTCCGGGATCTTAGGCTTACTGAAGCCAAATAAAGATCTTCAGACCTCTGGCAGGTAACACCTCCCGGCTCCCACCACACCAGCAATAGCACTAGAAGGCGACCCTAATCTGCAGGTCAACTCCTAGACTTCTGCTCAAACTTTCTCCTGGCTCCATCCCCAGGCAATCCAGACCGAAGAGTCTGATGGTTCTCCAGACCACCAGCAGAATTCTTGGAATTTTAATTTAGTCATTTAAATCGTACAGTGGTGATGTTAGGGCTACTGATCAAAATGTCAAACGGAGAGAGAATAGTATCTTTTGAGTATGATTTACAAAGGGTGAGGGCGCCCAGCACTCGAACCCAAAAGGTTGCTCCCTGCCCCGTAAAACGCAGCAAAATTAAAAGAGTAGCTACATAAAATGCCCACCATTATCGACTCGATAAGGAAAAATTTAGGAGGAATAAATTTTTAAAGAAAACATTCACTTCGTTGATGCTTAGTGATTAAGAATACATAGCAACATTCTACGTTTTGCAAGTCTGTAATAAAAGGTTTTTTAATTTTTCCCCAAAATTATTGCTTCAAAAGTATATTTTCCAACTGTTGTTCTAGATAGATAGATAGATAGATAGATAGATAGATAGATAGATAGATAGATAGATAGATAGATCGATCGATCCTCCTTACTAGGTAGGTAGCTGGGAGACTTTCTTCAAAGGAAAAACTTGAAAGCTTTAGAATTCTAATTTGGATCCAGTTGCTGTTATCTTTAAACAGACTGGCTTTATGGGAGCCTAACCTGTTTGGATGCTCACCTCCTAGACCTGGATGGGGGGGGGGGGGGACCTTGGACTTCCCACAGTATGGGCAACCCTGACTGCTCTTCAGACTGGAGAAGGAGGGGGAGGGGAGTAGGGGTGGGGAATGGGGGGGGGAAGGGAGGCAGGGAGGAGGCGGAAATTTTTAGTAATAATAAAAAAAAAAACAGACTCCATACCTCCAAACATGATATTTTAACCCCTACCAGCCTGAGGAAGTTCACAATGTAGCAAAGTGTCAAGAAGACACAGATTTAGAGAGACACACTTCCCAGAGCTTTGACATATTCGCTTCAGTTTTATAATTCAGCAAACCTTCTGAGCACGAAAATAGGTCAAATGGCATGGACATTTTCTTTTCTACTGACAAGAGCCTTACTTGATCAATAAGAAAAAGCAAAACCGATCTGAAGGGAAGATGATCAAAAACATAAATAATGCAGCCAACCAGATGTGTCTGTTTTTAAATATGCTTTGAATGTTCATCTTGCGTTAGAAACTGTACGTAAGATTTTGTCCCAGAAACCTCTCTACACATGGACACATGACACTCTTGTAGGATTGATTGGGGAAAAATATGTCTATTTTCTGTTATTTTCTTTTTCCACAAATAGCAAAACAGCATGGGGCAGGTCTCAGCGCCTTGAAACCTGCCAGCCTGTTCATTCCTGCAGCTGTTCCTCCTCCTAGAAGACAGAGATTCCCCTGGGCACCCGAGGCTCCTTGGAAAGTGTTTGCCCTAGCTGTTAGTGAGGAAGGAGCTGTGTGGAGACAGTTGGAGGAGCAGGGGTGGGGGAAGCTCCTAACTATGCTTTCTGCTCATTTCTCAACTAGAAATAAACAGCACATTGGACTTTTTCCATTTTTTAAAAAAAAATCCGACTCTGGTCATTTTATTGATCAAATGCTAAGTCTTTCTCTTTCCTGTTCATTAAGAGGAGCTGATGAGGGAGTCAGGAGGGAAGACATTCAGTTCAATGGAGCACTTCTTACACTCCCCTCCCTTTGTTTCTCCTTGAGTCACTGCACTCAGTGGGAGAAGATTTCAGTCAACCTGCAGGGAGGGCCTTAAGCTGAGCTTTCAAAGGGAGACTCCTTTTAAAATCCCTAATGCTTTAAGATGAGGACATATTTAAAACAGTGATGAAAATGTTGGGGCAAATCAGTACAGGGCACCTGAGATGGTGGGTTAGATGCTGACAATGTAGAGCCACCCAGGCATATATTTGTCCTACATTTAGGCTATTGTAAGGGGCTGTGGCAAGTGTTTAGTTACAGGACCATAACAGATTTTCTTTTTGGAGGCATAACTAAAGAAGGCCAAGGACATTTGGTGGAAACATTTTCAGTGTATAACAATGTAACTGTCCTTGCCAGTATTACTTAAACCCTTAGTAGATATTCCCCCACCTGATCCTATCCTGTCTACCTCTCACTGAGCTATGGGCACCAGCAAGATCACAAGGCTATCTTGTTCTTCCCTTGGTCCAATGCCTTCTTCCTTCCAATTTGGAGTCTTATCTGTGCTTCATTTTTGTTTGAATTTTTATGGTGCTATCTCTGCCATGTTGAAGATTATCTGAACATGATGCATATTTATTAAGGAAACCAAATGAGATTTAGTGTCCAAAGCCAAACCTTGTAGCTTCAAGATCCTGAATATGTTACTTAATAACTTCCGGGCTCATGAGTCTTCCTTCTTTCATGTTCTTGTCAAAACCAAAGTGCCTACTTCATTTTGCTGTCCTGACAGCTAAAGGAGAGGGTACATATGGATGTGGGGAGGTATTCAGAACTATGTAATTGATGACTGCTTGTTGCTGATACAAAACTAAATTTTAAAAAAATGAAAGAGATACTGTATGATCATTAATCTTAAAATTCAGTTTTTCTATCAATAAAGTAGATGAACTATTTCCACTGTGACAGTAACGTTCATGTTCATGTATTACATTTCTGTTTTAAGAATCAATTCTTACAAACTGATTATTTAGAATTAGATTATTGTTCACTATAATTATACAAGGCTCACCTGAAAGCTTGAAAATGGCTCTTTTTAAAAGAGAAGTTTGAGTCAAATCTGCAGAGAGTGCAGGGAATTCTGTGCATTTTATCTTTGAGTTCCAGTCTGGGGTAAGCACATCTAGGGAAATTCATTGAAGTTAGGGGTTAGACTTCTGCTTTGAAGGCTGCGGTCATTTCTCTCTTCTCCTGTCCTCTAAGGAAGATAATCCACAGTGCATTGTTTTGTCTTTATACCTTGGCTTTTGCTAAAGAAAACAAAAAGTTTCAACTTTTAAAATTAAAATTCTTGTTGTATCCCACTAGGAGTAAGGCTGAAAGGAAGAGAGCCTCCAGTGATTGTTGCTTCTGACTTCTAAGCGTTTCCTCTGCCACCCTCTGAGATTGCTTTTCAAAACTAACTTCCTTCTGGGACCCTTAACTTTCTTTAATATGTATTGGATAACTTTAGGGTAGAGGGGATAACAACAGACACTTTCTCCACTTGCAAACTGCTTTATAGCTTTACAAATTATCTTTAATGCCCCCCCACTCACCAGAACAAATGCCATAAGAAAACAAGCCCCCTGAAACAGATCGAAGGACGCTATCTTCCTCCAAAAGAATTTGAAACACAGTATAAGTAATACAATGTGGATCTGAGAATGTGGCATTGGCCTTACAAACATGAGGACATGTGTTTGGAGCCCCCAGAGCCCACCTGAGAACCTATGTGTGGCAGCAGCATGCACCTGTAATCCCAGTGGTGGTGAGAGTAGAGATGGAGGCATATTTCAGGAAGCCTCCTTTCCAGCCAGTCTACTCACCTGGCAAGGAGCTGGGCCAATGAGAGACCCTAAATCATAAAAAAGGAAGAGTTTGAGGAGCTACACTTGGAGTTGTCCTCTGATCTCATTGCACACAGATAGAGACATGTGCATCTCTCTTCACACACATGCACACCCCACATCCCCATTTTTTTCAAGAAAAAGAGAGGTCATATCATGTAGAATTATTGTATTTTGTTCAACAAAATCTAGCACAAGTAACTAGGGATGTAGCTCAGAGACAGAGGTTTTACCTAATATGCACAAAACTCTAGGTGACAGAAGCTTTACCTGTCAGGCACAAGGCTCTGGGTTCAGTCCCCAGTACTATATAAAAATAAAAAATAAAAAAACTAAATCAAAATTGCCCTAACAGCACCATAAGAAATACACACATATATAAGAAGACCCTTTCGATCCCTTACAGTGGAGCCTCCTACCCCTACAAATTGCTTCAACTTTCTCATGGCCTTGAGTGAAAGCAACCCTTCATCTTCTCATCCCTATAGCACTTTAGTTCCTTTGAGATGCCCTTGTTTTCAGAAGGGAGGAGAGTGACTAACAGAGGCAGACAGTGCATCTATAGGTAGGGTCAGAAACAATAGAAGCCTCCAAAAAAGAAGACCCTGAAGGAGTCTGGGAGTCTGGCAGGGCCACCAGGCTGTTCACTGGTCATATGGTTGGATAGGACATTTTGAAAATGCCTTGATCTCTGTGTCTAAAGGATAAAACAGGTAAAGCACTTGAAATCATGTTTACTATACAAAGAGAGTAGACCACAAATTCAATTGCTGTGCTTAGGATGTGTTTAATATCTGCTCTATGTCAGTCTTTGCTTGATGTGCTGTGGAAATAGCTTTGAAAAAATAAACAAAAACCAGCCATCTCAAATGCACATCCGAATAGAAAAAAGGACCAAAATTAAAAGAACAAAGTATAAGAAACAGGTAAGTCAATAGAGAGGATGAGGTCAAGATGGGATTGCAACTTAGAGAGGGAATATTGGTACAGTAACACAGAAGGGAGGCAGAGTTCTGCAGGTTCTTGCTTCCAAGGGTCTGGCTGCAAGACCATTTAGCACACAGTTTTGGAGAACCTTCTAGTCTATGCCATTGTGCCAAGTCTTGTATACAAAATATCTAATGAAACAAACTCTTGGTGGGGACTCAGCATATGCTGGCACCATACTGAGAATACAAACTTCAGTATCTCACCTAACCTTTTAAAAATGATCGCATGGGGGTAGTGTAAGCATTAAGTATCTTGATTGCTATTACTGACAGCAATTTGAGAGCTTAAACTTGGGGCTGAGACACCAGTGTAATTACCAGAGTCTCATATTTACTAAGAAAAAGGAAATCCTACCCTCTCAACAAGGTATTATTTTTTACTTGACAGCACTTGGCATTGAACTTATGGTCAATTCACACAAAGATTTTTCTCAGCTCACAGTTATACTGTATTGAACAATAGAGAACAAAGCTGGTAGAACTTCTCTCAGCCATCACTAATCTGAAGCATTAGTAAGAGCATCAAAGTACCTGGGAAGTTCTCAGTTCGTGCCCTCTCAATCTGACATAAAGATTTATTTTTATCTTAGTGATACATATACATCTACTTGTGAGTATGTGCACAAGAGTACAGGCGACCATGGAAGCCAGAAGAAAACTTCGGATCCCCTGGAGTTAATGTCACAGAAGGTTTTGAGCTGCCTGACATGAGTGCTGGGAACCAAACTTGGGTCCTCTGCAAAACCAGCAAGGAGTTTTAACCATTGAGCCAACTCTCCATCCCCAAGGTGCCATTTTAACCATCAGTTTTTTTTTTTTTTTGGTACTTCATGTGTTGCAATTTGCACTTTACTTTTCTCAGTGTTCAGAGAAACAGCTAATAAAGGAAATTTGGTGATACCAAATGGCTGTAGTTGTTCTGAATCACAAGACAAATGTCGGGGTTTGGAAAGTGTCCTGTCGTCTGCGGGTGTCTATCCCCGATGTCTGTGGTTTTGCTAGTTCAGTACTCTCAGCACTGTAGTTGATTTTTGGAACACTGTGAATAAGTTACCACCAAGAATACTAAAGGAATTCCTTGCTCGTGCTCTCTCTCCTTCTGCTCCTGATTTGGACCTTGAGATTTCTGTGCGGTGCTCCAGTGTGGGTCCTTTCATCGCCTGATGAAGGTTAATATTCAGGAGGATGCCTATATGTATTTCTTTGGGTTCTCCTTCTTATTTAGCTTCTCTAGGATCACTAATTATAGGCTCAATGTCCTTTGTTTATGGCTAGAAACCAAATATGAGTGAGTACATCCCATGTTCCTCTTTTTGGGTCTGGCTTACCTCACTCAGGATAGTGTTTTCTATTTCCATCCATTTGCATGCGAGAGCATGAGCAAGGAACTCAGGACCGCGAGGGATGCACCCACACACTGAGACAATGGGATGTTCTATTGGGAACTCACCAAGGCCAGCTGGCCTGGATCTGAAAAAGCCTGGGATAAAACCGGACTCGCTGAACATAGAGGACAATGAGGACTACCAAGAACTCAAGAACAATGGCAATGGGTTTTCGATCCTACTGCGCGTATTGGCTTTGTGGGAGCCTAGGCAGTTTAGATGCTCACCTTACTAGACCTGGATGGAGGTGGGTGGTCCTTGGACTTCCCACAGGGCAGGGAACCCTGATTGCTCTTTGGGCTGATGAGGGAGGGGGACCTGTTTGGGGGAGGGGGAGAGAAATGGGAGGCGGTGGTGGGGAAGAGACAGAAATCTTTAATAAATAAATAAATTATAAAAAAATACTAAAGGAAGTATCTATTTCATGATTTTAAAGGGCATGTGTGTGCACATCCCTGTAGAGACCAGAAGTCAATAAAAGGGTTCTTTCTTAATCACTATCTTAAGACCAGTTCCGTAGGAAGCAGGGTATTGACGTTTTACATGGTTCTTTGAAAGTCTTCCTGGGTCTAGTATCCAATCGTCATCTTCTGCATGTCAACAATTCTCACCTATTCATTTATTTTAAGTTGATCCGATTCTTGAGGACTGGCTGGCACCAATCAAACTTACTAGAGATTGATTAGAAAGCCTTAATCTAATTTCTTCACATATAATGAGAAACATTACTGCTTAATGGTCCAAAATTCTCCCATCAATTGGATAGCATATTCTGCTTCTTATGGAAAACTGTTCTTGGGAACTGAATTAATATGTGAAAGTTGCTGGATAAGAAAAGAGATGAAGAAAATGCAATCACCTTAATGAACTTATAATAAATTGCTTTTTCTTCTGTTGGCTATAGCATTGGATTTATTTGTTCATTCCACGTGTCCTCAGCATCTACTCTGTGCCCATAGTACTGCTGAGGTGCATAAAAATGTGTGAAAACCAATGCAGAAAATACATACAGAACAGCATTGGTCAAGATGCCCCTGTGCGCCAAACCTCTTGGTTTTATAATCATACAACACTGAATTTTCATAGCAAATTCTATGAGGAATTTATATTTTATTTTGCCCCTTTGGAGATGGTAATTATTTTAAGGAGATGCAGTTTAAAAAAAACTTTGATCATATGGTTTAGGTGATCATGATTATGTATTTCTCTAACTCATTTCATTTATAGAAAATAACTCAATATAGATTTCTAATTACATGGGAAATGTAAAGTTTATGAATAAAAAGTGTGCAAAATTTATGCCATCAGTCCCTAGTCTACAAGCAGGAAAGGGGAGTGTTAAAACACCTGCACTGTGTCAAGCTAACTGCAAAGAGTCCCCATGAGGCATATTGACCAGAGATCTCTTCCTTACATATTCCTACATGATTATCTCTAAGGGTTATGTATAATTTCTGCGATTTTAGATAAGTTCTGGTGCCCAGTTATTTGATAACACATTATTGGGTGTCAGGAACGTTTGTCCCAAAGATGATAGCAGGGATCATTGTCCTAAGAATGTTTGCAGAAAACCCCACTACCTTGAGAGCTGTTTGCTAACGGAACCTGCCTCACATCCCAACTATCTTGATAGCAAGGACCATTGTCCTAAGAATATTTGGAGGGAGCCCCCATATTCCAATCACCTTGAGAGCTGTTTGACCAGGTGTGCTTACTAGAGACCTTTGCTACCCGGGCAAAACCCCCCACCCCAAGTCAAATTCCTCATTCATGGGCTATATAAGCCGCTTCCACTACACCAATAAACTGAGGCCTTGACAAGAGACTTTTGCGTGGTCTCCATTTCTCTCTCTCGCCCATGTTCTTTCAGGTAGCACCTCTTCAGGACTCTGGAATAACTGGACCTGCTGGGTGGGTACAATTGGGATCAGCAGAGTCTGAGTAAGGTAGCCCTATGAAATATGGGTGTCTCTCATTCTATTGGATTAAAATCCCAGTATAAAGAGTTTTCCACAGAAGGTTGACTTGTCATTTGCAATGGAGAAATTCAATACTTTTAGTTCTCAAAGTCATGGTTGCTTTATATTGAATCTCCTATCATTTGCCCCTGCAGACTCACAAAGTTTGGCCAGACGTGCAGGATCATCAAGCCAATTTTCAATCTTTCTCACCCTCTCCCCATCTCTCTCCCTCTACCTGCTTCTCCCCCCACCTTCTCCCTTCCACTGTCCCTCTGTCTTCTACTCCTATTATTTCTATTTCTCTAGTAAACTCTAACTTATGAAGATTTTAGTACTGTCTCCATCTACAAGCACAGAGAAATCTTTATGCTATTAGGACAACAGAATTCTGAAGTACTAGGAACCAGACAGAAGCACAGATTGTGAGAGGCAAGATGACGAGCCTTGCTATAATACACATCAGAAATAAACAGGAACAAGAATAACTTGCCTCATATGGGCATACAGTACTGTCCAGTTTATCCTGGTACCTCAGGAGGGAAATGCATAAGTAATCCATTAAATTCTTACTTGAACTCTATGTGAAATAGAAGGAAGTGAAAGATCTATTTGACAAGAACTTTAAAGCTTTGAAGAAAAAAATTGAAGAGGATATCAGAAAATGGAAGGATCTCCTAAGCTCTTGGATTAGTAGGATCAACATAGTAAAAAATGGCACTTCTACCAAAGGCAATCTATAGATGCAACGCAATCCCCATCAAAACCCCAAGAAAATTCTTCACAGACCCTGAGAGAACAATGATCAACTTTATATGGAAAAACAAAAAATTCAGGAGAGTCAAAACAATCCTATACAATAAAGGAACTTCTGGAGGCATTACCATCCCTGACATCAAACTCTATTACAGAGCTATAGTAATGAAAGCAGCTTGTTATTGGCATAAAAACAGAGACATCGACCAATGGAATAGAATTGAAGACCTGGATATTAATCCACAAACCTGTGACCACCTGATTTTTGACAAAGGAGATAAAGTTATACAATGGAAGAAAGAAAGCATCTTTAACAAATGGTGCTGGCATAACTGGATGTCAACCTGTAGAAGAATGAAAATAGATCCATATCTATCACCATGCACAAAACTCAAGTACAAATGGATTAAAGACCCCGATATATATCAGACCACACTGAACCTGATAGAAGAGAAAGTGGGAAGTAGCTTGCAATTCATGGGCACAGAAGACTACTTCCTACGTATAACCCCAGTAGCACAGACAGTAAGAGCAACAATGAATAAATGGGACCTCCTGAAACTGAGAAGCTTCTGCAAAGCAACAGACACAGTCATTAATACAAAAAGGCAACCTACTGAATGGGAAAAGATCTTCACTAACCCCACATCAGACAAAGATCTGATCTCCAAAATATATGAAGAACTCAAGAAACTAGACATTAAAATTCTAAATAACTAAATTAAAAAATGGGGTACTCAACTGAACAGATAATTCTCAACAGAAGAATTTCAAATGGCCAAAAGATACTTAAGGACATGTTCAACTTGCTTAGCAAATGCAAATCAAAACAACTTTTTGATACCATCTTACACCTGTCAGAATGGCTAAAATCAAAAACACCAATGATAGCCAGTGCTGGAAAGGATGTGGAGTAAGGGGAACACTCATCCATTGCTGGTGGGAATGCAAACTTGTGCAACCACTTTGGAAATCAGTGTGGCAGTTTCTCAAAAAATTGGGAGTCAACCTACTTCAGGATTCAGGAGTACCACCCTTGGGAATATACCCAAAAGATGCCCAATCATACTACAAAAGCATTTGTTCAACTATGTTCATAGCAGCATTATTTGTAATAGCCAGAACCTGGAAACAACCTAGATGCCCCTCAACGGAAGAATGGATAAAGAAAATGTGGCACATCTACACATTAGAGTACTACTTAGTGGTAAAAAACAATGACATCTTGAATTTTGCATGCAAATGGATAGAAGTAGAAAACACTAACTTGAGTGAGATAACCCAGACCCAAAAATATGAATATGGTATATACTTACTTGTGGATTCTAGGCATAAGCAAAGGACACTGAGCCTATAGTTCGTGATCCTAGAGAAGCTAATAAGGTGAACCCAAAGAAAAGCATATATAGATCCCCCTGGAAATTGGAAGCAGACAAGATCGCCTGGCAAAAGTTGGGAGCATGGTGGTGTTGGGGGGAGAAGGGGAAAGGGTAAAAGAGAAGGGAGAAGGGGAGGGTTGGGGAGAACTTGGGAGAGTGGGATGGTTGAGATGGGGGTAGGATGGATATGGGAGCAGAAAATGAGATATCTTTACTGAGGGAGCCATTTGGGGGTTGGCACCCCTGGGCAGTGGAGGAGAGGGTGCCTGAACTGGCCTTGTCCCATAGTCAGACTGATGACTATCTTGAATAGCACCATAAAATCTTTGTCTGGCGACAGATGGAGACAGAGACCCAAATGGGAGCACTGAACTGAGCTCCCAAGGTCAAGTTGAAGAGCAGAAGGAGAGAGAATATGAGCAAGGAAGTCAGGAACACAAGGGGTTGGTCCACCCACTGAGACAGTGTGCCTGAGCTAATGGGAGCTCACCAATTCCAGCTGGACTGGTACTGAATGAGCATGGGATCAAACTGGACCCTCTGAATGTGGCTGACAATTGGGGCAGACTGAGGGGACAATGATAATGGCACTGAGATTTGTCTCTACTGCATGTACTGGCTTTTTGGGATCCTGTTCTCTTTGGATGCATACCATCCTAAGCCTGAATGTAGCAGGGGGAGCCTTGTACTTCCAACAGGGCAGGGTACCTTGCCCTCTCTTAGGACTGGAGGGGATGGTGGAAGGGTGTGTGAGGAAGTGGGAGGGAAGCGCGAGGAGGAAAGGAAGTGGAAATTTTTATTAATATTATTTATAAAGTAATAAAAAAGAAAGAAAATGGAAAAATAAAAGTACCCTAAACTTTTTTCAGAAAACTCTCAATAACCCAGTATTGTAGATAGGTACAACTAAAAAATCAATTGCATAAAACAGATTAAGTGTAATTATGAGGCTTAGGTTACTTTGAATGAACATAATTTTGCCCTGTAGGCAGACTGGTGATTATCTTAAATGTCACCATAGAACCTTCATCTAACAACTGATAAAAACAAAGGCAGAGACCCACAGTGGAGTGCTGGGCTGATCTCCCAAAATCCAATTGAAGAGTGGGAGGAGTGAGAATATGAGCAAAGAGGTCAAACCATGATGGGGACACCCACTGAAACAGCTTACCTGAGCTAACGGGAGCTCACCAGCTCCAGCCAAAAAGGGAAGGAACCAGCAAAGGACCAAACTGGACCCTCAGACAGAAAGCTAATGGGAGATCATGCTGTCTGCAGGCAAAGTCACCAACAGTGCTGGACCTCACAGGGGTCTCAAGTGCTGTTGATTGTGCCAAGCTCCCTTTGTTCCCACACTCCAGGGTCAGCCTGTAACTCCTATCACAGCTACCGAGAAGTTGTTCTTGGTTACCTCACATATAGTTTTAAGATGATGGAGATCTCTTTCCTGAAATAGGTGGAGCTTTTTATTATTATTATTATTATTATTTTAGGGGTGGGGATTGCAGCCAACACAATGGCTAGTCATTATTCGAGAGAATTTTTCAATCACATTCTAAAAAGTAAACACAGAGGCTCAGTGGGCCAGCTGGTGGGGCACCAGTGTATGAGTTCCACAGTTTGGGTGTCAACAGGTCTCGCCTTTGTACAGTCAAATTCCAGCCCTATATCCCGTCCTTTATTGTTAAGTTTAAATCCTGTTTAATGAGAACCTGCTGCAGCTGATGTAATAAGCCCATCAAAGCGAATTAATAAATCCAGGTTTATTCTGAGCACAGCATTCCTGGGTGGACCCAGGGGAAGTTGAAGAGACCACAAGAGGAAACCACACTGTGGAGGCTTTTAATACCCTCAGGAGGAAGCCTCTGATGGCAGGCTTTCTGGGGGCGGAGTCTGGACTGAGGCAACTCCTGGCAAGCAGACTTTGGCGGCTTCTCCCAAACATTCCAGACTCTTTGGATATATGGATTCCAGGGGCTGAGGTGAAGCTTCCACCCGAACATCCCAGACTCTGGGTACAAGGGCGCAGGTTCATGTCTGACTGCTTCCTGCTGGCATGGGACGATGTGGGGATGGGGAGAGTTGGGAGTCATTGGACTCACACTCAGCGGGAGATTGGGTGGTGGGGCATCAGTTTAAAGGCCATTCTGGAGACCTTTGGCATCTGTTTCTTGAGAGAGCTGAGAAGGCCGGTTGCTAGGAGCAAAAACAGACTATTATCATCAGTCCTACGAATGGGGCTAGCCCTGGGAAGGGTGATTAACTGCCAGAAAGAACAGGACAGAGAAATGCCCTGGTTGTAGGGGAGAGGCAAGATTGTACAGAATGAGCAGGACATGAAAGCAGATATGCCTCTTAGAACCAAATTCCAGTTGCTGGGTAGGTGCCCATTTGAGTCTGAGAACAGGTACCAATGGTGAAGTCCCAGGAGACCGTGCAGGCCCTGGCATATCTGAAGAACCCTCTGCAGTTTATCCTTGGTTTTGACAGCATGCATGACCTGTAAAATATGCTCAAAAATTGATGGGGTAAAAAATAGGCCCTGGAGACTTAGTTTTCACCAGAACAGATTTCTTGATACAGCAGCAAAACTTCTCCCGGGAACCTGCAGGTGTGTTAAAGAAACTTGAAACAGATTTACAACTTGGCATCAAAGCAAAAGGCTATGGCATTAGATTAAAAGGCATGAATGTTTTAGAAGACAAAGGAAATTTTAAACCTTCTGAACCTCTGAAGTTACATCTGAAACCTGGCTGTTCTGGACTATGAAGCCTATGAAAGAGGCACACCTGTCTGCATTTTTAGCAGGAAACTTAACTAATAAACTAATGAGCTACCAGTATCTTAAGCCATCAAATGCCATCAGAGAGATCTGGAAGGAATAAGTAAATGAAAGGAAGTTGAGACTGCTTTTTTCAGCTACCTAGGCAATCCCATGTCTCCACAGTCTTTGGCCAACACCAGTCTTTGAAGCCTTTAGCTGCTAAGCCAGGAGGCCTGACACTCATTAGTAGGAATACCACCTCCCGAAGTCATGGGGCAGGTGACAACCAGGCCCTTAAAGCTTGCTCCACCAGAATCCCCACTGAACAAATAACCTTAACACCATCTCACTGGGGACAAGCTGGTGGAACTTTCCAAGTGTGTTTTAAATTTTGTTTATTTTATTTTATATGTATGAGAGTTTTACCTGTGTATATGTGTACTACATGGATACATGGTGTCCTCAGAAACCAAAGAGGTCATTATATCCCCTGGGACTGGAGTTACAGATGGTTGTGAACAGCCATGTGAGTGCTGGAAAGGGAAACTGATCCTCTCTACAAGAACAATATGTGTTCTAAACTGCTGAGTCATCTCCCAACCTCTTACTTTTATTTTATTTATGTGTCTCGAATCAAGGGAGGATTCAATTAGTTTACTTTATAAGTCAAATTCTCTCAGTTTTGCAGTGGTTGCTATTAATCTCTCCCAAAAATTACTACAAGCTCTTTGCCAGGGTTCATTGCCTTCCATAATTCGTTAATTTCATCATTAGTAAAAGGTACTATAATTTCTTCTGGGTCTATTCCTCCTAATTTATGAAGTCTCAATTTTCCTTTTATAATTAAGTCAGAGACCCTTTTCCACATAAATTTTTATTTTTTTACTCAGTTTTATATGGTAAAAGATCCATTCTATGATAATATCTTTCTTCTGCATTAAAATTCCTTTAGGGGAATGTCTGGAAGGCAGTATGACCAGAATGTAGTTAAGATTCAGTTCAATAAGATCCACATGTGCCTCATGCAATTTCTTTTCAATCAATTTTAGTTTTGTTTAGCTTCAGCTGATAATTCTCTGAGGCCAATTAAGTCCTTGTCACCATCTAAAGTTTTTTTTTTTTTAAATTAATCGGTTGGTCAGGTTTTATCCCAATAGTAGGCCATAGATTGGAAATAGCTTTTACTGAACCAATAAATGTGTGTAATACAACAAAATCTGTAACTTCCTTTCCTTTGTAGTGGACCTTCAGATGGGGGTCTATGCAGGAACTGTGTAAGAAGCATGAGAATATCTAACAGCATGCATATAATGTAATTTAATATATATTAGTAAAGTTAAATAATTAGCTAAAGAAAATCCTGAACTCAAACTCATTAAAAGCTATTATAGAATCCAGAATTATATATATCACCGTGAATCAATCTAGTGCTGAGTGAACCAGTCACACTGAAGTATATTTTAGATGATATTGAGTATATTTGTAATAGCCATAGACCTGAAGTACATTTCAAACAAAATTTAGAGTCCCAACTGTGAGGCCAAAGTGTGACTTTGTTATTTCTCCAATATTGCAGGAGATGGAGCCACACATGCCCCGGTGCCATTGCATCCCATGGTACTTTGTGTCAAGGACCACAGTGATCTTCGGGGTAAGCACCATTTTTGAAACTTTGACCATTTCTTTAGGACACTTTTTTTTTATGAAACACAGTATCTCCTTAACGCTGTCTGCATCAACTCCTGTATGATTCCTGCAATGCCCCATTCTTGCTATATTGTCTACACCTCTTATACCTACATGACAGAATTTGCACAGATTTTTTTCCCAAGGTTTTCTTCTTTACTTCTGTCCTTTAGTTTTATTTTTGATTGACAAATAACTCTTATGTTTCATCACTTGCGTGTACATATTTATTGATTGCAATGTGATGTTTCAATAAATATTATTTTGTGTGTTTTTGAGAAAGAGTCTCACCACGTGGCCTTGGCTGGTTCTCACAGAGATCCAACACCTTCTTCTTCCTGTAGTGTTGTGATTAAAGGCATGAACCATAAATTCTGGGGCACTTCTTTTTTATTGATTTTTGTTGAACTCTGCTTCCCTTCCTGCCTTTCCCCATCCCCTTTACCCTTCTCCCAAGATCCCCACACTTCCAGTTTACTCAGGAGAGCTTGTCTTTTTCTACTTACCATGTAGATTAGATCCATGTATGTCGCTCTTAGGGTCCTCATTGTTGTCTAGGTTCTCTGGAATTGTGATTTGTGGGCTGGTTTTTTTTTTGCTTTATGTTTAAAAATCATTTATGAGTGAGTACATGTGATAATTGTCTCTCTAGATCTGAATTACCTCACTCAAAATGATGTTTTCTAGCTCTATCCATTTGACTGCAAAATTCAAGATGTCGTTATTTTTTCTGCTGTGTAGTACTCCATTGGGTAAATGTACCACATTTCCTTATCCATTCTTCGGTCAAAGGGCATTTAGGTTGATTCCAGGTTCTGGTTATGACAAACAAAGGTGCTATGAGCATATTTGAGCACATGTCCTTGTGGCATGATTGAGCATCCTTTGGATATATACCCAAAAGTGGTATTTCTGGGTCTTAAAGAAGGTTGTTTCCTAATTTTCTGAGAAATCATCATACTGATATCCAAAGGGGCTGTACCAGCTTGCACTCCCACCAGCAATGCAGAAGTGTTTCCTTTACCCCACAAGATCTCTAACATAAGTTGTCATTAGTGTTTTTTATCTTGGCCATTCTTATAGGTGTAAGATGGAATCTCAGAGTTGTTTTGATTTGCATTTCTCTGATGACTAAGGATGTTGAACATTTCCTTAATGTCTTTCAGACAGAGGTCTCATCTCCAAAATGTACAAAGAACTCAAGAAATTGGTCATCAAAATAACAAATAATCCAATAAAATAATGGAGTACCGATCTAAACAGAGAGCTCTCAACAGAGGAATTTAAAATCCCTGTGGCACTTCTAAGTGAATATTTCTGCTGTTGAGTAAAGCTATAAATATTTGACTGAGAATCAATATAGTAGATCCCTAGTAGGACATTCTGCACACTACACATTATACTTGAATAATTTAAAAGTAATCTAAAATGTGTGTATTTCTTTGAGAATTTCATGCGTGCATACACTGCACTTTAATTCTATGCAGTCCACTCTTCCCTAACTCCTCCTCCATCCACTGCTCTCTGTCTCCCCAGCCACTTCCAACTTCCCAGTCTTTCTTTCGCTTTTCTTTGGCTGTGGTCCACAGAGGTCAGTTTATACTATGTATGATCTCATGCATGTGTGGTCATCCACTGGAGGGTGGTCAGCCTATCAGGGGCCTCAGCTTTCAAGAAAACTTATACTTCCTCTCCCAGAAGCCATCAGCTATCAATAGCTACTCATCCATTGGTGGGGGTTCATCACCAACCCAAAAACACACACAACACACTTCTGCATGCTGGAAGGTTGAGTGCCTCAATCTTGTGTGCAAACACTCCCATCATCTTCAGAAGACACTGTTTCTCCCTCACACAGTCCTGCTGACCTCTGGGGTTTACTGTCTTTCTTATCTCTCTTTGGAGATGGTGCCTGTGCTTTGGGCTGCTACATATAATTGTTACTATGACTAAAAGTTGAACCTTTGCTTTTTGTTTTATAATTCTTGCATTATGTTGTGTAGTCATAGAAATGCTAAAGAACTTAGGTCATTTGATGAGGGAGGAGTTGCTTCCTCATACAAAAGCATAAAAATCATGAATGTATTGTATATAACACACACACACACACACACACACATATACTAACTAAAATACTAGCTGATATTACACAACAAAGGAACATTTCTGCCAAGGAAAAGAGAAAGGATAAAAGTGGTCTCAGTTTGTATCGGGAATTGTCACTGTGTAAGAAGCAGTCTGAAGTCGGGTTGGTTTTATTTCCTATTTAATACATAAAGTTGAAAATACATTAATGGCGATAAATACTGTTCTCTGGATTGGAAGTCACAACACAGAAAAACTATCCATTATCCCTATACTGACACATGCACATAGTTTATTTCAGTGGAAACATCAGCATTGTTGGCTGTATAGTTGAGAAGATTCTAAATATTAGCTGGGAGGTCAAGAAACTAGAAAATTAAAATAGAGAAATTGCTCCACTTAATTTTAAAACTAACTATAAGACTTTATTAATGACAAGAATATGAAATTGCAAACAAGCTGGTTCTATAGGTAATGGGGAAATGAAGATGTCAAAATCTGTGATCTGTGCAAACATGACAGGATTATTTTGGCCTGGTTGCAAAAGTATTTTAAAAAAAAAAACCTGTTAGCTTTCATGTTAGGAAATGTTGAAAAAATCAAACATCCATACCAAAATATAAAAATTTTACTCTTTGTGTTTCAACTTGGATGTGTGCTACATGTAAATAATTATTCTTTTCAGTCCACAAAGGCTGCAGCTGTCCGAATGATAATGTAATTTATCTGTTGATCCATTTGCTTGTATGAACTCCACCTCTTTGGGGTCTTATTTTTCATTTGCCTAATTAATTAGCATGAAGGGACAGCTCTCTGTCTGGGTGTGATTCCTTTGCAGGGGTGCTTGTGCTTGTTCCTGCTGTTTGATGCCTCTCCCACCTGACCGCTTCTCTTTGTTCATTTGCACTAATGCTTCACAAGCTTTAGCTCCCAACTCTCCTTTGCTTTTTTCCTTTTTGAGAATACGTCTAGCAAATATTTTGTCCTACCATAGTCTTATATTTTTGTTTTTTTAATAATCTCATGAGGTTGCTCAAACTTTGATTTAGTTGAGGCATCTCCATGTTTCCATTTGCAGGGCTGTATTCTTGAAGTCACCACGAGGTGGAGCAAGGCCACCACCTCTACATTGTGACAACCAAACCTCCCTGCAAAATCACTCTGACTGGAAGGTACTGTTTTGAATGTTTAAAAAAGGCAGAGTTTGAAAGTCAGGTTGAGCATCCTGGTATTATTTGGTCTCCTATCTTTGGTAGTTTCTGGCTTGTTTTCTTTTCAGAAGCCTTTAAATGTATTTTTGTTTTTCCTTCCACTCCCAGAATTTAGCGGGTGAAGCGGGGACACTCTCTGTTTCATAACCTCAGTGACTGTTTTATTTCATTCATTTAGTTTTATTCATGCTATTCCCTTGAATGTGGTCTTGCATATTCTCACTTCAGTTTTTATTCCAAATGTTTTTACACCAATGATGAGTCTGCCTCTATCTTGTTGGATGCTTTGCCCACACTGAGCCATTTTGATTGTATGGCTGATTTCCTCTTAGAAGTAGACTTCAGAATGTATTTGGTACCAAGTGCTATCATGTTTGGCATTAAATATGCCAGAATGTCTATTGTGTTGGTTAATTTGCTAGTTAAACAACACACTTTTACCTCGGTTCAATCCTACACTACCATAATCACCTTGTATGGTTTGGACCTTGGCCCGAGGTTTGTAGTACTGTTGATTGACTCAGATAAGCCTCTGCTCTTCTTTCATGTACCGTCTCTGCTATGTCCAATGTCTCACTTCTGCAAGTGTTTTCTGAGCTTTGCAGTGGTGTGGAGATTGGCCATTGCCCCGGCCCTGCCCACCTTCTTCACATGCTTTGTCACCTGGACTGCCTCTGAGTGAGTGCTCTTCCTGTCAGCAGGGAGAGGCAGAGCCACTTGCCTTCTCCTCACCTCCCTGTGTGGCAGAAGCAACACCATGTCTTCCTTTGGACTTCATCTCCTATTGTGCTAGCTTAAGAAACTCTGCCTCTCTGACCGTTTCCAGACTTGACATACTGGCTCTCTTACTTCTTTCTTCAAGTGTCAACTTCTATCATTTCTAACAGCTTGGTTTTTAATTAGTGGAGACGCCAAAGAGCCAGGACCAACTCTAAGAAGCTATACAGTCGCTGAAGGGCAAGGTCATGACCTTCAGGCTTGTGGACATCTTGGGCTGTTCGATGAGTACTTGGAAACAGGTAATTTCCAATCATGGTTCTCAGGCAGCAATAACACTGATAAAATGAATAGTTTTTATCTCTTGCAATTTCCTTCTGTCTTATGTATCATAGATGTTTAAATTACTGAATAAAAAGATAAATAAATGGATGGATAGATGATGGCTATATGGATAGATGGCAGGTGGATGGATGATGATAGATACATGAATAGTGGCAGAAGAATTGATGGGTGGAAAGTTGAGTTGTATATATGTAGATGAATGGTCAGTATTTAGATGGATGTGTGTGAGTATAGATTAATCGATGACAGATGTACACACTTGCATATTGAGGGAGGAAAGATGGATGGATGTATTGATTGTGGAGAGATGTATAGACAGCAGGTAAATATATATACAGATGGCAGGAATATGATATATGGATAGCAGGTGGATGGGAGAAGATTCATGGCTATCTACGGAAGATAGGTGAATGGATAGATAAATGGTGATTGGATAGATAGATAGATGGGTAGATAGAGAAAATGATTCAGTTTTCCTTCATCCCAGTGATTGAACAGAGATGAAACACTGAGGTGAGATCTTAGAGATCTCAGGTTGTTTGTGTGGTCTACCAAGGGCATTTCTGCTCATCAATATCCCATGATATGCTTTGGTGGAACTATAACGGGCACTTTATGTACTTATTATTAAAACCCTGGTGCAGCAAAAGAGATGATCTGAAAACTGTTAAGTCATTAATATTTGTTATTTATTAGATATGCTACATATTTTTATTTTAAGATCTATCAGTGTGACAGAAAACATTTTTATGCTTCAAGATAAACCAAAGTCACTTTAATATACTTTATATTGTATCGCTTTAGTTGGGTAATATTGTGTACATTGTTGTATAAAATGATGGGAATTCTTTTTTCATGAAGCTCGGTATGCAATAGGTAGTTATTGTTTTATAGGGTGATGAAAAACTCTATTTTATCACCATGGAAGTTCTGAATGAATATGTATATACATGTGGGGAGGTTAGCACTGACAGAGATGCAAAATATCATTTATATCAAAATTAGTTTCGGTGTCTTAAGAGTCAACCAAGGCTTAGTTTATACTTAAAACTCTCACACATTCTTCTAGTCATGAGACATTTGTGCTGTGAACTCACTGGCTGACTGTATTTGCTTTTGGTTTTGAAGATACTGAAATTAAATAGGTTAGTTTTCTAGGTAAAAATCTAAGACCAGGGAGCTGGGGAGATGGCTCAGGGGTTAAGAGCATTGGTTGTTCTTCCAGAGGACCTGAGTTCAATTCCCAGCAACCACATGGTGGCTCACAACTATCTGTAATGAGACCTGGCGCCTTCTTCTGGTGTGCAGGTGTATGTGCAGATGGAACACTATATTCATAATAAATAAATAAGTCTTAAAATCTGAGACCAACACCTTGAAACCTATGCTATTACTCCCTCAGAGTAATGATAGTTTCCTTAAGAAGAGAGAGGAATGGACTAGTGCAATCAGATACTGCTCGTTTATTTCTCAACTTCTCAGACCTCAATAATCAAGTGGAAATTGTATTAATTATAACAATATTATAATAACACAGAAATGATATTAATTACAACAATATTACAATCACACAGAAATGATATGAACTATAACACTGGTTGACCAATGGCTCAAGCATATTTTTAGCTATTTCTTACATCTTAAATTAACCCATTGATAATAATCTGTGTATTGCCATGAGGCTGTGGCCTACTGGTAAGTTTCTGGCATCCTTCTCCTTTAGCAGCTATATGACATCTCCTTGACTCTGCATATTCTTTTTTTATATCTCTGTTCAGATTTCCCACCTCACTATATTCTGCCCTGCCACAGTCCAAAGTAGCTTTTCCATTACCCAGTGGTACTAAAACATATTCACAGCATACAAAGGGAAATTCTACATCATCTCCCCTTCTTTGTTAAAATAAAAAGGAAGGTTTTAACTTTATCATAGTAAAATTATCTTCTTTAGTAAAGGTCAATAGTCATCTTTCTGTGGGTCCTGCATGTTTAGTTCATACAACATACTATCAGGCAGCCTAGACAAGAGCAGTTCCTTGCCTAAATGGCTAGCCTTGTCGTATCAAAGGCAAATTCCATAATTAATTTCTTCAGTGAACATAATCTCTCTGAGGTAATTGGTGCTGCCAGAAGCAGATGCGTCTCACTGTTGAGAAAAGTCTGAAAACATTTTAAACGCCATATTCTGTAGGACATTGAAAGGTTTGAGGAACATGTATCTATCTGAAATAAATCTGTATACATTTAGAAAACCTAACTAATATGACTACAGTTTGACTATTATAAATGATTATCTATTAATCCATAATTCTTAATTATGCATTACATTTTTAAATGAGCTGTATAAACATATTACCTTAAACAAGAGTAGAAATATACATATAACAAAATTGACCTAATATTTGTATTAATAAACCAAAGTCTGAACCAATATAAAGTATTCATTTCTTTATCTTATCTCTCTCCACCTCACTTTTTGTTAGAAATAGATTGACTGTGATGATTTAGCCATTTATACCCAACCCCTTTTATATGAAAACAACCATTTATAAACAACCATTTTTGGAATTTGGGTGTAGTTTTCTTCAAACTGCTTCCTGTTGATTGTTGGGTGAAGTATTCTTAGGGTTCATAGAGACCTTTTGGGGTTCTTGTTCCATCAAACTACATTAGCCTTGAAGGAATCCACAGGTTCTCATCTTTTGTGGAAACAAAAGCCAAACCTCTTTTCCAAAGCAACATAACCTTAGACTCAAATTTTGAAGTGAAGATATCTTCAAAATATATACGTTGATTTAGTTTAGCAGACAGTACAATAAAATGTCTCTCTGTACTTAGCTCATTCACAGTAAAGAAAAAAAACTTTAACGAAAACACAATAATAAACATAATCCAGATTATCTGTGTATTTTATATTTTTATGTGTCTTTTTTACTCTAATTATTTTATTATTTATTTTGTTACCTTTACTCCTTTGCTCTTACTGTCTCTTTAAAGACTTTGATTTTTAAAAAACTATTTATTACTTTTTATTACTGTCTATCAACTTTTTCCACTCTCTCCCAAGCCTACACACATTTTTAAAACATACTGTATGTCATTTAGAAGTCTCTTATGTCTGATTCTGTCCTATTTTGTATCTGTAATCATTTTCTGTTCAAGAGTGCTTTAAAAAAAATGGTAAGCATGCATGGCTAGGACAAACAGTGAAAGAAGATCTTCCCTAAGTAGGTATGGGCTCCACATGAGAGTCGCAATTGAGTGTCTGGGCATTGACCACTGTGGTAATCCTGGCAGCTCTAAATTCACTTTTCTGAGCTTAATAAGAAGCTATTTTCAAGCCATATTGTGGTGGTGCATGCCTTTAATCCCAGCAGTTGGGAGGCAGAGACAGGCTGATCTCTGTGAGTTCATCAAGGCCATCCTGGTTTACAAGAACCAGTTCCAGAGAGGCTCCAAAGCTACAGAGAAACCCTGCCTAAAAAAAAAAAAAAGATAAAGAAAGAAAGAAAGAAAGAAAGAAAGAAACTGTTTTCTCTTCTTTTCATACGTGAGATTAGAGGATGCTCTGAAGGAGGTACCTTAGATGGGATCATAATAGTTATAATATGATGAGGGGAAACAAAAAGTCACTAGCATAGTCAAGAATTTCCTGGTGCGAGTCCTAAGTGAAGGTTCATGTCTGAGAAGGAAGAGAAGGCTTTAGTGTTGATAATTGTGCTGGGACTCTGTTTTCAGCTGGCCTGGGGGTTCAGCCAGCCTCCTGGGTGAGAATTTCTTCCCCTCCCTGTGTCCCCAGGTTTTTTGCTCTGTATTTCCTGCCCATGCTCAGTATTCTGAATTTCACTGTGTAGTAACAGCTTTCAGTATGTGTCCACCTCCACTCCACAGCACAGCCTCTGCCCATCTGTTCACAGTTTTCTGGTGTAAAGGGAAAAACTGTTCGCTTAATTCCTAGACACTCCTCTGCCTCTCATAGAAACCCAAATTGATGCGTTTGTTTTCAGTTCTACCCTGCACTCACTGTCCTCAGAAGGCCTGACTGCCTTCGTTCCTGAAAACTCTCTAAGAATCTAAAACAGAGTGACCACTATTCTTTAAGTTTCATCTTCACACTAAATCACATTGTACATGGTTGAGTGTGAGCTGTACTACCTAATGGAAACTAGGAGTGTTTTAGAGATGTTTCCTTAGGTTCTTAGGATGGGGCACAGATAAAGGGCAGGCATTTGAATAGCCATGTTCTGTTCCTCTAGTTGCTTATTTAAATATATATTATTTAATTCAATTGTATGTGTGAAAATTATAGAGTACACACACTCACATGTGCACAGGCATGTGTATTTATATGTGTCTGTAGGATTCAACTTTGTGCTTCCTGTGTCCAACACAGTTTATCAGAGCTCAAGGGGACCTTTGAGGACTCCTTGATGACTTCTTGATGATCCTAACAGTATCTCTGTTCTTCCTTTAGCACATCATGCTTCTGTTCAAATTTTTATTGGTATGGATAATACCGGGTGTTCCAAAGGATGTTGCAGAGAAAATCAAATGAGAAAAGTTAGTGACTGTCAAATTATTCATGACTTTGAACTCAACAAGTTGAAAGAAAACTTGGATTTTGAATATAGTAACATCATTAGGGATGACACAGAGGAAGACAACAGATCCCTGGGGGAAAAACCCTTTATCTAATCCACACACAAGGTGAGAAGCTCTTGAGTAAGATATTTAAAAACAATGTTTTTATTGTATTGTGTTACATAAGGCTATCTGAATGCAGGGATATGTTATATGTTGAACACATTCTGCCCTCCCAATCTTGTAAAATATGTTTTATTTCTTTACACTTTATGAATTAATAAAAATATGCAGTTTGTGAAGAAAATATTAACCCTAAATATTTGAGCAAAAACAAAATACAAGGCAAAGGATCCAGGCAGAACCAGTTACTGTGAAAAAACGTGGAGGAAAACAAGTCCACTGTGTGGTGGATTTTTCATGAGAGAAACTGGTGATTCCCAAGAAGAAAAACAGTGGGTGAAAGAAAACAAAGTTTAGCAGAGTTTTCAGCAGATTTAGGTTTGAAAGAAAAATTTAAGTATAGGGTTCTCCAAGGTTCACAGGTCCTCATGAAATCTCTGAGCTGTCTCTGAGGACATGAAGTGTAAAAACACACAGAGGTCGAAAATAAGAGGATAGAAAAGTTACAAGAAATAGTAAAATAAGCAAAATCAATCCCTGTTTATATCATGCAAAGACAGCTATGAGGCAAGATGTAATGCAAAAAATTGAGATTTTGATAATTATAAGAATGTATAACTCTTTCAAATATGTATGCAGCTAATAGTAACAGGCCGGAAGTCTCTAAAAGAAATAGTTACAGAGCTAAAGTTGTGGGATTAGTGAACCTACCGTTGTGTTGGGAGCTGTTAACCTGATCTCAATGAGAGACTGGCACCATGGGGAGCGAGAAACAATAAAGATGCAATGTTCAAGCAATGCCATCCGTCCTCTTGACAGCTGACTTGGCATCTGATAGTCGTAGAACAGACATTCCTTCCCCGTGTCTGTAGATTATTGTTCAAAAGGAAATGCGTCCTGGACCACAGAGCAGACAAAATTAGCCTCAAAGGACTGGTGGATCCAGAATATTTGCCTCACTGTAGTGAACTAAACTCAACTCATTAAGAGGAAGAAAACAGAGACTCGGAAATGCTTGGAAACAAAACAGGCAGCCCAGTACTCGGCGACACACAGATGAGAGGAAACCACAGCGCGTTAGAGATTACCCAGAACTGATGGGGTGGAAAACAACTGAGCTCAGTCTTCACAGAGAGAAACGCATTACACCTGTAATCCTCATATTATTATAATGGAAAGGAAGCTGTGGAGACAAATTAGGCTGTGTTTGGACATGTATAGGTGGGAATTGGCTAAACAAATCCAAAGAATGAGGAAAGCTTAAGAGGAACCAGTGAGCTAAAGAAAACTTCTGAAAAGCAATAACACAAAGGCTGATTATTTGAAATAATTGAAACTGTGAGAGAAGGAGAGAAATAGCAAGCTGCCCAGATCAGGAGAAGGGTGGCTGGATAAACTGAAAGCAGAACAGAATGGTATATTGACTTCTTATATTTTTGGTTGTGAGCCAGCCTGTAACAGCTGAGCCATCTCTCCAGCCCTACACTGACTTCTTTAAAACTAGGAAATTCTGTTCAACAATTAACTGCCTGAGAATGTGGAAATACATAGTACACAGATGAAGATGATATTCCTTAAGGAGAATACTCATCCAGATTAAATATGGAAGTCCTATAAATCAGATTTTTTAAAAATATTTATTTATTTATTATGTATACAACATTCTGTCTGTGTGTATGTCTTCGGGCCAAAAGATGGCACCAGACCACATTACAGATGGTTGTGAGCCACCATGTGGATGCTGGGAATTGAACTCAGAACCTTTGGAGGAGCAGGCAATGCTCTTAACAACTGAGCCATCTCTCCAGCCCCTATAAATCAAATTTTAAAAGATAATCAACTTAAGTATAAAAGTAAGCAAAAAACACGACACTATAAAAGTAGCCGGAAAAGCAAGGATTAGGCTGCCCACGTCAGGAGAAGGAAGATGTGTTCAGACCACCACCCAGACTCAGGATGCGGAGCACTGAGAGACAGGTCTAGTTTGTCTCTGAAGCTAAGATGAAATACTCTAAAGAGAAACAAATTTGGCTTCAATGCGATTATTTTGGCTACAGTTCTAGAGAGATAGTGTCCATTGTGACAAGATAGCATGACATAGCTGTGTAATAATTTTTTTTATTATTTATTTGTAATTTTGGACAAAGCTGGTGTGAGCCCTTCTCGGCCTGTCCCCATCTTCTCTGTAGCAGCATTATCATTCACAAAATAGAGGGAGAAAAGCCAGGAAACCTTCAGCAAAGATGAGGTAAGGGCCCAGAGAATGAGACTGGGGTTGAAGTGGCCTTTCTGGTAGGAAGATGGACGGTGGGGATTGTTTCTGTATGCAGATGACTTCCTATAGGAACTAGAACAAAAATAGACAAAATCCTGATTTTGAGGGAGTTCCGTTAAGTGCCTACCTAGGACAACTGCTTTGCCGAGGGAAGCAGAATCCAAGAGTAGAAAAAAGCATTCTATTCAAGGGGTCAGAGACCAAAACAGAAACACCGTGACCTCAGACCCAACCAACCTTATAACATTTGTGAATTTGTGGGGTATTTTGGTTTGAATTATTATTTCCACACTGATTTGTTGGAAAAAATAAATCTGTACAGTAGCCATAGCTACAGTATGTATTGCAAAACTTAAGTGTGCACCTGAGCTTCCAACTTAATTTTCCACTACAGAGAAAAACAAGTTTGATGTTACAATTTTTCACTATCTTTGTCGCCATCTGCTGGCTGTGAAGGAGAAATAAAAATTGGTTTGCCTGACGAAATTGGGAGCATGGGGGCAGGGTGTAGAAGGCAGGGGAGAAGGGAAGGGTTGAGGAGAACTTGAGGGAATGGGACAATCGAGATGGAGAAAGGACAGATATGAGAGCAAGGAAAGAAATATCTTGATTAAGGGAGCCATTATGGGGTTAGCAAAAGAAACCTGGTTCTAGAAAAATTCCCAGGAATCCACAAGAATGACCCCAGCTAAGACCTAAGCAATAGAGGAGAGGGTGTCTGAACTGTCCTTGCCCTGTAGTCAGACTGATGAGTATCTTAAATATCACCATAGAACCTTCATCTAACAACAGATGGAAACAGAGACAGAGACCCACATCGGAGCCCTGGACTGAGACTCCAAGGTCCAATTGAAGAGTGGAAGGAGTGAGAGTATGAGCAAGGAATTCAAGACCATGAGAGGGTTCATCCGCTGAGACAGTATGCTTGAGCTAATGGGAGCTCACCAATTCCAACTGGCCTGAGAGTGAATGAGCATGGGAACAAACTAATCCCTCTTAATGGGGTTGACAGTTGGGGCAGACTGAGGGGCCACTGACAGTGGCACTGGGACTTGTCTCTACTGCATGTACTGGCTTTTTGGGATCCTATTCGCTTTGGATGTATACCTTGCTCAACCTAGACGTAGTAGGGTGATGGAGGAAGGTCATTGGTTAAATAAAAAGAAGCTGCTTGGCTCTCATTGGTTAGGAGATAGGTGGGAGGAGTAAACAGAACAAAACGCTGGGAGGAAGAGGAAGTGAGGTCAGACTCCACAGCTCTCCTCTCTGGAGCAGACGTAGGAGAGACGCCATGCTACCTGCTCCAGGGAAGACGCACGCTATGAAGCTCCGACCCAGGATGGACTTAGGCTAGAATCTTCCCGGTAAGACCGGTGCTATACAGATGATAAGAAATGGGCTAGTCCAGGTGCGAGAGTTAGCCTAGAGGAGGCTAGATAGAGATGAGCCAAAGCAGTGTTTAAAAGAATACAGTGTCTGTGTAATTATTTCGGGTAAAGCTAGCCGTGCGGGCGGGGTGCTGGGGACGCAGCCCTGCCGTCGCCCCTATTACTACAGTAGGGGGGCCTTGGACTTTCCACAGGGCAGGGTGCCTTGCCCTCTCTTAGGATTGGAGGGGGGAAGGGTGGGAGGGTGTGTGGAGGAAGTGGGAGGAGGGGAGGGAGTAGGAATTTGGATTGGTATTATTTTAAGTAATACTTTTTTTAAAAGACAAAAATATTTTACAACTAAACTAGGAAACTAAGCAATCCCTTCACATGGATAAAATGTTCAGTCTTTATGAACATTTACTCTTACTGTGAACACTATGTCCAGTCTATAAATATAGAGAAATATGGCATGGGCAAAGCGGGTGTATGGTTCACAGCTTGGGAGTGTGTATGAGCTGCAGTCTTGCATAGCTTGACAAATGACCCTTGAAATTCTGATATCCTGAGGTAAAGGAAGCATGAGCATATAGTCCTTCTAACCATCTACCTACCTGCTCTCTCTCTCTCTCTCTCTCTCTCTCTCTCTCTCTCTCTCTCTCTCTCTGTCTACCTATTGTTTTAAGGCAAGGTATTTCTACACATCCCTGGCCATCCTAGAACTTACTTTGTAGACCAAGCTAGCCTTGAACTCAGAGAGATCCTCCTGTCGCTGCTTCCTGAGTGCTGGTGTCAAAAGCATGCAGCACCACACCTGGCTGCAGCACATTCTTGGACTTTAACAACTGCACTGCCCAGGCCAGCCTCATTGCCCGTTGGGGTATTTGACTGCAAACGCCTAGGCTGATATCGTGTTCCCCATGGAAAGCCCGAACCTCCATCTGCTACCATCTTCATTCGTTTAGAGTTCATACCATGGAGCTTCACACATTATAAGTCTGGTTATATGCGGGAATTTGGGGCGAGTCAACAGATACCCTGTCTGACCATTTTGACCCAAGCTCATTAGTGTGCCAGGCTGGACGGAGAGCTGTGTAGTGACTTCCAGTTCCGTGCTAGATTCCCCACCTGCAGAGTCAGAAATAAGCCCCACTGGGAAGTCTCCAGAGACTGTTTAAACCAAGCTCAGAATGACTGCACTGAGAGACCATCAAGATCCATTACAACTGAAGATTTTCACAAGAAATGAAACTCTTTCCTCGCAACCAAGCTGCAGATGAACTCTGGGTGAGTGGGGTGGATATCAGGATGTACCCATCTGTGCTGAGGCCTAGGGAAAGGAGGAAGATCCAGGTGCAGTCAGTAAGACTTTCTGCCTTGTTCCCCTCACCTTTTCTCTGTTCTCCTCAGCTGTAAGCACTAAGTTTCCCTCTCTCCATGCTTTGGTGGTTAAGGTTTGGATGAACAGAGCTCCCCATTGTTCTCTGGAAGCACTATCTAGTAGCTGTGATGTGCTTGTGTCTTCATTTGGGAGATTAAGACATGAATGTATTTGATAAACAGCCTATTGAGATATAAATATGCACCACAGAACACACCCACTTAAAGCCTTTTCTTTTTTTAAATATTTATTTATTTATTTATTATGTATACAATATTCCATCTGCGTGTATGCCTGCAGGCCAGAAGAGGGCACCAGACCTCATTACAGATGGTTGTGAGCCACCATGTGGTTGCATGGAATTGAACTCAGGACCTTTGGAAGAGCAGGCAATGCTCTTAACCACTGAGCCATCTCTCCAGCCCTTAAAGCCTTTTCTTAAATTTAACTTTTCTATACTGATTCTTTGGGAGTTTCACATCATGCACTCCAATTCTGTCACCTCCTGGTTCCTCCATATCCTCACCTCTGCAGTGTCCCTCGATAAAAGAAAACAAAACGAACAAACCCACTTCATTTCTCCTTTTTTCCCTAAATATTTATTTATTTATTATGTATACAATATTCTATCTGTGTGTATATCTGCAGACCAGAAGAGGGCACCAGACCCCATTACAGATGGTTGTGAGCCACCATGGGGTTGCGCGGAATTGAACTCAGGACCTTTGGAAGAGCAGGCAATACTCTTAACCACTGAGCCATCTCTCCAGCCCTGTTTCTCCCTTTTTTCCCCCGCACGTCTCCAACACCTCTTCATCCATCCTGGAGGCACTGGGGGCCTCGGTGTGTCATATAGTATACCCTTTTGAGTCACTGATTTGCTTCAAGGCCTCTGGTTTCTGGGACACCATCCTCACTGAATCCTCACTGGAACTCCTCTGGGACATCCCTGGAGTCTTAGAGATCCTGTGGGTATTGTTCTGTAGGACCAGTTCCTTCACAAGCTCCAGCAGATTGAGATGGGGTAGATGTTGGTTAGGGTGGGCTAACCAAGGCCTGACAGTGGGCCTGGCTGGTATCTGAGCTGGTCAGTCCAGGCCACTAGGGCCACCTGCCTCCAGTGAGGGGGCGGAGTCAGCTCCCCTATGCCATACCCTCAGGGTCAGTTCACCCTCCCCTGTGGTGAGGGGTAGGACAACCTCACCCAAGTGCAGGGGCCAGCTCTCTTGCTTCAGTGGTCAGCAAGAGTCAAGAACAGTGTTTCCTGTGCCAGCAAAGGGTGGGGCCAGTTCAGCATGGCCCTCCGATTTTATCTCTGGTGCTTCCTAGAGCCACCTAAGGTGGGACATGTCTCAGATATGAATGCAGACCACAGCTGCAGCTGGACCACAGACCTAGACGTGGTTCTTGGCAACATCTTGTGCCTGGACCACATCCTGCCTCTGGGTGGAAGCACTGTCCTCTCAGGTCAGGATGGTTCTGGTGTCCAGATACCACCAAGGCCTCAGGTTGCAGCCCCAACCCTGGGCTTCTATGTGACCTTTCTTGGCAGCATGGGACCTCAGCACAGACCCAAGCCACTAGGACCATAAACTCAGACATGGTCCTCAGCAGCAGTAGCAGCAGGGTCAAGATGTCACCATTGTCCCAGACGGCAGTGCAGGTGACCTCAAACACAAACATGGTCCCAGACCTCAAGTGTCTGCATGATCTTCAATGGTAACAGAAGCTGGGACATCAGAATAGGCTGGTTGCAGTAGGACCACGGACCCTGACACGTCCCTCAGCAGCAGCTCTGGCCCAGTGTCACCATGGCATTGAGAAGCAGTACAGGCCACTCAGATCTGCATGAATCATGGCCCTCAGACACCAATCTGGATTCAGGTGGCTGGGCTGACCTGGGCACCCTCATGGCCCTCTGTGACAACAAGATCCACAATCTATGCCATGGCTGCTATGAGGCCTCGGACCCAGACACGATGCTCAGCCGCAGTCTGGGCCAGGATGACGTAGTGGCCCCAGGTGGCAGCTCAGACCACCCAGATCTGTATGGCTACTGTTGCAGGATAGGCCCCAGACTCCAACAAGGCCACAGGCTGTGACCCAGATCCCGGGCTTCCGTGTGAGCAACCTGGGTCACAGACTTCAATATAGTCCAGCTACAGGTGGATGGCGGACCCAGACATGGCCCCAAGCAGCAGTTCGACCCGGTCAACATCCTAGCTCCAGGTGTTAGCACTGCCCACTCGGATCATGATGGCTCTGTCAGCGGCATGGCGGCAAGGCCACAGGTTTCAGCCCAGACGCCAGGTTTCATGTGGCCTTTGGTGGACATCAAAACACAGATCTTAGCTGCATGTGTGGTCCTCAGCAGCAGCCTGGATCTGGTTGTCACCATAATTCTGGGTGGGGCAAAGGCCACCCAGATTTGCACCGCCCCTATGGCAGCATGGCCCTCAGATACCAACACAGCCCCAAGTGGTGGCCCAAGCCTCTGAAATCAGCACAGTCTCGATGGCAAGAGGAGCCATGGATATCAACACTGACCCTGGCTGCTGTAGGACCAGGGACTCAGACATGGCCCTTGGCAGTGACCCTGCCAGGATAGCGTCAAGGCCCTGAGTGGCAAGCAGATTTTCCCCAGCAGCCTATTCCTCGTGACCTTCCCCATGGCCCCAGGAGGCAAGCAAGCCTCCAATATCAACCTCAACGTCTTCATTTCTTTCTCCCTTTCTGCCTCTTTCTGTAGCACACGAACCATTTTGCTTCTTCTTTCTCTCCAGTTTCTCCACCACATATTAAATGCTTATCAGAATGGAGCCTACCTGCCTGGCAATGCAAGGCATGGGGCAGGCCTGTGGATGTTTTTCTGCTAGCCAAGACCTTGAGGACTCTGGCTGACTAGCCCCCACCTAAGGATAACTTCATGAGGAGGGGTATGGATGTCTTTGCACCAGCTAGGGCCTTGACCCCTAAAGCCTTTTGAGTATTAGAAAGACATCTTGATTTAGAGACACGTGGATAAGTTTTCACATGAGCACAATTTCCACGTCATTTATTCTGAGTGTACACCCGGAGGGGCAGTTGCTCCTTTTTTTGAGGAGAGTTCTCACTATATAGCTAAGAATGACCTCAAAGCTGGGATCCTCCTGCCTCCGACTTTTGAATGCTACTACATCACATGTAAGAAAATTGAGTGTCTGATGTAAGAAGCTATTTCTCAAATCTGTAGTCCTGGAGGAGATGTAAGTAATCAACACCTAGGCCCCCTCACAATGTCCCAACAAGAAACCCCAGTGTTGTTCTACCAAAGTTCATGCTACAAAATCCATGAGTTTTAAGTGGAAAATACGGGTGACCGTAAAGCAGCCACACTGGAAAGTCTTGAACTAGCTCCCCCACGCCATCACAGACAAAGCCCCTTTCTGAGAGCCTTCTCCAATCTATATACTCAAACACCTCTCAGAGCCCCTAGACCAGTTCTGTTTAAACGGCGAGGAGGAATGGCTAGACTCCCAGTCAGGCAGGAGGTTCCAATGGGCTTCTCCACTCTTCTGTGAGGCAGTATCCACAATAGCCCACAGGCAAGATAAGACTGACTCTTTTAGCCCGACAGAGCTGATGTGATCAAGATGGTCGTACGACGGTTGTTTTACTGGAGGAGAGTGCTACACAACCATACAGTGGACCAAGGTTTTCCATCACACACGTGAGCTCATAGCAACTGTGATCCGCATAATATTGAGCCTCCCTAAACCTGCGTGTGGAAAAAGATCACAAAGTCCCACTCCAGTTGAGGAACGGTGGAAAATTGAGAGCTGCTGGGGGAGGGAGCCAGTTTTTTTTTCTGTTTTGTTTTGTTTTATTTTTTAAATTTATTTATTTATTAAAGATTTCTGTCTCTTCCCCGCCACCGCCTCCCATTTCCCTCTCCCTCCCCTAATCAGGTCCCTCTCCCTCCTCATCCCAAAGAGCAGTCAGGGTTCCCTGCCCTGTGGGAAGTCCAAGGACCGCCCACCTCCATCCAGGTCTAGTAAGGTGAGCATCCAAACTGCCTAGGCTCCCACAAAGCCAGTATGTGCAGTAGGATCAAAAACCCATTGCCATTGTTCTTGAGTTCTCAGTAGTCCTCATTGTCCTCTATGTTCAGCGAGTCCGGTTTTATCCCAGGCTTTTTCAGACCCAGGCCAGCTGGCCTTGGTGAGTTCCCGGGTTTTTTGTTTTTTTTTTTTTGTTTTTTTTTTTTTGAGGAGAGCCGATAAGTGGCTACCCATATATCAGTTCATGGTCCTACATGCATGCATATAAAAACATAATAAAATGGACCCAGTGGCTTAAAGACTGGGGACTGGGGGAGTTTGGAAGGGAAAGAATGCAAGGGATGAGGGAGGAATCGCATGTTTTCACAGTGATTTCTTATGTCTTTACAGCCTGAGAGCTTGCCTCATTCTTTTTGGGGTGTCTGAGCCTTTCAATAAGGCTTCAGATACACAATTTAAGTGTTGCTGCTTTGGATATGGTATGCAAATATAATATATATTATCATGTATAAATATAATATTACATATTATAACATCATATATTAATATGATAAACACCATTTTAATAATTGCTCAAGAATAGAACTCACTAGCTGTTCTCTAGAAGTCACTTTCATAGCTGGGCTTTCCATCACCAAGGTAAATATTTATGAAGTCTGCTCTAGTAGGTGTGTGATATGGTTTACCATTCCGGGTTCTGGCAAACATTACCCAGTGAAGAGATAAGACAAAGAAAGCCATCTGGGAAGGAAATAGGCACACCAGCAAGGGTGTGTGAGTAGTGAAGGTGGCTTCAGTTCCAGTTAGAAACATCTCCTCCGCAGTAGCAGATCCCTATTGCAATTCTATGATAGACAATGTCCCCAGGGAGCAGGAGCTGTCAGGTAGAAAATTATGTCTACTTTACAGTTGCTGGAGATGGATTCCAGGCTGAAGGGAACTTGGCGAGAAGCACTATGCCCAAAGAACGGCATCTTCCCTTGACAGAATGTTCTTTCTTCGAACACAGAGGTCACCTTGCATTTTAGAGAGTCACTCAGCTGAAGGGAGGAAGCAATAAAGTTAACAGAAATACTTTTTAAAACTAAAGACAAATGGAGTCCCAGCTCCTAAGTCACAGGCCGCCTGTCTGCGATGCCCCGCTTGTCAGCAAGCTCATTTTATCTTTGGTGTTGTCTGCCTTGCTCTGTTTGTGTTGATAATGCGTTCACTCTTTTCTTCATCTGTCCCTTCAGGTCCCTATTGGTCAATCCTCTCTTGGCCATCTGATCCAGTAAAACTTCATCCAGCTGAAAACGGTCTTCCCCTTGTCTGGAAGAGGGTTTTTAGCAAGGTATTCCTCCTGTCTCTTCCAGAACCAGTTGTGTAGAGTCATAAAGTAAATGAGAAAAGATGTGAAGTAATTCCTGAGCTCCATACAGCTGTGAACTTCCACAGAAAGCAGCAGAAGATTTCCAGCAGGTTTTAAACGTTAAAATTTACTATCATTTCATATCCAATGTTTATGAAACTCTAGCCATATTCTCATATTTTATACAGCAATTTCTATAATACATGAAAGATTTAGAAAATCCTTCAAAACACAGAAAAGCTGGTGTAAACATGCAAGGAAATGTGGGGTTTGTATTGCTAGAAACCGGTCAGCAACGCTCTTGGCAGGGAAGTCCAATGCTTAATCTTACTAAGTGGTGAAAAACTGCAGGTCACATCATAGCTGTGTACTTGAACCAGCATGGTTTTAAGATAGCTTAAAACCATTTGACACTTTTCCTAAAACTATATTCAATGACATTTATTTTCTTGGATTAAAAGCAGTTATAGGCAGACGATGCTTGAACTTATCCATAGCTTCAGCGTTGCCTCAATCCTGGTTGGTTTTTGCCAGCTGAACACAAGCCAGGATCATCTGAGAAGAGGAAACCCTAATTGCCAAAATGCCTCCATGATTTCTGGCTGGAGCCCAGTCAGTAGGGCATTTTCTTAATTAGTGATTGGTAGGGGAGGGCCCAGCCCACTGTGGGCAATGCTATACCTAGGAAGGCCCTGGGTTGTGTAAGAAATCAAAATGAGCATGCCAGAGAGCAAGCCAGTGAGCAGCGCTCCTTTGTGGCCTCTGCTTCAGTCCCTGCCTCCAGGATCCTGCTTTGAGTTCCTGCCCTGACTTACCTCAGTCAGAGTGTGGCCAGGGTGCTGTCAGCTGAAATGGACCCTTTCCTCTACAAGCTTGTTTGGATGATGTTGTTACCACAGCAGCAGAAATCAACTAACACGTCTAGCAAGAATACAGTTCATCCTTTCTTTTCATTCAGCCATCATGAGTGTTAGTTTTCACCTTAATTTCTTATAGTTTTTTTTTGTTTTTTTGAGAATTTCTTATAGTTTTATGTTACATATTCCAATTTTGGGTGCCAAGGGTGGACTGGGGGAGACAGATAATGTACTAGTTAGAGGCCTTCTCTGGAAGCTACATGCCTGAAGGTGTTTACGTAATGCCTACCAACTCATGAAACCCCTGGAAACATGAGAGAAAGACCCAAGGCTCAGCTCGGGGGAGAAAATGGCCACATCCACCATAACCTACAACAAAGATGAGAATCTCCCCCGCTGTCATCAGGAATCATTAAATCCAGGGACCTGTTTCCAGTATGCTATAGTTTGAGTACCGGCTTTCATGTCTGAAGTGCATGGTGAAAGGTAACGATCCTCATTATGAGAGATGGGGAGGAGCCAGGAGGATCTTACGAGGCTATTTGGGCTCCACTCCCATGAATGAATTGATCAGTTAGTGCAATTAATGATCAGTAAATCCTAACTTACCTGCAGGCTGGATCTCTTCAGAGTTCTATCTCCTAGCCTGCTGTACCTTCTTCAACTCATTTATGACTTTGCTTATAAGAAGGCAACTTCTAAGTCTATCAGCTTTGGAACAGAATAAGCCCTGTTTCTATAAATGATCCTTTCTGTGATAGCGTGTATATAGAGAAAATGGTCTATAAAGCACTGAAGCTTGCCTACTGCCAAACTCGCTTCAGGAACGTCACCCTAGCTCTAGGTAACCAAGTGTCCATGCTCTCATGAGAGCATAGGGTTTTCTAGGAACTTGAGCATTTCAGTGGTAGAACTAGAAACTCCAAGCAAACTGCTATGAGTCACTATCCCTTCTTAACACAATCAAGGAAGCAATACTGATGGAGGAAGGTCATTGGTTAAAATAAAAGAAGCTGCTTGGCTCTCATTGGTTAGGAGATAGGTGGGAGGAGTAAACAGAACAGAATGCCGGGAGGAAGAGGAAGTGAGGTCAGACTCGACAGCTCCCTTCTCGGGAGCAGACGCCTCAGCAGAGACGCCATGCTACCTGCTCCAGGGAAGACGCACGCTATGAAGCTCCGACCCAGGATGGACTTAGGCTAGAATCTTCCCGGTAAGACCGGCGCTACACAGATGATTAGAAATGGGCTAAATTAATATGTGAGAATTAGCCTAGAAGAGGCTAGATAGAAATGGGCCAGAGCAGTGTTTAAATGAATACAGTGTCTGTGTAATTATTTCGGGGCATAAGCTAGCCGAGCCGGGCGGCTGGGGTGTTGGGGACGCAGCCCTGCCGCCCCTTATTACTACACAATACCACTCCCCAATGCTTAGCACCATATTTCTGGGCTTTTGGCCATACATGGTGAAAATTGACACTCCATCTCCTTTTCCCTAACTAGTCTCACCCCTGTGCATTAAAATGGGCTTAGATGGGATTGCTCAAGGATGTGACCCTGACTTCCATCTAAGCAGTTCAGAAGGTAATAGATACTCAGATGTTTAATGAGCATCTTCTCAAAAGAAAGAGTATAAAGTGGCAACTGCCCTTGCCTCATTCTGTTCCATGCATTTTTTCTGTGCAGTCTAGATCCCTGAGGAGCCCTCTTGCCCAGAACTTGGATATATGCCCATTTCAACCTAAGGTAGAGTCTACAACCATGGGTTCTGTTCTAACAATGCTTGTTCCTACAGAAAACAAATCACAAGAGAAGTGAGCTGAGGGTGCTCCTGGAGGAGTCAACCAATAAGGCCAGTGGGAAAAACTTGTGAATCTGTTGTTTCCTTGGCAAGCACTGAACCTTGCTTTCAGTGCACTTTTGTAATTATTTGAAATTTTACTTGATTTGTGTCATTATCTGAGCAGAATATCTTTCCTTTCTCAAATGCATCCTTTGAGACGTTCTGATCTGAAGTGGAGTCCCAAGTACCTTGGTTTGTGCCCCCAAAGGACAACTTTCTGTCATGATACTTGTTTCCTCTACTTTCTGAACACTCCCATCAACGTCAAATCACACTCAGGTGGTTTGATGTGATGGATCTTGTTCTAGGAAGTTCTGCTTATACAGAGCATATGAGGCCCACATGACACCATCCCTGTTCTCAACTCTATAAACATATTGGAAAGAATGAAAGAAAGGGAGAAGTTATAGCAGAAAAAGCTGTGACCAAGGAGCAGTGTTAGAATGAGCAACCCGTTTTACTCTGAGTGCATTGCTCCCCAGCCTGAGGTTTCAGCCTGTGTGGAGCAGAGCATATGTCTGCCCTCCATACATACCTGTGCAGCAATCCTGTGCTTAACACTGATGTGTGGCCTGCCTCAGGGCTGGTATGTAGTCCCCAGCCACTACTTAGCCACTCGATGGGGAGGAGCTACTCCTGGCGTCATCCAGCTCTTCTTCCACAGTTACATAAAAGGAAAATAAGAAAAAATTGTGCCAATAAAAATATCTTTAATAAAGTAAAGGAAACTGTTGAGTGGTTTTGTTTTTGTTGTTTTTTTTTTGCTACTATTGTTTTATCAGAGAACAAATCTAGCTAGTCTGATAGTATAGGCACATATATACACTCCAATGGATTTAGTCAAATTTGTAGATTAAAATAGAAGCTGACCTATGTCTTACTTACCCAATATTTAGGTATTTGGCAGAGCTGTGTTCTGGATACTGATGATACATCTAAGCCTTTCAGCTTTTGTTTTCAGTTTCTGAGGCTGATGGCAATAACCACCTTATCCAAGTTAACAATTGAGATGCCCAGATTCATTTGTTCCTCCACAAGTTTTCGGACACTATTACCTGTCTGTTTCTGTATAAGGACTTTCTTGATGACACTGGGTCTAGCTGGACCATCGGGAAGGATCACGACATGTCCACATCCCATCCCACATCGGCATCACATCAACAGGAATATGGTAGAGATAGACAGGCCCAGGAACAGCCACCGGGTCTTCTCTAGTTGACTTAGCAAGGCAGAGCACAAAGCAAAGCAGACAGGACTTGCAGACACGCTGACGAGCGGAACAGCGTCTACCTAGAACATCTCTTCAACATCCCTAGAGCCTGTGATCACACAGCCCGTGACAAGCAGTCAATATTTGGAATGCTGTATGTGAGCCTCAATGCTGACCAACAAGGATGCCTGTATGTACAAGCTGTGACAACCTTTGTTGTGGCTTTTCTAACTCTGGAAAAGTAAAGCATGGCCTATCTTCGGGGTTTACCCAGTCAAAACAGTTTGTTTCATAATAAATCTGAAAGACTGAGCCTATGACTTTGTGAACAATTTCTCCTTGGACCTTACTAAAATAACAAGACAGAAGATTTTTGAAATTATTTTTATTTTATGTTCTGCATCAGGTGCTTTCTCCTGTATGTGTGTATCTGTGCATCTCTGGTGTCCTCAGAGGGCAGAAGGGAGGTGGATTTCCTATAACTGCAGTTGCAGAAGATTGTGAGCCACCTTGTAGGGCTGATGGCAGGTCCTCTGGAAGAGCAGCCTGTGATTTTGACCACTGAACCATTATCTCTCCTCCCAATACAGCAGGTTTTAAAATGGTACAAAAAGAGAGAGCTTTCAAGGTCACAGGTTCTAGAAATTGTTGACTTGATTTTGACAGGTTGGACACCAATGGACAAATGGGGATTGACCTAGGTGGTGGAAAAGGACAAAATCTACTGCCCTTTAGCAATAGCAGTCTGATTTATGCATACATTGGAAAGAGTTTCAGTTGGCACTGTCAGGGCTACTGGCCCAAGCTGTCAATAGGACATATCGTCCCAGCCTTTTCTTGTTGTTTATTTGTTATTATGTGGTCTTTGACCTAACTTCTTGATACTAGAAATCCTGTTATAGTTTGAGTGACAGCCATGGGCCAGCACACTCAGCTTCCGTGCTGCATAAGGCGCACTTTGCTCTTCCCCAACCTATAAAATCTGGAAAATGGGCCTTGCATTTGTGGTGGGCAATAGAACATTTATCTCTAGGATGGATCTACAGACAGATGTGAATCTCAAAGCGAATAGTCATGCAGGTGTCGGGATTGAGAGCCCTTGATGAAATATGGAACCAAAATTCAAAATCGTTATCAATTCTTTGGGAATCACCCTCTATCCGGCACACCTTCCAGTCCCTTCATATCTACTCTTCACCCCTGCAGTGTCAATTCCCAAAAGAAACCCCCACAAAATATTTAAAAACAATACAAAGAAAACAACCACCTCACTCCCCTGCCTCTTGAACACTGCTTTACTTGTCCTGGTGACCTTGGGACTTGCAATGTGTCTCACTTTACACCCTTTTGTTAAGTCAGCCCTGCCCACAAATGTTTGTTATAATGAGTGGTTTGCCTGGACCAATCAAAGAACTCTTTTTTTTTCTTTTATTACCACTAGAGTGCAGCAGCTGAAAAAGATCCCCACCGCTCTGGAGCCGTCGCTTTCTCTAGTTATGCTTATAGACTGCTTACATCCTGGTTACACTGTCTGTTCTATAATAAAACTATGCATTTCAGTCTTTGGTTTGGGAAACATCACTGGAAGTATTCTACAAGTGGGAAAGACCTCCACTTTCCGCTTTTGATGGTGTATTCACTCATTGAGTTTGTTTGCTTGAATTTTTTAGAGAATTTCACACATGAGCAATATGTTTCCATCATTTATACCGTTCATTCTCTTCCTTTGAATTCCTTTTGTGTACCCCCAACTCACTTTCAATGTATGACCTCTTCTTCTTTTAACTACTGGGATATGTGGTGGGTGTACGTGGGGTGTGTGTGTGTGTGGATGTGTGGGTGTGTCTGTGTGTGTTGGTGTGTGTGAACTGCTGGCGTTAGTGTTGCTCATAGGTACATATGGTTAGGGCTTGCCACTTGAGAATTATCTAACCTATTAAGGCTCACCATGGAGGGGATTTAGCAGCCATTGATTTCCTATAACTCTTCATCTAAAGGTGAGATCTGGAGTGATTTGGCCATCCACACTTGCACATCAGTGGCATCCTTGTTGTTCAGATCTTGGTTGGACGGCCACATTGTTAAGATGTCATAGACGCAACATCCTTTGTCATATACGGAAGATGCTAGCTCACAAAAGACACCGTCATCCTCTAACTTTTACCATTCTCTGCCCCCTTTCCACAACGTCCCCTGAGATGGGGTGTAAGGGATGCATCGTAGTGGGGTTGGACACTCTGTAGTCAGTTGTACAACCAATGCAGAAAGTAGAGAGAAATTATAAGCTCTCTAGACGTTGACTGGCAGGTGGGAGCTTTCGATGGTCTTGGATAACTTCTTTCAGGGAAGATAGTACATGTCAGTGTATGATGACAAAAGGAAGAGACTCAGTAACCCAGGACAGAAAAAGAATAAAATTATTACAGAATCCAGAGGGAGAGAAAGACACAGCCAAATACCAACATGTCTTCTTCGTAGCTTGATAGTTGTATTCCCTATGAAACACTATAAGCACCAAGCGCACACCTTTAATCCCAGCACTCAGTAGACAGAGGCAGGTGGATTTCTGTGAGTTCAAATACAGCGTAGCCCATCAAGCCTACATAGTGTGCCCTTACCTCACAAAAAAAAGAAGAAAGAAAAAAGAGAAAAAGAAGGAAGGAAGAAATGAAGGAAGATCAAAGAGATATATCATAAGCTGCAATGACCTCTGACTTAGCTTCATTAATAATGGGAATGTGTTTTTTTTATATTTATAGAGTTTGTGCTTCTTTTTAACTCTTACTTTGTACAAGTCAATCCTTATGTGACCATAGCTTTTCCTCTAAGGAAATACATTTTAGGGTTTCAAAGACTGTTAATTTCCAACTCCTTCTGGAATTTGTCACCAGACTCTGCAGAGAATGGTGATGGAGGAGCTCCACCCAGAAAGCTCTGTCCTTGCATGAAACATAATTGCTCTTCTTATTATTTCGACTAGTGGTTTCTGTTTGTTTTAAATCATGGGTTATTCCAGGCCCAGGGTCATAATACATTAATTTTTCTTTTGCGTATAGAAGGAATAATATGTCTAATTCTTTTTAATCATAAATACAGATTGGAGTCACACAAAGGTATTTTATATTTGAATATATGTATACATTTTTAACCATGAAAATATATATACCCACGGCATGACACATATTTTTAAAGACATTTTACATTAAATGTATGTATTTGTGCCTGAGTGTAACATATTCAGGCTTATGTAGTTACCTAAAGAAGTCAGAACATGGTGTCAGATCTGCTGGAACTGGACTAATAGTTGGTTGGTTGTGAGTTACTTAAGGTAAGTTCTGGGAACTGAACTCTGGTCTTCTGGAAGAACAGCAAGAAGTCCACTGAGCCTTCTTCCCAACCCTGGGAATGTGTATTTGTTTAACGTTTTCTGCTTACATTTCTTTATTTAGGTAGATGATAGAGAAATCAAAGGAGATTCTGTATTAGCCCACTAAACACAACAGCATGGTTGTGCTCTGCACACGGAGCCCAAAATGAATTATTTCTTCTATTTCTATTACTCAAGAAATTGTATAATGATAATTTATTTAAAAAGACTCTGAGGATAATGCAGCAAAGTAAAATTAAATAAAGCTGAACTGAAAACTGTCCACTTAAAAACCCTTGATAAGAACAGAGTCAGCCTGAATCCTGGAGCTTACTTGGCCTAGACTGGAAAGCCCTCTGGGGTTATTACATTGAACATTTACTTAAGCATCCAGAGGCAAATTAAGCCAAGCTGTCGGAAACTGAAGCATATTTCTCTCTTTGAGAATTTATACTTTATGCTTTTCTCACTGAACTCATGAGTTCACCATGATCAAGCCAAGGGTGGAGCTAAAGTAGAGCTGAACGTTGACAACAGACAAATTTTCCATTTGAGAAGATTGGAGAACTGATAATGCTGACTTGTGATATCAACACCACGAGGAACAAATTATATATGACTTTCAATATGATTCGTGCATGTTACCTATAATACACACACACACACACACACACACACACACACACACACACACACAAATGTTCCATTTGAGACACTTGGAGAACTGATAATGCTGACTTGTGATATCAACACCTCTAGGAACAACTTATATATGACTTTCAATATGATTCATGCATGTTACCTATAATATATACACACATATATATCACTGCATACATACACTCATAAATAAATGTGTGTGCAGTGATCTGGGAGGAAACACAGTTTACAAGGGCATCACCATTTAATCTGCTCTTCAGTCAGTTTTAGCCCTCCCTCCCCTCTGTAAGGTCAGCTGACATTTCTAAAACTTAGCACAGCAGAATTTCCTTTGTATTCAAATGAGAGATTCTCAAGCCGTCAATTAGTCTATAGCAGAAAGTTAGTAATCAGTGATGATTGCAAACACATTGGCCACAAGAGAGACTCTATTCTTGTAATTGCAAATTTAATTTTAACATATAAAAACAGAGAAGAGGGTAAGAAAAGAAGAAAGAAAAAAAGAAGCAGTAGTGTAAATTACATAAGTAAAGGTTACAATTGTTTTTAATGTGTTAACATATCCTTCCACCAGAGGGCAACATTTGCAAGACATTTAAATAATCCTTCCAAGTATTTCCGCACATAAACAAGTGTAAACCTGCCTGATTATTGTGGGTAATCCCTTATGTAAATACCAAGGTATCCATGCATACAGTTATTTGAACAATCATATATGAAATGCCTATCTAATCACAGATAAGCAGTAAGTCTCTATAAGAAGATAGAATTTTCAAAAAGAAACCTACCTTTAAGCTTTTTTTTTGCCATCCTCTCCTTATATTATTATTAACCTTAAGCTTAAATGTTGAAAGACCTTAATACTAGCAGCAAATAAATGATTCCTATCCAAAAAAAAAAAAACCCAGAAGCTGTGTGATTTTGCAAATAGAATACATAATAGAGATAACTTACTGAAAACCTTTCTTTGTACCCACATGGAAAGGAAAATTTATTCATGCAAAGTCATTGAGCATCTTATGACAGCAATAAAATCCGAACCAACCCCAAGGCAGCTGCTCTCAGCTGCCTCCTCCAGGCTGCTGGTGTTCAAAGTGTGATCCAGAGAGAAATGAGTCCTGGACACTTGGTAAGCTTACCTCATCTAGGGCTCCACCTGACCTCCTGAATTATTTCTCTGTTTTTAACAGGATCCCTGACCATGAGAGAGTACCCCAACTCATTCTGCTCCATTATCCTCATTACCAGGCACACAGTTTACTGTAATTTTAGACCTCATTCTTCTCCTCTGGAAAATGGAAATAAAAAAAAATCTCTGTTCAGAGAAAATTGCCAGGGATGAATGAGGTCACCTGAGTGTGAACCATTCATAAACTGTAATCTGTTATGCACATGAGTTATATGAATGAAACCCTGTAGGGAAAGCTTCCTCAGAGGGAAAGCAGATGGTGGAAGAGAGGAGATGGTTAAATTTAGACAGAGCATTTATATACATGGAAAAGGAGAGTGTCCATAGATGTGAAGGCTTTTAAAAGTATCTGTACATTGTATTCCTAAAGATCACCATATATTTGCCTAAAGATGAATCTAATGAATTTACTAGGACCCAAGGAGCTCATGATCAGCATTTGGAATTTTGGACCACATAAAGAAGGCAGAAGAAAATCTGTTGAGTTGCTAAAAAGGCACGCTATAGTGGGGCCAGCTACTCATGTGAGCAGAACCTGAGGACATCACTCAGTCTCTGGAGACTGAGCAGCAATTTTCGTAATTTTCTGTGCTCAGTACCTCCTCTTCTTCATGACTATGCTTTATCTCTCCCCTGATGGGAATCTTCTCTAAGTATCACCAGGCCTCTTTGTACAACTCCCTGGCCATGGGGGGCTGTCTTTGTTTTCTAGGTTTGAATTTCTTTTTACATATTAGGACACACAAGGGTATTTTGCCTCCTAAAATGTTTCCTGTACACCTTTTCAAAGAATTATTTTATCATGTCTAATATTATCCATAATTATTTCCAATGACATTTATGAGTATTTGCCACGTGACTTGTGAGATCTTTCAAGGGATGTTTCCAGGTCTGGTCCAATTCTCTGCTTTCAACAAACGTTTTTAGAATGAGGAAATCAATATTAGCTCTTATTTCAGTTCAGAGTATTGCTGGGAAAAGGAAGAAAAACGAGGTAGTATTTCTCAATGCCAATGAATGTAATTATTTACTCTAGAAGCAATGTCTTCATGCCAGAGGACTATTTCTTGGGCTACGTATGAATGATGCAGCCATGTTGGGTTTTGGTGGATTCACCTCTAGTCACCTGGGATGGACCTTGAAAAGGGTGCATAGGGGAATCACTTTTGCATCATCATCCCAGCTTCACAGATATTTAATATCACATCCATCTTCACATAAACTTCCACAATGAACATATTATGGATATTCCTAAATAAATGTATTTCAGTGAGTTCAGTCCAAATGTTTGTACAGCTGTATTATAAAGATGACTGTGTAAAACCAGTCCTGAGGGCACAGAATTTTGTTTGTGAAGAGACAATTTGATAAAAGGTTTCTTCTTTATACCCAATCTCCTATGGAAATACATAGTGTTCACTGTGTGGCCTTCCAGGGAGACTTTTTTGAAGATGACTTCATAGTTTTTTAAAATATATAATATAATACATAATATATTCCTATGATGCATATGTACTAAAGTAATGAAAATATACTACTGAAATCCTTTCCCAGCCATACTGCCTAGTTAAATATAATTTTGCCAGCACTGGATTTAACAATTACAAAGGTGTTTTTCTCTTTGTGATTTTCGTCATCCCTATCTTTGGAAAATACATTTTCCACACATCCTTTGAAATAGTAAGAAAATGTTCTTATGAGATTCTGCATGTACAGTTATACTTCTGGGATGCAACCCAATAGTCCCTATAGGAAACCCACTCTCCCTGTTGGTTCAAATAGCATCCGAAGTTTGACCTTGAGGATGTCGCTCAAGGCCAGTCTGTTTCATAAACACTTGCCTGAACTGCATCTAAGAGGGCTATAACCCATGTGGATGACGTTAATAATTCATATTAATTCAGCACTATTTAATTGTTTTGCTTAATGAAATAAGCTCACTCGTGTTATACATATGCATCCTGGATGGAAAGATTGTGTGGTTGTCTCTCAAAACAAACAAACAACAACAGCAAAAAATAACTTCCCCCTTGGGAGAAGGTATCATAAAGGGGGGAAAGATAAAATTTCAATAGAATGTAAGTATATTGAAATAAAATGTTAAAACATTATCAATTATTATTTGCTGACAATTATAAGTATAGGCATAAATTTTACCTGTATGGAGATAATTCAGCTGTGTATTAGGTCATTTAAAACAGCTTCGGATTCCGAAGAGTTCATATCAAACTGCCTGTCGTTTACTTAACAGAGTGCTCTAAGGCTACAGCTGTCATTTTCCTTCTGTGTATCCTCCTTCTGCCTCCTGCCTTCTTTGTCCCCTCCATTTCTTTCTCTCTACTTCCTTTGTTGTTCGTCTTAGGGGTTGAATCAAACACAACAATATTATTATGCATCCCATAAACATATGCTGTATATCCAAGGGATACCAGGTGTTCCCAGGACACCACACACCTAAGGAGAAGCTTCTGCAGTGTTGCTTCCCCGCCATGCTGTCAGAGCTGGCATGGCCAAGCTGGCCAAACAGAGTAACTTGTCAGTGCTTAATAAAGCCCTCCTCCCTTGCCGAGCCAAATGCAGCCTTCCTCCTGAGAACTCTGCAGACGATGACATCTCCCCACTTGGTTTCCATAGCATCCATTCCTGAAGAGCCCTAGAAAGGCCCTTGGTCAGGGCTATGCTCCCAGCTCCCCTAGGAAGTTGGCAAGCTGGCTAGCCAAAAGCAGCATTCTGGGTTCCTGAACTTCCTCTGTCCGTGGTGCTGAAATGCTTAGCTGCGACTCGCGCACACTGAAGGGCGCGGTCAGCTTTTTTGGAAAGGCTCCCCTGAGGCTGCCTAAATCACAGCTGTGTGTCTGTTACTCACTCACGTTCACAAAAAGCAGCTAACCTCAGTCTTAATTCGACTCTGCCACTCTGCCGCAGAGCACACTTACGCCGGCGCGATGGGAGGAGACCACGCTAAGGCAGGAAGCTAACAGCAGCACAGCTCACCTGAGGCCTGGGAAGCTCCCAAGGGTTCTGAGAGCTATGAGCTCTGATCAGCAAAGTCACCGTTTTAGACAGTAGGGGTTCTTTTGCCTTTCCCCTAACACAGGGTTCCGTAGCGTTTCTGATTTCTCTGATTAAAAGCCAGCGGATTTATTGCAATAAGCCTTCAAAACCGGGGATTTGCATTGTTTTTCTGTGAGCTGACTTCCAGAACAAGCACTCCTCAGCAGCACCCGCCCAAATACCACGGCACTGCGCGCGCCCTCGGCCACCGGATCCTCCCCTTCCAATGAGACTTTGTGACTCTGTGTACCAATTCTCCTATTAGGAAGTCCGTGGGCTGCATGCAGCTCTTCGGTTGTCCTTTCTTTCTTGCTCTCTCTCCTCTCTCCAACTCACAGCCTCGCTGGAAAGCTCACCTCTGTTTGCTGAGAAGAAAAAGCCCTACCTTAACCGATCAAGACTATGCGCAGAACTCGCCTTTCATAGCCATCATAATTTAAATCTGGCAAGGTTGGACACCAGTCTTTACAAGAATGGAGTCGGTAAAACAAAGGATTTTGGCCCCGGGGAAAGAGGGGATAAAGAATTTTGCTGGAAAATCCCTCGGCCAGATCTACAGGTAAGAGAAAGAAGCCCATGCTCACCTGGGGCTCACTCACCATGACAGAGGCCATTTCTGTAAAGCTTGGCTATTTAACGAGATTGTAGCATGGTGGGAAAGTATTTTTCTTGCTCATTGCTGAATCAAGGCTACATTGAGAACCTGTTTATGAATGCAGGGATGTGGCATTAAATGCACCTGTCGTTTTGTGTGTGTGTGTGTGTGTGTGTGTGTGTGTGTGTGTGTGTGTGAGTGATTTTGTGTAATTACCTGGGGAATCTCATGTCTTCCAACCCAACTCTTAAGCCTCCTTTACAATCTTGAAATGTCCATTCAACACCTATTCAGAAAGCCTGCTGCTTTTGTTTATAAATTCCCCAAATTTAAATTCCTTTGACCCAGACAAGTGAATAACAAAAGCCAAATCCCTTTCAAGAATAAATATCAGAGACTAATGACAAAAAAAAAATCTAGATCTCTGCTACAAATAACATAGGGAGGAATCTCTCGTGGGAAATTCCGTATTGAATGAAACAGGATCAAAATCTATCAATAGTTGATCAATGATGCTTCTCTCTTGATCCTAAAATGCCATATATACTTGCATATGCATTTTTATTTGTTTGCTACACATTTTTAGGAATCTGTCTCTTGTGTGGGAAATGTCACAAAAATTTAAGAACAAACAGAACCGAAAACTGCAAAATTATTTTGAAAGTAATAGAAAAATGTTTAAATCCTATGCTTTTCATAATCATTTCACTAAGCATACTATAGTTGGTATGATTCAGGTCCTGCTAAATGTGTTATATCTTATATGATATAATTTTTTTGTTAGTGCTATAAGCAAAATAAAGGAGACAGCAGAGAGAGTAGGAAAGTAGATTTTGAAAAGCATTCATTTTTACATGTGGAAAATGAAGCCTTGGCTTCAGGGAGAGTTGTAACCCAGATGACCAATGTACATCTCTATTTTTCAAGTGGCTTGGTTAGGGTGGGCTTCTGCAGGCACCATCAGGCACCTCTGCGGCAGTAGATGCTGCAAGCACCCTGCAGTCTTGCAGCTGTTTGAGACCTCTGTGAGGTCGGAAATTCCGGGTGCAGAGTTCAACTTTGTAAATGTTGGTATACAAAGTGAAGGCGAAATAATCAAACCCATTAAATTTCTTCTTTGTATAAAGAAATGCCTTGTTTCTGGTACTTGGGTTGCATATCTGTGATAAACACCCACGTAGTCTATCCACAGACACATTAATTACCTATTCTGTAGTGGAATTTGATACAATTTGAAGAGAGCTTCAAGTTTCTTGGCAGCCATAGTCCAAGCTATACATGTCAGGAATTGATGTTAAAATTTTACAGGCTTCACGTGTGTGTGTGTGTGTGTGTGTGTGTGTGTGTGTGTGTGTGTGTTGTGTGTGTGTGTTTGTGTGATCAATGGTGCAGCATTTAATGATGGGTATAGGATTAAAAGTACCTACAAGAGGGATTGAGAAAAAGTTGGCCAATTGTAAGTGTTGATATATCAAAAATACCAGTCTCATTGAGAGAAAGCTATTAATTTTTAACCTGTTCTCTTATAAAAAATAGCAATTTTTATGGATGTGGTAGAAATGAGAACAACATCCTCTTTTCTCAGGGCTATTCTAACACTCCAATTCTCTTTTCCTTCCCCAGTCCTACAAGGATCAGAATTGATTGAGAAGAGTCAAATCTTATGAAATAAAATGAGATTTCCTCTTAGTGGTACAGAAGGTGGTGTGGGTGCCCCTTGGTAAATCCGGAAATCAAATTTTCTGTGTCTGGAAATGGGCCCACGATATTTTTCTGTGTGTTGTAGTTGAGATAGTAATGACGCAAGATTGTGACTGATTAATTATTCATGTTGTAGGAAGGAAGCTGAAGTGTCAGACATATGCTGCGGAGGCCTTTGTTTCTAACAGGAGTAAAGAAGAGAGAGAGAGAAAGAGAGAGAGGAGGGAAGGAGGGAGAGAGAGGTGGAGAGGGATGGAGGGAGAGAGAGGGGGAGAAGGATGGAGGGAGAGTGAGAGAGAGAGAGAGAGAGAGAGAGAGGGAGAGGGAGAGGGAGAGAGAGGTGGAGAGGGATGGAGGGAGAGAGAGGGGGAGAAGGATGGAGGGATGGAGGGAGAGAGAGAGAGAGAGAGAGAGAGAGAGAGAGAGAGAGGGAGAGAGAGAGAGGGAGGGAGGGAGAGAGAGGGGGGGGAGAGGGAGTGATGAAGCAGTTCACCAAGGTAGAGGATTAGGAAGTATTTGACAGGGTAGGATCAAGGAGATGGTCCTCAAGGAGATGCACCTGGATAGAGTTGTCCCTAACATGTCAGGCCCTTCTCACGCCCTGGAGTTGAGAAAAGGACCCGCAGTAGCCTGGATTAAAGCACCTATGAGCCAGGGAGGGCATCCAGCAGGAGACACTCTTTTCCCAAACCTTTCCCTTTCACCCTGGTGACCTCAAAAGTTTGGGCCAAGGGAATGTGAATGGAGATCAGAAAGATGATAGAACTGGGGTTCCCCAATTAGGCCTGAGGGTATTAAAGTGTGGGTGCTTCTGCCCAGGAAGGAGTGTAGAATTTCACACAATTTAAGAGTGCCTAAGCTGTGTATTCCCAGTATTCTAACTAATCAGAAGAGGTCAGAGACCAACTCCCCAGCTCCCTAGGGTTGAGGAAACTGAATGCTGGCTGAGCTTAGGGCATCTTTGTCCCCTAAACTGTCTGGGGGAGGTGCCTAACAATAGGCATCTTTGCTTCTTAATCTGATGCCCAGGGTACTGGAGAAGAAGCAAGACACCGGTGAGACCATTGAGCTGACAGAGGATGGCAAGCCACTAGAAGTGCCTGAAAAGAAGGCTCCACTGTGTGACTGCACCTGCTTTGGCCTGCCCCGCCGCTACATCATAGCCATCATGAGCGGCCTTGGCTTCTGCATCTCCTTTGGCATCCGCTGCAACCTGGGTGTGGCCATTGTGGACATGGTCAACAACAGCACCATCCACCGCGGAGGCAAAGTTATCAAGGAGGTGGGCATTGGCAAAGCCCTAGAGGGGACTTCCTCCGCTAGCCACTCACCTGTCTAAGCTTGTTTTCCCCACTAGAACCGAAAGGTTTGCCTGTTGTCTAAACCTTCCCTAGGTCCAGCTATTCTGGAAAGGACCACTAGAGTGCTATTATCTCCCTTTTTCCGCTAGGTTCCCGGCCTTTCCTTGCTCATTTGCAAGGCGTAAAATAATGTCTAGCTCACTAGATTTGTGTAAAGAATGACCAGCCAAGAGCTAACAATGTCTGTTAAATCTAAAAAGAAATATTTTTCTTTAACTGGGAAGTGTAGCATCATAAAGTTCCCCTGGCTCCCTTCAGATCACTCCCTCCCAGGGGAAAAAAAAAACAAAAAAATTGTTTTGTTATCTAACTCAAACAAACAATAAGTCCTGCAGTCAAATCACCATATGTATATCAGGTTTGACTAGCAGGTTTAGGGATGGTATAGGACTCTGGCTGAAAGAGAAGATGCTGGATGGGGGATTTTAAGAGAGTGCTCACTGCAGTATTCAACAGTGACATGGTTTGGGGGAGGGCGAGCTGAAGGTCACAGAGATCTATCCATTTGGTTTCAAAACTTGGGAACCTTCTAAGGAGCCAAACTAGAGTCCCTGTCCCCACCCCCAGCCCCGGAGCCCAGGATACTCAGGATATTATCATTGCAAGAGAAATAACGGCATTCCCGATTACCTGGGCAAGGTAAAAGCTTAGACCTTTACAGTAATTGAGTAACGTGCAGATATTTAGCTCCAGTTTTATGAGAGGCGCATCTTGTGCTGTGGACCAGTGTGGTCTGGGCGCAGTCAAGGCTTGACATTCACACAGCTATGAAACAGAACCTTAGCCGCTGCCCTCTCCCCACCACCACACAACCTTCTCCAAACTCTCTGCTAGATTGTCCTCAAACTCTTTTGTCCTGCCCACCCAGATTTAGAAGAGACACCCGTTCCGATCTCTTCAAGCCTTCACCCCGCCCTGCGTGCCTCTTGAGGGTTGCATTTCATTCTGGGGGTCACCCCACTACTGTATTTTTACTGGCTGGCAACAGCCAAAAAAAAACCTTAACCAATATTCTTTTCGGAGAATCCAAATGTCTTAGTCCAATTAAGGAGGTCCCAGGTTCACTGACCACAGTCCAGTCCGCGAGGAAGCTTGGCAGCCCGTATTTCATTGGGAATCACAACACCTTTCTTTTAAAAGGAGTCCCTCTTGTCAGCAGCTATTTTGTTACAAAACGAAAATTGGGCCCCTGACCTCGGTATTGCAGAAAATGTCCTGCGTGTTTAAAGGTTCAGGGCACACAAACCTCCGAAAGGGAATTAGGAGCGCTGACTCTGCTTTGCCACCCCTGATCTGTTGTTTCTTTGTGGTTTTCCTCTGTTTCTATAGAAAGCCAAATTCAACTGGGACCCTGAAACCGTGGGGATGATTCATGGCTCCTTCTTCTGGGGCTACATCATCACCCAGATTCCGGGTGGATATATCGCATCGCGGCTGGCTGCCAACCGGTAAAGCTGCGGGGAGTCTGTGGTTGGGTCTCCTGGCTCGTATTCGCGCAGGTTCTAGACCGCCTGGGGAGTTTGGAAACTCCCCGAGGGCGTCTCCTTGTCTCTGAACACGCCTCCCACGCTGCAGAACTCCAGTGGAGCCTTGCTGGCTGAAAGGGCTAAGGTTTTTCAAGACCTTCTTTCTACAGTAGGCCAAGGCTTGTTAGAGAAGTGTCCCCATAGTATGCGACTGCGCGCGCGCGCGTGTGTGTGTGTGTGTGTGTGTGTGTGTGTGTGTAGGGGTATCTGTGTTGGATGCTGCAAAAAATGGGGCGGTGATGTAAGGCACACAAGTGGATGAAGAAGGGAGTGCTCAGACAGGTGCCGGGTGGTGCGGACCTCTGTCAGGGCGCGGCAAAGGCTAGCCCCTAACAGAGCCCATATGGTGTTGTGAGCCTGGAGGATTTGTTTCTATGGAGCCAGGCGGGCTCTAGGGCTCTCGGGGTGCGATTCCACCTGTTAATGAGCTCCGTGCTTAGGGGCGGGAGTGAGCCGAGCAGCTCAGCTGAGTCCCAGGGCCTCAGACTTTCAGTCGTACAGTGGTGGCGGGAGTCAAGGTCCTAGCGCCTTCTTTCAGGGGCACCCCTCCTCCAAGATTCACCTACGGAGGCACCGGCGGTATAAAGACTTGTGAGTGAAGATACCAAGGAGCAGGGCATGACTACCGGAGGACTACAGATATTTCTTAGCATAGTAATTTGCTATAGTAAATAGTGTAGTTTGCTTCACTGAGTGTATTTTAATGAGAAATCAAACCAACAAAGCTAAATGTCTCTCTGCGTCGGAACCCAGGCTGAGCATTGTTGTCCCCCGGGTTCTGTGACTTACAGATGCCACGTAAAAATTCGTGGGTTTTCTTGAGACCTCTGGCATGTAACGCCTCCTCTCCTCTACCACACCAGCGAAGTGGTCAGCACCTGTAGGTCAGCTCCTAGGCTTTGGGATGCTCACCTGCATCTCCTGGCTCCTGGGGAGGCTTATTCTCCAAAGCAGACAGGCTGTATGGTTCCTAGGCCTCCAGGAACATTTTGGAATTTTATTTTAGTCGTTTAGATAGACGATTTCAGGGCGGCTGACCAAAATGTCAAATGGAGAGAGACTAGTTAGAATATCTTTTGAGTATGATCTACAAGGGGTGAAGGCGCCCAGCACTCGAACCCAGAAGGTGGCTCCCTCCCCGGTAAAACAAAGCAAGATTAAAAGACTAGCTACATAAAAACCCCAATTTTATGGGCTCGATAAGGAAAAATTTAGTAGGAAGAAATTTTTAAAGAAAACATTCACTTTATTGACGCTTAGTGATTAAGAACACATTGCAACATTCTGCGTTTTGCAAATCTGTAATAAAAGGTTTCTTAATTTTCCCCAAAATTATTGCTTAAAATGTATATTTTTTCCGAAAGTTACTATATATATATATATATGAAATATTTTTAATTCAGGAAAAAACAACAGAGAATTCACTGATAAATGGATAAATAAATAAATCATTCCAAATGATATCAAAAATCTCAACTCGAGGTCATAATTACGATAACCTTGCTTTGAGAGTTGTGGCGGACTGAGTTGTCTGCTTGCAAAAGGTAAATGGCTAAGGAGTTCCTGTCAGGAACAAACACCAAGGATTCCAGTCTTTCCTGTTTGGGACAGCAGAAAAACAGGTTTTTCCGACTTATTTTATTTTATTAAGCAAGCTTATTGCAAACTTTGGAGTCCCGTTTACCAAGGATGAGCGGCTGACTAGGTACCAGATTGCAGGGGGGTTTTCTTCAAAGGAAAAACTTGGAAGCTTTAGAATTCTAATTTGGATCCAATTGTTGTTACCTTTAAAGGGATATTCAAAAGACAGACTCCATACCTCCAAACATGATATTTTAACCCCTACCAGTCTGAGGAAGTTCACAATGTAGCAAAGTATCAGGAAGATACAGATTTAGAGAGACACACTTCTCAGAGCTTTGACATATTCGCTCCAGTTTGATAATTCAGCAAACCTCCTGAGCAGGCATAAGCTTCCTGTGAAAGTAGACCAAATGGCGAGGACATTTTCTTTTCTACTGATAAAAGCCATACTTGATCAATAAGAAAAAGCAAAACCTATCTTAAGGGAAGATGATCAAAATCATAAATAATGCAGCCAACCAGATGCGTCCGTTTTTAAATATGCTTTGAATGTTCATCTGGCGTTAGAAACTGTACGTAAGAGTTTGTCCCAGAAAGCTCTCTACACACGGATACATGACACTCTTGTAGAATTGATTGGAAAAATGAATATCTCCTGCTATTTTTCTTTTCCCAGAAATGGCAAAACACCATGGGGCAGGTCTTTGCAACTAGAGAGCTGCCAGCCTGTTCATTCACGCTGCTGCTTGCTCCTCCCCGTTCTCCTCCTCCTCCTCCTCCTCCTCCTCCTCCTCCGCCCCCCCTCCTCCTCCTCCTCCTCCTCCTCCGCCCCCCCTCCTCCTCCTCCTCCTCCTCCTCCTAGGCTGAAATTCCCCGGGGCACAGAGGATAGCTTCTTTTCCCTCTCGCCTTAAAGAGGCTCTTTGGAAAGTGTTTGCCCTAGCTGTTAGTGAGGAAGGATCTGTGTGGAGACAGTTGGAGGAGCAGGGGCGGGGGAGCTCCTAACTATGCTCTCTGCTCATTTCTCAATGGAAAATAAACAGCACATTGGACTTCTCCATTTGCTTGATAAGTGAAGACAGCTTTGCTCTTGGTCAGGATTCCGACTCTGGGTCATTTTATTGATCAAATTCTAAGTCTTTCCTGTTCATTAAGAGGAGCTGATGAGGGAGTCAGGAGGGAAGACATTCAGTTCAGTGGAGCACTTCTTACACTCCCCTCCCTTTGTTTCTCCTTGAGTCACTGCACTCAGTGGGAGAAGATTTCAGTCACCTCCAGGGAGGGCCTTAAGCTGAGCTTTCAAAGGGAGACTCCTTTTAAAATCCCTAATGCTTTAAGATGAGGACCTATTTAAAACAGTGATAAAAATGTTGGGGCAAATCAGTTTTCTTCCAAATAGTACAGGGCACCTGAGATGGTGGGTTAGATGCTGACAATGTAGAGCCACCCAGGCGTGTATTTGTCCGGTGTCTAGGCTATTGTAGGTGGCTGTGGCAAGTGTTTAGTTACAGGACCATAACCAGATGTTTTTTCGGCGGGGGAGTGGGGAAGATATAACTAAAAGAGGCCAAGGACATTTGGTGGAAACATTTTCAGTGTATAACAATGTAACTGTCCTTGCCAGTATTACTTAAACCCTTTGCAGACATTCCCCTACCTGCTCCTACCCTGTCCACCTCTCACTGAGCACCAGCAGGATCACAAAGCTATCTTATTCTTCTCTTGGTCCAATGCCTTCTTTCTTCCAACAGGGTTAGCTACATCATTGGAGTCTTATCTGTGCTTCTTTTTTGTTTGTATTTTTATGATGACATCTCTGCCATTTTGAAGATTATCTGACCATTGTGCATGTTTGCTAAAGAAACCAAATGAGATTTAGTGTCCAAAGCCAAACCTTATAGCTTCAAGATCCTGAATATGTTACTTAATAACTTCCAGGCTCAAGAGTCTTCCTTCTTTCATGTGCTTGTCAAAACCAAAGTGCCTACTTCATTTTGCTGTCGTGATAGCTAAAGGAGAGGGTACAAATGGATGTGGGGAGGTATTCAGAACTATGTAATTGATGACTGCTTGTTGCTGATATAAACCTAAATTTAAAAAAATGAAGGACATACTCTGTGATCATTAATCTTAAAATTCAGTTTTTCTATCAGTAAGGTAAATGAACTATTTCTACTGTGACAGTAACGTCCATGTTCGTGTGTTGTATTTCTGCTTTAAAAATCAATTCTCGCAAACTGATTATTTAGAATTAGATTATTGTTCACTAAAATTATACAAGCCTCACCTGAAACTTGAAAGTGGCTCTTTTTAAAATAGAAGTTTGAGTCAAACCTGCAGAGAGTGCTGGGAATTCTGTGCATTTTATCTTTGTGTTCCAGTCTGGGGTAAGCACATCTAGGGAAATTCATTGAAGTTAGGGGTTAGACTTCTGCTTTGAAGGCTTCAGCCATTTCTCTCTTCTCCTGTCCTCTAAGGAAGATAATCCACAGTGCATTGTTTTGTCTTTATAATGACTTCTGCTGGAGAAAAGAAAAGGGTTTTCATTTTTAAAATGTTTGTTTGGCTAAGAGAAAGCGAGCCGTACTTCTTGCAGCATGGTCTTCTCCTCTGACAAGGGGTCCTGCTAAAGCTGGACAGAGTTCATCAGGCCCAGGCCCCCGTTTTACAGAAATAAACATGAAATATAAAGCCAAGAAGGGGGTAATGTCCATCTTGCAAAGAGACCCCATCAGGCTCCTGTACTGCAGGAGCACAATCTTATTCTACAAGGAGTGTCATATCTCTGCATCCCACTGTGGGCTCCATTGTGAGGCTCACTTACAGCCTCAGACTGAGCCATCTGCTCCTTGAATGACGACTCCAATCTGTCATGCCTCAAATCCGGGGATAAATCCATGAATTAGAGATCACAAGCCCAAGGGATCCTTGGTATAGTTTTTTTTTTCTTTTTGAGCAGAAGCATACACGCTGTGTGTGTATGTGTGTGTGTGCTTCTCTCTGTGTGTATGTCTGTGTCTATGTGTCTTTGTCTTTCTATGTGTCTCTAGTGTGTGTTTCTTTCTCTTTCTCTGTGTGTGTGTGTATGTATTTCTCTCTGTGTGTGTATATCTGTGTATACATGTCTATCTATGTCTCTAGAGTGTACATGTGTGTGTATGTGTGTTCCTCTCTGTGTGTATCTCTGTGTATGTGTCTGTCTGTGTCTTTTGTCTTCTCTCTCTCTCTCTCTCTCTCTCTCTCTCTCTCTCTCTCTGTGTGTGTGCTTCTGCGTGTATGTGTGTTCCTCTTTGTAAGTGTGTATCTCTGTGTATCTGTCTGTCTGTCTGTCTGTCTGTCTGTCTGTCTCTCTCTCTCTCTCTCTCTCTCTCTCTCTCTCTCTCTCTCTCTGTGTGTGTGTGTGTGTTTGTGTGTGTGTGTGTGTGTGTCTGGGTGTCTTGGCATCTAAACTTCTTTGCCACAGTGTGATTCTGTTCTTTTCTCTGAAGAGATGGATTCCATGCTTCACAATAGGCTCAGAGGATAGGTTGAATTTCTGCAGAAAAGAGGCATTTATTTCTCCTCCCCACTCACTCATCCCTTTGCCCAGCTGGGCCCCTGGAAGATTGTCCCATGACTCTAAGAAATTTAGACGTTTTATGTGCAAAAAAGAAAAGATTCTTCTAGAACTCCATGCATTTTCTTAATGTAAAAGAGGCAATAATAGAAAGCATGGAGATGAAACATCCAAATGCTTGCCTTAGAACTTCTACCAATGTGCCTTTTCCTTAATAAAAATAAAACACTTTCAGTAGATTTTTTTTCTTGCCTTCCTGATTCTAAAGAATGTTTTGTCAGTTTGATTTTTATAAAGAGATGAATGACATTTTTAGGGTTAACAACTTCACATTATCTCAGATCTAGGCCTGGACAATTTTTTCTAAGTCTTTCTCCTTCTGAGAAATCAAGCATCAATGATATATTCAACTAATAACATAACAGAATGAGCTCTGGGAATGAGTTCCTAAGATCTGACACCAATCATACAAAGCTACTGTAACCTCTGTATCTATGTATGCATCTACTGGTGTCTTTTTTTCTTTTCTAGCATCTACTTTTGTCTTCCATCCATCTATTATCTACCATCTATCAGTATCAAATTGCCATATATTTATTATTTGTCTGACTCTTCTCTTCCTCTGTCTCTACTTACCCTTTCACTAAAATGTCAACCTCCAGATGCAGTTTCTTAGCCCTCAGTGAGAAATATTTCCAATCTCTTCTACATGAGAAAATCATTTAGACTTCAAGCAAAGAGCTTGCTGCAGGGGACCACCATCCTTTGGGGCGGAAGTGGTTTCTAGGTACCCAGTCTTTTGTGGCCAAAGGTTAGCTTTTCTATCTCACTCACCTAGTAGCCGATCACACATCTAGCTGCTTTGCCATTGTGAGCCCGATAGGTTAGGTATCTGGGGTAATGGAGCCTTTTATTATTTTTTCTAACAAAAGAAAATACCCTTTACCACAAGATAAATGATGGAAAGATAGGCTGGAGCGGGGAGGAGTCTCCAAGGACTTGCACGTGCTTTGCTGACAGAGGCCTTTCTCTCTCTCCATTCTACAAACCCCTCGCCCCCTCCCGGCTCTGGTTTCTACATTGCACCAGTCGGCAGACGCACTGCAGCTTCTGGGTGGGGGAAGCGCGGGGCGTTTTGCAGGAAAGTCAGGTAGGCAGCTGGTAGGATAATTCTCCCGCTGCTTTATGCCACCACTGGGGCAGTCTAATTTCTCTGTCGTGAGTGATGAAGTCATTTTTACAACTTAATGATGTACCAAGGGACACAGAGGGCTGCCTCCAGCCTGTGCTATCCTCTTTTTTTTTCTTCTTTTAAATATGAGAACAGGCATCAGATGTGACAAAGGGAGGGGCCCAGGCCCCAATTTGATTAGATTAAATAGATTAAAACTGCCTGAATCAGTCTATTCTTGCAAACTCTGCAGGAGGGGATTAGTCCCACACCTGGGGTGAGAACACTAGTCTCCTCTTAAGTAACAAGCCAAATGGCAGCAAGTTGATTGACTTAGGGAAGACAGATGTCCATTGCAAGGGTGACAAGCCACCAGTTTTTCCTGTCTGCAGGGCAAATCTTTCTGGGGTCCAGGTGATTCTCCAGGGTATTGGGGGCAGAAGATCACAGAAATGTATAAAACTAAGAAATTGACGTCTCGCTCCTGGCAGCCGAAGTGCATGGTAATCACGCATGGGTCTCTTATGATGTAGGTATTGTTGGCATTTGCAAGGTTTCGGGTCCCCGTAGAGGCTCAGAGTCTCCTCCCCTCGTTATTCACAAGCAGTCCTGCGCAAGACGGTAGAGCGGGTGATCATTCCACGCATAAGGGAAAGTGGAATGTGGGGGAGGGGCGGGGAGCGGTGGGGAAGGGAAGGAATATGATCAAAATGGTTTATATGAAATTCTCAAAAAAAATTAACACGCTTTTAAAAAAAGAGAAATAGCAGTAGTGTGTGTGTGTGTGTGTGTGTGTGTGTGTGTGTGTGTGTGTGTGTGTGTGCAGGCACGCCTGCGCGTGTTTGTGTGTGTGTGAGTGCCTGTAGGGTGTATGTTCACAAGTGTAACATGGAAAGGAACACAATAGAAATTAGTTCTTCACCTGAAAGGACTCAGAATTCATTTTGTCCGTGTTATTTGAGCGAAATAATGAGAAAACCAAGTTTAATCTGTTTTCGTATAATTTTGAAAAAAAACTTAAATAAGCAAATGTCCTTCATTTTATGTCATAGATTCTCATATTGAGCTTTGAAAAAATTAAGAGCACCCATAAGTTTCTAATGCTTTTGTAGAACAAAGAAAATAATTACACATTAGTTGATAAATTTTATTCCATTTTGTTCTGCTTCAATTTCTCACAGCCTTATCTGACTGATAACCGTACCATGTGTGGGTTCCTGTGTTAGAAGTTAGCTATGAGCTATCAAAAAGAAGGCTAAACAACACAAAATGTCTAATTTAGATCTATCTCACTATATATACATATATATTTCTATCTGTATTATATATATTTTCTAAATATATATTTCTATTATATTTTATAAATGTATTTAGTAAAGAAAGTTCTTTAGTTCATTGTCGAAATGTGTATTTACTGGAAGCTTTTATTTACAGTTAGGATTCCAGTATACATTTAAATAAATGATAGTAACATAAATACATTTTTACATGCTGTGGAAAAATGACTTTTACAATCCAATTGGCAAACATTCATTTTAGGTAAATTTTCTTTTTTTTTCAAATACTTTTAATATAAAGTCGAATATTTCCTTGCTCATTCTTCACCCTCACATAGAGAAAAAGACAGTCAACATTAAATTAGTTTCTTTATTTAGAAGGATTACCAAGGAAACAGAAAAAAAGAACTAAGACCTTGAATATAAATTCAAATTCAAAGATTAATTTATAAATATGTAATTGGTTAGTCATATTACCTTGATATTCTTCTGCAACACAAATTCATTAAAATGTTCTTAGATAAACTATCTTGTTTCATGTTGTTACATGCATTTGATTGATGGAAAAACATTGAAAGCACACTTTAAAGGAATTTAAGAATACCAGGATTGTGAAATCCAGTTCCTAGGTGTGAAAAAATCTGTTCCTGGCCTGAGGATGCCTGAGAAAGTAATGTCACTTAGTGTAAACACTGAAGAAGGAAAGAGACTCCACAGTTGAATAAAATATAAACAAGAATCTAGCTTTTACGGAGCAGGAGAGGTGGATGGCTCAGAAGTTGTGAGCACTTGCTGTTCCTGCAGAGCACCTTGGATTGGCTCCCAGCACCCACCCTAAGCACCTCAAGGTGGCCTGGGATTCCAGTCACAGGTGATCTGCCTGCCTCTAAGGGCTCCTGCACACAAGCCATGCACATAAACTCCGGTAGGCATACACACTTAAAAATAGCCCGTACATTCCTTTTTATGAAGAATCTAGCTTTTAGTCAAAAGCAAGGAAAGGTGGAGTCAGCCCCTCTGAGTTGGAGCAGAGGAGCTCTAGGAAGGAGGAGGGAGCAAGTGTGCTCAGGAAACTTCCCAGGTGTGTGACTGGCTACTTAGCAGGGGGATTTACCCCCTTCTCTACAGGGCTATAGGAGGGTAGGAAGCAAAAGGAATGCAGTTTGCAAACCTTCTTCCTAGCTGTCATGCTTTTCCCAAGAGGAACACATTGAATTAGAGGCAAACACAACCGCACTTGTGTGTTCTTCTTGTCTTCCTTTCTCATATGGCCCCGTATGATGAGTGTCTTGACACTTCATTTGCTCATGAGAGAAACAAGCCCAGAATTAGCTGAGTTACTTTCTGTAATACAACCAAAGATTAAGAGATGGAGCCAGGTGTGACCCCAGGAGCTCTGATTTCGAGTGATGTTCTTTGCTAAGCACACTGTTTCTCTCAACTTAATCATGTGGTTGGTTTGTTTTTGTGGTTGTTATTGTTTTGAAACAGAGTCTCAGTGTGTAGATCAGGCTGGCTTTGAACTCAAAGAGGTCCTTCTGCCTCTGCTGCCTGAGTGTGGGATTAAGGCTTGCGTAACCATGCCCAGTTTATATGGACTTCCTTGAAATGTATGTGTGTGTGTGTGTGTGTGTGTGCGCGCGCGCGCATACACACTCATGTGCATGAGTGAAGGTGCATGCGTATCACAGTGCGGGTCTGGTCAGAGGAAAGGCTTGGGTGCCAGTCTTCGCCCTCGGTGGCATTTGGGACACTATCTCTTTGTTGTTATCTGTTCACATAAAGGTACAGGCCCACAAGCTATGAGGCGTTTGCCTGTCTCCACTTGTTGTCTCACCATAGGTATGATGACATTTCTGAGACCCACTCCCTAGATTTTCTGGCTTCTGGAGATTGAACTCAAGCTTCCATGCTTGTAGGTTTTGTTATCAGGAACACCCTAGATTCCAATCCAGGGCTGGTAACCTGCAACCATCTAAAGAAAGTAGTTCAGTCTTCTAGAATTGACAAGACATTAGAACTACAGCCTAGAATTTTAAGTCAAAAAACAGAAAAATGAACAACTGGTTTAAAGGCAGAGAAGGTGCAAAGAGCAAAGGTTGGTTATTGCTTGCACACCAGGCCATGGGTACATCTTTGTTAGCGTCTTTGCACAAATGTATTAAATGCTCATTTCATAAGAACATGCCTCTACCCAGAACATTTTACAAGTGCCACATAGCTTGAACAAGCACATACCCTGGCTCCATTCTCCAAGACACAAATGTGGAAAGTGATGGAGATAAAAAGAATTTCTGGAGTGGGTCTTATAAAAATGTATCATTAACAATTTTAGGGACATCTGTCAAAGAAGACCAATTGGAAATCAAAGTAGTTTTTTTTCTTTTTTTTTTTTTTGTGTGTGTGTGTGTGTGTGTGTGAGAGAGAGAGAGAGAGAGAGAGAGAGAGAGAGAGAGAGAGAGAGAAAGGAATTAAGGAATTAAGGTAGGTAGAGGGTTACAGAGTGTTATCCACATCCTAATATCATTATTTGTTTCCCTATATGTTTGAGAGATGGTGGGGCATCGATTAAAAGACTAATGGATCTCAATCAATCCAGTGTTGCTTAATGGGAGATGGTATTCCTAGTACATTTGTTTTGCGCACTTTATGCTTCTGGAAATTCAATGTGACATGAAACCACTGGGCCTTGTGCAGTCATTGAAATAGCATTACCATCTAATTGGGGCAGAGTTGTTATGGGAGGAAGAGGCTGAGGAGTACTAGCTCTCTGAATAGCGCTGTCCTCTTCCATAGCACTTTCGTTTAATCTTCACGCTACTCCCTTGACTGGAGCTTCAGTGTGTACGTTTATAGGTGCAAAAAGCGAGACCTCCAAATGTCAGTGATGACCACTCACCCAAGGGCGTCCTCTGTAGGGAGCCAGTTGGTATTTGAATTCTCTCACTGTAATGACTGAATTTATGTTCTTTTAAAAAAAGATTTACTGACTTTTATTTGTGTACATACATACCTATACAGGCTAGAAATGGCATAAGATGCCCTGAAACAAGAGTTACAGTGCTTGCAAGCACCAACATGGATGCTGGATACTGACCTCGGGTCCTCTGGAAGAACAGCAAGTGCTCTTCACTACTGAGTTGTATCTCCAGCTTCACTTTTACCTGGCACAATGTCTGCCTGTGTAAATACCTCAAGCAAAACATGCTTGCTATTTAGCCATTCTGACTAGCAGCGTAGGCAAAATCAAGCTGAAGAATTTGGCTCTTGATCCTCTTTTACTTTGTGTTAATTTTTGCATCTTGAAGACAGCTTGGTTGCTAAAGTGCTTGCTGCATGCATTAGGGCCTGTTTGATCCCCAGAGCACAGGTAAAAATGCTAGGTGTAACAGTAGGCTCTTGTAATCCCAGCATTGGGGAGCTAGAGATGGTGGATTCCTGGAGCCTGCTCATTGGCCCACTGGCCTAGCATACGTGATGAGTTCTAGGCTATTTCTGTCTCCCTAAACATGAATGACTTCTGCATAAAGACATCCAAGGTTGTTCTCTGGCCCCTGTATGCACAGGCCCTCACAGACACACAAACATGACATCTTTCATTCCAGCATGTGCTTCTGGTTTTCCTTGTTTCTGTCCTCTGTGAAGAAAGAAAGCCCATACTATAGGCCTTCCTCTGTATGCCCCCCCCCCTTTTCTGATGAGTATGGTTACCTAATACTGTTAAACCAGTGAAGCTCAGAGCAGAACCAGCAAGATTGCTGGGATTCTGAGACATGCAGTTCTCAGGTCCACACATTCCCACTGAGCCTCAGAATTTATTTTAGCAAGTCCTTCACCCATCATTATGTTTGCCTGAGTGCCAGACTCCACAGTGCTGGACTCTTCTTGGTTTGTAGCTTCTTTTCCCAGTCAGCTCTACACCTGCAATTTCTTTACTGAAATCTAGACTTTCTGTACAAAATGTCAACTGTATTTATAATGATCTGTTCTGATGGATGGTGATCTCAAGATGCTCTTAGAACCCAGTCAGGGACAGTTCTGTGTGTGTGTGTGTGTGTGTGTGTGGTGTGGTGGGGGAGTACACTAGACTCCAATCCTCATTCCCCACTGCTGATACCACCTACCTATCAATAAGGCTGTTGTTTTTCAAAGGTTTTGTTAACTTCTCTGCTTCTGGCACTGTTTAGCATGCCGCCGCTGCTGCTCTTATGCTACTGTTGAGTTTAGTGATAGGATGCCTGAATTCTACAAATGACCCAGCAAGTGCAAGCCAGCATTCGCAGCTTTCTGTGTCTATGACCTGAGGAGCTGTTGAGGCTTTTCCTGTGCTGATTATACTATTTGTGCAGGAAGTACAGGAAGACTAGAGATAGTAGTTTTCTTCCTTCCTTCCTTCCTTCCTTCCTTCCTTCCTTCCTTCCTTCCTTCCTCCTCCTCCTCCTCCTCCTCCTCCTCCTCCTCCTCTTCTTCTTCTTCTTCTTCTTCTTCTTCTTCTTCTTCTTCCTCCTCCTCCTTTTCCTCTTCTTCTTCTTCTTCTTCTTCTTCTTCTTCTTCTTCTTCTTCTTCTTCTTCTTCTTCTTCTTCTTCCTCCTCCTCCTCCTCCTCCTCCTCCTCCTCCTCCTTCTTCTTCTTCTTCTAAAAATTCTGTTTGTTTATTTGTGGGGGAGTGTGCCATGGGGCACATGTGAAAATCAGAGCAGACTTGGGAAAGTTAGTTCTGTCCTCTTGCCATGTGAGTCTCAGGAGTCAGAGACAGGTCATCAGTCTTGGCAGCCAGAGACTTTACCTTCTGGTCCATCTCTGTGGCCCTAGGAGTAGCTTTTTTAATGTCATTGTCAATGGATTAAAATGAGACTCTAGAGCCGATTCACACATTATAGTTTACTGGCTCATACTGGTGGATACATTCTTGTGTGCCAGGCACCTGACTGTCATCCAGAGCAACCTTAGGAGCTATGTCCACTCACTGGCTCCACACTCGCCTTCTATAAGCTGATACTCCTTAAATGCTTAGGATGCACTCTACTATGTCCATTGTGTATAATCAAAAATCTGTATCACTGAGCCTGGTTGACATCCCTGTTTTGAAGATACTGAATGAAGCACAGAACCATGCACAAGCTACTTTAGGTTCATCTCTTCGTGACAAAGGCAAAGGTGACCTTTGAACCCAGGCCCTGTAGGTCTGGGTTGAAGCCAACCATCTTAACCATGGTACGACACTAATGTTCTTATTTTAATTCTAGCATGGTTCCTTTGTGTTTATTAAACAGCGATTGTTGAGTACATATTAATTTTGTAAACAAATGGATATTGCTATGAGTCTCCATGCACGTATCCCATGTGCTTTGATGCTATCCAGCTTCCTTCTACCCTCTGTCTTCTGTTGCTCCATTGTTCTTCCTCCTCACAGTTTCTTCCTTGCTATGCTATCAACTCTTTCATACATTTTATTTTTATTTTGTCTTAGTTCTTTGAGAATTTTGTACAGTGCACTTTAATCATATTTGTCCCCTTCCCCTAACTTCTTCCCAGATGCATCTCTTCTCCCACCAAAAGAGAGCCAACTTTGTGTTCTCTTTTCTCCCCAACCCACCCAGTCCAACTTGTGCTATTCATATACCAGCAGGTATACAGCCTTGCAAGGTGAGGGCTGCTTGTTCATCCCGGCCACCTGGCTAGCTTAGCCCTGAAATAACCACACAGAAACTGTGTTAATTAAATCACTGCCTGGCCCATTAGCTCTAAGTTCTTATTGGCTAACTCTTACATCTTAGTTTAACCCATTTCTATTAATCTATATATCACCATGTGGCTTACTGGGGAAAATTCCCAGCATCTGTCTCTGGCAGATTCATGGCATCTCTCCAACTCCACCCTTCTTTCTCCCAGCATTCAGTTCTGTCTTCTCTGCCTACCTGAGCTCTGCCCTATCAAGAGGCCCAAAGCAGTTTCTTTATTAACCAATGAAAGCAACACAATGATAGAAGGACCTTCTACACCACCCTAGAGTGTAGTCAATCAAGCAAGGGCTACATCTTTAAAGAATAACATACATAATTTACTATGTATTGTGCATGTGCAATGCCTTAGCAGATGATGTCTGAGAACTGCATGATTTGGCACTATCATCCTACAAACAGACAACACACCTACACAAATAAAAAATGGCTTCAGCACTAGGCAACATAATCAAATAGTAGATAGTCCATCTTTGACTAAAATACCACTATAGGACACATGGCTAGACCAGGAAACAGGGCATCATTGAAGATGGCCAAAGATGTGGTACAGTGTAATAGGGACCCAAGAAAACAGATCAGATGGTGACTGAAGAGGATTGAAAAACATGGATAGGACAGGAGGCTTATATGTATGATTGTTCATAATACAACCACTTCTAATTCTGAGCACATGTGATTCATTCCTTCCTATTGCAATTTCTGCCTTTGTTGTATTCATGTCCAAGACATGGACAGGAGGCTTTTCTTTGAAAGCTTAGCTTCCTGGTCACCCTCAGTAGAATATGATTTCCCTTGTATTTCTGTTAGACTTTGTCCAGGTTCCTTGTTTTTCTCTTTCCTTCTCCTGGTACACTCTGAGCCTTCTTCAGGCTTCTTGATTGTCAGTAATAACCTTATCAAAAGAGCCAGGGCCTAGGTTCACTTCACAGTCTCATTACTTTCTGTTTCCTTTGCCAGTTTTTCTGAGGCATTTTCCTTATTTGAGAAATGAGGGGAGGAAAAGAAAGTCTAACTCAGGCAGCCCGTTCTTCAGAAGATTAGCTGAAATCAGAGTTAGAGGCAGTATAGCAAGTGCTCTGAGAATCTTCCTCCCCTATCTGAGTACAATACACGTCTCTATATCCAGCCAAGCAAGGGTTTGAAGCAGTGTACACAGGTGCAATGTGAGTGGAAAAGCATCATCAGCCCTGGCAGAGTGACAAGAGGAAGCACAAAGGCTTTCCACACAGGGTAAGACTCCTGCTGCTCCAAAATGCAATTACTTTGATACTCAGTTGCCTAGCAATTGTCTAAAATTAAATAAGATCCTAATCTCATTTACCTTCAAAAAGTTTGATACACTTTACTCCTAATAAGTTAGAATAAAGTTAGTGTCGTTCCAGAAACAATGATAATGTTTAGAATGACAGTTGGGGGGAATTCCTAACTTAGAAGCATTCAGAGATTGTTGTGTGGTTATAGAAGCAGAAACACTCTAGGATATAGAAAGACTCTGTAGTAAAGGACGCCTACAAGGAATGATGTGGGTGAATTAATACCTGTGTCTATGTGACCTTTAGTGGTTGTGGAGTTACAGCCTGTAAGGTCTTAGCATGATTTAAATTTAGCTCTGATTGTGGTTGGCATTCAACAAATAGTTTATAACTGATTCTACTTTGGGGCTGATTTTGTTGCCTGTATGATATCTGATAGTTGCTGCAGACATTGTCTGTTGGGATTGGGAGGGAGAATGCCATTGGTATCTACTGGGTCAAGCTCAAGGATGGAATTAAACATCAGTTCATGCATAAGCCAACATTCAATAACTGAGGATTATCCCTCCAGAATGTCAGTAGTCCTGAACTCGAGATTCCAAACTAAGGAGAGGTATAAGAATTCACCTCTTTCCAACTAATTTATGGACAGTACCATTTTAAAACTCTTCGCAGCAGAGAGAAGGTCATGGCAGGAAGTTATGCTCATAGAAAGCAAATTCAATCCCGATTATCCCAAAATAGCTACAAGAAGGCAAATGTGCTGAACAACCAGACAGAATTGTTTACAGCTGCCCAGCCCAAAGTGTAGCATACTGCATCATCTTTGACTCCAAATGGAACATGCCATGACTGAGGCAAGAGGCGGCAGAGTGTTTGCATGAGGGGGGTTAACCTATCTCCAGTGAGGAGGAAAGGAAGGCAGATGTGGTTACAGATCTTAAGAAAATTATCAAGCATAGGTTCAAACTTGTCCCTCTGAACGGAGTTGACAGTGGGAAGGCTGGGGCAGACTGAGGAGCCACTGGCAGTGGCTCCAGGATTTATCACTAGGGCTTGTACTGGCTTTTGGGAACCTGTTCTCTTTAGATGGAGACCTTGCTCAGCCTAGCTATAGTAGGGAGGGCCTTGGACCTTCCCCAAAGCAATGCATCTAATTGTCTCTGAGCAGCGGATGGGGGGGGGATAAGTGAAAGGAATGGGAGGAGGGGAGGGAGTAGAAACTTGAATTGGTATATATAATAAAAAAAAAGATTGTTTTCTTTAAAAAAAGAAAAAAAAGAAAAGAAAAAAGTAAAATTATCTGCTTTGATGTTTGACTTTAACTGAATACATCTCTGAATATTGAATACATCTCTGGAAAAATTGTAGCATCAATGAGGCAACCAAGCCAGACTGAATGGAAAGATTCAAGTGTGACTTGGTGACACTGGGTTAGAGCCTTGGGAAGAGTGTGCTCCTCAAACTTCTCTGCAAGGGGCCAGTTCTGGCATTCTCACTGATGTGTTTTACCTCTTAGTGAGAAAAGTACAGAATCTTTATAAGTGATTTTAAGTTAAACGAGAATTTTAGTTCCAAAAGAAAAAAAAACTTTAACAATTTTATATCCGATTTTTTCTTTTTTTAAATTTATTTTTATTTAGCTCTACATTTTTCTCTGCTCCCTTTTCTTCAGTTATTGTGGATATATGATTCTGTGGGTGTACTTCAGACAAAATCTGCTCACTTCTGTATCCCACAGTGAAGAAAAAGAGGAAGAAAAACAGAGAAAATTGACACTGGTACATTAAGGAAGATAAGCACCTGCTATGAGATCCAACCTTGTGATGTCTGGAGCATTGAACTAGGATTGCTTTTGGCCCATTCTTGTGTTTGTTTGTTTGTTTGTTCATTTGTTTGTTTGCACATCAAATAATGTGTAACTTTAAGGTAATTCAAGGATTCATCCATGACAGCTAGGCAATCTACATAAGAATTATTTTCTTCTGTTAGGAGAACATCTACTTTAAAACTGGTTGTAGTTTTTCTTAACCACTTGAGTTGACCCAAGGAGTCTTGGGCTGTCCAAGTCTTGCTGAGTCCCATGTCTTCCCATCTCTGTCTTCCAGGGTCTTTGGGGCTGCAATACTGCTCACCTCGACCCTCAATATGTTGATCCCGTCGGCAGCCAGAGTGCATTACGGATGTGTCATCTTTGTTAGGATATTGCAAGGGCTTGTGGAGGTAGGAACTACAGGGTGGCATCATTTCACTTTTGTCTCCGTGGATAAAGAGATGCTAACTGAAATGCACAATGTTAAAATAAAAAGTGAGGCATGGGAATGTAAGGGGATCAATCTATTTGGGGTTCATGCCCAAGGCTCTATACATGCATGCTGAACAGGCAAGTGCCCCCCCTCCCCACCAATGAACTATATCCCTAGGACTTAATAGCATTTTTTGAAAAATTAATTTTTAAATTATGTTTTGATTATGTGTAGGTGTGCATGTCTGCATGTGAGCATGTACACATGAGGGCAGGTACCAGAGGAGGCCAGAGGCATTGGATCCTCTTGAGCTGGAGTCAGAGACTGTTGTGGATGGAAGCTTGGGTTCAACTTAACTGCCAAGTCATCCCTCCAATCTCCTTGAGAATTTTATCCTGTGTCCATTTTCCTTTAATACACTGATGTGTTTGTTTAGCATATTCTTAGTCATGTAACTATACAATCGGTTCTTGATGAAGTATCCTGAAGACTTCGAAGGAACGTCTTTAAAAAACCCAAGTTTGACCTATAAACTGCCCCTTCTCTACATGGAATGTGATAGAAGTAGATAATTATATAGACTTCAAGAGGATCATTTTTTCTTTCAAAATGGAAACATAAAATATGATAGAATGCAAATTATAGAAAGGGCCAGTTATTGTTAATGTCAATTTCTAGATAGCTGAACTCTGATTTAGGGTCCTTGTATTTGGGGACCACTCAATGTAGTGCCTCACAAAAGGTGTCCAAATTTCACAAGATATTTAGAATTGCATGCAAACTGATTAGGGGAGAGTCTTATCTCCCGCTTTAATGATAAGAGAATTAGGGTGAGAGAAAAGCCTAAGAGATGAGGTCATCTGAAGAGGCTGTGTGCAGTCATGGTCTGGGCAAAAATGTCTCAGATGGAATCATGGGTTCAGTAGGAGCCTGTTGGTACCATCTGATTAGAATCAGGCTCTGGGGAGGGGATGTATAATTTCCAAGTGCCCCTGCATCCTAAGTGGACATATTTGTTTTCCCACTACAGGGTGTCACCTATCCAGCCTGTCATGGGATATGGAGCAAGTGGGCCCCTCCTTTGGAAAGGAGTAGGTTGGCTACCACCTCCTTTTGTGGTGAGCATCGCACACTTGTGGTGGGTTAACAGTTAGGGAATGAATAATGAGTTAAAGTTTGATAAAGTATCTGGGTTTTGACAACTATTTTAATTCTGTAACTCTCACTGCCATCTTTAAACCAGCTTTTCATTGTGCTTTGTATTATTTTAGAAGTTGGACCATTTTCAAATTTTCAAATACATGAATTGGTAGTTTCATTCCTGTTTATTTACTTCTTACTTTTGAGATAGCTATGTAGAACTGACTGGCCTGAAACTCCCTGTGTAGACCAGGCTGGCTTTGAACTCACAGAGATATGCCTGCCTCTGCCTCCTGAGTGCTGAGATAGAAGGCCTGGTCATCTTAAAAGATTTTTTTTTTTGAGTACCGGATAGTTAGGCAAGAAAATTTTCATTTCTAAACCAAGAGACAATAAAGCTCACTTTAAAATTCAGAGCTACTGTAAATAACCCACCCATAATAAACTATCAGCAATGTTATTACCTGTAAATGCTGAATTTGTACACATTAAGACATGGACTTTAAAATATTCTAGCTTCTGTCTCTATCTGAGATACTATTTTCACAATCATTTTTGATAAGTTTTGAAATAAGAGTAGAAAACACTATGCAAAGATAAAACTGCATGGCTATGTGCAAGACAATACATGCCTTTCTAAAAAGATTCGTTAATTTTTTTCTGACGTTGGAATATTTGTCTGCATGTATGTAAGTGGACCTAGTGTCTAGTGCCCTCAGAGGTCAGAAAAAAAACGCCACATCCCCTGATACTGGAGGTATGGATGGTGGTCAGTCACTGTGTGGGTTCTGGGAACAGAGCACAGGTCCTCCGCAAGAGCAATGAGTGCTTTTAATCACCTCTCCATTCCACACCCGGCTACAGCTCTTTAAATTTGCTATGCCCTAGCTACTTAGGTGTGATCCGAGGTGTGGTCCTGTGGTTTTGTGTAAGGATGCATAGGGTGAATATGTATTTGCTGGGGTAGAGTGCATGTGTGTGTGCATTCATGGATGACGCTGTTGTATGTGTTTGTGTGAGCCAGTCTTGGCACATGCAAGGAGAAAACTTGTTTTGCTCTCCCTTACTTTCCTTCTCTTCCCCTCTAGGTTCCTATGCTGGAGCGGTCATTGCAATGCCCTTAGCGGGGATCCTCGTGCAGTACACCGGATGGTCTTCAGTATTTTATGTGTATGGTATGTTACATGTGTTTACAATAGAGTTATGTGTACGCTAAGATGAACTTGATGGCTTACAATGTATTTATTTATTTATTTATTTATTTATTTATTATCTCAGCTTAAATACTCTTTATGTTCTGAAGAGAGAAAAGAAAGCTTTTACCTGTTACTTTCCCGCCATCGCTGTATCTTGTGTTAAAGAGCAATAATGTGGTTAACTAAGAGTCTGATATGATATTAAGTAATGTGCTTCTGATTGTGGGGGGGGAAAAGAGGCTCCTGCTCAGAAACTTCTGAGGGTTAAGGTGTAGTGCGTTTCATTTGTATTTTAATAAATAAAGCTTGCCTGCAGATCATGGAATAAAATAACCACACTGGTCAGCTTTACAGACCAGGCAGTGGTGACACACACCTTTGATCCCAATAGCCACACCAGTTGCCATAGATACCGGGTGGTGCATGCTTTTAGTCCCAGTGGTACATTCCTTTAATCCCAGCCCTAACGGGGAATATAAGACAGGAGGAGACAGCTCACACTCTCAGGCTCCTTCTAAGATTGCTGGAGGCAGAATCGCCATTTTTTGGACGGAGGTTGAGATAAGAACCAATGGCTGCTTTGCTTTTCTTACCTGTGAATTGAACCCCCACTTCTGTCTCTGAGTTTTATTAACCGTGCTACTATTGTTTTTTGGCCACTTTCTTGATTCTGCCTCCTCAGGGTGAATGGGTGTGTGCGGCAGGAAGATGGAGGTCCTGCTAATTCATCAATCAGTTTTGATACAATGTCAATAATAACCATTCACGGAAAAAGAAATCAAATCCATTGAATTCCCACACTGAAAGTAAGATATCCTACTGAAGATGTACTAGTAGGAAGCTGAAGGCTTTCCAGATTGCCCTGGAGGTTCTCGTTCCAAGGTGTCTAATACCGTCTTTGGGTGTGGGCACAAGGATCTGAAAGACTAAACACGTGGTGCTGTAGAGCGGTGTCTGGCTGCCTCTGAGTTTGGCCACAACCACTTGTTCTTGTGTTGAAATAGTCTCAAAATGGCAAATGCATCTTCTTAGAGAATGTTGACAAATAGTGCTTTATCATGAGAGGTTGACCTTTGGGTAAAGAAGATGTGGGTAATTGGATAGATTTTTTGGATCTGTGAATGCTCTGTAGTGTAAACCATTTATGTGTTTGCCTCTCTCTCTCTCTCTCTCTCTCTCTCTCTCTCTCTCTCTCTCTCTCTCTCTCGTGTGTATGAGTGCACGCACATGTGTGTGTATGTGTATCATATGTATGCCAAGGCGTGTGTATGGAGGACAAAAAACTATTGGAGTCAGTTCTCTCCTTCCACCACGTGAATTCTGGGACTGGAACTCAGCTGTGTTAGAAAAGTTGTCGTCATCTGCTGGGCCATCTCACTGGGCCCCTAGAGAGAACTTTTCCATTAGGTTTTCACAAGGGTCTGTGACTCAACACAGTTTGTACTTTGTATGGCTACTTGCCACCCTGATTTGGCTTAGTTTATGAATTACTTGAAGGTATTTTGGGACTCTAAAGTCATAGACACATCTCAAATGTTAGTTGTTTCTTAATGTTGAAAGGAAGTTTTCTAAAGAGAGGAAGAAAGGACATGGGGTTGAGTGAGTGGGAAGGTGGGGAAGATATGGGAGGAGTCGGGTGAGTGGAAACTATGATCAGAAAATGGAAGGAAAAATTATTTTCAACAAAAATATATTGCAAAAGAGGAATGCGAATTCAAGTATGCCTTTGTGTCTCCTTAAATCTCATTTAATATTTACCATTGATTATGAATCAAAGGATAACCATTGGATATTTGAAAAATCATACAAAGCATGCTAGCTTGCTGTCTGTGACAGAAACTGGATCTTGAATAAAACATTCTGTTTTTGCTTTAAATATTAATGTGGTAAACCTTGGACAGTAGAGTAAATGGAAGACGTTAAGAGCTACACAAACCCCAAGTGGCTCAGGACACAGGTCATGAATCTGGTTCTGGTCCATGGTAGTGATGAAGAGAGTGACACCCAGCATGTGTTTGATAAGTTCAACTAGTGAGCATAACATGCAGTTCCAGGCATGCTAGACAGACACATCAGAGGAACTCACTGCATGAGCGTCAAGGTATGGAATGCTCAGCTAGTACGTGCTCAGTGTGTGACGCCCACTGCCCTTTGAGGTGTAAACAGCATCTCCTTTTTTGTGTGAGTGCCAAAACTGGGCCTTGTAGTACACCATGAAATCCCAGCACTTAGGACACTGGGGCAAGAGGATTCCGACTTAGAGGTCAGGCTACAGCATAAAGCAGCATGACCCTGATTCACAAAACTAAAACCTTTTTCATTTTATAGTGGATGTCTGGAGTGGTCTGTTCTTCAAGGATTTATGCAATCAACGAATGACACAGTTGAGATTTTAGACTAGGAAAATCCTGCCATAGCAACTGCATCTATCAGAGATTCACACAACATCTGGCCTCAAATCACATTTGTTTCCATGTTCAGTAATTAAAGGGAAGAGAGAACACCAGAAGCTATGGACAGCATTAAGGAAGATGTCTTAGAGACTAAGCAGAGAAGCAAGAAGCATTAGTGAGCTCAGGAGCCTTCAGATTGGTACCCAAGGGACAAGGAAGAGAGGCTGAAAGAAAAATGCATGGCCAGTAGTGGGGAATGCAGGATAAATCACTTGGAATTCCTCCTCCTGTTAATGCTTACAGATTTGTAGTGTACAGCAAGAATACACATTCATGGTGAGGGTGATAAATTAAGAAGAGAATTGGAAGGGAGAGAAAACAGTTTATGGTCCAGGAATGTAACCTACCAGTCCAAGAAAAAAAGTCAATGAAGTCTGAACTAGTGTACCCAGTGTATGGGCACATCATGTGAAGGGCTTCTGTATTAGTCGTGGAGGTCTATAATCATCTAATGTGGTCATTTAGGCTAGCAAACTCTTCTGTATTTTACTTCAAAACTGTGAGTAAATAAGAAAAGGATTCACCTCTCACTCTATGGGATCCTCCAAAATGAATAACTTGGTCTTGTTCCTTATTCTTCCACTGTCGGGCATTGTGTCTAGCCTGGGACAGCTCAGGAACAGAGTATGAGATGCGTGACTAAGCTCCCAACTTCTATCATGTAGTAGCTGCTTGTGAGTACTTTGGATATCAGTACTACCTAACTAGAGACAAAGATACGAACCATGGTTCCAGACTCTGAGAAACCTGATGTCCAGAGACAGAGGACAGGAAGCAGTAGCTAAAGTCAGGGCCCACACCAAACCAAATTATCCTCATGGAGATTACTGTGTCTCTTCAACCTTTAACTGTTAACTCTATTTCTGAGACTGTCTTGGATCCCCTCCTTGTTAATCCTTTGTTTGTTTGTTTGTTTGTTTGCAGGAAGCTTTGGCATGGTCTGGTACATGTTCTGGCTTCTGGTGTCTTACGAGAGTCCTGCAAAGCATCCTACCATTACGGACGAAGAACGTAGGTACATAGAAGAGAGCATTGGAGAGAGCGCGAATCTGTTAGGCGCAATGGAAGTAAGCATCTCATTATGGCGTCTATACCTAATTTTGCTGTTCACCCCACATTCCTGGCTTAACTGTGCTACAGTTCATCTTTAAGTAAAAGCTTGGCACCAATCTCTGTCTCTCTGTCTCTGTCTCTGTCTCTCTCTCTTTCTCTCTCTCTTTCTTCCACTCCCATCCCTTCTCCATGGTCTTCCAGATGATTGCTATCTTCCTCACTTTCAAAGAAAAGCAGATGGGTTAAGTGGTTCTCTACCTGTGGGCTGTTATCCCTCTGACAAACCTCTATCTCTAAAAAATATACACATTACAGTTCGTAATGATAGCAAAATTACTGTTATGATGTAGCAATGAAAATAGTTTTATGGTTGTGGGTCACCAAAACCTGGGACCTGTAATAAGGGTCACAGCATTATGAAGGTTGAAAACCAGTGGGTTAGAGGAACAGCACAGTCTGAATTTCCGCCTCCTCTACCACATTGCCTTTTTTTCCTTTTTTTTAAATTGATTTTTATTGAGCTCTACATTTTTCTCTGCTCCACTCCCTGCTTCTCCCCTCTCCGCTCCAATCCTCCCCCAAGGTCCCCATGCTCCCAATATACTCAGGAGATCTTGTCTTTTTCTACTTCCCATGTAGATCAGATCTCTGTATGTCTCTCTTAGTGTCTGCATTGTTGTCTAAGTTCTCTGGGATTGTGGTTTGTAGGCTGGTTTTCTTTGCTTTACGTTATCTTTCTTCTTACTAGGTTTCATGTGTTCCTGTCACTTCCAAAAAAAATTAAAATAAGATCAAATGGAATTAGAGCTTGTTTTCTTTTCAAAATACATTTTTCACTTTTTTATTATTTTTTTTAAAAGAAAACAAACCATCTTTTTTCACTTTACATACCAATCCCAGTTCCCTCTCCCGCTCCTCCTTCCATCTCCTCCACCTATCCTCCCACCCCACCCCCCACTCCTCAGAGAGGGTGAGGCACATTGCTTTGGGTAAAATCCAAGGCCCTCCCTACTATTTCTAGGCTGAGTAAGATATCCCTCTAAAGAGAATAGGTTCCAAAAAAGCCAGTACAAGCAGTAGGGATAAATCCTGCAGTCACTGCTAGTGGTCCCTCAGTCTGCCCCAGTCATACAACTGACATATACATTCGGAGGGACTAGTTTGGTCCTATGTTTTTTCCTTTCCTATCCAGCGGGATTGGTGAGTTCCCCTTAGCTCAGGTAAACTGTTTCAGTGGGTGTCCCCATCATGATCCTGACCTCTTTGCTCATATTCTCACTCCTCCCACTCTTCATTTGGACTTTGGGAGCTCAGTCCAGTGTTACGATGCAGGTCTCTGCTTCTGTTTCCACCAGTTTCTGGATGAAGGTTCTAGGGTGATATTTACGATATTTATCAGTCTGACTTCAGGAGAAGGCCAGTTGGGGCCCCTGCTCCTCTATTGCTTAAGGTCTTAGCTGGGGTCATCCTTGTGGATTCCTGGGAATTTCTCTAGTGCCAGGTTTCTTGCTAGTGACATAATGGCTCCCTCAATTAAAAATATCTCTTTCCTTGCTCTCATCTGTCCTTACCCCATCTCAACTATCCAGTTCCCTCAAATTCTCCTCACCCCTTCCTTCCTTCCTCAACTTTCCCTTCTGCCTTCCCTACTCCCTCAACACGCACTTCATGCCCCCAATTTTGTCAGGAGATCTTGTCTATTTGACCTTTTCAGGTGGATCTATGTGTGATTTTCTTAGGGTTTACCTTGTTACTTAGCTTCTCTAGGATCGTAAACTCTAGGCTCAATATCCTCTGCTTTACAGCTACTATCCCCTTATGAGTGAATACCTGCCATGTTCATCTTTCTGGGACTGGGTTACCTCACTCAGGATTTTTTTCTAGTGGAGTTAGAACTTGTACTTCAAGTTATTAAAATGTCTTCATTTGACAGAGCAGGTGGCACGGTCACAGTTGTTCTGTTTGAATATTGCTAACACAGCCAACAATGGCTCTCTGACATCAGCAGCTGTACTGCCCCAGAAATGTGTGTCCAGAGAGTTCCCATGGAGAGCACTCAAAATGCCCCAGAGAGATAACTAAAAAGGGAAGAGAGAATACCAAGAGTACCAGGGACAGCAGCCCAGGGTGCTTCTTAATTAAAGGAGCCCAGAGCAATGCATGCTCAGGTGGACAGGAGAATGCTATGCATTTTTTGACCAGCAGCAAGGGGATCAGCAGCCAGATCAAAAATAAATGATGTAAAAAATAAATATATTTATACAAAATTAATACTTTCCTCTTCATGTTGGGGACATGCTTTACCATTTGAGGAATACAGTCTCAGGGAAGATAATTCTGCTATGAGCAAAGACATACTCTACCAGTAGAATAAACATTGCTGATCTTATCCATTCCACACACGGAGGAATCCTAATGCACACATTCCTGTCTTTGGCCATTTTTATTTATGTGTAAAGTACTTTCATCATTTGTGACATATCGGATTAAAACAAAAACACCTATCCCTTGGCGCTTACTTATCATACTCTCACAAAGCAAGCATTACCAAAAGCTGCAGTGCTTACTCTGTGTTATTAGTACAGCTCTCTCTCTCTCTCTCTCTCTCTCTCTCTCTCTCTCTCTGGTCTCTGGTGTCACATACATTCCTGATCACCACAACGTGAGTTCTTGCTATTCTATGTTTTAAGTGATTTTTGAATATCTGAGCACAGACAGTTTAATACTAACAATTATGGGGTTCGACACTCAGGACTAATTACCAAAGTTGTTGAGAAAATTTGCTTCCTGCATGGCAAGGACATGATTAACAGTGAATGAGGTTATTTTGGGAGATCATTTCTTTGGCAGCTACAGCTTTGGTCTTCAAGAGAAAGTATTTGTGATTATGATAGTTTGAAGTCTAAAATATTAAGTGCATGAGGTTTAGTTTTAAAAGTATTATAACCACAGCAAATCATCCCCAGGTATTTTTGTATTTATTTTGAAGAGACTCAAATGTCATAATTAGCTGGCCATGATGTCCTGGGCTGTACCTGGTGAATCTCAACACCACAGAACTATTTCTGGAACTTATACCCCAGTGTCATAAAATGTATAGTTCTCCACTAACTGTCAAGGGAATTTACAGATAGATGATGGTCGCGGCGACAGAGAGGGTGGGCAATAACATGTTCTTTTATTTTCTTTCTTGTCCAAGTACATTCAACTTTCAAGATTTTAGATTTCATGAAGCCATTGATTTGGCAGTATTTTACTGGGGGGGGGGAACTGCTTTAAAATCTTATTTAACTAGAACCCACAATTTTGGAATTTATTTTCTCTGTATATGGATTTTGCATACTTTAAAAATCAGACTGCTTAACCTGAGGAATAGACTGGAGTTGTGTTTGCTCTTTTAATGATTATTCACACGCCTAAGTCAACTGGAAAGCTGTCATTGCCATCTCATCCCATACTCGTGTTCCAGGCCATGCTCCTGAAAGCAGAAAGTCCAAAAATGCTAAGCCAGAGTAACACTCTCTTTGGGCTTCCAGAAATTCAAGACCCCGTGGAGGAAGTTTTTCACATCCATGCCCGTCTATGCGATAATCGTTGCAAACTTCTGTAGGAGTTGGACCTTTTACTTACTGCTCATCAGTCAACCAGCTTATTTTGAGGAAGTTTTTGGATTTGAAATCAGCAAAGTATGTACAAGTTCACTTTATTAAAATACTGGATAATGTCTGTATTTAAGTGAATATTCCTTCCTTTAGCCAAAATTTTGTCTTCAAACCTTCATGATTTACTTTTTGGAAAGTGTGTGTGTGTGTGTGTGTGTGTGTGTGTCCCTTACTCTATTCTGTTCCCTGCTAGAAATATCTCTTTATTTCTGGGGTTCCAGGCAAAAAAAGTCCCATCTCTGCCTTCCTGTAGCTTACATCTCAGTGGATCTGAGCAATGATGCAGCCCTTTTCCTACACACAAAGAGTACGACTTTCAGTCCAAGGCAAGCAAGCTGCTACAAAAAAAGACAACCCATTCTAATGGAACTGTGCTTCGGTTATTATCAGCATCTTCTCCTTCTGTGTTCTCAGATCTGTCCAGTTGAAAGAAACAGCAAACAAAAAAAGCTGAAAACGTCCTTATACTTTGTTCATTTGTTGAGTCTCTTATAGGATACGTTGTTTTATTCAGAAACGTAGCACTGCGTTTCTCCCCCAAATATATGCAGTTTTGTACGTATAGACAAAAAATCATGTATTGCCAATTCACACACACACGATGTGTAAGACAATTTGTTTATAGGTACAGAAATAAAAGTATTTCCAGATTTTTCTATAATGGAGAACTCAACTTTAAACACTCCTTTTGTGTAGGGATAGAAAATTTAGAAGTTTCTTTTCTACTCACGAATAACCTCATCCGGTAGACCAGACGGATAGCTATGATCATTCCTGTTTGACTTGGCAAAACAGAACTGAGGGTAATTATTGAAATCACCTAAAGGTATACTAACTAGTTACACACTTACGGCATACATACTCATTTCTGTTTCAATCCCCTGTACAGTGTCATACATCAGGGGACCTGTACATCTAGCCACACACTTAGCAGGTCAGTGTTGAGAGCCAGCTCTGAGCTCTGTGTGCAGCTCTCTGCTGAGTTCTGAATCCATTTATCTTTGCTGGCAGTGATCTTGCCATTTCCCCTTGTGTTGTTACATAAGTCCAGCTGGGCTCGGGCTCTTCATATTGTGTCTCTACTTGAAAGGCTATCTGAGAGCTGGGCTAGAGAAAGCCTAAGCCGGGCAGTGGCTGGCCTAAGAGCTCTTCTGAAGTGGCCGTTTCTAAGGAAACAGCTCCCTTCTCCCTGAGAAGAATGGCTGCTGTAGACCAGCCTCTTCTCCCTGGAGCTGATCAAACATCGCAGGGCAGACTTGGGACCTCGGAGAGTGTCACACCTCTCGACAAAGACTGCTGGAGGTGTGAGTCCATTTTCACAATCTAGGGCAAATGTGACACGCGGAGACTATTAATAAAGCCAGGACTCATGGGGGTGGGGAGAGATGCCAAGTGGCGGTAATGACATGATCTTCCTGTCTCCAATTAGCTGAAAACACCTGAATCAAATCAGGGGCAGTGTGCACAAACTAAATGAACTTACATATGGATAGATTAATTAGCTTGCTATTTTTAAGCTAAAGCTGCATTTACATTCTCCATGCTGTGCGGACTGAAGATTTTTTATTAAGCTGATAAAAATAATGTTTTAAATTCTCCAACTTACTTGAAAAAAAAATTTGAGATCATGGTGGACGTAGGAAATCTAGGCGTGTCCAGGTGATTTGGCTTTGAACCCAAGCTTTACAATGAAGGGTTGACCTACAACTTGGGGTTGAATTTTTAATAATTAACATCCTAAATTTTCTTATCTATAAGTGAGAGCTTTAGTACTATCTTTCAGAAGTGAAACAAATTTTATAAAAAAATGATATGCTTGCATAGAAGGTGGCTTTCTCAAATCTCACTAAAGTGGATATCCTATAGATAGAACCACACAGGGAACACTTTAATCTTCATTCCAAAATGCTTTCTTAGTTAAGACAAAATGAGTTCACATGCATTCTCTCTCTCTCACACACACACATGCACACACACACACACACACACACACTGTATACAGTATTGTGTAGTTATATATAGGACCGAATGTATGCATACACTGTACAAAAATGTAAGTGAACTATATTAGTTAACTCTTTGTGTATGGGTTGTGTGTGCATTTGTGTGTGTGCATTTGTGTGTGTGTGTGTGTGTGTGTGTGTGTGTGTGTGTGTATTTCCCTATAGTATGTACGTAAGTATTTTCAGCTCCTCTGAGGATGGCAAATCAGAGTGCAGTCAATTCCAGGATTTTAATGAGCATCTTTAAACCTCAAAATACAGGGGCCAATCAAATGAGAGGACACATTTGTTTCCTTTGAGTTCCTCAGCTGGAGAGGCTGTGCTTCACGCTCTGCCTCTTGACAGCTTCAGAAAATGGTTCAGATGCAGTTGGCGCAGCAGAGGGAGGAGGAGTGTTCGAGGACCTACTAAGAGGAATAGGTTGCAGGTGATAACTCCCCATCTTACTCTCCTAAAACCTTCGGACAATGAGCAAACTAAAGGCAATCCAAGAGGGGACAGATGAGTGGGACGCTGTGTGAAGAACGAATTAGTCATAATAATAAGTCACCAGAGCTGAGAAGACCTAAACATGGATAAGTCTCAGGAAATTTTGCCTAGGAAACTGGAGGATCCCATCTTTCCAGGCACTAAAGCAGAAAGCAAAACTTACCTCTCAGTGGTCTCTAACTGTTAGTTTCTTGCATCTGTCTTCATGACTCTGCTGAAAGAGTAATAAACAAAGGTTTTTATCTTTGCTCCTTGCTAATGCAAAGTGGAAAAAATGTTTACCCGAATGGACAGTAGGTATCTGAGGCTGCCCAGTGTAAGGCTCTTTTCAGATGCAACACCTTTCATACGGACAGGAAACGTACTCTCAAGCAGGTAGCCTGCATCTGTGCAATGAAAGCATGACCTGGGTTTCTGGGAAAACCTTTACTTGTGTGCTCCGGGATGTGTTCTCTGCAGCAGCCTCCTGGTTTATGTTGTATTCTGACATATATTTCTGGTGACTGAGAATAGAGGACCGCTGTAGTTTTCCAACATGCTATTCTCAAAATCAATTATATTTTCCATTCACTCAATTACCTTTTATTTTTATTTATGCCACGTTTGCTGAACACCCACTTGCAAGCAAACAAGCAGTTTATACAGCAATGCCCTATTTTAATTTCCTTTTTCCCCCCACAGGTGGCCCAGTTGCTGAGCATATGCACAATAAGAGCTCGGTCTTTAGAACTGTGTAGTACTGTTTAAAAATTGCCCCTTTCAATATCAGCTTCCTCATTCAATAATAAAATTATAAAAATTCCCACCCTAAGCAGAAGAGAGAACCCAACAGTTTAAACGTTTAATCTGTCCTGGAGCACTTCTCTCTCAACTAGGCATGGGCATGACCCTCATTTGTGGATGTGAACAACATTCTGTGTGCCACTTCCAAACAAAGAACAGAATCTGCCTTTCATAACTCCAAAAATCTACATGGAAGATGTGCTTAAACACAAACAATACATCCCAGTCTTTCCCTTGCCCAGCGTTGTCCAAAGTGAGGACATCTATTCATGTGATAATAGCCCATTTAAATGTGTTATTTTCTTTTCACATACCCTCTTCCTCAATACCTAGGGAACTGCCTCTTGTTCATAGTTGATTGGTAAAATGTGTGTTGAGCCAGGCAGTGGTAGCGCATGACTTTAATCCCAGCACTCGGGAGGCAGAGGCACAGAGTTCGAGGCCAGCCTGGTGTACAAGAGCTAGTTCCAGGTCAGCTAGGACTGTTACACAAGGAAACCCTGTCTCAAAATACAAACAAAAAAAATGTATATTGAAGGCGTGCTAGATTTGGGGTTGCCCTAATTTCCATGAAATGTTTAAAGGCTGCATACCACAGTATAACCATGTGACTGCATTTGACTACAAATGAGTAAAATGAAGAACTCACGTGGGGTTTTCATAAATGAAATCTGTGCTATGAAATTTAGAAGAGATGTCTTAAAGGAAATGTGTAGTCTTTCACCTTTTGAATAAAATGGAAAATTTGAATCCAGTCTTGCTGAGGGCCGAAGGCATCTCTTTCCTCCCGAGATCTTTTCCTCCACATTCTTCCTCTCATCAATGATGCATTTGTGCGAACACACTTAAGGACGTGAAATGATAAACAAGCGTGACTCACTGACAAGATTCAGAAGGGTTGATTCATGAATTCAGAACACACTGAATCATAACGTAGCAATAAAAGTTTTCCTTCCTTAAGAATACAGAGAAAGGATCAAAGTAAATTTACTTAGCTTTCCCGATTTACTCTGTGGACATTACTGCTTACTCTAGGAGAACGAGTTTGCATTTGGAAACAGTGTTTTGCCTTCCTTGACTCAAGGAGCAGATGAAGACAGATTCGGAATGCCAGGGTCACTCAATTGCCCACTCTATTTATTCTGTCCTGCTTTTCTCTCCCTCTGGCTTTGGTCAGGTTGGCATGCTGTCTGCGGTCCCACACCTGGTCATGACAATCATTGTGCCTATCGGGGGGCAAATTGCAGATTTTCTGAGAAGCAAACAAATTCTTTCAACAACTACAGTGAGAAAGATCATGAATTGTGGTGGTAAGTACCTGTGGAGTGGCAAGCATATGTTCCTGTTTGAGGGCTCTGTGATCTACATGCATGAATCTGATTTTCTACACGTGGTTAGATATGCACCTTCATAGCTCATTTCAAATCATTTTCCCATAACCAAGGTTTTAAACACTCATTTTAAGACCCCCCACTTAACAAAGTCATTTGTATACATTGTCACTAAACTTCTAATCACTAAAATTTCAGGTTAATTTGGACTTAAGAAGCATACGATGAATACCTCAATAATCTTTGACATAAATTATTAGCCTTATGTCTTTCTGAGGTATATAGTCCATATTGGTATAAATGAGAAATACTAGTAGTCCTGGTTTCTTTGTAAAATTATAAATTATACTATAATTTTATAATATAAAAAGTTTTAGTATAATTTTAAAAGTTACAGCAATTTTGTTAGGTTTAGTCTGACTTGGGCTTGTACAGGTTTGATGCATACTGTCGCAGTGGCTATGAGTTCATATGTGAAGCTGCCCTGCTGTGTCGAGAAGACACTGTTTCCTTTTAGTCATCTGCTGCCTCTTTCTTACACTCTCTCTGTGCCCTGTTCCACAATGATCCCTGAGCATTTGAAGATGTGTGTGTGTGTGTGTGTGTGTGTGTGTGTGTGTGTGTGTGTGTGCGCACACGCGCGAGCACACACACACACGCAGTACCTATGTTCTGTTTGGTGTCAAGACTTCTGTAGTCTCTTATTCTCTAAACCTTGGCCAATTTGGGTCTCTGTGTTGATCACTACCTCCTGTAAGCAGAAACTTCTCTGATGTGGGTTCAGAGATAAGTTCATAAATGTGTTTAAAGGTACGTCATTAATAGCATATTGATTTAGCAGAGGAATATTAGAAAGTTCTCACATAGGACTTGTCTAACCTCAGGTTCTTGGCCTGGTGCCTGCCACATATGGGTTGATCTTGTGGAGTAGGATTAAAGTCATATCAATGGTTGTTAAGTCAATTATATTTATGTCACTGTTGCACTGGGAAGAGAGGCTCCACGAGGTAAGGAGCCATCGGCAATTGGTAGTTGATGAGAAGAGAACTAGTTCTTTAAGAGTGTAGCCCCTAATAAGTTGACCATAATCCAGTGGAAGACTACATACCCCAGAATATATGGACACCACAAATTTCACTTGATTGCTTTTTTTTTTTGTTTCTTTGTTTTTTTTTTAAACAAGGACACACAATTGGATGAGTAAGAAAGCGAGGTGGTTCTAGGAGGATTTGGGGGGGGATGAATATGATCAAAATGCATTGTAAACAATTCTCAAAAAACTAATACTCTTCTGTGCTTGCCTCCAAAGGTTTTGGCATGGAAGCCACCCTGCTTCTGGTTGTTGGCTACTCTCACACTAGAGGAGTGGCCATCTCCTTCTTGGTGCTTGCAGTAGGATTTAGTGGATTTGCTATCTCTGGTAAGAGTTATCCTCTTTGTCTCTCTATATTACATCTTGATTTTGCTAGCAATTATCTATGTGTTGGACAATGGTTATAACATTCAGAAACATCACTTAGAATTATTATTGCTCACCTTTCCTCCGACTGACTGTTTCTTTCTTTGTACTTGATCAGTTTGTTAAGAGAATGTTTGCAGTGAGCCATAATAAGTATTGGAAAAGGTACATCCTTTCTTTCTCTTGATGCCTTTGAATGGAGTTATGAAAAGCACATGGTGTGCACCCAGTATCTTTTGGGAAGATGTGTTCCGATGTTCTCTACCTTGCTTCTTCAAGCTGATGCCACCTTGAGCCAATGTTTCTGTGTTTGTCTCAGGATTCAATGTGAACCACTTGGACATTGCTCCAAGATACGCCAGTATCTTAATGGGCATTTCCAATGGCGTTGGTACACTGTCGGGGATGGTCTGCCCTATCATTGTCGGTGCCATGACCAAGAACAAGGTAGGAGAGCAATTCCATTGTAGAACATTCTCTCTTATGGTTGGGAAGGGGCTTTGTTATTCTTGGGGTGTTCCATTCACTTCTAAGTAAGAAGCACAAAAATGAAGTACAGAGAGACAGATCTCTATAGTAACTTCTGGAAGGTCCAACCTCCCCAATCATCAAGCAAGGTGTTTCTCAAGCCCTTCCAATAGCCCACAGATCGTTTTTTTATTTAGGAATGTTAAGGAGACACAAGCTACATTCAAGAAAATGCCTATTACTGATATCACCTTTGTGGCAAGAATGTCGTTCCCAAGCCCCTCAACCCTTTGCCCCTAGATTATAGAATAGACAAACAGCCTTTCCCAACTTTATTCATCAATCTCAATTCAGAATTGAGGAGTTTATGAGGAATATTATTATTTAGCAGTTCTGAAATATACATATAGAGCTTCAAATTTAAGGTTTTATAGATGGACATGAAGGAAATGAATGAGAAAGACAAAGCAATGGAGAGCTGGCTGGGATGGCACATGCCTGTTACTCTAGTGTTGAGGAGAAAGAACCAAGTTTGAGGTCAGCCTCAGTTACATAGTGGATATCCCCAACCAGAAAAAGATAAAAAGCGAAAGAATGATTAATAAATGTAAAAGAGAATATTCTTGAACTCAGCAGACTAGAGATGTATTCAAGAGTTTATTTCCAAACTTTTATCCTAAAAACTTAAATAACAAAGCAAATAGTTTTATTCGAAAGTGTTTGCATGGCATAGGTAACCCCGAAGAAAGCATCACGAGAAACATGGCGGTAGAGCATGCTCACAGGGCGGCTTTCCAGTCATGCAGTTCGCTCTCACAGTCCCACTTTTTTCACCACAGTCCCGCGAAGAGTGGCAGTACGTCTTCCTCATCGCTGCGCTCGTCCACTATGGCGGAGTCATATTTTATGCCATATTTGCCTCCGGAGAGAAGCAACCTTGGGCAGACCCCGAGGAGACAAGTGAAGAAAAATGTGGCTTCATTCATGAAGATGAACTGGATGAAGAAACAGGGGACATCACGCAGAATTATATAAATTACAGTACCACCAAGTCTTACGGCGCCACCACCCAGGAGAACGGAGGCTGGCCTAATGGCTGGGAGAAAAAGGAAGAATTTGTTCAGGAAGGAGCACAAGACGCATACACCTTTAAGGGCCAAGATGATTATTCATAACGAAGCTAGTCACTGGATACATTTTTAGTGTTGTGATTAAATTAATTGTGATTGCACAGAATAATTTAAAAAATGTGGTGTAAACATGTAAACACATCAGCCTAGCAAGTCTCGCTATTTAAAAAGTATGAATTCAAAACAGACCATGAGATCCCATCAAGCGCAATCTGTGGAAGTTGTCGCGTTATGTCATTTCCATCCAGGTCGTTCATCCTTTCATTTGTGATTTAAAGGTTTACTGTAGAAATAAGTAGGTATTCGTTGGCCCCACCGCCTTGGGAGTGGGCACAACTGACAGTCGGCACATGTCATCCGACAGATATTAGGAAGCCAAAGCTACTTGATCATGCAAACTGCACTGATTTATTTATTACACTGGACTGCAAAATATCCCAGGGAAATCCTGTCTACGGACATGGTGAAATTGGAAAGCTGACTAGATCAGGTATGAACTATGATCATTATGTGTTTATCATGGATTGGCTTTATCTCTTAATTGAAGAAATACATTGTATACTAGCAGCTCATACCGAATTATTGTTAAGAGTACACAGTGTGTGATATTTTGTGATCTTCAAAGCGCTTATCTTACAGTGTTTTGTGAAATGCTTGGGCACAAACACTTATTTTTTATGAAAGAGAGCTTGTAACGGGAGGGGTATGCTCCATGCCCTCCCACTCACTACCTGACAGTATCAAACCCTTCACATCTCAGTAACATTCAACTTTCATGTAACATATCACATAACTTTTTTTGCAAAAAAAAAATAAGAAGAAATAGACTTCAATGTATTTTTTATCACAACTTTGTACTGGTTGTAACTTGCATTAGGAAAAAATGATTGATATATATAAAATCATAAAGAATCTAATAAAATTTGCTATGAAGCTGTAGCCCTTAAAATGCAATATTAATTACAAAATATATAGAAAATGATTTAGATAATCTTCCTTGAAACTAGAGACTATATGAAACTCATATCACAAAGCTATATAATATATGAAAAGATAAACAATAGAGATTCTATATATAGACAATTTTATTACCTAATGTCCCATTTACGAGATATTTGTCTTGAGTATATAGAACAAAATATATTGAAATTATATCTATATCCCTGTATATCTTATACATATCCACTCACACAAACATAACAAATACTTTTCACACAGAACCAAAAACAGCATACACCTAATGTTCGGTTAGGGGATTGCAATTTCTACTTTCATAGAGTCATAGAATTTTAGATGGGAAAAAAAGGCATTTTGCTCATCATTTCTTAATATATTTCCACAAGAACTGCAACATTTGTGTACCAAGCAATAAGTGCAAAGCATAAAACCTCCCGTTTGTAAATTATCCCCGTGTTGCTTGTGGTAGCAATGATTTCTTCCTTTTAAAAAAGTCAACATCAGAATCCTTTACGATATTCCGCAGTGATAAGAATGCATATCCCAATCTAACGCAAAATGTCACCCGGTGTGCTTCTGTGTCTCTTCTGGGTATTTGATCTGTTCCGTGTCCTGTGCTCTTGACTGGAGGTCCTGCTACTGCAAATATAAAACATGAAGTTTGTTTCTAAATGCAAACCACTCCTGACCTTAGGAGTCTAAAACTCCCTCTGCTTTGTGTCTCGAAGTATGACCATGTGACCATAACCTTTGCCGTGCTGAATAAAAAGATGTGAACTGTCATTTCATTGCTACAAAACAAGTGTTAATAAAATGTTCTATTTACCCCTTTGTAAAATGAATACGTTAATTTCGGGTTGATTCGGGGTTCAGCTTTAGGGCATATGTAGTTTATGGATGTTTCAATGAATTCAAATATAGGCTCCACAGTCAAACCCTTGCTGGTTAGTGCCTTGGGATTAATTCAATATTCTTCCTTAGATGGGGAGACCTGATTGACCTGATTCTATAGGGAGCGTGAAAGCTGAGAAATAAGTCTCTGAGTCAAACTCGTTCCAAGACTGTGTCATCACAACTGCTGCAAAATTTAAAGCAAAGTTTGGAAATAAACTTCCGCTTGTCAGTTCCACACTGCCGCCTCCTTTCCGTTGCTCACATGGCCTGGGCTAGACACTGCCAGTCATTTATAGCGCCTGTCAGTGGTGTTATGTAAACCCACAGTCGCTCTCTAAAGCAGGTCTCCACTTATTCTAGGTCTGGAAATTTTTTTAAAAAGAAGCTTGGAAAGCCAAAGTAAAATAAAGCAATGACATTAAATGTGTCAGTCAAACTATTTAGCAGTAAGCGTGACAGTGACGGAATGTGTCTGTCGCTGGATATGCTGTCAGAGCTCAAAGTCTGTGTTTCCCAGCTGTGAAAACAGAAACCTGTGCTATGAGTTGTAACCTATAGGGAACCTGGTGGAGGTGGGTTGGAGCTGGGGGAACTGGAGAGATGGTTCAGTGCCTAAGAGTACATCCTGCTCTTCCAGAAGGCCAGAGTGTTGTTCCGGGCACCCATGTTGGGTGTCTCACAATGGCCTGGAACTTGAGCTCCATCTAGGGCTGTGGCACCCTCTTCTGGAATCTATAGGCACTGCACTCACGTGTCAGAATGGCTGTGCATGTGCACATGTGCACACTGCGCGTGCACGCGCGTGCACACACACACACACAGACCCCAAATTTCAATTAAATTTTTAAGATGTGTGTAAAAGGTACATATAATCAGACTTCTGATGCTGTGCTTCTTAAAGGACTTGTGTGACTTGTTAGCTGACATTCCTTGTTAATTAGATGAGGACACTGGAGTCTGCAAGGAAGATCAGACTTGGTCAGGGCAGCGTAGATATTGCTATAAGTTTTATGTTTTGAAATAAATTATAATTGAATGGTATGTTTTAGCCATTTTTTATTGCACAGATTAGTTAAATCGGTATTTGTCAGTTCAAATGCTAACTACAAACCCTCCAACTCTGATTGAGTGTGTGGGTGTTAGAAGCGAAAGGATATAGATTTCCCTCCTGGCATCATCTGCATGAGGAAACAGAGACCAAACCTAGCCTGATGCTTGTAGAGGTTCACACACCATCTCTTTATACCTTGAAGACAGCAATGTCTCAACTTTTGCACCTACATTAGCCCAATTTCATGGCACAAGCTTTATATTATCTTTAATGATGTGGTTCCAATGGCACAAGCTTTATATTATCTTTAATGATGTGGTTCCAATGGCACAAGCTTTATATTTTCTTTAATGATATGGTTCCAATGGCACAAGCTTTATATTATCTTTAATGATATGGTTCCAATGCTGTCTCCAAGCAAGTGTCACCTGTGATGCCTTTATTTCTCTCCTCTTGGTCAGGAAGCCCATCACTTCCTTTCTCCTCGTCCCCCATTCTTTTCTGTATTTTACTCATCATCATGATACGCAGCCAGGCTTCTACATATCTGATCTTCTTTCCCACACTTTCCCTCATTTCATGCTCATGTGTACTTTCTGAAATTGGAAAGGATCTTTCTGTTGTTAGTGTTTCTATTTTTTAGGCAAGAAATTGTGCTTATAATGGTACTTAACTTCCTGAAGATTCTACACAAGAGTTTAGACTGTGGCCACTGCAAGAAATTCTTTTTAACTTCAAAGTCCCTTTATTACCATTTTTACTATAACATAACAGTTATTGTTCAAAGCAATTTCTCGAGCCTGTAAATCCCAGCTCTTGGGAACATGAGACAAGAGGATTGCTTCAAACCCGAAGCCCTAGCTCTCGGAACTGAGTCCACAAACAGTCTCCATCCCACACAAGGAGCCTCCCAACAGGATAAAACTGATTCCCTCAAGTTGTTCTCTCATCTCCCCATATGTGCCAATATATAAACCAAAAAATATGACTGATGCCAGATAATAAATATTCATTAAACCATCTTCACAAGGTACAGGAAGAAGACAAAGATGTGACTTGCAGATATTCAGAGTGGGATCTGGAGAGAAGGAAGACAGGGCATAAATCAAATTTCATGTTTGGCATTTTTATTAGAACTCCAGGAAATATGACAGTGTCAGTATTTGGTCTGGAAATTCACATAAAAAATCTAATTACATTTTTCTTGACTAATATTTTTATAAGCAAGAATTATCAAGCTAGATATATCATTTCCTCTCGAAAACAAGCCCTATTTCTCTCCAGTCTTTTTCCTTATTTATTTTTCAATCTGAGTTGCCAATGGAGACACAGTGTTCTACAAGGACATTTGACACTTTTATAAATCTAAAAAAATTAGTGCAATCAGTTCTGGGAAATGCTTCTGATTTATAAAGTCAAGGCAAAAGAGAGATTGAACACATTTCCAAAATTCTTCGGCACAAAGGCGACCAAGGCATGCATGAGACAATGTCACTGGTGAGTGAGGTCAGTCTTTATGGGAGACCTCATCATGTCTGAGGTTTGCTTGCAAATATTTGAAAATAAAGGGACAATTATGATGATATGATGGAGCCCATGTCTACCCCCAGACCACAGTGTACAAAGTAGTACAAATTTAATCTCGGCACCCAAGAGGCAAAGGCAGGAGGCAGATATTTGAGTTCCAGGCCAATAGGGGCTACATACTGAGACTTGTCTTGTAATAAAACAACAAATCAAATTAGCCCATCATCATCAATGTGAAAACACAATGACTCTCAGTTCTAATTGCAATGGATTAACAGAGGAAATGAAAACAGTTTGGGTTTTAGCCTGAATATGCTTCTTGTTTTACAGACACCAGTATAAGCCAGGCCTGGTTGCTTGGACTTGAGTGCCCCAGCTTGTACTATAAAAGAGTTAGACGGTCTTAATGGCATCTAAAAATGTTGCAAGATGGTTTATAAATTATTCTTATCTCCAATGTTTTCTGATTTTATTTTGGCCTTTCTGGTAAATTACTGAGGTCCTCAAGTTGACTGTTAAAATTATTCTCAGAATTCCATGAGAGATGGATGCCTGTTTTCTTTCTGCATTCCTTTACCTTAGAAACATTAGCACCTATTTTTCATCTCTGGAAAGGTAGTTAACACAGAGAAGGTCCTTTTTGTCCTGCCCGGCTTCTTTCTGGGGTTCTTATTTCTAATTCTGCTGAAGAAATCTTTTATTGTTCCACAGCATTGCATTGTAGAACTCACGAAGCCATTTGCTCACTGAGGTCCTGCAGTGGGAATGTGCTTTTCATCTATTCTTGCCCTCCTTCCCTTGGAGCATTGCTTCTAGAGTTGCATTGGAAATATGAAAAGGGAGAATGAATGAGATGTATTCTCACCTATTAAGAAGTCTAATATAGGAGAAGAAACCACACATAGTTAAGAATCGGCCGGAGTAAGCAGAGGGAGCGTTGCAAACAAGCAATCTTATACTTGGCCAGCGAACTCTTCACACCTTGGACCGCTATTAACATTTTCGAAACAGCCAGGCTGTTGCGCACTTTCTACCTTTTCTATTCCCTTTATAACAGCTATCAATGAGCTGTATCTCCCACTAACATGCAAAAGATACAGTATGTCAGTGGTACCACATGGGGGAGGCTAGATATTGACCAACAAATGTTAATGAAAGGAACCAACAATATTAATGAAAGGAAGGATGTGCAGCCAGACTAACTTACTCAGAATGCGCAGGGCCAGCATGGCTACCTGCACAGTGAATTTGTGTCCCTGAAGAGGACTTAGGAAGATACAGAGATGGTGCAGAGCTGAATTTGAAGGTGAGGCAAGTCCCTGAAAACCTCATAGACAGTGGACGGGGAGAGAGCAAGGAACCCGTGGTGTAAGTGTGGGAACTCGAGTATGTTTGAAGAACAGTTTCAGTACACATGCTCTTGGGAGCAGGTAAGCTGGACAGGATGAGCCTGAAAGGCGTTCTCTTAAGTGTAGGATTCATAATTTATATATATATATATATATATATATATATATATATATATATATATATATATATATATAAATAGTTTTAAATAGGGCTGAGATGGTCAGATCTGGGAGAGGGCTATACACAGGCTATGAGTAAGTTTTGTTGTTGTAGCTTATTTTTTTATAAGTAAGACAATACTTTTCTTTTTTTAATATTTACTTATTTATTATATATACAATATTCTGTTTGTGTGTATGCCTAAAGGCCAGAATAGGGCACCAGACCTCATTACAGATGGTTGTGAGCCACCATGTGGTTGCTGGGAATTGAACTCAGGACCTTTGGAAGAGCAGGCAATGCTCTTAACCACTGAGCCATCTCTCCAGCCCATTGTAGCTTATTTTTAAAAAACAACCAAGAAAAGAAGAGAGCATATGGTGTCTAGTGTGGTTCCTCCCAGGTGTGTCATGCTTTCTCAGCTGATTGCTTTCTTTCCTCTGGAGAGGGCGTGGCTCCTTATGATCAGGGTAGATTCATATATGAAAACTCCACACACCACAGAAAGCTCACAAGCTCAACACCTCTCTCTCTCTCTCTCTCTCTCTCTCTCTCTCTCTCTCTCTCTCTTCATGCTATACTCTTTAGAAATCTGTCCTGGCTGTAACTAGAACCCAATATAACACAATTGCAAATAGAAGGTTTGCATTTGAGTTTTACTATCATTAAATGTTAAATGAACCCCAAGACAAATCTCAAGTAGCTATGTTGATCAGCAAAGTTGTGAAGGCAGAAATTACGTCTATGTCTCTTCTTACTTTCCAACAAAAAAAAAAAAATTCACAATTGACAAGAACGGAGTAATGTACGATTCAAAATCTATAACCCAGATGGCATTATGTGGGTTTCCTACAACTCCCAATGCACCACAAATTAGATATCTCAGAACAGCAGACAGTTGGCTTGTAGTTGTGGACAGCATGCTTTGGAATGGAGGTATTAGCAGGTTCAAGGGAAGGCTGTGTTGTAGGCCTGGCTCCTATCTTCTGGGCAGTTTCTTTGCTTGAAGTAGGGAACCTCCAACTCTTTTTTTCACCTTTGTGTGTTTGTGTGTGTGTGTGTGTGTGTGTGTGTGTTCATGCTTTCGCTGTGTGTGCCCCTCTGTATACTTGCATGCAAAGGCCTAAGGTTGATCTCAAGAGTCATTCTGGGTCACTCTTCCACTTTATTCATTGAGGTAGGATTTCCCAATCAAATATAAAGCTAGTTATATTAGTCAGTTTGCTCTAGGGATTTCCCTGGTTCTGCCATCTGAGACTGGAATTAGAGGTAGGCTGCAAAGCCCACCCATCATTTATGGGGTTTCTGGTGGCCTGAACTCTGATTCTTTCATGTTCATGGCAAATCTTTTAACCACTGAGCCATCTCCTCAGCCCCCACTCTAGTCTTGATGCAGAATTCTCCCTGTGAGTGTTTCTGTCTCTACACATGGCTTTCTTTTCATGGAGATACAAATCATATTTGATTATGATCTCTAACAACTACTATGACCTCATATCAGCAATTATTTTCTGCAATTGACCATCATCTCCATTCTAAAGCAGTAATTCTTCAACATAAGAATTTCTGGAAGACATAGATGAACACGTTTATAACAGCTTCCCTCTGGTCTCAGAGATGACGAAGTTCTCAGTTTTAAAATCATCATCATCATCATCATCACCACCACCATCATCATCATCATCATCATCATCATCACCATTATATGTTAGTCAAATTATAGCTACTTTGTTATTAAAAATATTTTTTAAAATTTTCATTTCAAAATATGTGTATTTGTGTGGGTACATGAATACAAGTCCAAGTGACCAAAAAAGGGCACTGGACCCCATGGAGCTGGCGGTATAAGCAGTTGTAAGCCCCCCACATGTGTACAGGAACTGAACTCCAGTCCTCTGAAAGAACAGTGTGCATTATTACCTACTAAGCCATCTCGCCAATCCCACAGCATCTACTCTTAATGTCAGTCTTTCACTTCCTTTTATTAAGGCCAAAGAGATTCTTGGTCAACACAGTCAGACTTGGCTAAATACAGGCATTGGTCTCCCAGCACTGCTTCCAAGATGTGAAGGAATGTGACCATCTGACCCCACCATTCGAACGCCAGAACAGGGCATGTAGAGTGCCAGTCATCAATGGCAAGTGAACGGAGATGCCACATAGAAAGGAAGACATCACAGAGATGCCTCGCTGAGGTCCGGCTGGCAAGAAGCTGCCTGAAAAGCATGCTGTGGATTCCCTCCAGGATCAGTTGGCAGAAATTCTGTATCAAAGGGCAAGCAATAAGATGAGCATGGCAGACAAACCATGAAACAAATCTTGGAAGTATGACCTGAATCCCAAATCACTCAAGAGCCTGCTTTCCAGGATTCAGGGATTGTTACTATACTTAATGTACTTAAAGAATTCAAGGAAGCCATTCAGTGTGATTAGCAACTTTGAATATTGCCAATGCTGCGGTTGTTATTTAGAGTGTTGTTTATTTAAGAGTGTTTATTATTAGAGTGTTTATTTAAGAAATAAACAACCATACATACACACCCCTATCTGAGATCAGCAAAGTGTAGAAAATTGAAAATCAAGTCAAACCACAATTCATTATTCTCTGTATCTCTGCCCTGTTAGTTGCCAGAGAGCTGATCCACCCACTGGCCACTGCCTGCTCCATTGTTTAAAGTCACAACAGGTACTCAGCCAGTCTCCCATGATGCTCTGGGCTTTGTTGTCTTCATCCACCAACACAGTTTCTACATGGGACCAGTAGCCAGGGTGTTACAAAGAGGCAGATGAAGTTGGATGAGGATAACTTCCCTTCTGACTAAAGCTGCTTTATTCTAGGCAACGCTGTTCAGCACACAGAGTTCTACATGGGGTTCAGCCTTCTTGCTTTTTGCATAGGCCTCACTTTGCACACATGTATGGGGATACTTGAGATAATCTTCAGTTACAGCAGAGCTCAAGACAAGCTAAAGTTCTTACAAAGGTGGACTGACAAGTTTCACGACAACTTGGCCCAAGCTAGAGTTATCTGAAAAAAGCAAACTTCAGTTAAGAAATTACCTTTCTAATATCGAAAGGAAAGCCTAGAGGGAAACTTTTAAAATTAGTGGTTGATGGAAGAGGGCCCAGGCCACTGTGAGTGGTGCCACCCTGGGCTGGTGATCCTGGGTTCTGTCAGAAAGCAGGTTGAGTAAGCCATGAGCAAGTCAGTAAGCAGCATCCTTCCATGGCCTCTACATCAGCTCCTGCCTCCAGTTCCTGCCTTGCACGAGTTCATGCCCTTACTATTTTTGAGAATGAACTGTTATATGGAACTGTGAGTAAAATAAACCCTGTTTTCCCCAGGTTGCTCTTAGCCATGTTGTTTCATCATAGCAACCTTAACTAAAGAAAACAGTCTTTACAGACAGCATCCAGATGTATAAGCAACTCCCACCTTTTTCTATGGGGATTAGAGACTTAAAGGTTTACAGAAACCAAGTGTACTGCACAAAAGAAGCCTTGGTGGAAGGCGTAGCCATGAGGAAAACCCACACTCAGATGAAGCAGCATCCAGCTCCTTGGTCCTAGCAAATCATGGCTATGTAGGCTAGATACTGACTTTTGATCATTTCCCCCAGAGACACCAAAGTGAGTTACTTGTATGACATTTGCCATCCTTTTTGTATTGGCACCCAGTGGATAAAAAAACAGCACAAGATGTCCAATGCCTCAAGGACAAGTCCTTCCTCGGGTCAGCACTTGGAAATCTCTTGCTTGATTATTTTAAGGGCTCCATTGTTAGGCTTCCTTCAGGCATCTCTTATAAATGTCAGTCAGATTTTATGGTGAGATTCGGGGCTAACTCCCTGGGGTGTGGGTCACCTGCTCCTCTTATTGGTTGTCTTATTAAGAATAAAACCTCCCCACTTGAGGAAGCAATTCTGAGAAAACCACGCACACAGAGAAGGCTTGGACACTTCCTGTCGGTCTAAAACTGCTCCCCAGTCTACTCTACTCTGTCTGTGGGCAAACATGGGTGGGTGTGCACTCTGGGAGGTGACTTCTAGACTTCTGTCTGAAGTCTAGAAGAAAAAAATTTTAAAAAGGAAATTAAAAAAAGATAATGCCACAATGGCCCATTAAACCAAAATAAAAGAAATTATAGCATAAAACTGGACAGAGGACTAAGGACCCAGTTAGAGCAGGTTTGTGATGGAGCCTTCTGAGAACAATCTTAAAATGTTTTTATTTACTATTTTATGTGTATGACTGTGTTGCCTGCATGTGTAAGTATATCATCTGCATGCCTGGCACTGTTAAACCTGAGAACTGCAAGAAGAAAAGACCAAATCCACTGTTGTCGAAAAAAAGCTAGCAGTATTTTGAGGTGCACCAGGAACTATCTCGCCCTAAGTCTAGATCTGAGAGAGCAGTCCCTGCCGGCCTTTTGAAGTTCCCTTTATAGGAGGGATAAGGTGTTCACAGGTGCAAGGTTGCTTACACTGTTAGAAAGACACAGTGACAGGGAAGGAACAAGGATAAGGCTATGCACCATGTGAATGGGGTTACAAGTTTAGTGTCACTTGAGAAACATGTTTCACAGTTTATAACAGATCTAAGAAACAGGAACTTAATCCTTTCTTTTCCTTTTGGTTTTTTGAGACATGGTTTCTCTGTGTAACAGCCCTGGCTGTCCTGGATTTGCTTTGTAGACAAGGCTGGCCTTGAACTCACAGAGATCCTCCTGCCTCTGCCTCCTGAGTGCTGGGATTACAGGTGTGCATGGGAACTTATTCCTAATTGCAAATAGACCCCTTAACTTGCAAGGACTTACTTAACACAGGACAAACAGGAACTTATTCTTTAACTACAAACAGAAACTCTAACCTGCACAGCACAAACAGAACCTCTTCATGTTTTTTTTTTAAATCCAACATAGCATTTTATTGATTAAATTTCATGTAATACACCCTAATCACTCTCGCTTCCCAGTCCTCCCAGGTCTACTCCACCACCACCCTTGAGACCTCCTCCTAGAAAAAAAGAAGAAAGAAAAAAATATATCAAGTTCATTTTGTGTTGTCCACACACTCTGTGGAGCATGGTCATATTTAAAGCGGGCACCCTGAAGACTGTTTTACCTCTGATTAAATCAAATCTGTGCGCAGTGATTTCAAAGCAGAAGTCCAGTGTCACACCTCCAGCTACTCTGCCTGTCCTGCGGAGGAACCAGCTCTCCACTGCTACACTTAAACTTCTTCCTCAGGGGCCAAGGGGAACTCCAAGCCCCGTTAGCTCTGTCGCCTCCCCCACGGTCCCAGAGAGCATGAGCGTGACTCTCGTTCTCAGCTCTTATCCCAGATCCATTGGAATCGAAGGTTGTGAGCTGTCATGTGCTAGGAATCAAATCTGGGTCCTCTGCAAGAGCAACAAGCGGTGCTCTTACTCTCTGAGCCACGTCTCTAACCCCTGACAGGAATCTTAATTGGGGTAAGTAGAACCCAATGTGAGTTTTGAATGAGTTGAGGGATGCTCTCAGGGAAAGTTAACAAGGAAAAATGAAAGCAAATGGAGGCATTTGGTCCCTTATGCAGGTCCTTTCAGGCTGGTATCATCACCAGTAGCTCTAAAAAAAAAATGAGTTTCACCATGTAGTCCCAGCTTGAAACAAGAGGGCTGGCCTTTGTCGCTTCCTTTTAGTTTGTCATTGCAGGAAAACACACCACCTCTCGAGGTGGAGGCCAAGTAAGGCAGAGGCTGTGAGGGATGAGCCAGTGTGCCTAGCAGCCAGAGGCAGGCAAACCTACAGAGTTAAGAGGATCTGGTCGGGGAAACAGACACTCCCACAAGAGGGAGTGTTAGCTAGACTTGAGCCCAGGGCTGGGATTAGTGAAACGCTGAGTTTGTGAGGGCTCCCAGAGAGACTTGGCATGTGGGATAGTAATTTAGGGGATGCATGCCTCCATGATGGATAGAATGATTGGCAGCACACTCCATGTTCTTCAGCCTTTCAACACGGCCCATATCAGGGGAATGAAAAAACGAGATAAAACGGGAGGACATGACTGCTCCTAGACATGGTGGAGGAGAAAGCTTATTGTAGATACGAGAGACAGCAAAGCCAGAGGCAGAGACATCTGGGTGAGCCTGCAGAGAACATGACCCTGAATCAGGCCATGGAAGGAGGAAGAGAGGAGGAAAACCAGGATCCAAAAGGCCAGGATAGTAAAGAGTAAAAAAGAGAAAAAGGCAGGAAAAACAAGACGGGGAGAGGAGGAAGGGTAGCCCCAATGGCTGGGTTATGTAAAGAAGAACCACAGAGGAGAGGGCAGCCCAGATCCTGGGCTGGAAATTTCAGGGTAGCGGGTAGGGTATGCCAATCATACCTGTAACAGGTAGGGACTGAGGGATGCTTGAAGAACTTGGTGGCCAGTTCTATTTGATATGGTACATAAGCACCTCAGTTAGCCAGTTGCTGCACCCCTCCCCACCTCCCCCCTCGCCCTATCTGAGACCTAACACCAGCGACTGTTGAGGAGCCCACGCCTCCATCCTGAGGCTGTAGAATCCATCCCTCTTGTTCTGGGGCTTGAATTCTCCAAGCACTGTTTGTTTTTCTTGGCGTTCTAAGGTGTAGATAGTTACTGTGAGACCCTGCAGGCTCTGACCATGTAATCCAATCATTTATGCCCTTCCTCTAGAGAACCTGACTGACAGCACGGGTGACGTTTCAAGGAAGAAAGAGCCAGCTGAGCCAGTAGCAGCAGGAAGAGCCTTTCAAGAATAACAACCAGCTAAATTAGTGAAACCGGGTGGGAAGTGAATGCGGGATGAATCGTGCCGGGAAGAGTGTGGAGAAAGTCAAGGACTGTTTGAATTTTCAAGGTTTGGGGAGACCATTGTCAACTTTTGAACAGACCAAATCGATAAATGACTTAAATTTCAGGGTGAAAACTCACTTAAGGTTCTCCCTGGGAAGAGAATGCACGTGAAGCAGGAATAGACACAGGAGACGATCTTCTTTAGTTTTTGGTCCAAGGAAATCGTACTCCCCTCCAAAAAAACCAACCAAACAAAAACAAACAAGCAAACAACAACAGCAACAAAAAAAACATGAAATACTGATGAGTTATGAAATTTTTTGAAGAAAATGCTGACCAAGTTTCATGATATATTTTATTGTGAGGCAATGGAGGAAAAGGAATCAGGGGTAAATTCTTGGATTTTGGAACATGTGGAGATGATACTACTGTTTAAAATTTTGGGTTAATAAAAAATACAGGGGTGGGATTCAAATGTGGGGATAATAAATTGTACTAATAAGGGATATTTGCTATCAGACATAGAAGTGAATACACTGCTTAACAAACTGGCTAACTGAGCCTGAATCCATGATCAAGAACATGGAAACTATTTTGAGAATTATATTCCAGTTGATAACGTTTAGGGTCATGGGAGATAGAGAGACTTGCCAGAGGGTATTTATAGAAAAAGGATGAAAGTCTAGGACTCAGCACAGCTTAGACAGAAGAAAGCAACCAGTCATGGATACAAGAAAAAGGTGGATGGGACAGTAGTGGGCAGACCTGGCACCTGACTGTGTATCTTGCTTTTTGCTTCCTCTTCCTGGTATGGGAGCTGAAAAAGTGAATGTGGTCCTTCCAACTCCAGGAAGGGCCCCAATTAGTATGAACTTGTTCTTGATTATGAATACTTCGCTTTCTAGCCTTGGCTCACATGCTTTGATTCTCTTAAGAATAGGATACCACTCTAGCCTGCACTAATCAATGTGAAACTAGCAACTAACTTTCCTTTGTCAAACAAAAGTCGTTCTTCTTGCTGATTGTCAGAGAGTGTCTTGGTTAAGGTTTCTATTGCTGCCACTAAACACCTTGACCAAAAAGCAATTTGGGAAGGAAAGGGTTTATTAGGCACTTCAGCATTGCTGTTCATCACAGAAGCAACTCAGGACAAGAACTCAAGCAGTGCAGGACCCCAGAGGCAGGAGATAAGGCAGAGGCCATGAAGGAGAGCTGCTTACTGGCTTACTTCCAATGGCTTGCTCAGTTCACCTTCTTACAGAACCCAGAACTAGCATCCCAGGGCTGCCCCTGCTCCCATTGATCACTAACTGAGAAAACGCTTTACACCTGGATGTCATGGAGGCATTTCCTCAACTGAGTCTCCTTTCTCTGATGACTCTAGTTTGTGTCAAGTTGACACACACACACACACACACACACACACACACACACACACACACGGCCAATACAGAGAGGAAACAGTTTTCCCTAAAAGTTATTATAAGCTACCTTGTAGCTTTTATCAGCACACTTTTGAAAGAAGCTCATTTATAGATGTTGGAGCCCATCAATGGGACTAGTATTAAGGTCTAACTCTATCCCTGTCCAGTTTATGTGCCTCCTCAACTTTCCTCATTTGCTAAGTGCAACATGCCCCACTTATTTAAGCCACACTGCATAGTGTTCCATAACTGTCTGTCCACGGCTTCCTAGTTTATTCAGAAACTGGAGTTATTTATGGAAAAAGACTTTTTCTGATGCTGTTGGAGGTTGTTTGGAGGAAGACAGAAGCCAATGCTTGGATTTTATAGTGTGTTTATGTCGATGACCTAAATCACTGTTTCTCTCATGAAAAAGTAGTCCAGAAGAAGCTTATAGTGTCACACAAGACTGTTAAGTGTTTTGGAGGTGTACCACTTTAGGCTAGAATGTGAAACACCCCCCTCAGCTCCTGTCTGAACTCTTGGTCCTAGGCTGGTCCTTTAGGAGACAGAGCCTCTTTGATGGCGGAAGTACAAAGTGGGCTTTGAACTCCAATAGCCGTCTTCCCTTGCCAGGTCACAGGCAGCTTTGCACACTCACCACCACGCCAGCTATACCGGACTCTTTCCCTCTGGAACTGTAAGCGCAAATAAAAGCGTTTCTCCCTTAAGCTGCTTTTCTGTCAGAGTATTTTCTCACAACGAAAGGAAAGAAACTAACACGTATCTAAATCCAAACGTGAGAATGAAACTCTTCTGTAAGAAACACTATTCAAATACACACTTCTACCCAGCATCCTTGCAGATTTGCATTAGCACATCAGAGAGTTTAGCACTTAAGCGCCACAGCTTTTGTGACACTTCCATTTCTGGTTTTAGTGTCGGAACCTGCAGCAGGAAATGACCCACTATGTGGTTTTCCAAGAATCTGGCAAAGATGCAGGGTTGATGAAATGGCTCGGCAGTTAACCATGCTTCTGCTCTTGTCGAGGGCTGGATTTCAGTTCCCAACACTCACACTGGGTGACCCACAACTGCCTGCAATCCAGCCCTGCGGGCACTGGCACAGTCATTCACATACATAAACAGATACACATACATGAAAGTAAAACAGACTTTTAAAATGAGAAATGGCTTACCACAAAAAGGTCACAAAATGACTGTGTACTGTGTAATAGGAGTCATCTTGTAGAAGCCTATTCTCTTCTAATGAGAGACAGAGAGTGGATGTGGAGAGGAGATGGGCAATAGAGGGAGGGGAAAGTGCAATCAAGATATATTTTATGAGAAAAGAATCTATTTTCAATAAAAGGAGAGAGAGAAGGAGGGATAAGGTACTTCTGTACTCATCCAACATAAACATGAATTTGGAAACAATTACCATGCTTATAAATCCTGAACCTTAATAAACTAAATGGACCTAAATCAGAGAGACCCTAAAGACTGCAGGCAAGGCCTTCTTAGCCAGATCCAAGGCCGTGTCTGGGTGTCCTAAGAATGGAAAGTAGCAGCCTGGTAAGATTTCAGGTGAAACCCTCTAAGGCATGGAAATCACAATGCTAGATCGCAATGCTTTCTTTTGAAAATGCCATGTTCCAGAAGATAAGACACCCCCACCTCACTTACATGTACTTGCTAGGCAGGCATTCTACCATACACTGTATCCACAGTCCCTGAAAACATCTCTTCAGTGGCTCAGTTGAGGAATTACAAAATAAATCAGTGTTGACCTACCAGAGTTATAGTTATATGCTTGATAAGGACACTCTATGGAACCCCTTCTCTTGGGCTGTTGCTGCCCACACAGGACACACCCTTTCCCACAGCCAACCCTTTCTCTCCACCATCATCCCTGTATTTAAAATAAAAGGAAAACAGGAGACTGTTTGTACTCCTGTGCGCCTGTCTTCTCAGATCCATGAGTCCCAGATCAGAACCCAGGTCTGATGGGGACAGACAACAAGCATTGCAATCTATCTTTGCATCAGTAAAAGTTGAGTCTGTCTAAAACAGGAAACAAAGCTATGCTATTGAAGAAGGCTGAAAATACATGCACAGACTCAGTTTCTCATGTCAAACAATGCAGGCCTTGAACCCTTCACTATCCTTCTCCTTTTGAGTTTTTATGGACCGGACAGGAGATAAGTACCCACTGGACAAAGCCTATGCCAATCAATAGCATAAAATGCATAGAACCCAAGAAGTGGCCAGATCTCTTTCTGTTTGTAAAACTGGCTAATTTGTGTGCTGGTGTTTTAAACCGTTATCCGACCTGGGGAATCTTATTGTGAATCTGAATACACCATTGTTTATCATAAGCAGCAGTATTCTGATGTGTTGGTAGTGGCCAGGGATCAAAAACGAGTAGCTACACATTGTATTTTGAATTCACTCCTAATACCCTCAAGAGAACTATTTAAACTGTAGAAGTAATCATGCATTCCATCAGGACCATTAAACAACAGCAACAACAAAGCACTGTACAATTTGGGGAATTAATTGTTTTGAGATCACTGCTCACAGGCATATATATTTAACTTTCCTAAAAATTTTCATGTTACTAAATCTTTAAGTCATTAGATATTTACATTTTCTGTCCTGCCCAGTCTCCGCAATCATTAAGTCCCAAAGAAATCACACAGAGGTCTACATTAGTTATAAACTGATTGGCCCTGTATCTCAGGCTTCTTAATAACTCTTATAACTTACATTAGCCCATTACTCTAGTATATGTTAGCCACATGGCTCAGTATCTTTTTCAGCAGGGCAGTCACATCTTGTTTCTTCTGTGGCAGGCTCACAACTGCAGAAAAAGCTTCCTTCTTCCCAGAATACTCCTGTTCTCCTTGACCTGCCTCTACTTCCTGTCTCGTTGTCCCACCTATACTTCCTGCCTGGCTACTGACCAATCAGCATTTATTTAAAATATAATTGACAGAATACAATTGTCCCACACCATACATTCATTTCATATTATACTGAAACTTCAGATAAACATTCATTGATGACAATAAAAAAGAAAAAGATTAATTGTCCTGAAAATTTTATAAACTTCTACCAGTCCTATCAATGTGTGTGTCATAAGAGATTATTAGAGATATTGAGTGATTTTAGGATCATGTAGAATCTGTACAAGAAAACTCTGGACAGGTAACATGATCCAGCAGTTAATGATGCTGGATGCTCTTTTAGAGGACGGGAATTTAGTTTCCAGACCCACATGGCAGCTCCCAGTTTTCTGTAACTCCAGTTCCAGGGGATCTGATGCCCTCTTTTGACTTCTGAGGATACCAGGCACACATGTGTTACACATACATACACACAAGCAAAACATGCATATAATATTTTTTAAAGTTCATGGGCACTGAAATAGCAAGGTAATATATTTTGCTTTACTGAATCTTTTTTGTTTTGATAAGGTGGGGGTTGGGTGTGTGGAAGTTTTTGTTGTTGTTGTTGGTTTTTTTACTTAGGAAAGCAAAGGAGACCCAGTGATGGCTCAGCTAGTTAAGGCACTGCCTGCCAAGCCTGTCTACCTGGGGGGATGCCCATATCCCACATGGTGGAAGAGGACTGACTCCCACATGTTGTCCTCTGGCTCCCACTTGTGCATAGTTGCATGCACATGTATGCAATTAATGCATAAATATAAAAAAATTTAATCCAGGCAGTGGCAACTCACGCCTTTAATTTCAGTGCTTAGAAGGCACAGGCAGGTAGATCTCTATAAGTTCGAAGACAGCATGGTCTACAGAGCGAATTCCAAGATAGCCAAGGATACGTACAGAAACTTTTCCTAGGATAAAAAAACAAACAAACAAAAAAGGAAGAAAGAAGGAAAGAAAAAAAGAAAGAAAAGTTAAAAAAATTAATGAAATAAAAAGAAATCTATAATTTGACTTTGGTATACTTATACATCTTCTGTAGGAAATACTCCAATGAATTAAAGAGCAAGTTACTTCAGAGGATTGTTATACCTCTTTAATGAGGGCCCTGTATGGAAATAATGTCAAATAAATACTCATAGAGCTCAGACATTTTTGTCAATTCTTCATGATCAAGATGACTCAACATTTATAAACTTATTCAATTTTTTAAATTTTCTTTCTGTTAAATGCTTTTTAAAATTTATTTTTGATCATTTGTTGCATGCATACAATGGACTGTCCGCGTTTCCACCAACCATTTTCTTATCTTGTATCCCTCTCACTCCTCTTTCTTGGGTAGCGTTTCCCAACCTGTCCCTCAGAATCTCTGCTGTTCTTGGCAGCTTCATACCCAATCTTTGCTCTAGTTGAGCTAGATCACTCTGTACATTTTCTTTGGTTTTGGCCCTCCCCCAGATAAACCTAGCTCTCACAGAAATGGATGTAGCATAGGTTGTTTGTCTGACAGCTTAGGGTTTGCTCTTTCCACTGGAGAAGTTGCCCAGCTGTGCTTAAAGGATGCCACAGCAGATGCTCGATAGTCTTGGAACAGAGAACTAACCCAGCTTTGGGGTTTTGTCCTGTCTATCCTGGCCCCATTTTAGTGTTTTACTCACTATTTTAACACTTTCTTGGGCACTTTTCCTAATTTCCCACTTCATGGATTCTCTCAAAAAAAAATGTTTTTCTCATTAGTGATGTTTGTCCCCTTTCAACCTTTGTGACAAATGTCTGATAGAGACACTGTGATGAAGGGAACCCTGATTTCCACTTATGGTGTTAGAGGTTTCCTACACCAGGACCATGGCTCCCCAGCCTCTGCTTCCTGCCCCAGACCTCCTGTCCAGTGAGAAGCAGTTGCCTGTAGAGGAGGTGTTGTCAGACCAAACAGGAAGATTCAGGCTGCTACAGATGGGTCTTTCAGAAGGTCTTCAGTTGGAGGGGTTGGGCATAGAATCTCCTAGAATCTTTCCTTTTACTTCTGCTAACATGGACATTTATAAAAACTGGATTACTTTCCTTATATTCATCAGTCCTGGCTCTCACTGAGAAACGCCTTCAGCCTGCTGCTTTCCTCAGGAATAAATGCTTACTCCTTTCCTATGTCATTGCCTCCTCTCTCATAAAATTCATCTCAGCGTGACCTTTTAATAAGTGGACAGCCTCAGTGATATGTTCTGTTTAAATGCCGAAGATTCTGTTCTTAAAGGTTTGATTAAGATGGATGATTTAAAGTTCATCCATTTTTCAAGTCCACTTGCTGTGAATGATAGTCCTTGTAAAGTCAAACTCAAGAGAAATCTCATGATTAGTCCTTTATCTCATGGATTGTCTTGTCTTTTCTAAACAAACAAAGCTAAAATGAAAAAAATCCAGATGCCGCAGAAAGAGAAGATTTTGTTCCTTAGCGTTGTCCCTAACTGCTTTTTAGGGAGAAATGGTAAATGTTGTTGGAATTTATGCACTAACCAAATATACTCTGTGTACCCTCTAGTTACTCTAAGGTAAGCCCAGGCTTAAGTGTTCAATCCCCCATGTTAACATCTATGTTCCTTTACTAGAGCAGCTACAAAGAGCATAGCCTAAACAAAGAATCTTTCTGGTGTCTCAAAAACCCATATCCAAGATTTTGGAGTACTAAGAGGACCAGCTTGGGGGTTGTGAGAATGAAGTGTAAGAACATGCATAATAACCCAGTGCAGAGTCTGGTGTACAGTGAGTCTAAAACAATGCAGACTATTAAAGTAAAATAGAGTTATGTTTGGAGGATTGAGCAGTAACAAAATAGTTTCTTGCCTTTGATGGTCTCTGGGGGTCCAGAAAACTAGACATGAAGCCAAAGACAAAGGGTTGAAAACATTATGACATAGGAATTTCAAAATTGGCCAGCTGAATATGAATGAGAATATAGGATCTGATCAAAAAATAAAAAAAAGTAGCACGTAAACCTATTAGGTACATAGCATGAAAATTCAGGAAGTTTAATGGAGAAGATCTTGTCAAACAAAAGACAAAAGTCAGGTCTAAGTAAGACTCTCAGGATGGAGATCTTCACCCTTCCTGTAGGACAGTGATCTTCATTCTCCTTGTAGGACTGTGATCTTTACTCTCCTTGTAGGACTGTGATCTTCACTCTCCTTGTGGGATGGAGATCTTCACTCTCCTTGTCTCTCATTTTCACAGTATTCTCTTCCCATCATTCTCAGTGAGATATTATGCCACTTACTAAAATATATCTTCTTTATGATATTGTGGGAAAATGTTTATTAACAAATGGAAGCTGCATCCATCAGATATCTTGTGTGTGGTCGCATAGGGATAGAAAAAAAAATCAAGAATCAGGCATTTTCAGTGTTCAGAATAGTGGTGCTGATTCACCAAATTTCCACTTTACATCATAGGAATTAACTCCTTAGATGTCAGAGCTAAGTATGGGGATGCTTCCAAAATTGTCACATGGCTATATCAGAAAGCACTTCTCCACAATTGACTAATTTTTGTTGATTCCACTCAGTATAAAAAGCAAACTACATTTGCCTTTACTAAGCAAAGGTATTCAAAGGACATCTTTATATGTGGATATACAGAGCCAGACTACTCAAATGGGGACAATGGGAGCACCCCAATTTATTCTCAAGAATGAAGCTACAGAGAAATAGTGAGGCATTCTTGAGTTAGTGACCAGGGAAGTTGTCACCATCACTACATCTGTGCACGATGAGGGAATATCTTCTAGGTGACCTCCAGTCAGTAGCTTCCACTGAGATTGTGGGAGGAGGTCCAGTTAGAAGGATCGTCTGATGGAAGCCTGGCTTTGGTGGAGAGGTTCAGCTGTGCTACTCTGTGCCTGGGAAGGGTGCAGGGAGGAGTCTACCATAGAAGCTTCCTTCCCATCCTATCTTCACTTTTCCCTCTTACTCTGACCAAATCCAACTGCGAATCTTTGAAAAATACTCCCTAGACAGCATGTCTTCTTATTTAATTGCCCTTTTGAAAAATATTAGCTTCTGATTTGGACCTTGAGATTTCTGTCCGGTGCTCCAAATCAGGAGAAGAAGGAGAGGGAGCACGAGCAAGGAACTCAGGACCGCGAGGGGTGCACCCACATAATGGAGATGTTCTATTGGGAACTCACCAAGGCCAGCTGGCCTGGGTCTGAAAAAGCATGGGATAAAACCGGACTCGCTGAACATAGCAGACAATGAGGACTACTGAGAACTCAAGAACAATGGCAATGGGTTTTTGATCCTACTGAACATACTGGCTTTGTGGGAGCCTAGGCAGTTTGGATGCTCACCTTACTAGACCTGGATGGAGGTGGGCGGTCCTTGGACTTCCCACAGGTCAGGGAACCCTGATTGCTCTTTGAGCAGATGAGGGAGGGGGACTTGATCGGGGGAGGGGGAGGAAAATGGGAGGCGGTTGCGGGGAGGAGGCAGAAATCCTTAATAAATAAATAAATTTAAAAAAGAAAAAAGAAAAATATTAGCTTATTCAACCAGTTTTTTTTGTGTGTGTTTTATTTTGAGATGCTAAATTTGCTAATTCCTCCTTCTGTTTCCGAGGTCTGTGCACCCTGAGTCCCCACTGCAGAATCACTGCACTTCTGCCTACAGAGATATGTGTTCTTGGATCTTATTTAGTTCTTCTGATGTCTTATTTTCTTCGTCTTTACTGGATGTGACCTCAACCACTTTAGAAAGAGAGGCCATGACTTTGCCTCTGTATTTGAATCATATGACAGATGTAAGCAGTCGCGTGAATACACTGTCCTAAGGGATAGCAGAAATAAGAGACCTACAGGCGTTTGTGTCTTCTACACACTAAGAGAAAACAATACACAGAGATAATCCAATATTCCAGAGTGCTTGGTCCACGTTAGAGAGAAAGGGTGTGTGAAAGTATAGCCACGCTAGGAGGATCAGATGCCGACAGCTTTCAAACCCCACATCCACCCTTTCATTTTGAGCTTTTCATCTAAGCAAGCTGACAACAAAACCCAGGTTCCCATGCTGTGGACACTGGGAGTTAGTTCAGATGAGGCAAGTCTCCGTCTGAGAAAGAAAACACGGTCTCAGCCCCACCCAACCATGATAAACCATTCCTCTGCTTCCTCAAGCCATTCTGGAAACGCTAATGGAAGAGCCTGCCTTACTACTGAAAAGTCTTATTTTGTGACCAAATGTTTTCATCATCTTTTGGTATGTGTCTAAAGTATTAGCAGTCTAAATTTCTGAACCAAACTTTGAATAGGAGGCTCATTCTTCTCTGGGATGGGATGGAACAATACAATTTTCCAACTTTTTATAACATTACTTCACTGTAAAAAATACCTACACATCATATCATTTCTTTTTTCTCTTTTAAATATTTTATTATTTACGTGTGTGTGTGTGTTCAGAGACCAGAGAGGGTGTTGGACCCCTGGAGCTACAGACACCAAGTAGGTGAGACACCAAGTAGGTGTGGAGATCTGAATCTAAGTCCTCTGCATGAACATTGAGTGCCTTAGCCACTGATTCATCTCTCCGGCCCTATACAGCTCATTTCCTTCCCTGAATACTTGTAAGACTGCGTCTATAGCCTTATCAAAACTATTTTCATAGTGTTTAGTTCCCAACAACAAAATGATGTGTAATTATGATACTCAGTGGCCCTCTACCATAGCCCATGGATCCTGCAAAGTATTGATACGTTTTTCTCATAGCTCATTATTGGTCTTTTCTGGTTTGGCTTTATTGAATTTTGGTACAGGTATATGTAAGTGATGACCTAGTCTTGCAAAAAGAAACAGTAGCTGCCCAGGCTATAGATTAAGCTTAGCCAGACAGAATGTCTGAGTCATTCATACCCAGAGTAAAGAGTATGATAAATGGGGGACGGTGTCGCTGGGACGGGAACGGTGCTCCTGCCCCGCCCCAGGGAACGCAGCACAGTGGAGTCATTCTTTCCAGCTGTCAGGCTTGCTGTTAATTTTGTCTGCATTGCCAGCCAAGGGCAGGCAGACACAGGAAGATGAATTATTGATTTTCACTTGCTGTTGATTGGGGAGCAGGTTTGCAGCTTATTTCCAGGCACCTCTTTTCATCCTCATGGTAATAAATACATGCATCCATTCAATTTAGCCCTTGTAGTTAGCACCTTTGCGATAAGCTGTATGTTTAAAACAACTAACCATTTCCTTGTTAGACACGGCAAATGAAAAGCTACACTTGAACAGATTCTTTGAATGCATCGAAGTTTAAAAATAGAGATTTTGTGTTGTTTCTTTTTCTTTTTAAGAAAGTGGATAGTGAATGGTAAAAACAGCGTGGGAAGATGTCCTATGCAAGTCCTGCAACTTAAGGGTCTAAGAATCTTCCTGCAAAAAATAAAGCTGGCTGAGATGGAGGGTTAGGTTTCCTTGATCAAATTCAATTTCCAATCATCTGGCCTTGGTTTGTTATGCTAATTCTCTGAGCTTCTGTAGTTTCCCTATTCTGCCAGCTCCCCACCAGGAAAGGCGATATCCCAGTGTTCTCGAGCTACACTGCAGTGCCCTAAAAGCCTGTTCCCTGACCACTTCTGTTTGCTCTGTCTGGGCGGTGCTGAAGAGCTCTTACATTTCTGTATTTGCCAGGGAGACAATGCTTTCAAAGGGTAACTTGGGAAGCTGTTGGCCACAAAGTAGACCACTCGCTGCTCAGCAGCTGTTTGAAAATTTCTGGTCCAAAACTGCATGATGATTTGATTTTTTCAGGATTTTTCTTTTTTTTTAATGAGGATGGTGACAGACTCACAGCTTCAGAACAGTGTTCTGTCTGAAATTGGCACATTTTACCAGAAATCTTGTAATTCAAAAGCATTTCACTATTGTCTTCAGATAAAAAAGGTATATATTTCTATCTTTTTTAAAATCCAGCCAAGAGGTTAGGTGCACCAAATTAAACACATACATACAGAAGCTCCATATCCTCTACCTCATTTTTTTTAAAAAACCTATAGATTCCAGAGTTTATACTTTTGCTAGAAAAATTTTCTGGAAATAAAATCTAATTAGGTACAAACTATATTCATTAAAAATTAATTTTCTTAAAGTAAATGAACTTATGGGTAAAAGTAATTACATGTCAAATGCACAATATTCCATTGATGAGATATATAAAACATTTATATGTTTCATATGGATGACAAAAGACAGAACTTTTCAAAATGTTAAAAGCCATTTCAATTGCTTACCAGTATACAGAACAAGTAGCCATAAATAACAAAATCAACAAAGTGGAGAAAAAAGTGTTGCATTTTGTAATGTGGTCATGGTCAAGGTATCTTTGGATTAAAGAGAATGACACCGCAGTACCATGTTTTCTATGAGCTATGTGGAAGAGCAAAAGCTATAGAAACTACACAAAAGAAAGAAATAAATCAAAGCACATCGTCAGTGAAAACACGTGATCCAAAGATAAGCATGAGAGAACGAGAAGCAGGAAGTATCTACAAACAAGCTGAAAGCAATTAACAAATCAGTGGCGGTAGGTCATCGTCCTTCAAAAACTGTTTTACATGCAAGTGGATTTAGTTTTTAATAAAAGACTATAAGGTGAATGAACGTATTAAGATGCAACAACCAATATGCTGCCTATGAGGGACACACTATGCATCTAGATAGAAACTGGTGAAGGAATGAAAAAGGTTTTCCACACAAGTGGAAACAACTCTCAGATCAAATACACTGTACTAATATCGACAAATGGAGACGAAGAAGATCATTCTGTAATAAGGAGGTCAATCTTTCCTCAAGATGGAACTACTATAAATACATGTGTGCACAGCATGGAAATGCCTAAAAAATGAAACAAATGAGAGAGAGAGAGAGAGAGAGAGAGAGAGAGAGAGAGAGAGAGAGAGAGAGAGAGAGAGCAGTAGTCCACTAGAGGGATTGAGAGAGGAGAGAGAGAGAGAGAGAGAGAGAGAGAGAGAGAGAGAGAGAGAGAGAGAGAGAGAGAGAGAGGGAAAGAGAGCAGTAGTTTATTTGTATCAATGCACAAATCTCCTAGCAGAAAACTAATAAGGAAACATTGGCTTTAACATATCCTCAGACCAGAGACCCATAGACACACATGTACGGCATCATTTAAAAGCAGTAGAACACACACACACACATGCACACTTCTACAAAGCATAGCAACCACTTTCCAAGATAGATTACGTACAAGAACATAGACACTATAGCTAGAAAGATTTAAATTATCTTACTTTTCCCCTGCCTACAAGAAGAGGGAACAAGAAATTGGGAACATGATTTCAGAAAACCTGCAATTATATGGACACAGGGCAGTAGCACCTGGACAGTAAGTTAAAAGAAAAACACAAGAGGAAACTAAGATTAACTCAAGACGGAATGGATACAGACTATGTTAAGAAGCATCTGGAGCAGTTCTGGGAGGGATGCTTATGACAATGAATACCTTCATCCTAAACAAGTACACTTTCAAATGCACAACCTGTCACTACGGTTCAAAGAACTAGAAAAAAAAAAAGAAAAGCTAAGTCAAAAATTATTAGAAAGTCAGAAATGATAAAAATACCAGAAATAAACAAAATGGAGGCTAGGAAAAAAAAACAGAAAAGGTCAATATAATTAAGAATTATGGTTTGAAAAGATGTTCTAACAAAGAACAAATTAAACTTAAAAGGCTCAAATAAAATCAAATATGAAAAAGAAAACATTGCAAAAGAAAGGATGATGAGAAGTCCTTGCTAAATGTGTAACCTAGAAGAAATACACAAATGGCTACACAAAGAGCCTATCATGGTCTATTAAGAGTAAACAAAAAATGAACAGATCAATAATGAGCGAAGAGACTGACTCAACTGTGTAAAAAGCACTCCATCTAGAAAAGGCAAGTGTCAGATGATTTCTGTGCTATGTGATACCAAACATTTAACCTCTTCCAGAGATTTGAGATAATGCAGATAAAGATATTAGTGGAGACTGATATTGCCCTTATATAAAAGCTGAATAGGGATATACAAGAATAGGCACTACCCCAGATGTACACACATGTAAAGAAATAAAAGGTAAGAAAATACATGTAAGCTGAAGAGGATTATTTACCATGATCAAATAGAATTTGTCATTGGGATGAAAAGATGGTTCAATACTTTCAAAATCACAGGAAGAAAGCCAGCAATTGCTTATATCAATAGACTATGAAAGGCATATAAAAAAACCCTCAACATTTGTTCATGAGAAAAAGAAAAATAAACCCTAGGTAAGTTGGGTATAAAAGAAATAGTAATAAAATTTGACTGCTGTTAGGCCATGTTTAGTATCAAATTCGAAGGTTAAAATGGAAAATACTCCAAGATCAGCAATGTAACACAGATGTTCATTGTTCTCACTTCTGCTTAACGCAGTGAAGAAGTCAAAACTATCTAAATAGCCAGGGGAAGAACCTGAACCATTTGTTTATGGGTGACACAGCTTTATGTCAAAATCCCAGTGGCTCCATGAAGGGGTAATGTTAAAACTAATAAATTCTGGAAAATTGCAGAATGTCTACATACAAAAGTCAGCATTTAATGAATACACCTGAATAACTCATCCCTGAAAGAAATCAATAAAATAATTCCACCCACCATGGGTAATAAATACTTAAAAAACTGAAGAACTATATGCTGATAGTAAATTTGTAATGAAATAAGTCTAAGACACACAGAAATGAAAAAAAAAAGTATGTCGTGTGTAACATTATGGACACACCTTGCAAAGCAACTTACAAATTCAATGCAAGTCTATGGCAATCTGAAAATAATATATCGCAGAAATAGAAAGACACTAATTTTTAAATTGTATGTGGAGCTATAAAAGATCCTGAAAAGTCAAGGCCTTGCAGAGCAAAAAGAATAAAGCCAGAGGCAGCACACAGCGTTACTTCTAAATCCAGTGAAGCTGTAGACATCAAAGAGAACATAACGGAGTAGAAGGGGCCCAGAATAGAGAGTTCATAAATTTGCGGTCAACTGAGTTTCAACAAATATGCCAAGACTTAGAAGACGAGAAAGAAAGTCTCTTTGATGAATAATGTTATAAAAAAAACCCCATATATCCACACGCAGGAGTCAAAGTCCTGCCAGTGTCTTACATTATATGCAAAATTCAACACAACATGTATTAAAGACTTAAAATAAGTCTTGAAAAATTGTAGAGAACAGAACAGTTTGTGTCACTGGTTGAGGTAGGGGGCTCTTTCTGTCATGATTCTAATCTCACATTTCACAAAACACACACAAACAAATATCATACTAAAAACAAATAGACATCCCAAAAAGGAACTGCGAGAGAAAAGAGACAATCTATGGCGAAGGGAGCATTTTCAAACATGGCACCTGATAGGCAATAGAATTCATCAGCAAATAACTGAAGGCCACAAGAAGCCCTACCAGAACAACAGAGAGAAATCAAGCGAGAAACAAAAAGGGTTAAATAGATATCTCAAGAAAGAGTTTACAAATGACACATAGGCATATAAAAAACATGTGCAAAAATTATCAGACAAACAGCTAACACAAGCAAAGATGAGGGCTGAGAGATGCCTCTATGAATTATGGCTTTACTATGTTAAGGTGATGTTCAAATCCCCAGTACTCCAATCCAGTCTTAGTGTAAGAGGCTTTGTATTGGGAAGTTGTTGAAAGCAATGTAGGTTGTAAAGGTCGAAGAAATTTAGAGATGTGGCCAAGTCTGCACCAAAGGAAAGTAGACATCCAAATACAAACTGAGCATCACTACTTCTCATTTTTACATCTGTGTACAAGAAGGCAACGTTCTCTTCTCCCATGGAACACTAGCTTTATACTCCCAGGACAGGATGATCCTGTTCTCTGAAGAGCTTGCTTCTGTGCTTTGCATCTTTCCTTCTTCAACTGTAGTACCAAAAGTCTCAGAAGAGGACCAATCAGGTGTCCATCCTTGTCCCACTAACCATGGCCAAAGATTGAGGTCATACCATGCCAACACAATAGCCCTATTAAGATTCATGGTGGAGGTAGTTTCCGGAAGGGGTGCACAAGGCAGAAGGATTCCTGTTCGTGGTTCTTTATAATACTGATGAAGTGTGAGGGCTACTCTATAGCAAATACAAAAGCTCTATACACAGTATTCAGTTGGGTAACAGTGAGAAAGTTACTACTTCTATATCACAGATGAAGAAAATATATCACAAATGAGAAACCAGGAAATCAAAACAAGTTTGCCTTCTCAGAGTTTGAGTTCTTGATTCTTAATGGCATCTAATTTAGTTAATACCTTTTTCCAGTAGGCGTCTGTGGATGCCAGAATCCTAATCCTCAGAGAGGTGGATAGGACCTATACCTGTCTCTCTATAGAGTTTAGGGCAGACAGAAGTTGCAAGCAATTCTGCCTTGAACATGAAGCCAGAGCTAAAGTCAAAGACAGAGATTCTTTAGATGTTGTAGGTCACAAAACTTTGATGAAATTCTATTTCCCACCTCTATATTATCCTCTTCTTTCCCACAGAGTATAAAACATCACACCTTTCATGTTGAAAAAGTGAGTTTTGCAAGTGCATGCTGATTTTTTTCACAGCCCTTGGTGGTCATTCCCACCTACGCCTATAGATCTCAGCAGAAATAAAGAAAAGCGGTTCTGTGGTGCTAAAAATGGACGTGGGGAGATTCTGATGGCATATTTTATCTTCAAGATACCATGTCTTCTGTGCCTCTAAGGTAATTCCAGATAAAGAAAAGTACCAAGTCTGAGTAGGTTCACTACTTATACAATCATCAATAATCAATTACATTGCTCAATGATGTCTTCTGAATTTCTGAAAGGATTAAAATATCTACTTTATCTTCCTCACCAAATATGCAGACTGTGTATAATTGCTGCTGTTTCAGTAGTGTGAAGAATAGAAGGAAGAGAAGACATGACAGACACACATGTGGTCACATATGTATTCATTCAGGCACTCGTTCATTTGTTCCTGCATGGTAGAGTAATTATTAAGGCATAAGTAATTGTAATTAAGAGGATACAATGGCAGTTTATTTCCTGTGTATGGAATTTTTATTTTAAAAATTTAAAATCAACAAAGAAAACCATCAAACCTCAATGCTAGTTGTGAGTACTATGGTTTTGCAAAGGCAAATATCGTGACGATGAGGTAGAACATTTGTTTCCTAATGAAACCAGAGAAAAGGAAGTCTCCTGCCTGAAGTACCAAGATGCTCCGTTTGCGTCTATTTCATGTGTCTGTCTTTTATTTGTTTGTTTTGTTTCGTCGTCATTGTTATTAGTGCACGTGTGTGTGTGTGTGTGTGTGTGTGTGTGTGTGTGTGTGTGTGTGTTTAAGTGCAAATGTGTGTATGCACATGGAAGTCACAGAAAAAACAACCTTGGCTATTGTCCCTCCAGAGCCTTGTTTTTTGGAGACAAGGTCTGTCATTGGCCTGGAACTTACCAAGTAGGCTAGATTCCCTGGCCAGTGAGCTCCAGGGATCAAGCCATCACTGGCTCGTTAGTGCTGGGATTGCAAGAAGAAGACATTGTGATCATCTTTCCTGTTTTATATAAGCTCAGCGAAACCAGCTCAGGTATGTATGTTCATAAACCAGGTGATTTCCTGGCTGAACCATCTTCCAGTTCCCATTTCTTTTTGAAGAGGCATCACCATGCAGTTCATATAGACTTCACTCATCAGTACTATGATGAATATGTCCTGATAAACAGAGTCATGGTGCAATGCTCTCTGTGCTATTTCTCTCCAGTTTGTTCTTGACCAGAATGTACAATGGCACTGTACAGCAGTATCTAACTGAAAGGCCCAGATACCTTGAAATCACATTAAATGAAATCTAGATGCTTCCCTCTTAAAAAGTTGCTTCATATACTTCCATAAAGTGCCTTAATCCTCTGCCAGGGATTGTAATTTATTCTGTAACTTTTCTACTGTGTCCTGAGCCAAAAACACAGACGAGTCAGTTTTCCAAGAAGAGTGAAACACGGTCCAACTGAAAGGTGGCTAGATACTTGCTTGCAGTAGGGAAGTGACTGGTTGCACTGCCTTTTTGCATATTCCTCCACAGTATGCATCTGATTCTGCATTTCTGTGTCATATCCACTTTCTTAAGAAGCTTCCCATAGTCACCTTTAAGATTGACGAACTCTGGGTCAGCCGCTAACTACAGGTTAAATAATGTATTGAATATACATAAATGCTGAAGTGTCTAAGAAAGAAAAGAGAGGTAGAGATTGAGATTTTAAGTGCTCACAGGATTGGAACCTAACCAAATTCAAAACCTGTAGAGTAGACCAGAAGACTAAAGCCTCAAGAAAGCTTTGGCATTGCAGATTTGCAATTAGATACATTTAGAGTTTAAAACATAATGTTTTTATATGTACTAGGAAATGATTGTAAACATTCAAGAAGTGCACATTCCAGCTCCTTCAGAAAAACACTTTTGAAAAATAGGTTTGTATATTTGTACAATATAAACACATGAAATCTATTATCTTTTTTTCTTTTTTGGATTTTTCGAGACAGGGTTTCTCCATAGCTTTTGGTTCCTGTCCTGGAACTAGCTCTTGTAGACCAGGCTGGCCTCGAACTCACAGAGATCCACCTACCTCTGCCTCCCGAGTGCTGGGATTAAAGTCATGCGCCACCACCGCCCGGCTGAAATCTATTATCTTAACAAATATTCGATCTACAGTACAAAATTGTTAACTATAGACCTCATACTGTTCCTGGGATCTCAAGACTGACTCTTGAACATAATCCCAACTTTGTACTCTTGACCTATATCTTCCCAGCATCCCCTGTGGCCTCTGGTGACCACTGTTCTGTTTTTTATTTCTTTTGTTCCCAACATAATATTTTAATTGCTTATTTGAGAATTTTAAAGAATGCACACTGATCACACTTGCTGTGCACCCCTCCCAGGTCAACCCAACTGCCCTTGTGCTCCCCTCCTGAAAAAAATACCCAAATTCCAATTTCTGTTGCCCATATACTAACTGGAGCATGGTCAAACTCCCAGTGACCTGCCTCTTTTTTTTTTTTTTTTTTTTTATGCAGAATTCTAATTTATTTTGATTTTTTGTTTGCATTCAGAAATTCCTGCTATATAGCCCAGGCTGTGTATTCATTATGTGAATTCATTATGTAGTTCAGGTTGGCCTTAAACATGAAATCATTCTGTTTTTGTGAGTGGCCTAAACAAAGATTCTACCTGAAATGCAGAGGAGGTTTAGGTCAGTCTTGCTCTAATGCCTCCATGAGAAGCCACATTTGAGTGTGAATACCTGCCTCTTAAAGATAAACAAGGCCTTTCCCACCCGGGCCCCCAAGTCAGACAGAAGCCATCCACTGTGAAGAGCTACAGTTCAGCATCTTTATCACACAGAAGTTCTATATTTTCCTTTTTCTTTTTGCATAACCTCCTCACTGCTATTCATAATGACTTTACAATCTTCCAAACTGTAAACATTTCTCTTTCTGCCCACTGTGGGCAACACTTGCTATTTCTTTTCAGTAGATGTCATTGCAACATGTGTGTGATGCTATCTAATAATGGTTGAGGTCTATTTCTCCGACTGTTAGCCAGGCTGGGATCCTACTTCCCATGGGATCACAGAAGACGTGGGAAACTGTCTTGAGAGAACTAGGTTGGAGGCGCCATGCTTTTGTGACTCCAGGTTATGCTACCAGACTGTATTGGGAAAATGGCTCAGTGCAGGTAGAACAACAGAGCAGTATAGCGGAGGGCATACACACAGACTCAAGCACAAACACGGAACAAGTCTTTAACAAACATGCTAAAAGCACATAAGGAAGAAAAAGAATCACGGTGTTGGGAGAACTGAACATCCATGTGAAACAAACCTGGACTCTGCCCAAGACAACAGCCCAGGGTCAGCTCTGATGTCATACATCTTTAGACGAAAACATACAGGAGGTGTTTCTGAACAAGAGTGTTTTGGACTATTTTAGACCTCACCCTAAACACTTAAACAAGTAAAAATAAGCAACAAGAACTACATAAGACAGAAAACCATCTTTGAGTTGGTGGGGGGGGGGGAATGACAGAATTGGACCATGAGGAGTTGTAGAAAATATTTGCAATCAATATGTGTGACAAAAACTTCATATCTGAAATCGTTAAGTAACATAAAACTGAATAGCTAAAGGCAAACGTTTACAAAATAGTCAAATGACCTATATAGACATCTTTCCAAATAAAATACAGTGTCTAGAATCTGTGGATGCTGTTTTAGCCTTCCATGTGAAGACTCTAGGTTAGAATCCAGGTGCAGAGAACAGAGATCAGGTCAACTCTTCACCTCTTCCACTCCAGTCTCTCTTCCCTGTATACTTTCAAATGTGATGGAACATGAATAACAAGTAGATATCATAGAATAACACGTGTGCTGTCTGATATCGGTGAAATTTTACCCTCTCATTTATAAATAAAATAACATACATGTGTATGTCATTATATGTTTCTAAAAAACTGACTCATTAGGTTTTTATTGACATTAGGTACTAGAAAAGTATATATATATATATATATATATATATATATATATATATATATATATATATATACCTTATATATGCCTGGTACATGCCATTAGAGTATAGAGTTAATCAGATTCTGTCTACAGAGCAAACACTAATTCAGAAAGTCAAGAATTTCAACTTTATTTTTAAAAAAGTTACATTAAGCTCTATCAAGAAAAAAACATAGAAACTTGTATGTAGTAAGGGGATCCATTTTCTTTTCTTTTCTTTATTTATTTTTATTTTTCCATTCAGAAATTTCCACTTCCTCCCCTCTTCCCATTCCCCGCCAGCTCCAGGGATCCATTTTCTTATTTTCAAGAAAGCTGAAGCCTCAGCAAGGGCAGGTCTGAAAGAATCTGTAGGGTGATGAGAGGAGGCCCTGTGCCTCAATTTTCTTGCAAGTCATATCAGGGAATTAGACTAAATTTCGCCCCACTCTGAGGCTGAACCAGCCTCAAAATTCAGAGATGGGGATTAACTCTGAGTGGAAAACAGATGTGACCATTGCTTAGAAATGTTCTGGTTTTCACATTCATAAGGATTGCTTATTCCATAGTTCAGAAAGAAATGATGGTTCATGGTTACATATTGAAAAAAGATCTGATGGTCAAATGCATTTTGAGACTCTTCCCAATCTTTTTTCAATATGTTCAGTTCAAATCCTTGGCACAAACTACACTCTCCTGGGATTTTCATTGTGTCTTTTAATCAAAATCTCAAGTATAAACCACACAAGAACTCCAGGTTTCTCTTTTGATTTGCACAGAGGGACTATGAAGTTATTTCCTCTCATATACAATCACTTCTCTGAAGGAAAATGTGCTTCAAATTAGGCATCAGTTTAACGAATGAGTGATGAATGCAGCCCTGTGAATATTCTGTCAACATGCAAAAGTCCTCCCAAAGTGAAGAAACAGGGACATGACACATTCACGTTGATCCTTGAGTTCACTGTCTTTGGAAGTGTTCGTGTCTCAGTTTTCCTCCGAGTTGAACCATCGTTTCAACTTCTTGCTCATTTTAGGGCAAACGAGGAGCATTCATAGCTGTTTTAGAAGCTGGTTATGGGATGTGGGACAGACATTCTGAGACTCTGCAGTATTCAGACTGTGATGCTTTTAACAGGGCTAGACTAAGCTTTCCAAAAAGGAAAAAAAAATGTTTTAAGTCTAATAATAATTCAACTCTTAAAATTTCTTCCATACATTTCTTGATATTTGATCCTTTCTACAGCTTGTCAGATAAAAGAAATTACTACAGATCAGCCCCATGTGGGAAAACTGAGGAAGGGAAATTCACACTTGACTTCCCACCCTCACAACACCCACGCAGGTGATTTCATGGAAGCCATGCAATAGCTATGTTTTATGCTAAGATACGCCTGGTTGGCATGGTGCAGTTCCACACATCTGTACCACTGCATTATACAGGCACAGAACATGCGAACCTTTCCAGCTGTTCCCTCAAGTACATCCAGATGAGAGCCTTCATCCTTTCAGTTCACAGAGACCTTTCAGATTCTATCATAAATTCCTCTCGAGCAAACATTAACCTGTATACATATATATTCAGTTTTTCCCCTAACACATTTTATAGACATTCCTTCCCATTTTCATTTCTTTGTTTATTCATTCAGATTTTCTGTTTTTAACTTTTTTTTTGGAGACAAAAATGGAACTCCTGTTGGCCTCTAACTTTTGGTCCTCCTCTGTTAACCTCCTGAGAACTGAGATTTCAGGTGTGAGCCATCATGCCAGTCTATTGATACTGTTTAAAGACAAAAACCCTATCTACCACAGATTTTCACATACAAATATCCAAGGTAATGACTGGCATTCAGAAAATTCTGGGGCCACCTTCCCATCCCACACAATTAACTAGTAATTGCTTGTCATTCATGTCATTTGGTGTTGCCTAGAACTCAACTAACTTATTATTACAAAGAATATATATATATATATATATATATATATATATATATATATATATATATATATAAATTGTTGAAGCCTTGCCTATATTATCCTTTCATGATGTGGGAGTGTCATATATCAAACTGTTGCTTTCATTGGTTAATTAATAAAGAAACTGCTTGGCCTGACAAGTTAGAACATAGGTGGGTGGAGTAAACAGAACAGAATGCTGGGAAGAAGGGAAGTGAGCCAGACGCCATGCCTCTCCTCTCCAGGGCAGACACCATGAAGCTCTGGCCCAAGATGGACGTAGGCTAGAATCCTTCCTGGTAAGCTACTGCCTCATGGTGCTACACAGATTATTAGAAATGGGTTAAGAGGCTGAAACTAATGGGCCAGGCAGTGTTTAAAAGAATACAGTTTGTATGTTGCTATTTCCGGTGCTAAGCTAGCTGTGCAGGAGCCGGTCGGGATGAAAATCAGGCCCGCATGCCTCATCACTACACTTTCACTTTGTATTTTCTGAAGAATATTCCAGAATAACACAGGCAAAGGGGGAGCCCATTGTGATTGGAGAGTGGTCAACTACTGGTACTAACAATGGAGATTGCCAAAAGATAGGGTGGAGAAGAACCCAAAGGCCCTTCCTCATTACTGACATCCGAATCCCCAAAACATAGTCTAAGAGGTTCTAAAACATCAGGGGCAAATATGAGGGGGCAAAAAGTGAGATAAAGCTGGGATATGAAACCCAAACTCAGGGAATATTTTTTTATAGTGTAAATATACCCAGGAGATCTTTGGCTGGAACCATCTGCAGACAAGAGCTTTTGGTCTGAGCACTCCTACTACTGCTTATTAAATTCAATGCAGCATGACATAGTATAGAAGACACACAACTGGATATAATATCGGAAGATGAAGATGTCCAGTAAATTCCTGAGCAAAATAAGACTTTTTTTAAACAATGTTAGATCAAAATTTAGAATAATAGGAGCAATCAATATGTAATAAGACCTTGGTATTGGACATCTTCCTAAGGTCTTTTTATTAAATGACTCTAAAGCATATATATGAAAGCTGTTGAAGTCCTAGAATATTCCATAGCATTTTAATGGCCAAAATTATCTCACTGGGGAGACATCATACTATGTTTTGTGCTTTCACATATCCCATGGTATTGTCACTTGTGGATGACATCCATGATATACAATCGTACACAGACTGTTGGATCAACTAGAACACGTGATTAGAAGTCAAGTTGCTTCCTGGACTTTGGGTATAGGACAAACAAATAAACATTACTGCTGTGGGACAATGGTTTTACCATGTAAAGATCTGTTTCTGGTACTTGTTTTAATAAAATGCGGATTGGCCAGTAGCCAGGCAGGAAGTATAGGTTGAGCAACCAGGCAGGAAGTAGAAGTGGGACAATGAGAACAGGAGAATTCTGGGAGCAGGAAAGCTCAGTCTGCAGTTGTCACCCAGACACAGAGCAAGCAAGGTGTGACTGCCACTCTGAAAAAGGTACCAAGTCACGTGGCTAACACAGACAAATATTATGGGCTCATAAAAGGTATAAGAGTCAATAAGCAGCCTGAGCTACTAGCCCAATCTGAGCATAATTAATGTAGACCTCTGTGTGATTTCTCTGGGACTTCATGACTGCCAAAACCGGGCAGGACAGAAACCCCAGTCAACACATTACCTTTTCAACTAATGTGTCATTTTGTTTAGTTTGTCAACAAAAATTTTTTGGGTGGTTAGTATATTCCAGGCACCATATGGAGACTGGGGTTTAGATAATTTTTTACAGATTTTTCCTTGAACAACGGGAAAAAACAAGCCAGTCGGCTTGTGAGTAGGCTGGTGAGTACAGTCTTGAAATGATGGTGAGCACACTGGGACTCTCAGGGCATATAGAGCTTGGTTCTGTCCATGGTCAGAGCTTATGAGTGAAAGTTGGACCAAGTATATTTTCATGCAAATGATTAAGCAAAAGAAAGACATCTGATGGAGAAAACTTAAGCAAAAAGAAAATCATATGTGCACACCAGTACATAATGAATGGCTTATGGCATGTGAAGCCATTTTCTGGGTTCACATCCAAATGCTGATTAACTGTAGGAATAGGTTGCTTAAATGTCTGTGCTTAATTTTATTTCTCTACAAAAGCAGAATATCAGAGTCATGCTTAACTGGATCATAGGATTTAGCAGGTATCACATCCTCTAGCATATACAAAGATCCTGTCTGCAGGCAGTACTACAATGGCTTAGTGGGACATGAGAAAGCAGGGCTGGGCTTTGCAACACCTGTGGGTTAGGAGGGATTTGACAGGCAAGGTTAAGGCGTGGTGTGATGAAAGCTTTTGCCATCTGAGAGGAACATTGTTGTAAGAGACAGCTTGTTCATTTCCGGCTGCTCAGCTCCAAAATAATCACACAGAAGCTATATTATTTAAATTACTGTTTGCCAATAGCTTGGGTGTTTTGTTAGCTAGCTCTTATATATAGAATTAACCCATTTCTATTAGTTTATATTTTACCATGAGGCTCATGGCCTACCAGCAAGGTTCTAATATGTCTGTTTCTGGCAGCAACTCTATGGCTTCTCTCTGACTCTGCCTTCTTTCTTCCAGCTTTCAGTTTAGTTTTCCTGCCTAGCTCTACTCTGCTAAACAACTGACTGAAACAGATTCTTTATTAACCAATGGTATTCACAGCATACAGATAGGAATCCCACATCAGAACATCCTTGTATATTTTCAGTTACAGAATCATGTGTACAAACTTTTGCGCTTTATAAGTAGTGTACTTGAGGAAACTCATACTTCCATTGCAAGTACACAGATGCTCTCAGGTGAATTCTATGTGCTCTGAAAATCAGGTTGGAAAAAGGCAAAGTCCGAGAAGTTCAGTGCAGATGAATGAGTCCATGGAATGGGTGAGGTGACCCAAGCTGGTATTGGGTACTTCTATGGACTTTTCCAGTCGGATTGTGTGACTTAACGTTGTAGTGAATTGTTATGTGTGGGGAGAAAAATGCCACAAGGAGTCACCAAGCAGCTATGAGAACTTCGCAGACTTCAGAATGACCCTGAGATGCGTGCCAGACCCACAGTGCAGATGTCCTCGATGACAGCCAAATGAATCTTTAAATAGCCAAATCTCAATTTCTATAACCAGAATGCAGGAAATACGTTAGAGTAAAATTAGTTGAATTTCTTTCCAAATGAGTGACAGAGAGCCCCTGGGATGCTGGCCTTGACCTTCAAAGTATTTGACATCTGTGAGGATATTTTAGACTCCCTTGGAAATGTGACCACAAGTAAAGCAAAAAACTCCGAAGCTAGCTTAAATCAGACCCTTAAAGAATGCTTATTTTCATCTTATACATTTATTCATTCCAATCTTTCCCAAAAACATATTTGAGAAAATGTAATAAAAATACAGAGACAGCAGTGAGATGCAGCAGATATTAGGAATGAGGCATAGAGGAGTACCTCTGTTAAATATTTATCATGCATCTGTTCTATTGCATGAATGTCAGTTACCTTCCATTGCTTCCATCAGTCCAACTAGCAGACTGTCTCAGATGAGCAGAATGAGATCTTATTTTCCAGCAACACTGGCTATGCTCTGAATGTCAGTCCTGGACTGATGGCATTTTTGAGATGGGAGAGATGACGGCTATCTTAGGAGACTCCCCTGCTTCTATTAATGGCTGTGACTACAGAGTATTGATCAGTCCCCTCTTCTGATCCTCTATGGAGCTCCCATCTCTTTCTCACATTTACTCACTCACCCTCCAGCTGACCCTTTTAGAATATTTTTTCCCCTGAACTTAGTGATTGGAAAACTAAAAATTAATTCCCAATGACATTTTAATTAACCCTTTTACTATTCTCACCAAATTTAGCCAGAATCTGGAAAGAAAAGATTGCAATTTGGTAGCTCATCTTCACATCACACTGGCCTTCTGGCCGATCGTCCAGCACAGCTGCCTGTAACAACTCCAGTGGTGTGACCACCATTGTTGCCATATGTGGTAACCATTAGCAAACAGAAATGTATGTTCCCATCTACCGACATTCACAAGTAAGCTGTGTGTTCCAGACATTGTCCTGGGCACTGGAGGCATGAAAAGTGGCAGACTTTAATTTGGATTTTCAGGCTCACAGCTTACTGATGGAGGCTGGAAATGATGAATTATGCTCTACAACAAAGTGTTAAGTACCATCAAGAGACACATAAGGTACTGGATAATCCTTACACTTGCCTTTGATCACTGAGGAACTATGTTACATCTGTGTTTTGAAAGAAGACAAAACATCTGGCAGAAAAGAGGGACCTTCTACAGAAACGAATCTAAACTAGCTCAACAGATCATTGATACTAATGCTGACAGATCTGGGCCATGTGAAACATTAAGAGTTAAAGCTGTGCTTCCTGGGTTCATACCCAAATGTTTATTAGTTGTGGGTGATAGGAACTGTGGGTTAGGCTACTTAAATATCGGTGCTTCATTTTATTTCTCTATAAAGAGATGATATCAGAGTGATGCTTAACTGTTTCAATGGGTTTAGCAGGCATCACAACCTCTAGCATATACAAAGATCCTGTCTGCAGGCACCACGCGGTGGTATGGTTGGCAACCACAAGACATGAGAAAGCAGGGCTGGGCTTCACAACACCTGTGGGTTAGGGAGGATTTGCCAGTCAATGTCACACAGAGGTGTGATGAAAGCCTTGGACATCTACTCAGAGAGAAACATCTTTGTGTGTTTTCAGTTACAGAATCGTGTGAAAAACTCTTGCACCATCTATAAATGATGGATTTGAGGGAACTCAGACCTTCATTCCAAGCACACAGATACTCTCAGGTGAATTCTATGTGCTCTGAAAATCAGATTGGGAAGAAATATGAGGTCCAAGAACTTCAGGGCAGATGGATGGGTATATGGAGTGAATGAGGTAGCTTGGGTCACTGACATCCTTTAATCACTGAAATTAACAAGATACATGCTTTTAGTGATTTGATGGGTTGAGAGATGACCCAGAACTTAAGAGTGCTTATTGTTCTTCCCAAAGACCTACCTGAGTTTCGTTCCTAGCTATAGCACGGCAGTTCACAATCACCCGTATATCCAGTTCCGAGGGGATTTGGTGCTCTCTTATGGCCTGCACAGGCACCCAGCACGGACATGATACAGAGACGTATATTTAGACACTCATCTATACACATAAAACCAAAGAAACCTTTAAAAATAAAGAACATGATTCAAGTTAGGTACAAAATACATGCCTAAAACTGATCACAGCATGGGGGACCTTGACCTAGATACTGACTAAACATATTTCTATTATAGATGCCTTATTAATAACTGTCTCATAATTGTTGGACTTATAGAGTAGTTAAAACAAAAATAACCAGTGAGACGCAATTCTGAGTTGTAAATTTTCAGTGTGTGTGTAATGTATTAAATATTGTATGAAGTAAAACTTATTTTTACAAAAACTGGGTCATACTTCCCGTCTATTTTTACCACATCTCTCATATGAACACTTCCCTTTATGATAGAGCATTGCACATCTTTAGTTTTAGCAGCCACAGCAGTTTTTTTTATCAGCCAACTACAATCTAATTTCTCTAGCTCTTGGACATTTATCTGTGTTCTTCATTTTTCTGTTACAAAATAACATGAAAACCTACAATTGTTTTGTAGCTAGTCTGCACCTATATTTGTTGTTTTGCTCATCCCCATAAGGCATTCACAGCAAGGTCCTCGGCATTTAAAAGAACCATTGGGTTTAATTAAATCCACTGATTAGGCATGGCTCAGCCTGACCCTTCTTCAAGAACAAAGACTTCCTACTCTATGCTGAGTAAGCTATGGAAGTAACCAACTAGTTTCTGGTTTGATTTGAGACTCACTCCACAGGAGGGAATTAACCTTGGCCTAAAGCCCACAGCTGGGGGAAGTCACAGGCTCTAGCGGGAACCTACTACTGTGGTTTTTGCTCAACGGACATGTTATCAGACAGTCTAAATATTTATGTTATTGTAACATGAGGGCTGGCTTGTGGGGGTTTCTGTCCTGCCCAGTTCCCACAGCTAGCAAGTCTCAAAGAAAATCACACAGAGGTCTCCATAAGATACAAACTGATTGGCCCATTAGCTCAGGCTTCATATTAGCTCTTATAACTTATATTAACCCATTATTCTTATCTATATTAGCCACATGACTCAGTACCTTTTTCAGTGGGTCAGGTCACATCTTGCCTCTTCTGTGATCTGGGCAGGACCGGGAAGAATGGGCCTTCTCCTTCCTAGAATTCTCCTGTTCTCATCGCTCTGTTCCTATTTCCTGTCTTGTTGACCCACCTATACTTCCTGCCTGGCCAATCAGCGTTTATTTAAACCATGATTGACAGAATACAGACAATTCTCCCGCACCATGTTATATACATTGTCTGTCCAAAAGTGGTGCTCTCAACCTTGGTCAGAGATGCTGCGTCTGCAGTGGGCAGCAGTTAAGGCAAAGGCTCATAACTGGTCAACGTGCTAAGAATAAAGGATTGTTGAGTGCTCAGTCCTAAATGAGACATCTGTGTAACTCCCTTACTCCGACAAACAAGCTCAAGGAACATTCAGAGAAAGGAGTGGAAAGAGTGTAAGAATTGGCAGGGATAAAGGGGCGCTGTGAAAGTCTGTATTCTCCACATGACTTGGCCGTTATGGTCTCCTGCACAAGATAAAGCCATTAAGATAGAAAGATTCCAGAAGCCAGCATTAATTGGACTCAATGAGTTATGGAGAACATGAAGGTGGGAGGTGGTATGTGGGGCATGTTAAGAGTTGGGGGTGGTGACCTGAGTGAGCTGGAGGAGGAGTTGAGGTGGATATGATCATGATGTACATTATGAGACTGTCAAAGTTAGCAAAAAAAAAAAAAGACATTATTTCATTGCACTAGTTTTTTTACTGTTTGTTGAGACAGGGCCCCAGCCTGTAACCAGACTGAACCTCACTGTGCTATACCTGCTGGCTTGGAACTTGAGATAACCCTTCTGCCTCAGTTTCCTGTAGACTGAGATTACAAGCCTGAGTTGATATGTTTGGGGTTCATTGAACTGACTTTTGTCAATGGTTTGTGCTTAAGTTGATGTAAAATAAATACATGCTAATAACAATGGCGCTGTGAGATTATCCACAAATGTGTTTTGGTCAAGCCTGTAATGGTTTCTTTAAAATCTTACCCCCTAGAAAATTGTACCTGGTTCCTCATAGCTGACATTTATGAGCAAGATACTGGCAGTTGTGTTCATGGTCTGTAGCTGGAAAAGGGAGGCCTCTGAGCATGGAGGTGTGCAAGGGCTGTCTGTAAATAAGAGCGACAGTCAGGCCTTGCTTTCTTCCAGTTTGTTCTATGGCACCTGGTTGGAGGAAGAGAATAGGATACCTTGACATTTGCCCCGGGAGTGGAGGGGATATCTCATGAGACTGTTTTCTTTTGTTTTGTCTGGTTTTAAGCTACAGAAATAGGGCAGCTCAAAGCACACTAGTCGGGAAAGCAAACTGAGTACTCCATTAACTCCTGCGGTAGCAAGTTCAGGGCAATGCCCTCAGCTGTTCAATAAGGACCTCCTGAAGATGGAGGTTGCCATGGTGATGAGAACTACACACAAAGAGTGGGACTGAGGCAACCTTCTGCAGAGATGCGGGGGGGGGGGGTGAAAGTTACCCAACCTTGGCCATGAGAAGCTCAGAGCAAACTGGGGTGGTTCGGTCTCCAGCTGTGGCCTTGCAGACTGTGCTCAGCTTGTGATGCTCTGGGGAACTAGCTGGAAGAAGGGAGCCTGTCCTGCCTCCCTGGGGCCCCAGGGATGCATGAAATACAGAGATGAGATTCTTAAGAAGGATGCAGGCTGAGGTCTCTCCTGCCATATTCATTGGCATTTGGTCCCAGTTGTTGAAAAAGCAAAGAAGAGGCAGTGTAGTCTGATGGCTCTGGTTTGTAATCCTTGCACTCTGGAGGCTGAGGCAGCAAGATTGTCCTGCTTTTAATGTCTGCCTGGGCTACACACAAAAATCAAAATCCACCAACCACCACCATACAAACAAACAAACAAACAAATAAATAATATAAAGCCAACTGGGACAATTCGCATCATCATTCACACTAACCTCACCCTCAGTGTCTGTATGGACCATCCATCAGTTCGGTGTCTTCACTCTGGGCTGCTGGGCGGTGCTGAGCAAGCCTGGTAATGCTCTCTTTATTAAATTCTGTCTCATCGCTGCTTTGGGCACTATGGTTTCTACCTGATGGATGGGGTGACTCTCCCTCCATGCCTTTTGTTAGCTTGTGTTTGTGTGTCCGCTATAAACCAAGGTGCCTTTTCCAGAGCAGGGACTGCTCTGACCTTTGGACAATTGAAAACGGTGGCAACATAATCACAACAATGTCACTGAATGTTTCATCTTGGAGGAGGTGCTTAGACAGAAAAGATCATTGAAACTGTGGTGTGCAGTGCTAGTGGCTGAAAAATACGACATGTATTTCTTTAAACTATTCCCTTTCCTTTTCTGAGATTATAATACAATTATATTATTATTACCCCTTCCTATCATCCCATATGCTTCTCCTTGCTCTCTTCCAAATTCATGGCCTCTTTTTCCAGTAATTGTTGTTACATGGCAGTATGTCTGTGTATATAAATATATATCAATATGACCTGCTCAATCTTACTGCCTTCAAACTGGGAGCAAAGATCATTGATAATTCTTATAGCTGTAGAATCCCAGAGCTAAAAACAGACACTGGAACCAAACCAGTTTAGCACTGATTTATACAGGTAAAGGAGTCAAGAATGAATTCCTCATGATTTCAAAAACATGAGGACACAGTCCTGCTCTCTCTCTCTCTCTCTCTCTCTCTCTCTCTCTCTCTCTCTCTCTCTCTCTCTCTCTCTCTCTCTCTCACTGCAGAACTGATAAAACACCAGAAAGTGTCCCAGAACTCACAGGGTGTGGTGGTGGATGCTCTATTTCCTAACAGAATCTTAAGGTCAAGCCCTTCAGGGATCCTAAAAACCTCGTGTGTAATCCCTCTGTTGTGTAATTCCTCTGTTGTGTAAAATACTCTGACATGGCTGACAATCAACACTGATAGAAGTTCAGTGTGGCAACTTTTTCTGCTTCCTTTCTACTAAACAAATACTAGAGGTTCAATTAACTCAAAAGCATGGGCAACATCAAAATGTAGGAAAGCAAGAAGGGGTAGTGATGGGGGATGCTCTGTTAACCAATCACCTTTAAGAAGTGGAGCCTAGTTAAGGTATGACTACCTGGAGCCCAGGAAGAAAAACTGGGATGGACCAGGTGAGCGCTCTCTCTGGGTGATCCCCATCAGACACAGGAACTCAGACTTCCTATTCCTGTGGTGTTAGTTCCCCCTTATAACAATTAAAAATATAATTGTTTATCCCTAAGCTGGCCTGGTTATTTCCCGAATAGAGCTAGATTCTACAGGATAGGTCTTGAATTTTGTTACTTTTATTTTAAATATAATGCATATGATTGTAAGTTCTAAAACATCATCTTTAATAATAGGTAATTTGACAGCTGGATCATGAAATCTTAAACTATTGAGGGTTGGTCCTTGTGACCTGATAACATTCCTTCAGCACCCCACTACCTCAAGGGTCGCCTGCTCATCACTTGAGAACAGCATTGCTGTTCATCTCTTATCAGATGAAGATGGCTTTGTGGACTTTCCTGATACCCAAAACCCCAGAAAATGTGGAGAACAATGAGAGCTTTCTATATGACATGTCTATGGTAAAATGCGTCAGTTAAGCTATTAAAAATAACTAGTAAAATAAAATACTGAAGTTACGGTTCTATGGCTATTCTCTCCTCTCTCTCTCTCTCTCTCTCTCTCTCTCTCTCTCTCTCTCTCTCTCTTTCCTCTCTTCCTCCTCCTCCCCATATTTCACACTCCTGACTGTGGTAATGCAAGGTGATACAGAAGTTCATGATGAGAGGAGAAACGAGTAGGCGTATGATGTTAGTCAGCACCCTGACGTAGTGTAAGCTTCTGTTTCCTGTTGCTTAATGCTAGCCCCGTTATTCACAGCAGTTGGTCATGCCTTAGAAGGGACAATGAGTGTGTGTTATCCGCAGTGTGGGGACCCTGAGCAGGGTATGATTCACATCCTGGGCAGGAAGGAGGAACAGCATGATGAGCATTTACAATGCTACTCAGAAGGATGCACGGTTTTTCACTGATGTTTGTCTGGAATTTTCCATCTAGTATTTTCAGACAGCAAAATAATGCATTAAATCAAGTCAACAAAAAAAATGAAAAGCACTTAGATTGTATCTAGGTATTACTTGGGTTAAAAATTGAATATTAAAGAATTACTGTCAGGAATAAGGAGATGTCATTCAGGGTTCTATAACAAAATTGTGTACCCCAAATGGCTTACATGCAGGCATTTATTTCTCACGGTGCTTCAAATCAAAGACCCGGTATAGGCCAGCTGGTTGACTGTCTGTGAGAGCTGTTTCCTGAACCCTTAGTTGCTAATGATGGCTGGGGCAGGCAGGTTGCTGGGCATCTCTTTTGTGAGTACAATAGGGTCTGCCCTGGTGAACTGGTTGCTCTCCAGTGGCTCTTCCTCTTCATGCCATATTGGTGACTGTGGTTACCACATTAAGAGGGGATGGGAAAACACATTCAGATCCCAACACATAGGATAGCTTTAAACTTCCATTTTAACCTAATAACTTTGAATTTGGGATCTCAGTTCTTTAAGTCTTTCCTCTACAATGCCCCAGTGATAATTTTCAAAGTGCCAATATTTTATAGTTTATAGTAAGGCTATAAATACTATTTTATAGTTTATAGTAAGGCTAAATAAATACTTTTTATCTGAAAGCTGTGATCTAGATTTAAGCCTGTCTACGGATAATACATAATCTTCCCAACACAAGTACCCAGACCTCTATGATTCATGAAGTTAAGCTCATCTGCCACGGATGGCAGGATTTCCTTGGTTGTTAGTATTTCCAGATTAGAAGAACCATGGCAAGTTGCCTGATATATGTAAGGTCTGTGAAAAATTAGTCATTTAATGATTATGTATTGATCATCTGTTGTATGCCAGAAGCTGGGGAGCTTATATCTCTAAGATGCCACTCAGTACTTAAGGCCAATATTGGTCAATGCTATTTCTCTGAGCATTGGAACCAATGAAAGACTGGCATTTTTCTGAACTTTTTTCCTGCAAGGTGCAGGAAGTGCAGGATCATTCCTTATTCTAGTCCAGTTCTTTGGCTATAATATCTGTGGATGCATACACAAATATGCGCCCTGCCATTAATTTTGTGAATGTTTCAGATCTCCCCTGCAGTGTTTAGAATGAGTTAGTAAATATTTTACTTTAATGGTTAGGTGTCAAAGAGGATAAATTGCCAGATTTGGCGTGGATTATTCCAAAGGTCCCTGATCTCTCATTGTTTGTATGTTCTGACCATATTTGCCAAACCATTCAAATGACCAGAATGTGTTTCAAGTTATGCAGACTGCATTTTGTCAGGGATCCTTGCCTGTACCTGGATGTCAGTCACACCTTGAACCAACATGTGGACTGGACAGTAGTGATAGAAACGTAGACCTACTGTGGCTGGAGGTCAAACCCTTCACCTAAGCATGATGTCTGCATCTCCTTCATACTTTCCTATTCATCTCTTGTCTTAGAAAAGCCAGTCTGGGGTTAGGCAGAAGAAATAAAAATCATTTTATGTAACTCTCACAGTATTGACTTCACACGCATTGCCCAGATAAAAGTGATGGAAGCCCCAGAAACTTGGCTTTGTGAGTAATCAACTCTATGACCACAGGCCAGCCTCAAAGAAATTGAACCTGAATATCCTCTATGTATTTCTAAAATTATTTCATCTCAAGTAAAGTATAGAATACCTTAAAGGTTCTGGAAGGCTCAAAGACTCTTGATATTAAGACTGAATATTGCTTAGACTAGCAGTTTGCCCTTCCAAATCCTTGTGCAGAGACAACTTTCTAGAAGGATTAAACTTTGAAATCAGCTCATGTTGACTTTGAATCTTGGCTGATCTACCAAGAGCTATGTTGCCTTGGACATGCAATTACTATAAAACTTGGGCTTTCTGTCTTTGATGAAGAGATTTATCCATGCACTCAAGTATTTATTGAACATTTAATGTATGCCAGTCTCTATTTTATGCAGCGGAATCTAGATCCTCTTTTTCTGTGGCTAATAACACAACACATGGATATAAACTCTAAACAATTAAAATATATAAATAGATATTTAAACTTGTAATAGATGTTATCATGCATGGGTTTCCAACTTTCTTTGTTATGGTATTCTTTAACAATATTATATCATAGAATAACCAAAAAAGTTTAGTTACGTACACTATATATGATAGTATTACATTAAGAAACAACATAAAATATAATTATTATGTTATCTAAAAGTAGCATTCAATGTATCAAGGCATGTTAATACTGGAAATATTTTATTAAAATTGCTACATTTTTAAGAGGAACAATAATTGAATAATACCCTCTTTGAACATTTATACCAATCTCTTTAATATGTGTGTAAATGAGTATGGTTGGACTCTTGTATTTGTCTTCTCATTCAATTGGTTGTGATGTTCTTCTGTATGAATAATAATTCCACAAGGTCAGTACACTGGAGTCCTTTGTATCCAAGCGTTCTATAGACAAATGTAAACAATATATAAGTATCTATCTACGTAGGAGTGATATATAATGCAATTTGAAAATACATCCTAAAAGTTGTATCATCCAATGAGTCATGATTTTGTTACAACATGCATTAGTCATTCACAAAATATTGTTTTCTTCAGTTTATGCATCTTCCATATACTGAAGTATTTAGTTATATAATATCAAAACACACAAATGCGTCCATAGATCTCTCAAGAACACCTCAGGTATTTGGAGCTTCTGGTAACAAACACATTTTTCAAAATTCTAATTTTATTGACAAATTCAAATTTTATCATTGGAATGTGATAGTCCTGTTATGTTTAATTTGAGAAATGCTTTCCAAAATGATGTTTGCCACTTGTTTGCTGTGGAAGCTCCTTCAGCTCCTTCAGCCAATAGCCTTTTAGAGAATGGTATCTTAAAGGCTATTGGCTGAAGGAGCAGAAGGAGCTCCCTCAGCACCTCCCCCTTTTGTTTAAGTAAGATAGTTCTAAACCCAATACAAAGCATTATACAGTAGGAACAGATATTAAGTATAAGATTAGAATTATAATCAGCACAAACAATATTAAGCAAGGAACATTTGCTAAATGTTTTAATAAACATTCTACCCTATGGCGTCTAAGTCTTGTATAGGAAATGGCTTGGCCAGATCATAAGAGGACGGTAACTATGACTATCTAATCTTTAACCGTATCAAAGGCCTGAGAAGTGAGATAATATTACTTGAGCAGGCAGGAAGTACAATCAAGTAGCTTCCAAAGAGAGCAATATATGACAGAGACAATTAGCTACCTGCACAATCATCCAAAGTCTCATTTTGTGACGTTGAAGCTACCAACTTTGGCTATGGCCTAGCGTAATTGACAGACCATTTTCAGAAGAAGGAAATTTTTCAAAACCACATGAAAGTTTTTCTTCACTGTTCTTGCCTTGCATATGTGCAGCAGACATGCTTTTAGGTGTGTTCTGGTCAACCCATCACATAGAACATTGAAGACTTAAATATCCAAATTTGAATACTTCATAAAATTAACACATTTTCCTGTTTCACTCAGGATCTTCTTACATGGCAGCTTTGTGGTTAAATCATTTTTGTTTTGTATCCTTTTTCTGCTGTGTGGTGAACTCAGGGACTCTGTACTTAGGTGTTGATGCTTTCATTCATTCTCAGTTACCATGAACTTTTAATGTTTTGCATTGCTAGCTTAATATAGTAAAGATAGCAAGCAAAATTTTAGTATTATTTAAATTGAGTATTATATTAAAAGTGGGTATTATTGTTGTTTCAGATCCCCTAAGATTCTCCAGCAGCAGAAAACTGTTGTGAAAACTACTGTATTAAAGCCAAATCAAGAGGGGACAAATCTGAAAGGGCAGGCAGTGACTCAGCTCCTGTGTCAGGATAAGTATCTGCACAAAGGCACAATTTAAAGGGAGACAAAAATGACAAGAAGGAACTGCTAAAGGGAAAAGGTGGAAAGAAAAAGAATTCATAGAGAGTTTTCCAACTCAGAAATAGGGAGTTCAGAGAGATGATCAGGGCTGTGTAGTGGTGACAAAGTTAGGTGTGGGAGATGTCATCAAGATGAGCCAGGCCAATGGGAAGCAATACTGCATTCCATTCACAGCTTTGGCACACAAACCAGATGGGTCTGAGGGCTTGGTTTCAGATGATAGCCCTCTTTAGCATTCCAAGCCCGTTCATATGGCAGTATTCTTCCTTATAAAGTGAAATCTGTGTGTTTTACCAGCTTTGAGGTGGTTATTTCTCTAGTGTGCCTAAGTCAAGTCATAAATGACTGAGACATTATCTTCCTTTTAAGAAAGCGGTGTTATTCATTATACCTTAATATTAATCTCAGCCAACTTATAACTTGAACAATGGATCTAGGAAATACTGTCACCTTATTACAAAAGAAAATAAAGTATTTTAACACACAGCTCTAAAAGTTGACAGGCTGAAGGCACAGTTTAATGAATGTAAAGGCATTTGAGATTTAAAGAGTACTAGAAAGCAAGAGGCATTTCAGAAGACCAACAGCTGTTCTGATCCCAATGGCTGGGTCACTATTTTCTACGAGATAATGAGTTCTCCACACATCAAGTGTCAACCAGTGTGTTATCAATTCTTGACTCTATCTGGAATGAATTACACTCCAGAAATGGAGCGCACACATATGATCTGGATTTTAAAGTAGGAAGACAATGTGTCTTTGATCCAGATCTTGAGTTTGGAAGTCACACCTTAAACAAAAGTCCACACCTTCTGCTGGAAGCCTATCTAAGGACAAAGGAAGAAGGAAGAACTTGGTCATTCTTTGCCTGCTTGCCCTCACCTTATCAGGACATTCATTTGATCGCCAGTATTAGAGCCTACTTTGGGATTCCAGCACACTCAGAAGACCAGCTGAGACACCCAGCCTTGTGGACCCGAGCAGCTACTAGATTCTTGGACTTTCCACTCACAGCCTAGCATTGTTGCTCTGCAGCCTGTAAGTCAGAGCCCCCATGTCAGAACTGGGAATCAGACCTAGGTCCTGTAGAAGAGTAGCCAGTGCTCTTAACCACTGAACCATCTCTCCAGCTCTAGGTATTGTTTTCTTAAATAACATGTTTAGTTATTAATAACTAAACAAGTGAGCACTGCATTTGTTCTTGTTTCTGCATAAGACAATTCCATCCAGTATATGTCAGAAGATTATTTTCAGATAAAGAAGTGCCCACAATGCCACCACTCCACTATTGTACCCTGCCAGTAACAAACATTCTCAGTGTTCAGTGATCACTGCCACCCTGCCGGGGCACTTGATACATCCCTGACAGAAAATTCATTTTCTCTGTGTGCTAAGTGTGAAATGAGATCTGCCTTTACCCTCTTGATCAGATTCACAGGGTCCCCTCTGCCTTCCCTCCATCCTAGTTACAGGACTAGGTTCCCTCTAAGGGGCTGCCTGTTTTTACTCATTGTGGATACAGCAAATCTTCACCATACCAGAATATTCAGTGGGAGGCCTCATTAGCAACGTCAGTCCCACTCAGTTTTGCTGAAATAGTTTCTATGTCTCATCAGCAGTGCATGCACTCACCAGGTATTTTTATTTCTGAAGATGCATGAATGAGAACATGATCTCAAAAGTTTCTTCTTCTAAGTATTCCTAAGAACTCAGGGCTGAGCAACTTCTTAATTAAGTTGAAAAGGACAGGGAATTCTCTGTATCTTTCCACATTTTCTTTGATGCTTCATGAAGGAGTTTGGAGATGGAATGCTCCTCCATTTGGAAATCAATACACTGCTGTCTAAGGGAGTGACTGTGGGTGAGAGATGGTAACTGTTTTGTTATATGTAATCTTACTATGTTAAAGTGAAAGCTTTCTTTTTTGTTTAAACAGAAAAAGGGGAAATGATGTGGGAGAGTCTTCTGTTTTGTGTTTTGATTTCATTGGTTAATAAAGAAACTGCCTTAGCCCTTTGATAAGACAGAAAATTAGGTAGGTGGAGTAAACAGAACAGAATGCTGGGAGGAAGAAGGCAGTGAAGCAGTCGCCATGACTCTCCTCTCCGAGACAGACGCAGGTTAAGATCTTCCTGGTAAGCTACCACCTCGTGGTGCTACACAGATTATTAGAAATGGGTTAATCAAGATGTGAGAATTAGCCAATAAGAGGATAAAACTAATAGGCCAAGCAGTATTTAAAAGAATACAGTTTCCATGTAATTACTTCCAGTAAAGCTAGCCAGGTGGCGGAAAGCGGCCCGTAGCTCCTATTACTACTATACACCCTCCTGCCTGATTTTAATGTAAAGATGCTTTTTAAAAAAAACTACTGAAAACTTTGATTATATATGAATAATTGAGGGATTTTTATGAGACAGAATTATCACAATGCAGTCTGGGCAGGGTACACCTTTCTACAGCTATAAAGTTCAAACAGGCTAGGAGAGGTGTCTATCACTTCATTCATCTGGGTTTGGTTAGCAAATGGTGCAAACCCTTCAGCATCTTTCTGGGTCTTTTGCTGCCCCAAGTTTATGCTTTTATTTGGAATTTATCAAGAGTTCCGCTAAGTATAGTCAATTCAATATCAAGGCAGTGTCACCAAAATTCACTACAAGAACAAATGTAAAACATTGGAATATTCACAGATGAAAGGAAATGGTTGTTTGAAATGTTTATTTGTTGATTAACTCTTTATAAAATACCCACAGTATTTGAGATGATCTTTTTCAAAGACTTATATTAGTCTCCTCAGTGCATATCTAGCATACAGGGAAAAAATGCATTTGGCTAGTCATCTCTTAACTATTAGATGCAGAGGTTTTCTCAGAAAATTAACTATATTCACACAGTGTAGACATGCATGTCTGAGTATGTTTATCTGTGCTTTGTTGGATGTTAGTGATAGTAAAGAACTTGACAGGAATTTTTGGTCATGGGTCAAAGATATAGGAAAGGGCTTTAGTACAGAAGATACAGCCTTTTTGATGACAGACATGAGAATATGGCATTTGTTTCACTGAACCTGGAGTTATAGGTAACTGTGAGCTACTGACATGGGGTCTATAAACCAAACTCAGGTCCTCCAAAAGAGCAGTATCTGCTCTTAACTGCTGAGTAATCTGGTCAGGCCCAGTCAGATGACTTAATATCTTATTTTCATGAGATGCAGACCACAATTCCTTACTGCCACCTACTCTCTTCTGTCTGACAGATGGACCTTACAAAGTGTAGCAATTCTATTTGTTGGGGGAGGGAGGTGTCTGGGAATAAGAATGCTCTTGAATGAGCTTGTGCGTTTCAAGGTTCAAGTGTCTACTTCCTACCAAGTTCTAGTTGGAGTTTCTATCACATGCCTCTATTCCCCCAGGGAAGCCCTTGGCTACAGCAGCTATATTTCAGGTTCACCTTTATTTCAATTCCTGTTTAGCCCCAGAGCTGTGGGGAGCTGCTCTCAGCGTGGCACCTCAGTGGCGGGTGCCTGCCGAGGCAGAGGGCACTCTGCTGGGCTGGCCATGTTCTTGCATCGCAGAGTGAAGCAGAGCGGCAGAGGGCTTTCCAAGGAGAATTGAGGCTGAAAAGAAAAGAGATTTGTCTGTTCCAACCATTATATCTAGTGCCCTCAAGGCAATATTCAGCATTTTGTACTCCCCACCTGTGCCTGCCTACTAGTATAGTCCCCGGAGCATGGCATGAAATGATTCACATGCCAGTGTTCATCCCAGTACCCCAGATCTTTTAAATTATTTATGCTTTAATCACATTTCATTACTTTTTAACTAAAAATCTCATTTCACTGGGGTAAAGAACCCAGTGCAATCTGAATCCTTCCCAGAGCCCTGGGAAAGCTTCGTTCAGCAGTCATATTTTAAGGACAGAACAGCATTAGGACCTGTCCACGATTTATGTAATAAAGTGTCACCTGCTGATTTATGCCTCAATGAAGCCCAGAGGTCAAGTTGAGGGCTGACACAAAAGATAGCCTTAAAAAACACATTTTGAAGCTTCTCTTAGTTAAGAAATATGTGGTGCTATCTAGCCAGTTACTTGTGTGTTTACAGAAAAAGTGGTTTTGTTCCTCTTCTCTGATATGCTTAAATTTCAAGGCTGGGTGATGACATCTTCCTTCTGCCAAAGAAACAGCACTCTCACCAGTGGTTTTGTGAAGGACAAGGAGGTTCTGCCAACACGCCAGCATCTTCACACTCAATTCTTCCAAACCCGTCTCCCATAACTTAAGAATAAGCACGGCAACCAGGTATTTTTCCTTTCATTTCAGGCTGGAATCTCCTCCCTCCCTTCTTCCCTCCCTTCCTCCCTCCCTTCTTCCCCACCCCCCCTCTCTCTCTCTCTAACATTTCTCCAAGGAAAACAAATCCAATACATCCTTGTAATTCTACCTGAAGGTTATTCTTTTGCTTGTTTTTGTTTGATTTTTTTGTGGGAATGGATCTACTATAGAGATCCAGGAGCTATGCTCCCAAAAATATCACTGAGAGTTTTTTCCACATTGAGAAAAAAAAAACAAAACTAAAACAAAACAAAAAACAAAGCACTAAATCTAGTTTTTGTCTTGGATATTTTTTTGATTTCTTTATATTAATTCTCTGTAAACAAAACATAATTAGTGTTTAAATTGCATATCTTTATTTGTTTATTTATTTACTTTGCATGCCAATGGTGGGGTGGCTGTCCCCTTTAAATTAGGCCTTTTATTGTTTATCTTCTTCTCTATCTTTCAACTTAATGTGTGTATTCCTACCTCTGTGCATAATTTAAAAAATATTTTTACTTTATGTATAAGTGGATGTCTGGGCACAGTCACATGGGTGCTTGGGACTGAACTCATATTCTTTGAGAAGAGCGCTTAACCACTGAGTCATCATTCCACCCCCTACACTTTTTATTTAACTCGGAGGGCAGGGTCTCTCACCAGCCTCGGACTCAGCTTACTAGGCTAGGCTCCCTGCTCTGCAGGTCCCATGAATCTGCCCCTTTTTGCATCTCCAGCACTGGGATTACCAGCACACCTTGCCAAGCCTGGCATTTAGACTTGGGTCCGCATGCTGTGTAGCAAATACTTTATTGACCCAGCTACCCCTCAGCCTCTACACTAGGTCATTTGAAAACTTATGTAAGAGGTGTGGTAAATAACAGATATTAGAAGTGTTTGTGAAGGAACTTTATCTTGCCAGGGCCTAAAGACCTTCCCGGTCTGCTGCTAACTGCCCATCCCACTGACTATGACCTTGTGGAAGACCTCCTTTCTATGAACTTTGTTTTACTGTCTTGTAAACTGCAGAAACAGACCAAAAAAAAAACCCCACTTATTTTCCTAATTGCTTTTAGAATAATATAGTCTTTGACATCGTAGTAAGTATTGTGCAGTTGTAGTAAACAGATATGATGAAAGGCTTCCCATAAGATCCCTTTCTTAAATATTTAAGTTTCCTATGAGCGTTTCAAAGCCTTGAAAGTTTCCCTAGCATAGAAACTTGTGTGTATCTGTACTCTTTAAACTCAACTGACCTTCAGACAGGTCAGGCTGCGCTAGATCACGCAGCAGTGACAGCTACACCCAAACCCCACTTCTCCTTCTCTTGTTTGTTTTTATTGTGGCCTCGCGAGAGGAAACGGGACACTTGATTGACAGCCACTCAGGAATGACGCTGACAGAGTACACACCTTCAGGTGATTTTTCTAGGAAGAAAGGGATATGTATAATCCGTGATGGATTTCATTTTGGCTCTGAGCTCTCTGATCAGAATCAGTCCAAAGAGCCCAGGAGAAGTGGCATGTAAATGGGAGCCAGGAAGCAACCAGAGAAAGAGACAGCACTCGACAGAACTCACTGCCAGCATCCTTCAACCTCTACAGAGTCCCCCACTGAAAACCCGTCAGCAGGCCCACTCTAGGAAGTCTTCCAGCTCTGAAAGCTTTCAATTCTACTAAGCATAGAAAACATCTCCCTTTTTAGTTTGTGTAAGTAAGGAAAAGACATTGTTAAGACATTGTTGTTATTGCTCATATTTTTTGTTTTAAATCATGGGAGTCTATATATGTGACAAATATGATAAGGTCTCATTTTACAAGCTTTATAGCTTTATCAGATGAACCCTGCAATTGGCTGCAGGACCTTTCAGGAGAACTGGTTCCTATCTAAACTTACCTTGACACCTATCATTGCTTAGAACATGTAGTCCAGTTTAAGTTCCTCAGATTAAGGGGCAGGGAGGTTTTCTTGCTACCAAAGCCTGTTAAAAATCAGGGTGCATATAGGAAAGACCTGTGCACCCCTTTTCTGCCCATATTCTAGAGCTGTGACTCTCAACCTTCCTAATGCTGTGTCCCTTTTATACAGTTCCTCATGCGGTGGTGACCCCCAACCTTATAGGGGTCATTATTTTCTTGCTACTTCCTTCTCAGTTCCAAGCTGATTGTTGCTATGAATCAAAATATGCAGGCTATATGATACGCAACCCCCGAAGGGGTCACAACCACAGGTGGAAATCACTGTTCTCGTGCCTGGTAGGTTTCCACCGGTGAGGAAAAATGAAATCGATGTGTTCTTATGCAAACTGACGTTCTCTCCATTTTGTGTTTTTAATTAATCCGAAGCCCATTCTTCATGAAAATAAAAACTATCGTCTCAGCTGCCGGGAGTACAGGCGTGGTGCGATCCCTACATCCCTCGCCCCCTTGACATCCATTGCTACGACATTTATGATTTACCATAACGCCTGTTTCCTATGGAAATCTCAAGCCGCTGTCTTTAGGAGGTGTAGATTTTTGCCTAGTTTGGGGCTACAATATATAACATTTGGGCCGGCTGCTGAGTTGTCTTCAATAAGAGAAGTTCCATTCTGTCTGCAGTTCGTTCTGACCAATTGCCTGGGAAGGGCCTCAGTGGCCGGGGTGATATTTAATTTGTCACAGGACAGCCTGAGGCTGTGATAAATTCATAACCCTCTACCTACCTCCCCTCAATACACATGTGATTTGCTGATGTGTTCATAAAGCATTATGGAAGCAGAGGCAGGTGTATAAATACCGGGTAATGCAGAACGGGGTAACGCAGAGCAGTGGGCATAGGCATCGTGCCTGCATGTCTAACGGCCCACGGATCGGACTTAAATATACATTACGCCCTGAGACATTAATCAGTTCCTGGAGCTGGGTGAACACAAGGCTTGTCCTTCAGGGATACAGATGCATATTTTAAAGAAAAGAATTATAATAAGAGAGCACAGAGCTATTCTGGACCTTGGCGCTCTTAACAGCAGCAAGCCTTTTGTCTCAGGGCTGAATGGAAAGCATTCACAAGAAGATACAATAGATTCTGCCTGATTTCTTTTTAAAAGAAAGAGTACAGTGGGTTTTCATCCTCATGAAACATCCAATTGTTTGATAACTTATTGATTTCCGTATATTTTGCCCTTGGACTCACCATAAAACCCCCTCCAGCATATACAATCTCCTCAAGGCTGAGCACATCATGAAAAATTAATAGACTTTTAAGTGAGAAAAGGCAGAATTCTTTTTTCCCTCTTCTCTTTGTGCTCGCCTGTCACATCAAACACCAGTGGTTTCTCTGTCCTTACTTATAGCTGCACGGCATAGGTTGTTTTATTTTCCAGTTTGGTTAAAACTCATACGATGCCCTTCAAAGCCCACATGCCCAGCACCATCAAAGTACATTTTCCTGTTCTCCCTCAGTGTTCTCAGCCTCCCTAGGTAAACCACCCTCTACAGACTACAGATCTGATATCGAGTCAGACTTTCGATTTCTAGTCTATTCTGCTAAAAGGTGGCTGAATAGGGATGAAAAAAATAAAAATTTCCTTTGTAAGTTGGGGCTCTCAGGGATTGTGGGAGCTACTCTAAATGTCTCCAAGTTATCTAACTGAAGCCAAGAAATATTTGCCTATGAGGTGATCATTGGGGCTTATAATAACCTAACAAACTGGGGGGGGGTGCGGAAGTGTGTCAGTAGATGAAAATACTTCACTAAACAAGGTTGTGAAGTGGAGCACACTGTATGACAGCTACATACTTCTGATACTCAGAACTGCAAATGTCACACACACACACATCATACACTGTGTAGCATACACCTTACACACTGACACTACACAAATACACAAATATCACACACACACACACCACACACATATTTTATACTTCATAGCACATACCACGCAATACTCCCACCACATATACATATATATATAACATACACATATATACCTCACACACTCATATCATACATCACATATTACATAGCACATATCACACACACACTACATGCATATACACATCATACATATACCCACACAGACCCACATGCATTCACATGACACACACATGCTCACAGACATCAAAACTGTATAGCACACATTACACAAACCAGCACACACAGAATCCCAGCTTAAGACCACATGTCAGAATCAGGACTCCCTTCCCAAAGACATGCAGAAGGTCTTGGTAGAGCAGGAAAGGTTGATTGGACTGTGTGTGACCCAGCATAGCTTGCGATAATGACAGACAAAGGCATCACACCCCTCTGATTCCATCCTGCCTGTTGTTCCTCCTCTGCGGAATGCTGCAAAGATTCGAGGGAACTGACTGGGCTGTAGAGAGGAAAAGATTTGATGAATAATTGAAGTAGTCCACAGGCTGCCTGGCATTCATTAAACACAGTTTGGAGTTATTGCATGGTATTGCCAATAAAGTAGCATTTTCCAATGACGGGGTAAATGGACAGATCTGTCTGGTATGTTTATATTTAAAGGCTTCATTCTCTTCCAGTAGCACAAATATTTTTATTTACTTTCCACACTAGGGCATTCAAATGACCCATTTCCTCCTCTGGCATAAGGCTTGACATTCCTACTTTATTTAGCAGTCATTCCAGCCACAAGTCACGTAAACAAAGATGATAATCTGAAAACATCATTTATTGACATACCGATTCTTGATTACCGTGAAATGTCAGCTCCTGCCCGTCCTTGCAGGTGTGGTGTGTGGGCTTTGGAATGGGGCCAAGAGAACAAACTCAGGCTGACAAGGTCATGATGAGGTGATTCCAAACCACCAGCTAGCAACATTGTCGGGTTCATCTTAGGTACCTGAAGGAAGGGAAGGTCACGCCGCCTCTCTAATGCCACTGGGCCTTCTGTTAGTCAGACTGACCGTGAAGTACTTGTTTTAGGAGCAGCTGACAGAAAGCTTCTAAGGTTGGCTTCAGACACCAAACCCTGTTGGGAATTACATTAAGGGCAGCTGATAATAGAGTTGATGGTACATGGATTAGCAAAGACAGACCACTTTGGGGACGAACATCTCCACCTGAGCTCCTGAGCCACGGGCTCCAGAGACAGACTTCTGCTTTTGAGAGGAGGATAGCTTGCTGCGTGTAAAAGCCATTTTCCTCTCAGTGGCTCCAGATCCTGCTCTTAAAATCAGTTAGGGTGACTTAACATCTGCCTAGGATGTCAGAGGTATTTGTTGAAATAAGAGTGCCATGGTAATTCTGAAAATATAAGCAATTAATGATAATAACACACTAGTAAATCAGCAACTGTAGATATTTTCAGAGCAAAGCCCCACCAACCCCCATTTGTGATGTCAACTTTTACACATGCTAGGTAAAATACTACTGATTTGATATCTCCCCATTTAATCTTAAAAATATGTATGTATGTATGTATCTATCTATCTATCTCTCTATCTCTCTATCTATCTATCTACATGCCTGCCTATCTATCTATCTATCCATCTATCTATCTGCACACCTGCCTTTCTATCTGTCTGTCTGTCTATCTTTCTATTCATTTACTTGTGTGTGTGATTTAGTGAGTTATATGTACCACATGTGTGTAGGAACTTCAAAGGCCAGAAGAGGGCGTCAAAGCCTCCAGAACTGGCTTTCCAGGTCATTATGAGCTGCCGTGTGGGTATTGGGAACGGAATGTCCTCAACAGGAGCTGTAAGTGAGCCTAACTGCTGAATTCTCTCTCTTCCCCTCTGCCCAGTATATGTTTAAGGCTAGAAGGGTGAATATAAATCTTTGAAGTTAGCATGCTTCTTGTGTGGTGCTGGTGTGTGTATGGCTGTGATGTGTGTTGTAGGAGAGGTTGTGGTGGTGTGTAGCAGGGATGATGGTGGTGCTGGAGGTGCTGATGGTGATGTTTAGGAGAAGTGTTGGTGGTAGTGTGCTGGTGGTGTATATAGAAATATTGTCATTGTTGGTATGTGTACATGGGTAGTGATGTGGTGGTGGTATGTGTAGGGCTGGTGGTGTGTGTAGTGGTGGTAAGGTGGTAGCGTGTGTAGGGATGATTGTGTGTGTAGGGGTGATTGTGTATGTAGGGGTGATTGTGTATGTAGGGGTGGTGGTGTGTGTAGGGGTGGTGGTGTGTGTAGGGGTGATGGTGTGTATAGGAGTGGTGGTATGTGTAGGGGTGGTGGTGGTCTGTGTAGTGGTGATGGTGTGTGTGTAGGGGTGGTGGTGTGTGTAGGGTTGATTGCATGTGTAGGGGTGATGGTGTGTTTAGGAATGATAGTGTGTGTAGGGGTGATGGTGTGTGTAGGGGTGATGGTGTGTGAAGGGATGATTGTGTGCATAGGGACGATTGTGTGTTTAGGGGTAGTGGTGTTTATAGGGGTGATTGTGTGTGTAGGGATGATTGTGTGTTTAGGGGTAGTGGTGTTTATAGGGGTGATTGTGTGTGTAGGGATGATTGTGTGTTTAGGGGTAGTGGTGTTTATAGGGATGATTGTGTGTGTAGGGATGATTGTGTGTTTAGGGGTAGTGGTGTTTATAGGGATGATTGTGTGTGTAGGGACGATTGTGTGTTTAGGGGTAGTGGTGTTTATAGGGATGATTGTGTGGATAGGACTGATTTTGTGTGTAGTGGTGGTAGTGGTGAGTGAGAAGCATTGTAAAATAGCCACTGCTTATTGTCATGAGCTACCTCCCTGGTGCTAATGTAGCAGGACTTGTAGACAAGCCTTACTGGCTCTTCATAGCTGATGGGATATTGTTGAGTACAAGAATTCAGGTAGAGTATTGAGACATTATAACATCCCTGATAGGCACAAGCTTACGAATGGCTACTGCTAGGCCCAACTCCACTAATTCAGTGCAGAGTGCTTGCTCCAAGACCTACATTTTACTTCTCAGTTGTCTTCTAAAGCTCATCCTCTTCCTGACAGCACCCTTCGCTTAGATCCCACGCATGCTACCTTGGCTCTCTCGCTCTCTCAATGATCCCTACTTCTGAGTGTCATTGGCTGGCTTTTCCATGCTCCTCATCTCTTACAACCATGATTTGGTATTTGGCACCCATCTGCTCTGTCCACTACACTCCTGGTGACCTTACCCAATCTCACAGCTGTGACAGAAGCCCCAGTCCAATGATCCAAGATGTGAATCCTTGTACATCTCCTGCTCCCGAGTTCCAGGATCTTGCTCAGTGAGCTACTTCTCTGCACCTTCCCTGGGATGCCCGAGACAGCACAATGCAACCATCTCCAAAGCACATACCCCAGCTCTGCCCTGCTCTGCCTGTTGCTTCTGCAGCCTCTGGCCTTCCGCTCACACAGACTACAACCCCCCACCACGATCTTTGGTGTTCTCTGTCTCAAACTGTGTATTTGAAATGCAGGGATACGCTCATCAGTGCTAGCTTCAAACCCTCAGTGTGCCCCAGTAGCTGCTCACCGTCACCATGGCTTCTGTTCCAGTTCTGTCATCTACGGTTTAATATTGGATCATTGTGAGAACTGAAATGTGAATTGGAGAGTGTTACTTTTCTCTTTTAATTTAATCGCCCCTTCAGCTTCTCATCACTCAACGCTCCACATCACCCTGGCCTTCAAGGCTCTGATGTTTCCTGTAAACACAAACCTTTCCACATCACTCATCACTGTATCCTCCATGATTCTGCTGTTTCAATGTAACCTCTTTTCTCATTAAGACAAGCCATTCTGACTCAACCAGCAAATGAGCTGCCCCTTCTCTTTAATGCCGCCTGGCCCGTCTCTTCTCTCCCTTCTCTTTCTCATTAATCAGCCAGCATTTATTAGCAAGGCCCTTGCTCCCTCTCTGAATATATGTAACATAGGCACACATGTCTTTATCATATTCTCTCTGTAGCTCTCTGTAAAATTGTCTTTCCACAGCACTTAGCACCCATTGATTTAGCAGACAGATTAAAGGTAAATAGACGTAGACACATGTATAGACTTACATACATATGCATTACTGTACTGTTTGTTTTTATCCTACTGTTTGATTATCTGAGTTTTTTCTACCAGAACAAAACTAAGTGTGTGCCTAGATGGCCTTTATATATTGTTATTGATATACTGAAATGAAGAAAATGGCTGCTGAATGAACAAATGCATTGAGCTTTATCAAGTTTCACTTACTTTCATAGAGGACACCACTCAAGACCATTCTCAGATGTGGTTCATATTGTAAGTTTAGTGCCCAGGACACCAACCCAGGAGGATTACAAGTTTGAGGCAAGCCTGGGCTCTGTATAGTGAGTAAGTTGAGGTCAGCTGGACTCCCAGTAAGACCCTGCCTCAAAATAAATACAAAAATAAATAAAACAGGTTTTTTTCTCTATGTGATTGAGACTAAGCAGGCATGCCCAACCTTTTAATACTGTAGCACAATTTTATCAATATAATTCATTCTAGAGAACTTCACAGCCGAGTTAAAAAAAGAATCATCAAGGGTTGGAGTGATGGCTCAACAGTTAAGACTACTTTCTACTCTCCTGAAGGACCCAAGTTCAGTTCCCAGATCCCACAACAGATGAGTCATAACCATTGTGTGACTCCATGCTCAAAGCCTCTGACCTCCAAGGGTAGTTCTACTCATAATCACATACCTCCCTGGACAAACACACACACACACACACACACACACACACACACACACACAAGCAGAACAAGAGTTTTACATTCCTCTCAGTCACATCCAGAAGTGTAGTGATCAAAACATGGTTGCAGTGTCCAGATAGATTGTGAGTGATTATAAGAATACAACTATAGCTTTTTCGGTGCAGAAAAATATATAGTCCTCAATGTTAAATGTGGACTGTACCTTATATAAAGTCACTTCCTTTTTTTTTTTTAACAGTAAAAACTCAGGAAAGGATTGAAAATCACCAGCTAATTCTCAAAGTCCATAGATGCTTCCCTGGCAGACAGTAACTGTTCTGTGGTATTTCGGTGATTAGTCAAATGGACAGAGTGTGATTTGCCTTTGTCAGGCAAGGTGCTGTAATTTTTCTAGATGTCTGCTAAGGTGAAACCATAAAGCGACTTGCTTCCCTGCCTCTTTTCCTTCTGCTGACAAACAACCACAGAGGGAACTCAGACACCGGGAGAGCTGAGAGGAAACTGAAGCCTTCTTCCCCAGCAAGCAGCCTCCCTTAATGGAATTCTGGTCACGTAGCCCAGATCTCAGAGCTGCCTTGGTTTAATCAGCTTGCTGAACATTAGAGTCGGGAACAGCCATGTCGATGGAGGCTACACATACATAATTTATTTCCTCTAAATTAGGTCTCGGTTCGTTCCCCTCTTTTGGTGTTACTTTGAAAGCTGCCACGGTGGGAATAGAGCCCTGTAACAGGTTTATGTGGGTGTGTATCTCTGTTCATGCTTGAAGAATTCCAGCATACAGGATGGAAGGCAGGTTGCTGCATTCTAGCATACAGTATAGAAGGCAGGTTGCTGCATTCTAGGTAACCGACACAGCATGATATTGCTGTTTAAAGTCGGACCTCCATCTTCCTCTGGTTGGAAAGAATAGTGTGGGTTGGGAAATGGCCTATCATCCCTGGACAGGACAGCAGCCCTAAGCACACATGTGGTAGGGGAGTACAGTCTGCTCTATACAGTCCTGCAGGGAGATGTCGCGCATGCACACGCGCATGCTCACACACACAAATATGTATTGCTGTGCAGCACAGCAGCTAGCTGCACAGAACAAGCAAGGCACACACAAACATGGAGAGCTCTAGAGATTCTGAGCACATTTGGCCCAGCATTTTTAAGAACACTGTGGTAAACACACAATTGATATTTTTTTCTGCTTTCTCTCTATGGCTGACATTTTAGAGTTTGGAATTAGAAAAACAAATCCATGAGGCAAAGCTGACACACTGAGTTTCTCCTGACATGCATTGCTTTACCATCAATAATATTATAGACTGACCCACAGAAGAGCAGGGAAGTCTTAACTCTATTACCTGGTGAGTGGCCTAGAGGAGATGAATTTATCTGAATTCTACCTATGACTTTCAGTATGGCTGAAAAATTAAAGCAACAGCTTAATAAAATCTGTTTCCTCAAGACTCTTTTAAGAATTGCTTTGTTTTGGCAGTTTTATCCACATAAATCATTACATCTATCAGGAAGACTTCTCCTGCAAGCATCCCTTGGTCATCCCTCATAGGATTAAAGGGGGAGCTCGTTTTCTAAGGCGATGATGATATTTACAGCCCAGCATCATCAAAAGGCAATTCCTTGCTTATTTGGGATTCGAAGCCTGCCCAGACCTCCCTTGTGACTCATTCAGGATTCATTCGGGCCTTTGTGCTTTCTGCGTGCTCCATGCTCTCATGAATTCTTAATTCCATCTGAACTCTGCGGTGCCAGAGTCACTTTCCATCAGCTTGCTCACTCAGCTGACATGTGCCGGCCTCATCTGTGCTAAGCACTGTGTCCCTGCACGGAGATAGAGCAGGTGCTGGGTCACTGTCCCAAAGACAAAGGAGGTCAGACTCAGTGTTCACAGTTTGCTTTTAAGAGAGGATAGCCACCTCATTCCCTCTGACGTGCTAAGCTGCTGATGAATTTTTCTGGGGTTCCCCTACATGACCCCAGGTCTTGTTGATATAGCTCCATGGACCGGTCAACAGTGGTTGCGTAATGAATTATTAACAGTGTGGTATACTCGCCCTGTATCTGGTCAGCGAGAAAGAAGTGGTACAGTGAGGACAGTGCAGACAGATGTGCAGCTAGGCTGGTATCACGGCTCCTTTCGAGGGGTGATACTGCAAGCATGCTAGAGCACGGGTCAGAAATTTAATACGGGCAACACCTTAGTCTATGGAACCTGCAGCTACGGCAGCTAGGTGGCCACAATGATCAGAAACGAGGTGAGTCTTAGATGGAGTTAAAATGCCACCTCAGGACCAGAGGATGAGTACTCACCTAAATACTGCAACTACGCCAGAGGATCGAAAGAAACGTATAGACAGTTTTTTTTTCAGAGCAGAATGCAGAAAAGCTGAGTGTCACCAAGATGACGATGCTGAATGGTGACTTTTAAAATATTTATTTCCCTCAGAGGCATGTGCACGGCCCAGCTTAGCTGCAGGGAATGGGAGCTTGACAATATGAAAAGCAGGCAGAGAGTACTGCGCTATAAGCCTGTGTTTCCCAGGGCCATTTCAGTAGCTGAAGCAAGAGATACATCAGATGTGGTCTTGTTAATCATCTGCAAACAGAGATGGAATACAAATTAAATACCTTTGACACTTAGGATAGGAGACCTGAGACATAATGGAGTAAGTCTAGCACGAGGGCAGTAACAACAGTTAGCATTTACTGAAAGCTCACTAAGGACTACATAGACATCAAGGAAGGTAGAAGCTGAAACCATACCACCTAGAGCCTCACCTGCAAGTAGTGCTTACCTCCAACTCCTATGGCTCGTACGTTGCCCACTGCACAGGCTCTTCTGGGAGCCATGAGGATTATGAACCAGCAGTGTGGAGAATTGTCTGGAAACAGGAAGCAGTGCTCCATGGCTTCTCCGAAGTCTGCCGGGATGGAACATTGGGGGCTTTCAGTGTTATTGGGTACAGATGAGCAGTGGGCCATAGGGAGTTGTTTGTGAACTGGAAGAACAAAAGGCATGTACAGGAATTATCGGACCACTTACCCTCTTCAGTGTGTGGCAGATTCCACTGAAAGAAAATGTTAGGTCCTGGGGAAACAGACTTCAGAATGTTCTCCCAGTGAACAGAAAATGAAAAGTAAAAGCGTCTAAGCAAGCTTTTGCTTGGAGAAGGAAATTTCTAGGACCTTTGTCCCATTTGAAGTGTGCAACTGGAACCAATGGTTGGAGACCACAGCAGGCAGATGGGTGCATATTTATTTTCTAAATTCTAAAGCCAACAAAAATGAGAAGAGGATCTTGTGCATGTGCGTTCTTGATGGCTAGGGGTATTGCCATAATTTTCCATCACCTTCTGTTGAGAGAGTTAAGTTGCAGATTTCCAGGCTCCAGAAAAATCATTTGAACTACGTACTCATGATGGCAGACACTGGTGCAGTGGGCATGTTAGTCACTTTTCCTCCACAAGAAAAAAAAAACCAATAAAGGAGGGAGGGTTTATTTTATTCCATGGCTTCTGAGGTCTCAGTCTCCTGCTTGACAACACCATTGTGTGAGATCTGAGATGAGGGAGACTGCCATGGATAAGAGTGTGTGAGAGCGGCCTTAGAGAAGCTAAGTAACAAGGTGAACTCTACGAGAAACCATTCACACTCCAGGGTGGATGTCGGCAGAGTTCTTTGCACGCAGCATCCATGTCCGCAGAGAAACCCTCTCAGGCATCCAGGAACATGCTCTACTAACCTGCCATCTCTCAACCCACTCAACCTGACCATCAGGTAGATGTCATGGGTCATGGGTATCGGGTATTTCTAATGTTTTCAGAGCAGGGTTTCATGAAGCCCATGGTGACCTCGGAGTTAGTTGCCGTGTAGCTGAGATTATCCTTGCCTTCTGAAACCTCCTGGCTCTAGATGACAAAGGTTGGTGTTAGAGGTGAGTGCTTCCACATTCAACCAGAATCTCTATTTTAATCATGAACCAGAAGGCCCTGGTTCATGTGAGAACATGGACACCATGAAAAGAACTTCTTTGAACAGGACGTTACATGGCATGATGTAGTCCCCACTCAGTTCCCCATCATGGCCAGGTAGATCTACATATACCCAGGTATCCTAATTTTAAGATAGTCTGTAACACTAACGTCTGATTGTATTCATCTCCCCTTTCCAGTTACTTTGCTCATGCAGTTAATGTATTCTGGGTGTCAACTACATGCCAGGAACTGTGCTTGGCTCTGTGGAAACACACAAAAGCAAAGGGAGCACTCTTGAGGCCCTCAGGGGAAACTTGGAAAATAAAGTGAGGTGATTAACACATTTCATGAATGTATTTGTCTATGTACCCGGCGGCCAGGGTGTATCTATCCCTGTGTGTCATGCGGAATCTAGAACAGCACTATACAGAAACAGGTGCTCAATAGTTCTCATTTGCTTGAGTTTTGATGCTTGAGTTTGAGTTTTGAACCCAACCTTAAACTTGCTAAGTGTGCTTCTTCCCCTGATCTACCTCATCATACTTCAAAAGTACACTTCAAAGAAGTCTCTAAAGCAAGAGTTGACTTAGAGGTAAAGTACAAATTAATTTTTTCCACCATAAACCACACAATCTCAGTGACTTTTCTGAAGATTTGGGTTATTTGTTTATTTATTTATTTATTTGGTATTTTATCATGAGAGTTTTTAAAGTTGATGGATTTCTTGCCACATTGATAGAAATAACTTCTACAAGAAGTGATAGGTGCTTCTTGGATTTTTAGGGGTGTCAGTCTCTTGAGAGTAGGAAAAACTAAAAGATGCCAAAACCAAGCATGTTAAGAGGACATAACATCTATTATGTGGGACAACAATCAGTAAATCTGATATGTCTACGGACAGAATACACAAATATTTTTATTCTTGTGAACCACACAGTCTGTCCAAGCTGTTCAACTCTGCCATTGTAGCACAAGTAGTTACGAACACCATGCTAATAATAGATATGTTCTGTATGTAGGCCACCATGTGAATTAGACTTTTCATCACCATGACAAAATGCCCAACAGAACAACTTACATGGGGGAAGGGTTGGTTTTGGTTCATGGTTTCTGAGGCTTCAGTCTACATGTCAAGGAAGGTGTGTCAGGGCAGAACAGTTCCCCTTACAGAAAGGAGACATTACTCATGACTGCACAAAGCCTTCCCCAAACCTTAGGGCTCTAATTTCTCCAGCAAGGTTTCACTTTGCAAGGTTTCCACAACCTCCCAGCTAGCACCTCCTGCTGGGAATTGTGGACACTCCATATTCAGATCCAACCCCTTACAACTGTCGTATGATTGGTAGAAAGACATGTGTTGTTTGACTTGGAGTAGACAGAAGCACACTGTGTCTATTTTCACGTATTTGAATCATCTCCACAATGAACAGGAATGTGAACCAGGGGATTTATAAGCAATGAGTGAGGTTTTATGTCAATATATTTTTGCCAAGTAAAACAGTATCTTAATAATAGGAATTCCAGAGTGGCCAGGAAATTAATGATCTTGCTATCCCTGGACATACCAGGAATATATCAGATGCCCACTTCTTTGACTGTTCTAGGACATCTTCACGCTAAATTCTTTAATGTCCTTTTCAAATACAGATTTCATGGTGAATAGAATTCTGTGCAGAGAGCACAGCATAACTCTGGACTGACTAAGAGGCACAGGTCACTAGGGGCCCAACAATTTCACACGTGGAATTTTCTCTCTGGAAAGTCAATTACTGGCTAGAAAGCAAATTTTGCTAAATATCAGGTATGCTTATTACATTAGTAAGGGAGTCAAAAAAGCCAACAGTTAATAATAGGTTAGATAGCAGTACAATATCCAGAAACTTGATTTACAGAATTTCAGATTATATCTGGGAAGTGGACTGTAATTTAAAAAAAATATGTCTCCTAAAGCACACAAAAAGGTTGTTTTGTTTTGCTTATTTTGTTTTGTTTTTTAAGAACTCAACTGCACTTAAATTTTTTAGCTTTCTTTGAGCTTTCTATAACATCTTTTTATATTGTCTTAGAGTGTTTTCTATTTATACTAAGTTGTAAAAACAACAACTCTCCCAGGTGGATGTGTAGATGGGTAAAATTAATGATACTGATTTATTCAGAGCCTTTTGTCCCTGATACAAATGAGAAGCAGGCGGTGTCTGAAGGATGAACATGACAGGAAGCTAAATGGTTTAAAATTTGTGGCTGTTCTTAACAGGGTACCCATGTGTGCCAAATAGGCAGAGCCTCAGTCAGGCACAGATTGGTTTCCACCTCCCAGCGGAGGGTCAGGAGGGGTGACCCACTCCAATCAATATCCAGTTGTTAAAGTAACAACCGTATCGGTTCTGGATGGCCGACTGGGCGAAAACATGTTTGTTCTACTTAATGTGACAGTGTCCTGTCAAATTAACAGCCACGGTGGCAGGAGCAAGCTTGCTTTAATGGGTCTGAGGCAGTTCTACTGAGAATGTCTCATCAACGCAACCGAGAGGAACCCTAAACCTCATTACCGAGGTTTATTTGCCGACGATAACTGAACCTATGCCTCGTACAATGGGATTTGTTTGCTTTCTTAGCAATGGCAGTGTGGTGCTCTTCATCAAAAGCTGCCCTTGAAACTCTGACACATGATAGGGTTTGGTATGGTTTCCCAGACACCCAGGGAAGTATAGCTTTCGAGGAACGATGCTCAGGCAGGCACCAAGATGGGTGTGCTTTGGAATGAACCAAGCACCAGATTCATTGGGCAATGCTGCCAGGCCCCATATACATACTTGCTTTCTCCTTCCTCTTGATTTGCATAGTCATCCTGGGTGAATGGATGTTTCAAGCTAGATCACAGGCTTCTCAGATTAACCATATGATAGGTTGTGTCTGGCTCACCTGAAAGGTTTTTGAAAAACAATGCGTTCTCACTTAGAAACAACATAATTTAACAGTTGATGGTATGTGCTTATCTCTCTTCTTTCCATCCTTCCCTCCTCACCCCTTCCTTTCTCTGTCCCTCCTCCCCCTCCCTCTGTTCCTTCCTTCTTTTCTTTCCATCCCTTCTCCTGACCAGCTCCTTCTTTGTTGATATAGTTTCATCTTCTGGAATCCACTCTACAGTCTTGTGATCCTTCTGGCTTTGTGTCCTGAGCCCTGGGATTACACGCATGCTCCACCATGGCTGACTTTGAATATCTGGTGTCAGTAGAACACGGTAGATTTCCTCATGGTAGTAGCCCATGAGAGAATAACACAGAATGGCAGAAAGAGTGTCTGAGGAAAAGCACTTAGAAGCCAGTGTCCGGGAGCCAGAGACATGGCTACAAACCAGCTCTGCTGATGGAAAAGTCTTCAGAGAACCTAGTCCTCATAATTTTCCATCCAAGAAAGGAAAACGTCTGTGAGATGATCCTCAAACATCTTACATCCCAGTGTCTTTGTTAGGGTTCCCATTGCTGTGAAGAGACCCCATGACAATGGCAGTTCTTATAAAGAAAGCCTTTAATTGGGGTGGCTCATTCACAGTTTCAGAGGTTTGGTTCATTATCATCGTGATGGGGAGCGTGGTGTGTATAGGAAGATGTGGGCCTGGAGCTGAGAGCACTACATCTTGTAAGTAACAGGAAGTTGACTGACTGTCACACTGAGAGAAACTTGAGCAAGAGAAACCCCCAAACCCACCCTCACAGTGACACACTTCCTCCAACAAGGCCACACCTTCTAATAGTGTCACTTCCTGTAGGAGCCATTTTCTTTCAAACCACCACAGCATGTTTCTGTGGTGGGAGGTTTGGCATAGGTTTGATTGTCCCTGGCTGGGAGTTCCTGCAACATGTGACTGTCTAGCTCACAGAGCTGGAATGTTTTGTGAGAAACATGATATTTGTGTGATGGGAACCCTGACAGCAACACTAACGCTCGTATGTGAAGCAGTCTGGGAGACGACACTAATGTTCATGTATGTACCAATGTACGGCAAGAACTTTCCCACACGCCCTTCATGTCTTGTGGAGTGACTTGGCAGACAGCAGACCTCAACCCAGAACCTAGGAAGCCAAGGTTGTCTTTCAGAAAAACAAAAACGGCAGTATTTCATCAAGATCATAAATGCTTTTTATGGAATTTCTAGCTAAGCTTTCAGAAAAAAAATCTAGAGACAGACTTGATTCCCTCTACCTGGTAGCCATTCCCAGGACCGGTGTGGCCCCTTCTGTTCGCTGACTGCTCGTTGATGTGGGAGTGCAGGTGCCTGATGGAGAAGCCGTTCCTTTGCAATAGCCACTGTGGTGTGTCAGGAAATGGTCAGGCCCATTTCTTGAAGCAGATACAATTCTTTTCATTCTGTTTCATTAAATGTCAAATATCCCGATAGACAGAAATCTAAACCTGCATTTCCCAAGTGCTGTTAAAGGTATATTAAATTTTCCAGGGTGAAGCAGTACTTTAAAAGCAAACACAGTTTGAAATTTACCCATTATGGAGCCACCTGAGACCTTAATAATTTTGTAATTTTTCCCCTCTGAAAGTGGAAATATTCAGAAGCAAACACAGAATCTTTCATTTTAGTCTAATTTGGAACTAAGGCAAAGACACAAAATTGCTTCCTGGTAGGTAATGGGAGACAGGACAGTGGCATTTTTACAGTTCCTAAGCCTCTGTCACACTCTGGCTGTGGGGTCTCACCCTGGCTCTCTCAGCTCAAGAATTCGCTGGGTCAAAAGCTTGAAGATGGGTATGTAGATGGCTAGAGATGGGTGAAGATAGCTGGAGAGGAGAAAGCACCTCTGTGCAAGGCAGAGGATGCAAGTCTAACCCACCCTCAGAGCCTACAGTGAAAGAAGAAAACGGACCCTTGAAGATTGTCTTCTGACTTCTACACACCTGCAAAGTCACTTGACTGGCCAAACATTCTTACACACACACACACACACACACACACACACATAACTAAATGTGTACACACTAAACACACGCACACACTAAATAAATACAAAATTTTAAAAAACTTGAAGGTGAGTCAAGTTTACTTGCTATAGTATCCAACAGATAACAAGACAATTATAGGATTGTATTGCATTTTAATGTAAAAGATAAGAGACTAAAAGTATTAGGAATGAAGCAAATTAAAACTACACGGGAATCTTCAAATAAACCTTGTTTTAACACCCCCAGTCTCCCAGTCCTAGGCTCAAGCTCATGGCTTTGGGTATGTGAAGCAAACATTCGCCTGTGGAGCCGAAATCTTAGACCAACTAGGGGGTGTTTTCCCCAGTAGGAACTTGATGGAATTTAAGAATCTGATTTGATGGATATAGGAGCAGGGAAGAAGATATCTACATTAAGGGAGCCATTTTAGGGGTTACAAGAGTCTTGGCTCTAGAGGGGATCCCAGGTGTCCCCAGGGTTGTCCTTAGCTAGGTCCTACAGCAGAGGGTGCCTGAACTGGCCTTGCCCCACTATCACACTGATGATTATCTCGAGTATCACCTTAGAATCTTTGATGGATGGAGATAGAGACAGAAACCCTCATCAGAGAGAGGACTGAGCTCCCCAAGGTCCAGTTGAAGGGCAGAAGAAAGGAGATGATAGGCAAGGAAGTCAGGACTGCAAGGGGTTGGTCCTCCCACCAAGGCAGTGTGCCTGTTCTAATGGGAGCTCACCAAATCCAGCTGGACTGGGACTGAATGAGCATGTGATCAAACTGGACTCTCTGTGGCTGACAATGGGGGCTGACTGAGAAGCCATTGATAAAGGCACTTTATCATTGATAAAGGGACTTATTTTTACGGCACATACTGGCTTTTTGGGCCCCTAGTCTATTTGGATGCACAGCTTCCTAGGCCTGGATGTAGAGGGGAGGGCATTGGACTGCCCACAGGGCAGGGTTCCCTGCCTGCTCTCAAGCAGGGAGGGGGAGGGAGGAGGGGGAGTGGGGGAGCAGGAGGGAAATGGGAGGAGGGGAGGAAGTATAAATTTTTGAATGAAAAAATAATAATAATAATCTGATTTGAAGAATTTGAAGAAAACTTTGCTGAGTTTTTTTTTTTTTTGTATTGGTAGTCTTGCTGTTGAAAAGCACAAGAGCCTGTCCTCCTCTCTCATGTCAATTGGCCTTTTACTGGATGCAATGCTAGGAAATAGGAGGAACTCCCCAAGACAGCAATACTACCCTCTGTGGGATTCCTGGATTCTATGTTTGAGTACATTCAATGCAGTGTCTGGGCCTGGAGTCTTTGAGATCTACAGGTTTGGGTTATTTTATATTGCATTGGCTGGAATGCAAACAGACTAGATGAGAAGGAGGATAATGGGATTTAAAGGGAGAGATCTTGAGGCTAAACTGAAGTAACCTTGCAAATGCTACTTTATAACTGAAAATTCATATTAACACACGTGGAAGACATCAACTAACAATAAGGGCTTGATTGAGAAAGGGAATCAATTGTTAGCAATATTTCTTCTTACTTAATCAACTAAATGTGTTTTCTAAATCTACTGCAGTGAGATTAAACATGGTACCCAAGTCTTCCAGGTGCTTGCTTGTTCTGGCAACACGTAGAGAGAATATAGATGCCAAATTTGTGGGTACCAGTAACTGATTCCTAAAGAGAAGTGATATTTGAAGAATATTCTGGGAGAGAGTAGTTTTAAAGAGAATCATTGCTCCACAATGCAGCTGATCCTATCAAACATGTGAAAGATTGGTTCCGTTCAGAAATTCAGATAACAGTGACATTTCTGATGCACAACCAGCTGTAATTCCTAATAAAGAAGAATGTCTGCAGAACTGCCAGAGTGACCATACCTGCTTTGCATTCAATAGGATTAAAGAAAAGGGAACACACACTAGGTTTCAAAATGGCCTTTCCTCTGGGATCTATAGGAAAGGCATACTTGACTAAACTCTTCAATCTAAAATGTAATAACTACAAAAAGTTGATAAAAGTATAACTTTTTAATGTATTTACAAATAATATTACACTGAGTTGGGGTAATAAAAAAGCAAATCTGATAAAACTGTAGCAATTTGTCTATCTGCTCCTCCACTCAGTTATAATATTTTAAAGTAAATTTTATTATTGTTATTATTATTATTATTTACACCCCAATCAAAGTTTCCCCTCCCTCTGCTCCTCCCAGTCCCCTCCCTGGCTTGTCCTTCCGCTCTTCCACTCTTCTTCCTCCTCCTCCTTTTCTCTTCAAAAAGGGTGGGCCTCCCATGGATATCAACGGGTCATGGTATATCAAGTTTCTCTAAGATTAGGCACCTCCTCTCCTATTAAGACTGGACAAGATAACCTGGTAGGAGGAAAAGGTTCCCAAAGCAGGCAACAGAGTCAGAGACAGCCCCTACTCCCACTGTTAAGAGTCCCGCAAGAAGACTAACCCACACAATTGTAAAACATATGCAAAGGACCCAGGTGAGTCCCATACAGGCTCCCTAGTTGTTGGTTCAGTCTCTGTGAGCCCTATGTGCCCAGGTTAGTTGATTCTTTGGGTTTTCTTGTGGTATCCTTGACCCCTCTAGCTCCTACAAACCTTCCTCCAGCTCTTCTGCAAGATTCTCCAAGCTCAGCCTAATGTTTGGTTGTGGGTTTCTGAATCTATTTCCATCAGTTGCAGGATGAAGCCTCTCTGATGACTATTGGGCTGGGCACCTATATATAAGAATAGTAGAATATCATTAGGCATCATTATATTGGCTGTTTGTTTGGGTTTTTTTGCTAGTCCTGTTTGGTTCTATCCTAAGTCTCTGAGATATCCAGCTCTGGGTCTTGGTGCTTGAGACAGTGACAGAAATGGGCTGCTTCTCATGGCATGGGTCTCAGGCTGGACCAACATTTGATTGGCCAGTCCCACAATTTCTACACCACCTTTATCTGAACACACCTTGTAAGCAAGACAAATTGTAGGTTGAAGTTTATGTGACTGGGTTGGTGTCCTAGTCCCTCTACTGGAAGTCTTGCCTGGCCAAAAGTGATGCCCACTTTACGCTATGTATCCCCTATGGCTAGGTGTCTTAGCTTAGGTCAGCCTTGTAGATTCCTGGGAGTTTCTGTTTCACTAGATTTCTCCCTCAACTGGAACTGCCCCCATTTCCAGTTGTCTCTTCCAGTACTCTTCCCTTCTGACCCCTGCCACCTGATGCCTCCTGTTTCCATCCCCATCCACTGCCAGTCTACCCCCCAATCTATTCTATTTCCCATTCCCAGGGAGAACCAAGTGTCCCCGCTTGAACCTTCCTTGTTATTTAACTTCTATGGGTTTGTGGATTGTAGCACGGTTATCCTTTTCTTTCCAGCTAATATCCACTTATAAATGAGTGCATGCCATGTTTGTCTTTCTGGGTCTGGGTTATCTCAGGATGATTTTTTTCTAGTTCCATCCATCTGCCTGAAAATTCCATGACATCATTGTTTTTATTTTTTCTTTTTTAATTATTTTTATTGAGCTCTACATTTTTTTATCCACTCCCCTTCCTGCCTCTCCCCTGACATCATTGTTTTTAACAGGTGACTAATACTCCATTGTGTAAATATACCACATTTTCGTTATCCATTTCTTGGTTACGGTTGTTTTCAGATTCTGGCTATGAAGAATAAGGCTGCTGTGGACATAGTTGAGCAAGTGTGTTTGGAGTATGATAGAGCATCCTTTGGGTATATGCTGAGAAGTGGTGAAGCGGGGTCAGATTGAGTCCCTATTTTCGGAGAAACAACCATCTTTATTTCCAAAGTGGCTTTACAAGTTTGCACTGCCATCCGTAATGGAGGAGGGTTCCTCTTGTTCCAAGCTTAGCCTGCATGAGCTGTGACCTGTGCTTTTTATCTTAGCCATTCTGCTTCTCAGCCATTTGAGATTCCTCTGTTCCTCTGTTTAGATATGTACCTCATCATTCTTAAATTGGATTTGTAAATACTTGTTCTGTTTCTATTTTGTGAAATAATTTGAAGACCATTGTATTAGCTCTTGAGTATTGTATTGGCTCAGTACTTTTCTTGATGGAGAGACTTTTAGTAACTGCTTTATTTCCTTGGGCATTTTAGGTCTATTTAAATTGATTTTTTGATATTAGTTTAACTTTGATAAGTGATATCTATCAAAAAATTTGTACATCTCATTTAGATTTTCCAATATTTTAGAGCACAAGTTTTTGAAGTATGACCTATTGATTCTTTGGATTTCCTTGGTATCTGTTGCTATGTCCCTATTTCATTTCTGATTTTGTTAATTTGGATATTCTCTCTCTGTCTTTTAATTACTATGGATAAAGGTTTGTCTATCTTGTTGAATTTTTAAAAAAAACAGTTATTTGTTTCATGGATTCTTTGTATTGTTTTCTTTGTTTCTATTTTATTGTTCTCATTCCTTAGATTATTTCCTGCCATCTACTACTCTAAGGTATGATTCTTTCTTTTTTTTTCCCTAGAGCTTTCAGGTGTACTGTTAAGTTGCTAGTATGAGATCTGCCTATATTCTGTATGAAGGTAGTGAGTGATATGAGCTTTCCTCACAGCACAGTTCCCATCATGTCCTATAAGTCTGGGTGTGTTGCACATTCGTTTTCATTGATTTCTAGGAAGTTTTTCATTTCCCTATTTACTTCTGCCTTGGCACAGAATTCATCAAATATAAAGTTCTTTAGTTTTGCACACATTCTGCTTTTTCTGTCATTGTTGAAATCCACTTTAAATCCATGGTGGTCTGATAGGATACAGGGGGTTATTTCAATTTTCTTGTATCTTTTGAGACGAGCGTTGTGACCAAGCATGTGATCGTGTTGGAGAAGGTTACCTGAGGTGGTGAGAAGATGGTGTATTCTTTTGTGTTGGGTGAAATCTTCTGTACACATCTGGTAGGTCCATTTTGTTCATAATGTCTGTGGAATTTCTCTGTTTAGTTTATGTCTGGATGACCTGTCCTATGGTGAGAATAAGATACTGAAGTTTCACACTCTTAACATATGAGGATCGATGTGTGATTGGAGTTTTAGTAACATTTCTTTTACAAATATGGTGCCCTTGTATTTGGAGCACAGATGTTGAGAATTAAAACGTCATGTTTGTGTATTTTCTCTTTGATGAGCATAAAGTGTTCTTCCCAATCTTTTTTGATTATTTTTGGTTTGAAATCTGTTTTTTTTTTTTTACATATTAGAATAGCTACATCAGCTTGCTTCTTGGGACTATTTGCTTGGAAAATCTTTTTCCAGTCCTTTCCTCTGCGGCAAGGTCTATCTTTGATGTTGAGGTGTTTCTTGAACGCAGCAGAAGAATACATTTTGTTTTTGCACTCATTCTGTTAGTCTGTGTCTTTACCAATAATTGTTATTTCTGCTATTTTATTGTAGTTGTTGTTGATGATAGTGTGTGTGTGTGTGTGTTTCTTCTTTGGGTTATGCCAACATGAGATTATCAATATGATTTGTTTTTGTGGGTACAGTTATCTTCCCTGGACTGGAGTTTTCCTTTTAGTACCTTCTGTAGGGCTAGATTTGTAGACAGATATTGCTTAAATTGGACTTTATCATGGAATATCTTGCTTTCTCCAACTATTGTGATTGAAATCTTTGCCGAGTGTAGTAATCTGGACTGGTATCTATGATTTCTTAGAGTATGCAAAACATCTGTGCAGGCCCTTCTGACTTTTAGAGTCTCCACTGAGATGTTGGGTGTAACTCTTATAGGTTTGCCTTATATGTTATTCAGTCTTTTCCTCTTTCAGATTTTAATATTCTTTCTTTGTTCTCTTTGTTTAGTGTTTTGATTATTATATGGTGAGGGGACTTTTTTTCTGGCTCAATCTATTTGGTGTTTTATAAGCTTCTTGTACCTGTATAGGCATGGCCTTCTTTAGGCTAGGAAATTTTTCTTCAGTGATTTTGTTAATAATATTTTCTGGGTCTTTAAGCTGGGAATCTTCTCCTCCTTTTATTTCTATTATTCTTAGGTTTGGTTTTTTTTCATAGTGCCCCAGGTTTCCTGGATGTTTTGTGTTAGAAATTTTTTAGATTTAACATTTCCTTTGGCCAATGTATTCTTCTATTCTGTCTTCAATGCTTGAAATTCTCTTTTCTATCTCTTGTAGTCTATTAGTGATGCTTGTATCTGTGTTCCTGTTACTTGTCTAGATTTTTTATTTCTAGAATTCCCTCAGTTTGTGTTTTCTTTATTGATTCTATTTCTACCTAGAAGTCTTGAACAGTTTTATTTATTTCCTTCAATTGATTGGTTTTTTCTCTTGGCTTTCTTGACATTCTTCAAGGCATTTATTGTTTTCCTTCAGTTTTTGATTGTCTTTTCCTAAATTTTAAAGGGATTTATTCATTTCCTCTTTAAGGACTTTTATAAATTTGGTTTTAGGATTGTTTTCTTTTGTTCTGGCTGTATTGGAATATTCAGGGCTTGCTATAGTGGGATAGCTAGGCTCTGGTCATGACATATTATCCTGGCTCTTGTTGATTGTGTTATATCAGTACCGTTGAGGCATTGGGATTTAGAGTGATTATAAAAGTCTAGGTGCCAATTGCCGGGTTTCTCTTTGTTAGGTGGGAATTTTCTTCATTGGTTTCTGTTCTCTCTTTGGTCTTCTTACTGGAATGGCCCATGGTTAAGTAGAGGGTTTCCACCCAAATTGGGGTCATACTTCTGATGGCCTGAATGACCTTTGGTCCATCAGGGGGCTGCCACCCAAGTTTGGGGCTGGAATTATGGCTATGTGAGTGGCCTCTGAGATGGTTGGGCTCTTCTGGGGTTCAAAATACTTGCCTGGCTTCTGGTGGAGTAGGAGGTTTCCTCCGAGATATGGGGCAGGATGTCACAGTTAGAACATTTTTTAAATGACCTTAAAGCAGAATTATTGGTAGTCCTGAATATTGACTTCCTATTGTTCCTACCTGTCTCTCAGCAAATTCTTTAAAATCTAAGCTCCCTGCCTACATCATTGCCCAAGAATATTGTATATTTGTTTCTAAGTTTCATTACTAAAAATTTAGATATTCAAGTTTGAGATCTGGGTCTTAGTTGTGTTACATTTTGACAAGGTGGAGGGTATTGAACATCCTTTTGCTATGAATGCTTTGCAAGAGTAGATATAAGCTCTGTTGTGTTTTTAATTGAACCATGTTCCTATTAATTGGTGTATGTGCATATGTGTATGTGAGTGTGTGTGTGCACACATGCATGTCTGTTCTTTTGCTGCAATCTAGTAACCTCTATTGGTTGTGTGATCTAGTCATGCAAGTGAATTTTTTATGTAAGTGAACATTTATGCTCTGTCTTGTTTTAATCTAGCTGGCCATCACTGGTTATATGATCTTAGAAGAATTAATAAGTGGCTTCTGAGATTTGGATTCCTCTTTGGTCAGTTTGAGACACGTTGATGTCAATGACAGAGTGTTCCTGGACAGATTAGGAAAGATAATGACAGGTTTCTGGAGAATGAGCATGCAGTTGTACATGGCAGTGATTGATTTATTCTGTGGTCATTAGTTCACCCCTAGAACAAAGATGGAGCAGGGATGAGATGAGATTTTATGCCTGGAACTCAAATAGTATAGCCCATGCGTAATATTTTTTCACCATCTTGAAGATTTCAAGCTTGATCCATAGTACTAAAACATGTTTCTCATTTTACTGCAAGAAACAGAGATGGTGAACCAGCTGCATAAACAGCTCTGAAAAGCCAAGCCCAAAGACTTGTAAAAACCCAAGATGGTGTATTAGATGAATATTCCTAGGTTGAAATAAGTTTCTTTATAAGCAGATATCCCCAGGATGATTTAAACCTTCATCCGAATTCATTATCTCTTCTCATCTTCATCTTAAAGAGAATGAAAGAATTCTCTTGCCATCATATGAAAAGAACAATTCCTATCAGGGCTCAGGAAGTTAAAATCAAGTCCTGTTCTCTACTAATTAACCATATCACAATTATGTCGGCTAATGTATCTCTTCTTCCTCTGTAAAATGAATGGGATGTATTGGATAAACTTGAGGTTCTCAAATTCGGTACTCTTTAAGCTTCCAAAGGAAATAGAAAAATCGAATCCGAGGTAACTTCACATGATACCCCAGTTTTCTCAGTCCCTCACTCCCAAGGAACACCAGGGAACATTGTCCCTTTCCACACTCAGAATATATTTATGCTATTCTGGAATACATAGTGGTCTATTTTGCTGGCTAATTTAGGTCAAACTAGGTTTGTAGTAATAAGAGCGGCAGCAGGGCTGCATCCCCAACACCCCAGCCGCTTGCCCGGCTAGTTTATGCCCCGAAATAATTACACAGACACTGTATTCATTTAAACACTGCTCTGGCCCATTCCTATCTAGCCTCTTCTAGGCTAACTCTCCCACCTGGACTAGCCCATTTCTTATCATCTGTGTAGCGCCCCTAGGTGCGCTTACCGGGAAGATTCTAGCCTAAGTCCATCCTGGGTCGGAGCTTCATCACATGCGTCTGCCTGGGAGCTGGGCATGGCGTCTCTGCTGAGGCGTCTGCTCCCGAGAGCAGAGCTGTGGAGTCTGAGCTCACTTCCTCTTCCTCCCGGCATTTTGTTCTGTTTACTCCACCCACCTAAGGGTGGGCCTATCCAATGGGCCTAGCAGTTTCTTTATTGCTTATCCAATGAAATCAACAGATTGATATATGACACTCCCACATCACTAGGTTATTGTTACAATCCATCTGGGTGACAATAATAGTAATAGCTACCCCCTTTGGACTAGTTCATGCTGGGAGCTATGCTAGGAACTTCAACAAATGAGGTCATTCAATACCTGTCACAGCTTTATGAGCTCAACATTGTGATGCTCATTTTATAGAGAAGTGCACCAAGGCAAAACTGGGTTCTACAATATGGACAAAGTCATGCTTGTCAAACACCAAAATAGCCATTTAAAGCTTAACAGTATTATAACCTGGCATCAGCATACTGCGGTATGCCCAGCAGTGAGTGTAGATGGCACAGACAATGATGGCGGGGCAGAGGCAGGGAGGCCATGCAGTAAAACCCTGGAACTTGGATCCAGGATGTCAGGGACACAGGGCAGGTAGTCTCTTCAAGCCACTGAACATCTTGAGCTCTGTTCCCTAGAGGAGACTGCTTTCACAATTTGATCTTTGGGATTACCTGCCAAAAATGTGCCTATAAATGTAAAATAAATATAAAACCAACACAATGAAATCATTTCTTGTAAAATATTCTGCCAAGTTAAGAAGATCTGAGTTACATTTGCAAACAGATGTGCTGCAGCCATTTCACGGGGTAATGGGTTGGCTTCAGCTAACGATGTTTTATTTTTACAGGCTGGAGCTGGAACCGGAGGCATTACAAGCAGACAGGGAAATAGCTGACTTCTTTAGATTGCTTTCCTGAATCACCTGCAGCGGAATTTTCTAGGAACTCTGGATTTAACTAACATGGAATTCAGTGAGCTGTGCCTGAAGAGTTGGAATACTATTGAACGAGAGTTAGGGATTATAATGGTGGCGGAGTTGTGGCTTAGGAAAACTAAGGCGAGTTACAGTGGTACAATGGAAGAAATATAAAACTTTTTATCAGGTCCTTGAAATGCGAGACTTGAATTTCATTCATCAAACTCAGTAGAAAAATACCACGATTCACAATGCACAATAAGGGGCCAAAGCTATGCTTGCGATAGCAAATAACTGAGTTCAGTTCTCAGTACCTATGTCTGGCAGTTCACAGCCTATAACCCCAGCTCTAGGGAATGTGACGCTCTTTTCTCCATGGGCACACATGTGCACACACACTCCTATACACAGACATAAAAAAATAAGCCTTCAACGTGCACAATAAGGCTGAATGTGTAATCCTATCAGCTTGGCAGGTGGAAGTAGGAGGATTAGGAGTTCAGGGTCATCCTTAGCTTCACAGTAAATTGGAGGGGCTATCCTGGGCTCCAGGAGACCCTACATCAAAACCAACAAAAGCACAAATAAATGGAGGCAAAGCAGCTTATCAAAATGTTCAATATCCACTTTCTGTTTATTTCCTACAGATGCCAGATTCTGCCAACTGTCTACTTTTCTTCACTGTTTACTTGCTTCTGCCATGACTTTGGTTTTGGCATTGCCACAGTCTCTTCTCCAGCTTACCTTGCAACCAGAGGCAAGCATGTGATGCTATTCTGACCCAAAATATTTTTGGAAAGTTAACTGAGATTTCAAGTGAAAAAGCTCTTTCCTGATACTCTATCTCAAAGGGAAAAGAAAACCTAGGGATTTGCCTTGGGGTGAGGTTTTAAATTTTTATAGTGTACTGTCACAGAGGGCCTTTGCCACGAAGTGTGACTTTAGGTCGAAATTTTGGGATGAAGTCTGTCAATAATGACAGGAACGTGACAAAGACTTTCAGACATACTTTAGCTAACTTTAAATTTCAAATCCAAGTCTATTTTTTTTTAGAAATATATTTATGCCAAGTGATGGTGGCGCATACCTTTAAACTCAGCACTCAGGAGTCTGAGGCAGACGGATCTTTGTGAGTTTGAAGCCATCCTGGCCTTCAGAGTGAGTTCCAGGAGAGGCTCCAAAGCTAGAGAGAGAAACCCTGTCTCAAAAAACAAAAACAAGCATATTTATCAAAACTTGAACATTTAAAGAAATTTACTGAGAGGTTTGTAAGAATTATGGGAGACTGTAGAAAAATATCAATAAACTTTAAATGGAATATAAAATATTATATTACATTAAAATACAACGCTGCAAGTAGAATGATTGGAAAATCAACAAAAACTCTAAATTCTGGGAAGTTCAGTACAGGCAAGGGCTACCTAGAGCACAAAGGGAATGCGTCTTAATTGTGAGTTTGGCAAGGCTAAACGGTCTGAGTAAGTTAAATATTCCAGGAATGCCTGATAAGAATTCATGTGCTGCTTCTGGACAAGCCAGCTATATAGAATCTTGGTTGTTGTTGGTATTTCACGTGTCAGTTTGTTTGGATAGCTGGTTAAATGTAGTAGATGTTTCTGGGGAAAAAAAATGTTTCCAGGTGAGATTAACATTTTAATCGGAGACGGAGGAAGGAGGAATGTTGTTCCAGTGTGATTTGACTGCATTTGAGCACTTAAACCTCTAGTGGTCTGTGTTGATTCTTAGCTCTAGACTCACTTAGGAGACAAACCTCTGGGCATGCCTGTGGGGGATTACATAGATTAGGTTAGCCTCTGGGTACTGTGACGGGTTATCTAGATTAGGAAAGCCTCTGACCACACTTATGAGGGATAAACTAGATGAAGGTAGCTGTAGTGGGAAGCACCTTCATTCTGGGGGGTACCATTCCATAGTTATGTGGAGCTTCTTTCCCTTAAGCTTCATGGACCAATGACATACTGAAAATCTCTTCAAATGCATATATTTAAATATATATGCATATGTACAAAAATAATTTTCATGCCTAGTCTCTTCTTCCTCTTATGTATGCATTCTTTGGCTCACCCTGACTCTCATATTTTGTTAATTGTTTGTTACCTCTTTCGGGAATATTCACATTTTCAAAATTATCAAAATTTCCAGAATTAATATTTTAATGGAAACAATCTTGTAAGGTATCTGCACTGACTGGTTTTATGGGTCAACTTAACACAAGCTATCAGAGAGGAAGAAGCATCAGGTGAGGAAATGCCTCTATGAGATCCAGCTGTATGGCATTGCCTCCATCATTGATATCAATGGAGGAGGGACTAGCCCATGACGGGTGCTACCAACCCTGAGCTGGCGATCCTGGGTTCTACAAGGAAGCAGACTGAGCAAGCCAGTAAGCAGCACTCGTCCGCGGCCTCTGCATTAGTTCCTTCTTTCAGGATCTTTCCCACTTAAGTCCCTGTACTGACTTCCTTCAGTGATGAACAGGATGTGGAAGTGTAAGCCAAACAAACCCTTTCTTCCCCAACTTGCTGCTTTGTCATGGTGCTGCAGCATGTCTTAGTTAGTAACCCCAAGACAGTATACCTTAAATGTTTAAAGTATAACTATGAATTTGAGGCCAGCCTGGTCTACAAGAGCTAGTTCAGGACAGGCTCCAAAGCTACAGAGAAACCTTGTATCAAAAACAAAACAAAACAAAAAAGCAAAAACACACCTCAAACAATTGAGATATATTAGTGTATATCTGAACCCTCATCTCAGTGAATATGGGTTGTTTTATTAATCAGAAAGTAAATTAAGCTTGCACAGCCCATCTTCTTCACCGAAACAATATTTCCCCATGAAATGGCACTATCATTGTTTCCATTTACAAACAAAGCAACTGGAGTAGACCTGGTTTAATGCCAAACTGAGTGAGCTAGAGCTCCAGACATACACGTGACCCTCATGCCACGCTGTTCTGGTCTGTGCGTCTATCTCCCTGTGTCATGTGAACAGGACCCACCTTGGAGTCTTACTCTGCTTGCTGTATTAATCTGACCTTTATTCTAGAAGAAACATGGAACATCCATATATTCTTTTTAAAATTGTTTTTTATTGAGCTATATATTTTTTCTACTCCCCTTCCTTCCTCCGGGTAGTAGAGGTACATGCCTTTAATTCCAGAATTCAGGAGGCAAAAATAGATAGATCTCTGTGAGTTCGAGGCCAGCCTGGTCTACAGAGCGAGTTCCAGGACAGGCTCCACAGATACAGAGAAACCATGTCTCAAAAACACAAGAAGGAAAAAGAAAAAAAATCCATATATTCTCAACAGTTATTGTTCACCAAAACACCTGTGCACACAGTTTTGGTTCTTAGCAGAAAGCTCCTTTAGGGATGAATAAAAATCACATACATGCCGCATGTCTGAAATTTCTCTTGCAATATGGAGGACTGAACAATCATTCTGTAGGCTCTTCAGATGCCTCACTTTAAGAACACCCTACAAACCAACCTAGACCCTCGGCATGTAGGTGACAGTTGTGTAGCTTGGTCTGTTTGTGGGGCCCCTGGCAGTGGGACCAGGATCTGTCCCTGGAGCATGAGCTGGCTTTTTGGAACCTATTCCCAATGCAGGGATACCTGGCCCAGCTTTGATGCAAAGAGGAGGAGCTTGGCCCTGCCTCAGCTTGATGTGCCATGTTTTGTTGACTCCCATAGGAGGTCTTACACTTCCTGAGGAGTGGATGTGGGGGTGATAGAAGGAAGGTGGAGAGGGAATAAGAGAAGGGGAGGGAGGAGAAACTGTGGTTGGTGTGTAAAATAAATTTAAAAATGAAAAAAAAAACACCCTACAATACCTCCCTATTTACTCAGAACAATCCTGGGATGTAGATGTCTGACCCTTCTATCAGTGAAGAACTAAGATCAGGGCTTTGCGATAATTTGTCTAAGTTTTACTGGTAAACAAAGAACCACAGCAGAACTAATCCCAGACTAATGCGAATCCAAATTTTGCCCAGTGTGATAGGATTGTCCTTAGGTCTGTTTTTCAATTACCTTAAACAATCTTTATCATTTGGAATCTAATATTTTTGCTTGAAATTCAGAAAAGTTAAAAAAGAAAAAGATCTTCATTTTTCATGTGCCCTGCAACAATTATAATTTGAACTTTGAAACCTGGAATATAAATGATTAAATGCCTGTCTGCTAGGACATTTTGACTCTAGAAAATAACACCTCATTAGCTGATACAGAAAGACACTTCCGACATTTGCCTTACTTTGATTTTAGAAACTGGGAGCAGGGTTTGTTTTGATGCAACCATGGGCTGACAGAGTTTATGGGAAGCTAATTCAGTCCAGGGTTTATTCTAAGCTATGGACTCTGTCTAGGTGCAAGAGCTCATCCAAACCTTGTCAAAATTATACGACATAACACAAACACTAAAAAATAGTTAATGCCTTGAACAAATGTGGAAACGAATTTCAGTGCATAAAATCGGGCCAGGCCTGAGGGGACTGTGAAGACTCTGGGGCTTTGAGAAAGTCAGTCTGGCAATAACAGTTCATGGTTGCCTGGAAAGTTCTAATTGAAACAGAAGTGTCAAAGAACAAAGAGCGTGTCGTTGTTTACTTCTCATCCCATAGGGAAGAGTCGGGAAGAAAAATGAATCAATTAATGCAATTTTCAACATGAAGTTTAAGATCTCAAGGAAACGTTGCCTACAAATGATGACTGGGCTTCTACTGGGTCCTATTCACGAGTAGCTGGGGTCCTGATCAAAGGTGGTGACAGTACTGCTCATGGATGGCTGAGTTCTTCCTGTCCTGCTATGGACCCATAGCTTCAATCTCTATTTCAGTGTGGGGTAGGATGGTAACTAAGGGTTTAAATTCTTATTTTCCTTGGTATACAATGTGTTTTGTAGAATTTACCTACCAAAACATTTTGGTTCTTTGGCTGAGCACCAACTGTCTATAAATATAAAGGGACGTAATATTTCTAAATTTGGTTTCATTGAACCAAATGTCTGTCTTTATGTTAATCCCACACTGTCTTAATTCCTGTAGCTTTATAATAAACTTTGAGCTTTGGTGGGTTAATTCCTAAACTTCTATCCTTCTTTATAAAGGTTGTTATATGCATTCAAAATCCCGAGTGTTCCTATACCCATCCCTGTAAAGCGTCTGTGGTCATACCTGCTGGAGAGGTAGCTTGCTTCCATTGTTACACAACTGTAGAGTGCTTTCCCCAACTACTAGGCTCTCTTTTCCACATACAGTAGGCCCATAGCTTCTGTTCTGAGCTGGTAAAACTCTTCAGAGGATTTCATGCTTCTGCAGGACATAAATCCAAAGTAGCCTTCCACACCAGCACAGTGAGACATATCCTCAGAGAAGATCTCTCACGATGAAAGCCACGCTGTATAAAATATCAAGAACAAAAAGGAACGTCTTTGTGATTTGCCAAAAGAACCAATTCCCTAGCAACATACCCCCAGAGTAAACTGGTAAAGTCTGGAAAATAAGCCACACTCAATGTTCTTAAAAGAAAAATGAGAAGTCAAGAATTTACACCAAAAACACAATCTTTCAGAACTGAAGGAGAAAGGAAGATTTCTTAAGACACTCCCAAATGAACTTTATAGTCTTTGTCAATTTAAACACTTTCTGCTGTGATTTTGTTTGGAACTGCCCATAGATCAATCTGGAGAATTTATTTCTTAGTAATTACTCTTTCAGTGTTTGATCATGGAACTTCTTTTAATTTCAGATATTCCTTTATTTTCTTTTAGCAATCCTTATGATTAGAATGTAGAATGTTCCCCCACAGGTTCATGTGTTTATATACATGGTTCTCAGCTGGATGTGCTCTCTGGGAGGCTTGCATAACAATTAGGTAATGTCTGATGGACAGAGGTGGTATTGGGGGTGGATCTTACAGCTTACCTCTGCTGTCCAAGTAATATAGAAACATTTTGTAGGGATTTTTATTGTTGTTATTTTTGATTTTATTTTGCTTTGTTTGTTTGGTTTTTGTTTTGTTTTGAGACAGGGTTTCTCTGTGTAACAGCCCTTGGTGACCTGGAACTCACTCTGTTCACAAGGTTGGCCTCAGACTCACAGAGATTCACCTGCTTCTGCCTCCCAAGTCTGGGATTAAAGGTGTGTGCTACCACCACCCTGCCATTATGAGCCACTCTGTTGTTGTAGCAAAGTACCCAATGCTGAAATGTAAGAAAAAAGGAAGTTTGCATGCCACACGATTCCACTGACTGGTGATGATGGTGTCTTGGCTATAAACCAACACGGCAGAGGAAACAAAAAACAATAAAACTTGTCCTTCTGTTGTTTGAAGAACGAAGTCACTTCCCAAATCATCATAAACTCTAAAATCATGCTACTAATGCCCAATTACCTCCCAGGAGGCCCTACTTGGCTAGTGTATCAGAAATCAGACATTTTAGTTAGTTAAGTGGACAAGGGGTTTGATGCTTCTTATTCTTTCCAGAATAGTACCTTTGATGATTTCTCATAGAAAGCATCATCTCATCTCTGAAAACACATTTTTCTCCCTTCCCTTGTGTCTGTTTTTCGTTATCATGTTTTTCCTATTGTCTCCTCACTGGACTAAAGACATTACAGCATTAAAAGAAACATAAAATGAGCCAATTTTGATAGGAAAGTGCTACCAAATGCCTGAGCAGTGAAAACGTAGTTTTCTATAAAGGTGTGAATTTCCTGTTAGGGTTTGATATGATCTAATAAATAAAATTGGCTTATTTCTTTTTGGTTGTTTTTATCAGAATGTATGTAAATTTGTAGATAGGAAAGAGTCCTTTAAGCATTTTGAGACATGATCCCACTCTGTAGACCAGATGGCCTTGAACTCAGAATAATCTGGACTTCATCTCACAAGTGATAAATTATAGGTGTGAGGTAAAACAGGAATTGATTTATTTTTGACCCTCTAATAGTTTTTGTTGTAGTTAGTTTGAAGTAATGACTGTTACCCAAAAGTGTGTTAAAGGTGTCCCCTGCTATCTTTACCCCAGTAACTTTACTGTGAGTGGACTTTTCATCATAGATTTAATTGTTTTTGAGGTTCTTGATGTTTGCCTTTTCTTCCAGAGTCAAAGTTAACTATAAGTTTGCTAAAAAATATGCCCTACAATTTCAAATGTGCCTATGTTTAGCATTACTTTAGAGTATAGATTGTTGTTGCTATTCCTCTTCCTCTGGGAGTGAAATGGATGCTTCTCTTCTAAAAATGTGTACATTAATTTTCCTAAGGTGCCTCATCAAGACTCAATATTTCTGTCTTCCTCTCCAAAGGCATACAATGAAGTTCACGACCTAGAATGTCTGCTTGGAGACAGGGCCTGTGCAGCCTTTCCGTCTGTGACTCTCAGAATTTAGCTTTGGAGCCTAGTTCCCAAAGCACTTGGTATTAAGAAGGGCTCCTTGGAAAGAAACTAAGTCACTAGTGTGGGACACTCATTGATGAATTAGTACTTGGGAAGAGCTTAGAGAGGAGGTGCCAAACCCTTCACCATTTGAAGGCACAGCTAGAATACAACATTCTTGCAGAATAGACTCACCCTAGACACCAAGACCCCTTCATCTTGTCTTAAACTTCCCATCCCTCTCTGCCTTTTGTTGAACAAATTACCATTATTTATGAATTACCTAGTGTAAAGAAACTAATTTTAGCAGTTCAAATAAGATACGGTCTCTAAGAAAAGAATTAAGGCTAAATGAGTTCATGGTGTAAGGCTATAATCAGGTAAGATTGGTCTGCTTAAATGAGACACATTAAGGCCTCCCCTTTCCTCTTTTCCAATCTCTCTCCCTCCCTTCCCCCTCCATTCATGTCTCTTCCTTCCTCCCTCCTTTTGTCTTTGCCTCTCTCCCTCCCCACACACATGCTGTAAGGAAGGCCCTGTGAAGACACAAAATATTTGCCTCAAGTCAGGAGGAAAACCCTCATCTGAAGTTAACCAGCTGGAACCCTGATAGTCGAGTGTTCAGAGCTGTGAGTAGTTAAGATGTTGTTGCCTAAGCATCTGTGTCAAGTATTTTGATATAATTCTCTGGCTGATAATGTGCTCCTTAAGAGAAGCCAGCAGAAACGTATGTCACACCCGTAGCCTTGTGGGTCTTGTTTTGGTTGCTAATTGGTGAATTTTTCACTGAGTCATTGCTGAGCTTCCTTGATTTGCTCGAAACTGCATTGGCTTTGCTGAAGATTGCCATGTTAATGACAGTCTTTAGTCAGGGTCCTCAGTTCCTGGGTTAAGCCTCTCCTGCACTGTTGGTCTGTTTGTCAGAGGGAAATATCTTCAGTGATGAATTAAATATTTAGCAGGGAATTTTCTGAGCAGTGTTGAGAGAGCAGTTTGGTTCTTCCCAGTGGTTTATGGTAAAGTGAGAAAACAGACAAATAGGAAACATATTGTTAAGCAAAAAAAAAATTCAAAGAACTGGAAAATTCTCAGCCTTGTCCATATTGGGGGACACACATTATATATAGAAAAGAATATCAAGGGGGTGACTGAACTTTCCCTTACTCTTTTAATGGACTCATGTGGTTCAGGCTGGTCTCTTGCTTTCTATAAAGAGGAAAATGACCTTGGTATCTGTCCTCTTGTCATCATTCCTGGCCTAAACTTTTGCTAAGAAGATTTCTGTGGTTGCCAACTAGGTTGACTACTTAGAGAGCAAGCAAAGAGATGGAGTGATGCCAGTAATTCCTGATACTGCCAATCTGAAACCAGGAGGCGAGAATGAATGAGAGGTAACAGGAGGGCAGTAAATTGCTTGGGTTCCATGAATAGAATGAAGATGAAGCTTATTCTTTTTTTTTTCTAGAAAGAGAATGTCTCCATAGGGATTTAGAGCTATCAGGTTTCCTAAAAAGTAGGGCGCAACAGGGATGAGATTCCAGAACTTCAGTGGTCTGACCCTGACCAGGCCAGGACTTACATTCTGGAACAAACTGACAAAAATATAACTACCATTTGGAACTTTATTTATAAAAACCTCTCTTCATAAAATAGCAACCAAAAAAATGAATGAGCTGAATTTTTCTTAACAAATAAAGCATTTTCTAAATTGCATTAATACCAACATTACAGCAGGATTGATTGCTGATTTTCAAAACCAGCTCCCGCCCAATGCCTTCATGGACAAATCTTTCTGCTTCCACTAAATTTCTGTTAAACCATTCCAGAATTTCTGGGCATGGTTAATAGACAGAAAATGTGAAGAATTGATCTGAGGAGGAAACTCAGATTACATATACCACAGTCTCGCATAAGCAACAGTAGCTACAGACACTCGTGGGTATTGGGAATCTAAAATACCCTTTTAATCCTCCTTTCATTCTCTTATTCATGTACTTTCTGTGCTCTTGGAAGATCTTTGACCCACGACTTTGAAGGCATCTAGAGTTTGAATACCAGACTTGATTCCAAGGCTCAACTTTGGCAAACCTTTGTATTCTGCTTGGAGATTGTCATTTATATTATAGCTCTGTTGCTGTAATGGCAAGAGATAATTAAACTGAGATATTCCTAAGCTTTTATATTCCTCTGGAAATCAACATCATAGATTTTAAATGTTTATATTATATACATTTATACTAATACACACACACAGAGGGAAAGAGAAAGAGAGAGAGAGAAAGAGAGAATTTATTTAACCTAGCCCAAACTCTAGGTAGAGAATACTCATTGTTCTAGGTTTCTAGAGAATGAGAGGATTCTGGAGGGGTTGGGGACAGAAAGTATATGGGTTTGTCTTTCCTCAGTGTATGACTTTGACACATTACAGAACACCAGGTTCTCCACCCCAGGATAGAAACAATATTTTATCTTTCAAGTGATTGAAAAATAAAGAAGATACACAGTATGGAACCCAGCACTAAAAGGTCAACCAATGTTCTTTTACTTCTTCATTTAACTGTTAACTCTAAAGCTATATATTTATAAAGCTGGAAGGAATGCTGAAGGTCTAACTGTCACGAGTATGGAAGCAAACAAACCAGAAGATACTGAGTTTATCCAATTCACACCGACATGGACTCAAGGCTCTAGTGAATACTGACATGTATCCAAAGCTGATGATGTTCTGCTTTGCTGTGAAATGAAAAGACAGCTGTGGCCCATATCTGTGCATTGCTGTCTTCATGGTGCTTCAAAGAATTCCATGTGCTCCTCATGGTGTCGGTATTCTCTCAGCCTTCCCACCGCCTGTCTGTACGTCACCCGCCTCTAACAAGTCATTGCTGTTGTACAGCCTCCTGACCCATTTGCCTTTTGCCTCTCCCTCTGTCCTTGTAGAAAACCCACAGCACATAGACAGGGCAAGGCCAGATGCACTAAGGAAGCAGATGGAGCTTCAGATTACAGGAGATGGATAAAATGAGACAAAAAGGAAGTCCCATCAAAAAGCTCAGACTTCCATGAATTTGAAGGAGGAAACTGTCTTTCTTTGTCTATGGGGACACGTGTGAGCTTTCTGTCTAAACCAGACTCAGGAGGCCAAATAGCAGGAAAACGAAGACTTAATAAATTCTGCTTCCAGAGGTGTGACTATAAAATTAACGAATGAATCACACCCTACTGTTTAGTCTATGAAACCGGGACTGGCTTTTCTTTTGTTTCTCTTTCTCTTTTCCTTCCCAGAGGAACACAGATGATTTAAGAAGCCTTCACACAGCACATACCTAAAATAATAAAGCAATTTAGAAGGGGAAAGAAATCTGCTGAAGGTTTAAAACCCCCTCCAGGCTCCATGACTGTGGCGAATTCCGTCCTTGCTCTCTAAATCAGAGTGAAGCACAGTACAGAAATGTTTACCTTTGTCTGATCTCTAATTCCTTAAATTTATGTGGAATCATGCCCAGATGCTCTGGAAACCAGCCTGGAAAAGCCTGGCATTTTAATTGATCCCAGAGCTTCTTGCTGCACAGCTCCTGCTGAGATGAAGTCTGCGGTTTACTCCACAGAGCCCCTGCCCGGTTGCCTAGCCACCGGCAGCTGGCCAATCAAGGTGTCCATACACAGGGAGGGAAGTAACCAATCAATTTTTTAATTTCCTTCTGTAAACTGGAGTGAATCAGGGTGGATTTGAAATCTCATTAGTCAAAGTAAGATGTATAGTATGCATTTTAACACATGTATTAGATGAATACATTGGGTGCCTAGTGATAAATTCTGACGAGTGTTTGGAAGCACATTGCAAACAAGCATGAAGCAAAACTCAAGACCCTTTTTAAAATATTATAATTATAATCTGAGTGGTCTAATCCATGTATAAAATTTCAATACCACGGAGCCTTCCCTACAAACTCCCTCTGCCTTCTTGAAAATAAGTTTATTGTAAAGACTTCCTTGTAGAAATCATGAGGGTTCTCACTTCCAAACCATTCCGATATGGCAAGTGGCACCATATCTTAATTTTGCCATTGTTATCCAATTTGCACAGTTGTATCATTAGCTCTATTATCACTGTTGTTAGTATTATTGAAATCCTTTCCTCCTCCTACTTCAACTGATTGCTCCATTCGCATGGTTTATCCTGGTCCTTTGATGGCCTCCCTGTTGGATTCTGAGTCAGCCTCTCATCTCCCATTCTTCAATCCATCCTATTAAGTTCGATCATCATCTCACTAGTTTTCTTCCAGGACTCGTTACTCAGATGAAACGACCTGGAGATCTTTGTCCACTGAATCACTGGTGTTTTTCTGTGTTTCTCAGTCTATGTTTCCCCACCAGTAAAGATGGAGATGTCTAGATAACAATAAATAAATAAAAAATAATACCCGCAGTATTTATTCTGATTCACTATGTAGGTTGTGTGTGTTAAGTTTTGCATATTCTGCTCTTTTTGCTTTCATCGTTGTTATTTGATGTATTCTCTTCTTCGTTACTTTAAAAGGTGATTTCATGGACCTTCGTCATTTGGTAATTTGGACTCCATCCCAATCTTCATTGTTCCCAATGCCATTCATTTTACACCCCAGACCTCTCTATGTGTCCACTGCTCTTTGCAGATCACTAAGCTTCAAAATTTTATGGTGGATTTATTCATGTGACACCAACCTTCCACTGATTCTTCAGAACCCATATTTCAGTGTGTTTTGCTCCTGGATAGAAATCATAGTCACTTCAGAGGACTTGCCTCTGCGTGCCTGTATACACGGCTGGCCTAGCTGATGAATTAAGCTTCTTCCTTGGGCATCATGCAAGCTTCCATTTATTATTCTGTTCTTAGTGTCTCATACGTTTGTATAATGGATTTGCTGAGAGAATGATAGTGGGTCAGTCTACTGAAATGGGATATATTCTTCCCCTTCTGTCTGTGTGTCAGGGTGGTGGTTTAATGGAACAGTTGTAGTCCATTAGGAAAATGAGACTGAGCAGTAGGACCAGACATTTGATATTTGATTTTCAACAAATTCCAGGAAATCACTCCTCCTCCAAAGGCCCCTGTGTCCTTGTTTGTAATAGAAATAATTCAAGCAAATGTATCTTTAATCTATCACCATGACATGAGGTTCTGTGGGACAACACTGAAGCTGTTTCAGTATTGGCACAATGACTGTGCTTAAAAACCATTTAGGGTTTATATGGATTGATCAGTGAATTTAGTAACAAATAGGATCTTCTTCTGATTTCTTCTTGATTCAACAATATAAACATTTCTTATTGTACTATAACGAACTTTACTCTCTCTATGTGTGAGTTCATGTGTGTGTGTGTGTGTGTGTGTGTGTGTGTGTGTAAAACAGAGAGACAGACAGACAGACAGAGACAGAGACAGCAACAGAGATCAAGATAGAGCCTCAGTGCAGGCCAACCTGGCCTAGAGCATCTTTCAGTTTCCTCAGTGCTGGGATTACAGATAGGAGGCACCAGGCTTGGCTCCCAAAATGGACATTAGAAGTGTCATTCTTGTAGTTTTAAAAAACGCATAACCACATCAGTTTAAAGATGGACTCTGGTGGGTATCGGGCGACAAAATGGAGGATGAACAAGGCCAGGTCTTGGCCTTCACAAAGCTTCCATTTAGTGTAGTGGAATTACTTTAAATGTTTAGAAATCTTCATGTTAGGCCCACAGCTACTAAGCCATAGGTCAGACTGCCTTACAGCGATGTCTGTTTCAAAACGGCAACGGGAAGAGAGAATGAAAGGTGGTATCAGGAGAATGCCCTTTGCATTCATTACCCTGGGGTAGAAGTCAAACGGACATCTTACAAACACTGAAAATACAATCCAGGTGAGTATTTTAATTTTTCAAAGTCCCAATCTTCTACCTCTAAATAATATAATGGTGACAGCAGCTAGCTCACAGAGCTGTTTGGGGGATTACGTAACACCATCTCATCAAAACATTGAATCTGCTGCTTGGAAAACAGAGTCCTTTCAAAAACTCAGAATCTTGATCTTTCTGGGAAAGGGGCTCATGCTCCCAGTTGCGCAGAATCGTCGCAGAATTGCTCGAGACATGTTTTCAGTGATGTGAACCACACACAGGACACTTTGTAGCCATCTGCCCTGCCCTCATTTTGTCACAGCTGGCATGACTGCCCTCTCCTCAGAGCCACTCTAAAGCTTGCTGGAAGCATCTTAGTTCAAACAGATAGGAGCAGGGAATGAGGTGCCTGCCAAAGGAATGAGTGTTGCCTTCATTAGCTGCGATTAGATGCAGTTTGCCACCAGCGCACAAGCTGGCCCTGCACGATGTCAGAGAGCTGAAACCCTTACGCAAGAGCTGACCTTACCTCCAAATGGCTACAGGGTTTTCATTCAGCCACAAATCAAATCTGGAGGCGCGGTCCCTAGAGAATTGCTACTAGCTATGCAGCTGCAATAGACGCCAGAGCAAAGGGCACAGGGCCAGAGTCTATGAGTTACGGTGGGCTGAGCCTGAACAACCTGTGATTTGCTATAGGCTAAATTGAAGGACTCTATCTCTGGAGCCCAGACAGCCCAGGACATCTAAGATGAGCTGGCAGAGGGTAGTGGGCATGAGGTAAATTATAACAGTCAAACTTCATAAGTTGAATAGAATGAATAATATTTCTAAATGATGAGGGGAAGTTTTTCCTTTTTTTTTTTTTGTTTTTTGTTTTTTGTTTTTGTCGAGACAGGGTTTCTCTGAAGCTTTGGAGTCTGTCCTGAGAACTAGCCCTTGTAGACCAGGCTGGTCTTGAATTTACAAAGATCCACCTGCCCCTGCCTCCCGAGGGCTGGGATTAAAGGCGTGCACCACCACAGCCCGGCCTGGGAGGTTTTTCAATACAAGTTCTTGGCTGTCAAATGCATGTATGATTGAATGAGTCCCTGGCTAGAAGCTAAGGGCATCTTCCATCTTTACAAGTACCAATTTGTTTACTTACTAGATTTACTAAATCCTGAATGCCATATTTTCCACTGGCATGATACAATGGATCTCAAATAATTCTTAACCTAATAGAAAAGGGTGCGGATCTCTAATTTTGAACCAACATGGCTAGCGTAGAAATGTCGTAATGGCTCCTAGTATGAGTGAGGCAAGAGAAAAATTATTTTGCCTGGAGGTAAGGAAGAGAAAGGCCAGAAAGATCTTGTGAGGAATTCAATTGAGCTGGGTTTTGAAAGTGACAAATGAGCTCGATAGGAGGGTAGAAGTCCACTGTAGGCAGAAGGAATAGCATCCATACTCCCATGCAGTGGGGGCAAGAAACAAATAAGTGGAACCCACTGAAAACAAGCTGGGCATTGAAAAGGAAGACTGAAATCTCAAGGTCCAAATCAGGAGCAGATGGAGAGAGAGCACGAGCAAGGAACTCAGGACCGCGAGGGATGCACCCACACACTGAGACAATGGGGATGTTCTATTGGGAACTCACCAAGGCCAGCTGGCCTGGGTCTGAAAAAGCCTGGGATAAAACCGGACTCGCTGAACATAGCAGATAATGAGGACTACTGAGAACTCAAGAACAATGGCAATGGGTTTTTGATCCTACTGCACGTACTGGCTTTGTGGGAGCCTAGGCAGTTTGGATGCTCACCTTACTAGACCTGGATGGAGGTGGGCGGTCCTTGGACTTCCCACAGGTCAGGGAACCCTGATTGCTCTTCGGGCTGACGGGGGAGGGTGAGGGAAATGGGAGGCGGTGGCGGGGAGGAGGCAGAAACCTTTAATAAATAAATAAATTAAATTTAAAAAAAAAGAATTTCACACAAAGTCAGCCACTGGCCACAAAATTCCAACTCTCTATTTACCTCAAACTCAAATTTTCACTCTTTACTTTTGTAACAAAGGTAATTTATGAAAATATGCCTTATGCATTCATGGCATTATCCTTCCATAAAAATTGAGGGGATTGGATAAAAAGGATAAAATTTGATACACTTCCAAGTTCCAATGACTATTGATCACTTCAAGATCATAAAATGCAACGCATTTAATGCAAATTTAATAATAATTTTGAAGAACAATATGAATGTTAGTATATGAGAATCCTATATTCCTAAGTTGTATGTGTTGATGGACTCTTGCAGTACTGGCAATCAGGAGACTGAGGAGGAGCGGTGAGAGCTTGAAGCTTGCCTGGGCTACAGACAGAGTGAGAACATAGATTTAGAACTATAAACCCAAACAAAACATAGATGTGTCTTCACTGTTCTAGGTGATATTCAAAGCATTGTTTGGTTGTTATTTTAAGAATATGGGGGAGTATCGCCAACACTGTCCTCACTCAGATATTTCTGATGGTACTTACCTTCTCATTTCTGAAGACATTTGTATTCCCAAGAGTCTCTCTTTTTTTTTTTGGTTTTTTTTTTTTTTTTGGTTTTTCGAGACAGGGTTTCTCTGTGGCTTTTGGAACTAGCTCTGTAGACCAGGCTGGTCTCGAACTCACAGAGATCCGCCTGCCTCTGCCTCCCGAGTGCTGGGATTAAAGGCGTGCGCCACCATCTTTTCTAATATAGACATACAGCTGCCATTGTCCATAGAGCCAGGCCATTTTCTGAAGAACAGGGTACCTAAGTGTGTCCATGAGCCTGACCACTCACTGATGGAATTCAGTAGATCATTCTAAGTAGAGCCTGGTTAGCTCAGAGAACACTATGGCTACGTCAGGACATGTTACTATCTTTTACTAATGCAGTCTAAAATCACTTTGTAACTATTTCTTTAGGTCATATATTCATAATGATGTCAAATGCCCAATGTAGTAGGCATGTTTGGGGTGAAGCAATTGCAAATACAAGTCATAAATACTGCATTTGTTTAGCAAAGCACAGTTTCATAGTAGTTCTCAAATTTTTATTTTTCTCTAGTTAAAATTTTATCTCTTTAAGTTTGGAGCCACATTTTTAAGAGGCAACGTGACAGTACAACCACATGAGTTAAGAAGGTGCCAATAGCCGGGCAATGGTGGCTCACGCCTTTAATCCCAGCACTCGGGAGGCAGAGGCAGGAGGATCACTGTGAGTTCGAGGCCAGCCTGGTTGACAAGAGCTAGTTCCAGGACAGGAACCAAAAACTACGGAGAAACCCTGTCTTGAAAAATCAAAAAAAAAAAAAAAAAGGTGCCAATATACATCTTATACTTAACTGTCCATGTATATGTAACTCCAGAATGTCACTTACTTTCTGGGCCCCATACTGTCCAACTATAATACCCACGTCATCCTATATAAACTACAGTGAGAACCACATGACACATTGAATATAAATATACATTAAAGTTCGTAAAACTCTAAACGAGTTGTGAAACTATACTTCTACCCCTGCCACACACACCATTAAATACACTCAGTACATGTGTCTAAATTCTAAATAAATAAATTAGTGAAGTTTGTCTCCTCAGTTCCAAAATTTGTTAAACCTTACCGTTAACTACACATACTGATAATTCCACTTATGTAGCTGGTATTCAATGTGTTGAAGTGTCTACAATTAAAAAGGGGGGCTTTAAAAGATCATAATTTTCATAATTTCATTTTCTGTATCTTTGATATTTACCATGAAAAAAAAATTTAGAAGCTATGGTAAAAAGATTTTTGTAATTTTGGGCCTGGAAGGAATGAGTCCCACAGTGGTCAGGCTGTGTTGTTCTTTCTGCTCTGTGAATTTTGCAGTCGTGTGTTAAACAGAACACAGATGTCTGCCTATGAAAAGAAAACACATGGAATTCTCACTCTCTAGCCAGAGAGAATCCAAGCCAACCCAAGTGTGAAGACTAATGTCACAGCTGAAATAGAAGTCAAGAGGGTGGCTTTGAATATAATTAAGATATGACACTTTCTCTCAGACCCAAACCCAGATGCTTAGAAGGAGAATTTTCTCAAAGGTGAGAAGGTGAAAATAAGATGTTTCTGGAACTGGGCTTTGATCCTGAACTAGTGGGTTTCCCACCGAGCTGTAATTGTCCAGAACTTTGACCATGAAAGGGAAGATTTCAGGATGACAACCCCTATCAGAATTATATGAACCTCTCTCTTTGAAATTTTTGAAACGATTCCTTTGTAACATTTTTATTTATTATTATTATAGTGTTTGGGTTACTTTTTGAGCAAGTGCTTGCTAAAGCAACGATAAATACAAAGATTTGGAGAGCCCAAGAAGAACTTGAGCTTCCCGGGTTCCAGAAGTAACAACTGGAGTCTTCCAGAAACACAAGGCCAAATGTCATTTTTAGTGTATATAAAAAGCTTTCCAAACCACATCACACGTGCGTGATAAGGGTGAGACTGACTTCTGATGTTTGATTCTACCTAAAGTGACACAAAGAAAACCCTTCTGATTGTTCAGACACGGTGTTGTGTGTCAGGTTTCTCTGCTGTAGGTGGTGACTGTCTATTTTCTGTTTGGTGATATTGATTGTTGCAGCAAAACATTAGCCTCAGTGTTAAAACTTGCAATTGTTGACCTAACTTAACTTATGTACTGACTTGAAATACATCTTTCATCTTAGCAATGAAATGCCCACCCTTCTGTTTCAAGAATTTCTATACATGGCACTGTTACGATTCCTACTGAGTCAGAAACCTTGGATCTCCTCTTGACCAACAGAAGACTCTGGAATCATTATCATGATATTTTCAGACTCCGTTTAATCTTCTCATCTCTGAAAGACTTCCTAAAAACTCTCCAAAACGTAGTGTCTCTTAGACATAGCTCCAAAATGTAGCATCCCTTAGATACAGGTTTTGACTCCTCCGGGACTCCTACCCTTTGTCCCTGGGTGTTTTGTTATTCTGCATTACCATAGCAGCTGCACTGCGTATACTTGATCAAATATAAACCCTCGAAATAACAAGAGCATGTGGGCTTTGTGTGCAAGTTCATTGGAATTTGAGAAAGGATTAACTGCTCCCTAGCTATGTGAACTTTCATGGATCTTGAAAATATACAATATTCCCCTGAATTTACAGAAAACTGTAAAGGCCAATGATAAGATGACCACCATGACAACTGTCACATAGACATTTAACAATTATTGATTCCCTCTCTGGCTCGAGTTTATTTTTTTTTAACATTTTTGGCATTATTAACTATTTAAAATATAGTGTTTCATTATGGTATTTTATAGATATTCAAATTAACATACTATAAAAGATAAGCTATAAAACAATGTGTCCCATACCGTCTTAAGGAAATTTTAATAATTTTACTATTTAAATAAAATACTCAAGGTAATTTAAACTTAGTCTATAAAATAAAGTTTCGACCATATCAAACTGAAATTCAGTGCTCACCATAGAGATAGATGCTGATCTGTCATAAAACTGTGACAACCTCATTTCTATTTAAGTTCCTTCTAAATTATAAAAATGATGACTAATACCAGTGAAAATATATACAGTCCATATTGATGATCTTCAGTAGATATTAAGTCTGTCAAATACTTTTTGAATCTATTAATATCTTCATATACCTTTTTATTTTCCTATTCTGATTTTCGTTGAGACCGGGTCTAGCTATGAAGCCTAGTCTGACCTCAAATTCACAATCTTTATCCTTCAGTCTTCTAAGTTCCAGGATCGTAGGATGAGAAACCACACCTTTTAAAATTCTCATATAATGTTTACTTTAAAACTTGCTTATGTGATAATTAATACGTGTATACAGTACAGATTTTTTCAATATAGTTCATACATTTTATGTATATTCTTGATATCCCACTGTTAACATTTTATGTATCTTGTTTACTATTCATAAATATATACATATATACTACACATTTTAACAGCTAGCTTAAATTTGTATGTACTATAATATATTTGAGCCTTTTATTTGTATCTATTTCCAAATACTTTTGTCACTACATACAATTCTAAGACAACTATGTGTAAGGAATTCATCACATGGCTTTGTACACTTGTGTAAGGAATTATCTCTTAATAAATATTCCTACAAGAGAAGTTCCTGTGACAAGGTACCTGATTAATTAACTGTGGCCATTGCCAAGTGACATTTAAAATTTGTTTTTAATTAACAGTACTATACTATTTCCAATTATTAGAATTATTTTTTACTGTCTCTATTACACAAGCCAATAAATATTTAAATCTTTGCCAGTATTGCCTACATAGTGATTGCATATTTTAATTTGCATTTATTTCTTTATCGATCTAGAAATACCGAGGAATAATATTATATTATCCAATGGTGCTGTTATTCCTAGGCCAGAAGGTTGGGTGTGAGTGTTGTGTGTTGAAGAATAGTGAGTGACAGGATTTGTGAGACATCTATCATGTGCTAGACACTGCTGTAAGCAGGTCCCTCAGACGGCACATGTCACCACCACAGTTCTGACACGGGTAGTGAGAGAGAACCCTCATTGTATATGTAACTACAAGAATAGACAGATAAGATGAGATTTGAATCCAATAGCCCAGCTTCAAAAGGAGGTGAAGCCAACTCGCAGTCATGATAAAATGCCAATGACTGTGAACAAAATAGTAATCAAATCCTAGTTTTGAGTCCTCCGAAGAGCCAACGAAGGAGTCAGGCAGCTATTATTGTGTTAGTGAGGATTTCTATTGCTGTGATAAAACACCATGACCAAGAAACTTGGAGAGGAAAGGGTTATTTCATCTTACAGCTTCTAGATCACAGCCCATCACTGAGGGAAGTCAGGACAGGATCAGAGCAGGGCCGGAGACAGGAGCTGATGCAGAGGCCTTGGAGGAACTCTGCTTAGTGGCTTGCTCCTCATGGCTTGCTCAGCCTGCTTTCTTATAGAAACCAGGTCTACCTGCCTAGGTGGATGCCCACAGCCAGCCGGGCCCTCCCATATAAAACATGAATCAAGAAATAGACCATAGTCCCGCCTACAGGTCAATCTTATGGGTGCAAGGTCTTAATTAAGAATCCATTTTTTTTTTATCAGATGACTCTAGCTTGCGTCAAGTTAACAAACAACAAAAGCAAGCAGGACAATTGCCTTTAGCCATTCACCATTTCTTAAGGCAAACCCGGTTTGCTAAATATGAATGACACCAGCAGTGACTGGTTTCTATTGTTGTCTTTTGAACCATGAATAACAAGTACTCAGGTACCTAATGAGTGTTACAATGATGAACGGTTTCATTTACAGGCAAGCATCCTTCCCAGCCCAGCTCATTAGGCCTGAGGGGGTCTAATTAGAGCATAAGGGATGGGGGGGGGGTGCTGTGGTCCGAGAGCTAAGGACTGCTGCTTTAATTTTAATCTGTGAGACTTCGCTTCCAATTTCTCCTCTTTTCACTTCCCATCAGAGCTGTAAACTACTCTTTGTTTGCTCTGCACCCTTCTCGGAGGATCTCACACTTGCTTTCCTGTCTATTAATGTGTGATTTCTCCTCCTGTTTCCTCATGGAGCGCTGTGGGTGAAGTAATTGAAGGCACCCCTTTCTTTTCACCCTGGTAAATAAGGAGATCTTTTTCATGCTGACAGTGGGGCTCAGAGGCCAGCTCTGTTCCAGAGGCTCGCCTTTCTAAACCTCAAATCACTTGACCATATGCTCAGCTCACATGTTGTGCTGGCTGGTTAACATAGCCCGTGCCAAGCTCTTTGCTTGGGGTGAATGCTGGAGCCGTAGCCTGCTTGCCAATGATTATGAATGTGTAAATTCACAGGTCACTTGTGACAGCCTCGGGGTGAGGCATAGAGCTGTGACAGACACCTCTGTAGAGTGATTGCAAATGAGAGATATTTAGAATTTAAAAATGAAAGGCTGTACTCAAGTCTGACACCTGGAGTTTTATTTAGTTCGTATATTCAAAGCAAAATATTATTCTACAAATTGCACTTGTGCAATTTGTGTATGTTTATAAAATCCAAAGTGTTTGAAGCACCAATTTACACAACTACGTGTAATGCCACTGGAGACACACACACACACACATATAAAGACTGAGAGACCAGTAACATTAAATTAAATTAAAATTAAAGAATAAAGAAAGGAGCTGTTCTTAAAATACAGATAGGCTGTACATTTAAATCAAATTTCCAACAAAGCAAAAACTCAAAGAAAATCTTAAAACTTATGACACCTAGAAGGTATAAGCTGTAAAGTTTTATGGCAGTACATACATCCCCAGTAATAAGATCCGAAATACTTTTCTGTAGACAATAGACATAAGATTGTATAATGGGTTATTTCTTACCAGCTTTTCTTTTTTCTTTTTTTTTTCTTTCGCCACCGCCTCCCATTTCCCTCCTCCTCCCCCGATCAAGTCCTCCTCCCTCGTCAGCCCAAAGAGCAATCAGGGTTCCCTGCCCTGTGGGAAGTCCAAGGACCACTCACCTCCATCCAGGTCTAGTAAGGTGAGCATCCAAACTGCCTAGGCTCCCACAAAGCCAGTACGTGCAGTAGTATCCAAAACCCATTGCCATTGTTCTTGAGTTCTCAGTAGCCCTCATTATCTGCTATGTTCAGCGAGTCTGGTTTTATCCCATGCTTTTTCAGAACTCTGGCCTTGGTGAGTTCCCGATAGGGTGACTTAACAAAGTGGATACTCCACATGTCTAGACATACATGAAAGATAAAAAGCTCCTTGGGAAGCCCACACTGCATATATGTGAAATATTAGGAAAAGAAATTAAAACATTACCCAGAAAAAAAAGATTGTATAATGGGATATTCTGTGACATTATAGTTGCCAATATCCTCTATGATAAATATTATAGCTGATTTTTTTTAATATGCTCAAATACAGCTTAACCTCTTTATATCCATTATAATATATTAAAAATAAATTTGGTAGGGAACACAACCTAGTTACTTATCTCTGGCAATTGGTCACGCAAGAACAAAGTAGCAGCTATACAGAGGGAAAAGATAGCTGTAACATGGCTAGCATATTCTAGAAATGTTTCTTACATAGGCTTTTGACTGTGAGCAGTAAGCAGATAGACCTGGGTTAGCTATCCAGCATGAAGTTGGAGAACAGACGTGTTTTAGTGATCGAGAAAAATAGAGTAAATATTTTTAAAGACCACATTTCAAAATGTGTTGCTTATTAAATAGTGTTCCTCCTTTGCTTCTAGATGGAAGCTACAGCAGGTTGTAGGGAGTGGGACCAGCTTGGGCACTGCCAGGCAGTGTGGGAACACACTGTGGAAGAGGCAAGAGAACTTTGGCAGCAGGCTCCTGAGAGGCTACTGAAGTTATCAGAGCCCTAAAATCATAAATTATTATGTTCCTTCTCACACCACTATGTTACACCTGGGTCAGCTGGGGCTATGTCTGGCATAGAACCAGAACAACAGTGTCTACTGCCTATCACAAACATGACGTGTTCTAGGGTGACCAAAATGTCTAAAGAGTACCTCTAATTGCAAATTCTTTTTTAAAAAAATTGTTAGATTTTTTAAAAAAAAAATACCAATCCAAATTCCCACTCCCTCCCCTCCTCCCATTCCCTCCACACACCCTCCCACCCAAACCCCCTCTAATCTTAAGAGAGGGTAAGGCACTTTGCTTTGTGGAAGGTCCAAGGTCCTCCCCACTTCATCTAGGCTGAGCAAGGTATCCATCCAAAGAGAATAGGATCCCAAAAAGTCAGTACATGCAGTAGAGATAAATCCCAGTGCCATTGCCAGTAACCCCTCAGTCTGCCCCAGCCATACAACTGTCAACCACATTCAGAGGGACTAGTTTGGTCCTATGCGTGTTCCTTCCTAGTCCAGTTGGTGAGCTCCCACTAGCTCAGGTAAACAGTTTCAGTGGATGACCCCTTCATGGTCTTGACCTCTTTGCTCATATTCTCATTCCTTCTACTCTTAAGGTCCAGTTGAAGAGTATTTCCAAATTCTTTTTCCAAACCAAAACTGTTTTTGTCTTCCAGCACTCCTCACATGTCCCTCTAGCCACTTGATGCATTGTAGAGCAGGAAGTCCATGGTCTAAATAGGCTGCTATCAATAAGGAAGTGCAAGTCCTTGGCACACCTTCTTCCCCACAGATCAAGCCCATCGGCTCATCTCCTGCCATGTTCCAGATATCAAGCAAGACCCAAATACTTCCGTTTTTAATTCATGTAAGTTCCAGTCTTGTCATATTTAGCGGCATCGTTCCTCTACTGTCTCATTATGGTGGATTCTGACAGAGACTCAGGACTGAAAACCAAGATGACTCCATGTCCCATCTGCATATCCCATTGCTACCCAGCACAATGAGCAGATCTCTACTGGACACTGGTCAGTTGTTCTGTTGATTACGGTTTCCCTGCGGGGCTCCTGTGTTGGAAGGGAGCTTTAAAAGGATGAATTACTTATCATTCATTTCTACTTCACTTAAATTCCTAAAATATACATGTTTAGGAAGCTTTTCAGAATCTCACAAACTACAGAGAGCTAATGTGTCCCTGTTCCACACGGAACCAGAGGTTCTGAGCAGCAATGATGCAGCCAAATGGTTTCAGAGATTCTCACTATAAATTTTTCATTGTGTTTTAGATCATGTTTCTGTGTGGAAAGTTGATTTGAGCAAACATTTGGTTTTGTTAGAGACAAGTTTACAAGTAATCTGACTTAATTAGGCTGCTTCCCATGATTAACTGCTCGCATGATTAACTGCTCAACACTAGACTTGCTGGCTTGAAGTACCACACGAGTATCTAACATCACAAGACTTTTAGAATGATTGTCCCAGTTTTCAAAATCAACAGTCAACGGTCCAGTCAGACTATTCTGGAAGGAGATCATAGGTTGGTAGCGTTATATTTTTCCAGACTACAACTAACATCTTTGCTAGAAATGCCATGATGTGCTGGAAGATGTAACGGAATGTGTCTATTCCCGGACAAGTGTTCGTGTAGCCCCATGGGATCCCCCACGATGGGAGTGTATCCAGGTGCCTGAGGAGAAGGAGTGGGATGTTTTAGCAGGACAAGTTGGTAGGCATTTAGACCTGTTTATTCTGAATGCATGGGGTCAGATGGGGATCCATGTAATCCACAGCAGAGAAAATTCACAATTGTCCCTGCAGGTGATGTGAATTGATATCTGCCCGTGAGAATAAAGGCAGGGCTAGATTTCTCTTCCCTGTCTTACCATAATAATTAGTTTATATATAATATATGAAAATTGCATTACCATAGCCCTGAGCTGGTATAGTTTGTTAAAATAAACATTAACCTCATAGTTGAATGTGTGTTTATACGTATGAGATTGACATTTATTTACCTGCTAGTGTGGAGGTATTACATGGAGGTCATGGGCAGCTCCCAGATGCCTGGGATTAAGCCAGTCAAGCTCTGAGATATGCCAGGATGGCAACATGATGTGGTCCTTTTTATCTGCTGGTTGTACCTCTCAGTGAAGATATAAAGAGAACAGGAAAATAAATTCTACCAAACCTATTGCTTGAATTTGTTCTCAATAGGTCGAACAAAGGATCTAGGCCTGAATAAAGAATTCATTTATTTTTTCTTTTGCTTAATGAATAGTCAAAGCCAACCTGCTTCTGCAGCTCTCCAACCTTCTTCTTTTGGAAAAGATGATAGCAAAGTACAGAAACTCGCTGTTTTATTGTTCAGACTCAAGTGTTTCAAGGATTCAAGGCTGCTCTGTCTCTCTCCCTCTCTCTTCCCTGTCTCTCCCTCTCTCTCACTGTCCCTCTCTGTCTCTCTATCCACACACTACACATGCACACACTCACAGTCATGCACCTGTGTACATGTGCGCACATACACACACATTTATATGAACTTTTAGAATATAATTTCTGCAGGCATGAAAAGAATGTATTTATCCCTCATTATGATATCGTTGAGTGCACATAGATACATAATGTTACCTTTATGGCATTTTTTAACTATCATGCAGCCTAAAGGTTGCTCATCTATAAAATAAAAGCATTAGCACCTAACAGAGAATGATCTCTGCGTTGACATAGATGGCCATGACCTGTGCAGCTTTGTATTTAACCTGACTGGGGCAAGGGCATACTGAAGGAAAGACAGACACACAGACATGTGTACAGAAAAGCTAGGATCAGTTTGGCTGTGTGCTGGGATGCAGGTGTACCAGCACCCTGGAAACTCAACTCATTTTTGTATACTCAAATGAGGAGAGAGGTTTATTGTATATAGATGAACACAGAAGCAGGTTTATTATAAACAACAGACCTTAGAGGAGGGCCAGGTAATTCTCTGTAAAGAAACAGTTTCAGGTTGCTATCATCCTAAGGGAGAAACTGTGGTTGATGGCTTCTGCTTACATTGACTTTAGCTAAAGCGGAACATTCATAACATCCATAGCTGAACCAAAGAAAGGCTTTGCCACTCCTTTGAGCCTCACCTCGGAAGACTTTGCATTCTCTTGGGTCTGGGGCATTGGGGACCTTGACATGACTGTGCTCATGACAACAACACACATCCGCTCAGTATCAATATCCATTCACTCCCCATATGAGACAACAGAAAAAAAAATGTATGTTTCTAGTTTCTGAGATGCATCCTTGCAGAGTCCTGGTGCTGGTGCCTAAGGGGTCTCCTCCATGCAGTGTCAGTCCTTCTTGGTAAGAAAGAGTTGTTCTTTCCCCTGACCCCCTAAATCCTCAACTTGGCTGTTCCGTGCTTTACTACCTACTCTAGTTCTTTGGCTGTTCTATCAATTTTTTACATTCTCCATAATTTTGTTCTTGCTTTATTCTTTTCTGAAAATAAAGCTGTCATATCACTGTTTACTTTCTGTATAATATTTTATTAATTCTTCAAGTGTTTAATTCACTAAGTTGCATTATGTATTTTGATAATATTCACATGTGATTCCTCCCCCTAACTTCTCTCTGGCCTACCCCTACCTTCTACTAGTAGTCCCCCGCCCCCAAACTTCATGCTTTGTTCTTTACCTCCAAATGTTCCTATCTTGCTGCTTGCAGATCTCAGATATGCTTCTGAATGTTATCCGTTTGAATCTGACAGGCACAGACTAGCAGTGTCTTTCTCAGAACAGAAGAAACAAAGTCCATGTCCTGAGGAGTTGGAGTCAAGCATCAAGATGGGAGAGGCTGTATTGGACATCTAATGACGAGATAGACAGGACCCCTGCTCATCACTGGAAGGGACGTACTTGTCTCCAATGGCCTCAGTGCAATTCCCTGGATGTGCACAGGGAAAGGAGAGAACTGGCTCCTGAAAGTCATCATCCTCCAACCTAACAGGTGCTTCGTGGCACATGTACACACACATGCACATGCATGCACACACAATACACACACTCACAAACATGCATGTTTACAAACAAACACAAATAAAATTAAATTAAAAACTAGGTCTAAACATTCCAAAGGAAAGGCCACTTTGTGCCTTTGTGGAAGTCATCTCCTATCAGTCACTTCTTGTTTTCCCACTCCCTTTGCTTCTCGGGCACTCCAGGCTCTCCAGCCTCTTTCTCTCTGAGAAGCCCTCACTGGTCTTCCTGATGCCAGGCCTCCAGGTGACCTCAAACATGAACAAAAATTGTTAAGCTCGTGATGCCTTAAAAATCAAGAGGCTTTCTTCATTGTGTGTTTTCATTGTTAGGTTTAGTTGATTATTCAACTTTACAAACATATTTTACTCATTTCACTTGGGGACAAATTAGTGAGGTATAAAAAACACCAGGTTCTTTCGTCACAAAGCCACTATGCTACTGTTCTGATCAGAGAGCCCCATAATCAAGGACAGAAGAGAGAAAGACTTTATGAGAAATATGTCCATTGATCCTTGTGTTAATCTCAGCTGCCAGCTTTATGTTTTTGAAAGATCAATAAAGACAGAAAGAACTCAAAGGATGTGTTTGGTCTTAATGTTTTAATAGAAACAACAGATTTTAGGGTTCTACTTTAGCTTTCTTACAAAATAGTACTTTTGTCTTGGCCCAGATTTTAAAATGTTTAAAACACCAGCCTAAGAAACATGAGCAGACACAAGACACGTGTATATATATACATATGCACATACATGCACATATAGACATATGCACACACGAACATACTGCTATGTACACATATGCACATACTGATATGCACACAAATGAACATACGATCACAAATGTGATTGTGCCCATGCATACACTCGGACGCATGCACACATGTAGACAGACACAGCTACACACAGAAACCTATTTACACACATATACACATGCATACACACTGATGCAAGCACTCACACACAGGCACACACAGGCTCAGCTCCAGCTTTTCTCTGGCAGCCTTTTGGACACAGCTGCCGGACCCAGTTGTGAATGTTGACAATGGGCGGGCGACCCAGCAGACAGTCAGCACATTCGCTCAAATGTCAGGCAGCCGCATCATTAACACCGTGCTCTGCCCAATAACTCCCAGCGCCCCATGGATGCGACTGTGCAAGAATAATTACTTGGACATCACATGTACTTCATCACTTCCAAATTAGATTTTCCTAATCCACCGCTTTATTTTCAGAGTAATCTCATTAGTGCAGTGGTGTCTCTGCCCCCCCCACGTCTCAGAAGATTTATTGCCTTAAAGCAATAACAAGATTTAATGCTTATCGAAGCACATATCATTTTAAGATCCACACAGAGCTGATGGGGTGTGCACATTTATCCCTCCTTTTTCTCATCCTTCACACTTCAAGAAAGATTTCAAAGAATAAATTTCCTTGTCTGTATCCTGGCCTTTATTTTTATTGGAACACAAATAAAATCATATTAAAGACTGCCACTGACTACCTCAAACAAAAGGATGGTTGGCAGAGTATTAGATAAAATTCTTGCACCCGTGAGAAGGCAGTCAGGAAAGCGCTCTGATTTATGTACTTCCTGGGAATGAGCAGCACATGCATATGTGTCCACGGGTACGTAGGTGGCGCTCTTCCTCTCGAATGCTCCAGTGGAGGACAGAGGGTGGATTCAAATGTCTTCTTCCAGCACTCCATACAGCTTGTTTTTTTCAGGCAAGGCCTCTCACAGAAGCTGAAGGTCGTTATTTTGGTTATACTTGCTAGTCAGTGAGCTATGGGAAATCTACCTTTCTCTGCCCTACCTCAGACACCAGGGCAAGAGATGCACACCCCACACACAGTTTCTACCGGGGTACACACTTGAACTCAGGTCCTCATGCGTGTGCAAAGGGACCTGATCTCATGGGATCAATCCCTATTCCCACACACAGAAAAGTGAAAAATATCCTCGAATATCAGTTGACATTTTTTCCATTTTTCATAAAACAAAATGAATATTCTTGGTGGTTTTCCTTCACTGATACATATCCAGAGAACACAATGTGAGAAAATGCAGAAAGAGAGATCTCTGTTCCAAAGACAACGGAGTCTCCAGAACTGCAAACTCAAGACTATTCCAGACACACACACAAAAAAACCTTTAGTTATTGACAGGGCAAAAGAACTCAAATATTATCTTCTGCTCTGATACAATGAAATATGCTGGTATGCTATGCATTGTGCGGCATGACATGGAATGGAATGGTATAATATTGGATGAATTGATGTGATATATGAACTACAATATTTGAGGTCTTTCCTTTCAGACACTTAATCTGTAGTTCAAATATGTTCAGTCTGTATGATTCTAGAAACGTGTTAACTGATAACCCTCCTTTGTTCACAATACTTGGGTACTAGCTAGAGTTCTGTGTTCCCAGAAGGTACATAAGGGATACAATGCTTTGAAAAACTCAGCTTTTAATCCTGGGTCTTTCAGAATCGATAATCTGACTTTGGAAAGTCCTAAGTATTTTCTAGCTTCCATCTCATGTCTATACAGTAAAGAATTGAGATGTGTTCCTCATCCTTATAGTTATGGGTGCTCATGGGATTCCCTGTATTTTATAGAATATATTTGAAGACTATTAGGTCTAAAATAGGATGAAAATAGCGTACACGACGAGTCAGTAGAGCTGGTACGCAGCATGGTTGCTGCAAGACTTACTGGCCTAGGTGAAGTCTGTGCGTGAAATGGCAAAGCCAAGACCCACACAAAGTGTCTAAAGTAGGATCTTCTCATTTCAGCATTTTGGACACCTAGACATATAACAACCATTTCAGACAGAGAACACTCTATGTATCCTGACTTAGGCGCTTTTTATTATCATTTATTGACCACCTACATTAGGAATAATCATATTTGAGTAAATAGTACCAAAAATAATAAGAGAAATGACAGAAACCAAAGGAAAGCTTTGGGTGTGGTGCCTACAGGATGGACTCCCACTTGCTCACTCTCTATTTCTCAGGGGAACACTGTGACCTGGCAATTGTCCCACACTGTCAACATAATCCACACCTCAACACGGATTGGAATCTGGTGAGGAAGAAGGTCTGCTCGAGCCCGTGGGATGGTGGCACAGCTTCCTGGCATTCCATTGCTCAGATGAAAGAAAGGACTAGATTTTTCAGTCTGTCTGGTTTCCATGGCAACACAGTGCAGCACTGTTCCAAATTTCTATCTTCAGTGAAATATGTTACATTGAAAAGTGTTGTTTTGCCCAAACTTTGTGGGAGGTGGTAGCAACTGTTGTCACCCTTATGCATCGGTGGCAAGCCTATGTCTAAGGAGAAGGTGGAGGTCAGAAACCAGCTATGTGGGCAGTGTGTCAAATGCTTTCTCTCCAGACAGGTGTGGCACCTGACAGAGGTGTCAGACTGTGGGAAAACCAAACAGAAGTAAGGACCAAGGCACCTTAGAACCCATCCAAGGAACTCCAAGTGTATTTGAGTGTACAGAGCTGTGTGGAGTTGAAGCAACATTGAAGGGCTGCAATGCTGCCAATGCACTGTGACATTCCTTATTTTAAAAGCAATCTTAAATTTATAATAATATTAGAACTTCGGGATGGTTTCAAAGACAGTGCTACACAGACTTCTTGTCATAATAAAGAATGCCACAAATTTGCTGCTATTTGCTGCAGATGTGAGAGATCTGCAGTGGAGTACATTGCACACAGTGGAGGTGCTGGTGAGACTGCAGAGTTCACTGTACACAGTAGAGGTGCTGGTGAGGCTGCAGAGCCCACTGCACCCAGTGGAGGTGCTGGTGGGGCTGCAGAATTCACTGCACACAGTAGAGGTGCTAGGAGGTTGTTATGTCTTCTAGAGAACAGCCAATTCCTTTCCAGTTTTCAGCAGCTTTCTGCATTCTTTTTATATAGCTTCCTTTGATTGTCAAAAGCAGATATTTTTCTCCTACTGTACCATCCAGACCCGGATTCCTCCTACAGCCTCCTATTTCTCATACAAGGATGCTATGATTAATGTGTTCAGTTTTCAGGCAACCTCAGGGACCATTATTTTCCCTATCACATCCTCTACCTAATTTCCTTATCATTTTTGTTCTGTTTTTTTTTTGTGTGTGTGTGTGTGAAATAAAACTATCTCGACCAAATCAATCAATTTAGTGGAGAAAGGGACTTATTTCAGCTTATAATTTCAGGTATGGGCTTTTTATCAGGGATCTTGAGACATGCAGTCACGTCACATCCACAGTCAAGAACAGAGAGTAATGAATACATGTTGTTTGTTTGCTTGCTTCTCAGCTGCATTTTTCTACTCTTAGACACTTCAGGACTCCATTGGCAGGGAATGGTGCCGCCCACAGTGGACCGGGATTTGCTAACTTAAGACAATCTCCCATAGATACACCCACACGCCAACCCATCGTAGGCAATCCTTCATTATGACCCTTTTCCTATGAGATCCTAGGTGTGTCAAGTTAAAAATTAAAACCAATCAGCAGTTACCATCCTGGACTGCAGAATATTCATTACTGAACATCACCAAACATTCACCTGCCAAAACTCACACACTGACATAGGCCTGGGCCCATTATTATGAACTGAACTCCAAACTGAATTCTGTGTTCATAATCCCCTCTTTCTGCTCCAAGCTTCTATTCAGGAAGCTTCCGCTGTGCCTTCGGTTCTGTGTCTCACATTCTGCCCTGGATCATGAGGACATCTCAGCCTGTATTTGCCTTTTATCACTCCCTAGTCTGAGGCACTTGGGAAGGCATGCTTTGGAGACATGGAGTCAGACATGGTCCCTTGCATGGTTTTCTCCACCCTACAGACTTCACATTTCTTCTTTCCACTCCAAAACAGGAACAGAGGGATTTGGTGTCTGTTGAACTTGCCAGGCCATTGTATTTCATCTTAGCTAAGGTAACAGAGAAAACTGCTGTCCTTAACAGATCTTCAGAGCAGGGATTGGTAGTTGACACAAGCGAAGAAGTAGAGTCCTTAGTGTCAATGCCCAGCATTCATGACCGACTTGTGCTCATCACAGAAGTACATAGATACACTGATGAAGATGAATGTGTTGTAAAATCCCGTCCCCTAGGCATGGTGTGGCTGGCTGGTGCCTTCTTGAACTCAGAACAGCTGTGACTACACAAGCCACAAGACTGGTTTTTATTAATAATATAAAAGAGGAAAAACTTATAAGGTACAAGAGGAAGGGCAAAAGAGCTCATGGTAGGCTTTGGAGATAGTACATGAGGCTTCACTCTTCCCAAGGATGTGTAAGTAGTTACCATCGCTGAAGGAAGGGAGTTTTCATCATAAGTGGCTCATGTTCCTATCCATGTCCCTATAAATATCCCAATTAGATGCACTGGCTCAGCAAGCTGCATGTGGATAAACATCTCCTAAGAGACATTGTCAACTGGCCCTGGAGATGAATTTATAGTTTATATTTCCTCCAGACTATATGATAGTGTTGAGCTCTACAAATCTTTGTAAAAACTATTTATTATTAGGTGCCCCCATTTTAATTTTTAATTTTTAAGACAGGTTCTCATGTAGCCTCAAACTCCTTATATAACTAAATTTTTAAGACAGGTTCTCATGAACCCTCAAACTCCTTATATAACTAAAATTTACCATGGAAAATTACATGCACCACCACACCTAGTTTTATTAGGTGTTGGGATTGTACCTAGGTTTTTAAGCATGCTAGTTGGACATCCAACCATCTGAACCATGTGGCCAACCATTGCTAGATTCTCACATATGTCTATTGGAAAGTAGAAGACAATATTTATTTTAAAAGTACAGTTACTTCAATCTTGATGACTAGGAGCCCAGTTTAAACTTACATGTGCATTTGATTTATGTAAGTTCTTAATCAGACTCACTGAACTTAATTCACATACCTATGTGGTTGTGAAAAAAGAATGGTTTATATATTATTGCTTATAATAAGTCCAAATTTGATAGTAATAAGATGATGTTGTAGGATATAAATGTTTCTGAAATAGGGACTCTGCATCCTAGTAGTTAGCACGCCATCAACAGTTAGCCATGGTAGTAATGGGAACTACAACTCTGCAGCCCAAAGCTGTGTGGAGGGGTGCTACTCAGGCATCAATGTCCTGACATTTCTGGAGCACAGAAAAGAAGTCATAATCTCTCTGCTAAAGGATTGCAACATCCACTCTTCAGAACTGTGACGAAGGCTCAGTTAAATAAACCACATTGAAAACCTAACAGATACAACAAAATATCACTAATGGAAACAAGGTCATGAGTAAATATTTATGAGTAAATGGTATCATTGTTATCATTTGAAAGCTATTATCACAAATGGAAACAAGGTCATAAGTAAATATTTATGAGTAAATGGTATCATTGTTATCATTTAAGTACAAAACTCAACATTTCAAGATAAAAGATTAGTAATCGTACCTTTGTTTTGTGGACTATGATTTTACTCAGAGCCTGGTAAGCAAGCTTTTAGAGCTGTATTTAAAGTAGCCTTTTTCAAGCCATTATATCCAGTGTGTGTTTGAAGGACATGGAAGTCATGCTAATGAGAAAACTTTTATCCTTTAGAGTGTTCCTCAGAGTAAACAAAATTATTGAGTCATTAATGCATAGTTCATTCTTGGTAACTTTCCATCAGCATACAAAGACACGGGACTCATCACAACTTCTGTGATTTCTCTCCACCTTATCATTTTAGTAACTGTTCATTCTATCCCAGATGTCAAGCACAGTGAAGATGGAATCTGTTGAATTGTCTGTGTAATTTGTCCATTTCTTCATGCATAAATTTCTGTACACATAACCTACTGTCTTTCAGGTCTAGATTAGAATGTGTACATACACTGCTTTAAGTAAGTCCATGCATTGTGATTATTTTAATTTTCATATGACATGAAACAAAAATTTAGGAGTCTTAAGTAATGTATTTAAGACTACATTTGGAAGCTGGTGGGTAACGCTTTCACTGAGAATACGTGCTCTCTAATTTCCATCACGACACTATGTCACCCAAAGAAAAAGAATTTGCAGGAAAAGAATAAATTTGGGCCAACGTTATGTGTAAGGGGAGAAGGAGATCTTAAAGTGAGAAAATTCTGACCTTGGGTAGCTCCTGACAGCACTGAACTCAAAACACCCAGGATGAAGGCTTAATGCATTTCTCAAGATATGGCCGTGGTGAACATTGTATTATACTGTGTGTTATATACTAGAAAGTTGAGTAAAATAATTCATTTAATAAATAGCTATTCTTCTCACACATTGGGATTTAAAAATATTTCATTGGTTAGTATGGACAAGAATCCATTGGGATTTTATTATGGAATTAGCTGTGTAAGATCACTGTAATTTCGGATTTACCTTAAGATCCTAAGGTGTCATGATCCCGAAAGGCTGATTTTAAAAAGCCCAGGAATGTGTTTCTTCCACCCTACTCCTTGTAAGTTTGTATGTTCATGACTTGCTGTTGCCACAAAGATGGAGGCACTCGGACTGAAGGCAGAAAGATAAACATTTCTTTCTTTGATGGGAATGTGACTATTGAGATGCATGCCAAGAATTGACCACATTACTCACGGGCTGTGTTTAGAAATACACCTCAATATTCTAAAACCAAAATCAGATTTGGGAAAAATCTGTTCACAGTTAATTTGATTTTCTTTAAGAATTTGATGCATAGGTCAAATCTTCCAGCTACTACAGAAGGATAGTTTACAATTAACTTCCCTCTCACAGATCACAGGAAGTTGTTTTGGTGTGTTTTCTCCCCAGTGTCTTCAAACACTTCCAGATCATATCTAATAGCGTAGGCTGTAGGGTATGGAGTGTTGCCTGTCCACAGGTGCTAAATATATTGCTAATGAAAATGTGGATCCAAGCCACTGACGTATTTTTTCAACCTGCTGGAACACTGGTGACCATATGAACAGTCAAGTGTGCTACACAGAATCTTGGCCATCTTCATGGCATTCACTGTGTCTTTGGTTTATGTGACTGGAAATATATGGGATAGCTCCTAACTGAAAACCTATGCTATCTGAACTCCAGATTTTGTCTGTTTGCTTTCATGAATTAAATTTATTTAATAAGTTCTTGCACACATTATTCTACCAGTTTCGCTCCTCACCCTCTCTTGACCCCTTCTTCCCAGGCCAACTCCCCACTTTCCTCCCCTATATGGCTGCTTGGTGTTTGTTTTGTTTTGTTATCTATTGGGTTTATCTAGTGTGGTCTGAATGCCCATGGATTTGGAACTATCCACTGGAGCCTGTACGCAATTACATTCCTCAGAATACCCTTAGAAATCATTCTTCTGGTATCTTTGGTTTTGTGAGTATATGTCCACAGCACAGAAAAATATAAGAGATAGGAGTAGCATTCTGGGCTCCTCTTTTCCCCGTGCCGGTCTCATTTGTAAACATCTATGTTGGTTTTGTAACTACTTCATCACACTTTGCCTCTTCTGTTCTTCAGTCCATGTTACCTGAACAGAAATCTTTGAAGATGTCCCTCTGTGTTCAAGGGCCTTCCATACTTCCTCAGTACCCAAAATGCAAGAGATAAAACTCTTGAGGTTAGTGTTCAAGGCTCCTATGTAAATACAGCCTCACCTTCCACACCTGTAATGTACAATCAACTGGAAGAATTTGCCATTCTCCAAATTCACAGGGAACTGGTACACAGTGTTCACTTTCTCTGGCAAAAATCATTATGTATCCCTTGAACAATGTCCTTATATCTGTACACTCTATTATTCTTTAACAATAGCCTAGGTATTCTCACGCCTACTTTCTCCTGAGGCCCACTCTCCAGGGCCTGCAGGTGACTGTCGATTTGTTGTGTCCTCACAAGAGGCCTTTCTTTTCTGCATACAATCGCCTGGTTCTCGTTGTCCTCATTTCTGTAAGAACACGAGTCAGATTATATTAGACCTCCTAACAACAGACAGCATGATTTAATCATTCCTTTAACAAGCCCCATTGCCAAGCACAATCTCATTCTGAGGTATTGGGGGTTAGAGTTTCAACACACAAATTTGACAAGAAAGATGTGTCCTATTTAGAGTTAATTGTCAACCTGACACAACTTTGAGTCATCTCGGAGAAAAGCCTCCATTGAAGACTTGCCTAAATTATGGGTATGTCTACTAGGATGGGGCTGTCTGAAATGCTAACTGATGTCGGAGGGCCCACCCCACGGTGAGTGGTACCATTCCTAAGGAGGTGGTCCTGGCAAGTATAAGAAAACCAGTTAAGTGCTAGCCAAATAATAAACCATCAAGAAGTATAATTCCATGCTTTCTTTGCCGTCCCTTGTCTGTGAGCAAGACAATGCTGGTTAGAGGCAATGCTGGACAGAACGGCAATCTTGCCGGCCTTCAAGTTGCTGCCCAGCCTCCCCTCAGTGACGGACAGTGTTCTGGAAAGGGAAAGCGAAAGAAACCTCTCCTCCCTTAAGTTGCTTTTGGTCAGAGCATCTTATGAAAGCAAGAGAAGGGAAACTAGAACAGATTGGTAGGCCCAGCCTGGCCCTCAAAAATGTGGTAGCTCCTGATTAGATTTCTGGCATCACCATTAAGAGTTGTCCCAAACTATATGGCTTGCACATGACAGAGATCCATGTGTCCATAGTCCTGAAGTCTGGGAATGTGAATGAGTTTGCTGTCCAGGCCACACACTCTCTAAATACTCCAGGGAATAATCCATCCAGCTTATCATCTTCCGTGGATCCACATAATGCTTTGCTCTCTGGGCGATACCCAATGCAGGCTCTCTGTCCTCTCTGCCGTTTCTCTGTCTTAGCAATATCACCCTCTCCTTCCTCCTTTAATGCCTACTGAGTGTTTTCTCACAGTAACTTCCTGCTGGAATATCTCAGGTGATTCTCAGCTTCAACTAATCTTTCATCACCTCCTCCTCCTCCTTCTTCCTGTATTTGTTTATTTTAATCCCTACTGCAGTTTCCCCTCACTCATCTCTTCCCAATTCTTCCCCCATCCCCCTCTGTTCCCATCCCCCAATCCATGCCTTGTCTGTTTCTATTCAGAAAAGGGCAGGTCTCCCATGGATATCGACTAAACACTGCATATCAAGTTGCAGTAAGACTAAGCACTTTGCCTTGTATGAAGGCTGGGCAAGGCAAGTCAGTAAGAGGAATAGGGTGCCAAAAGTCAGTAAATGTGTCAGAGAGAATCTCTGCTCACACTGTTAGGAGTACAAGAAGATCAACACAATCATAACATATATGCAGTATGCCTAAGTCAGTCCCATGCAGTCTCCCTGGTAGTAGGTTCAGTCTCTGTGAGCCCTATGAGCCTAGGTTTGTTGATTCTCTGGATTTTCTTGTAATGTCCTTGGCCCATCTGGCTCCTACAATCCTTCCTCTCTCTTTTCATTAGGATTCCCTGCACTTGGGCTAATGTTTGGCTGTGGGTCTCTGTATCTGTTACCATTTGTAACTAGATGAAGGGTCTCTGATGACAACTGGGGTAGGCACCAATCTATGAGTATAGCAGAATATCACTAGGCATCATTCCATTGACATTACTTTCCTCCAGTCGTGTTTGTTTCTATTGTAGGTCTCTGGGTCCTGGTGCTCCAAGCAGTGTCAGGAATGGTCTTCTCTTGTGGCTTGGGTCTCAGGCTGGACCAATCATTGTCAACCTTTCTTCTTCTGGAAAGCTGGGCTTGACCACTTAAGTCACGGTAAAGTGAACGTTACGGTATTATTATGCACCCTATGGTCTTAGTCTTCATAGTCTTGTTCTCTCTACATACTCCAATGAAAGAAAAGGAGATTAAAAGATAGGAATTGAATCTTGTCTGTATGTTCCCAACGTGAATGCACAACACCTAGCAGGACTCACACAAAACATGCTAATATTGGTCAGATTAGTTGAGGAAATACAATCATAAAGACCAAAGGTTGTGTTCAGCTAACAATGTCTGGAGTCTCTATTCAAGATTATTTGGTTTATGGTGAGGTCATGGGTCATGGTGGGGAGCAGGTGAAAAAGCAAAAGAGAGAAAGACAGACATTGGGCTCCTGCATCCTCTTTAAAACTGTCCCCACATTGTTCCAATAGCCCCTGCTAGCTTCTTAAAGCCTGTCCTTCTTCCAATAGCACCTGGGCCTGAAAAACAAGCTTTTAGCACATTGTCCTGTAGAGGGTATTACAGCATGAAACTAGACCACCTATCCGATGAATGAATGTTACATTGCTATCTGTAGTCTATAATTAAATACACCTATTTAATGTAGATCAAGTAAACAGAGTCAGAAAATACTGTATGACAATATGTTGCTATATAAAAAAAATTTGCCACACTAAATAAACATGGTTAAATATTTCATTGAGGATCATGACATATTACATACCCAGACTTGACAGAAATGATTATGCTTTTAATTTGAGCCTAAGGAAATTTCAGAAATAATTTCAGATCATTGTACTATGTCCCCTTACTCTGGTGGTCTTGGTAAGTTTTATATTTGTGATAAGTAATAATATTTCAAATCTTGGCTATTTGTAGAGAAAGGAGAAACAAGGAAATTAAATATAATGATATTGGACTCTCATTTCATCCTGCAGACAAATCTATCTTTGGGAAATATAATTATCCTTTTATAGTAGTTCTTTGCTTAACAAAAATTGATGATCCTCTAATCAAGCGCTTTCCTTTTGACTTGGATGAGAATAGCTTGAGGGCTCTAATGGCCTCCTGATTTACAGTCATTGTGTACGACAAGGAAAGGATGGCCTTTTAATAGGTCAAATTGCATTAGAATAAGTTCTAAGTAACTGTATATATTCTTTCCTCTGTATAGAAATGCAATTGAGCCAGACTTAATGACCATCACCTTGTACTGAAGAAACTGTAGCAGAGTGATCATGAAGAAGGAGAAAGAAAAGATGGAAAGAAGGAAGGAAGGAAGGGAGAAAGTGGTGATGTAGAGAGGATAGTTAGACAATTGATCTTCACGCTTTAATAAACAGGCAGTATCCTGGACTCTAAACTTATAGATTCTAATAATCAAAATGTACTCTTTTGACATTTAGTAAAAGAGGACAATAAGAAATAATACTAACAAGAAATGACAATTGTTTTCTTTCTGATTTTTAATAATTCTGTTCTTTAAATATTATTACCACAGTGACTAGGAAAATTACAGTAGGTAGATTAATTTTTTAGGTGAATTTTAAATGAAAGATTCAAACACTACCCTGTCAACAATGTTTGATGGGAATATCGACATCTGTTATCAGATTCAAACACTGCAATCAACAATGTTTGATGGAAATATGGACATCTGTTATCAGATTCAGACACTGCAGTATCGACAATGTTTGATGGAAATATGGACATCTGTTATCAGATTCAAACACTGCAATCGACAATGTTTGATGGGAATATGGACATCTGTTATCAGATTCAGACACTGCAATCGACAATGTTTGATGGGAATATGGACATCTGTTATCAGATTCAGACACTGCAGTATCGACAATATTTGATGGAAATATGGACATCTGTTATCAGATTCAAACACTGCAATCGACAATGTTTGATGGAAATATGGACATCTGTTATCAGATTCAAACACTGCAATCGACAATGTTTGATGGGAATATCGACATCTGTTATCAGATTCAAACACTGCAATCGACAATGTTTGATGGAAATATGGACATCTGTTATCAGATTCAAACACTGCAATCAACAATGTTTGATGGAAATATGGACATCTGTTATCAGATTCAGACACTGCAGTATCGACAATGTTTGATGGAAATATGGACATCTGTTATCAGATTCAAACACTGCAATCGACAATGTTTGATGGGAATATGGACATCCGTTATCAGATTCAGAACCCTGTCTTCCACCCCTAGTTTGCTGGAAGTCATTGCATTTTTGTCAGATGCCTTCTCTTCAGACAGTAATTAGACATTTTATTTTTTAAATAATATGGAATGTTAATTTAATGTGTTGTATAGAGTCTTTGGTTTCTGGTTTATCATTGCCTAGCACATCTTTGTCATTTAAACTGTAGCTTTTCTAGATTCTTAATTTTTATCTGTGTCCCTTTTATATTGAATATTTAGCAGTTACTTGTGAAATCTCTCCTTTACTCTAGATGCCTTATTTTCAATTTCTTCCTTCTGCCCTCCCTCCCTCCTTTCCTTTTTAATTTTCTTAGCACTTGCAAGTACTCTACCAGAGACAGACAGATAGACAGACACAGAGAGAGTATGACACGGAGAGAAAACAAACAGAAATTTTCAATACATTATTTTGAGACACTTTGAAACAGTTATCTAAAGCTATAAAGCTAGCCTTTATGTGTGACTCAGCAGTTTTGAGACAGGAAGGCTGTCATGAGTTCAAGGCCAGCCTGGGTTGCATACACGTACGTAGCATGTCTGCTAAAGGTCAACCAAAAAACTAACCAAACAGATAGCAAAAATAGTCACATATCAAAGTGCTACTTAGAGGGGCTGCATAAATTGGCAAATTCAGCCAGTTTGTAGGTCTCCATCACACACATAGCCACTGTGGAATATTTGTTCACTGTGTGAAGATGTGTTGCTGTGACCGGTGTAGTAAAAATCTGAATGGCCAATGGGCAGGCTGGATAGGCTAGGCAGGACTGCTGGGCAAACAGAGGAAGTCAAAGGGATGCATCTAGGTGGGTGGTAGGTGCCAACGGAATGGACGTAGACCAACTCTGATGTAGGGGACAGAGGAAAGGTAGTCGAGCCACATGATAGAGCTTAGATTAATAGAAACAGGTTAATTGAGTTATAAGATCTAGGTAGAAAAAGCCTAAGCTAAAACCAAGCTTTCATAGAAACAGGTTAATTGAGTTATAAGATCTAGTTAGAGAAAGCCTAAGCTAAGACCAAGCTTTCATAATTCATAGTAAGTTTGCATGTCATTATTTGCATGCCAGCAGTCCAAAGGTAAACGGACAAAAGAGTTGCTATACATAGCAGGGTAGTCAAAGGTGTGGCTTGGGTTCACTACTCGCCAAGGTTTCAAACTCTGTGGACTTTGTTTCATGTGTAGGGCATTAATTTTAAATAAACCTGTCCTGGGCATACTACTCCACGCAAAATAAGAAGTTTTTAATAATGACCATTTATGGTCAGATGAACATTAGAGAAGGATTTGTTGTGAGAGAAATAGTCTGAAAGCAGAATGACTGCTCTCCCATGCCAGTTGGCACATGAGGTCCATCCTGGAGCTGGGACTACCCGCCACTCAGTGTGTAATAAAAGCAAAGATAATGTTAATGGGATGAATAACACTAACCTAGTGACAATAATTTTACGTTTCCTAGAGTGTTCTGAGAATTTGCAGAGCAGCTGTGGCTCACTGACATCTTAGAGTCTCTTCTGCCAAATTATATACCAGTATTGTGTGTACTCCAAGCTGTTCTGTTACGACTGCCAAACAGACACCCTCCTCCGCTCCCAGCACAAACTTGTAACATGGAATCTACAGAGCAAAACTGTGATTCATTATGAACAGGACTCCTAAAGCAAGCCATACTCTTTACCTGAGTCCAACAGCTGCACTTGTTTATTTTTCTCCATTTGAGATGTGCTGAACTGGGCCTAGTCTCTCCAGACACATCCACATTTAACGACAGAGCTGTGAAATACAAGAAAAAGAGGAAAATGTACAGTTGAAGTACAGTCCCTGGTTCGCTGAGCTTGTAATAAATATTTTGGTGCACTCTAGTGGTGGGTTGGGATAAAAATGGAAGGTGAGGTGCACTGGGACTGCTGTAGTGGTTCTTAGGAAACACACCACAAACTGTGAGTTTCAAAACAGAGAGAAAGTGTCAGGACACGCGTGGAATGCACTCATGACCAAGTTCCCTTGAAAGCCTTTGCAGGAGCATGACCCCGGTTTTAATAGGTAGAGCAGAATACCTTCTGTGAATGATGAAATACAGCATATGTTCAGTTGGTGAGCTTTGGGGATCATTTTCTTTCCCACAGCAGTAGAGTTCATTGGGACTTTGACCTTGCAACAGAAAGGAAAAAAAAATTCACAAGAATCTCTCAGGATCCAAATATATGCATATGGAAAAATCCAGAATATTCATAAATGCAAATCAGTTGTTTGCAAACTGAACGTTGCATACTCACATGAGATGTTTTCCATTTGTTTCCTACCTCCTTCTCCCCCCCGCCCCCCCGCAGGCCTTTCCTCTGACTTAATGAAGGCTACCTCTTGTTCCAGGCTTTGCTAATCATTGGTTCCTTAATTTGCCTCACAAAAGCTTCTTCTATTTCTGTGCTGCTACTAATTTTAATTCTTCGCATTTATTTATTTATAAATATGTTTATAAATATCTAAATTATTTATCTCAGTATCTTATACATTTCTTAAGACCCAGCTGTCCCCTGCCCATCATCTGGCGCACTGCGGACTTTGAGAACACCTGACAAGTGAGCAAAGTCATAGACAACCTGACCTACAATGGAGATGTACCATTCTGTGCCTAGTCTCTCAAATACATGTAAACATTCAGTGACAGAGTTGTCAAATACAAGAAAAAGAGGAATCCTCCTGGCTTTAGAGATTTCTTCATAAGGATGGATCATATTCAAATTCCTAAGTCCCTCTGAAATCCAGCTCAAATGTGAATAGAAGGAAGTTTAGACATCTCCGGAGTAGCTGTCTCCTTGGCAACCAAGTGCTCTGACCACAAGGGCTAATTCCTTCCTTTCTTCCTTCTTTCTTTCTAAGGTGGGGAGTAAAATGCTCTCATGTGAGCTATGCTAAGAAGTAAGAAAAATTCATATGGGAAGTCCAATGTATAAGTAGTTTTGTCATGTGTGTGTGTGTGTGTAGCTAATCAAAAGGGGAATGGAGACAAACTCCACCTCTGTATGTTCCCAGGTGTGGGAATATGAAGAAGAGAAGAGTACTCTCTGTCACAAGCTCATAGTGTGAGCTAAGTGGGTTATAAAACAAAACTTACTGACCTCAGTAATTTCATCTGCAGAACAGCAATCAGGTTCAGTCAGACAAAAGGCAGAATATAGTTTTGGAAACTGACAGCATCAGATATGAAGATACGTAGATTACAGAAGAGTTGTGGTGCAACTCTGGGGAGGATTCAGTAGCTTATGAACAGATACTGCATTGAATACCCATGATACATCAGGCATTCCGCCAGAGGTGGGAGACACAAGAGTGATAACTAGAGATAACTAGAGGGTCTCATGCCTTTTATAATGTGAGTGGGAATGACAATGAGCAAAGAGGCAAATTGTGAGTTAAGAAATACGTCAAACCAAGGATGGGGAAAAGGATAACACAGATTGGAGAACCATGAACTGTGTAATTTTACGTAAACTGGCCATGTAAACCTGTCCGCAGAGCTGGCATTTAAACCAAGCCCTGAGCAAATGAGAGGTGTATGTGGACATGTTGGAAAGGAGAGTCCCTTGGAGAAGAAAAACACCAGCAAAAGAAAAAAATTGGATGGGCTGGAGGCTATCAAGACTGTTGCCCCAGAGATAGGTGGGCAAGAGAAAGATTCTGTAGCACAAACAGAAAGTTACTGTGGCCTGAAGAAGTGGATGAGCAATTAAGAACACATTCCAGTCTTGCAAAGGACCCAAGTTTGATTCCTAGCACCCATGTCAGATGGCTCATAACCACCTCTAATTTCAGTTGCAGGTTATCCAACATGTCTGGCCTCCGTGGGCAATTGCACTCATATGTACATGCCCCACCACCACACGTACACACACACACACACACACACCTTTTTTTAAAAAGCATTGTAATAAGATTATATGCAAAAGAAAGGGTATAAGACACACATACCAAGAAAGTCACTGCTCTGAGATGGGCAGTTTGCCTGTGGGCCACACCCAACTTCCCTCACTGTCAATGTCTTATATTTTTCAAAATTCCTGCTTTACTAGCATTTCTTAAGTGTTTGAATGATGACTGCCTCTTCTGTCCAAGGATCTTATCCAAGAAGTGGTTTCTCTTTTGGCCTTCTTATCTGCATGGGCTCCTCTCGGCTGTGACAGCTCATTAGACTTTCTCTGGTTTCGGTGATTGGTGATTTTTAAAGTGTTTTGAGAAACATTAGATATTTTGTAGACTGATCTTGGATTGGAACCTGTTTAGATTGGGGTTACTGGTTCTTGTAGAGAAGCATTGACACGCGTTTCTTACTGTATTGTGTTGTAGATGTATACTCTCAGCATGGTTTAGCCCTAATGTTGCACACGCACCCTCCCCCCCCCCGCCCCCGCGTCACTCCACTGGGACCACTGGGACCACTGGGACCACTGGGACCAGCAGTCAGTGTTCATCTACATAGACATCTCATTGCAGAATTCTACACACTGGTTTGTCTGTTCTCCCCCACTTAATGACATGTTCTGATGGACTAGAGGACATGGATTTTACTCATGTGGATAAACCCTGGTAATAGGAACACTGTTACCTGGTCTTGTGTCTGTGGTGTTTCTTGAATCATAGAGAGATGGCTTAGCTTCTTTACTATCATACATTATTATAAATATTTCTGGCTTTACAGTAACATTTTTTATACATGCATGCAAAAATGTGTCATGATCATATTAACCCAGTCACCCCTCACCTTGTCTCATTTTCTCCTCTTCTTGGTTCCTTTCTTTTCCCCCCAAACACTATCCCATCTACATTCATGTCCTTTTGAATTTTACATATGAAAGAGAGCACATGTATTTGTCTTTCTGAGTCTGGTTTGTCTGGGTTAGCAAGATGGTGAGAAATCTACATGTTTTCCTAAAAATGATGCAACATTGTTCTGGTTGAACAAAATTCCAATGTGTGTGTTGTGGGAGGCATATATGTCTGGTGTGTGTATGGAGGGGACGGTTCTTCATCCATATTTGCTGTAGTCAGGTTGTAGAGTTACAGAGACATTCTGACACTTGTTCCAAGCATATTGGAATCTACTAGCGAGCTTTATGCCTCATCAGTAGTCCTGTGGCTGCAATGGAAAGGCTAAAGCTTAACAATGGCAAGAGTGGAGCCGGGGAATTAAAAGATGTCTTCCTCCAGTGAGAAGATGGTGTTCAGTCAAAGGCAGCAGTACATATGTAAGAAGGGCTGGGATTTAGTTCACCGTATGGGGATGGTTATTTACTTACTGATAGTGGATGTGAGAGACAAAAACCAGAAAAAAGCCAAAGGTGGCGCCAAGATTTGTCCATGTAACTGAATAGTGTGTGCCAGTATTCTCTCCGTAGATGTACGCTGCAGAGGGAGCAGTTTGGGGACTTTAAATAATGCATAGAATAAATATAGCACAGCCATTTCAGAAAAGTCTACTTAAAAGAGCAATTGCCTGGCGAGGCTTGTTTTGACTGGTTTCTGAGGAAGAATCAGCAGCATGATTCAAATACAGCCTCTCCTGGCCAAGAGAGGCAGATGGTCGCTCTTCCTAGGGCTGGGGATTGCAAGGAAGGCTTTCGTTGGGTTTTCAGAGATTGCCAGTCTCAGAGTTTATAAATATTTTTCTTTGACGGTGAATTTGTCAGTGTACATTCAATGCCCACAGTCCCGGGTTATATTAGGCAGCTGGGAAGCAAAGGACTAACTCAGAGAGAGCCTCGGGTAGCTGCTGGGAAATGCGCTCCTTGGCTTGATCAGAAATACTTCGAGAGTACCTGTTTTTGAGATGTCCAATAAAGGTGCTCTTTAAACTGCTGTTCTCAGCTTTTTACCTGTGTGAAATACTTGGACAGAAAGCAACTTAGGTTTGTAGCTCCAGAGGGATACAGTCCATTGGGGTGGGGAATGGCCGTCAGGACGTTGACTAATCACATTACAACTACATACAGGAAGCAGAGTGAAAAAACAGGAAGTGGGGCCAAGCTATGTATCCTAAAGCCTGCCCCAGTGGCACGCTTCTTCCAGCAAAAGAGCACCACCCACTGAGGACCAAGTTCACCTGCCAGAAAACATGGAGGACACTTCTCATTCAAACCACAGCACAGTCCACAGAGCTTCTGAGTCCTGTACTGTATTAAAGACATGCCGTATCCTACATGCTGCACGTGGATGCGGGGAAAGTCGGGAGGGTCCTTTGGATGCAGGGAAAGTCAGGACTGGGTCCTTAACCCTCGGAGTACTGGGCATTTCAGAAGGGTTTCTCACTGCTTAGCCCTTGTGGGTCATAAGGAGATCATCTTCAAATGAATTTTTGCACACTTTCATGTTGGGAAATATTATTTTAAGATGTGTGACTTTTGTTTATGCTGCATTTGTTTAACTCAGTGAAGCTGTGATTCTTTGCCTGTCGAAATACATGATGGTCTAATAAAGAGCTAAACAGCCAATAACGAGGCAGGAGCAAGGATAGGAGGGACTGGCAGGCAGAGAGACTAAATAGAAGGAGAAATCTGGAAAGAGAAGGGCAACAAGAAGGAGCAAGGAGAGAAGGACATTAGGAGCCAGCCACCCAGCCACCCAGCCACCCAGTCACCCAGTCACCCAGTCAGCCACAGAGTAAGAGTCAAAGTAAGATATACAAAAACAAGAAATGGAAGAAGCAGAGGCAAAAGGTAAGTTAAGATAAGCTGGCTAGAAACAAGCCAAGCCAAGGTTGGGCAGTCATAAGTCATAAGCCTCCTCGTGTGTGATTTATTTGGGAGCTGAGTGGTGAGCCCCTACAAAAGCCAAAAGAGTTAAACATAGCAACTCCGAGATGGCACAGATAGTTTTCCTGTAGCCTACCAGTAGAAAACTGTGATATATGGTTTCACTATATCTTCTCTGCCTTATCAGTCACATCTTTGTGTGTGTGTGTGTTTGGTGTGTGTGGGGTGTGTGTTCAGCCTGTGTTTGTTGGGAAGAATAATGAGCTTTTTTATGACTTTTCACCCATTTGTATAATGTACTTTAGTTGTATCCTCTTCTTCGCCCTCTCAAAGACTTGAAGATGCTTTTCTAGTGTTCCCACTTCCCTCAGAGCTCCTTTCATCTTGTCTCATGTTAACGTCTGCTTCATATGACGATGACTAATATTTTCTAACTTCATTCTCTTATGGGCCCGTGATGATTTTATCCTAGAAGTAATATAAATACAACATTATTACTGTATAATTTGGAATATGTTTCCTCACTGTTTTCACCTAATTTCACCATTATCTTAGGGATTAATACCCATAATTTCAGTATCTCCTTGTGTTATTCAATCCAGGCAAATACACATGATTGACGTGAAATGACAGTTACTGATTAGGCTGGCATCACAAGTCACTCCTCATAACATGCTTCCGAACTCACTAGGTTGTAACTCTGGTTACTTGTCTTGGATCCTTCCCTCCTTCTGCTCTACAACCTCTCCTGCTAGTAATGTTGACAGAGCAAGAGCAAGGTTGCAGAACAAGACCAGGATGCACCCAGGAAGGTACCTGAGACATAATCCAAAGGGGCCTCACTCGCAGAGTCTGGGCTCTGAGTACAGATGCTTGAAAAGGGTTATTGAGTCTTTCTTTGCATTTCATCCAAGACCATGAGACAACCATGCCAACTGCTCACCAGGGAAATATGAGGCATGTACGCACAGCTGCCTGCCAGCCGTCTTTAGTGAATCCCACGAGCCTAGCAAGGCCGAGAAGACCTGCCAGCCCCAGTCACTCTCAACAGGCTCACGACTGCAGGAAATGCCAACAATTATTCCCAGCCAAAGACATTTTTGGTCCATTACATTTTATACATTTAAAATTTTGTTAGTGGAATGCACCAAGGGAAGTGTTATTTTAAATCAATGGGCAGCCAATGCCTCCTACTCGGGTATAACTGGAAAAACAAATTATCACAGCACATTGATGGTAGTCACCAGAATACCAACAAACTCCCACACAGGACATTGGCCTTCAACTGCTCTTCCCATGTCCACAGAGTTCTCCTCACCTGCTCCATTTTTAAAAATCACTGTTTCCTCGGAGGCCTTTTCTGTGACGAGCACACTCATTGAGCCAGTCTTCCCAGGTTGACTGGCCCTGCTGCTATTTCAGAACTTGGAATAACATGCACTTATTCAATTTATTTCACAATTTATTTGATGCCAGGTCTGCCAATAAGAGCATAATGGTTTTTACTTTCTGAGCCTCAATTAAATATTGTACACATACTCGATCCGTTAACACAGGCAACAAACTCATGAGATGAATGTCACTTCATATCGCAAAAAACTGAGGCTCAGGGAGGCAATTAGTTTTACACGGAAACTCGGGCAACAAATGTCTCAGCCATCCGCCGTACCTTCATATCAGTTATAATTCATTTATCCCAGTCCAGCAGCAATTTCATATCTCTGTGTTTTCCCTCACGTCTATTTGCTTACAGTGACTAGAATATAATTTTGAGTTTTACCATCACCCATCTTATAAATATTATTAATTTACACTGTTACTATCCTCACTACTTACTAACCAAGGAGCAAAAACCATGGGGTAGATGGTTCTTGATGGTGATGTCTCTTATAGAATTTTTAAATTCTTTGTAATTACATATATCTGTTTCTTTTAAAATATTTGAGATGAAACAAATAATAAGTATCCAGATACATACAAATAATTACAAAACAAGTAATTAGCCAGATAAATTATGTACAATGTTTTGCAGGTTTGAACAAACTGACAAATCACTATTATGATGATGACCACAGTTTTTACTATAGTTGGGGATCAAGCCCCAGGCCTTGTGCATCCCAGACAAGTACTGTCCCACTCAGCTCTGTTCCCAGCCCCCAGACAATTTATGAAATATGTTAATATCGATGTATTCTATCACCAGTTATGAATGTACAGCTGTTTCCATAGGTTCAGAAGCACTAAACATACAATTTAATTGTTAAATCAATGTTTGTAAAAGAACATTGCCCACTTCTCCGTTTTATTCTTTGGTTATTGGTTAGCATTGCTGACATATGCTTATTTAATAATTTCCAAACAATTGTTAATGTTGTATTTGTTCTTTTTATCCACACATCTATTGTGTGTATCTCTAATTTTTCTTCTATTGACTTTTTTATATTTTCCTATTAAAGCAGTTTTCATGATTTCAGCTCATACAAATCATTTTATAACCTATTGTCTGGTTTTCATTTTCCTAAATTTAAAAATTTAAAATGTACATGAGATTAGTCCTACAGAGCCAGTCCTGATGATGATCTTTTGCTCAGATTCAAATCCTTGGGATACTTGTCACTGGACACTCCTGTGCCTCATTTCTATGACAGTGGCCACTTCTTGTGATATGCTTTGTTATTTATAAGTGCAGTAACACATACTAGCACTTAACCATTTTATATATATATTCCTGAAAAACAGAAAAAGGTTTTATATAAATATATTTTATATAAAATATTTATAAATTTTTTATTATGAAGAAATTAAATATGCTTAAGCATATAGGTGTGCTTCTCTCAATCTAAATGTTACACAATATGAACATGTATGAATTCATATTGCCCCATGAATATGTATGTTTTTAGAGATAAATTAAAAATTAAGCTTAATTTTCAAAAAAGTAGCTAACCATTGATTTGGCTTAAACGAATTATAAATCTCATGATTAAACTTTTTTGGAGAAGATGAACACAAGTTGTCAGTTAATAGTCAAACAATGTAAAAATCTGTGATTTCTTCTAAAATAGTTTGAATAATATAGTAATTTAAAACTGTAATTTTAAAATTTGCACTTCAAGCTCTGTTCATCTTGGAAGGGTTTCTTTATAGCTGCTGCATGATAGTGTCAGAGGTGTTATGACAGCAATTAACTACCTCATAACTTAAAATAATTCCAACCCTTCTCTAAACCCTTGGATTTGAATGCTTATTAAGCAATTAGAAGCACAGGGGACATCTCCAGCTGATGCTTGCTTTCTGGGTAAGGCAGCAGACCAAAAAGATGGATCCTATTAATATGGCATCAAAAAAAAAAAGACCACAGCGTGTAAGAAACAAATGCCCCAAAACATCTAAGAAACACGGTTTTGTCTTAGATATGGGGGAACATTTTCATTTTTATAGACATATTGTCAAATGCTACTAACAAAACACCAGTTAGATTTACTCATGCAAGCTACCACCATGTTTGAGTCTCTCTCTCTCTCTCTCTCTCTCTCTCTCTCTCTCTCTCTCTCTCTCTCTCTCTCTGTGTGTGTGTGTGTGTGTGTGTGTGTGTGTGTGTGTGTGTGTGTGATTTGTTAAAAAGAAACAAAGGTAGTGCAGATGGGAAGGCGGGCTCTTAGTGCCTGTTTGGATAGTATGATGAACCCTTCTTCCTGGGTCCTTCTGATTAATTAATTCCCCGTCTTCATAGAATGCAGACTAGGTTAAACTGCCTAGAGTTCTTTTTGTGATGATTGATTATCCTCCTCTTTATTTACACCCTGCCCCAAAAGAAACCCTCACCCTGCAAACCCAAGTTCGGGAAGGCCCAGACTCTTTGATTATATCACACTGGGTTCTTCACATTTCATATGCTAAAGTTATGGGTGAATCAGATTTTGGTTGGAGAGTGAATGTCAGCCAGACAGCTCAAGATGCAACCTCCATCCAAATCTGTGGATTACAGCACTTTCTATGATGTAGAAAACCCATGAAGTCGGGCAGTGGTGGCACATGCCTTTAATCCCAGCACTCAGGAGGGAGGCAGAGGTAGGAGGATCTCTGTGAGTTTGAGGCCAGCCTGGTCTACCGAGGGAGTTCCAGAACAGGGTCCAAAGCTACACAGGGAAACCATGTCTCAAAAAAAAAAAAAAAACCAAAAAGGAAAAAGAAAAAAAGCAGGAAGGAAGGAAGGAAAGGAGGAGGGAGGGAGGAAGGGAGGGAGGGAGGGAGGGAGGGAGGGAGGGAGGGAGGGAGGGAGGGAGGGAGGGAGGGAGAAAGAGAGAGGGGGAGGAAGGAAGATCTCATGGGGAATGGTTTTAGGGTAGAAGCAAAGCTTGTTACTCTGTGTATAATCTGTGCCAGCCAATATGACAATTTCAAAGGAAAAGATGAGAAATAAGTTTGAACAAGTTTCTGTTGTTTTGAAAAGGAATTCATAATTATATAATTTCTCCTAACCCTTCACCCCATAAGGGTATCACACTCCCTAGGGATTTCAGGTCTCTATTATGGTATATGGAAAGCTGGGAGGTAACATTAGATACTCAGTCTTAACAAAGGTAGCTGGATATTTTGCAAATAGATTTGTGAGTTCAGAAAATGAATAATTCTGAAATTAGAACACACATTTTGGAACAATTGCTGCTCAAGGATTACAGGTTTCTAAATTGAGTCCACCAGCCTCATCTCATAATCCTGCTTGGACTGGTTCATTTTTCATCTGATTTCTGCTTGTACCATGCTTGAATATGTGTTTGAATTCTTGTTTTTAGTAGATCATGCATTTGGTTGAAATTCCCTTGCATTTCACTCCCACCCTTTCAGGAATCCAAGAGCATTGGTAAGCAACCAGTGTCAGTATGATGGGTTGGAATCCCTGGAAAATATGAAGGAGTGGCTAAGTTGGGGAGAAAAAGGATAGCTAAGGAATGTGCCTGAAGAAGTAATCATATTTCACCAGTGTCTTCTGCAAAGATTACGATAACTGGGGACCATCTATGTATCTGCTAAACAGATATTCATCTTGGTTAGTAACCTCATTTTATATTACAGAGTCTGTGTTAGAAAGGACAGTGTAGCCATATTGACTTACAAAGCAGCTGTACAAGTTTGCACTCCCAACAGCAATGGAGGAGTGTTCCCCTTTCTCCACATCCTTTCCAGCATAAGCTGTCATCAGTGACTTTGATCTTGGCCATTCTTACAGGTGTAAGTAAAATGGAATCTCAGAGTTGTTTTGATTTGCATTTCTCGATGGCTAAGGAAGTTGAGCATTTCCTTAGGTGTCTTTCAGCCATTTGAGATTTGTCTGTTGAAAGTTCTCTGTTTAGGTCTTTACCCCATTTTTTATTGGATTACTTGTTCTTTTGATGTCTTTTTGATTTGTTCTTTTTTTGAGATTTCTCAGAAAATTAGGAAACAATGTACCTCAAGACCCAGCAATACCCCTTTTGGGTATATACCCAAAGGATGCTCAATCATACCACAAGGACATGTGCTTGTGTTCATAGCAGCATTATTCATAATAGCCAGAACCTGGAAACAACATAGATGCCCCTCAACCAAAGAATAGATGAAGAAGATGTGGTACATTTATACAATGGAGTACTTCTCAGTGGTTAAAAAAAAATGACATCTTGAAATTTGAAGGCAAATGGATGGATCTAGAAAAAAATAATATATAGAATGAGGTAATCCAGACCCAGAAAGACAAATATAATATGTCCTAACTCATAAGTGGTTTTTAGACATAAAAAAAAACAACGTATGGTCCACAACCCCAGAGAACCTAGACAACAAAGAAGATCCTAAGATAGGCATACATGGAGCTAAATAGGAAGAAGAAAAAAGACAAGATCTTCTGAGTAAATTGGGAGTGTGGGGATCATCAAAGAAAGTAGAAGGGGAGAGGGGAGGAAGAAAGGGGAGTGGAGAAAAATATATAGCGCAATAAAAACAAACTAAAAAAAAAGGACAGTACGTTGCTGGGTATATTACTGTCCTTCATAGATTATAGGATGGTAAGCAGGAAAGCTGAGGTTTTCTGGAGCTATTACTGTTTTTACAAATCAGATGAAGCACACAGTATTCTGGGGATGGTTGTGAGATGGGGAGAGGAGTGTCTGTGAATTGGCTCAAATCGCCCAGCGCCACCTCAGATTTCAGCTCTCACACAATTGCCTGGCTGACAGGATTCATCAAATCCTATGAGAAACAATATTGGGCTCTTGAGGCAGCTGCCGTAGGGAGAGTAGGGGTACTATCAAGTCATAGAAGACAGTCATGGAGAACTTTCCATGCCCCAGAAACTATTCCAAGAACTTTTCATTCAATTCATGTAACCCTACAACTTTAAAAGTGAATTTGTGAAGTGACATGAACGAAAGAATGAGGTGTAGAGGGGTTGAGTCATGCTCTCAATTTGTCAGGACACGCAGAGACCGGACTCAGCTCTCTGGTTTTCCTCACAATTGAGCACCATGGCTCCATGGTTCTCCCCTTGAGGCAGAGCAGGAAGAGGAGAAAGCCGTTCTCTATTGTTCCTTCTCTCCTGCCTCGCTCAGGCTTAGACAGAGACCTCTATACATTCCTCTAGAGAAACAGTGAGACTGCAAATTCAGTTTCCAGACTCAGAAGCACTCCGTCCTCAGGAACCCTCCTGATCAGCTTCATCTTGTCAATAATGAGAAGCGGATTCTGAAAGCTCTCCTGCCCCCTGGTATCCCCGGGGAAACATGGGAACGAGTCTCATTTTGCACAGCTACTTTTTGTTGTGGGTAGGCTCATTTTTCATCTTAGTTTTGCATCCTTAGCATGTTCCTGGGCTTCTGGGTCAGCAACATTCTAAGTTTTCAAAGAATGAAAGAGAAGTTTACACATGATCTGTTTTGTGCTCTTACTCTCTTTCCTAGGCACTTGCCTTCAAAACCCAAAGATCTGGGGAGAGTGTTCAGAATGGAAAAACAAGGAGTTTCCTAAATACTTAACCGAGATGATGAAGGGGGTGTGTGGAGGGAATGAGTGTTAAAACCTGGGCACCCCTGACTGGGATGCAGCCTGGCTTCTGTGTGACAACCTATAATGTCATCACCTTTCATTCTGTCCCAGATAGATTGCCTGAATATGTAGCCCATAAATGATCAGCTGAAACATCATCTACTCCTTAACGTACAGTGCCAGTGTAAGGGGTCCTCCCCTGGCCTCTGAAGCACTCCAGCCCCTTTTAGGGAGATCTGAGTAGATTCTGTTGCTTGATGGAAGTTGGAGAGCAATCATCCCAGTCTACAACCAGGTGAGCACAAAATGTCTTTGATCTGGATAATCTAGTTTCTGCTTATGGATATATACATGTATACATAAAAATACATATCATATATCTGCACAACCTGGGTATATATGCATATACATATAACAGCAGATTATCATATCTGTTGTTAGTAGCCGCCATTTTCACTTGAATGCTGAGTAATGTGGTTGCCTTGAAACTTCTGTTTGTGCTTGAATTCTGTGCCTAGCAAGTCTGCCAGTTTTTCCTGAACTTGTGTTCCTTTCGACCTCATGACCTTGTGTTCCCTTTGACCTCCTACTTGAGCCTTACGTGCTTCTAGTCAGAAGAAGGTCCATCACGGACCACTGTGGGCTCTAGGTGCCTAGTTTTTCCTTCCTTCTAGGCTCTACTGGGCTTCAAGCAGGGCTGTGCCTATGGCCATGAGGTTTCTCCGTCTTGTAGAACAATCTAATTAGGGGATGTTAAGAACTGGATGCTCATGTCTTCCTTGACATCCCATGTGGAAGCTGTCTTCTCAATGTGATCTGATGGCACGAGGAAGCCTTGAGGAAGTAGTTATGATTAGAGCATCTTATGAGGGGAGACCCTAAGCAGAGTGTCAGTACCCATATCAGAATGTCGGCCGTCAGTTTCCGGTCTGTCCTGTCACTCATCCACAGGTTAGGAAAGCATATCCGACGAGGAAGTGATTCGTGCAGACCTCCATCTTCACTCTCTCACATTCCACCACTGTGAGAAACAGAGGTTTGTGGTTCAGGCTATCTAACTTGTGGTTTTTTTGATCAAGACAGGAACACAGATATTTTTCTGCCTGTCACACAGTATATTACAAACCATGATCAACCACAATGAAAGAAGCACTAGCATTTTTACTTATTGTTTACTTGTTTATGTGGTGTGCGTGTATGTGTGTGTTAGGCACACACATGTATGTAAGCACTCATCCACAAGCGGCAGTTAGAGCAGGCTGTTGCACACCTTCCTCTGTCTTTCTCGGATTTTGCCTTGAGTCGGGGTCTCTCTTTTGCTTAGGTTGGTTGGCCAAGGCCTGTCTCTGACCTTCAGTTCTGGGAATACAGGCATACACACAGCCATGCTTAGTTTTTTACATAGATGTTAAGGATATGAAGTCAGGTTCACTGGGATTCAGAACAAGATTCCTGACCCACCGAGTCACCTCCTCAAGCCTGTAGTATGTCCTTACAGTATCTCTGAGGATTCTAGTAGAAGTACATGAGGGTAGTGAGCAGAAAATTGACTTCTGAAAAATCATTATCAGATAACTAATTTGGTAAGGGATGAGGGAGCATTCAAGGCTCTCAGGACTACCTGTACCAAAGACTGAAGTCAAATAGAGACCAATGGGGGATGGTCACAGACACCTATAATTGCAGCACTTGGGAGGCAGAGACAAGAGGATTCTCAGTTCCAGATCAGCATCATGACTTCATAGTAAGAACCTGTTAAAACCTGCAAAAAGGAAGATCAGAGGAAAAAGGAGAAAGAAGAGGAAGGTAGAAAGAGGAGAAACAGTAGAAGGAGAGGAAAAGAGAAGGAACAGAGGAAGAGGTAAAAGAGGAAGAAAAAAGGAAGAAGAAAGGGGAGGAGCATGAGGAAAAAGGAAGAGGAGGAGATGGAAGAGCAGGAGCAGCAGGTAGTAGAATATTTAGCTACCAGAAGAGCAGGGAGTGGGAAGAGAGCCATGTGAAGCTGGGCAAGGTGAAGTGTTCCAGGTGCCCACTGCAATAGGGGAGGGCTTGGCCCAATGTCCTTTCACCTTTTGGAGGATATAGAATGACCTTTTAATTCAAAATAAGTGAAAATTTCTTTAAGTATTTTGAAAGCAATGAGCTTTGTCTTTATAACCTCTTAGATACATCCTGGATCACAACTTGATGGCAGTTTTATGGAGACAATTCAAGGGTGCAAGAAATGATAACTATTCAAGATCATCTCAAGGTGGATGGATTTTTGTTTTTTTTTTTTTGAGTCACTTACTTCCCATTGAAGGAAAAAATAATAACAAAAACTAGTCTTTAGGGGTAAACATCTGATGAAGGGAAATAAAGTTAAGAATTCCATTCAAAGACAAAGAATACTTTGAGATCTCTTCTGGTTACACAGCTGCCTTTACGGATCTGTTCCGGCTAGACTAATAGATCCCTAGGGATGCCGCACATGGACTTTCGGAAAGTGATTTTCCCCTTTGCCCTGCTTGGCAGGAAAGTGGACTGAGGAGGAGGGGAATACACCCGACTGTCTCATGGTTGTTTGGGATTAGTTCTAAGTTTCATGAAGGTGACCTGTGCAGGAGGCCCCAGTGTGAGCAGACAGAGCCATTCTACCTCGAGGCATCCATTCTTTGAGTCTGGTTCATTCCTTTTGGCTCTGCAGTTTTAAATAAGGCAGAAAGGCTAGAGGGTTTTTTATTATAAATGACACAATGTGAAGAGTAATACTGTTCTTCATAACCTTGTAAAGTTACCTTGTTTTTTTTTTTAGAAAAAAAAAACTTTATCATATGTGTTCACAAATATCACACACATAAAACCTCCTCTTCCCTAACTCCACCTCAGAAGCCTTATAGTGTCCTGGAAATGGCTGGGTTTCTCCTACCTCATAAGAGACACAGGTTCAAATTCTGTTGAGGGAAAAGAAAAATGAATACCTTCCCCTGCATGCTATTTTTTCACATTGTCTTCTCTACAGAATTTCTATAAAAGGCTCACACAACCTGAAGTTCCTTTTCCCTTCTTAGCACACAAGCCCTAGTACCAGAGACCCTTAAGATAACTTCTTGGCCTTCCTGTGAACCGAAGCTTCTCGACAATACTGTATTCACTTCTAGCTCCCAAAAGGGCAAATTTCCATTTAAACAGGAAACCTTTTTAAAACATTGTACTGTATTCCATCGCTGGGTAGGTGTGCTTTGAGTATTTATGATAAAAGAAGTTTTGCTCTTTTTAGGTGACTCACCTGTCAAGCACACTACGGTGATCTAATCAATCTACGTTGATTAAGGCTGGCAGAGGATAAGCAGAATACGAACCAAGGACTCTTAGTCCTTTTAGCTCATGCATGCTGTCGAGAACATTCTGGTATGTAGTATTTCTCTATTGCTATATAATGAATAATTGTCTGAAAGCTTAGGGTCTTAAAACAACAAACAGCCCTCACTGAAGGTCAAGATGGGGAATCTAACTATCAACATCACTTGGCTGAGTGATTCTGGTTCAAGGTTGTATGGAGTTCCAAGGAAGCTGGAAGCTATCAGTTGGGACTCCTGTAGCTGAAAACCTAGGGCTGGGGGAAACACATCCAAGATGGCTTACTCTACTGGTTTGGGGAAGAGACCTCATGAAATTCTCTGCAGACTCTGGCAGAAAGCGTCGGCTCTCAGCTGTGTGTGAGCTTCTTCATAGGAGCCACATGACTTGGCACTGGGCTATACTCTGGATGAACACAAACAGACAAAGAAAGTCTGTTGGTTCTACTGCTAATACACATATAAAGTATTCTTAGTCATACAGGCCAACTCTAATTAAATGTGGGAGAAGACAACACAAGGGTAGATGATCCAAAGGGAATTGGATCATGGGTGGTCACCTTTGGAGTCAAGAGCCTCTTCCCAGAATAATGCAACATAGAATAATTCACCTGGGTAAGAAACTCTTCATTACAGACTTAAGTGTTTATCTGGTAATAAAGCCCGAATGCTTTTTTCAAAGGATTAGGTTAATTACAGCCTCAGAGACACAGGGATCAACTAAGTAACAATGCTCCAGAAAAATAAAAAAGGAAGATCACTATATACCAAAAAGTCCCAGTGTTCAGGAAGCCACCAGCAGGCCATTGCCATTAAAGCTTAGGGATAGCAAGGTACACAGGCATGAACCAGATCACAAAAGGTCTTAAAAAACCAATGGAGAAGAGGAATTTCATTGTTCCTTGTGGAGAACCTGTGAAGTTATATCAGGAAATGATTCACAAAGCCCAGCTTGTATTTAATTAAGTGTTCTCTGTCCTAAATGTAGTGATGGACCACAGAGTTGGCTGGAAAGCCACCACACTGTGATGGTACAGACACAAGGACAGATAATGATGGCAGCCAGTATACAAGGGGAGACCGGACGTGGCCCCTTGCAAGGAATGGCTTGGAGGAAAATGTAAGAGAGATGGCAATTAGTTTGCTCTTGGAGAAGAAAGAAATGGAGACATGAACGAAGCATTTGAGCATCTGCCTTGGACAACTGGGAGAGTGAGACGGGCTCTTCCCAGGGAGACACAGGAGTGGGGAGAATCTGAGAATTTTCTGGAACCTGCAGATAATACACTTGATGGGTTTTTCTCAGGACATAGCAAAGTAACAATGTGAAAACTGCAAAGCCAATCGCCACTTTACACAACTGTAGAAAACACATAAACATTACATGTGGAAAGATTTATGATGAACATTAAATATTAAAATCAAAATGAGTTACTTTTTTATTAAAAAAATTACCCATACATTTTTAAGGCAGTGTTTCTAGCCCTGAGTTTTTATTAATTGTGCGTCATTCTGTAACAATTTTTAAAACTCCTCAAACTGCCAGCAGTACAAGATAGCATCACTTCATCCTTACTAGCCACAATATACCCTTATGGAATTATTTTATTTTGTTTGTTTGTTTTTGGTTGATAGTTACAAAGAAAGTGAAACTGAGTTTTTAATGGTTTTTTTGGTATTTCAGTTTTGTAATTTTATCTTTCAGAAGAAAAAAAAACAAAAAGGATTTTTAAAAACATGTATTGGTTTTATACTTTTAACTACAAAAATGTGTCCCCTTCACTGAAATCATTATACAGCTTCTAGTCTAGTTCAGCCCTGCCTGGCGAATGCCGTGATAATGTAAATTTATAATTGCAGCATTTGGGAAGCTGAGGCAGAAGAATAAAAGGTCAAAGCTAGCCTGGGCTACATAAGGAGCTTGCAGCCAGCCTGGGATGTAGAGCAAGGCACTGTCTGAAGTTTTTTAAGAAGTTGCCCATTGATCTATAATCCATAAGATACAGGCAAAGACACTGCTACACTTTTGAGATTTTACAAAAGAAAATATGGCCCCAGTTGTAAACCAATGTTTACGCTACTGCTTGCAAGTACCCGACAATGGACTGGACTTGAGGGTGGCCGCTGGACTTGAAGTCTGCTTGTGGAAGCTGAGAACAATGCTTCCCAGGCCGACAGCAAAGCCAGGAGTACTCGGTAGTTCCTGAAGCTGAATAGAAAATATGTCTTCACTTTCAAATAAACGCCAGCACAGAAAATTCCCCAAGAGGAAATAATTTGCTCCTAGCATATAGTGGCTTTGAGATTTTAAGACGTAACCCCAATAGCCGAACAGGCTTTATGAAGAGCTGGTGGTTAGGTGATTGAAGGTCCCATCCTAGAGGAAGGTTTGGGTTAGGAAACCCTTCTGCTTCGGTGGCACTTACAAGTGGAGTATCTTTATTGTGATTGGGCTTATCTAGAAAGAAGGAGCAATGATACCTATTTTCTGTGATTTCCTGAGAATAAAATGCTGACTTAGAGGTACCGTCAATTAAAATAAGCCATCGTTATTTTTGGCAAATGGCTATTCCCGCATACATTTCAGATCACCATCACGCAAAACAAGCGGTATGGATTTCACAGTGGTCACACAGTAATGACAAGAGCTTAAATCTAAATTGTGTTTTAGGTTCTGTAAATACCACTCCCTCTCTAAGCCCATTAATAATAAACCACACTTCTCTGCAGAGAATCTGCGAGGGAGACTGTGTCCAGCCGCTGGTGGGAAACGGGTGAGCACTGAGTCAGGCAAGCTTGGAGCCGACAGCCATTAGTGAGAAATAACAGATGGTGTCTCACTTTTTGCTGTAGGCAAAAAGCCAAATGACATGACTAAATAGAAAGACAGCCCCAGAGGACAGCCGTTGGTTTCCTACCGAGCATGGAGCCTGAAAGGCAGGGACATTTTTAATAACCTTTCTTTGACAAGCTTAAAGCTATTTAATGCCTAAGCCTGTCATACCTATCCGGCCAGGAGAACAGGTCTCCAGAGAGAAACCCTGCAGTATGCAATCTTACCTCCTCAGGAAAAGCATCAACTGCACACACATAAAAAACATTATAGAGCAAGGTCACCCAACAAGAGCTTTCCGTTTAAATAAAAAACAGCCATTGCCCCTCCTTGTAACCCTCTGGACCTGGTCCCCAGTCTGCAATGGAAAGAAAGCTGGGGTTCTGTCCAGTTGTGACTAAAATTAAACAGTAAGGGTCTTCTGTCTGCTTTGGCTGAAATTTGAGTCCAGTTTAATTAGAAGGAAACGCACTGTAAATTACTGTGTGCTGAAAGTCTACACAAAAAGAAAAAAGGGAAAAAATGATCTCATATTTCTTTATATATTGGGTTTCACTTTTTCATTAAACCAAAGGAACCAGCGAGCAAACACTTTTCTTTAAAGTGTCTGGAATAAACGGGGAAATGAGCGATCTTCGTGATTAAAGCTCTTCATTATCCCAGGGCTGTAATGCTTGGCAGGTGTGACCCAGCCTTCTCTAGAACACTGTGTATGCACCCCCGCAAATTTACCTAACGAACTGCGCTCATTTTCCAACAAAGTAGCAGAGCCTTATTGTGGACATGAGTTTGTTTCTCTCCGGGGTCCATGGCTCATCCTGCCCCATTTGCTTAATTTTCTGTCATCACCAAACCATCACGTTTTAATAACACTCTGCTTCTTTTTCTCCAGCCTTGTTTGAATGCAAGGACGCTGGAGAGACTTCCATGCTGAGCGACTGGTTGGAGGTAGTTTGGACAACCCCAGGATCATGCAAACGGTCAGTCTGTCAACACTTCCCATTTCTGCTATTAGCGGTCCTGATTGCCATGCTAATTCCATTAGTTTTAGTATGGAGTCGATGGAAAATGTTCCGGAAAAAATGTTTGAAGGGGCTTGGGATGTGGCTCCTTTAGTAGAGTGTTTGCCTTGCAGGCATGAAGCTTTCAGTTCCATCCCCAGCAGCGTGAAATGGTACGGTGGTGCCTGCCTGTAACACCAGCTCTAGGGGGAAGGAGGCGAGGGTTCAAGGTCATCCCTCTCCACGAAATGAATAATTGCCAGCCTGAGGTGCATGAGACTCTATAGGAAAGAAAATATTGTTCAAAAAATGTAAGCAAATATATAAACCGATTTTAGTTTAGTTTAGAAACGTTAATGTTGGTAAAAAAAAAATATATCATTCACAGGCTTGGAGAGATGTCTCAGCAGTTCCAGCACTTGCTTTTGCAGAGGACCTGGGCTTTGTTTCCAGCACTCACATGGTAGCTCCAACCGTCTGTAACTCCAGTCCCAGGGTACCTCCATGGGCATTGTATGCATGTGCTACACACATACACAGGCAAATCATACACTTAAGATACATACATAAAATAAATATTTAAAAATTATTCACATTTTGAATTTTGAGAAACAATTTTGAAGGAACTTGCAATAAGCCATGTTACACATACATGTACAAGTTTAATCATTTTTCTAGGAGGATGTGAGGACATAAAGTTTGGTGACCCAAGTGCTGTAGGGATCTAGAAATGAAACGTTAAATTTTTGTTTGGACTCAATGTAAGCTCAAATCTTATTTCCACCACCTCTTGCATCTTCAGTATAGTCTTTCCCCTCAGATTTCAAACTTACAGATAAATATGGTTTGGTGACTACAAATTAAATTAGTGATGCTTTCCCTTCTTGGCATAGGGCTGGTACACTGTCAAGAGTTGAATAAAGAGTAACCCTGGTGAATATAGTTCAGATACTTTTATGAATAAAATGATAAGGTTCTTAACACAAAGTGTTGAGTATCTCTAAGAAACATTTCCTCGTGAATGTGGACGACATACTGTTAAATATATACGCAAATATAAACAATTACAAACATCCTATACTTTATAAATACGATGAGTGAGCCTGGTTTAGCGCCCAGGACCCCTCTAACCATGGCACCTACTCACAGTTCACAAGCTGTATTCCATGGTGATGGAGAAGGAATCGGGAACCATGGTGATGAGTCCTAAGTGGTCCCCTGGATAGGCAGAGGGCTGATTTGTGAGATCAATAGGACCCCAAAGGTGTCACTGAGCGATTCTCCAGAATAGATCAGAGAGTAGTTCTTGAGCTTCTGCGTGCTAGCTGTGAGGATCAGTCCTGTGGGGATGCCCAGGGATGACAAGGGAGCCTTCCTACCCACTAGAAGCCCAGGCTCCCCAAGCAATGCTTAACTCATCTTGCATGTATGTCAGCATCTGCAACTAGCTCACATCCAACTGCAGCCTCATGCAGATCCTTATCCAGAACTCAGCTGTTTCTGAAACCACAGCCCATACAAGCTGCAAGGTTATCTGTTGTAGGATACTCAGGGGTGCAATGCTTTGTCACAAAGATAGCCATACAAACAAGGGAGGCCGATCCCAGGCCAGTCTCCTATGTCTGGCTAAATGGAAATGTAATTGTCCTCATTTTGTACTCAGTGATACTTTTTAAGACTTCCCATTTTGTCAAGGGTCTTCTTTTCAGATCAAGAGACCTGGGAATGTTACAGTCTCCACCTCCCCAACAAGACTAAAAAGTTTGAATTTGTCTATAATTCTCTTCTCTTCGAGCTTGCTGCTAGAACTTGGAAGTCAACTTAATTCTGAGTGCTGTTTCCTTTTTCCCAACAGTGTTTTTCATGTTGATTGATGTGAATGAATGTTCAAATCACACTTTTTACCCTCACCCTTTGCATGACTCACCTTTCCTTGTGCTGTTTTGAAGGGAGCACATATTCAATAGGCCTCCACTTTGATCAGGGGAGCTTTGCTCAGGTCTGAAGGGGTCAGGCTGCTTTTACCAGCTCTGTGATTATTCTGAGGTTCCTTAGGGTCATCAATTCCCAAGAACTACAGTTAGTTATTTGCCTCACTTTTTGTTGCTGGTTTGTTTGTTTGTTTATTTTTGTTAATAACCGTCAAAGCAAGTATATTATACATCCATTTTGTTGCTTAGTTTTAGGCTTTTTGTGAAATTGGGAGTTGAACCTAGGTGATGATTGTGCAAAAAAGTGCTCTATAGATGAATACATCCCTGCCTATTTATTTAAACAATTATTTATTTCGTTGTTTTTGACACAGGCTCTTGATAAGTTGCCCAGATCACACTAGGCAAGTACCCTATAGATATGTACATCCCTGGCCCATTAAATTATGTATTTATTTAATTACTCATTAACTAATGAATTAAATTTTGATTCAGGCTCCTGCTAAGTTTCTCAGGATCCAGGCTTGCCTTGAATTCACTCTGTTGCCTTGTCTGAACTTGAAATTTCAATATTCTTGCTTAAGCCTCCTGAGTAGCCTGATGAGGGGCCTGAGTCATTCTGCAATGTTTTATGGCAGTTTTTCATAGTCTTCCTGCCTAACCAGGATGCTGAAATACTGGAGGATCCCGGACCGTTCAAGGGAGATGCCCGAGGGCTTCTTTAGTCATTAATTTTTACTTTGTGCATTATAAATAATCAGGGTGTTTTAGGCCAAATCCTTAAAGGGAAAACTCACCAGTTCTGTGTGGCTTTGTGCTTCAGTTCCTCTCTAGAAAAATTACATACACCATGCAAGCTTGTAATGGAGACACAGTTTAAAGTCAGCCTCAGATAACACAGAATGGCAGCGATTAATAAAAAACCTTCCCATAATTCAAATTTCTACACATTTCTTCTGTAATTGTCTGTGTATTTGTAGGTGGTTTAGTTTTTACTCATTTTAGAGTTATCACAATTTATTATTATTTTCAAAATATTAAGAGAGGATATATTTACTTGGAATTTGAGACAGGGGTCTCTGCAGTGCTCCTAATTTGAATTCAATATAAATCGCTACACATTAGTTGAAAGTTCTGTGATGGTTTCTCAGATTGCCACATGCCTCAGAAGGCTAGAAACACTATGACCTAGCACCCAGCCAAAGCATGTCCATCGGTTGTCGGCACTATTACCTTCCTGTTGCCAGAAAGCTACAGAATTTAAGTTCTTAATATCAAACTCCAGCTAGAAATTCTGGCAAATTGTTTAACTTTAAGCTTTGGCTAATTAGCTAAAGTGTGTGTCTGAGTGTGTGTGTGTGTGTGTGTGTGTGTGTGTGTGTGTGTATGTGCGCGCGCGTGCTTTGGGAGTGTATGTATGTGCTTGCATGTGTGTCCTATATACATGTGTATGAAAGGGTGTATATATGTATGCATGTGTCTGTGTGTATCAGTCATGACCCTCCCGAAAATACTGTGAACATCTTTAAAACTCCTTTGTACACATATCCGGGGTGAAAAAGGTATGTCAGCCAATGCCTGATTCCTTAGCTATAGAGAATCATTTTGTGGAATGTGACATTTTGCTCTTTCCCCATTAACCACGATGGCTCCTTCCCCACTAGCTCATTCTGTTGAATTTGTTTCCTATCCTGTTTTATCCTGTTTTCTAGCTAACAAGACACAGTTAACCAGTGCCAAGCATCGTCTTTGTTTTAATTTTAAACCGTGTCCCTAGTGATTTCCTCTCCTGTTTCTTAAGACCGCTTTTTAATGCCTGAGTCTGTCCAGAGCCCTCCACTTTCAGCCTTTCTTTTGAATGTAAATGTTATTTTGCTATTCACCTGAAGAACAGAAGCCAGCGCACTGGTAAAACTGCTCTTCCCAGCAGAAGGCAGCCCCTCCCATTAACATCTATGTTAACATGGTCCTTTGTTCCTGTACCCTGGAAGGAAGGCAGCTCTTTCCACAGGGCTTTCCTGTGAGCTCGGCTTCTTATTCCCATTTGTTGTGCCTCAGATAGAGCGGTGTGTGTGCATGCGCGTGCACACGTGCATATGTGTGTGTGTGTGTATGTGTGTGTGACACAATAGATATAAAATTAAAATGACTCCACCTTAAAGCAGCTTAGTGCTCTTCCATCCATTATCCTCCTCTCTTTTGCATCAGTGTTCTCTCGTTCTCTTCCAGAACATTCTGTACACATTAAGTACACTTAAGTCATCCTTCATCGGAAAGCCAAACGAAAGGAAACAACACCTCAATGTTGTGTGTTGAGACTTGTCCTTCTGAAATTTTTATGTCCCCAAAATGTGCTCAACATGTGAACTTGTTTAGAATAGTCTTTGGATAAGTTATCAGTAAAGGTGAAGTATAGTTATTATGTAAGTTATTAGTTAGCCCCTAATCAAATATTTGGTTTTTAGATGAAAAGAAAACACTCAAATACACACAGACATATACAGAGAGAGAGAAAGAGAGATCACAGACATGTACACACACATACACTGACCCATACACATAGAGACAAACATACACACACAGTGGGGAGGTTCTAGTGAAGATGTAGTCTCTAGAAGGCCGTCTTCGTTCATGGCATCCCAAAGGGCAGACCGACCGTAACTCCGAGCAACCTGCAGAGGGAAGAACTGCATTTGCTTTAACTCTCAGAGAAAAGTCAATTTTGTCCCCTATTTACCTCAGCTGTGTCCTCTTGTAGTGCAGACTTCAAAGGCCACCATGGAACACTTTTTGGGGCTGCGGAACCCCAGGCCCTGAATTTCTTGTAAACAACTTGTTATGCTTGCAGCTGTTCTGTGCAAAACAACTTGTTTTCCTGTGTTTGCAGCTGCTCTGAGCATGAGACCCTGAGGAGTTCCGGATGGCAGGGGAGTGGTTTCTGGTGTGTTTGGCTGGGGCGTGGCTATCAGTTAAGGATCCCTATATAAGCTTCCCTGGAGCTCAATAAAGTTGGCGTTCTTGTTTCAAGGATGACCCGTGTCCCCGTGTCTCTGTCTGTGTGCATATGTTTTTTCTGCAGCCTAATTCCTGTCTCATAGTGCAAGCGCCACAGAGCACAAATATACGGAGAAGCCCTCCTCCTTCACCGCCAGATTTTCATTGTTCTTGCCTGTAACTCTCGTGACTCTACACTCTTCAACTCATGGTTCCACCTCCGAGTCACTCATTTTGTTAGTTCATTTTTATGTTTCCAAGCTATTTGTCCGCATAGGTTCTTTAGCAATTCTACTTATGTATAAGGCTTTATATCGTAGAAGAGCCAAGACTGACAAAGCTCAGAGACAGAGGCGGCCTAGAGTCAGCAATTTCACTTTATTTTCACTTCAGGAGACTGCTAACACAATCAACAACAGGAGCATGCCTCCCTGCAAGCACAGAGTTCCATGATGCAGGGGCTTTGAGCACAACCACTGTCACGAAGTGGGTCAGGTACCTCATCTATGTCCCTTTAAGCTGTGGAGTTAGATACTTACCCTCACTAAGAGTTAATAAACAGTATGCACAGCATCCTGGTGGGACAAGGTTAGCTCCCCATAGTAAGAAGGTCACTCCTCCATAGGATGACTTTAACAGGGTAATGGTGCAGTGGAGTGCGGAAAGTCTCATTTGAAACTACATTTGTCAACAGCATGCTTATGCAGTTATATTTCCACTCACCATAGTTTTCCTATTTCTTTTCCTTGCATATATGTGTACGTGTGCATGCATGTGAGGAACACAGGTCAACAATGGGTGCCGTCTTCCCCACTAACTCTCTACATTATTTTTTGAGATAGGGTCTCTCTGAGTCTGCACCTCACCCATTGGGCTCAAATTGCTGGACACCACATAAGCCCGAAGGATCTCTCTCTCATCTCAGTGCCGAGATGACAAGAACCTCCCATCTTTTTCTACAAGGTTGCTGGTGACAGAACTTAGGTCCCAATACTTGTACAGTAAGCCCTTTACCAATTTAGCCACCTCCCCAGCCCCTATGACTATCAACCTCCTTTAGGATTTTATATGGGTGCTACTCACATCATAAACCAAGCAGAGATTGACTGGACAAATGGGGCTGCTTTCAATCCTGCTTTTCGTGCTTGTCCAACAGACTATTCCCACAGTGATAGTCACAGAATTCTCAAGTCTTTTTTTTTCCTTGCAAAATAGTAGCTAATTTGGGGCTAGAGAGATGGTTCAGTAGATAAGGATGCTTGGTGTACCGGGCAGTGGTGACACATGCCTTTAATCCCAGCACTCAGGAGACAGAGGCTGGTGGCTTTCTATGAGTTCAAGGCCAGCCTGGTCTACAGAGCAAGTTACAGGACAGGCTCCAAAGCTTCACAAAGGAACCCTGTCACCAAAAACAAATAAAACAAAAAGCAAAAAGAAAAAAAAAAGGAAAAGATAGAAAAAAGAATGTTCAGTGCTCTTCCAGAGGACCTGGGTTCAGTTCCTAATACTCATAGGGCAGCTTCTAACCATGTGTAACTCCAGTTCCGGGGTTCCAACCCCTCTTCTATATTATGCACACGCATGTACACACACACACAGAGATACTCACACTCATAGACACCAATAAATGGAAAAAAATAAAGAAATGAAAGAAAATTTATACTCTGTGGTAAGAAGAGGCACCATTGAGAATTCATTGCTTCCAGCTAAACTCTGTCCCTGATCTTTCTCTGGGTGAGGTGAAAACAGACTGCATTCGAAAACTGACACAGAGTTTAGATTATTGGAGTGTTAAAAATGGAAATATTTCTTCACACTAAAAGATGATTTTTCTTTTTAAACTTTCAGATCACTGTTTGAGCATCCTAATAATCCTACCCTGAATATTCAATTCAATCCCCACATACACAGAGGCAAGTCACACAGGAGTACCAAAGACTGACATGCAAATACTCTCAGTCTTCAATTCAATCCCCATGTTCATGGAGACCATCACCCAGGAGAACTGATGGCTGACACACAAAACCTCTGAATCTTCAATTCAATCCCCACGTTCACAGAGGCAATCACACAAGAGTACTGACGGCTGACATGCAAAAACTCTGAATCTTCAATTTAGTCCCATGTTCATGGAGGCCATCACATAGGAGTACCGGTGGCTGACATGCAAAAATACTGTTGAGAAACTGTCCTTGTTACAACCCTTCCATGGAGAAAGAGTTCTTGACTCTTGCCATTTCCAGAAGGGAAAAAGTCCTGTATCCTTCTCAAAGAGAATCAATCTCTCTCTCTCTCTCTCTCTCTCTCTCTCTCTCTCTCTCTCTCTCTCTCTCTCTCTCTCTCCACATTTACTATTTGCTGGTTACTAACAGAACTGAACAGAATCATGTTGACTCATATGTGAACTGACTCTTATTGAAGCATTCTGCCTCTCTGCTTTCCCTTTCCACCTTGTGTATTACACCCCATTGCCATTTCTTATGACCCAGGTGCCAGCTAAGAGTGAGTTACTAACTTGAGCTAAGATAAAAAATGGGGACTATAGTTAGATTCAATTCTGAGTTTCCTATGGCTATAGAGGCACACTTGAAATCCTAGCACTCAGAGACTTAAGGCATGGGGGTCTGGATAACATGGCAAGACCCTGACTCAGGAAAATAAACAAACAAGCAGATGAATGACTGAAGCAAGCTTGCTTAACTGGGTATCAGAAGGCTACATAAAGGGATACAAGCCTTTGGCAAATGAATAACACTTGTGTCTAAAAGCTTGCAGCTGTGTGTGAGGCTGCTCCAGGGGCTTCCTATGGCACTGACCAGGCAATGATTATCTTGAGTTCTAGACCCTGATCCTGAGCACTAGATGCAGAGTTCTGTGATTCTCCTACTATTAATGCGGTAGCTTTTATGGACACAAGTCAGTTTAAGATTTTAGCTATAAAATGGAAAGCAACAGTCTTAGTCTGCCCAAGATAAGATTCACATGGTAACACCTGAGTGGATCCCTGACCTACTTTTAGGCAAAGAGTTTTAGAACTGCCGGATAGTCTACTGAGGCCACAGAGGGGTTCAGAACAAGTGTAGGAAAAGGTAGGGAACGGTTACCTTCTGAAACACGAATGCTGCACTGAATCATTCTTTCTCATCTTCTCTCTTAAAATAGGTGTTTTTAAGTTTCCATTTTAACCTTAGGTATTTAAGTTGGAAATGAGCTCTGTCGCTTCTTTATAAACTGTAGTGCATACCTGGTCATTTGAGAACATGGGCATGATGTCAGTGTGCTGAATACGGTGTAACTTGGGGGCTTATATCTTCAAGATCACGTACAGTACTTGTTAGCAGTCTCATGCTAAGCACACACAATTGTGCAGGACCACCTAGGTGTGAACTTTTCTACACAGGAGTGCAGTGCATTTCACGTGTATCTTAATAAATAAAACTTGCCCGGGGATCAGAGAATTAAAACAGTCACACTGGCCAGCCTTATTGACTAGGCAGTGGTAACACACACCATTAATCCCAGTAGCCACACTAGTTACTACAGAAACCAGGTGGTACATGCCTTTAATTCCTGCCCTACAGAGGATTATAAAACGGGAGGAGACAGCTCTCAGACTCAGTCTCATTCTGGGATCCTTGGAGGCAGGATCGCCATTCTTGCACTGAGGTAAGAGCCAGTGGCTGGCTGCGTTGCTTTTCTGGCCTCAAGGTTGAACTCCTGAGCTTTTATTAATTGTGCTCCACAGGAGACCTATGGTCATTCGATAAACAACCCTGTAGTTTATAGCTGTTTCAGACTGACAATTGGGTTAAGAGTCTTGTCTGTTTCATTGGCTGACCTTTGGATACTTGTAAATACCTTAAGGGCAAACATCCATATTTTTTCTTATAACTAATAAAGTTTGCCCAAAATTTTCAGTGAAAATTTGTGAAATGTTACCAACCAACCGAAGAATAAAGATATTTAACAACATGGTTTCAAAAGAATGTAAAAATGATAAGTATACTGAAACCTCAGACTCTGAATCGGTTCTAGGGTCAATGTCATGATCTATCTGCATTTGTAATAGCCAACTGAGATGGTCTTTTCCTTCTGACCATATGCCCAGAAGTACAGGTTTAGGTTTCTCCGTAGGATCTTACACCTATGAGGTGATGCCCCTTAATAGTTAAGTGATGCCATGAATTGGAGTCACAGTTTTGAGCTCAAATTTTAGCACTTCAATTTACTAGACAGAAACATTACTGATTCCATGTCTTAAATTTCTACACACACACACACACACACGCACGCACACACACACACGCATGTGTTTCTATGAGTGTGTGTATGGGTACATATGTGCGGGTGCTCATACCCGCGTCCTTACTTACACCAGAGGGGCATACTGGATGTCCTGCTCTCTCACCCTCTACCTTCCTCCCTAGAACCCACCCTCTACCTTCCTCCCTAGAACCCGGAGGTAGGTCTGTAGCCTGTAGGCTCTAGTCATTCTCCTGTCTCTTCCTAGTTCTGGGTTTACAGGTGTGCACGAACCACACCTGGCTTTGTGTGAGAGTTCTGAGGATTAAACTCCTAACTTCCTGCAAAAAAAAAAAAAAAAAAAACAAAACTAACAAGTGCAGGAGGTCGAGAGGTGTGTTGGGGATTTGTGAGGAAACAAATGTAGAAAAAATAATGAAAAATGTGGGGTTTGTTCATAGGAAAATCTGCTTCAAGGCAAGGAGAAGAAGAAAAGGGATCAAGAAAACATGCAGTGCCCCAGCCTGTTCCCCAGGGAAGACCAAAGGTGTGCGGGGAACATAAAGACAGAACTTAAATGGCTTCTGTCTTGTGTGTCTCATGTCTCTTTGCTAAGAATAAAGACCTTGAGAGAAGGTTCATGATAGATGTGGAAGAATAAGGGTGTTTTCCAAGGGATCCAGCAGCAGTGTTGGTGACAGACCTGGGAAGGGTCCCAGTCGGGGTCAGTCTTGGTGAAATCTGGCAGAAAAGACTGCAGTGGAGCAGCCAAGGACCCTCTAGAAAACGTGTGTGGTTCTCAGCGTGTGGGTTATGTTCCCTCTGGGGGTCTACTCACACCTTAGAGATCTCCTAAAACCATCAGAAAACACAGATTTATATCACTCTTCATTAACAGTAGCAAAGTAATGGTTATGATGTTCCAACAAAAATAATTTTATGATTGTGGGTCACCACAACATGAGTAGCTATATTAAAGGGTTGCAGCATTAGGGAGGTTGAGAACCTCTGGTCTAGAATATATAGTACCTCACAACTGAGGAAACAGACCTAGAGATTTTCTGCTTTGTCAGAAAGCACCCAGAGAAGTAAGAGAAGTCTAAACATATGACCCCATATTTCTAACTCTCACATGTGCTGGGGAAGTAGTTCCCAGTGATGAAAAGAGGCATAGGTCTGAGAGGTCAAAGTCAAACGAGAGAGAGAGAGAGAGAGAGAGAGAGAGAGAGAGAGAGAGAGAGAGAGAGAGAGAGAAGCTGGATTACTAAACATCAAACTATGGGTAGGAGTTGACTGTTAATGTCCAGTTTCCATTAACAGCCAAAGGAGATTGTCACATGCGGCTGAGGACTTACAACTCCTCACTCTAAGACAATGGACAGATCCAGTGTTTCCTGCGAATCACAGCTACTTTTCTACATAAGTTACTTGGTTTTATCATTTTTCATCTGCAGAATCGGTAAATTAAGCAGGCAGAGGTATTAGCAGCACAGGATAGTTTTAACATTGAAATAAAGTCTGTTTATAACCAAATTAAGGTAAAAATCTAGTAACATGAAAAGGAAAGAGAAACAAAAACAGTACCTCATCATGAGAAGTGTTTATAATACAATTAGTCACCCTTTTCAATGAATTCTCACTTTATGAAATGGATAAACGACTGTGAATAGTGCAGAACTGAGTCAATCAAATGATGAGTTATGTCCAAAGCAGTTATGCAAATTTGTATTTCAGAACTTGACTGCAAAAAGGTAAAGGCTAAACATAGAATCGCTTGGGGTAAAAATAAAGTATTCCCTTATGTCAAGCACTTGAATATAGTTCAGTATTGTCCACAACTGAATATGAAGTCAAAAGCCTAAAAATACCCAGATCCTATTTTTAATATTTGTTACTGAAATATTGACATTTAATGAAAAGGATGTGTTAGCTTTTCCCAGGACAAAGATATTTACCAGTTTCCCTTACATTCAGAACATTCATTTATACAAGGCAGGTTTGATATGAATGTCCAAAGAGCAGAAGCTTGGGAAACCAACAAACGTATGTGTGTGAATACTCATGAAGAGTTTACATACAGCAAGACAAAAATTTATTATAAAAATGATTGACAGAAATGGCTGCCTTTCATTTAGGTTTGCTTAATATATTCTAGAACCAAGGATCACAAACATGCCAAAACTCAAAATGCTTAAGAACAATTAATTTATCAAGAAACGATAAAGACCTAGTTATTTATGATAAAGAATAAATAAAATAATATAACAGGAGATCATTAAAAAGACTTTGAAGTAAACATAGAAACAATTTTCTCCGATAAGAAACATTATAAATCACCAAGATCTAAATCCCCAAAATCAAATGAGTAAGACTTATGTCATAAACCATAGAAGATCACTTTAAGGCATCTGGCAAAAATATTATACAAGATATCTTCTCTTGCCAGAGAGCATCAAAAAGACATAGAAAGTTAAAAAAACAGATTAAACTGAATAAAAGTCTACTCATATTTTTCATATGCTAGGATGAAGAATGAACAGTACAGGCAGGTGTGGTGGGGGCATATCTGTCTGTAATCCTAGGAACAGGAAAACCAGTGAGTTCGAGGCCAGCCTGTGCAAGGTAAGACCCTGCCTCAAAGTCAAAACACAAATCAGTGGGGTAAGGCTTCAGTATTTCACAAGTGATGTTGATAAGACTGAATCTCCTTTGTTTCTCTAAACACAAAAGATTAAATTAAAAAAACTTAATAAACACAAAGCTCACATATACATATAAATAGACTAAAAATGGAAAAAATAAGCTTGTATGTGCATATCTAATTATATCTAATTATTAATTGACTCTTAAAAGGACTGAAAAGTTTTCCTGAGATACCAACATGGAGCTAGATGGTGTAAAATGAACTAATGACCTCGTTTTATGTGGAGTATGAAAGGTTGATTTCCTGAAACAGTAGAGTGCTGATTAACAGATACTGAAGTTTTGGAGACTGGAGATGGAATCAAAGGGCACAATATCCCAGAGACAGATAACAGAGCTCAAACCCTCCATGCTGACCATAGCTAACAGAACTTACTATGGCCTTGACCACTACTCAGCAACGTTAAGCATTTTTATCACCAGAATCAGAATGTGAAGTGGTGTGTGTGCTCCGCCACTTGATTTTGCCTTTCACAATGCATCCAGTCATAAATCCATACCATTTTGATGGACAATCCAAGAACAGATTTAAAAAAAAAGTTTAAAAAGAACTATATGTCACTTTATAGCAATAACATGGAAATCTAGTATGTTCAAAGTCATAGAGATGATACAGGATATGTACATGAAGATCATATAGGTTATGTGTATTTATACACCTTACTCTGAATCATAATATATAATTATGTCTCATATTATAGAATATTATATAAGGATTAGAAGTAACACATTATGTGGTGGTGACAAACAGAGCTGGTAGTTTATATATAATTTAAAAGTACAAGGTAATAAAAAAGGAGGCTAGGATCCATAATTGAAAATTTCTCTTCTACGTGAAACTATTGCTATCAGTTTGCTAGAATTGAGTACTGCTGGGTAATGAAGAGTGGCCACAGACAGGTGACTTGGCAGTATGAGACCAAGTTCAGTATTTTGGCTCTTTTTATGGATTTAAGTTATTTTTGAACTCTGAAAATCCTGAGATTATTATGAGTTGCAAAGGAGAGATATCACTGAAGTCCTCAGAAACACAGTAGTGTCTGACGGTCCTTGGTGTGGGAGGTCCTATGTCTATGTGTTGCTTTTATTGGTTAATGACTAAAGAAACTGCTTTGAGCCTATAGCAGGGCAGAACAGAGCTAGACGAGAAAAACTAAACTAAATGCTGGGAGAAAGAAGGCAGAGTCAGGAGAAGTCATGTAGCCCTGCTGGAGTCAGATGGAACTTTACCTGGTAAGCCACAGCCAAGTAGCGATACACAGATTACTAGAAATGGGTTAAACTAAGATGTATGAGTTTGCCAGAAATACACTTAAGCTATTGGCCAAACAGTATTGCAAATAATACGGTTTCTGTGTGATTATTTTGGAACTGAGCAGGCAGGAACAAACAAGCTGCCTCTTACTACAGGTCCCTGCCTGGTTCCACCATGAGACAGATGCTGAGGAGAGCTCTGCAGGCTGCAGCAAGGCTGGGAAGGTATTTCAAGTCTGCGAGACCAGGGCTAACAGGAATAGAAACCATCTTTGCTTGTACATATGGAATTCCCATTATAAAAATGCTTCTTCGTTTTTATTTTAGACTAAAACTAAAAAGGGAGAAAGCATGCTCATAATCTTTGCAATTTTAAATGATAAATGTGATAACTTTGGCAGAATATATACAATGCATTTTATATAAAAGGTGGAACTAATATAACCAAATCATTTTTTAAAAGTTATTTGCAACTGATTGCTTTGTATAGATGTGAGCCTACTCCTATATACCATAAACGTGAGAACTAATCAAACCAGCAGGAGGGATTTCCTCTCCTCCACAAGGAACCATATGGCAGGTAAAAATGTGGATAGTCACAACCACCAATGTCTCTCTCAAAGCCCTCTGTTCAGCCAGAACTACAGCTGAACTAATAGCATAGCTATGCAGACCTGGGACTATTTTCTTCACCTGGTAATCCACACAGCAATATTCCAAGTGTAAAGTGCAGTGCAGTTCGGGGCACATGCTCTCCTTCATAGAGATGGAGCTGGCAGAAATCCACCAACAAACCCCGAGCCCCGCGTGCTGCCATGCACACAGGCGCTATCAATCAAGTACGATGTCATCAGTGTGACTGGACGTCAAAACGTCCAATCTGATTTGAATCTCTCTCCATGGCAATGTTTCTTGTAGCTGAAGATATGTGGCTTTTCTGTTGGTTTTGGTAGTTTCATAGTTTTGATAATTTTTATAGCTTATTGTGATAGCTTATGAAAATAGTAAGAGGATCAGATTCAATAGAGAAATATTTTCTTTGCAATCCTGTGACTTTTATCATTACACATGCTATATACTCTCTGAATTAAATGAGGTGTTGAGAACCTAATGATCCATACAGTATTTTAAGGATTCTTAACACACCTTCAAAGTTCTGAAAACTATTTTAATTTTAATTGTCTTTACAAAAACTGTCAGGAAGTATTGTATGTAATCATAGTTCATCTGATTTTCAGCAGTCTGGAAAAGAAACATTGCGATATCAGAACAAATAGCAAAGCTTAACATGGGCCTTGGACCTCTTCTGGTTTTTATTACTTTAGGGCCTGAGTTCAAGTCATGAGTGCTTACTTTTGCTTTAGTTTAAGAGTTGAAGAAACAATCACTTGATTAAGTAAGTGACATTTACCATCTACACATTAACACAGAAGTTCCTGAACAGAATTGTATGAAAAGTGATGGATCAAATAAGTAGCAGATTCACTTGGCATCCAATAAACACTTAGAAAACATGAAACTTTGGATCCTAATTACAGATTCTGTGCTAAAATGCATAATAGTGGTTCATGGCTTTCTCGAGCTCATGAGTGAATGAAATTGCCTTTGATAACTGTATGGAATGAGCAGCCTGGAATCGTGTAATTTATTTATGCTACATTGTTAGAATAATCCAAAAGTCAACACGGCTTCATAAAGAAGGAATAAACCTTTATGTGATAAATATGTCTTAGGTCTTGTTAATTCCTTACTATGCTCTGAGTCTTATACCACAGAAGCTATAGATTGGCTGAAATGGAACTAAAGTCAGGAACGGCTGAAGAAAACTCAGCTTTTTGATAAATAGGTTTGTCTCGATGTAGACATCTCACACCACTGAGCTTGGAGGATAAGTAGGCGTGACACGTTCAGACCTGTAAAAGGTCTGCATCAATACTTTGCATGTTTGTGTGGTTCAAACTTGCACTGATTTGTGGAGCAAGAGAACTGAGTCGGATCTCTAAGTAGACAACATTCACACTCAGCACTGTGGGGAGCACACATAGACGGGTCAATCATACTGATGGACGGTCTGCATGGCATCACCACAAAAGCTGAAGAGAAATGGGAAGGCCTTGGCTGGTGGCATCCATTTCTGGAAATCTGGGACCAACAAAGCTCTCTCAAATTCTACACTCGGTGTTAGCCCCCTATACTCGGTGGAAATGTCTTACATAATAATTTTTCCCTAGAATAAGACGTAAAGATTAGAAATGACTCAAAGTAAAATATGCACACAAGAACCTGAGTTTTATTAATTATAGCTATAGATTTGCGCACAAAGTCAGCATGGTCTGTTGTATTAAATATATTTAAATGTTTCTTTTAGATATTTTACTGTTCTTTTCAACCCAAAGCTACCAATAGTAATAGGAGTATTTATTTATACATTAAGGTCTGAATTCTAGAGCAAAATTCTTTGTAAGCACACTCTTTCACTATGGCTTCACTCTGCCCAGGCTGGCCTAGAACTCACCATGTACTTCAGCCTGACATCCAGTTTGTGACAATCCTCCACCTCAATTTCCTGCATTCTGAAGTTACTAGGTGAGGACTGATTTCAGTACAGCAAGGTCTACACTCAAGTACCAAACAGCAGGCTGCTCCACATGTTCTCATTTACTCGTCACAGAATCTGACTTCCGAGCAGGCTCAGGCCCAGGCTTGGAGACTGGGGTCGATACCCGCTGCTGAAACTCTCATCTTCCTAAAGTCTCACACACCTTCTATTAAGCAACCTCTGAGGGCTTAGATGGGTGTTTTCCTTACTTTGGATGGAACAATAAATAAATGTGTCCCATGGAATCAAATGAGGAAAGACAGCCCAGAGATTAGCACCGAGACAAAGGACATGCTGCAATTACCCAAGAGACACTTTAGAGCTAGAACTCCAAAAACCATCCAAAGAATTCCGGACACTCTTGAAACAAGTGGGGGAAAGCACAAATGCAGAAAGAAAAAAAAAGTATTGTATGCATTAGTTGTACAAAACGCTGCTCATCATTACTTCTTCATACATGTAAATAATACCCTTTAATCAGATTCATCTTCACGACTCCAATCCTTTGCTTAAACAGTTCACCTTCTATTCTAATGTCCTTGTAAAGTCTAGATTTAAAATGAAACCACAGCACTGAACTAAAGTTCAGTGAATAAGGTCAAGGGTCGAATTAAGAGCCAGAGAGAATCAACACCCTCAAAGCTAACACAGTAGAGACTACCCAACTGGATCCCAAACACACAAAACTCCACTATCACAACATTAGAATCCAAGGTTAAAATGAGGAAAGTGAGGTTAAAAAAGAACTCGAAAACATAATGGTGACATTTGGCAAAAGATACCCCCCCCACAGAGATGTAAAATATGAAGTGTAACTAAATAGGACAAAATTCCATAGAACTATCCATCTCAAAAGACATTCCGCAAAAGATAGTCAAAGAAAAAAGTGGAGCAGCAGGAACTGCATTTTACGTGCAGAAAAACCAGTGCAAATGACAAGAGTTTTCATGAGAAACCAGGAAAAGAAGAAAATATCACGGAGTTTTTAAAGGCAAGAAAACAGGCTATGTCTCAAGTCCTGTCTCTGTCAGATGGAGCACCACTAATGTAATATGCCACTAAAAAGCCACATTCTAGAAAGCGTTAAAAGGAGGCATTCAATAGCCACGTTTCCTTGCTCTGTTAAAGAGTGACATGGTTCTACAGAGCATGAGAGCGAGAAGGGAGCTTCAAGAACTGTTTATGTTTTTCTAGAAATCGTGTCATAGGTAAAAACTGGTGTTAAAGCCATTTAATGTTTTTTTTAATGTTTTTTTATTGAGAAAAGGAAAAAAAAACAAGTTTCCGCCTCCTCCCAGCCTCCAATTTCCCTCCCCCCCACCCTTCTTCCCCTCCTCCCACCCTTCTCCCCCTCCCCCCACTCCTCTCCCCCTCCCTCTCCAGTCCAAAGAGCAGTCAGGGTTCCCTACCCTGTGGTAAGTCCTAGGTCCTCCCCACTCCGTCCATATCTAGGAAGGTGAACATCCAAACTGGCTAGGCTCCCACAAAGCCAGCACATTAAGTAGGATCAAAACCCCGTGCCATTGTCCTTGGCGTCTCATCAGCCCTCATTGTTCGCCATGTTCAGAGAGTCCGGTTTTATCCCATGCTTTTTCAGTCACAGTCCAGCTGGCCTTGGTGAGCTCCCAATAGATCAGCTCCACTGTCTCAGTGGGTGGGTGCACCCCTCGTGGTCCCGACTTCTTTGCTCATGTTCTCCCTCCTTCTGCTCCTCATTGGTACTCCCCGCTTTGCTTCCTTCCTGCCCTTTAGTTCCTGAAACATAAAAATAGATTCTTGAAAAAAAAAAAATGTCAGTGAATTCTAATGCTGTGACAGCCATGGTAATATTCCATTTGAAGAATCCAGTTATAATATAAATTCTTCAAATACTCTTCCTTAGCTAATGTCTGTGACAACAATGAAGTCATTTGGAATCTACAGGGGCCAATTTGCGCCGCACAGGTTTCAGGGCTTCCTGGCTATAATTAGAACATGGTGGCAGGGCTCGATGGGTTTGGTTACTATAGCTACCCCATATGCGGCCTTCCTCTGCTGACCAGGGACTATGCCATGTATCTGCTGTAAATTGCTTATTAGTCACTCGCCATTTATTTTCTACTCCAACAGCAACCCCAAACTGGCCCTGTCAGAAACCCATGCTTTTGAATTTATGGGGAAACAGACCAGAAGGAAATAAGCACGTATTTTCCTGAGCCCTTCTCCCACTCACTGTTGCTTCTGCTCAGGAAAATACCGAGTATTTGTCTAAAATACTGCTAACATTATTTTGCATTTTCTGTGTTTTTTTTTTACAACAGAAAATGGAGAACTTTCTCCTGCCAAAGTATTCCAAATTATGAGATCTCTTTACATTTAGAAGAGAAGATAAAGATAAAACAACTAATAAACTTCAAGGATTTAACTTTTAAAATGTTTAATTGCTATTACATTGAAGGCTATTTAAAGTTCAGTTGTAGATACAAATTCAGTTATCACTTTGGGTAGATTGTGTTCTTTTACAATTTCATACATGTGCACTGTGGATTCTACACCCTCCCCCCCGACTTCTCTTCCATCCCTGTCAGCCCATTTTCTCCTTATAAACAAACCTCTTTCCTCTACTTGTCTTGGTTTTTGTTCAGTGTCCCACAGAATCTGACTGGGGACACTGGTGAGGTCAATTTCAAAGTTGACATCAGATGTTTTTATGGTACCGAATGTGTCTGGGACTTGCAAAGCAATTTGGCCACGTGCTCCCATGGTTACATCTACATTCACTGAGAGCTAACAGCACATACACTTATATCCCTGAGGGCACTGTGTCAATATTCTAAGTATATGCACAGCCTCGCACAGAATATCGTACTGAAGTTATTGATATCATGTCAAAAGCTCAGCACAGTAATGAACATTTCAGCAACTTTCTGAGAGCTTTGGGCTGACACACGAATGAACAGACCCAGTATTTACCTAAAACAAACATGTTCTTTACATGCTACTTTCTCAATAGTCTTTAAAAATACGAGCCTTTTGGCTCATAATATAAATATAATATAATATATATATATATATATATATATATATAAATAATAAGCAAGGCATGACGGCACAACACAAATCTGTAATCTCCACTGCTATGGAGACAGAGTCAAGAAACCCTGAGATCAAGGTCAGTCGGGGCAACTCAGCAAGATCACTTTAAAACACAAAAATAGTTTATTATTGAATTAGATTTTAATAATTTTTAGCACATTAAATCTCAACAACAGAGTGGCAACAGTGCTTACCAGATGAGTAAAAAATTGCCACTTTAATGTAGAAGTATAGAGTCATAAAGAATGTTGTGATAAACGCAGACAAGAATTTGCCTTTGGAACAAGTTGCCTTTTTAAACTGTGTAGAAGCCAATTTCAAATTAAACCTAGGATCTAGAGGTTACCACAGATGGCCTTCAGAGCTTGAGAGTGCCTTTGTAGCATACATAAACATAAAATGTAAACTCAGTTTTCATGCTAGAACCCCATGATCACAGTCAGGTCCAAAGGAAACCCCAATTCCCTAAACACCAAAGTTCTATCTATCCAGAAACAAACCCAACCTGGACCACAGGAACATTTTCAGTGGGTAGAGTAAAGCCAGCATTCCATAGGAATGCACAAAACCAGTTCCCATCTTTGAATCTGGATATTTGGACTGCCTTTGGGAGTTTGGGGAATTGGAGTTTCCTTTGGACCTGACAGTAACTGCCTATGGAACTTGTTGCAGGGTGTGATCCAGAATGCTTACTGTGAAGACAGTGTCCCAACCACAATGGGACTTTACACATGGCAAGCTCCTTTTAATTCAAAGCCTATCTGCAGTATGAAGAGCAAGGAAGCTCAGAGACAGATGGAGTCAGGCATCACTGTAATGATTTAAGCTCCTTCCCTTAGGGCCACGACATTACTAAGTCAAAAGGGCACTCATAGCCCACTAGGACAATAAGCATCTGATAAATGAGGTGCTGCCATGCTTCTGATAGAGTAATTGATCATTTCCAATTAAATCTTGAGAAAAATCAATGGTTGCTTCTTAGACTGTTTACATCAATTAACTTGTGTCAATAATGAATATCTTATACATGCTAAATTTTTAGCAGAGGGGTCATTCTGTTTATAACCTGTCCTACTTTTGAACTTTGGCATACAACATCAGAGTCAAAATATGACAGAGGGGAAGAGTAAACTTGAAAATTCATCCATAGCAACAAAATCCTTTTTGAGGGGAGGTCATGGATCTTATACTATGGCTCAGGCTAGCCTGGATTTCCTAAGTAGCTCAGACTGGCCTGGGACTCATCTCTGACTGGCCTGAATGCACTATGTAGCCCAGGCTATCCTCAGAAATAGTCAGGGCATGGATGAACACAGATTCAACTCTGAAGCAGTAAAGTAACTCCGGGAAGTGTTTAAGATTGCTGGGTTGAAATCTGACAAAGTCACAATGTATTGGGACTTGATTATTCCGATTTATTCTACTTAAGTCACTTCTAAAGTGGGTTATACCTTTTAGATAGATGACTCTGGTGACGGTACTGGCACAATTTTTTGCTCCATTTCCATTCGCGCAAGCATAGTGATCAGTTACATAAGAGTGTCAGTTGCAGCCCAGAAACTCAGGCTGCTCCAGGAGAAACGAGTCAGAACTTGGCTTGTTCCCAGTGAGCATGTGGTCTGATGAGACACGTGGAGAGTGTATACACCCACGAGCAAGGGTCAAGGCAGGCAGCCCAAAGCAACTGCATTTCCTTCTGATCTCCAAATACCTGGGCGGTTGGAAGGATACTGGGTGTATGTGTGAGCCTTCTCCCCGAGTTAATCTTCCCAGGGGATACCTTTCAGACATCTTTAGAAGCCCGTCTCTTAGTTGATTACAGATCCAATCAAGTAGACAACCAAGATGGACACCCCAAGAAATTCAACTCAAAAGACGAACAATAACAACGAAATCAAAACAAAGCACACAAAGAAACAAGGAGTCCCATCAATGCAGTGAGGTTTGATCTCATCTGAAGAAACTTCAGACTCTGAAGCGAAATGCAGACCATAAAAAACGAGCGGCTGATGGCTCAGTGCTTGAGAGCATTTGCTGCTCTTGTAGAGGACCCACACTGGACAGTTCCCAACTACCTACAATTCCAGCTCTAGGTGACAGGACTCTCCATTCCGACCTCTACGGGCATCTGTACTCACATGCAAACATCCACATACAGACACACATACACATTTATTTAAAAATAAGGTAGATCTGAAATTAAAAAAAAATGCTAGAAACTAATCCCGGAATTAAAAAAACAAAAACATGTGAGATCTGTTACAGGCCAGGCAGGCCTTGAATTACCAAGGCCTTAGAAGCACTGGCATTGTTATAACATAAATAAATACCCACATCCCTAAACAATCATTTGAATAAAAAGGGAGGCATATTTAGTGACTAGGCAGGTGACCCCTCTCCAGTCCTGGTCCCAGGTAATTCACCGCAGCACACTGACGTCAGCCCACTAAGAGGGAAAATATGATGTAGATTCTACTACTTCTACTTGTTCACAAGGTGCCCCAAGCCAGTGTAACTGCAGTGGAATCTGGAAAAAATTTTCCCAAGGCTCGGTAGTCATTTGCAGGTTAAAATCTGGAGCAGGATATCAGTACCAGCGAATGGGTCACATGATACCAGTAGTTTCCCCAGCAGCAAAATGACAAGGAGACAGCCAGGAAATAGCATTACGGTATGGGTAGCTTAAATTTAGTATAGGCCCAACCAGTCAGAGGACAGATTAGGAACATGGAGGAAGTGTTGGGGATGCAGATGTTGAACCAAGGATCATATTGAAATAGAAAGAAGTTCACTTACAAAGAAACTGCAGCCTGAAGATTGCTTCCCTTCTTTATCAACAAGGAAAGAGAGATGAATAACACACTGAAGGTTAACTGAAAATCATGTGGACAGCAAAACCACCTTTCAACAGGAGTCAGGCATGCATTTGTAAATACACATTAAAATGTTTAACACCATGAGGTGTTTCCCAAAAGAATCCTAAAATCAAAATAAATAAACAAAAGCTAATAAGTAAATGGAAACACAACCTTGGACCCCACAAAATCATCTGAAATGGAAGTGATAAAACTGTGAGAGAATCAAGATGTCCTTTATTATATGAAACTTAGTTTCCTCCTGTAACAAACAAAAATAAAACAGAAAATAAGCTAGGAGTGAGATGCAACAGTATTAAAATATCAAAACCATAGAAACACAGAATTCAGCTATATGTATTGGTTCACACTCAGCATTTAGGAGGCTGATGCAGGAGAATACTGTAGGCTAGCATGGGCAGACAGTGAGTTCCAGGCTAACTTCAGCAACAGAGACCCTAAAACATCAAACTAGAACTCAGATACTGACTAGCTTCATAAAAATTAATAAATGCTGCCAAGGGTCCAGGAGAAAAAGGAACGTGTATACCTTGCTGAGAGTGACCAGGAAAAAAAAAAAGAGTAGGAAAATGTCCCAAAGTGCTAAAAATATAACAAGTGTGGCTGAGTTGTCACTCCTGTGTAAATACACAAAGTAATCCTGTCAGAATGCAGAAGATGTAAGTAGGGTTCTTAGTCACAAACACTCCAAATAGTCTCCATCCAGCAACCACGAGGAAAAAGAGCCAACTCAACCTGATTAATAGCACAAGTGCCATTAACTTACTAGTTTGATTTCTTTACCATCCAATCAAAATCCCCAAAAGGATACATTTACACTTACTGTGCTCTAAACACTATGTGTGTACTCAAGAAATGCTATAGTTCGCTGTTATTTTGACTTCAGAGAGTAGTGACTTGTACAAACCAGGGACGGAACTTTCTGAACACAGCTTTGATGCACATTAAGGCTGGCGAACAGATTAAGGAAGGCACATCTAGACTTTGACTATAGCTAGGCAGCTTTGAAACTAACATTTTGATTCTACCTCGTGTTTCTAGTTAAACAAAGCTTTTCACCAGTAAAGAGTCAGCAAACAAGAAAAGTCAATCGTTTTTCCTTTAAAAGGTGTATCTATTTTTAGTATTCTTGTAAGTTAGCTTTATACAAAACAAGCTGAAAATTCCATGGCTTTAAGAATTCTTCCAAGGGAAGGTATGTAGCTCAGTGGTGAAGCACTTGCCCAACATGGCCAAGATCTTGGACCCACCATCGTAAGGGAAATAACACTATTTCCGGAATCTAGAAAACTCAAAGAATATTTGTGCTTGTGTTACGAACCACTTAAAATTGGCACCTAAATACTTAGGTTTGGGGACCATACTGTAGCACAGGGCATTGGTGAGAACGCTGACATTTTGTAAACTGTATATATAGTCAAGTAGTAGCAGGACACTAGAGTGTGGAGGCTTGGCTGTGATGTCTGCTGTTTCCTCCATCCCTCCCTGAGATGGGTCTGTCCAGACGCTCGGCCTGGGACTTAAGAACCTCACATGTTCCCACACTCAGTTAAGCACCACTAGGCAGGGCCAGCAGTAGGTCCGTCCAGATGCTCATCCCGGGAACCTCGAAGTCTCCATCCAGCGCCTTGTTGGTGCGCACAGTCTCCAGTACCTCTTCCTGCAGGGGTGGTGGGGCCTGGCACAAGCTCTGCAGCCGGAGGCACAACTCCTCCCAGGGCATGTCCTCAGGCTGCGTGGAGACCCAGGAGCCCTTCTGCAGGTCATAGTGCAGCTGCGTGGCCCAGGCTGTGAGCAGGCCCAGGTAGGCGCGAGACAGCGTGGGGTGGCGGCTGGCCAAGGAGGCCAGGCGCACGGCGGGCAGCCGGCGGCAGAAAGCGGTCAAGACCTCGGGGCTGTCCAGAAGCCACCGCAGCAGTTCCTGTGTCTCTTTCGCACCCGCAGAGTCTGCGGCGTGAGCGGGCTGCGGGTCTACATCGCGCAGCAGCGCCTCGCCCACCACATTCAGCACGTGCTCTAGAGGCCCCCGGGCCCACAGCGTGTCCAGAAGCTCGCGCCCGGCCGCCGGGGCAGCACCGCCCAGTTCGTGCAGTCGCGCGCAAAGGAGCTCCGCGTGCGTGCGCAGCAGCGCGCCCTGGGGCGCGTCCCCGCCGAGGCGGAGCAGCAGGTGCAGCGCGCTCCCGCGGCGCGCCACGAGCGCCAGGCGCGACTGCGGCGCGTCGTCCTCGTTGTCCGCGCCGGGCCCGGGGAAGAGCAGGCTCGGCAGCGCATGGGCGGCGGCGGGCGCGAGCGCGCGGTTCCGCAGCAGGCGCAGGGCAAGGCGCGCGTCCCCGAACTCCAGCGCCGCGAAGCTGCGCAGCCCGGGCGGCCCGCCCAGCGACTGGATCCGCCTCTCTAGCGCCTCCCGAGCGCGGCCGCGGCCCGCAAAGCGTCGGTACACGTGGAGCAGATAGCGCGCCCACTGCAGCGCCCTACGCACGGTCGTTGCATCCCAGGAGCGAACCAGCGGCCCACACGACACGGCCAGCACCTCGGAGAAGCGCTCCACATGATGCACGAGCGGCTCCATGGCGGCCGCTTCCGCCCTGGCCTTCCAAGGAGCTAACCGATTGGACGTGCACGCGAAGGCCCGCCTTTGTTTGCTCTGCCATTGGGCGAGGCTCGTGTCAATCTCGCCTTATGGTTTCCGGGTCCCTTGGCGCTGGAAACAAACTGCCTTTTGCGAGCTTCCACTGTGGTACTGGGAGAGAACCTGTTTGTGGGCATTTGTGGTGGACATTTTGAGCAGTTTCCCGAAAGGGGGCTGACGTTCATCGCAGTGCGGATGGGTTCTGCGTGTGAACCCAAAGCTCTCAAACAGCCCTTTTGCCAGGTACTTTTGGAACCAGGACCCTCTCAGGCTGGGCAAGCATGCTACCACAGAGCTGCACCCCCGGGCTTTCTTCTTTTATTCTTCCCCCAACCCCGAATAATCCTCCCACTAAATTGATCAGTCAGCCTTTCAACTTGCAATACATTTGCCTCAACTACTCTTGTAAATGACATTACTGCCCCGAGGCTCCGAGCCAAGCACGTGATCTAATGTTTATGCTCGAGTTAAGCGCTTATTTATGCCAGAGTCGGCTACATTCTGGCCTTTGATATCAAATCATATATTTAAGCTAGTTTTGTTTATCCATTAGCCCAGGCTATATTGTTTGGCCTTGAGATTTTTTTTTAAATCTGAATGATAGGTCTTAAAATCCTGGTTTGACTGGTAGAAATTACAACCAATGGATCAGCCCACCTTTTAGCGGGTGTGCAGAGGTTACTGGTTCATTCACTTATGGAATACTTAAGTCACGTGGTGTGATAGTGTGTGGAGTTCAGGACTAGAATAATAAATTAAGTCTAGTTAAATGCAACCGTGCCCCACAGGATACGCTAATGTTCCATTTAAGAGAGATAATTCACTAATAACCTCATATGTGGTAGGCAAAAGTAAGAGTCACTGTATCTTGGGTGTTAGGGGAAGTCTCATTGAATCCTCTTTCAACTGAAGGTCCAAAGGATACTCTGTAAGAGCCCCAAGGCCATGGGAACCGTTAATGTGCCCCAAACTACTAGAATGAAATCTAGCTCTAATTCGGGGTGAGAAAGAAGTCCAAACAGCGTCGATTCCATGGTTGGGACAGTGCAGAGAAACCTCACCAGCTCCAGCTCACCTTCTCAGACCCTATTCTGTCTTACATCTTGGCATCACTGTGAGTATCTATTTCATAGAAGCCATTTTTATTGAGTAGCTATGCATGCCTATGACAATTTCCCATTGGGAGAAAGCACCATTTGGGGGTTGGAACCAGTGTTCCATTTAATTCAGAAAAGTTCAACTAAAGGTTGAAAGATGATAAATACCTTAATTTCAAGAAACCTGTACAATAGAGGCAGAAATTAGGAGGGCCCCAAACATACTACAGTATAATGCAAGTCAAATTTTGTGTATTTTTAAATCTACAAGTGTGGTGTTTTTCAAGACCTGTTGGGAATATATAGAGTTCTGGAAGGTTTTTAGACTGAGCTTTGTTTTATCCCACAAAAAGGTTTACACTATTAGGAGATAATGCAAAATCAAGTAGAGAAATAATAGAAGTTAAAATGTGAATATAAGATATGTGTACTGTGTGCTGGAGATGCCAGGGACAATCTTCTACCTGCCGGCCACGGTCTGCAAATTCCCAATATGTAGTAAATTAGATCAGAAAATGGAAGTCCAGTTCTAGGAATTTTTTTTTAATTAAAATAGCATTTCATTCAAACCACAGGAATTGAGCAATGTAAACAACCAAGAAAAAGACATTTTCACAAAAAATGTACGTCAGAGGGCTCTGGAGAGAACGGAAGTCATATCTGTAACATTCTGGTGTGGATTTTTGTTCCTTACTTTCAGTATGTATTCGGTGGTGTTTTCAATAAGAGGTGGCCCTCGTGGCTCTGGTATTTGAACACTTGGTCCACACTTGGTAGCACTGAGAAGGTGGAAGAGGTGAGACCTTGCTGGAGGGAGTATGTAATTAGGGTGGGTTTCGAGAGCATAAAGCCTCACCTTCTTCTGGTTTCATCTTTTTCTGTTTCCTGTTTGCAGGGGAGCATGCCAGCTCTCAGCTTTTTGCTTCTGCTGCCATGCTTGCCTCCATGCCGCGATGAACTCTTGCCCGACTCTGGAACCCTGGAACAGTAAGCTTAAATGAGCCCTTCTGTAAGTCACCTTGCTCATGATGTCTTACGACAGCAGCAGATAGTCGCTAACACTCATTTTCCATTACTGCTGCTCTACTTTGGGATAGAGATGCTAGCTCAGCTCCACATCAAGACCAAAATAATCTTAACTGATGACATTAATCCTTAAGCCTCTCTCTATATAACATTCTCTACTAAAATAAGTTCAGAAGTGGCCAGAGGAAATAGCTAGTCATTAGGCTTACATGATGCAGAAAAATATTCTTATTCTTTAGTCAACAATGAGTCCAAGCTGAACACCAGGCATGCTTGTGAGACAGTTTCTTTCTCATGAAGAAAAATTGAAGGAACACAGTCCTTAATGTTAATCTGTTTACAAGTGTGGGGGTTTTGTATATTTCCAATTGCATTTGACAATTTCTAGTTTAGTTTATTTAAATGTACTTAGCTAATAGAAGCCCTGTCTTACAGTGTGTGGTTCATACTTAGGCTTAACGAGACCTTCCATATACTTTAGCTGGTTTGGGTTTTGTTAGTATGTACTTCTGTAGTGTACAGGCCTTGGCATGGTCTGCTTCCCGTTCCTCTCCCCATATACAGAACAGTAACCACCTGCATTGCCATGAGCAGTAGAAGAGGAGATTTCTTCCAAGAAAGATATAGCTGACTCCTGTGGTGTTTGCTCTTGGTTCTAGGAGGTTGCTCACACATTACTGTTCAACTGGATCTTTTCATTTGAAAATTTGAATTGATATTATTCCTTATTCGGTATCATTTTGGAGGGGTGTTTTAAGATATACAATAAGCAAGAAATCAACAAACTACACAACTGAGAAAACAACAAAGGCAATCTGTCTGATGTCCACTCTACCTAATGCTGCCCACTCATCCTGCCCTGTCCACAGCTCTGTTTTGCACAATTCTGGCTACCCAAAGTCAACTGCAGACTGAGAACATTACGTGGAAAGTTCTACAAGTAGGTAGTTTATTTTCAATTAGAGCCATTTTTAAGAGTGTGATGAAGTCCTCACACCATCCTGCTTCGTCCTGCTCAGGACAGGAACCCTCCCCCTGGCCATTGTGCTTACCCACCACCATCACTGTCAGTCTCTGAATGCCGCCTTGGTTGCAATGTGAAATGTCCCCCACATGCTTGTGTGTTTGAATGCTTTGTCACCGGCAGAGGGTGTTTGCCAGGTTAAGTGACCTTTACCTGGCCCAGCCTTACTGGAGGAAGTCACTGGGTAGGCCTTGAGGTTTTATAGCCTGCTCTGTAGTTCCTGACTGTGACAGTGTAAGCAGCTACCTCAGGCTTCTGCTGCCATGCCTTCCCCATCATGGCAGTCAGAAGGCCACCAACACCCCAATACATGCTAAGGAACACTTGCTTAGATTGACGTTGTGACAGTAACAGTTAAGTTCCCAGTTCTTTAAGGAGACCGAGAAGAACTGTGATGTAAGTTGTGATGTGTTCCTATTTGTCCGTCAGTACATCAGTACAAATTCTGAACGTCAGTAGAGAGCCATGCTGCTAGAGCTATCATTCTGGCTAATGATGACTTTTTGTTGTTGTTGTTGTTCAAGGCGAAAGAAAATCATAAATAAAGGCAAGTTTAAAATATGCTGGTCAGTACCCCAGAGAGGTGATACAGCAAGAAGGGAAACTTTCCTGTAGGCCTAAGATGCTACCTGAGCTCTTGGATTGGTGGAAGCCAGCACTCTGCTAAGTTAGTAGATTTCAAAAAGCATGCAGAAAACTGTAGTAGAACTGTGAACAAAATCTCCCGAAAAGAAGCTGTGTTTACAGAGATCAACAGACAAGAATGTCAGCACTGTGGAGCGATCAGAATGCTGTAGGTTGGTTCAGAGGCCAATTACTTTACCTTGGTCTAGATCTAGCCCCCTGGAACAGCTATTCGTTTCCCACCTCTGTGAACCCCTTTTAAAAGTCATCTTCCAGAAATGTGACTGATCCTCTCAAACATAAAAATCAATATTATTAAAAATTGCACTTATAGGGAGGGCTCAGGGACTTAGCACTAGTGAGTAAGAACACTCTCGTGTCAGCAGGAGGGCGTGAGTTTGACAGCACCTGTATAAAAAACCGGGCATGGCTAAGCATGCCTCCTCTAAAGCAAACATCAGGGTAGAGGGAACAGCTGACGTCAGGAGCTTATTGACCAACCAGCCTAGCAAACACTGCGATCTTTGAATTCTGTAACAAACCCCTCCGAAGGCAGTACCAAGTAGTTTGAGGAAGATGTCTAACTACTTCCTCTGACCTCCACATGTGTACACATGGGTCTATGCATCTGCATACTTACATTCATGCGCCAAACACATGTGCAGAGATACACATAATATGCATATATAAACAAGCCTACTTTTCTCTTAAATACAATTTTAAGCATTGGGAATTCTTACATAAAATTAATATATAAAACCTTTATTCAACTTTCTTATCTGTGTTTGATGTGGAATCAACCAAGGTGTCTTTTCTGTGCATTATGTCATTTGGTGGCTAGTGGATGGAACTGGAGACCATCATGTTAAGCTAAATAAGCCATGCTCAGAAAGACGTATATTGTCTGTTTTCTCTACTATGCAGAATCCAGATGAAAGGAATACATAAATATATATTATATATAACATGAAGTTGGAAGGGCAGTCATTTAGGAGAGCAATGTTATGGTTTGGTGAGAATTGTCTTCCATTGTCTCATTTCTTGGAACACTTGGTCCCAGTAGGTGGTGCTCTTTGGAGAGGTTATAGAACCATTAGGAGGTGGATCCTTGCTGGAATCATAATTACATTAGATTTGGGAGAGCTTTGAGGGTTTGTAACCTTCCTGTTCTGCCTTGCTGCTTTCTCTGTGCTGTTGGAAATGTGGTCAGCCAGCTTCCTGGTCCTGCTGCTGATCTGCCATGCCTTCCCTGCTGTGATGGACTCTATCCCTCTGAAACCATAAGCCAGGATAAACTCTTTTTTCTTTAAGTTGCATTGGTCATGGTATCTTATTACAGCAGCTGCAAAGTAACTACTACAGGTAGTAAGGAGACAAGCAGGAGGGGATATGATAGGTGTGGGTGGTGAATATAAACAAAGTAAAAATGGTAAAATTGATAGACACATGATAATATCTTCATGAGCCTATTGTTTTGTAACCAATTGAAATAATTTTTATTTAAGCTATTATATTTCAAAGAAGCATTACTCTAACAGAACTCAAAAGCCACACTACATTGTAATGTACTTCGGGTTTCAAATGCATTGTGTTTCAAATGAGCTGCCTTAGAGTTTTGTAAATAGGGAGAATTGTCCACTTTTTTTTCCTTTTCGCCCATTCATTTTCTTCTTTCCCCTTCTGTTTTGAGCAGAGGATAGATAGACCACCATCATGGACACTGTCAGCCCCTTCCCTTGACCTCTGACTTTCTACTGAGCTAACCGGTAAGAGGCCTTAGCAAACAAGCAGGAGGACCAAGGGTGGGCTCTGTCTGCTAGGCTCCATCTTGTCCCTGCAGATGTTCTGCAGCGTATTCTTCCTTGCAGTCCTCTGGACTTCCTGCATATGGTGACATACCTTGTTGACTGTTTTACCTCGCCCAGATCTTGTAAATATTCTTCTATTTATTTATCATCAAAATCGCTCATAAATCTGCCCTTATTTCCTGACAGGACCTCAACAGATACAGTTGTCCGAATTCTCAGCCATTAAGTCATGTGAGACACCATTTTCTATCAGCACTTGCATAGGTAGTGATAACTACTTTAGTGAATGTATATTCAAATACCTGCCATTGAAATAATGGCATATGGACTGCCAATCTGTGGTAAAAATCATCATTACAGAGAGACTATATGACAGGCAATGTGAAGTCATTTTGTGATGTCGTTAACTAGATGCGAACAAAGCATTCCATAGTAGTGTGGGCATGGTGGAATAGTTGGAACATAGACCCAAGGTTTTTGTTCCTTTTTTTTGTTTTTAATATCCAGTTGCCTTTCAGATCTTATTATTAATTTTGGAACACAGCACTAGAACATACATCATTTGTGGAATAAAACAATGTAGAGAATTGATTGTCATTTGCTGGGACAAAAACAGTGAGATCTTGAAAAAGTGGGATAAGAAACTTGGAGAGGTCTTGAGAGGCTCAGATTTCAAAAATATTTTTCTTTAAGATTAATTATTGTGTGTGTGTGTGCATGCATGACTCTGTGTGGGAGAAGTCTAGAAGAGAGGCCTCAGCTTATATGGTTACTTGGATCTGATTTCTGGTCTTGACCACTGGATCATCTCTCTAGCTCCTGAAGAATGCTGAATTAGTAGATAACTGTAGAAAGGTATGCTGTGCTCTTTCATTGAAATGACTGAGGTCCCTTAAAATACGTATAGTCTTGACTTGGATGATGCTAATGACTGAGCAAGAAAAAGGCTCACAATGGAACATTGGCGCACTGAGCCCCCCGCTGAACTTGTCTTCTTTTCTCACCTAGGCATTCCTCAGACTGTTTGGAGCTCTGGGATTGACATATTAGATGAAAGCATGGCAAACTGGTGAGTGGTCATTTATTAGAAGTCCAGAAGACAGTTTAGCCTAGCAGTCAATGTCAGCTCTGCACATCTGTCTTGTCAGTACCTCAGGACTGTAGTGCTAATGGTTCATCTGAGTCCTGCTTTGGTTTCTCTTGCTGTGATACAACCTGTTGCTTACCAAGGTAACTTGAAGAGGAAAGAGTTTAGTCCATCACCAAGGGAAGCAGGCAGGAGGCTCAGGACAGGAAGCTGGAAGCAGGGACTGAGGCAGGACCTTAGATGAACATGGCTTACTGGATTGTTCGCCATGACTACTTACCTAACTTTTCTAAACAGCACAGGACGGCACTGGCTTCAGTGCCCCCCCCCCCCCCCCCGGCATCAATTAGTAAGCAAGAAAATGTTGCACAGACACATCACTGGCTAGAGCAGTTTGGGTGGGTCTTCGGTTAGGTTCACCTCTTCTCAGGTTGTTTGAGATTTATGCGAAGTTGAGAGGCAAAGAGAATTACGGGAATTTGAGAATCTAAGTAGGACACAAGTAATTCTGCTTAAAAATGATTTTATCATTTGACACCAAGTTGCCAATGCATTCTGCAGGCATTTGTTAGCATAGAAACTTCTCTATACCCAAGACATGCTCTGGAGTTGTGTTCAAATGGGAAGGAAACTGACAGTGAGATGCTGAAGATAGCTTCTATGCAAATGCTTCCTTTCTCCTCCCTCCAGGAGGCTTTAAGGGTCCCACTGCTCAGTGCAGTGCAAGATCGCTGTGGGCTTTTCCATTGACTTCGTGTTATCTCTGTTTTTATTTCCCAGCACTTTTTTCCTAAATAACTTGGCATAATAAAATTTAAATAAAAGAATAACAAATCATAAAGGTTCAGTGCTAAGATTTATGAATTTTTTGAGAATTAAAAGCCGAAAAATAATTCGAATTCAACCAAACTACATTTGAAAGAATGAGATAATTTTCTCGAAACATTTATTAAATTATATAGAAAAGGACAACTTAAATAGAACTTTCTTGCTCTCCTTAAGTAACTGCAGCTCATCTGATCATTTTACTTCTTGTTTTGGTAATATTAAAAAACTAAATACTTGAGATAATCCCACTGAAAGAAGAGCTTCTTGAGTTTTATCATTTTTATTTATTTCCTACTGCATAGATAACTGCTCATTAAAAACAATCCCATTAAGAGTGACAACAATGAAATTCACATTATTCTTACTGACATAAATTACCTCAAAAGTGATTATCAATACACATTGTACACACCCATCCTCTGTGTATATTGTATGTATTTTGTGTGGAGGTCGATGCACTGGGCCTCCTTAGAGTTAAGCCACTAAACTAATTTTATTTTTTTTTAGTTTTTCTTTTATAATTAATGACTTTCCCCCCAGTGGTCAAATAAGAAAGAAAAAGAAACACTCGGAGGAGTTGTTTTTATTTTGAATTAGAAGTTGGATTTGATATAGATCTGTGATACTGTCTGCATGCCTTCGTTTTGCCCAATGGTTACGCTTGTTGCTGTGTGAGCACTTGCCAGGAAGGAGTCTTTGTTTCTGCTTCAATAGCTTTTAAATGTCTGTTGTTCTCATTTTCAAGTCTCTAAAACTTTTATATGGATTCTTTAAGCACATTTTTTTCATTATTTCTCAGCCTTCTTTTTTCTGGATGGCTGAAATTTCCAGACATATAGCCTAAAATGTCCTAAGAGATTTAGCATTATATATGTATATATGTATGTGTGTGTATATATATATACACATATGTATGTATGTATATATATATATAATAAAACTAAGCAAATGGAAACTGAAAAGTGCTGCGTACACGCACACTTTTAATTTCCAGAATGATAGATGAGTCTAATTTTCCTAATTAGTCTCTCACAAAATAGCAAATATACTGAGAAATTGTTGAGAAAGCTGCTGTGTTTAATTGCTTCCAGATCTAATCTGGGTTCTGAGATTGGCCTGGTCTGCTAATATCATTAATGTCAAAGAATGTTCTCACCAGAGATTCCTGGTATTTCAAAGTAAACTGCCTGAAACTAGCCAACAAGTGATTAAAATAAGTTTTACAATATTACAGATGCATTTTATTGGAGGGCAACATTTTTATAGCATTGCTTCTTAGTTAATTGTCAATATTTAAGCCTAAGGGATGCTCCCAAAAAATTAAAATAAATATTTTATTATAAAAAGGGAAAGCAGGCCAGGCAGAGGCAGCATACGCCTTTAATCTCAGCACTTGGGAGGCAGAGAAAGGCGGATCTCTGTGAGTTCAAGGCCAGTCTGGTCTACAGAGCAAGTTCCAGAACAGCCAGGGCTACATAGAGAAAGCCCTGTCCCAATAAACAAGCAAGCAAACAAACAAACAGGGCAAGCCTAAGGGTCCTGCCACATTTCAAGGAGATGGTCCATGTGAAAGATGTGAGAGGAGAGGAAAGTGTTAGAGGCATAATGACTTCACAGCTTTTTTTCTTTCGTTTTATTGTTTTAAAGAGCATAACGAATGTGGCCATTTTGTAAGTCCCTATGTCATTATTCAACAGGTCTGCACGTGTTCCTGCTCCTTTTTATTGCACAATATGGGGCATCTTCATCTCCTGCTTAGTTGTATAATTTTGGTATTTACGTTTTTTAAAATAAATTTTTCTAATTGTATGTGTGTGGATGTTTTGCCTGCATGTATGTCTGTTCACCATGCTCATACCTTGTACACACAGAGGCCAGAAGAGGGTGCTTAAAACCCTAGAACTAGAATTGCAGAGAACTGTGAGCTGCCATGTGGGTGCTGGGAACTGAACCTGCCTGGGTCCTCTGCAAGAGCGGCCAGCGCTCTTTAACTGCTGAGACATCTCTCCAGTCCCAGTGTTCATGCTTTAATGTTGCTGTCCCGAGAAGAGAAGGCCCTTATGCGTGAGCAGCGTGCATGTCAGGATGCTGACTGTACCGCCATCCATCCGCAGGGTTTTCCTCCTCCATGCTTAGTTCTGACTAATGGGACAAGACACACTACTGAGGAAAGTGCAGGGCAGACAGCAGGAATAATAATGCTATTAAAGGCCATTTTACTATAATAGCAGATAATTAGAACTATCAGACATTTTTAATGTTAGTAATAGTGAAGACTACAATCGAAATAATTGTAAGCCAAAGTCACATTTTGTGATTAAATGATTTATTAGCAAAATGGCAATTTAAAAGAAAACTTAATTTCTTCAAATCAGAAGGCACCATTCATTTTATTTTATGCATTTAATGATAAAAATTATTTATTCATTTAGTAGTGTTCCTGACTCCTGCTTAGTTCATCTCAGACAGTATCTGTAATTTTGCATAGAGACATCATTAAAATGAACTCTTAAGTTTGGTCATTCTCTGGCATGCTGATTTTAATTAATTTGTTTGCATGTTCCTAAAGGGAACTGGTTCAATGTCTTCATGAGTGAGAGTTTCAGGAAACATGAGAGAGAAAATGTCATGTGTACTGTTATTTCTCTTATCAATAAAGATGCAAAGTTAATAACTGATGCTGTCTTCCACTGAGAGACTTAGATGCCTGCCCATGTCTCTTGCCCTGTGCCACAGTACCCACCTTGATTCAGAAACCTCAAATCATGCCTCTTCTACTGTGTAACAACACCCATCTTGATTCAGAAACCCAGAGGTTCTGTGGTTCACTTACTCATCCACCGAACAATTTAGCAAGCTCATATCTGATACCGTGATAAAGATACATGAAAGCACTCACATTTATACCTACTTTATCTTGTAGTTTTGGTTGTGAGCTTTGGCCTTTAATGGGTGAGCTGTCTCTGGATTCCTCATCCCTGCTTTCTCAAACTTGCAATTTAGTAGGTGACATAGATGGAGAAGTAAACTGTGATGCTGTTTGGAAAAGAAAACCTTAAGTTCTCAGAAGACATGCGAGCAACCTCTGCTCCAGAGTTCAGAGAAATCTGACAGGTAGGGATCTAGATGCTTCTAGATGAACAAACATCTTGAACAGGAAAGCAAAGTGGGAAATATTTTTCTTGCTAGCTAGCATCAGTGACGACCAGGAGCTGTGAAGGGTTGGGGTGTTTAGGATTTTGTGACAGTATCATGTCTAGTATACTATGATTAACATGGACATAATATGCTTTAAATTTTATAATCAAGTTATCTGTTCATTGATACCTTTCCTCAGTTAAGTTCAATTTCCTTATAGTCGCACGTGTGTGTGTGTGTGTGTGTGTGTGTGTGTGTGTGTGTGTATATAAAATATCTTGAACTGTGACTTTTGAAATAAATTTAACCATTTGACAAGAGCATTGCTTTTCAGTGGGATGACTCAACAGAGAAAAATACCAGAGTGCAATAACTTAAAGGTGGCTTTGTGTGTCTAGGTGTATGCTTTTCAATCTGTTCCATAAAGCATTTCTTCTAATTTTGAGTCATATTTGGAAATATTGAAAGCCATTGTGGTGGAAATATTTCTACACTGTTCATTGAAGTCATATTGCATGAGTTATGATTAAACCTTCGGTACAAATCAACTTTGTCTTTAGATGAAGTGACAGGTGACACCGGCTGACCTCATTTATAAGTCTGGCACACCAGCCAGCATCTGTTTTCGTGAATGCTGTTTGTATTTTACCAGATGAAATGGTTTTCATCATGGGGCAAAACCATCATGTGTAACGTTATTTTAAAACGAGCTTTCTACTCCGAGTTTCAACTTACAAAATTAGAGAAAATCCATAAAATATAAGCAAAGAATTTTACGATTCCTACGTTATTGCTGTCTGACACTCATTACCCATGCTGTGTCAGCTGCGTGCCCCATGGCGGTCACTGTGCTGGGATCAGAGCCACAAAAGAGGCGCAGCATGGCCATAAAATATTTAGTATAAAATTTATTAAAGTTGAGATGCTCGGAATTAGGAGTACAGTTTTTTTTTCAAAGTAGATTTACAAACAAACTATAAAAATGTATAGCAAAGGAAAATGTTTACTTACTTAAATCCAGCTTAAGTAGGAAAGCCACACCTCAGGCCACAGGGCACAGAATACGTGAACGACTCGGGACGAGCAGCTTGTTCTGAAGGAGATTTTAGTCTCTTCCCACAGGTTTCAGATGTGTAGTAGAATTGTACAGTGAGAAAAATGTGTTTACACGGCCTGTACATGTCAGAGTCTCATGTTGTCCAGAATGTGAATCAGATGCATTTTAAACAGAGCAGACTTTGAGTTTTCACATGGAATTTCTCTTACTCTTTCTATTTTTTTTTCTTTTTTTCTTTTTTCTTGAATGTGGTGAAATGTAGCAGGAGTTATTGTTTGGGTTTTCAGAAGCCAGCTCCTCCTATTCCTGACATGATTTGTAATTATTGTTTGTAAAATCCAGTTCCTTTGTCTCACAATATAAAAAACACACATATCTGCATGAGAAATGTAGTTGAGAGACTAGCAAGGGCTGCCAGGCAGGGAGATAAGCGTATTTCATCTTTCCGACGTGTTTTACTACAACGCCGTTAGGTGGCTTACTTCAGAAGTGTCTCCACTTACCTCATGGCGTCGTGGTCCTTGGTAGCTGTCACACGATTTCATACTGTGACTGCTCTGCCCACCTGCTCCCATGCCAGCCATTTAACTGTTGCATCAGAGTGATTTAGACACGTGCATATTTCTTTTTCTTTTTTTTAGTTGATTCCTTCCCCGACCTGTGTGTGTGTGTGTGTGTGTGTGTGTGTGTGTGTGTGTGTGTGGTATTTTCCTGTACACCTGGATACAGGTACCAGTGCAGGCCAGATACCCAGGAGCTCCATAAGTATTATTTTCATTAGTGAGAGTCAGAGAGAAAAGAAGAAGATAGCATACAGGTAAGGGGGAAAACAAGGTATTTTATTGATTATTTGAAAGCCCCCTCCCTCCTTCTTTTAAGAAATGAATTGTTCATGTTAGGGATGATGGTAAAAGTTTGGAAAACCAGGACTCTTTCCTTAGGCAAGACGTTAACTGTGATGATTTAAGACAAAACTGAAGCTGTGAATTCTGCAGACCTTGCTTAGCTGTTCTCAATGGGGTAAAATCTCAAGGTCATAATTAGATATTTTTAATCTCCGTAAGTGAGACACTTGCTTCCTTCCCCTTCCTGTCAGGTAGGTTAAGGTGCCATCATTGGAGTCTGATTTCATATAGTAATGAAAGTTATCTGTGGAAAATTTCCTAGGGCAAGATTCAAACACATACAGAAAAATACTGATTTTGAGAAACACAAAAATCCAATGGAAATTCTTGTATAAACAGTGTAGCATTTTTTTCTAGTTTCATTCTATTGCTGTGATAAAAACATGACCAAAAGCAGCTTAGGGGAAGGAAAGGGTTTATCTGGCTTACAATCCTAGGTTACATTCCATCTTTGAGGGGTCACCAAGGCCAGTAATTCTAGTAACTGTTCGCATGGCATCTACAGACAAGAACAGAAGAAACAAATAAATGTATATGTTCTTGCTTCTTGTAGTCAGCTGAATTTCTCAACTTTTACACTGCCAGTACTACCTGCTTAGGGAATGGTGATGCCCACATGGGCCAAGTCTCCCAGTATTAACAATCAGTACACTAACCCAGAAACATCCCACAGGTCAGCCTGGTCTAGACAGTTCCTCAGCTGACGCTCTCTTCTTATAAGGTCCTTGGTTGTTGCAAGCTGATAAAAGTGTTGGTTCTTGACAACCAGGGAGCCTGCATGGGACCCACCTGAACCCTCTACTTATATGTGACAGATGTGTAGGTTGCTCTGTTTGTGGCACTCCTAACAATGGCAGCAGGGGCTGTCCCTAATGCTTTGGCTGGCTTTTGGGAACCTATTCCACATACCAGATTGCCTTGCTCAGCCTGAATATAAGGAGAAGGACTTTTTGTTTTACTGCAACTTGATATGCCATGCTTTGTTGACACTCATGGGAGCCCTGCCCTTTCTGAACAGAAACAGAGGAGGAGTGGATTGAGTGGGGGGAAGGAAGGGAAGGGGCAGAAAGGGAATATGAAGAGAGGAGGGAGGGGAATCTGTAGCTGGGCTGTAAAATAAATAAATAAGTTATTTCTTTGAGAAAACCAAAAAGATTGAAAACCCTTATCCAAATCAACTAAAAAGTAGAGAGAGAATATCCAAATTAACAAAATCAGAATGAAAAGTGGGGGGCATGATAATAGACACTGAGGAAAGCAAAAGAGTCATAGGTCATATTAAAAAGCTGTACTCCATCAAATTAGAACATCTGAAAGAAATGGACAATTTTCTCGATGATAATGACCATTTACCAAAGGTAAATCAACATTAGTTAAGCAATTTAAATAGACCTATAATACCTAGTGAAATGGAAGCAGCAATTAGAAGTCTTACAAGAGCAACTACAACAAAAAGCAAGCCCAGGGCCAGATGGTTTTAGTGCAGAATTCTATCAGACTTTTAAAAAAGAATTAATGATAATACCTCTCAAATTATTCCACAAAAAGAAACATTGCCCAGTTAATTTTATGAGGCCACAGTTACCCTAATACCCAAAACACATAAAGCTCCAACAAAGAGAATTACAGAACAATTTTCCTTACGAACATAGATGTAAAAATAATAAAATACTTGCAAACCAAACCCAAGAACACATCAAAAAGATCATCCACCATGATCAAGTAGGCTTCATCCAAGAGATGTAGGTAGGGATGGTTCACTATACATAAATCACCATGTAGTCCACCATATAAGCAAACTGAAAGACAGAAACCACATGATCATCTCACTAAATGCAGAAAAGACCTTTGACAAAATCTAACACTGCTTGATATAAAAGCCCTGGAGCGATTAGTGATACAAGGGACATACCTCATCATAAAAAAGGACAGTTTATAGCAAGCCCATAACTAACATAGCTTAAATGAAGAGAAACTCAAAGCAATTTCATTAAAAGCAGAAACAAGATGACAATGTTGTCCACCCTTTCCATATTTATTCAGTATAGTACTTGGAATCTTAGCTAGAGCAGATAAGACAACTGAAGTATATCAAGTGGAGACAAATGGAAAGAAAGATGTCAAAGAATCTTTAGTTGTAGATGACATGATAGTATTCTTAAGCGACCCTAAAAATTCCACCAGGAAACTCCTGCAGCTGAAAAACACTTTTAGCGAAGTAGCTGTATAAGAAGTTAGCTCACAAAAATCAGTGGTTCTTCCATATGCAAATGACAAGTGGACTGAGAAAGAAATCAGGGATACAACACCCTTTACAATAGCCACAAATAGTTTCAAATATCAAGGGTAACGTTAACGAAGCAAGTAAAAAAAGACTTGTATGATAAAAACTTTTAAGATATTGAATAAAGAAATCGGCAAGGATTATCAGAAGATAGATCTCCCATGCTCATGGATTGGTAGGATTATCATAGTAAAAAATGGCTATCCTACCAAGGCGGTCTACAAAGTCAGTGAAATCCATCAAAATCCCAATACATGCTTCACAGATCTTGAAAGGACAATTTTCAGCTTCATATGGAAACACAAAACACCCAGGATAGCTAAACAATCTAGAATAATAAAGGAACTGCTTTAGGTATCACCATCCATAAGCTGTAGTACATAGCTGTCGTAAACTCAGCGTGGCATTAACATAAAAACAGACACATTGATCACTGGAATTGTATTGAAGATCCAAACATAAATCCATACACCTATGGACACCTGTTTTTTTTTTTATGAAGAAGCCAGCAATAATCATAGGAAGAAAGGATAATATCTTCAACAAGTGGTGCTACCAAACTGGGTATCATCAGTAGAAGAATCTAAATAGGTCTATACTTATCACCCTAAGAATTCAACCCTAAATGGACCAAAGACCTCAACATAAATCCAGATAGACTGAATCTGATAGAAGAGAAAATGGAGATTAACTTTGAACTCATTGGCTCAGGAAAAGACTCTGAACAGAACACTGTTAGCACAGCCACTAAGATCAACAATTAATAAATGGGACCTCAAGAAAGTGAAAAGCTTCTGTAGGCAAAGGACACTGTCATTTAAACAAGGCAGCAGCCTACAGAATAAGAAAAGTTTTTTCTTTTTACCAATGACATATCTAATAGAGGGCTATTGTATCAAAATATGGATCCAAGATATATAAACTCAAAATATCAAAAATATAAACTCAAAAACTAGATTTCAAGATAACAAATAACCAATTAAAGTAGCCCACAGATGTAAATGGAGAATTTTCAGAAGAGAAAAAAGTAATTAAAGAAATATTCAATATCCTTGTTCATAAGGGAAATGCAAATCAAGACTTTTGAGATTTCATCTTACACCCATCAGAATGGCTAAGTTCCATAAAAGAAATGACAGATCATGCTGGCGAGGATGTGGAGCACTCATTCATTGCTGATGGGAGTGCCAGCTTCTGCAGCCACTATGGAGATCAGCATGGCAGCTGTGTAGGAGGAAAGGAATCTATCTACCTCAAGACCCAGCTACCACTCTTGGGCATATATACCCAAAGGATGCTTTGTCCTACCACAGAGACACTTGCTCAACCATGTGCAGTGTTGCTCTATTCATGATAACCAGAAATGGAAAGCAATCTGGATTTCTGTCAACAGAAGAGTGGATAAAGAAAATGTGATATACTTACAAAATGGAATATTACTCAGCCATTCAAAAATGAGATCCTGAAATTGACATGAAAATGGATGGGACTAGAAAAAGTCATTCTGATGAAGGTGATCCAGAGCAAGAAAGACAAATATAGTGTATATTCACTTATATGTGAATATTAACTGTTAAGGATATGATAGCCAAACTATATAACCAAGTCTTTGGAACCACAGAGGTTAGGTATACAGTAAGGGACTTGGGCAAGGGCTGATAGATCTCATTAGGAAAGGGAAATAAAGTAGTTATCGATGGATGGAGATGGGAGATTGGGATGGGGAGGTGGAGGGAAGAGGACAAGGGAGGGAATATGGGAAGAGACAGTTAGAATTAAGGACCATGGGGTGGGGGTTAATGTGGAAACCTAATGCAGTAGAGCTTCCTAAAGTATACAATGATTATCTAAACGAAATCCCCAAATAATGGGAGAAACAGCCCCAACTTGTCATCACTTTTCACCAGATAAAGATTCCAGTACTGGAATTGGTTACATCTAATTGAGCTGTTGGTCAAAGGGGTCTATTGCCAAGACTATAGGTTGTTCTCCACAAATCGATGGCAAGGCTCTATTGCTTCAGAGATGCCTACTCCTTGAACATGGAGAAGTTGAACTGGTGTCATGTTGGCTCCCCCCCCACACACATTTATTTTAACATGCTTCTCTTTTTACCATTGCATCTGTGTTAATGACTTCCAGTTTAGTATTTTATGGGATTCCCGATTGCAAATGAGTAGGTTTCTAATTCCTGCACCTCCTTCTTGGGCTCTTCTGTTTGTTTCTTTTTTCTTTATTACGATGTGTTAGTTTTTATTTTATTATTATCCCCTAGAAGCCTATTTGTTTTGTAATGAGAGACAGAAAGAGAGTGGATCTAAATTGGAGGGGAAATAGGGAGGGACTGGGAGGAGTAGACACAGGGAAAACTATAATGAAGATATGTGAGAAGAAAAAAAAATCTGTTTTCAATAAAAGGAAAAACAACAACAGCAACTAACCACCACAGTGCCTCTTCAGAAACCTGGTGCTGTAGTCACCAAGAGTATTGACCACAGCTGTGAGCCTTTGAGGAAGCAAATGCAAGTTCCCTGGTCCTTCTGGTTCTGCGCTGAAGGGCAGAGACTGACATGATTCCTGATTTAAAACTTAAAATATCTAGAGGGGATGGGATCTGGGAAGCATAGAGGATGTGTGATTAAATTAATTCAGTGCCCTTGAAGGTCTTATTTTCTTATACACGTTTAGAATTATCCTTGGATCAGCAAAAATATCTCAGAACTTGCTATTTTTTAGCTGAAGTAATGAATAATGAGACAAGATTGTTTTATCTAAAGTAAAAGCATTTGAATGTCCAGGGTGGTAAACTTTTGAACTCTTGTGTTAACTGTTGAAAACATGTGCATTAACATATATTGGATGATGATGTTTTGGTCATAAAAACTATCACCAAAGGATATAAGCTTTTTATGTAAAGGATCAGAAATTTGAAATGCCTTGTGGGGGTTTTATGAACACTCAAACCGCGTCAAACTGAGAAATGGTATCACTCATGTTTGTGCACTCCGGTTGACCAAGTTTCGTCTGCTCCGTTTTTGCTTTGTTTTTTATGTATGTCATTTTTAGATGCTGTCTGGTGCTAGGGAGGGCCGTGCAGCCAACAGTTGCAGTAGCAAATCTCACTGAAATGAAAACCTCCACTATGCTAAGCCTTTCTGTTGCTGTCTTTTCTCTTTTCCCTGTTTGTGTTGCCACTGCAAGCCAATAGCTGGTGCCATTTTCAGCTATTAGAACTGTTAGAACAAGTCTCCTTTCCACGTGGAAGCAACAGAGTGCCGGCCAGAGTTGTCTGCATTATTTTGCTGTTGTATGTTGGCGGGTTGTTGGTTGTGTTGTTTTCTGGGAAGGCACGTGAGCGTGCCTCACTCGATTTTAACCTTGTACCTGGGGATCAGAGAACTTGTGAGCTGCAGCCGTGTACTCTGGATGGAGAAGTACATGACCAAATTGATGGAGAACACAAGGTGATTCCTTGCAGCAGACACTGTGGGAAGTGGAAACCGGATGCTGAGCTAGAGGCCACTGCCCTTCAGAGGTGATTGAGACAGCCCAACATCTGTCTACTTCATACAAAGCTTTTCATCCTAAAGTTCATGTCCTAATACACGACAGTTGAGTTAAATTGTCTGTGATATTCAACACAACACTGATCTGTGTATGCCTGAGAGAAGGAAGGGCAGACTCACATTTCCTTTCTAAAGTGGAAACAGCCCTGAGTGCAGACCATTCTAAAATCTGATATTTACACAGAATTGTAAGACATCAAATTCTTTTATTTGGAACGAACACTGGCGCGAGTTACTAGAAAGCTCACACCAGTGAGTGTGCACACTCACAGGCCAGAAACGAAAACTTTCCAACACCCAATTTCAACATTGTGCTAAAGTCATTTACTGTTAAAACCCTGAAGTTAAATATGATCCCTTCCCCTCTCCCCACCCCTTCTCTCTTAGGTTAGTGTTTGGGGGACAGGCAAGGGGCTGGGGATTGGCCTCAACTTGGAATTGCTGCCAAGGGCTCGTAATACAATCTCTCCCATTTGAAGGGTAAATCAGTGTCAACTGCGTTTGCTGTCCAGCAGAAAAAAAAGTAAGCATTTTACTTCCGCTCGGTCCGTGTGGACTGATGAAATGTAGGAAATCTGTTTCTGGCGAGTGGGATTAAAATCATTTTCCCAAACAGCACCAAGAGGAGCCATCACAGAAGTATGAAGAGGGGCGGCGCGGACACAGCTGCCGCCAAGGTGCTGCTGTGCTGCAGGGAGCCGAGGCCACAGGACCTGTGTCTGGAGAAGTCACAGGGGCGCAGCCGGGAGCGCCTGCGCTGCTGAGCTGCTGCTGCTGAGCTGCAGGGAGCAGTGGGCTCGGGCTTGGTGAGCACGCAGGGGTGTGGGGGGGCAACCAGGAGGGGCCCCAGCTGAGCTACTGCAGGAGGGCGCGTGGGGGGGGGGGGGACCTGGAAGCAGCCCGAGGGTGAGTGCTGCTCATGGCAGCTCATTGATGCCCTGGCTACAGCTTCCATTCCACTATCGCTATTGTTGAGCAGCGCCAGAAGCCCTCTGGGACAGCGCAGCCAACCAGGGGCGGAAGTGAGAAAGTCTCAGCGCGAGGACATAAATGTACACATGCCTGATACTCAAGCAAGCCTGTAATGCCCTGCTCTGTGGTTATGGCGGGGGGGGGGGGGCGGCGGCAAGGGACTTGGGTTGCTTGTCTGTCTTAGTCACACTTGCTGAGGGTTTGAGGTTTGATTTAATGGGAGCGAGGAAGAAGACGTTGTGATGTAATTTGGGGTGACTTTGTGAAGGAGTTGGGTAGAATTGAACCTTCTTACGAGTGTGAACAAATACTAATTTATCCATACATTTGTATTTCTATGTGATATTTCATTTTAGCCCAGCCCTAGATGAATGAAATCTGAACCTATTTAGGGAGCAAAGGAACCAAGATCTCTTTGGAGGTGTTAATTAGCCCTCTGTAACTGATTGATTGGCCCAGACATTTCGAGTTCCTAACGTGGGAGCAAGCTCAGTTCCTAGCATTCTGTTTTCTGTATTCCAATACACATGAAGGTGGGGTCGATTTTTCTTCCAGTTTACTATTTTTTAATCATAGTCTTTGTTTTTTCTATCTTCTTTATTTTCAACTTTTTTTTTTAAAAATTAACTTTCCACCTACTATCCCAAACCTCCCCAACAAAGCTTGACGAGTTGTGCACACGAGATTTTATGCAGAGGAAATAAGACCTACGTGTTCAGAGGGACACCCATCTGGCCTTTTGGTGTTAAATAAAGGCTCAGACAAGTTGGGAGTATCCGCCAGGCACAGGAAGTCCTCCTTCCCTTTCCACCTGTCCCAAGAGACTCTGAGAGGCAGGGCTGAGAACAAACCCTGTGCTCATTGCTGCTTCCCCCTACCTCTTAGTCTTTGCTCATAACTACAGCTCACATCTGATTTGCCTGGCTTGTCTTTGGCATAGATCAATGAGCCCTTCTTCAAGGAATGCCCTGCTCTAGCTGTGGAGAGTGTGGTGGTGGTCCTTTCCAATATGGGTGTTCAGGTTCTGACTGCTTAAGAGAAGGTAAGAGCCAGAGGAACTAAGACTGGGGTGCTGTTCCCTGACCATGCCCAGCAGAGCCTGTGCTGAGAGCTGTCTGAGAAGTTTCTGACCAGGAAAGGTAGTTTGGGTTTTGACCCTGTGCATCTGAGCTTCAGGTGTATCTCTTCACTTATTTTATCGATAAGTATCCAACTCTGTGCTGTGGATTGTGGTTTGCTGGGACATAAATTCATACGGCAGAATTCACGAGAGCCGAAGGACTTGCGATGCCTATCGAGTTTTCTAACATCCTGGTGCCAAGCCTTAGTTAAACTTAGAGCTTGAAGGTGTGGTAAAACCTCAGGGCTTCATGTAACCTGCAGCCGCATGCCGTTTAGAACTTCGAGACTGGAGGTCAGCTGTGCAGGTCCGGGGAGCTCTGAAGACCTACGCTGCTTAAAACAACTGCTGTGTTTCTAACAACATATTTCCAGGATTTTTTTTAATTTCTGCAGAAATTATAGCATTGCTTTTGTGGTTTCTTCCACTTTCTTGAATTGCTACTGAAGTTCTCCTCTCAGTGTTGTTAGACTAGAGGAAAAAACAAGCGAGAAAGTAGAAATAGCTCTTGTAAAGGTGGGTGAAGGTACTTGGAAACTCCGTATATCAAAGTTTTCGGGGGCCATTCGACGGAGATTTTTTATTGTTTTCTCTTTACATGAAGACTCTATCTATATTCTATCTATCTATCTTGCACATATATAACATATATTGCACATATATTGCATATATATATATATCTGAATAGAATGCTGAATTCTGATATTTCATTCCTGTATTTGAGTTAAAATATAATTTTTGTTTTATGAACAAAACATACATGTTCTTATGAATTAAGGCTTACCAAATCAATTTACATAGACTTTTGATATGAGCCATTACAATTTCTAGTTAGTGACTTTAGATGGTTTTCTACTCAAATCGTGTCTCAATTTAATCTGGCAGAATTCTAAAAGTCTGCAGTTCACTGTTTGGGAGAATGGTTTAGTAGGGTTTTGAGAATGGTGACTTAACAAAAAAATCTCAAGTGGCAGAAACAGTTTGTCTTGAGAAAGAGGTGTGTGTGTGTATGTGTGTTTAATCATTTCATCCAAGATAAGTCACCGTGGGGCTGTCAATAAGAAAGAGATGCCCAAAGAGTTAAAAACATAGTCTATGTACAAGGAGGTACAGAGATTTAATGACTGTGTGACTATCCCATTACTTTAGGCAAAATATCTTCCTAGGCTCCTAGTCCTTTAGGAATATATGAGAATTCTCCTGTGCAGATTTTTCAAGGGCCTTTTGAGTCTAGTCTCCAGTTACTTAATTAAAGTTGTTACTTTGCTTAATATTTGCTGAATTTATATTAGATTTAGTCACTTGACAGAGGTTATAGTGTCATTACAAGATCTGAAACTGCATTTATGATTAATTTGTGGACTTTATTTTCTGATTAGCACTTTTAATGAGGTTTCACATTCATAACTTGGAATAGGAGTACAGACATGTAATCCCAGCACTTGGGAGGTTGATGCAGAAGTACTTAAATTTTAGGCCAAGCTGGTGGACTGCATAATGAGTTGGTGTAGACTGGACTATATAATCAAACCAAATTAAACACCAACCAATTGCATAACACTAGTATTCTAATGAGAGACAGAAAAGGAGTGGATCTGAACCAGAGGGGAGGTGGGGAGGAACTGGGAGGAGAGAAGGAAGGGAATTCATAATCAGATTTTATTACATGAGGAAAAAATTCTGTTTTTAGTAGAAGGGAAAAACAGTAACAGCAAACATTTTGCATTCTGAACATTGGTTGAGGATCTACATTTTGCAGAGATATTACTGGTTGGTCAAAATAAGTCACATGACAATAAAGTTTTCAGGAAATGGTACAAATTATCTTTGGACTTTTACTCTTTGAGTCCATTTCAAAAATGACATTTTGTCCTGCTAGATTTTGGAAGAGTTTTCAGATTGATGTATTCATTTTGTTTTTCATTTTAAAAGACAGTCTTAATGACCTATAATCTTTGTTTCTGCCTTTAACACATAAAATTGCATGGTTAAAAGAGAGGTCAACATTGTAGAAGTGAGTCAAGTTTGCTTTTAAAGGCAGGACTCTTGATTGCACATTCATTGGGCCTCACTACTTTTGGTGGCTTTTTGTAAAGGAGATGAGAGGGGTGGAGGGAAAGAGAGACAGAAAGGAGATTTGGGTAATATCTGTAACCATCTATTTGTTTCAATGAGCATTGAATATTGTCATATCAATAGCTTATGATCCTTAACTATATCAAAATGCAATATTCTTTGTTATCATTATTAACCCTATATACTTATTTTACTGCTTAATATTTGGCATATAAGCTTGGGTACAACTTCCTCAACATGAGGATCTTTAATGACAAGTTGACATTTCCAACTCTTCTATCTTTTCATAATAATGATTGAGAGTTATATGGGAAAATCGTATTTTGTTACAGAAGATCTTTCCAAAATAAGTCATTGGTTGTTTTATTTCTGTATGTGATGGTTATGATTTAGATTGCATATAAAATGCATTGATATTAAAATATTTGCCAAGTAATGTCATAAATGTTGAATCTTCGAGTTATCTTTGAAATGGTCTTGTCCACAGTACACAGTGAACAACTCAGATAAAAAGAGAAAACTTCTATGGTACAGTTCCTAAGTGGTTAAGCTATGGAGCCATTATTTCACCTTAGAATGTTGGATTTCATCTTTTTCATTCTATTCATTTATCAGTCTATTAGTCTTGCTATTGTGGAATCTCACAAAAGACAAGAGTAGTAAAATCTTTTATTTTTTTTCTTTCTTTATAATTCATATTCCATATAATACTGAAGTATGTTTTTTTTTCTGTCATGCCAGCCCTCTAGAGAGATGGGAGGAAGCATTTTGGCCACAATCAAAGCAAGCCCCACGGTGGCATGGACAGCTGCATTCTGAGCAATGGGCCAGACAGTCTTTAGAAGTGGTGCTTTACTTTCAGGCTTGTGAGCTTCTTCTTCCCTTGGGTTGTCCAAGCCTCAGCACATCCACAATCGCTATGCCAGAGTCACCTTTACTACGGAAAGAAAGGGAAAATACACAGTCTTTGAAGGATTTTGCATATGTTTTGCCCTTTAAGATTTATTTTTATACATTCCAGGTTTTTACAGTTGAGTTACTCATAGAAAGCTTGTAGAAGTTCCAATTTAGTGAATTGTTCACGCGTATCACATATTTGAGGTCTCAGTCTTTCCAATTGATTGTGTTCAATACTTGACAGAGTAGTTGTTTGACCGTTTAGACTATTTGGATTACATAAATTTTGTTGAGAATATCTTTCAGTGTTAAGCTATGAAAACTTTTTCTCCTTATCCTGACTTTTCTGTTCAGTAGTCTGCGAAACTTTAAATGCATTCCAAAGAACTGGAATGATCTTTTCCCTAGCTTTTCTTTAGGATATAATGCAGTTCATCTAGATACACTCAATATTTATTATAAATTATAAAAGGATCAAATTCCTAAGTTATCTTTTTATTTAACTGTTATGAACTTTTAAACTTCTTAAAGTTGAACTAAATTAGATCTACTAAGTGATTCATATCTTTATTTTTTAATTTTTATCATTTATTAATTATATAGCTACTATGTTTAATATACTTTGATCACCTCAATCTTCCTATTATCATCTCCTTTATCCCCGCTCCCCCGACAGAGTCTCTCTGTGTAGCTCTCTGACTATCCTGGAACTCACTCTTTAGACCAGGCTAAAGCCTCAAACTCACAGAAATCCACCTGCCTCTGCCTCCCGAGTGCTGGAGTTAAAGGTGTGTGCCATCATCTCCTGGCTCAATTTCAGCCAATTCTAAGGTCTGAATATAGAGACTTTAAGGAAACCCACTGGGTTGTACTCAATATAGTGATGGTTTTAAGTATGAATAATGGAACAAGAGAAAACAGGTTGCCCATCTTTCTTTTTTTTTTAGAGAGGACTTAGACAGTCTTGGCTGTTAAAATATCTTTGTATCTCTCTGTGTTTATCATAGTTTAAGTCCTTTAACCTTTATAGTATTTGAGTTACCCTTAAGCCTTCTTTCTCTCACATTGGCCTCTGGAAAAAATCTGACCTTATTTTAACTGATCGTCTCTACTAAAATTGTGGTTATGTACAAAATATCAAAATAAAACTAGCTTAGTTATCTTTATTCTTTTTAGTGCTTCATCAATTCATATTAGGAGATAGTTCAGATTACATTTCTGGTGAAACGCAAGAGCGGTTGCATGGGAAATAAAGGTGCAACTGTCAAGGAAAATAACAACTTCACTGTTGAGAACTGCTGAGGGGAAGGATTGTGTCCCTCTGACTCACTGGAACTGTGACATGCCATTAGGCTCACTGTAAGCGATCCCCTGGTGGATTCTGCGCTGGACAATGAGCTTCAGAACCTGAGGCGTCTTCTTGCCTTTGTAGAGCGACACAGGGCTCTGAAGCTTCAGTGGGAGTCACAGGGCACACAATAGGGTGGAGGTAGAGTTACTGTGAGACTGTATCTCACTTTCAGGGAAGTGGTGGGAGAGATTGTGTCTTGAGAAGGAGGCATTTTGGAGGTAACCCTTTTAAGGTTTCAATTAGTTATTTAAGTGTCTGACTCTTTTGCTTAGATATATGATTGATTACATGCATGTTGACAGGCTAGCCATCCTGTAAGATCCTGATTAGCTACAGACAGAGTATTGATTTGCTGTTAATGAGCATAGTTTTAAAAGAATTGGGATTGAAAATATTTCAGGTGTTTTTGATGTTAAAACACAGAAGTTTAGAGAAACTCTGATGGTGATATTAACCGGGAGAGAGTAAACAACAGCAAAATTCCAACTCTTACTTTAACAAACTTGGAGCCTATGACAAGGTGTAATAAACACAGATCAATTTCCTAATGCTTCATTTCAGATACCTAGAGAATGGCGAAAGAGTAAGTGCACCTGTATCTTTCAGTTGTGTATGAATTATATACTTTATGTATTTACTACCTCTCCCAACAGAATTGTTTTCTACGATTTTGGAGATAACCACATTTTGAATTAAATGAATATAACTAGATTATTTATTCAAGTGTAAACTTTTAAAAGAAATTAATTTAAATAAATTAGAGTTTGAGAATAACTACAAAGGACCATTGTGCAAAGTTTGAAAGAGTAAAACCACAAAGGTAGCATGTAACTTGGTCACTTTGAAATTCTCAGATGAAATATCTAGAATGTCATGTGCTAACAGCTTGCCTGTTGCAAATACTCTTGTGTTTATTGTCATTTGATTATACTTCTTTTGCTTATTTTGTGATTATACTGATTTGTAGCTAGAGCTGGTCAGGGTAAAGAAGACTCTAAATGAAATGATTGAGCTATTGTAAACAAAAAGTGGAATAATTATATTTCAGATAAAAGATAGCTTCAATTTATTTATTTTACTTAAGTAGAACCAGGTCTTACAAATAGTTCATATAGGACAAATTTGTAGCTCACTAAGAGAGTGCTTGCCTACCATGTAAGCGGCCCTGAGATTGTTTCCCAGTATTTTATATACAAGTATGGTGGGCAGAGATTTAATCCCAGAACTCAGGAGGAGGGACAGGAGAATCAGAAGATCAAGGTCACCCTCAGTTATATAGATAGCATTTTGAGGCCACCTTGAGTTACTTGTGACTGTAATACCCCAAAAATAGCTCATACAAAGATGATATATTTAACGCCAACTTAAATATATTTGCGAAATTTAAAGTATTTATTTATTTAAATCCTTTTTCTATGATTCAAATAAAGGTTCTATATTTCGCATACAGTGACGTGCTCGGGTTATGAAATAATCTCATTTTAGTTGTTTGTTTTTATTGCACTGTGCATTATCACAGGATTTCTAACATGCCAAGCAAATTCTCTGCCAGTTTTACTTTAGATGTAAAACATTGGAGTATTTCTACTCTAAAATGATTACAAACAAAACTCAATTTGCAGAACAAAAATCAGGAAGATTCAGAGCCAGGAGAAAATCATGCTAGAGGGCAAAGGCCACCGGAGGCGGTTGTTATTAGACGCTGTCTTCAGCTAGTGTGTTCTGTCCAACCGTCTTCATGGAAAGAGTTCTCGGGGTTTGAAGATCAAGACTTTTAGCCCAACTCTACTGTGATGCCATGGAGTTAGATTGCTTGTGCTATCGATCCCCTCTGATTTTGGTCTTTCAGAATTATAGTGGAGAGTCTTTTAAGACCCCTCGTCTCCTACCCAATACTCAGTTCTCTAAATCACGAGTCCTTGGGTGAGTTTGCCGCCACCCACAAACTGCATCGTGCTTGCTTAATTTTTAGGCATCCCTCTTGCCAACAGTTCCCAAGTGTTTTCTATGGATTGTGGGAATCAAGTGAGTGCTCATGTTCAGCACTCAAATTCTGTAGAAATCTTTGCTTAAAAAAAAAGATCGGACATTAAAACCTCAATGTAACCACATCTTACTGTGTTTGCATAAATGGGATTTCTTGTTCCCTTTCCAAATACATTGTTTTTCATGAGCTAAGCATTTATTGTTTGACTTTCTCCTTGACCTTTGGTTGTTGCTGTTACCAAGTGGCTGGCTAAAAGTGAGAGAGCCAGACAAATAAAACACGTAGTGTCTCTGGGTTTAATAATTAATGACCTGATCTAACCTCACGGAATCTCATGGATGGGCCTTGTCATAGTGGTGGAGTTTTAGAAATTTTACCTGTATGAAAAGTGCGTGCGCTTTTGTCTCCACAGCAGGTGTCAGGAGTGGATAAATGATGTGCACTGCCCTGAGCCCTAAGGTTCGCAGCGGACCTGGCCTGTCTGATATGCATCAGTACAGCCAGTGGCTGGCCAGCAGACATGAAGCTAATTTGCTGCCGATGAAAGAAGACTTGGCCTTGTGGTTGACCAATCTATTAGGTAAGGTTATAAGATATCACTTGGTGAGCAAAGATAACAGAGTCTTGTGTGTTTTACCTCCTCTCATAGTGTCCTTCTCCCCAGCATGTGACAACCCCTGGGAAAGAAAGGCCTTCTTTATTGGGAATTTTCATCTGGGAAACCTGAAGCCTGTGGAAATTTAAATGAATTTCCCAGTGCCTCTCACATTAGCTGTGTTTCATATTCCAACGTCCTGCACTGGAATGTGGAAATCTGCGGTCAGGTTGCTTATACTGTTTCTGTTCTGCTCTGATTTATTTTTGACTCGTCAGTTTGCAGCTGACCGTTTTGACCCGTGCTTTGGTTCAGACCGCAGGCTCTGTGAGATCTGCCTCTGAACCTGTCTCTGTTGCCCTACTTTTACAGCGCACCTTCCCAAACTGCTGAGTGTCTGAACTCGGGGAGAACGCCTATGCTTTGTCCAAATGGGCTGACTGGAGTAATTTAGCTTTGAACTAAATTCTGTTTTCATTTTACTGTGCCTTTTTGAGAAAGCATTGTTGGTGAGGAAAGTGATACCGCCTACTAAAGATGCCGCCTTTGTGTGGTGAGTTCTGAGCGTGAAAGTGCAACCACAAAGGGCACAGATTTGTCATATTTAGCCACAGCATCACCAGTAACAGATCTCCCAGAGAAGAGTGAGTCAGAACTCTCGGCCCTGACCGAGTTCTTAGGATATAAGATTTGACTCTTGGATAAGCAGAGCTTGTGTAGTGCTGTGTGCCTGGCACATGAGCAATACATACATACATCACCTGTCTGGATGAATTTCTAGCAAAGATTGGGAGCACATTATCCTTTTGCATAGTTTTCTTGGTCATCCTAGCTTATATACCTATTTGCTTTTCTTTAAAAAGTCTTTTCCAGGACCTTGGACTTCCCACAGGGCAGGGAACCCTGACTGCTCTCCAGACTGGAGAGGGAGGGGGAGGAGAGTGGGGTTTGGTGAGTGGGGGGAGGGGGAGTGAAAAGGGAGACTGGGAGGAGGCAGAAATTTTTAATAAAAAAATAAAAAATAAAAAAAGTCTTTTCTATGGGAGGTACTTACTTTTTTCTTTGTCATGAGTACCGCATTTTGACCAAATTTATAGTTTAGCCAGAACTACCAAATGTGAGTATAGACAATCTACCATTTATAAAAGATTTTAAGAACTCGCTCCCCTCAGCAGGGTCCTCCACCCTACCATGGGGCTATTACTAACACAAGGAAAGAGACTTGCACTTGGTAGTAATTCATTCATGCCAAGTGGGAACTTTGAACTTCATCTGACAGAGGCAGTTGCTGCTTCCCTTGCTTTTGTCTTTCCAGGGCACACTAATGACTATGAAGTTAGTCATCTATTAACTTTCAGCCATCTGCTGCAGATATGAGTTGTCAATGGAATGGTGATGCAGAAATTCAAAGCATAGCTCTAGAGAATCTTGATGCTTGAACTCCAACTGCTGCTTCCTGGCCCTGAGCTCTTTGTGCATTGTTTTGAGAGATATCCACTGTGTCTGTTTACAGGTTGCTGACAGGGAAAATATTTAAAATATATATAGTATTTAGCATGGTTCCTGGGTTATAGTTAATATGATATAAGTTACTGTTCCATTTATTAAGTTCAGTGAATTGTTAGCTTTTTTATGGGGCTTTTAAGGGGCTGAGTCATATACAACTCTGAAGAAGGTTATTAGTGAGTCATAATTGATAGTGTGATGAATAAGGGGCCGTGGAGATGTTAGGCCAGGAGAAAGGGTGAGTGAGTACAGCATAGCCTGGTTCCACAGGCATGACCTAGTGTTGGGTGACTAGGTCATCAAGGTGTTCTGTTTAGCCGATGTGATCATTCTCAAAGGGGTTTGATCAGTGTGAGCAGCCCAGCGCAGCCTCAAAGAACAGAGTCAGTGTGTGTAATGGAAAGATCTTTGGATTAGAAATCAGGAAACCTGGCTCCTCGCTGGGCATCAGGAGACCTGGCTTCAGCTTCTGGCTGTTCCACTGGTAGGAAACATGCCCAAAGTCACTCAGCTATCTGTTCTGGGCTTGCTGTCCTCAGCCGTAAATGAAGGAGTTGGAGGGGATGCTCTTTAATATCCTTTCCAGCTCCCCAAATCTAAGTTTCCAAGAAATCTGAGTCAGGAGATTTGGTTTGGGTCAGTTTAGGCCGACAATAAGTATAAATAAGCAAAAGAATTATAAATGAATGAAATTTTAAAGAATTAAGTTTATCTTGTTAAATATTTATTAGTAGTTGTAGCGAATGAAATTGATGGCTTAAGAAATTTTCCAACCAAGGGATACTAAAGGTATAAAAAAAGAGTACTACCTTTGAGTGGATGGGAATTCACTTGAGGTAAACAGAGACTAGACCTCAAGTCAGTACCTTCATGATAATTTGGAAGGGAGTCTAAACACTTGAGACTGTTTAAAATGGTAAAGCATCTGGAGATAGGAAAATAAATGTTTTGTATAATAATGAGAGAATAACAGACGAATGGCTTTGTTGGATGATAGCTCTCTTACAAGTAGTAGCAACTCTTAGCATGCACTTGCATTGGAAACATGAATGTAAAATTATTTACTATCGCAGCTGGAATGCTCAGGGAGTTAGCTCGTGTACTCCTCTTGCAAAGGACGTGGGCGTCATTCTCAGTACTCACACCATCTGCAACTCCAGTTCCAGAGGTAGATTGTCCTCTGTTTGCTTCTGTGGGCACTGCATACACGTGATGCACATACACTCATACAAGCACACACATACGCATAGATAAAATGATAAATAAACCTTTAGAAATTATTATCTTTTGGCCAACCAAGAAATACTCACTTAACTTTACTCTATAGTGTGTTCTCTCTGTCTCTCTCTGTTTCTCTCTTTCTCTTCTCTCTCTCTCTCTCTCTCTCTCTCTCTCTCTCTCTCTCTCTCTCTCTCTCTCTGTCTCTGTCTCTGTCTCTCTCTCATCCTAGCTTTTAAGTACTTGAAATCTAGAGCTGTCTTGGTGACAGTCTCCATGTTGGTTCTGTTTCCATATAAAGCAGCAAATTCTTTAGTGAGACAGAAATGTAAAGCTTTTAGATGTTCAGTCTCATGGGTCATACTTGCAGAAAACTTTTAGGATACTTGTTTAAAATGTAACTTTTAAAATATGCTTTGTAAAGAAGAGTGAGTCAGTGCTTATACTTGGATGTTTCTGATCCCACACATAAACTGTCAATTGAAGGTGAATTTTTTGAAAGGACAATTGATGATTATTTGAAAACCAAAAATAGTTTGATGGATAAGAGAATGCTTGTTTTGATGATAGACCAATACTCACTTTCATGTCTCCAATGTGACATGTGATATTGTAATTTTCAGATACTGTACTCTTGCTTCATCAGTGGCAAAAATAAATACCATTGTAGAATGCTAGGCATAGAGAAAAAGATACAATAATAAACAGCTAGTCAAGCTCAGTTGATTTATTAATCCTGGCTTTCCTGTGGGAAGTGTGCTTGTTGAAGTGACCAACATGACTGATGAGAAGGTCACTGTGTGTTATCTTCACCCACTCACATGTTGGGTATCTTACAGGAAATGCTGTCTGGAGCTATGCTGCATTTCCTATTAGTAGACTAGTTTTAGGATAAACATTTAGAAAAGACAGAGCTGGGACCGGAAGATCCCACCATCTTCAGTAAGCAGGTCTCTTGGGCTGCCCCTTGCATGGTGGCTGCTGTTACCACTTGCTGACAGGTCTGGTCTGTATTAACCACACAGGTTCTGTCTGTACTGTAAGCTAGCAACTCTGTTCCTTTTACTCATGAGCTGAGTATTACTCACCCATTATTTATGTCTGTACAATATACCATAAATCCAAAGGCTAATGCCAGCAAATCTTGAGAAAAACCTTAGTATTGCTTGAGCATGGAAGGTGTTAGTAAACGAAGAGCCCCAGGTGATAACAGTAATCCATGATGGAGAATTAAGTGCATCTGACTCTAGGATCGATAGCAGGACTTCTGAGAATTGTTTTGGTCTTACTTTGAGACCAACGTACTAACAAATTGTTCATCTCACTTGAGCTTTTCTATATTTTAAAAATGATAATTTCTCTTTGTCTTATATTAGTTTTGTTTAATGATAATAAAAGAAGCTCCTGGTACTGTATTTTAAAGAAAGACTTTTGTGTTAAAGAAGAATTGAATGAAGACGTATTTGCATCAAAAAGAGTTGACATTTTTATTAATGGTTGTATGTCTTTAGGATGAAGACTTGTGTGTTTAAATCTACCTAGGGATTTTTGAATAGTTTCTAAGTTGCCCCAAAAGCTATCATGCCAAAACGATTTTACTGATATTTAGAAAATGTATTGGTAGTTGATACTGTAACAAATTTGCTTTTCTGATTATATACATGCAGGGAAAAGAAAATTTAGTGGTTTCTAGTTTAACATGAATGATATGTGTTTCACTTTTTCAGTTATTTCTAAAAATCTACTTCATTTTTATCTATTAAAAAGTAAACATCTATCTGTTGAAGATAATGCTGTTAAACACAGCTGCTATCCAGTAGGCTTGGGACAGGAGATTCTTCCTTTATTGGGTTCTGAGATCCTCATGTTCTTGGTGTAAGTCAATACAAGCCTATCTCACACTCTTCAAAATTCAGTCTTGAAGATACCCAGTAATTTGAGATAAGGTACTCATTATCAAAATGAGTAATGCTTAATAATTTGTATTTGGCTAGAAAGTGAGTCATGTTTGGTTTCTCTACTGTTAAAATAAATTGAGGTTGGAGGTGCAGTGGGGGGTTAGAATGGAGTTTGGTACTGTGGAATCAAGATTATCTTTAGACATTGAAACTATAGCAACTTTCTTCTGCTGTGTTTCAAATCAGTCATTAGAACGAGGCTGAGTGGTCTTCTCAGTCATGTTCCAGGCTCCTTGTTTGTTTTCACAGACGAAGTTCAAGATCATTTTTTCCTAAAAAGCTTTCTGTGGTGTTTCTATGTAAGGAAAGAAAAAGATCAAATTTCATTTGGGAGAATGCTCTGATTTAGGAAATAGTCACTGTGTGTTCAGTAAATACTTACGTTGTCAAGCCAAAAGGCTGAGAGCATAGACTTTGAACCTAGAAGGCCTGGGTCGAAGGCTGAATTCCTCTATGTGCTAACTGTGTGGATTTGTTTTAAAAAGGGGGGAAGGGGGAGAGATAGTAACATGTACTCTGTAGTACTGTGACCATGCCTGCCTGCCACATTGTGTCCAAATGTCAAATGCGAATATTAGATGCAGTCTCTTCTTTGGGCATCTAGTATTGCTAAATTTTGAGGGGAAAACTCATCTCTGACTATTCCAATAGAGGATAAAGAGATCCTTGCCCCCATCCTCTGGTAGTGCCAGTCTAAAGCATTTTATAGATTCATAGCCAATCTTTATGGAAATTATGTCAAAGTTTTTCTGGAAGATATTGTACATTGATGCATGTGAACACTCATGCTGGCTTTAGTTACCCAGCTCTCTCCTAGTAGTACTGAGGCTGATGCTAATGTCATTCATTTAGTCTATAGATGCTTCAGCTATTTCATCTATTACTCTTGATTCTCTAGACTTGCTTTCACATGGGAAAGGCAGGCCTGAGTCTTTGGCAATTCTCTGACTGCAGAGACACCTTGCACAGTGTTTATAATACGAGATATGAGTCCCTTGACGCGGCAAGATGAAGAAGGCCTGATTTGTGAAGCAGAGATTATTAATTGCCTGCTAATTTTACTTAAGGAATTGTAATTTGTTCGTCACAGCCTGCTCCTCTGGGTTTGTCATGGGTAGACCCAACTGGCATGGTATTGGGCCTTTTCCTTAATCACTGCTAGTGGTATGTGTGGAATGGAAATGATGTGGTGCACCGTTCCATAAAAACGGTATAACTGACTTCTTACAATTATACAGCACACTGAAAATATATATTTAATGACTCTTAATAGTTGGATGGAAAAATATATTACATGTAAAGGATTTTTAAAAGTAGAACTTTTCAGTCTTGCATTTTCCCTTCATTTGTAGCAGTCCATTTCAACTATAAAGTATATAACAGTCTCTGTTTTAGCCAGAAAACCCACCTTTCTAAGTTATAAAATACACAGAATTGAAAGCTGACACCTAATATATTCTTCATTGGATACAGATGTTCAGTGTAAAGTTTTCGTCAAGTGTTCATAGAGAGCAGGACAAAGGACATTTGTGAGTTCCAAAGCAAATCAAGTGAAAAGTGTGACTCTGGGCAAATGTCTGATGGCTCTTTAATGAAAACTATTTTTCTTTGCATTATTAAAAATTCTTTTCAATTTATTATAATCATCTAAGTCACTTGAAAATATGAGGCTGAATCTGATGTGGAGTGTAAATAAATGAGAACACATCAAGTTCCCTTCCGGAGGTAGGATGTCGTCTAAGCAATTTATAACAGTCATTCAACAAAATCACTGAAGAACTTGTAAAACTTGTTCCTTTTGATATTTAAACACATCTCTATAAACTGAAAATTTTAGACAAATTGTTTCTGGTACTTATGCATCATGCCTGTTTGCAAGATAACTTTCTGCTCATTAGAATAATATTGGGAGCATAGCATGTAATCTGCCCCGCTTGCATTATGTGTTTCAAGACTCATGTTCATGTCTGAGTTGACTGAACTCCACGTAGTTCCGAAATGAAAGCAGCCTGCGCAGGCGAACCTCTGTGGTGGACACTCAGAGTGCTGCTGCTTTGCCACCTGCAGAAGTCATTATCTTAACCCAAGGCTAAAAAGTGAGCTATCCAGCAGGGAGAAAGGGAATGTAAGCACTAACTCCCCGTCCCTCTTATAATCCCCCATCCACACTGCATGAACGTCATTTTAAACAGATGTTTCTGAAATTCAAACAGTGGATACCGTCAGTCTGAATCAGTAGTTATATGACTCAGTGGGGCTGTCTTTAAGTGTCTATGGAATTGCATCACCTGCCTTTCTCTCAAGATAAGAAAATAGGTCTGGATGTACCCCAATGTTTGGTCCAGGTTTTTCTAGAAGTTTTATTTGTTAATTTGCATGCTTACTGATTGCATTTACCCAGTGCCCATCACATTAACACACAATGCTTACCTCTGTAGAAGGCTTTATTTTTAAAATGTATGTATTTGTAGACAGAGTGTTGACCTTGAGCTAATCCTGCTTCCCATGCCTTCTGAGTGCTGGGATTATAGCTGTGCAGCATCAAAACTCTTGTTTGTAGTGCTCAGAGTAGGACCCAGGGCTTTGTATATGCCAGGCAAGACTGTACCAACCAAGCTACATTCCAGTCCTGTAGAAACTTTTAAAAGACACATTCTAAGTGGTTTATAGCATATTGAGGGAAGTAGACTTTATACAAAACATATTATTTGCAAAAGGAGAAAATACTTGGTATACACCCAGAATGAAAGCTATTTGTGTGAATGACTATATAGAAGAGAGTAGTGAGCCCTGGGAAATCACTTCCAGGAAACAGAGTAAGGAGAGATGGAATTCAACAAGGGAAAGAGCAAGACACAGAAGGAGGTCCATGCCAGGAAGAGTAGAACGTCTGTGAGGGGTATGATCAATAGGACCACAGGCAGATAGAAGCATTTGATTACAGAAACAATTGGAGGCATCAGTGGAGGTCATTGGGTTGGTACAAATTGCATAGATATGTTTTGCAACGTAGAGGTGGTATCAAGAACATTAGTAAATGTATCTGAGTGAAGACTGACTCAGAAAAAATGGTGTACAGCATTAAAAAGTGACTACGAACCTAGGCAACAGCCCCCATTCTCAGGGCCATCGTGTTAGTCATCAGACCATGATGGCATGGCCAAAAGAGACAGTTTGAAACTACAGAATAACCTTCATGTCATGGGAAATCAAGGCAGCAAAACCCACTGAGAATGAAGACCCAAGCAAAGGGGAGCGCATGGGGAAATTGAGTTGTGATAGTATGGAAAGACGCAAGTGGTTCTATTTACATGAGTTGGGGGATCATGGAGCTCAAGGGTTTTGGATTCCTTGGTATATGATAAAATGTTCTGAAATTATGCTGCTGACAGTATATTTCTGAATATATGCACAGTATTTGAATTATATACGTTAGAGGGGCAAATGATAAAAGATATGGAATAGGGAAAAGGGAGGAAGAAAAGGCAATGACTAACTGGGATCCCGTCAAGTGTGGAGATGATGGGATGAGGACCAGAAGCTTCTAAGAGTGGTGATGGCCCTGTGAGGGTCAGTGTGGGGAGGGGGGGAGCAAAGCTGAGCCCTGGAATTGCCTTCTCCTGGCTGTGTTCAGAGGGGAATGCTCAGTGGTTTTTATTTTTTTCGCTTAAAGTTTATCTTTCCCAACAATATTACCTACTCTTAATCAAGAATGGTGCATTATTGCAGCTTAGAAATGAGGTTTAGTATAGTTTGTTTGATGAGATTTAGTGGAGTTGCCAGTGATGGTTTGTTTATGTACCGTTGTTCTGCTTAAAAAGAACAAAAGAGTTTTTGTTTGTTTGTTTGTTTTGTTTTGTTTTTTTTCTTTCTCGTGTGTGTGTGTGTGTGTGTGTGTGTGTGTGTGTGTGTGTGTGTGTGTGTTCACGCTCATGCCTGTATGCTGGTTGCTTCACATGGCTGTGTTCGCCTAAGCTTAAGGAGGGGTCAGAGATCCACATTAGATATCTTCCTCATTGGTCCTCCAACTTAATTCAAATTGTTTTTAGACAGGGTTTCTCACTGTACTCGGAGTTTATGGATTCAGATAAATTAGTGCTAGCAAACCCCAGAGAACCTCTTGTCTCTGCCTCCTCAATGCCAGGGTTAAAAAGCCTGTACTTTAGGATTTTTTTTAAGCTATTTTCTATCCTCCTTCCCTCCCTCCCTCCCTATCTGCCTTCCTTCTTTCTTTCTTTCCATGAGTGCTAGGGCTCTGACCTCAGGTTTTCATGCTCACATATCAAGAATTTTACATTTGAGCCATCTCGTCAGCAACTTTTGTTTATTTTTATTTTTAAGATAGGGCCTCATGTATCCCAGGCTGGTCTTAAACTTCAAATGTATCCAAGGATGATCTTGAGTTTCTGATCCTCCTGCCTCTACCTCCTGAGTGCTTTGATTATGGTTGGTTGTCACCACACATGGGTTTTCTTATCTGTTGCTGGGGAGTGAACTTCTGCTTTAGGAATGCTGAACAGGTATTCTTGCGACTGAACTGTTGTCTTTATAAATAAATATGTTACAGATGTGAAATACCAGTTCTGCTTTGCAGCCCAAAGCAATTGAATGGACTACCAAGGATGATAATGGAACTAACCAGAGAGATCCAGATGCTGAGAGGCAACATGCATTTAGTTCTAATACATTTTTTTTTATTCTCTGTAAATATAGAATTCCCCAGAAGGCTGGTTCTTTGTTTCACTGACTCATTTTCATTTTATCTGGTTGCTAAATGGTGTGAATATTGTCTAGTTAGTGTGAAATACAATTTTTTTACAGTTAGAATGAATATAAAATATTGAGATTAAATTAAAACATAAAATGCTAAATAAACCATTCTTATGGTCAGTGCCCCTTTTAGGGATTTCTCTAGAAATGAATAGAAGGAGTTGCTAATGAAATAATGCCCTTTAGTGTGAGTCCGATGCCCAGACTAGGGAAAGAATGTTTTTATAATGCTCTTTTGTGGTATTTCAGGGAAAGAAATAACAGCAGAAACCTTCATGGAGAAGTTGGATAATGGTGCCTTGCTCTGTCAGCTTGCAGCAACTGTGCAGGAGAAATTCAAAGAAAGCATGGATGCCAACAAGCCTGCCAAGGTAAAGGCCCCAGGCAGAAAGCACTGAGGGTCCCCACACAGAAGTCTCCATGCAGAATGCACTGGTGAGAGGTGGGTGCTCCTGTGTGGAGGGTCCCCGTGCAGTAGGCACTGGTGAGAGATGGGTGCTCCTGTGTGGAGGGTCCCCGTGCAGTAGGCACTGGTGAGAGATGGGTGCTCCTGTGTGGAGGGTCCCCGTACAGTAGGCATGGCTGAGAGATGGGTGCTCCTGTGTGGAGGGTCCCCGTACAGTAGGCATGGCTGAGAGATGGGTGCTCCTGTGTGGAGGGTCCCCGTGCAGTAGGCACTGGTGAGAGGTGGGTGCTCCTGTGTGGAGGGTCCCCGTGCAGTAGGCATGGCTGAGAGATGGGTGCTCCTGTGTGGAGGGTCCCCCTGCAGTAGGCACTGGTGAGAGATGGGTGCTCCTGTGTGGAGGGTCCCCGTGCAGTAGGCACTGGTGAGAGATGGGTGCTCCTGTGTGGAGGGTCCCCCTGCAGTAGGCACTGGTGAGAAATGGGTGCTCCTGTGTGGAGGGTCCCCGTGCAGTAGGCACTGGTGAGAGGTGGGTGCTCCTGTGTGGAGGGTCCCCGTGCAGTAGGCACTGGTGAGAGGTGGGTGCTCCTGTGTGGAGGGTCCCCGTGCAGTAGGCACTGCTGAGAGATGGGTGCTCCTGTGTGGAGGGTCCCCGTGCAGTAGGCACTGGTGAGAGGTGGGTGCTCCTGTGTGGAGGGTCCCCGTGCAGTAGGCACTGGTGAGAGGTGGGTGCTCCTGTGTGGAGGGTCCCTGTGCAGTAGGCACTGGTGAGAGATGGGTGCTCCTGTGTGGAGGGTCCCTGTGCAGTAGGCACTGGTGAGAGATGGGTGCTCCTGTGTGGAGGGTCCCCGTGCAGTAGGCACTGGTGAGAGGTGGGTGCTCCTGTGTGGAGGGTCCCCGTGCAGTAGGCACTGGTGAGAGATGGGTGCTCCTGTGTGGAGGGTCCCCGTGCAGTAGGCATGGCTGAGAGATGGGTGCTCCTGTGTGGAGGGTCCCCGTGCAGTAGGCATGGCCGAGAGATGGGTGCTCCTGTGTGGAGGGTCCCCGTGCAGTAGGCACTGGTGAGAGATGGGTGCTCCTGTGTGGAGGGTCCCCGTGCAGTAGGCATGGCTGAGAGATGGGTGCTCCTGTGTGGAGGGTCCCCGTGCAGTAGGCACTGGTGAGAGGTGGGTGCTCCTGTGTGGAGGGTCCCCGTGCAGTAGGCACTGGTGAGAGATGGGTGCTCCTGTGTGGAGGGTCCCCGTGCAGTAGGCACTGGTGAGAGATGGGTGCTCCTGTGTAGAGGGTCCCCGTGCAGTAGGCACTGGTGAGAGATGGGTGCTCCTGTGTGGAGGGTCCCTGTGCAGTAGGCACTGGTGAGAGATGGGTGCTCCTGTGTGGAGGGTCCCCGTGCAGTAGGCACTGGTGAGAGACGGGTCCCTGCATCTTGGGTCTCTGTGCAGACCTCACTGCTGAGAGCAGGCATTTATTTCTGCAGTGACTTATGAATACAGTTCAGTGTGAGATTGGGTGTGAATGAACGCATCAAGGTCTGCAGTAGCAACAAAGCACAGAAGCAAATTTATAATCATCGGACATGTATCCTCTCTTTTAATTATATAAAATGCATAATCCTTTCAGTAAGTCTAATTAAATGAAAGCTTATGGAAAAGGGATGCTTTTCCAAGAGAGTGTTGTGTACAAACAACTTCATCTGAGATGCTGTCAAAAAATAGTAAACATACAGTTGTGTCATCGGGCAGTGGTAATAAAATGAGCAGAAAGGTTTACTGAAGAGGTCTTGTTTCCAAAAGCAGTGTGTCAGAAATACTGCTGTGAGCTATCTGGAATGTAATTTTTGTGTTTTAATGAGTAGTATCATTGAACAAAGTAACTTTAGGCAAATTACCTTATTTTCTTTATTTTCAGTTTCTTTTTGTGTCTTAGTTCTATTCTTCTTAGCTGTTACAAGTACACTGAGAAAATATAATATTTCTTAATTTTGAGTAAACAATATAATACTTTTCTAATGTGTAAGGAAAAGAAGAAAAAATTGAAACATTGTTGAAGACAATTTCAAGTGGGATGCAAGACACAGTTTATAAACGGTTCCTGCACTCGGTTCCTGCCTCTGTGGTGCAGCAGCGGCGCAGTGCATGTCTGTCATCAGACACTTAGTGTGATGTATTTTATTGTGATTCCTATGGAAATATAGTTCTATTGTTTAGGGTTTCCTTTTCAAGTTTTTATTAACAGATGTTGATTGTGCATCCTGCTGGTTTCACTATGACATTTTCTTATTTTATATCACTCTTTAAACTACTGTGTACGAAACCAACCCGAGCTCCAGCTCTTTTTTAAATTACAGCTCTGTGATGCTGTCAGTTAATCCAGTGCCTTCCAGCACTTTCTTACCATGAGTACCACCTGTCTGCCATTAGATTGTACCCTGCCTGAATGTGCTGTCTGCTTCCCTACAAGATCTTCCTGGACACATTCCTCAAAGGCCGGCCATCCAGGAGACCCTGGCTCTGGGCTGCATGGTGACTGGAGCATTTTCTTTCCCCATTTCTCTCTCAGTTGAAAGGCTGCAGATTCTAAGGGATTTGTACCATCCCCTGGCTAGGATGCATATGAGCAAGAACATAACAGACACACTCCAAGTCTAGTTCCTGATGACCTTGCTTTGCATGGAAAGTGCTTCATGCAAAGCTTCATATTAGACAGGTGTCCTTTGCTGGATCTCTACTCTAATGGAATTCACCTCCGTTTAGTTTAGCAGTGAGAAAGCACATGCTAAAAAGAGGCCAGTTTGTACAGAAATTGTACTTTAAAGCAATCAGCGAAGGGGGAAATGGCATAGCCACTAGGCTTCCTTGGCCGTTCTATCTTGACCAGAGCTCAAGGTCAGCATCACCCAGAGGAAAACCCTACTAAGACTACTGTAGAGTTCTTCGTTTTTGTTTGTTTTGGAAGATGACTTTTTAAACTAGAAAGAAAGATCAACAGAGCTGCATTTATGGGACAGTGAGGTATGCGACAGGCTCAGAGCATGGGCCCGGAGTTTGCCCGGAGTTTACACAGCACTTTGCCTGTGTACCGGGTTAGCTTGAGAAAGCTTGTACTATCTGTTAACTGGCTGTATCTAAATCTTAGTTCTTATCTGTAATAGGAATTAGTAGTAATTGCTTATAATGTAGTAATTAGCGGCTTTGGATAAATAGCATATACCTTGTGAACAATGCAGCATTTTCAAAAGATGAAAATCAAAATGGTTGCTATCATAGTGGCCATTATTATTCATGAGTATGTTTTTATTTAACAACTGTTTTTCAGTCCAGCAACATCCCTTCCATACATGAAGGAGAGTTATTAGACCCTTAGTGAATGTTTTAGATTAACAGAAGAAAAGTAGTGCTTTGTAAATATCCGTAGTTAGCATCACAGTCACTGTGAACACATCTTAGACTATCGCCTCAGTCTTCACGGTAATGTACAGACAATGTGGGACGTGTGAAGGTCGAGTTTTGCAGCTCTTTCTTTGAAAACCCCTATTTCTATAGTAAAACTATTAAGCAAAAAGTAACAAAGTAAAAATTTTCTTGAAAATTTACAAGAACTGAAGTCAGATTTTATAAAATTTGGATTTTCTTAACCCCAGTCTTTTTAGTTAAATATAGTGCAAAAATTTGACTGTGGCTGTGATAAGCTTGCTTTAGTACACAAACCTCGCTTTGGTTTTTGAAGAAAAGATTAGGATGTGGTGCCGCTTCACTTCTGCTGCTTGAGCACCCAAGCTCATTTGAGTTCATTTGGCATAACAGCTCTTGGCTGAATTTTCTTTTGTGTCTTTGGAAGAATATATGTATTTTATAATGATTTCTTAAGTCCCCATAGCATGCACCCTGCCTATGAACAATGCAGCATTTTCAAAGGATGAAAATCAAAATGGTTACTATCACAGTGGTCATTATTATCCATAGGTATGTTTTTCTCAGACTTTCTTTAACCCAGCTTTCCTCCATCGTGAAGAGGGATGCCTAGGAGAGCTGGGGCGTGCCAGTGCACATTTACCATCCCCCACTTGGAAAGTGGAGGCAGTAGGATGAGAAGGCCGCAGTCATCCTTGCTGTATATGGAGTTCAAGGCCAGCCTGGGCTACGTGAGACTGTTTCTTAGAGATGGGGAGAGATGGACAGAGAGAAAAGGAGAGAGACGGAGCTTGATTGCTTAAGATTGTATAACATTTTGTTGCTATTCCATCTAGGCCTGTATTAAATGAAAATGAATTTACAAAAGCCTGTGAGTTAGGACTACATTAAATATTTCCCAGAGGGAAAAAGACCCTTTCAGTTGTGCATATCTAACAATTTTGCTGCAGCATTGTGTCTGTTCTGTGTTTGTCTCTGTGTATGTCCTGTGTGCATGCATGTGTTGTATATATGTGCATGTGTGAGTCTCTGTATATGTGTGAGTCTGGGTGTGTAAGTGTGTGTATGTGCTCTGCACACATGCATGTATTTGTGTGCATATGTGTTTGTGGTTATGTGTCTGTGTATGAGAGTATGTGCATCTACGTGTGTGTCAGTGTTTGTGTGTGTCTGTGGGTTTCTGTCTTGCATGTCTGTATGTATGTATATATATACATGTTTGTGTGTGTGTTTGTATCAGTCTGTGTATATTTGCATGTTATGTGTGCCTATGTATGCTGTACATATGTCTGTTTGTGTACATTACTGTGTGTTTGTATGTGCTGTCTATATGTATTTTATGTCTGTGTATATTTTGTTTTTATATGCATGCATATGTGAGTATATGTATATTGGTGCATGTATGTATAATGTAAATGTCAATGTGTGTATGTGTATGCATAATGTATATGTCAATGTGTGCATGCATGTATCTGTGTATTTGTGTGTCCGTGCATTGTGTATATGTGTGTGATGGCTATGCCATATTTCATACTGAATTTAGGAACAATGACAATAACAATAGACGAGCTTGTCAGCTTTTCCTCTGAATTAGTTAAAGACATCATATCCATGAAGGCCTTAATGATTTCTTCTAGTAGTTTTAATTTCATCTTCTCATTTTCCAAGCATTACTTTTACTTTTCTTTATTGATGGTTCATTTGGAGTTTTATAGCTGGGCAAACATATTTTAGCAAGTGTGCGAAATCTGCTACATTCATGGTTTTCTGTATTAAGAATTATTTAATGCTCTCAATGCTGAAGTCAAGTTTGGGTTATGATAGGCAATTTATAGAACATCTTTCAGCTGTATACTGAGAATTTTCATGGCTGCTTTCATTTGGTGAGACACTCCACTTATGAAGAAATTGGATTCAATTTGTTCAATTCAGTATGTTCAGTTTAGAACCAGCTTCTCTAGGGTGTTAAAAGTTTTACCTTTGCTTTATAGGTGACTTCCTTACATAGTGTGGTTGCAGCAGATATAACAGAATCATATGGTAAATGTATGAAATATCTGAGCCAAGACTATGACAGTTTAATGAAAACTTTGATTTAATTAGTATGTGTATCAAAACATGACAAAATTTACTACTAATATCAGCCTGAACATGATAGGATTTGCGATTCTTGAATGATGAAAAGAATCTAATCTTTCTACTATCCTATATTTCCGATCTTGGTTTTGCTTGTGTATATGTGTGCAATGTCAATAGTGTGTATTAGCATGGTCACATGTGTGGACATTAATGCCTGTCTTCTTCGATGGTTTTCTACCTTTGTATTGACAAAGCTGTGTTTTTCACTTGATTTCAGAGCTTACCTCAATTTAGCTAGTGTAGCTAGCCAGCTTGACCCAAGACATAAGACTTCCAGGATCTGGGATTACAGGTGTACTATAGTGCCTACCTGGATTTACATTAATGCCGCCGCTCAAAGTCAGATCCTCATGCTAGTTCTGAGTTTTGCGCACTGAGCCATCTTTCAGTCCCCCTAATGTTTCTGCTAGGATGAAACTAGTAGAATGACTAGCCCATGTTTTGCTGATTAGATTGCATGCTTTCTGACTTCAGGTCATATCCAGTAAAGACTTTGATCCTTGTACATCCTGGTCCAGACAGTCTTTCCTTGTGTGTTTACTGAGCTCCTTCCCTCCTGTTATTCTTTCTGTGGGGTTGGAGGGTGGAGACGAAAACACGAGACACACAGCAGTGCTGGGTTAGGAAGAAGACACGGACACGCGACGGTCCCACGTGGGTGCACTTTAATGGAGGGGGGGCAACAACAGGTAAGGGACAGGTGTGAAGAGACGAAAGGGAAGGGGGGGGAGGCTTGAGGCGACCCTCGTTTTTAACGGGGAACGCAGGGGCGTCTGGGAGAAATGTCCTGCGCATGATCGGCTTCTCATCGCGCTGGTATCCGTAGTCCAGGGGAATGCTGGGAACTGTAGTCTCCAAAAGGAACAACACCACCAGTCACAACTCTACTTATTTGTGCATAAGACTGATTATGGGGTGTCGTC